>NC_081836.1:45522587-47008837 GCF_030867095.1 Alligator mississippiensis | reverse complement strand
CCCATGCTTCTTTCATTGACTATTTCTTTTGTAATCAATGCTGTAGCACTCCCCTACACAGCTTCCCTTTGCCACTAAAAGGTATTTGGATAAGAAAAAGTCATGGTGCTTATGTGCTTATACTCAGTCCCATCTCCAAACAATGTATTTGGCAGGGTGGTATTTTTTAAATTAAATATTTTTAAAGTCATACTACTTAGCTCCATCTAAAAATCAAAATCTATTTTCATTTTGAAAAGACAATGTATTTACTTTTCCTTTTATCTTTGACAAATGTATCTTCTTTATTAGCTGTTTATCAAAATTAGCAAGTACAGCACTTAGGGTGTATAGTGCAGCCTGAGCAGACTGATTAAACTGTGATTGTCTTCTGCAATATCTAGTCCTGTTATAAAAGTCTGTTCCTTGGAATTATTGTAAATTATTGTAAATGGGTCACAACTGCTGAAGGTAAACTTAACTACATACACCAATATTCTGCAGGTGGGTTTTTACATCTATTTGAGATCTAAAATTGTCTCAAATTTTAAATTTTACAATCTCCATAGAAAATATTAAGATATAGCAAATCATATAAAATAATCAATTGTGTAACAATCTTATTAGGAAAAAACAGTTTTATGTTCTGTGAAATATTTCTACTTTTTGGAGTTCCTTGTCCTAAAAAAATCTTTTCAGCTGAGGTGGACAATATCACATGCTGTTAAAATGATAATATACATCAACTGCAAAGTCCTTTTTCAAATTCTCTCATTTATGAATACCATGCCTGTTAAACTAGCTCATGCCCTCAAGCATGAACAGGAAGAGGCTTTGCTTTTTTTAGTTGGGAAGACAAAGAGGGTATCTGAGGATTTTACAGTGTTTATAGAATCTGCAGCTGAAGTAATGGAGACAACAAAAAGCAAGCCTCCCTGCTCTGTGTTCTAAGGGTACACTACCAAAAGGTGCTTAACACCTTCAACTCCCATAGACTTCATTGCTTAGAACCCAGAAGCACCAGGCTCTAAATTAGCACTCTCACTACTAATAGTTTTTTTTGCAATGCACTGCACGATGTGACCCCCTACTGTCTTGACGGGCTCATCCACATTTATACGTAATATATCAGAAAATCATAGAATTATAGAAAAGAAGGGCTGGAAGGGATCTCTCAGGATGTTATCTAATCCAACCTCTTGCTCATGGCAGGCACATCGCTATCCAAACCACCCTATACAAGTGCTTGTCTAATCTATTCCTAAAACTACACTAACAACCCTGTCACACAACTAAAAGGCACATAGACCAAAGACACCAAGAAAATGTTATGTCAACATTGCCAGACAACTTGGGACCATTTTCATTTCTCTTCAGTTGACAATTGCTAACACAAAAATCAAACAAATGGGTGAGTAGTGACTAATGGACATCACTGTGAAATTCAGAGTGGTATGAGCTTCTGAAGACTCCAATATACTTTGAGGACATATCTGACAAAGCATCTGACAAAATAGGTTGTTGCCTATGAAAGCTCATGCCTCTCTGAACCAGTTTGTCTCTAAGTCCACATCCAGATGTGTAGGGACATGCACTTACAGCAGAAAAAAAAGAGTGCTTTTTTTTTGCTACAAGGATGCGGCCTAAAATGCCATCCTGCCTTCTGCATGACTTCGAACTAACAGGGCTATCTCAGGGCCTGTTCAGATTAACATGGCACCATCAACCAATCAGTTAAAAAGATTAGAAAATTAATATAAATACATTTTGTATAAGGCTATACTGGGTGCTAGACCTGGAAGCATTCTGTCTACAGCGCACAAAAAATATGGAGGATACCTGCAGTAGCTACTACTCCTACACCGTCTCCCAGGGTACAATATGTACGTGCCAGCCTCAGTTTCCAGTTGGTATAGACAGGGTGGGAATGAAGCTCTGCTTCCAACACACATCACTCAATGGTTGTTTGCAGATGTTAAAAAAATCAAACCAAACTGCGCTTTACCAGAAGAAACAGCGCGTTACCTTGACCCCACTCCACAGCGTCTATGTAGACTGGGCACTTCAACAGGGCTTTTTGGCACTTTTATCTAAAGCTGAATCAACCAGCTCTTAGATAAAAGCACCAAAAAAGCCCCACCAAAGCACTCAATCTATCCAGACATCAGGCGAGTTGAATCCAAGTAACCCGCTGCCTCTTCTGGGCATGTGCTGGGCTCAGCGCGGGAGTGCACCAAGTTTAAATAAAGCACAGTCTTTTGGGAGTTTTTTTTAACGTCTGCAAGCAGCCAGAGCTGTGTCTAGTGCTGCTGGCTGCTCCTTAAATCACCCTTCACTTTCCTCTCACAAATGTGGCTCTGTTTATATACAAAGCAAGGTTCTCTGCACATGAGCATAGCCAGAATCTAGATCTGAAATGGTAGTGAATATTGGTCTTTAAATCAATGTTTTAAATAAAAGTTAGAACCAAGTTTTGGCATCTGTTCAAAACACAACTCCCTCCCCCCACCCTTTGCTGGCTGTCTCACTACGCCCGAATGGATAAGCAAGTCGCATCAACTTCAAAGAGATCCACAAACAAGAGGCCGAGTAGTCTGTACTTCAGCACCAGCACACTACAAAGTGCCAAAGGATCTGGGACCCTAAACTCTTGGGGTGTTTTTATATGTAGCTAAACTAAACTAACAATAAAAAGTCCACAGGAAAATGAATATAGAACAGCTAGTCATTTGGCAATGTATGCTTCAAAAGTAAAAAGTTTTGTTTAAAATAAGCCTTTCAACAGACTGAGATGAACTTTACAGACAAGGAACAAAACATGCTATAGAATGTGTTATAAGTGCAAGATAACTGTTCCTCTTCACTGCAAGAAAGCTCCCTTCTTACTGTGCACCTCAATCCATGGAGAGAATGCCAGCCTTCATTTTACTGCTTTACAAAAGAACATTTTCTTCTTTTACAAAAGACATTTGGAATGAGTGAATGCCTAAACTCCTCATTTTGTATGCGTGTGCAGAGTCTCACTGAGAATAAAGTTAGTGACCTTAAGTGAAAAAGTACAGCACTACAATAAACTAAATGGGTTTAGAAAATAAACAGAAAGAAAGAGGAGGAAAAATGAAAAAAAGAATGAGCAACTGAACAAGGGGGCTGGAAAGCCATCAGGTACATACCTCCTAATGCAGAATAAGCAGAGACAGCCAGTCACAGAACAGAAAGGTGATAGGTCATAGGCCATAAGGAAAACAAGAAGGCACATTTAAACCACTCATTAAAAATCATAGCCAAAACCAAACCAACAGAAACTCACAAATAATATGGAAAAATAAAGACATACAGAAATACCTATTTGAAGATAAAAGCACTACTTTTTGTGCAGAAAACTGAATTTAAACTGTCACATAGTTTTCTGGAATAGTTTTCTGGACTTAATTGTAATTTATCAATCACTGGCATTTGTGAATAGTAACTGGAGCTTCTTTTCTGCTACTGAGGTTTCAGATTCAAATATCAGAAATCAAACTCCACTCCAAAATTTGAGTGACAACCTAGCTAATTCTGGGGTGTAAAACAAGAAGTAACTCCACAAAGCTGTGTAAAAGAGTTACTGCTTTTTAGATTTTTTTTTTAGATAGGAATTAATGTAATTTAATCCTATTAGGTCTACAGCAAAGCAGTTAGGGAAGCATACATACCACTAATACACAAAGTAGGGTATTGGGGAAAGTTACTTTTGTACTAACCTAATTTCAACAGCCAACCTTCTCTATCTGGATTGAAAAATGTGTGCGTCAGGTCATTCCCATCATCCTCTGGAATTTTAAATGGCTCATTTTTAATACTTTCATACAAATTCTGGAATGAAGGAGAAAATAAGTGCAGTAATACAAACATAGTAGCCAATGCTTCCAAGAGATTCTGTTACCACTTTTCAGACTGTGGATGTTAAAAAACCCAGAGTATAAACCACAGAAAATGGATCCACTCATCCTCTATGTGTTCACTACAAGTTGACACATACAATAATTAAAAACAAAAATAGAGGTTTTTTGTAAATAGGTGTCCCTCTCAATATTTAATATGTGTTTCACAATACAGAAATAGCTTTCCTCATAAAGTTTGGCACTCCTATTTACAGAGTTTTCAGGCTTTCAAACAGTTCTTTGCTCACCACAAGTTTTACAGATGGAATTTATTTTTTTAAAAATAGTAGACTTTATCCCGATACGGTACAGAGATAATTTTTCAATAGAACTTCACTGTTACATTTCTTTTCACTGGTTTTCCCCCTTCCTATTTTTACCCATGTTTAACTTCATACCAAATAGAAAAAAGATTTTGTTGTGGAAGAAACAGTATTTTTTTAAGAAGTCAAAGAAGTTGCTTATAAGTGGCATCAGGTGCTTCTCCCTCTCAAGTCTCAAGTGGGAGAGTAAGCTACAAACCTATGACTCTAGGTAGCACCCCACAAAATAATCTTGATACTCTCCTGGACAAACCAATCAGAGAATGTTGCACTTGCTTTTCAGCTGCAGGTCAAAATGGTAAATCAACACTTGGTCACCTTAATTGAACTTACCCGTAGCAATTCTTCTGGAAGGTCTCCTCCTTCATTAATGCCACGATTCATAGATATAAACCTTTCCACTGTTGGTTTATCTCTTACGTTATGGTTGTGTAGACTGGTATTTAACATAATGATAGCAAATGATAGCACATAGCATGTATCTGAAATAAGACAATGAAAGGAATGGTTGCTTTGTGAATTGTACTACACTGGTAATTTGCCAAACAAGCCCATATATAATCTTGAATAGCAAAGGAAGAGATGTATGTGGCCAAACCCCCCAAAATATATATAGATGAAATCTCAGGTTTTGATGTAAGAAGCATGTAAACTCTAAAAAGGAAAAAAATACTTAAGGGCCTAGACGAGAAGCCAACAGAGGGAAAACTTTTGAATCTCTCTCAGATCAGCATTTAAAAAACCCAATATTTCAAAATGAAAAATCTTTAGTACCTTCTTCCTGGAAGGTCTTTAGAGAGGAGCTCATCTAAAGTAGGTTTTCTGCTTTTCAGAGGTTTTCTGCACAGGAGGAGCTCATCTACAGTAGGCTTTGTCAGATTTTAGATTCCACAGATTCTACAGAAGACTTTTTAAATGAAAAACTCTCTGAAAGTCAAAGCATCCAAAAAGCTCCCCCTGAAAGTCCCAGGTAAAGAAATAAAAGCCTCTCTAAAACAGGATGTGAACATTTTTTTAAAGTACTGGCTAGTACACAGGCTCATCATTTCTCGACACTTCCAAGAAACCACCTGGATTCAAATTTTTACAGGTGGCAAGCCAATAAAGATAAACTTGGTGTGTGTACACTAAGAGGAAGATTTCTGTTGTAAAATGTCTACTAAAAATGAAAGTGAAAGATTAACCCTTTGTTTTTCCTCAAATCTCCAAACATTCTTATTTCTCAATTCACATGCTGTCTTGAACTGGATTTCCTAGCTGACATTCTTCTCTCTGAATAAAAAACATGTGATCTAACAAATAATACAATAACAACAACTCTAATAGATTTAGTAGTGTTGAGATGGTGTTGTTGCCATGGTATAGGAAATATGCCAAAGGCAAGAATTCCTTTTGGGTGATATCTTTTGCTGGACCATCTGCCTATTTAAAATAGATATAGACAAGCTTTTAGGTATCACAGAAACCTTCCTCAGGACTGTGTTCTGGTGTCTCTGTCCTTTATCTTTTTTTAGTAATCATTCATTATAATACATAGTTTTTGTCTGGCTTCTCCCTCATAGTTGCCATGACAGCATCCAGTACACCAAATACCCTTATGGCAATATGAAGGTGAAACCAGAGAGATACTATGCCCTATAGCAAACGATAACCAAAAAAGATAAAGGACAGAGACATTACGGCTAAGTACAGACTGTCAGAAAGCCCAAGGCTGAATCGATTCAATCTTCTCAAGGTAGTCTAAACTGTGTACATTGAACTGATGATAATCAAGTGAGAAAACATTCACTTTTGATTTTGGAAATGCAGCCATGTGCCTGCAGTGGCCCAGGCCAGAAGCCGGGGGGCGCTAGAGCACACCTCTGTGCTGAGCTGGTGCAGACATCTTAGGCCACCCTGAGCAGACAGGAAGGCCAGCCAGCCCACCCTGCAAGGGGGGTTTGCAGAGGAGGTGCAAAGCATCCTGGGATGCTGGGGGACTGTGTGTTAACTTGAATTTGGAGGGGATCTGGCACAGAAGTTCAATAAACCGATTTAACCTAAATCAGCGAAGGCTCATACTACATCCATCCAGGTTTATCTTAAACTGGTTTCAGCCATTTTGAAAACGGTTTATGCCCGCTGAACTTCTATTGTATTACAGATTTGAAACAGTTTCCGATTACTTATACTGGTTTATGTGTCATTTCTGTCCCTAGACTAGAACACAGAGGCCTAAGGAAAGGCATTACAATACCTGAAAGCTTGCATATATCTATCTCAACCATGCAGTTGGTCCAATACAGATATCATCCAAAATAATTCTTCCTCTCTAATAAAAGTTTGTGACTAACCTGTAGACTGGAAGACTCCAGGATTACAAAGGCAATAGCGTGAAGCAAAAGCCTCCATCATACGATCAATTTTTTGAGCCTCTCCTGGAAGTCTGAAACTCCACAGGAATTGCCTACAAAAGGAAAATAAATATATAAATATTAGAATGGATTTTAAAACATATATTAGTAATAATGAGACTCTAATTTGTAAATAAAATAAGAACTTATATTAAACCAATCTCAAGACAACTTATAAACAATTACAAAATATTATATGCAAATGGCTAGGCCAGCAACTCAGTGAACAGCGCTGCATGCAAAATAATATGATACAGGCAAAATAATATGATGGTTCACATTCTGCAATTCTTTCCATTTCCATCTTAGCAGAGGATGGAAGTAAGAGATGAAGATCACTAACTTACAAATCATGGGAAAATCATCTAAACTATACTGAATGCTTCCTTGTTTCTCAAAAAAGCATACTCTTCACAGGATTTGGTTAAAAGTAATTCTAGGTCACATTAAATAGTGGGTTGATAAACACCCAGGATCTTAATTAGAACCAGATATGAGTCAGGGCTTTGGAATAAGGTCAACCTACCTACTTAAGGAGTGACAAGGCTCAACCTACTATACCACTACACCCAGATCTTAAAGAAAATGTGAGAAAAAAATTGCAAATAGATTTTAAACATAAATAAAAGAGGGCTACCCTCTGGTATACTGCAGAACCAAATATGCTACAAGATTGCAACACAAAAACTATTAAAATTGATCTATAATTAGAGAATTATAGATTACAAATGCAGAAAAGAGTTGTTTTCAAGGACTGTGCAACACCAAATGTTTTTTCATGTTTCCCTTGGCATGGACAGCTAGAAAATATTATTCACGTTCTTAAGTGCAATCATCAAAGCTCTTAACGGTGAGGCAAAGTCTGGGCAGACAATATAGCCTCTTGCTTCTGGCTCCATTCTTTGAAGCTGGGCTAGCTGAACAGACCAGCAACTGTGCTTCATAAACAGGAAGAAAATATGTAATTGTTCACAATCAACAACCATAAAATATAAGATGAAAAAGTAGTGATCAGGTACAAAAAGCACACTTTTTTATTATAGCTTTTATTTGTTTGTTTGCTCATTTTACAATATTCCTGAAGGATTTCAGGGACAATGAACTGTGGATAATTCATAATAAAGTGGAGACCAAGAGTATTTATAAAGCAAGGCAATGGCTATGGGTATTTGTAATGAAAAAAAAGAACCTTTCACCTCAAATCTAGCAACTTTAATCCATTCCTACAACAGTGACTGAAGTTTTTAATCAGATTACTTTTTGGTAGGTTATATAAAATTAATGAATGGTCTTGAAACAATTCTTTGTAGACAGGTGTCCCAATACAGAGGGGACCCTTTATGATAGTCTCGGAGAATAAAAGGTTGAATGGGCATGAAAAAATAACCATCCCCATAGTACTAATGAGCAGAGAACAGGATTGCAAGACCAAATGAACCAGAAGGACTACCATACTACACTCCTTAATTGGATGAAATAGAAGATTTCTCCTCAGAAATTGAATTGATCCAACACTTGTTGTGTGTACTAATATAGGTGGTCAGGCATAATCTATTGAAACATCACCGTGTCAAAATTGAAACATTTTTTAAGCTAAATTGTTTTTTCAGGAATTTAATTTAAGAACAGTTTACTGTCAACACATCCCATTTGAACTGTTTTAATATTATGTATACACAAATAAAAAGTTGAAACCACAGAACAATCTATTTTTTGGAATTTTCCTTCATGAAGAATTTCATAGTGTTCAGTATTTGTTTCACTTTAGAACCACATTTTGAAATCATTTGTGAACTGGAACATGTCCTACACATGACTCTAGCCATCCATTTACTTAAAAGCATAATTAGGGGTATAAAAACCAAGCAAAAGCACAAGCCTGCCAAGCGTGTTAACACAATATGGAAAGATAATAATTTTAAATAAGCATCTTTTCTGATGCTTTTAAATTTTTGAATTAGTGCAGTACAACAATACTGAACATTGTTAGTCAACATGATCATGAGTTCCTGCTCTCATCACCTTCCTCTCTGCCACCTTGAGTGTCATTTGCAATTGTTACAATTGCCCTTAATTTGCCACCTTTGTAAATAGACCCTTCCTTCATTTGTACAGCAGCCAGCACTGGTGTGCCCAATCCTGGCTGCACGTTAGAAGCTATCACAATAGGACCGAATAATGCATGTGTACTGTTAAGAGGTAGAAGGCTTTAAGAATATAATGTATCCCAGACAAGCCAAAGAATCCAGAGGCAACCTCCACATCCTGAGGCAGCTCAAGTTATCACCAAATTTCAGTCAGCACAAAGCTGCTGTGACATTATACCAAGTGGCACTGCAATGTGTAAAGGCCACGCTAACAATTCAACATTTCAGAAATAGTAGCTGTTGTAGAAAGGGAGTCTCTTGTGACTGCAAGTTTGACAGCACTGTCTAAAACAGCCTTATTCATTAGAATTATCTAGATTTACACAAGAGTTACAAAATAATTAAAGCTTTATATATTTTATCCCCCCTGCTGCCACCTGCATAAAAGCTGAAAGTCTACTATTTATTTAAGGAGATAATATATAAAGAACTGAGGATGGGCTCTAGCCCTCTCTGTATTTGCATGAAATCATTCATTTAATGTAGTAAACTGAAAGGCAGCATGCATGTAAACAAGCAAGGAAAGGAAACATTAATATTTGTGTGGTAGCATTAATATGTTTTATTATGTAATTTAAGTTAAAGATCAGATGATTGACTAAACCATCAACACCAGACTCTAAATTACTTTTATCAAATTAAACATTTACCCAAGGCAAAAAAAAAAAAAAAGAACACACTCACCTTAAGGCTTGTACAAGATTGAGATCAGCGAACTCATGGAGTTCAACAAAAGCCTGAAGAACTTTAATATTAAATTCATCTCTATGAGAGAGACACACAAAGCGATAACAGAGAATTATAATCCCAAATTGCAAAACGTTAACACTGCTTCAATTAACAAGTTTCACACTTTTCCAAAAACAGAAAGAAAATAAGAAACTGAGTAGACAAATATTCTAATATAATAAAGGGCTCAGTCTGTCTGTCTGTAACGCTTTTGGGCAACTGTGCATGTGCTGCCGAGAGGGCCAGCAGCGATTGGCTGTGCGAGCTCTGCCTCCTCAGGCAGGGGGGTGGGAGCCCCGCTGCTCCGGGGGCGGAGGCAGAGGTGGGCAGGGGGGAGGGAGCCACCGCACTGGAGGCTGGAGGAGGAGGCGGCAGTGGCAGCAGGACTGTTTACACGGCCGGCCCCGAAGGGTAAGCGGGGCTTGGGGCCATGTCAACACTCCCTGAAACACCCCATCATTCATGACGGGCAATTGGCTAGTACCATCAGTAAAATATTCCTCAACAATATCATGAATAAAATATTCAAAATGTGCATTTATTTGGGGGATATTTTAAGATTTTGTGCAAATTTCACCTCCTACATTTACCAAAGTGAAAGTTAATCTGGCAGGACTAGAAAGTGCTGCAGCTGCCTTCTTTCATAATGGGCTTACACCGATTTTAAAGTTGTTTATCTATGTCACCTGGAAACAGATTCACTTCTTTTGAAGAATAATTATTATTGTTACACCTGTCTTAAAATAGGAAATACTTTGATGAATGACTGTAAATACTGTCAAGTGAACAACTGCATGTATATGTTCAGCAATACACCTATGCTAAAATGCTCTTTTGTAACTTCCAACGATGATATTTCCTCAGCAAAACCTCACCGGGGATAACTATATTTTTCCCTTCTCTTTCTCCCACAAAAAAGAAATAAAGTATGCTAAAGCAACGTACTGGCTTTTATACACATATCAGCTACCAATAGGGGTCTACCCAAGTCACAGGCAGCCCGATGTTTTTGTGGGCAGATCATGGGGCCGAGACTGCCAAGGGTCCCTGGCAGCCCCACCCCTCACCACTGACTGGTTGTGAGAGTTGTCTATCATGCAGCCCTGCCCCTCACTGCTGATTGGTGGAGAGGGTTGAGACCACATGACATGCAGCCCTCACAGCCAATTAGTGGTGAGGGACAGAGGTGGCAGCCTTCTTGGGCTCCCCTGTTTGCCAGCAGCCCCTCCCTCTCTCCCTTCCCCCTCACCCCTGATGAGCTGCGCTATCGGACTGCAGGGCCGCGCAGATTGCTGGCTCCCTCTGGGGAGCCAATATTTTCTTTTCTTTTCTTTTTGTGGATTTTGTATACATTGCCCTCTTTTGTGGGCAATGTTGGATTTTGCGATTTTGGTAGGTCCATAGCTATCAGGAAACCCTGCAACCAAAGTACAGACCAGAAAAGAAACAGGTTGGAAAAAGAAAAAAGCAACTTAAATTGCATCGTGTTCTTATTCCAGTCTTAGGAATCACTACACTGAATGTTTAAACTTAAAAAAAAACAACTATATAGGCTTTAAATTTTCTGTTTTTCTCTATTGCTAATCTGAGTATGACTGTTCTTAGGCAGCAAACCTTTAGAAACTGATCTGAATGGACCACTGCAGAACAAGATACTATCTAAAGACTGGATTGTGTTAATAAGATTTAAACAGGGACTATGGAATATTATCCCATTACCTACATTAGCTTTTGTGACTGTTCCTGTAGGTTTACTGTTTGTTTCCCTCTCCCAGCACTGTCCCCACCCCCTGCATTCCCCTCTTTCTCTCTCTCCTCACCCTGAATTTTCTATTCCAATTTCTCTCTCCTTATACACTGCTTTGTGCGTGTCCTTCACAGCATCTGATAAAGCAAGCTTCAGCCTCCAAAAGCTTGTAATACCTACCTTGGTTCATCTATAAGGTATAGATCTGCCCTGCCTTCTACTTGACTTCAGACTAACATGGCTAACTACATCTCTACGTCCATGTTTTACTCTCACAACCACCAGAGACAGTTATACTAGAATCATGAAGGTTTATGATTCTCAGGGTGTGCTGTGGACACATCACTGTAGTAAAATGTTGTAGATCAACCTCAACCTATCAACAAGCTGGTGTTACAGAGTTGTCTGCTATGTCACTGACTGACTGAACACAACAAACCTCACATTCATTTACATACTTTAAAAGCAAACTAGTCATTATTTAGGAAGTTATTTTAAACACCATATGAGCCCTGCCAAAGGGAGAAAAAGTGATTCATACCAAGTTGAACAACACGCAAAATACCAGGGCAGCTATATTTCAGTGCCCCTATATAAAGTAAACTAATGTAATAGCTTAATTAAAAAGGCACTCAGTGGGGCTACTTTTGTATTAACAATTAAATACTGGTCTTGTTTATAAAGGTATAAACATGGAACAATTTAGAATATATTTCCTTATATTCTAAAGCTAGGCTTTTCTGTTTGTTTAGTACTTCTGTAGTTTTGGACAAGTTTTAGAACTGTAATACTTCAACTATACTAAGGTTTGGAGGCCAAGCAAAAATTTATCCACATAAAAGGAACCTTTAATCGACAAAATGTACTCCCCCTTTCTGTTCATGGCGTGTTTGGTTGCATATATATCTGTTCTTTTATTTTCATTGTTACTATCAGTGTGATTTATCCAGATAAAAACAGTTGTAACATTATAATACAGGTCAGTCTTTTTATTTTAATTTTACCAAATTATGCTCCAAATAAATTGGATACTTCGACTTGTGTACTTGTGTAATAGCTATATTATTAGAATGCATACAAAATCTCATTACTGGAAGGAACATTAAGAATTTGTTTTCAGAATCTTTGGATACTAGATATAGTACCTTGCTAAAGATGGTTACATCTCTTCCACAGACTTGACTTGACATTTGCATAGTATTAATCATGAAATGCTGCCACTTATAGTGCAGTCACAGCAGCAGAAAAACCAACTTAAAATATGCAATTTCATAATGGATTTTTTCTTTCAGGGTCTCATACTGCTAAAAACCTTCTTATTTTTATAAGAGACACCATGACAATTCACATGAATAAGTGTCTACAGGGTCATAGGAAACTAACAATTCAAAAGATTACTTCCAGGCTTCTTCAACTTGGCTTCTTCAACCAAACCTGACAGCTCTGAAACCTCCATCCATATTCTAAATATCAAGCTGTAGTATTTATTTCGGAGTTCTCCTTCACCAATAAAGAGATTCTGTCACTGGCAACACTTCTAGTTATGAGGCGAAAGGAAGATTAACATCCACTTAGTTTTCCCATAGCTATACTGAAATAGCAGCACTCATACAAGCACAGTGCACAACAGTAATGAAAACAGATAAGACTTGCACTGAGAAGGCAGATATGTAAAAGAACATTCTTTTAACATTTTCTTTTTCACTTCAATTGTACTTTAAGCTGGCTATTTTGCGGCTAAATTCCAGCCATGCAGCAATATCTTTGTATTTTCAGTTCTCCTAACATTTTGCTTGTCACTATGGACTTCAGTAGTAATTCCTAGTCATAATTTGACCTTTATTGTGGAGGGTGGACAGAGTTTTATCTGCCACAGCCTGGGCTCACCCAGAGGCATACCCAGCATGGGGCTGTAGGCTCTAGCCTCTTGGAGCAGGACAGGACTCCCCTCATCAGCCTCAGTCCCCAATAGCTATGGAGTTAACATTCTCACAGGCGCTGCAAAACTGTATGTAGAATGAGACTGTAAAAGCCTTAATCCAGCAGCAGCTATGACAGAGTTAAACCAGTAGCTGTTGGCTGGGCACCTCCCCAGCAACAGCAGCAGCATCTCCCATGGAGGAGGGAAAGTGAAGCTGACAAGAGGATTTGTGCCCCAGCCCCATGTGGGGGCCCATCTCCAGCCTCTTGCCACCATTCTAGCACCCCCCCCCGCCTCATTCTGGCACCCTCACCCTCCTTAGTGCTTGCGGCTCACACTCCCCTCACCTAGCCCTAGTGCTACTACTGATACAAGTTACAGCTTAGCTCTGTTACAACTAATGCGTGAAATTTAACCTGTATCTTTTAATTACTTTAAAACGGACAAGCCGAGATGTTAAAATATTAAAACAAGATTTTCAGAATGTGGATGGGAACTGCAAATGCTTACTCATGCAAAAAGTCAATGCTGACCTCAGTGGAAGTCAATGCTGACCTCAGTGGAAGTCAATTTGTTAATAAGGACTATTTCCAGGATTTGGCCCTGGGAAAATGATCAGAATAATAAACTTCTCCTAAAAATAAACATGGCCTTCTTTACATAAACTCCATCACAGTTATGCCATTATAGACAATGAAGATACAGTGAACACATAGCTATTCATAAAAAGTCTGTGTTTGTATTACTGCTAGTTGAAATATCCAAAATAAAGTCTAATGATTCTCAGAGATCAAATTCTCCTGCATTTATGAAAGCGTTGTAAATTTTAATATAATGCGCACCATGTTGCCGCGGGGAAGAATCTTTCATTAACTTCAAAGGGAAACACAGCCACAAGCAAAATCCCTAATCCTGCAAGCAGATTACAGATGAACTCAAAGCGGATATGCCAGAGTCTGTCAGTTTATGGGAGTGGTGCCAAAGTGAGGACTGGCATCTGAGCCAGGAAAAAGCCACAGTTTTTGTCTATGGCTAGGGACACACATTCAAAAAGCCAAAGCTTGAATTGATTCAGTCTTTGAAGGTTAGTCTAACCTGTGTAGACTGAACTGATTTGGACCCAGCAGCGGTGCAGCACAGCCCCGTGTGCCAGGCGCTACCCCTGGGGCTTCTCCACCACCATCACTGTAGGGGGCATGCCCTGGCCGTACTGGTAGGTGCTGCCCACACTGCCAAACTTTGGTCAGCTGCTGGGCAGGCAAATGGCGGCAGGGAAGCCATTGGGGTAGTGCCCTATGCCTGGTACATGGGGCTATGCTGCGCCTATGGCTTCCCTGATGCCACTGCCTGGGCTGTGGCTAGATGCCAGCCGGTATGGCCTCCTTAAGGCGAAGGAGACAGGAAGGGGGTTTATTCCTCCCTCTGTCCCCTCTCCCACTGGGGAACCGCAGTCAGTCTGCCAATCCCGGCCACCACCTTTGCTGCTTGCCCCAGCCCAGCAGACTGGGGTTCTCGGGGAGGGAGGGGGAATAAACCCATCCAGCATGGCCCCCTGAGGCAAAGGGGGAAAAGAGGGGGAATAAACCTCAGCATCTGGCCACGCCCCCACCCCTGCCACTGCCACTGAGCAACAAGGGAGGACAAGAGCCCCTATCATGGTGTCCTGGGGAGCACGAGCCTGTTCTCAGTGCAGGGGCTGCACTGCAGGCAGGAGCCAAGTGGGCAAAGCTGCCACAGTCTGCAGGGGGCAAGCGACAGCGGTACTAGGAGGACCATGGGGGTCTAAGGCCACTCCAAAATTCAGCTTAGCTCCCATAGCCACCCCTCCAAGCCCTGCCACCACTTCTCCTGCAGCACAGCCCCGCTCTAGCCTGCTCCACTCCAGCCCACAGCACAGTCCCTCTCCATCCCCACCCCCGCCTGCTGGGAAGTGGCTTGCGTTCCCTGGGACACCATCCCCCCCTCACTGGTCCAGCAGCAGGGGTGGGAGCATGGCCCTCTGACAGGAAGGGTGCAGGGAGGGGGTTTATTCCCCCCTCCATCCCCTCTCACCCCAGGGGAATGCAGCCAGGGTCTGCCATCCCCAGCCACAGCATCTGCCACTCACACTCAGCCAGGCAGACCCCAGCTGGGATCCCCCATGGGGAGAGGGGCAGAAGACAGAATAAACCCCTCCCTGCCCCCTTCCCCTCAGGGGTCCATGCTGGCCGGTGTCTGGCCATGTCCCCCACCCCTGCTGCTGGACTGACAATGGGGTGGAGGTGTCCTGGAAGCAAAAGTCTCTTCCCAGCGGAGGGGGGCTGTGCTATGCGCTGGAGCGGAGCAGGCAGAGCAGCCACAGCCTGAGCAGGGCAAGTGGCGGTGAGGCTTGAAGGGGTGGCTACATGGGCTAAGCCAAATTTTTGGGTGGCCACAGCCCCCCCAAGACTCACTAGCAGCACCACTGCCGCTTGCCCTGCACAGTCTGTGGCAGTGCAGCCCCCCCCACCAGTTAGAGGCTTGTGCTCCCCAAGACACCATCACAGGGGCTGCGGCCCCATCAGGGTCCCTCGCCGCTCCAGTGGCAGGAGCAGGAGGTTTGTTCCCCACTCCTTCCACCATCTGGCAAAGGAGGCACGAAGGGGGCTTATTCCTCTGCTTGCCCCATGCAGGGAGCGAGCAGCAGAGGTGCTGGTTGGAGCTGGCAGGCCCCGGCTCCATTCCCCCTGGGGAAGAGAGGACAGACAAGGAAATAAATCCCCTCCCAGCCCCCTTTGCCTCAGACAACCATGCTGGCCAGTCTCTGGCCATGCCTCTACCCCTGCTGCTGCAGCAGCAATGGGGGAGCAACTTCAATATGTGCTGCTGTACCCCAGCTAGACAGACCCCAGCTCAGGTCCATGCCGGTGGGACACAGCCAGGTAATTAAACCCTCTCCCTGGCCAAACCGCTTTAAGCTACTGCCAAGGCTGGCTGCTGCTCCAGCAGCAATGACGGGGTGGGAAAATGCCTGACAGGGGCTGCTCTGCCCCAGCCAGGCAGAGCTGGGTGGAGAGGTGTGTGTCGGGGAATAAATCACCTCCCTGCCCCCTTTGTCTCAGGGGGCCATATCCCCGCCCCTGCCCTGCAACAGCAAGAGGCAAGGAACCCTAACACGGGTTGCTCCACCCCAGCCAGGCAGACCCAGCTGGACACTAGGACAGGGGGCAGAGGGGGAAATTAAACCCCCAGTCTCTGCTAACTTCACTTCTACCGGGGCTGGCCATGCCCCCTGCCGCTAGAGCAGCGAAAGGGGCAAAATGCCTGGCAGGGAGGGTTCTGCAGCACACCTACCTGGCAGACCCTGGCTGGGTCCATGCTGGTGGGACAGGGCAGGGAGAGGAGAATAAACCTCTTCCCTGCTCCCTTTGCCTCAGGGGGGCCAGCATCTGGCCATGTCCCCTCCGCTGCCCTGGCTGGGGAGCAGAGGGGCAGGGCCAGCTCTGCTCTGCTGGAGCAGAGAGCACAGACCAGCCCAGGGCTGCAGAGCATGTCAGAATGCTGTCCGGTTTAACTTAAACCAGGAACAGGTCTGGGACAGAAGTTCCAAAAACTGGTTTGACCTCATTCAACCAGATTTATCTCAAACTGATTTTGGCCATTTTGAAACTGGTTTATGTGCACTGAACTTCTGTTCTGTTACAGGTTTAACTAGTTTCTGCTCACTTAAACTGATTTATGAGTAACTGCTATCTCTAGCCCATGAGTGTAGCTTTTTCAATAAAAAGGGAAAACAGAACCAAAACTTAGTTTACAATTTTTAACAGTGATTCCATTTTGTTGTGATGTATTATTTTAAAAAACAATTTCTGGAGTGCATTACTATAATAAACCTACATATTTATTGTGCTGTCTGTAATAGAAGCTAAGGTGCATTCTCCACTTGAGATACCTACTTAACATCCATTAATGTTAATGGGATGTCTGTGTGCAAGGAAGATGATAATGCTAAATAAAAACAGCTCACTACCATTAGGCTAGGCACTATCCTTTTTAATGATAAGCAATTTTTTCATTATCTGGTTATTAACCCCATGAATCATTTATTGTCTGGGAAGGGCATCACATCAGAAGACTGTTCAAATATGATTCCGAAACCTTCAAAAACTGTGTGGTACTATATCTTGCACTAGAACCAAGTAAAGACTAACTGATATTTTTCAAAGTCATGAACTATGATAAGGTAGGCAATGAATTATACTGTCAAAAGGCATCCATATTTTTCAAGGTCTCTCATTTATTAGGGCATAACTTTCAGGTGTAAGCAGACATTATATTTCTCCCAGAAGGAAACTTTTTGTTCCAGTATCCTACCAGTCCATTATCCCTCTTCAAGTACCTGTGAAGTATGCTAGCACTTTTTTCCCAGGACACTACTGTGTAAACCTGCAAGTTAGAAGAGGTTCATTTAAGTTAATTGCCAGCCATTCCAGGGAAAAGCCCACCAGGCTGTGAGCTCTCCCTGATTTAAAAACAGATGTCAATATGTCCTGGGACAAAGCCTTTTATTCTGGGATTGTTGGCTTGGAAATGGCATTTAAAGGTCTGTTCTTTGGGAACTGGCTTATATGTATAGCTATATGCATTATAAGGGTTCAAGATGGTCAGCAGGGGTTAACTGATTTCTAGAGCTTGGGTCTCACACTGAAACTGTATCACAGCCCTGGAAGCAGACAGGTTGTCTAGTAGGACAAGGCCAACAGATAGAGACAGCCTGAGAACTGAGGGAGCATCCCATGACACGAGATCACAGCCTTCAAGGCAGACAGGTTGTCTAACACAACACGGATACAAAGCCTGGGAACCAAGGAAGTACGAACCATACTACCCATAACATGAGATAAGTGACACCAACTACAAGGCCCCAGAGCAGAGGGGGGGCTGAGTCTTGGTTCTGGGGGAACAGACCAAATTAAGAGAAGGCCCAGAAGGCTACATGGACATATGACCACAAAGAAACAACTAACCAGATATAGCCACAGATGAAGAATCATCAGGAGTCATCAAGGGGGAAGGAAAATACAAAAGCAGAGACTTGAGAGTAACAAAGCGTCCCTCCTTCTCTTCCTTTTGGTCCCTCCCTTTGTCTCATTCTACCCGGGTCCCTCCTCCTCCTTCTCCCTAAGAGGGGTCCCCCCATCCCCATTCCCCGGGAAGGGTCCCCAAGGCCACCGTGGACCAAAGGCATGCAATCAGCCCATCTCATGCACCCGGGGGGGGGGGGGGGGGGGGGGGGGGGGGGGGCCTTGGCATCCCACCTTCAGACTACTGACATCTGACACCTAAGAGAATGAGCCTCAGAGTGAAGACTGCATCCTAATCAGATGTACTTTGACACTGATGACAGCCCTAGGATTTGGTAGCTATACAGAATTGCTTGATTATTTGTATTGCTTTTTTCTGTTATCACTGTGTATCAATAAATTTGCCTATTATCATGGTCAGTCTGAGGGTGGGTCCCCCTGCCCTGAACAAGATATCTGGACCCTAAATCCAGAGCCAAGAGGACTCTACAGACATAAAAGCCCACATCCCACTTTACCTGGGGGGGGGGGGGGGGTGTGAGGATGATTGTCTCCTGTCTGTTTTTATGTAAGTCTTAGTTTTGGACAATCCAACCGGGGTTAAACCCACCATGTTTTCGCCCCCTGACCACTAAACAGCAATGTAGCTTGGAAAGGCTACATGTGTAATGGTCTGCGCTGCTCGTTTTGTCCTGGGTTTTGACTGGGATCAATTAAGACAGCCTCAGATGAGACATCTCTTCACAGATGAACATGAAATGTATATTCCTCAGCATAGAATGCAGCTCACAAAGCCAGTGAACAAGAAAGTGATACTGATATAAAGTATAACTCTACACACAAGCATACTACCTTAGAATAAGAAAAAGAAAAAGAAAAAGTTGCATTTGTCTCAGTTTACCTTTCACCAAGGTAATCTCCAATTACAGTTTTATTTAGTCCTTCCCCTTTATAAAGGAACTGTGCAATGTCCTCTGGAGTGTTCTGCAGAAGGTCATTTTCTATCAGGAACTGGATTCCCTAGAGAAAGACATTTAAGAGGAAAATACTGTAAGTTTCCTTTCACAAGCATTTATCTAAATATTTTTGGGACATTTGGAAATTCATAGAGATATACATAGTATATAATTCTACGTTAATTTAGTCTGTAGAAGGAAAAATCATTAATAGTTTCATTAGGTAATGAAACTAAGAACAATTTTATCAGCAAGGAAAGCAATTTTTAGTATTCATTTTTATTTTTATCTGGAAATTAACTCTTTAAGGTGGAAATAGCTGGTGGCAACTGAAGTTCCTCAAATGCAGAAAGTTGTTTAATAAATAACTATTCTGTTTTAGTCTTGATTCTGTATTAGTCTCTCGGAGAGAGTTAGTGTGTAAAAGAAGCTAAGTGAATTTGTTCATATTACTTCATCAATGTCTAGAAGAGGTCATAATCTGTGAAATCACATAATAAAGACTGGCATGCAAGGATAACGTAATTACCACCATGGTATATAATAATGCAAGATAAATGCAATACCATGCCCAAATACACAGTCATTACTCACAGTACAAATTATGTTTAAAATGTACTGAAACTTGTTATGGGAGATGATGGCTTTGGCTTCATAGTTTGTCATTGCTTATACCAGGGGTGTCAAAGACATAGACCGCAGGCCAGATTTGCCCTGTGAACCCCAACACCTGCAGCACTCCCCTACCCTCAAAACACTGCCCCTGGGTCTGAGTGCAGGGCCTCAGAATGTGTGCCACACATGGTGCCCACTCCTGGAGGTCTAGAAGCTGCACTACACATGGCACCTGCCCTGTCTGGTTTGGACTACATGCAGTGCCTACTCTAGGACCCGCATCACACACAGCACCTACCCCAAGACACACAGCACACATACAGACTGCTCCAGTTGCAGGGGGGGGGAAAGACAGAGGTGCCGTCCCAGTCTAGCCAAGACAAATGTCATGTGTAGTGCAGATGCTGTACCAGGCACCGTATGCTGTGCAGGTCCCAGAGTGGGTGCCACATGCACTGAATCTATTATGCAGGGGATGAGGGGGGGAAGAGCGAGTCCATGGGCCCAATCCAGCCTGTGGACTGACCCTGTGCCACTCACTCAGCCTGCAGTGTTGCTGAGTTTGACACCCCTGGTTATACAAAACTTGTCAAATAGGTTCTGTTACAGAGCCTGATCCAAAGCTCAGTGAAAGCAAAGGGAGTCTTTTCATTTAACTCAATGGGCTTCTGATCAGAGCTATGTCCTGTCATGAATTAATTAACCCCATAAATGCAAACTCTAGGAAAGCAAAAAAGTTTTTTGCAAGGAAATGAGGAAAGAACCTTTCAAGAAATGTTTTAGGATGGCAGAAGTCAAAGTGTAGGATAAATGCTATTTTTGATGTCATCAGTTCCCAAACACAGGTCAGTTTTTTCTAAAAGTTATTAATTTCCAGTTACTGCTAGCAATTCTGTAAAAGTATTTGGGGAGAAATTAAAAAATAAATTACATACAACCTTAATGTCCTGGATTACCCATATGCAGAAAAGTTCACTAAATTACTCTGAAGTCTTTGCTATTAAAAGCAGGTCCCTGGGTTACAGTCAATATTTTTAGAACTAAAAGAACCACACCCCCCACTTCCATAAACAAAAATTATTTATTATTTCATTCAGACTCTGAAAACTGCTCTCCCCAAGACAAAACGTAAGGTGTTTGTTGTGGGAGACGCCCTCCTGAGGTGGACTGAGGGGGCAATCTGCCACCCCAACCCCTTAGCCCGGGAAGTCTACTGCTTCCCGGGGGCCCGCATTCGGGACATTGTGGAGAGGATCCCAAAGCTCCTCAAACCCACAGACCACTATCCCATGCTCCTTATTCATGTGGGCACCAATGACACGGCTCGGAGCACTCCCAGCCAGGTCATGAGGCGCTACAGGGATTTGGGAGCGAGGCTAAAGGGTCTGGGGGCACAGGTGCTGTTCTCGTCGATCCTCCCAGTCTCAGGCTATGGGCTGAGGAGGGAGAGGAGGATCTATGTGGTCAACCAAAGACTGCAGCGCTGGTGTCGTCGGGAAGGCTTTGGCTTTCATGACCACAGCCCGCTCTTTGGCGAGAGAGGCAGCGAGCTGCTGGGAAGAGATGGCCTCCACCTCTCTCCCCTAGGGAGGAGGCTCTTCTCAGCCAGACTGGCTGACCTGCTCCACCGGGCTTTAAACTAAGCCCGCTGGGGGACGGGGGGACTACCGCCACTGCTGGCCCGCTGAGCAATCCTTGCAAAGCCAGCGGGTCAAGGCACTTAAGGGAGCCCACCCCTGCCCCAGCCCTGGTAAAATCTGTGGGCAAGGAAGGAGCCCCCCAGGGGACACTTGCCTGCCTGTACACAAATGCCAGGAGCTTGGGGAATAAGCAGAAGGAGCTCATCCTCCTGCTCCATGCAAATAATTATGATGTCATAGGGATAACGGAGACCTGGTGGGATTCCACCCATGACTGGACCATGGGTATAGATGGCTATACCCTGTACAGGAGGGATAGTGTAGATAAAAGGGGCGGAGGTGTAGCTTTCTATGTTAAGGAAAGCTACACGTCCCTGCAAGCCGATATTGGTGACCAGGGTGGACGACTGGAGACCCTCTGGGTTAAAATCCGTGGGGAACACGGCACAGGGGACACAATGGTGGGAGTCTACTACAGACCTCCCACCCAAAGTCCTGAGCTTGACCAGGAGTTTGCCCGGGAACTGGCTGAGGCCGCATGCTCCAGGACCATGGTTGTCATGGGTGACTTCAATTACCTGGACATCTCGTGGGAGGATCGCTCAGCAAAATCTGAGCGGTCGCAAAGCTTCCTCTCGTACGTGGATGACCTCTACCTGACTCAAGAAGTCTGTGGGCCAACGAGAAGCAAAGTGGTGCTCGACCTGGTACTGGCTACTGGGGATGACCTAGTTGGTGACCTAGTGATCGATGGGAAGCTGGGTGACAACAACCACGAGCTGATCACCTTCACCATCCACCGAAAAGTTGGCAAGTCAGTCAGCAACACGGAAGTCCTTGACTTCAGGAAAGCCGACTTTGACAAACTCAGAAGGCTTGTCAGTGAGGCCCTAAGGGACCGTGACCACGGGGAGAGGGGAGTTCAAGAAGAGTGGTTGCTCCTCAAGGGAGCGATCCTCAATGCACAAACTAAGTCTATTCCATCTCGGAGGAAAGGCAGCAAGAGGGCACAGCAGCCCCCCTGGCTCTCCAGGGACCTAGCATACCTCCTGAGGCTAAAAAGAAAAGCCTACAAAGGATGGAGGATGGGAGTCACCTCCAAGGAGGATTATTCTGCACTGGTCCGGTCCTGTAGGGAGCAGACCAGGAAAGCCAAGGCTGCAACTGAACTCCAGCTAGCTTTGAGTATCAAGGACAATAAAAAGTCCTTTTTCAGATATGTGGGGAGCCGGAGGAAAAGCAGGGGCAACATTGGACCCCTGCTGAACCAGATGGGGCAACTGACAACTGACACCCAGGAAAAAGCCAACCTATTAAATGGGTACTTTGTGTCGGTCTTTCATCAGTCCCATGGGTCGCCCATGCCCGCTACAGGACAGGGAAGTCCGGGTGAGGGTGATCCCCTGCCCCCCATTAATGCTGACTTTGTGAAGGAACGTCTTGAGAAGCTGGATACCTTCAAGTCAGCCAGCCCTGACAATCTTCACCCCAGGGTACTCAAGGAGCTGGCAAGCATCATAGCCCAGCCTCTACCATGGATCTTTGAAAACTCTTGGCGCTCTGGTGTAGTGCCCGAAGACTGGAAGAAGGCCAATGTGGTGCCTATCTTCAAGAAAGGGAGGAAAGTGGATCCGGCTAACTATAGGCCCATCAGCCTGACTTCTATCCCGGGGAAGATCTTAGAAAAGTTTATTAAAGAGGCCATCCTTAATGGACTGGCCGATGTCAACATCTTAAGGGATAGCCAGCATGGGTTTGTTGCGGGTAGGTCTTGCTTGACCAATCTCATTTCCTTCTACGACCAGGTGACCTATCACCTGGACAAGGGAGAAGAGATTGATGTCATATATCTTGACTTCAAAAAAGCCTTCGATCTGGTTTCCCATGATCACCTCTTGGAGAAACTGGCCAATTGTCGCCTTGGGTCCTCCACGATCCACTGGCTGGAAAACTGGCTCCGTGGTCGGACCCAGAGGGTAGTAATTGATGGAAGTCACTCATCATGGTGTCCTGTGACCAGTGGGGTCCCCCAAGGCTCTGTCCTTGGACCATACTGTTCAACATCTTCATTAATGATGTGGACACTGGAGTCAGAAGTTGACTGGCAAGGTTCTTCACCTTGGGAAGAAGAACCCGCAGCATCCTTATAGGCTCGGCAGTGCTATGTTGGCTAGCACTACAGAAGAAAGAGACTTGGGGGTCATCATTGACCACAAGATAAACATGAGCCTGCAGTGCGATGCTGCGGCTAGTAAAGCGACCAAAACGCTGGTTTGCATCCATAGATGCTTCTCAAGCAAATCCCGGGACGTCATTCTCCCCTTGTACTCGGCCTTAGTGAGGCCGCAGCTGGAGTACTGCGTCCAGTTTTGGGCTCCACAATTCAAAAAGGATGTGGAGAAGCTTGAGAGAGTCCAGAGAAGAGCCACGCGCATGATCAGAGGTCAGGGAAGCAGACCCTACGACGACAGGCTGAGAGCCCTGGGGCTCTTTAGCCTGGAAAAGCACAGGCTCAGGGGTGATCTGATGGCCACCTACAAGTTTATCAGGGGTGACCACCAGTATCTGGGGGAACGTTTGTTCACCAGAGCGCCCCAAGGGATGACGACTAGGTCAAATGGTCATAAACTACTGCAAGACCGTTTCAGGCTGGACATAAGGAAGAATTTCTTTACTGTCCGAGCCCCCAAGGTCTGGAACAGCCTGCCACCAGAGGTGGTTCAAGCGCCTACAATGAACACCTTCAAGAGCAAACTGGATGCTTATCTTGCTGGGATCCTATGACCCCAGCTGACTTCCTGCCCTTTGGGCAGGGGGCTGGACTCAATGATCTTCCGAGGTCCCTTCCAGCCCTAATGTCTATGAAATCTATGAAACTTCCATCATTCTTGTGGGAAATGGGAAGAAGAGAGAAGAAGATACTGTGGCTAAGTGCAGACATTCAGGGGAGTTATGGAGAGGTTAAATCACATTAAAAATGGCCACCCGATCTAAGGAAAGTCAGGATAGGGGAACTAGCAGAGCAGCGATAGGGTGGACAAGCAGACTGGGGTGGGGAGGAAAATCAGGGTCCATGTGGGGATTGGGGGGCAAGTGGGATCTGCAGAGGGATGGTGGGGGAGGGTAGGTGAGATCTGTGGGAGTGATCAGGGGGATGGGGAGGCAGACAGTGACTGCGGGGGAGGGCAGGAAGCAGGCACAGTTCTTAATTCTAGATCCATTTAGTCCACAATCCTTAATCCTAGATCCATTTAGTGTACACCGATCTAAGACTATCTTAGACTGGGTTCTGCCGTTTTTAGAGTGGTCTATGTACATGGAAATTTTGTAGCATCACAGGTTTAGATAGATTTTTGATCACTGAGACTGGGTTTAAATGTCTGCATTGGGGGCCAACCAAGATCAGGTGGCCATTTTTAATGCAAATTAACCTCCCTCTAACTCCAGCAAATGTCTGCATTTAGCCTTATTTCAGTGGGTTTTCTTGGACCAGTAAGATCACTCACGGAGAAACAGGGCAACCCTACTTCTAATCTGGGCTTCCAGTCTCTAAGCCATTAAACAAAATATTAAAATATTCATAAGATTGATTGACTTCTGTTTGTTTTTACAATGAATGAATTACCTGCCTTGCAAGGAAGTTGAGCTTGCTGACTGTTTGTTTAGAATGCAAACAAGAAAGCACAAATTCCTTCAATCTTGTGTATTGTAGGCTTTAATAGAGTAAACCTATTGTCATGGTATCAGTCCCAAAGGTTTTTTTTAGCCTGGCTGACAACTCTCAAAATAGTTTCACCATCTGAAAAACTTCCAGAGTCAGCCAGGATTGCTGCTGACAAGCAATGTCTCTCTATAAATATCAGTGAAAGAAATAGATCTCACTGCAAAGAAAAATACAAATTTATCCTGTTGTAGTAATAGCTGTGCTTCACTCTGAAACAATGACCACTCTGAAAATGGATCTGACGGACTTATGACAGTGCAATCTTATGGCTACTATATAAACTGAACTAAAAATGCTCCTAGGCAGGCAGACAAAATGAGCATTGTACTTCCAGCATTAAGAGAGGTGCATGTTTAATAAGGGTGCCATGTACTCTCTTGATTATTCTAAATCAAGAAAAAAATAAAGATTCATTATGATGGATGTATTTTCAGCTTTAAAATAATGACCATTAGAAGACATGAATCTGTCAATCATACAAAATCAGATAGATTTATAAAATATGAATTATAGAGGCGTCGTACCAGCTCTATCATTAAAATCCTTGAGGTTTTTTCCACTCAAAGCAGTATTAAAGTCCCTAAAACTCAAAATTATTAAATTACCAAACTTAACAGTTCTTTGCAGGATAACTGTATTTTTTTTACAATTTTTAGGTCAAGATTTACTAACTTCACATATTTTACATATATACATACTAAGCCCATACCACTGTCTCAGAAATAAGAGTTTTCAAACCGAAACCTGAAAATACAGAAAAAAGAAAGTGTGATTGATTCCCTCTAACTTGTCAATCCAATTTAGCTCCACAAGAGACACGAATAAAACTAATTGGATTCTCAAACTACTGTGTTTTCAAACACTGTTTTGCCCTGTATTCTGCCCTCCCTCACATACCTTACCTTCCATTCCTCTGGCTCCCTTTCCTTTCCCATGCTTCATGCTCTGAATAATTAAACCAACAATGCTCATCCCAATCCAAGAAGCTTCCTGAGACCTGAAACCACAGGGCTTCCATTCAGGAAAGCATCTACGACAGTAACTATGTCAGCTGCAGAGCCTCAGATTCCCTTTCTTAAGCATTCTTAGCATTTTCTTCTTTTAATGCATCTATGACTGTGTTCAGTCCTGGTCAACCTATCTAAAAAACACAGTATAACAATAAGAGAGATGATTCCAAGAAATGTGATGCAAATGATTATAGAGGCTTGGAAACGCTTTCGTGTAAGAAGAAGTTGAAAACTTTATAGGTATAAAATAACGGTATAGAGAAGGATCAGGAAATTTAATGAAACTAAAAAGATGCAAATTTAAACCAGATGCACTATACAGCTAGTCTGTTGGACTCATTGCTATGAGGCACAACTGAGGACACACGGCTTAGCAAATTTAAGAAGGAATTGCTATATTTTAATTTTTTTCTTTCTTATCATTATTTATAGCTGTGAACAATACCTTTCACAAGATTGAAGGAATTTGTGCTTTCTTGTTTTCATTCTAAACAAAACAAGTACAGTAGGATCAGACAATTATGAATACATAGTTGCAATGACTGAGCTAATTCCAGCCTACTTGTGCTATCTCCAACATGGATTTTTAAACGTACACAATTAAACTGATATAGTAAAAAGCTATCCCATTTACCCTACTTTTTTTCTTTATGCTTAGGAAAGTTTCTTAGAGCTAATAATATCCCATTTCTGGAAAGCCAAATTAGCCATCAAAAATTAATTACTCTCCATGGAAACAGAGATATCTTAATGTACTACAAAACAGACACAATTTCCATTTTCCTTTATAGCAGAAAAAGAAATGATGAAGAATAGGCAGAGAGACAGGAATAGAAGATCTGTCTGGGAAGTAGCAGTCTCTGGAAAAAGTGAACCAAATGGCCTGGCTGGAACCTACTTATGATTCTCAGTCTTGGCTTTATCTCTTTACATTTCTTCTGCTGACCAGTTTAAAACGGGAGACAACAGTACTTGACTGCTTTCTCCATATAAAACACATTGTTACAGGGACATTTTATATTTACTACAAAGAGCTATTTTGATCGTTCTATGGCAGCTATTTCTATTTTCTGTGTTCTCTATTGAAACCAGTTTTGCATTTCAGTTTTAAGTTTTATAGTTAAACTTTTGTCCCTTCCAAGAAAAATGATCTTTTCAAGTACAACAGGAAATGTCTCAAGCCCCCATGCCATGAATTTCAAGTATGACTTTATGTTCCATTGTGCCTTCCATACGTAAAGATCCCAAAGCATTTTACAAACTTTACATATGTAGCACTGTATACACTATTTTAAAGCTAAACTGGTTTGAAAGCTATTATACATAGCAACTGTAACTGGAGTACATGAAACAATATCAAAACCCAAGTGCTTCCATGCAACCACTCTACAAACAGAGATAAAGGCTGTAAACAGATCCATAGATGTGTCCAGTATTATTAGTAACACCAGTAGACTACTTTTTAGCTGCACAGTACCAATCCTAACTGCAGCTCTCAATTTTTTTAAATTTTGATTAGCAGGAATCACATTCAACAGATCACTGGGTGGCCTTGCTACTCACACAACTATCCTGCTTTCCACATTCCCACTCATGCAGGCACCTTTCTCCCGCTTATTAGTAAAAACATCCTTATTGCAACAACAAGAAGAGCAAAACACCTATATTAGAAAGATATTCAGTGTATTTTTTTGCTAATTTTAATTCAACATAGCAGTTGAAAGGATGAGCCAGCTCCAAGGGACCAGCAGCTCCTGCAGATCACCACTGTTCTACATATCATGGTTTGGGAACAATGTGTAAAACCATTTCTTACATGCAAGCCATGTTAATGTGGTACCCAGCCAGGACTTCTAGATACAGGAATAATTTCACCTACTAATGAAATATAATTAACACTGTAATAAGGCAACCTGAAGTCATTTTGTGATTTAATCAGAAATCTAGGAAGTAAGAAAAACAACTAAGAGGACACCTGAAGAAGATAAGCTACCCCAAGAAAAAGAAATCCTTCCCACAACATTCAGAAAATGAGAATGGTGGTGAATCAATTTAAATAAAGAGCTGTAGCATATGCACACACACATACACACAAGCATGACAGCTTGAGACTACCCTAAGTAATACATTAAAATGTTATTCAAGATAATACTTCAGTTGAACATTAAGGCCCCCTCTACATGTTACAGGCACCATGCAATTAACTGGTTAATTGCACAATTACCTTAAAAGTAGCTACGTGTGCAAAGTAACTATCATGCCATAAAAAGCTCCAACCAGCTCTCAAGTTAGACCTCAAAAATATGTAATAATATTATAGCTATTTGCTGTACAGATTTAATTTGCACATGCAACAGGGTCTCCCCTGCAGCTGGGAGCCCTGTCGACTGATGGGGCTCCGAGACACAGTGGTGCACCAGCCGGGGCTGGGAGGGCTGGGAGTCCCACAGCTGCAGGGACTCTCAGCCCCAGTAGCTGTTGACTCAAGATCCCAGAAGCACCCAAGGAGCCAGTAGTTGCAATCCCCCAGGCCCAGGGGTTTCACGCACCCCCGAACCTAAGAGATTGTAGAAGTCGCAGTCCCCCAGGCCCAGGGGTTTCACGCTTCCCCACACCTGGGAGATAGCAGCCACCATGATCCTCTAGCCCTGGGGGTACATGGGGCAACCCCCACGACTGGGAGCCTCTCAAGTGAGAGGGGCTCCCAGCCACAGGTGCTTGCTTCTTACCAGTGCAGGGAGAGGCTGGGATTGGGCTCCCCCTGTACCATAAGGCAGAATGGGATCTAATGTGCACCTCCTGCCATGTATGTACAAATGTGTGGATCATGCATTAGATCTCATCGCATCTTTACCTTCACAAGCAGAGGGGACCTTAAGTAACAACCATCAAAATGTAACTGCATTCAACACAGTTGCAAAGGAAATTTACCAGAAACAAACAGAGAAAAAATAAACCTTAGTAGGGAAGCTTTGGAAAAAATAAAAGAAGTGATGTAATAAATAAATAACCTCCTCAAAGTCATAATTCAATTTTATTAAAGGCAAGAAAAAGCAGTAGGCACAACAGCAAGAAAGATGAAAAAGACAAATATTAGGAAGGAAAAAAAGAGAATATGAAGACCAAACAGCCAGACATTAAAACAATGGTTTCTTTCAATATATCAGAAAAGAAGTCTGGAAGAGATTTAGCAGGTCAGCGAATTACTATGGAAAAAAATAACTGATTAAGGAAGACATGGACGTTGGTGCAAAGAAACCACAATGTTTCTCTAAAACCTACATTTTCAACATACATTTCTTGAAACAGTAAGCTAAAAATTATTTTTAAAGTGTTCACATTTCAACCTGAATTTACTTGTACAGGTGCTATCTATATGTAGAAATAACTAAGAACATTTATGTATATATGTGGTTATGTATATACATTTATGTGCAAACAGCACGTGTATATACAAATACAATAGTTTGTATGAACAGTTACTTGTAAGCATAAACTAAAAACATAAGATTTGAAATCATTTGGGGGGGAAAAAGAGTACAAACTTTTTTGCAGTTTAGTATATAAATATAAAACCTCTACATCAGGTATAATCAGGTCTCTTTAAGGAATGCTTGCAGTTAGTAGTTAGTATTTTGACTGATCTCTTACCGTATTACCATATTTACTTCCAATTAGAAAACATAAAACATTTACTTAAGTGGAGCACTATACCTAGTTGACAAATGACTAAATCATTCTTTTCTGCTCGTTGTAAAGATGGACAAGTATATTTGGGACCTAACTATGCTTCATAATTCTTCAAAATGAATATGGTGCCTGATTAATTTAGGAGAACTTTCAGATGCACAACTAAATGTAACTTTATCACCAACAACTGGAATACATTTACAAAAAATATAACCATTAAGAATAACTTAAATTGTAACAAATACAAAATGTTCTACCTTCTTCGGGTCCATATTGAATTTCTTCCTTCCCATTGCTATTTGCTTATTTCTCTGGGTAGTTTTGCTATTTGTTTTGAAGGAATAAAAAAGCAATTACCAGATGCTGTTAATAATGCAATCACTGTAAACTTCATTTTTTAAATTTATATCTGTAAATTTATTTTTCACATTTAAATTTTCTCTGGTCAAAAAATAAAATCCCAAAACAAAGGCATTTTATTTGAAAAAGTTATAATAAACATCCTATATTATGTTATTAAATTATTTAAAGTTTTAACAGCTTAATATAGGGATATCAAAGATACAGCTGTGCAGCCCTATTATCCAGTCCATGCCTATGAGTATCAGACTGACCCTGTATGTGGCACGCAGCATGCACCAGCCCTAGTCCCACATGCTGCATGTGGCACATAAAGTCAGTCTGGTACATGCTGTACACAGCATGGGGGCCAGTTTCAGAGACATGCCATATCCAGAGGCCACACCAATCTGGGACACACACTATATGTGTCACATGAGGCCAGTGTGAGTTGCATGCTGCATACAACATATAGGGTTGGTCTGGGATATGCACAGCACACAGCGTGTGGAGCTGGTCTGGGCATGTACTGAATGTGGTGCCCATGCCAGACTGGCCTGTATATGGGCTCCAGCACTTAGGCTTAATAGGATCATATTATTAATGATGTAACAGACTTTTTCCATCACAAGGTTCATCCCTCTGCAAGTGCAAGGGAGAGACTGAGTGACCTCTGAATTGATACTACAGACTTTTCAACACTGAGCCAAATTTATGGAGTTTTCAGCTGTTAAATATAACCAAACCATCTTTTATTTGTTCTCCCTAGAATACCTATGCCAGAATCAGATTTCTAAATTGACGTGTCAAAATTACTCACCTTTCTTCCACACTTGTCAAGTTATTAATTTCTGTCATAACCTCTGCTATTTCAAATTTTAACCTCTGCCGAAAGAAGGAAGGAAAAAAGATCAACCAACATTAATTAATTTTTTTTAAAGCAACTCTAGCACAGACAAAATTAATGCATTCAGTGACGTTTTCATAATTTTATGAATCAGAAGACCTGGCAACAATGTTTTCTAAAATCTAGTCTTAATACTAGCAACAGCGGACCCCTCTAGTATGAAAACTTCACAGTGGAAAGAAAGGAATCCTACTTAGGTTATTAAGTACTTGAAGCATCCTGTCAAGTACATCTACACTGCAGCTTGCATGAGCAAATATAAGTTGTTCTCAGCTACCTTGGTTACTGCTGGTAGCATAGCCATGGCAGAACAAGTCTAGCACAGATTGCAAAGCACCTGAGATGACAGGCAAATACTTTAGCAGTTAGTTCACATTGAGCTTCACACTTGCACAGAATGCTGCTAGCAGTAAACAAGATAACCTCAGATACAGTCTGCAACCAGTGCTGCAATATATAAGCAGGGAGAGGAAGGAAAGAAGTTGAGCTGAGGAAACCATGCTTGCCTAGACATGGTCTCTAGTCTTTCCTTTTGTTACCAGTCCTGGCAAAGAGTTATTGTAATTCAGGATGGTAGCAAGCACTTCTGCAATAAATAGTGGTGTGGGTTTTTTTGTGCCATCCACAGAGGAAGCAATACCAGTTGTGGTCTGTTTTTGGTATCTGGTTTCAAGTTCCAGCATTACTTCACTGCTTATGATTCTTGTATGTTTCCTCTCAAGGTATACCCTTGTCAGATAATGGATCTAAACCAGGGGCAGGCAATTATTTTGAGCAGAGGGCTGCTTCCCCAGTTTTGGCAGGCTGTTGAGGGCCGCATGGGTAGCCTCACCCCTTGACAGGTACCTCACCCCTTGACAGGCACCCCGCCCCCTGGTCACCATTTTGGGACCAACGTCCCAATGTCTTGGGACCAATGTCTCAGGGCCAGCACCGGTGGGGCCCAAAGTGGGGTGCAGGCTGTCAGAGGTCTGTAAAGCTGGGCTGGGCTGCACCAGCAGGGAGGGGGAGCGGGCCCGGCTCCACAGAGCCCCTGCCAGCTGGGACCCTGCACTCCTGCCACCCTGTTCTGGGCCCCACCGGCACTGGCCCCGGGACACCAGTGCAGGCCCCTGTGCTCCTGCTGGCTCCCCACCCACTCACACCCAGTGCCCCCCAGCTCTGCGGTACAGGCAGGAGGCAGCAAACAGTCCCGACCCCCTGCTCGCCAGCAGGGAAGAAGCTGGTGCTGAACATGGGAAAAAGCGGCCCCTCGCCTGCTCCATGGCCGGCGCCCTGCATTGCAGGCGCTCGCAGCCTGTGCGGGGCTGTCCGGAGCTGGCACAGGCAGCTTCATGCAAGCTGCAGGTGGCTGCAGTGTGGGGAGCTGGCCATGGGGCGGGTGAGGGGCCACTTTTTGCCACACAGGGAAGGAGCCCAGGGAAAAGCTGAGCATGGGGAGGAAGCAGCCCCTCCCCCACCCCACACCTGGTGCCCCATGCTGTAGGCGCTCACAGCCTGCATGGCGCTGTCCGGAGTGGGCACAGGCAGCTCCACACGGGCTGCGAGCAGCTGCAGCGTGAGGCACCCAGCGTGGGCAGGGAGGGGCTGCTTCCCCTCCCTGCACTCCTTCCCTGTCCGTCCCCCCAACACTTATCTGAGCTTCCCGTGCCAGGGCAGCCACGTGCTCCCAACCCAGAAACCCCACTGGGGTTTCGATCTGAGGGGCAGGGTGTAGCGGGCCCCGCTGTTGTTGGAGCCCACCAGGCTTCCCCTGGGTCCCACTGGCCTTAGTTCCTGTCATTTTTTACAGGAACCAAGGGCAGAGAAATATTAATTTTCCAATTTTTTTTAGGGACCCCGCGGGCTGGATAGAATGGCCTCGTGGGCCACATCCGGCCCGCGGCCCATATTTTGCCCACCCCTGATCTAAACCCTGAGCCCTCATAATTTATATTCTGACTCTGTTCTGAATCACAATTTAAAATTAAAGATTCAGGACTCTCTCTCAGCCACTAATGTCAAATTCTTTCATTGGCCACATGCAGATGAATGTGGCCATGCAGTACGTGGCACTGCAGAAGTGTCTGTGGCACCACATACCGCATATTCTGCTGCTCCCCGTGCTGCAAGGGAGCAGTGAGGAAGGTTTTTTTTACCTCCGCAGTCCAAAAAACCTGTGGGAAAAAAGCTGAGTGGTGCACATGGAGGCAGCATGTGCCATCCAAAGCTGGAGCCTAGCCAGCCAGAGCCACACTCCGCTGTTGGCCAGGCTCTGCATGGCAGGATCACTGCTGCTGCAGACCTGAGAGGCCTCCAGGATGGCAGGTAAGGCTGCCAAGTGCTGGCCCCAGTCTCCCCTACCCTACCCAAGGTAACTTGCCACGCATCAAAGCACACATGACACAGGCCTTCCCTGGAGACAACAGGAAAATAAAAGTCCATGCATGTCTGGATGTGGCCATATTCTCTTTGCCACTACCAAAAGCAAGATAAATTTCAATATGAAAATTCCTTTCTTGGTTCTCTGTTTTCACTACATTCCACACTCTTCTACTGAATATGAAGTATTAACTATCCAAATGAAGCGTGTAGAGATACACATATAATTTATTATACAGCTAAAAGGCACCATTTCAAAAAGCACAAAGCTATGTAGAAACACAAGTCCCACTGATAGCAAGATTTAGGTTCAAAGTCACTTTTGAAATTTTTACCAACAGTTTATAATTTATAATTATACGTAGTACCCTGTAACATATAGCTAGAACTTTGACTGTACCAAAGTAGTCTTTGGCATCTTTACTTGACAAAAAATTAATTACCTCAATATCATCAATTAGTTCTTTTTTCCTGCGACGAATGTTTAGAAGTTCTTCTCTCTCTTCTATTGAAAGGTCTTCAGGCACTGAAAATTAAAAGCAAATGTATATGTCATTAGGAGTTACAGATACATTTAAGACTGCAGCTGGTATTAGCTTGGTTTATAAGGCAACTTTTTCAAGAAGCTCCACAGCATTTCTTTAGTTGAAATTATGACAGAAAAACCAACATACCCAATGTTACTGAACTCTACTATATAAAAAATAACTAACTGAATGGCTCTAAATAAAATCTGTCAAGAAAGCAAGACAACTTTTTGGAATTTTAAGAGTCATAGAATCTAGCCTTAAGTGGCTAAATTCATGGTCAATACAACTCAAAACATTTCAAATGATGAACCAAAGATGTTAATGTTAAAAAGAGACACCTAAAATAATCTTGTTCTGGTTCTTAAAATGAAATATAACTTGTACAGTACATTTAACCCACCTTCAAGTACAGAATGGAAATACTTATGTACAACACATGGAAAAGCAAAAGATTCAGACAATTGCAGGGTTAACTTCTATTTGGTTGCTTTGGATGACAGGTGCAAGATTTGTAGAGGACTGCCAGCACCTTTAGCAGCAATTACTTTTACCAGCAGGGTAGCATTACAAATAAAGATACAGTTGGAAGACATTACTTATTTAACACAGCATCTCATATGTTCTTGATTTCACAATATTTAAAAAACAGTTTACCAATATAAAATAATTTTCAACTATGTCCTTGGCTATACAGAAATAAAAATGCTGCCCTGCTGATAAATATAATTACTACTGAAAATGCAAGCACAATACCATACATGGCTGCACCTGCTAATCCCCCCGCTCCCGCAGGTTGTCCAGAAGGCAGACAACCTGAAGTGTTGCTCCAATAATACCTCAACTTTTCTGGGGAAGTTAGACTTTTACTTGCCCAACAGAAATCTCAATAGGGCAATATCTTATTTATGCGCCCATAACACTGTACATGTCAGTGCTCAACATAGAACACCAGTTGCGTTCTTTGTGATGTTAACATGCCATAGTTAATTGTTTGAATGCTATCCATTCTCCTGGAAATAGTTCTTTTGGATTAGGATGATAAAGCAGCTTGCCTTTCAAGCACACTAAAATAATTAGTAACATATTTAAATAGTTCTGCGCCAAGTGAAACGTGACAAACAGTAATTTTTAATGGAAAAAGCTTTCTAATGCACACGTTTGCATACTGTGGAGAAAGACTTGGAACAAAAGATTTGAGGAGCTGTGAGGGTAAAAAGGACTAGATAAATCTGAAACATATCCTCTGCTATATCTGAATAACAGAGGAGGAAGTTGATTCCAATATCCAGTGGTTAAACTCCTGCTATAAATGTTAAGCATCCTTACCTTTTACAATTGTAAACATAAAATTAAAGTGGCAATGTAAACTATAAGTCACTATTAGGCCTGTGCAAAGCAGCTAGTATTCACTTCAGATTCGGATTTAGCTGATTCGGGGGGACAGTGATTTGATTCAGTGACCTGAATCACTGTCCCGAATCGATTCAGCCTAACCTGATTCGGAGATTCGGCTGCTGCCGAATCTCTGAATCAGCCAAGCCCATCCCCCCGCAGCCCAGCAATGGCTGCCCTGCCTGCCCCAACTCCTGGCACTTTTTTTTTTAAAAAGCCCCAAATAGGCAGGTGCTGGCAGGCGGGGGAGGGGCGATCTCTACCAGTGTCCCCCCAATGCCCCACTCTGCATGGGGGGCTCTGAACGAGCCCCAACACCCCCCATTGCTCCCCCAACCCCCGCATGGGTGCCCCGCCCAGGCCAGCTCTGGCCCTTTAAGGAAAAAAAAAATGAGAAAAACCTCAGACTCAGTGTTCCTGTTGGTGGGGAGGGACATCCCCGCTGCCCCCCACTGCCCCACGCCACATGGAGGGCTCTTCCACAGCCCCCTGAAGCCCCAAAGCCACTGTAGGAGTAGTGAGTCCCAGGGCTTTTCTCCGTTTGTTTTCCTTAAAGGGCCAGAGCTGGCCGGGGGGGCAGCCATGGGGGGGCTCGGGGAGCAAGGTGGGGGATTGGGGGGGTTCATGCAAAGCCCCCCCCATGCAGCATGGGGCAGTGGGAGACAGCAGGGATTGCCCCCTGCCTGGCAGCACCTGGTGAGCACCAGGGATTTTTTTTTAAGCACCAGGAGCTGGGGTGGGCAGGGCAGCCATGAGGAAGCTGGGGGAGCGGGAAGGAGTTGGGGGGGTCAGGGGACCTGGCAGGGGTCCCCCCATGGTCCCCTTCCCCCTCCCCTGGCCTCCCCTCTCCCCCCTGCCCCAAGTACTTACCAGCTCCGAGTCCGGCTGCAGCTCCCTACTACAGCTACCGGGGACTGCCTGAATCATCAAAGCTCTCCAAATCTTTTCCAAAGGTTCAGAGAGCTCTGAATCGATTCAGACCTTTTAACTGGTCCCCTGATTTGATTCGGATTCGGAGATTCGGCCACATAATTGGGCCAAATCTCCTCCAAATCGAATCACCACTCGAAGCTTCGCACAGCCCTAGTCACTATGTGTTACTGGCAAATGATCTTTTTTAACTCTTCCAGATATAAAAATGATTAAATTATTTTCAATTTAGGAAATAATTAAGACTTCAGTTAAAGAAAATCGGATCACAATTTACTTTTTTTTTTTCATATTTCACATTAGAAAGCCACCCAAACTTAAAATCTCTTTGCAGAGCAGATATTGACAGATCTCGAAACACAGGAATTATTTATTATACTTCAAACTTAGAAAGGCAGAAAAGAAGGCATAAATCTTAAGGTTTGTAGTAAAGGACAATAAAGACAAAAAACTTTGTAATTTTTTATAATCTAGCAAGGGTATGCACCAAAAATAATCGCAGTAAGATGCTTAACAGTATTATACCAATTAAAATATATATATAGAAATAAATAAGTTGTACAATTTTGATTATTAGAAAGAACTCCAGTACAGGAAAAAATATTCCATTATTTTTGTAGCGCTTCCAAATTGGTTTGTGCTCTTTCATTTCCTGCAATAACTCCATAGCAGCAACAGAGCCACATCCCTACTGCATGATTAATAATACCATTGCACAAGAAGGAAATAAACCAAATGGAGGCTTAGCATCTTTTGCTGCATAAGGAAATACAACATATATCCATTTGCCAGATGGACATAAGGATATTCTGAACTGAGAACATTAAAAGAGCAAAACTTATTAAATATAGATAACACAGCATCTTTACACTGCATTCTTCACAACAGAATAAAAAGTGTAATATTCCTTGAAAAGAATAGAGGATGGATATAACTGATAAGTGTTGTAATAACAAATATTCCTTGTAATAGAGAGGCTATTGTAGTAATGAATATTTTACTTCTTCTATGGCAGTGGTGCTCAACATTTTGGCCGGTGGGATGGATGACAGGTATGCAGTGGTCCACAGGCTGGACCCATTTCCTGGGCTTCACCTGATGCACTCAGCCAAGACCTGATACAGTGCACAGAGCTGGCCTAGCTAGAGCTCAATTTGGCACAGGGGACCAACCCAGCATGGTCCCAGCCCCATGTACCAGACTGGGCCCCAGCCCTGTGTTCTGGATTAGGCCTAGCACCAGAGAACACCTGTGGCCCAGGTTTTTGGCAGCAAGGGAGCAGTGACAGTGTTAATTACCACTGCTCCTCCACTGCCAAATTTCTGGATCTATAGGAAACCCTTTGGGTGGATGACATGGCTTTGCAGGCTGAATCTGGTCCAGGGGCCAGAGGCTGAGTATTACTGTTCTGTAGTAACAGAAGGAGAAGGATGACCTAGTGTTTAAGGTGTTAGACCGAGACATGAGAAAGTAGGGTTCAATTCCCTACCCTACCTCACATGGCCTGTGAGATCTTCAACAAATCATTTGACTTGTTTGTGCCTCAATTTCCCATTTCTAAGATGGGAAGAACAGTATATCTCTACCTCAGATGGCTGCACCACTTAAAAGACTGTGAAGCATTCAGATACTGTTGATATGGGATGAGGAGATTATTCATCCTTTCAGTTAAATTTCATTAATAAGTAGATGTGCAGCAGTAAGAATGATTTGTTATTGCAATACATTCCAAATAATTAACTACAAATCACAAATATCTCTGATTCCCAACATACTGGGCATGTCTACATGAGCTGCCCACTGCACACTTGTTACTGCATAGTCATTTAGTACTTGCATAACCAAGTACTAAATGACTGTGCAGTAATGGCATTACCACGTAGTAATGTCCCAGCACAGTTGCCTAGTGACACTTACTATGCAGTAACTCATTACTAGTACACAGTAGAATCACACCACAGTTCATACCCAGTGATGCTACTGTGCAGTAGTAACAAGCTACTGCCCAGTAAGCAACTCATGTAGATGCAGCCACTGTCTAAATCAGAAGTTGCCTCAATGTTATTCAAGCTTTTCCAGACCTAAAAGATATGCAATCTAATTAAAGCTCTTATAAGGTGCCCTTTACTGTAGAATCTATATCACAAATTGAATAAAACAGAAAGTAACTTTCTCTGGCAAGGTAACTTGTCCATCCCTCTGTGGTATTCAGGTATTCACACAGCAAATGGAATCAGCACTTTTAAATACTTACTATCTAAAAAAGAAAAATGTATGGCATGCTTATTTACCGGCTTGAGTTTCAGAGCTTAACCTGCAAATTTCTTGTTCATTCACAGCAAAATGACTAACATGATAGCATATATGAAGACCCTTGACCCACTGTTAAAGCCAATACACTTCAATGACTGCAAGAAATAGTCTTACTTCATAAATAATTTCAACATATTAAAATAATCCTGATATCTTGCTATAAATGAAGATGTACTAAGGAGTGCCTCAAGCAAACAGCACTTTATGAATGCTCTACCTGTAACACAGTTGGGGGGGTTTTAAATCTCCCTCCCAACCTTATGTACAGATATAGACTCACGCACGGGAATCTTCCCAAAGTACAGATTACATCTTTGCTTTGTATTACTCATTTTCTAACTATCACCGTGAGTCATTTCCAAATTTTTGTGGTCCATCAGTTCTGAACATAAAATATACAGGATGCGACGAGTGAGGCCTATCCATTTAAACAACGTTTAAAACTACTCTGGACTTAGTGATGGGAAAAAGGTATTTTTAAGTGCATTGAGCAAACTGCAACTGTATCCTACTTTGATGTTACTTTCCAATCTTTACTAATGACAATTTTCTGTTTCTAATATGATCTAGTTATGTAAAAGATTTTTGCCCAGTTTTTCATTTGTCATAAAGATTCAATCTTAAAGTAGAAAATGTAAAGCTAAACTAATCACTTTGTCATTAATCACAATAACTCCATTGTTTTACACTACAACTTGACTTAGTGACTCTAAAATACTATTTAAGAAATAATACCACCTATGAGCAAGGATATTAATCAGACATTCCTAAGTTTTATACATTCATACCAAGCATTATACTTCTCCCCAAAAATTTTACTAAAAAGATATCAGAACCAAGTGGCCCACGATCAGGCATAGTAATGTCAACAAAAGTAATGGAATAAAGTCACATGCAAACCATAGGGTGCTTGTACACATGATGGGGGTTTAGTCCCCTAAATTGAAATGGTAGATTTGTAATTGTGACTATTAAAACCTCACTGTTTCAATTTAGGGGCTTCCATTACTGTTCCAGCAAGGGGCCCAATCTTCTTTTATTTGCAGGGCGGGGTGGGAGGGAGGGGAAGGAGGAGGAGGGAGGGAGGAGGGAGCCTGCCCATTGTCTTCCAATGCCAGCAGGCTAAGTGGCCCCTGAGTTGTGGGGGGCCCCAGTCCTTCCCTCTGAGGCAGTGTCACCCCCTGAAGCCAACCGAGAGGGTTGCTAGTGGGTCGGATGCTGCCCCAGCTCAGGTTCGAGGAACAGTTGGATTGGGCTGGGTGCTGCCCAAAAAAAAAGGATCGGGATCCTTGCTGCTTTTTTTTTTTTCTGATAGAGCGTGTCTGTGTGAGTTCCTGGCGGGCCGAGTGTCTCCTGAGCTGTGGGGGGCCCCTGGTCCTTCCCTCCACAGCGGCAGTGGCCCCTGGGGCTGCCCAGGTGGAGTGCCAGCAGACCGGGCTGCTCCAGCTTGGAGGCAGCACCCCATCAGATCTAACTCTTCCCCAAGCCCATCCACTAGAAGTCTGCTGGGTGCTGCACCCACCCACTAGCACCCTGCCCAGGCAACCCCAGGGGGCACTGCCATCACGGAGGGAAGAACTGGGGCCCCCTGCAGCTCAATTGTTTCCTATTGCTCTATTTTCTATTATAGATTCCAGAATTACATCTCTCAAAGGGACAATAAAACAAGCCTAAACCCAAACCCTGTTACGAGCTACTAACAGGGCACGTCTACACAAGATGCTACTGTGCAGTAGCGTTAGCGGGCACTAACCATGATGTGACGCTACTGCACATCAGTAACGAGCTACTGCACAGTAGCATCTGAAAAAAACTACGTGGGGACACTACTGTGCAGTAATGCCAGTTACTGCGCAGTCATTTCGTACTTACATAAGCAAGTACTTGCATAAGAAAGTACTAAATGACTGCGCAGTAACAACTGTGCAGTCCGTCGCTCATGTAGATGTGGCCACAGTCAATGAGATTCAAAGCCCAAAACTATTAAGAAGAAATACAACTCCATGACTTCTTTTAATTAACTAGTTCTATTGTTTCTGAAGGGTCAAGACTTTCTTTAACAATCTTCCTGGAACCTAGCTCCCCACATCTCAATGCAAAAATAAACCTAAAACTACCGCTGTAGTACTACATTACGAGAATTTCCATCCACGGTAAACAGTGACCAGATGGAGTTCTATCTAGCTGCTACACCTGAAACACTTACTGTAAGTTTATCAATATTTACATCATTCAAGTTTAAAAAAAAGAAAACAAACAAAAAACTTTTTTGTCCAAATTCTGAACCTGTATGTACTGGTCATCTGTCTGACCTTTGGAAAATGAATGTACATCCTGGTCCATTCCTTTGAACACCTATTCTCAGGATGCTCTCTCTTTCTCACTTGCCCCTTTTTTCTTTTCTAGTCATAGGACTATTTTTCAGCTTTTAGACATGATGGATAAACAAAGTTGTGATCACATATGGTTATTAAAAACTCCTTAGAATTATTTGTAGGACAGCCCCCTGGACAGATTTCATATGAGAAATTATGTTCTCACTGCATAACATTGCTTCTGTAAATTTAGTATTCTGTAAAATTGGTAGTATTCTTTGACAGTCTCAATATTCCATTACATGACTGCGTACTGTTCAAATGAGGATAGTTTATTTCCCGTTAAAGGTTGATTATGACTTGCCTGTATATGGTCTTTCTGGATTTCTTCCAGAAAAAACACCAGAAGTACTTATGACTTTATAGACACAGACAAATTTGTGTTCAGGAACTCAGAGGAAACAGTCTCTTTCTACCGTGACCTAATGAACTTTTTAGATCAGAGGTGGGCAATTACTTGATCTGGAGAGTCACTTAAGAAGTTTCAGTGAGCTGCTGCAGCTCAGAGTGGGGCAGGGAGTGCAGTCCTGGACCCGTCTGCCCTGCACCCACCACCAGGGGTGCCAGATGGAGCAGGCAGGCAAGGTCTCCATGGAGACCAGACCAGGACGCCCATGTGCTCAATCTGTCATGTGCTCAACCAGCCAGATGGAGGTGGGGACCTGCATCCAAGAGCAGGATGGACAGGGACTGGGGCCAGGGATGTAGCTGGGATTGCAGATGGTGACAGCACAGGGCTGGAGCTTGGGTGAGAGATGCTATCTGCTCCCCACACGTCCCTGTCCACAGAACTGGCACCCATAATAGGCACGTGTGGGGAATGGATCACAGCTCTGTCCTGAGCACTGGCCCTGGCTCTGGCCCTGGCCCTGCCCTGAGATCCCAGCCCCATGATCCCAGCCCTGGCCCCACCTGCCCATCCCACTCCCACACACCACTCCCCACCCACTGTCCCATCCCATCCTCACAGCCAAGTGCACCTACCTGTCCTGTGCCAGTCTCCATGGAGCCACCTGCCTGCCTGCTACATCCGGCACCCCCAGTGGTGGGCGCAGGGCGAGTAGCAGTGATAACCAGGCAAAGTGAGCCACCACCATAGGGGCTGCCAGGAAGCAGAGTCTGGCCACCATGCCATTCTTGCCCCATCATGCACCTGGATGTGGTAGGACCAGCCACAAGTGCCATAGCCTGTGCTGCCCCCCACACCCAGGCCGGGCGGGGCTAAGGGACCCACCACAGGTTGGACAGAAATCCTTAGTGGACTGGATCTGGCCCACAGGCCATATTTTACCCACCCCTATTTTAGATGCATAAATTTGAATGTATTCTATAAGGACTAATTTACCCACACTAGTGAGTCATATTCAATGTATTTTTGCCCTTCAAATAATCTGGGCTATGCTTCTTTGTATGTGGCTTCTATTATAAAATCGAACCGTAAAGATAGTTGCGCTTTAGAGAGAAAATAATCTTTTGTTAAAGTCTATGCATTTCTTGATCTTTTAAGCCATTTTAATAAGGTATGTTTACATTTTTAAATGGGAAAAAATGGCTAAACATTAACCAACAATCAAGAAGAAAACTGGTAGCTCAAAGGATGTATGAAGTTTATAGTCCAAGTAAGACTGCCTTGAAAAGTAAGGTAATTATTGCAGTTTTCTCCACTTAAAAACAGAAGTGAACAAATCACTCAACAAAATGAAATGGACAAGCTAAACAACAGAAGCACTCTTTTATGCCACTAAGTTCAAACCAATTTCCCAAACTGGTTTTACCTTGTCATGATGCGGAAAAGTAGTGATTTTTTCTTCTGTTCTCTCTCACTTTTTTTTTTTAATTCTGTGGATTTTGAGGAATTGTTTTAAACCAAAATTAATCACTGCAACAGCTGTACTATACATTTGGTCCAACAACTGAAAACGTTTTTCTTAAGTCACAAACATCTCCTGAGAATTTACTAGGCATGAGACATTAATGTTTATCTTTGGATCAAGAGGATTAGCATTTAGCATAGCACACAGATGGGGATGAGGTCAGTAATAAACTAGAAATTATAGTACCACTGAAAGGTTTTACTTAAAGGTAACAGAGAAATGGAGAGGGTGCTGCAAAATGAGACAGTTCAACCCAGGTTCAGGCATACAGCCTTTCAACAAAAAAGTTACCCACAAATATGGTCCTTCTGTTTTTCTGGTTCAGGAGAAGAAAAAGAGAAGTTTGTTGATCCTTCAGAGGATAAAACCCCTATCATACCAAGACAGGTTGGTCAAGACCCACTGGATTCTGTTCCAGACAAAGCTTTTATAAAAACATCACAGAGCTGTGAATTTGAATGCAATATGATCACCACCACCCCCTGCCCCCCGTCATTTCTTGAACTTTCTGAAGCACAACTACACAACAAACAAAGGCTGTGCCTGTGTTAGCTTTACATGAGTACAGATAGGAGTGGCACAAGATCTCCAAGACCCTGGCTACATACTCGAGTTGCTAATGTGTTGCCACGCCATCATTCCCTGTCTACTCATGCTACAACCACACCTTTGTTTTGTTGTGTAGATTCACCCTTAGACACAACTTTCTTTTTTAGTCTCTAATTATACCATTGCTAATCTTTACTATTGAATAAACATGTATTTACGTTAATGCATGTTTTCTATTCCCTCTCATGTTTCTGTCACTTATGTGAACAGGCAGTACTGGTGACTATAATTAAGTGTTGTTGCATTTTAACTTGTTCTGTGCTCCTTCTTTTTATAATTTATCTTTCTGGTAATATTTAGCTGCATTTCTATTAGGAAAGCAAATATTTTACAAAAACAAAATACAGAGGTCTATTTTCATACAAGAAAAAGAATAGAGGCTATCATATGGTCAGGGAGAATAGAAGTGGAAGGAAATTTGTAACCATCTCTCAAAATCCTCATTTTCTAAATCCTAGAAGTAATTCAACTTGATGCCCGCCCACAAACAAGTATACTGATTTCCTTTTTGGAGCATTTTCTTTTACGTCTTACTTTAGTTCCAAAACTAAAAACTCTTCTAGACCACCTTTGCCTTTCAAATGCTCTAAAGTAGGGGTGGGCAGTAATTTGGGCTGGAAGGCCAAGTAAGGAGTTTTGGGGAGCTGTTGCAGGTCAAGGAGTGTGGTGGCGGGGGTTGCTCACCCAGCATGGTGAGGGGAGGGTGCTGACCCAGTGCAGCAGGGACTGGTTTGACCTAGTGCAGTGGTGGGAAGGAGCAGGGCAATTGATCCTATCTGGCCTGGGCCTGTCCACCCCACACCCACCACCATGGGCACCAGACAGAGCATCCACACATGGGGTCTCCATGGAGACCAGCTGGGACCTGTGTGGGCAGGGCATGCTCAGTCAGGAAGATGGAATGAAGCTGTGGACAGACAGGAAGTGGCATGCAGGAGTGGGACGGGCAGGTGGGCAGGGCTGGGACTGGGATTGTGACAGCACAGGCCCAGGGCAGAGGTGTAAGCCACTCTCCTTGTGGCCTGTACTGTTACTGCCCCACGATCCCAGCCCCAGCACCCACCTGCCTGGTCTTCTCCCAGAAGCCACTCTCCACCCACCCATGACCCCATCCTATCCACCCAACTGAGTGTCCCCTGCCCATGAGGCTCCCGGGCCAGTCTTTATGGAGACCTGGCCCGCCCATCTGCCTGCTCCGTCCAGCCATGGCCAGTGTGAGGCAGTTTGCCTCGGGTGTCCAGACAGTGCGGCTGGGTCCAGTAGCAGTAGCAACGCTGGCAACAGCAGCTGCAAGATGCCTCCACTAACAGGAAGCTGAGTCAAACTGCTGTGCCACCCCAGCCCTGCTGCGTGCCATGGGGCAGCGGGACCAGCCTCATGCACGATGGCCTGGGCAGCCCCCATGCTTGGGCCAGGTGGGGCTGAGGGACCTGCCACTGGCTGGATACAATCCCTTGGCAAGCCGGATCTGGCCCACAGGCTGTATTTTGCCCACCCCGGTCTAAAGCAATGTCCCCGAATATGAAAAGAAAACTAAGTTTATTGCTCCCCATCTCCCAGCAATACAAATACAAACACACACACACACACACACACACACACACACAGATACTAATTCTATAATAGGATCAAATGTCACATATGTGTAGATTCAGTGACAACAGCAGATTTTACAGTGTAAAGAAAAACAGGTGTGTGCTGGCCACAACAATATGGTAGTTAAGTTATATTTTTTTAATACATTATTGGATCAGATGTCAGAACTACCACAGGAATTAAACTGTGGCTTCATTGACTGGTTCAAGAATTTCTGAGGCTAACAAGATGACTATCGACAGAAGCAATTGTGCAAATCCCCTTTCCACTGTACCTATTAATCATCACGTAACAACATAAACATCATTACATATTTATAATGACAACATACTACTGCTATTTCTGATAAGAAAAGAACTTCATGTTAACATGGACAAGCATAACACTTTAACATGCAAGAACCAGAATAAAAGATATACAGGCCCCTGCCTACTAGGCACATTACCTCAGTTTTCTTCCTTTGATTTTCAGTATTTAAACGAGGAGACTGTTTAATTTATTTTAGTTTTCCACATTAGACAGAAATGGGAAAACTACTACAATTATTAAAATTGGCTGGAAAAGGTTACAGTGGATGCATCTACACCTGCAATTAATGTGAAGTAATAAACTTTGAAGCTTATTGCCCAAGAGTTTATTGCTCCTGAGAGCGCCATTTGAAAGTGCATTCAGGACCACAGCACACTGAGCCAGGAGCCCTGGGGGTCAGCCTGTCAACCCCGGGGCTGCTCCCCATTGGCTCAATGTGCTGCAGAGGGACTAGCTGGGGCATGAGGCCGCTCCAGTGCAGGGCTGACCAGCAGGCACTCCCACATTGAAGTGCCCTTGTGCCCCAGCCAGCCAGGCCAGCAGCATCTATAAATATAAAAAACTCCACAGTAGGACCATACTTGTATTTACCAATACTATTCTGCTGTGGAGTTAGTTTACTCCAACCTAATAGTGGCACATGTGTAGACTGCAGAGCTAATTAGCCTACTCCACAGCAAACCTCTCATGTAAACACACCCAGTATCAATGCAATCAATTTTTGGAATAGAGATATTACCATTCCAACAATAAGACAGTCCTCAAGCCCTCCATTTATATGGTAAGAGAGGAAAATAGAATGTCAAATAGAATCAAATGCTGCATTTTTTACCTTGGAAGTTACATGGCAGAAGCCTGAAGATATCAGAGAACTTAGGAAGGGAACTCTTGGGTGTCTTTTTTTCCCCAATATGTCAGTGTCATGTATGTGATCAGTGTGGCCAAATTACTTTGAACTGAGAGCTAAAGACTTTTTTCTTTTTTCTCCTCAACAGTACTATCCTATGGCAGAGTTAATTAGTTTCTTGCACGTGAATACTGGCACACGTGTAGACTGTGATGCTTTACTACGGAGCTAATTGGTCAACTCTGTAGTAAACCACACATGTAGATACACCCACTGTGTGTTAACATGAAGCTTATTCTTTCAAGGGCATAATGACAATTCTGAATTTACTAGCATATTGCCCACCAAGAATGATAGGGGGTTGGGCGGAGATGGAGCACCGCCATCCATCACCCTGCACTGCCGCCACCTCCCAGAAGCAGGAGGGAGGAATCTTGCACATGGCGGCTGCCACCGCTCCACATCCAGCCACGTGCCATGCCCCCCCGCTGCACGTCCAGCCCTGCACCTCCCAGGAGCAGGAGGGAGGACACAGTGGGGGGGAAGCTTGCACACGGCTGCTACCACCACCCACCACCCTCCTCTGCCACCACTCCGCGCCCGGCCCCGTTTTGTCCCCAGTGGCAGTGCGGGGCAGTGGGTGGTGGAAGCAGCCACCATGTGCAAGCTTCCTCGGATGCAGGGGGGTTTGGGGAAGCTTGCACACAGCAGTTGCTGCCACCACCCCGCACCCTTCTGCTGCTGCTCCAGGGACAAAGCGGTGCTGGACACAAGGGGTGGGGGAAAGCCTGCATGCAGCGGCCACCACTGCCACACCCACTGTCCCACACCGCTGCCACCTCCCAGGAGTGGGGGGCAGGGAAGCTTGCCTCGCCATCCCCTCCGCCAGCACCCTGCACCACCGCTGCCTCCAAGGAGCAGGGCCATTGGGGAGACAAGGCCAGCAGTGCTGGCCTTGCCCCCCTGCTCCATCCCCACCATCCCCGCCATCATGGCGGTGCTTTGCCATCCCACTCCGTCCCTGCTGTTCCCCGTGGAGCACTCTGATTGGTTATTTCAGGAAGCATTGTGATTGGGTGCCGAGACAACCAATCAGAGTGCTCCAAAAGCATTACAGACAGACAAACAGACATACAGACAGACAGACTAAGCCCTTTATATATAGTAAAAGCTGTGTCATCAGGCACTTTATTAACCGGCATGTTCTACTAACCGGCATGCCAATTGACACGGCAAAAGCAAAACTGGAAGCCCCACTGTGGCACTTCCAATTTCGCCAAGTCCCACTTCGCCAAATTTGGACCTCAGCCCAGGGCAAAGCAGCCTGCATGTAGCCCTCCTCCTTGTCCCCTGGCACACTGACTCCAGGGAGTGAAAGACCTGGCGCACCAGACAAGGCAAGAGGGGCAGCAGCCCAAACAGGCAAAGACACCTCTCAGGTAACCAGCGTATTTGATTAACTGGCACTCCCCATTCCCCATGGATGCCGGATAACACAGTTTTTACTGTATACAGAATTTTAATGTCTTCCATAACAAGTCACTTCACCTCAAGTTACCAGCCCACAGTGAGTGTGGGTTCCACTAGTAATGCTATGAGAGAGACTTGGGGTAACAGCAGACAACAAATAATTAGATCTGTATTTGCAATGAAATGTAACAACGTCCTTCTGGTCTCTGGTATAACTTCCATACATAGCCAGATCAAGGATTTTGTAAAGAAGGGTACAGGAGCAGTGACCAGCACTGCAGGGTAGTTAAACCCCCAATGCCAGTTTGCCCCTCCCCCAACACCAGAGTTGATTACATTGTAGAAACAGCAGTGGGGGCCTTTTTTTTTAAGTTCCTGAATCAGATAATCCAGCACACACACACACCCCCTCAACACCCCTTCCCTTTCCTTCTTCTACATGCACAGCAGTACATCCTCTCACCTCTCATTCTCTACCCCCTACACCTGCTGCAGCAACTATTACTAACCCAGGGACTGGGAGAACTCCAAAGTTGCTCCTGTTCTGCTCCAGTCAGGCTGCATGAGAAGTCTGGCACAGCCAGGGACAGCATCAGTGGCAACAGCAGGCAGGAAACACCCAGGGAGGACTGGGAAGGGAGAGGGAACCCACCCACTGCTGAAGTCTTGGACTGAGCCTGGCCCCTGCACAGCCCACCTGGAGCAGGACAGGAGAGTTCTGGAGCTCCCTCCACCCCCAGGTCAGCAGGAAGCAATGGGGAAAGTGGCAGCAGTGAGCAAAGGGGAGGAAATGTGAGGCAAAGGAATGTGCTGCTGAGCACAGAGGGGAACCACGGTGGAAATTCTTATCCTCTTCAGGGACTTAAAAAAGGTCCCCAGCAGCTGCTCCCAAAGTATTGTCTGAAAGGGGACCGTAACTGCACCACTGCACCCCCTCTGGATCTGCCCCTGCTTCCATCTCATTTGGAGAAAGAAAGATTAATGAGACAAGACTGGAGGAGCCAAATACATGTGGCTTGGCTAAGTGACACAAGACAGCCAACATCTGCTAGCTAACTGAAACTCTTTATATATTCAAATAATAAAGAATGAAGAGTGAGGAATAAGAAGATAACACCTAATTAGGAATATTGGGAGGAAATTATTAAACGGAAAATGTTGACTATCCTGAAAAGCATCCAAACAGTGAGTACTTTTAACATGTGGAAAAACTCTGAAAGGAAGTAGTGAACATCTTATCCTTTGGGTCATTTAAGCCTTTTCCTAATAAAGCAAAGTACATTACTGTATAAAACAATTCCACATTGGAAGGGTATAGACTAGAGCAATGGTTTTCAACCTTTTTTGTTCCAGAACCCATTTATTAATATCAATGCCCATTCCCAACCCAGTGCTCCTCACTCCTGACCCTCTGCGCCCCTGGCCCCAGCCCTACCCGCCGTGTGTGGGGCCGGGGGGTATATGTGAGGTGAGAGGGCCCAAGCAGCCCCTCTTAGGCTGGAACTCTGCCAGCCTGCAAGGGAAAAGCTACGGTTTCCCACATTTTTCTCCTTTAAAAGAGAATCCATTTTTAAAGATTGTTGATCCATTTTTTAAGTTTGTTCACAAGCCTTTCATATATTCTTGCAACCCACTTTTGGGTCACAGCCCACAGGTTGAGAAACACTGGACTAGAGCATCTGCTAGCCCTTTTCCAACTATAATTTCTATGACTGCAATTTACTTTTGATTAAAGGGAACACAAGGGCAATGCTGAGGGGTTTAGAAAAATAAAAACTGCTTAATTTGAGATGATCGGATGAAAGGTTCTATAAAAGTTCATTCAGATTATTACTGATAGCAGCTAAGGTACAAAAACATACAAAACAGACTGGCTATTTTTACCCTAGTTATTGCTTTGTAAATTCAATCCAGAGTTAGGAAGAGATCTAGTTGCACCACATTTAATCAGAGACAAGTTCTAGTCATTATATTCAAATCTAGGTTTTCCCCCTCGTCTCTCAAGGGTAAGGATTTGCTGTTCATGCCCAGCTCTATACGTAGCTGAAATCTTATACCTAAAGGTGCAAAGTACGTCAATACAGGCAGTCCTCAGACTTACTACGCAATTGGTTCCTGAAAATCGTGTCTTAAGTTGAAACGTCATAACGCATAACCAATTTTCCCATAGGAACAATGTTATAAATGAGTGATTGGTAAGTCTGTTGTGGTGGAAGGAAAGGGGCTGGGGGGCAGATCAGGGCCCCCGCAGTGAAGGAGGGATTGGGGCAGGGGCTGGGACAGGGGCAAGCGCTGCTCAGGTGGGGTGGGGGGCAGGGAACAAAGGCACAGCTTGTCCATGGGGCGTGGGGAGGGGGGGCGGCTCCTGCCACTGCACGATTTGGTCCAAGAGCTGGTCGTCTTGTGACTCCCACTACTGCTCCCACCGCTCGTCCAGGAGGGCACAAGGGGGACGTGTGACCCTAGATCTGTGCAGGGTGGGCAAGGCTGGGGCTGCACTACACTTCACTCCTGACAGGAACTATGGGGGGGGCTACAAGGAATTTTAGGGGGGCTACAGCCCCCGACAGCCCCTGCTCCACCACCCACCCCGCCCTGATTCAGGGGCACACCCCCCCATACCTCTTGCCACTCGCCCAGCCAGGGAAGGGTGGGTGAGGGACACAACCAGGGCTTGTCGGGGGCGCAGGGAGGGAGGGGGTGGCTCCCGCTGCTGCGTGCCGCTCATCCGGAGGCCACACAGTAGCTCCATCCCACACCCACCCCACCCCAGCTGGACAAGCAGCGGCAGGGCCCCTGCTCCCAGCACCGCTGCACCTGACCAGAGTGCAGCGCGGTGCAGTCCTGGCCCCACCTGCCCCATGCAGATCCAGGGGCACAAGCCCCCACTGTGCCCTCCCAGACAAGCGGCAGGAGCCACTGGACGAGCCACCAGACAAGGAGCTCCTGGACCAAAGGCATCCAGCGGCAGGAGCCACTCCCCCGACACACACACACACAGACCCGGGATGAGCTGCACCTTCATCCTGTGCCCCCTGTCCTGCCTACACAGCGCTTGCCACAGCCCTTGTCCCTGCCCCTGCCCCAATCCCTCCTTCGCTGCAGGGGCATTGATCTGCCCCCCACTCCCCTTCCCTGCTCCCTTGCCTTCCACCACAACAGACTTACCAGCTGGATGCAGGTGTATTGAGCATCGTAAAGATGAAACCCGTGTCAGAACCTCGAAATCTGGTGGCAATTTATAAAGGTCGTAAGTGCTGTTCATCGTAAATCGAGAAGTCTTAAGTCGAGGACTGCCTGTATAATATTAGACAAAGAGTACCTTCTCCTGCCCTTTACTGCCTCAATTAACATTGAAATTAGTAGCTTATTTAAATATATTTAAAGGATCTTTAAACATGAGCAGATTATTTATGGTCTTTAGATACTATAAAGCAATTTAGAAGATCTGGCCCCCAGTGCAGGGTTCCCCATGGGTCCATGGGAAACCCTACAGGACACAGCCTAGTCCACTAGATCAGGTACACAGGGTGGTGTGGAACTGGCATGGGGTCCCAGAGCTCCATCCTAGTATGTGGGCCCAGGTGAGGGCAGCAAACTGTCCCAGAGCCTTATCCCAGTGTGCAGAGGCAGCACCTCCAGCATGCAGGGGTGGCTTGAGGTCCCAGCACAGCACCCAATCCCAGTGGATGAGATGATGCAAGATTCGATCCAGTGTGTCAATCAGCCCTGCACCATCATCTGGCTCACAGGGCCAAAATGCCTAAGCCTTTTGCTATAAAGCTCTCTTCAAATTATACGTTTAAACAGAAATGAATTGAGTAACTACTTTAAATAAGCAGCACAAGATTAATGGCTTGAAGGTCATCAGATGTGACAAAAACAATTTTTCACTGTTAATAAGAGAGGACATGATAGCAGTCTTCAAGAACAGAAAGGCTGCCATAAAGAAGAGGGAGAACACCATATCTCCCTTGCTACAGAAAGTGGGACAGACACCAACAACTTGAAACTGCCGTGAAGTACACTGGATATCAAGAAAAAGTTTCTTTGCTGTTAAATCAGTGAGGCAGTGGAACAGACTGCCTATGGAAGCTGTGAAGTCTCCTTTATTGGAGGTAGAGAAGCAACAATACATCAGTCCAATATCAGATCGGCGCCAATATAAAGAAAACGGCCTGTATCGGAAATCAACCTAATGTGGCCGATAATGTGGCCGATAATGTGGCCGATAAATGGCCCATGCATGTGCGCAGCCATAGCACAGCCCGTAATCAGCAAGGAGCTGAGTCTTAAAAACCTCCAAGGATGAATAGTCCACCCACCTCTCTAGGTAACCTGTTCCAGTGTTTAACTATTCTTGCAGTGAGTAAAATCTTCTTAATACCTAACCTAAGCTTCCCTTGCTGCAACTTGAGACCGTTGCTCCTTGTTCTGTCATCTGCCACCACTAAGAACAGTTTATCTCCATCCTCTTTGTAACTTCCCTTCAGATAGTTGAAGGTTGCTATTAAATCCCCCTCTGTCTCCTCTTCTCTAGACTAAATAAGCCCAGGTCCCTCAGCCTCTCCTCGTAAGTCAGGTCCCCCAGCCCCCTCACCATTTTCTTTGCCCTCCCCTGGACTCTCTCCTATTTGTCCACGTCCTTTCTGCAGTGGAGGGCCCAAAACTGAACACAGTTCTCCAGATGTGGCCTCACCAGTGCTGAATAGAGGGGAATAATCACTTCCCTTGACCTGCTGGCAACACACCTACCAATGCGGCCAAATATGCTGTTAGCCTTCTTGGTAACAAGGACACACTGTTGGCTTGTACTCAGCTTATTGTCCACTGTCACCCCAGGTCCTTTTCTGCAGAGCTGCTGGCCAGCCAGTCACTCCCAGCCTGTACCAGTGCATGGGATTGTTCCATCCTAAATGCACTTGTCCTTGTTGAACCTCATGAGATTTCTTTTGGCCCAATCCTCCAGTTTGTCTGGGTCACTCTGAATCCTAGTCCTACCTTCCAGCATATCTACTACTCCACCCTTTAATTGTGCAATAATAGTTATATTGCTTTTTCTACCTTTGGAAGAACTTCTCTGAACATAATTCTCTGTCTTGGACAATGCAGACAAACATAGGCTAGATCAGTAGTTCTCATTATACTGCCACAGTTAAAGCAGGGGTTGAGGGCACTGTTAATGTTCTGCCACTGCAAGGATAGGATGTAGTGTGTCAAAATACACTTGAAAGATCCAAGGAAGAGGACTATGCCCCCCACTACAGAGGAAGGCAGAACTCCCTCCAGTCTTTGCCAATCTGACCATGGAGTAAAATTAATTTCTGATTCCAAATGTGGCAGTCAGTCTGACCCTGAGTGGAGGGACAAGACCCTCAGCCAGGAATCTCTAGGTTTTTTTAAGTCTTAGCACGAGCATCAGCATACCCCAGTCAAAATTCTGAGCCTTGGCTGTAGCCAACACCCAATACTTCTGAAGAAAATGAACAAAAACCCTGGTAATTTTAGCAACAGAAGGGGAAAAAAACCTTTCCCAGTCCCATGTGGCAACAGCAAAGCCCAGACACATGGGGAAACCAAACACCCTCCACTCTGCACTGCATCATGGGGACCACCAACACAATTCCATGGATCGCGCACCTTAACTGGAGAGCCAGAACTCCTGTTTCTGTCATCCTATCACCTCCATACATTTTCTCAGCTCTTTAATCTGGTATCAGAACCAAACCTGTTGTCAAGCTCCGTTTCATTTTCCTGCTGCTGAGCATGGTCCTGTCCAATTTCTGTGGAGGTCTCCTGGGCTTTCCTCTGTTGCTCCTCCTACTCCTAAATCATCCCTTACTAACATCCAACTTCTTGAAAACCTCCAGTTAGGGGTGCACCAATAGAGATTTTTGGGACCAATACTGATAGCCAATTTTTAAAGGAGACATATCAGCTGATCCAATTTCCAATACACAGCCTGGCAGCCTGGAGGGCTGCGTGCAGCTGGTAAGTCTGGTGTGGTGGAAGGGGAGGAGGGAGAGAAGGGGTGTGGGGGGAAGATCAAGGCCCCTGTGGTGATGGAGGGAGTGGGGTTGGGGCTCTGAGTGAAGAGTATATATAACATTATCCTCTGGAAAAAGAGGAACAGAGGATAGATTGTAAAATTTCCTGCAAGCAGATAATCAACATTCATCCCTCATACTGCAAAATCTCTCCAATAACCACCACCCTATGCAAGTTTTATTTATACACATCGCAACTAAGGTTCCTATTTCATTTAGTCATAGTTAAGTAGCAAATATCTTTATTGAGCTGTAAATATCTGAAATGAACCAAATGCTTCAAATCCATCAAACCTGAATGTTACATTTGGGATAGTCATATTGCTACTTTTTCTAAGTGACTGATAGTGACAGTAGATCATCATTTCTTAAGGTATAATTCAGACAACATGTCTATACGTAGCCTCTGCCAACAACTTTCCTAAAATGTTAACTGCCTTTTTAAAGCTAATGCTCTACCTAGCATGCTAAACTAATGAAAGCCCATAATAAGAAAGACAAAAATGTTGGTTTGCCAACATTACACAGAGACCCATATTTACTATTTGCAAACATGTTTAAAGTTACAAATGGATGCCTTAAGACAATCTCTAAAGCACTCTTTCTTTACCAGCCATGAATTTGGCAGCAACTTTGCTACTACAGTTAAAGCAGGAAGTGAGGATATCTGTTGCCAATTCAGGTTAGAGATTAATTTACCATACTTCATCTGTACACAGTATGGCAGTTAGTCTAGGCTCCATGTGGTCTGTCTAGACCAGCCTTTTTCTCAGCATTTTTTGCTAGTATTAGGAAAGCTTCAGCAATAATAGCAATGATGGGAATACAAATACAAACTGTGTGCCGGAATTTTGATCTCCATGCCACCTAACTTTGCCAGAGTACACTGATTAATCTGCCTACAACAAAGCTGCCACTGGTATTACAGGCAATGAAACTGCACAAATGGCAGGTTGAGAATTTCTTAAACAAAGTGCTGGTCTAAGGTCTGTTATAAGGGTCTACAGAAACTAGTTCCACAAGATTTTTCAGTTAGAGTAATCCTGCCAGCCCTGCAGTGATTTAAGGGACTAGGCCCTGCACATTTACTCTTTTGTCAAACTATTTCAATCTATATCAATAAGCCAGTTGTTCAGTTTTAAGATGCTGATTATCAGACAACACTTCTGCCTCAAAATTTGCACAAATAGATTTTTTTTTCCTGGAGATGGGTTGTCATCTTTGAAAGGTAAAGATCAGAACAAAATGATGGATGGACTAGACAGATTTGTATCGAGCTATTAGATTAACTGCTATGAGTACTGGTAAATTGTCTGTATGCTCCTCTATTACACTGTCAAGTCTTATCTGGCTCAAAATGTATAAGTACTTGTCTTTTTAAAAATGTACCAACTAGGAAAAACAGTTCTATGATTTTCTTTCACTAAAATTCCACTGCAAGTACAGTCTAAGAAATGAAAATCCATCTTCAGGTTTGCAATATCAAGACTGCATAACTGCACAAGAGAACCTGAAAGTATTACAGAGCAGAAATTGACTATAAAGTTTAGGCCACTAAGCTAGAACAATGCAAGAGAAATACAAATAGTGAACAGCTTTGTGAAAAGAAAATTAAAACTTACATTTTCAATTTAAAAGAATAAATACATTATTAGTACGGTGACTGAGATATGATATTTAGTAATTTAATGTCAATGGAAAATACTATTGCTAGACCAGTAGTTCTCAACTTTTTAGACTCAAGACACCTCAGAAAGTGCCAACTAGCTCTGTTTTCACTCATTTTTTGACTACAAAAAATAATGTAACATTTTTCTGCTATAAGGAGCTCAGAAAGCCCACAACTGGTCAAAATGTGTTTAACGCTATGGATTCCTATTTGAAATTTCTGGGTACGTCCACACATGCAAGCACGTGCGCTTGCAGCAGCTCAAACAGAAGCGGTGCAAATTTGAGCCGGGGCTTTTTGCCTCAGCTTTTTGCCTCAGCAACATGCCCTTTGTTGTGGAGCAAATTGTGCCACTTGGGGCAAAATAACCCTGCCTGGCTCCTCCCGGATCTGCTGCCAGGGGGAGCTAGAGCCCAAAGCCAGCACCTGTGCTGTCCCCAGCAGTATAAAAAGCTTCCCTGTCCTAGCCCCATCCATGCAAAAAGCTGCCCTGGCAAGCAGCTCAGGGTTACTCGTTCTCCAGAGCTTCTAGGGTTCGGCCACTTGGTACCTGGGGACACTACCCCTTGTGCCAGCTGGACTGCTGCAACAGTATCCCAAATCCAGTTTTACAAGTACCCCAAAATCCATGTTTTTCCACAGTTAACACAAAAGACCACTTTATACACACACACACACACACACACACACCACACACACACACATATAGAGAGAGAAAGAGAGAGAGAAAGTGAGAGAGAAAGAGAGAGACAGAGAGAGCAATCAGTTGGGCAATGCTTTGTTGTTATATTTACAATGTTAAAGCATGTGGAAGCCTACCAGTGTCTATCATCATGATAAAATAAATTCTAAATACCTATATGTGTTGATGTATACTTTTGGTTTTCTTCACACATGATGGGTGTGTGATGGAGGGATGTGGTGTTTGCAGGAAGGGGGTGGGAAGGGGTGTGGGGGAGGGTGGGTGTGTGTGGAGGGATATGGGTTGGTATGTGGGTGGGTATGTGGGTGTTGTGCAATTGCTGGGGGGACTGTAGGTGTGGGGGACCTTATGGAGGGGCTGCTCAGGAGGGGTCAGTCCCCCCACACAGCAAATGGAATGCGCCCCCCCCCCCCCACAGGACCACAGCTCCCCCCTGGAGGGCCACAGCCCCTATCCCCGACAGGGCCCCAGCCCCCCTGCCCAGGGCCCATAACTTAATTTCAGCAGCAGCAGTGGGAGTGAGGCACTCTGAGCCATGGTGGCAGCACACAGGGACTGCACACCGAACCCAGCCAGGTCTTGCTGGCCCTGGGGATTGTCTGCCGCCCAGCTGAGCTGGGCTCTTAGTGGCAGGACCCGGCGCACCACATGGGGACTGCATGCCAGGACCAGGGTCCTTTCTGCCATCCAGCTGGGCCGGGCCCATGGTCGTAGGACCCAGGGCGGCACACGGGGACCATGCACAGGGCCCAGCTGGGTCCTGCCACCCTCAGGGCCCCTCTGCCACCTGGCCAGGCCAGGCCCATGGCAGCAGGACCCAGCACGGCAGGTGGGGACCTGCCAGGCAACAGGAGCAGCCCTAGGGCCAACAGGACCCGGCTGGGCCCAGCACACAGTCCCCGTGTGCCGAGTTGGGTCCTGCCACTATGGGCCCAGCCTGGCCAGGTGGCAGAGGGGTCCCAAGGGCAGCAGGACCCAGCTGGGCCCAGCACGCAGTCCCCATGTGTGGTGTGCCAGGTCCTGCCTCTGCCCTGCTGTGCCTGCAAGTGGCTGGCGCGCGCAGAACCTGGGCCAGCCCTGTGTGGCTCACTAGTCCAACTTTGCACCAGAGCAGGTCACAGGGCTCTGGAAGACACAGGTCCTGTGCATGCCTCCCGGAGCCCTGCAACCCGCCCCGGTGCAGAGCTGAACTAGCGAGCCAGATGGGGCTGGGCTGGGTCCATACCCAACGCAGCCCTGGGGACATCCCCCCTGCCACTCCCCAAACCCCGCCACATCCCCCTGTCATCCCTCACCCACCCATACCCATGAACCCCACCTCCCCCACTTACCTTGGACAGTGCCAGGGGCCAAGGCAGCAGGAGAACAGAAGAGGCTCACATCAGAGCATCTCTTTTGGAGGACTGACCTCCTCGCACAGTCTGGGACCGTGCCTCGCTCCGCTGTTCTGCGGAGTGGTTTTTTTAGACCTCCAGAGGTCTAATTTTCTCCCCATGCTGCAAGTTTGCAGTGCAGGGAACATTTTTTCGTTCCCGCACTTGCCTCTTGCCCTGCCTCAAAGGGGTTTGAGGCGGGGCAAGAGGCACGTGCGCACTCGTCTGGATGCACTGCCTCAGTTTATCTTGTGAATGATGTTTGCACACCTGTTCTAACACCACATGGCACTTCAGGACACCCTTGAAAGGATCTCAAGGCACTGCATGGTGCCACCGCACCCTGGTTGAGAATCACTGTGCTAGACACTGCAACGTGTCATGTCACACTGAACCAGCTCGCATTAACAGACAACATTAATTCCTATGGAAACAATGGCAACCAAAAGAAACAACTTATGTAGACCCACAAACACAATCATTTCAATGCTCATTAATGCATGTCAGCACTGTGTTTACTCTATGCTGAAAAATCTTAAAAGACAGCAAAACATAGCAGCTGATGAACCGTGCTTGTGAATGATTAGTAAAATATGCTCATCCTACATTTACATTATCTGATATTACAGTTGCATGTTTACTATAACCTGGATCAGTTCATTTTTGTTGAGCCCTTGGAGTATTTGAGACTCAACAGAGGAAAGTTATTTTACTAGTGAGTGTGTTTTTAAAATTAACCCTCTTATTCATCTAAAAAGGAGGAACCAGTTTGCTGCAATTATCCTACTATGTCCTCAGATGAAATGTTGGTCCTTTTAGAAGTTAAAAGAACTTTAGCTGTTGAATTTGACAACAACATTTGTCTTCTGGGAATTATTAGCTAAATACTAAATATCTACACTCCTCTTCTCATTTAAGGCCTCAGATAAATTTTCTAGTTACAAGGTTTAATCAGAATTCTAATTAAAAAGATCTCACAATTATGCTTCACAATCTGCTTTTATATACAACTCAGATTAAACCATTTTGTGGACACTAGGATATATAACATAAAGCTTTAAAAATACTCCAAAATGATAGTACTTTCATTGCATTTTGAAAGGAAGGAATCGCAGTAAAACTAGAGATTCTCAGAAACGTTCCTCCAGATTAAACAAGTTTACACCTGTGGATTTTTTCATAGGTAGCAATTATTTTATTGACTGCCCTTAAATATTTCATCCATGTAGCTAAAACATTTTAGAGGAGATTTTTAAAATAAGGATATGGACACATAAGCAAGTAACCATGAAGTAGGCTAAAGGGCGAATTTACTCTGAAGCTAGCTAGCTTACCCCACTTTCACCTACAACAGCAAAGGAGTATGCACTTGAACAGTTACCATGAGGTGGCTGACAATCTGTAAATTCACACCCTGACTTGCCTTGCACCAAAGTGTTTGTGTCAAAAAACACAGATAAGCAAGTACTGAGGCAGTAGTTTCACAAGACGCATTACGCAATGCAGTAGTATAGTGATACAAATGTCATTTGCTCCAAAACTTTTCAAGGGAAAATGCCAATTAAAAAAAGCTAAATTTAGGCAGATGTATAAAAACTGCATACTCATAGCAACTCTAAAATGAATTCAGTCTCCAGAGAAATATGTTAACCTTCATGAAAGTATAATATTTTCATATGCTGCAGTGGACTTATTGGAGGGAGAGAATTTCCTTGTCCCTATAGGCTCATCCACACATGCACGCACGTGCACTTGCAGCAGCTCAAATAGAAGCGGTGCAAATTTGAGCCGGGGCTTTTTGCCTCAGCGCACGTGCTCGGACATGCACTTTGTTGTGGAGCTCCCTATTGGAATACTGAAAAATCCCTGATAAAAAAATCCCCAAGTCACTCTGTTAAATATCTCAAAATCCATGTTCCTCCACGATTAAAACAAAAAACCACTATATATAGAGAGAGAGTGAGAGACAGAGAGACAGTTGGGCATGTTTTATTGATATATCTACATTGTTAAAGCAGTTTGGATGCCTAGCAGTGTCTCTATCATCATAATAAAATTAATTCTAAATACCTATGTTTTACAGCCCCCCCGCAGGGGCAACAGCCCTCCCAACAGGGGCCAAATGGCTGTGCAGGGGATACCACCCCACCCTTCAGGGTCCACGTGCCTGATCCTAGCCCCATAGTTGCTGCCCCACCTGGCCCCATCCACCACTGGCTCCTGCAGGCCCCTCCCTCCCCCCAATGACTGCTCCACCCAGCCCCACTCCCCCTCTGCTCCTCCACACTCCCCAATGACTGCCCTGCCTGGCCCCATCCCTGCTTGCACCCCCAGCCCCCTGATGGCTGCCCCCCCAACCCCAGGCTCCAGCACTTAAAAAAAAAAGCCTCTGCTCACCATAGAAGCAGGGGATGGGGGGTCTCCGGGGCCTCATGGTAGAGCACAGGGCAGCAGGGGGCAGCAGAGCTTGAGCTGGGGCCGCTGGGGCTGTTACCCGGCCCCGCTGTGTGTGCAGGGCCCCAGTGACCCCAGCAGCAGCTAGAACTGCCAGTAAGTGCTGGGGGTTTTTTGGTTTTCTGTTTTGTTTTGTTTTTCATTGTGGGGATACTGGGGTGAGGGTGCCAGGATCAGAGGCCTCAGGGGGCTGGGGTAGATGGGGCCGGGCAGTGCAGGGATTGGGGGGCTTGTGGGACAGGCGGGTGTGGGGCCAGGCAGGGAAGGGAAGGGATTGAGGGCTTGCAGGGCAGGCAGGGGGAGTGGGTGGGACGGACAGGGGTGTCCCCCCCCCAGCCCCCTCCCACCTTCTCCAGCCCCCCCAACCCCTTACTTGCCAGCACTGGAGCCCTGCTGCTGGAATACTGCCTGCCCTACACAGGCAGGCAGCATGCTTCAGCACCAGGGCGAAGGGTTTGAGACGCTGCAAGAAACATGTGCAGGCTCATCTGGAGGCATGCTATGAATCTCAACACAGTTGAGTTCAAGAGCTCTTATTGATAGCTGTTCTATTCCATACTGTTGTATTACCATCGCTGATATTATAATTTCATGGGCCAGCTATTTAAAGCTATCTTTGCCAAAAAGCTGTACTTCTTTCTTTACCCTTTGCCTCCTCCTTGGCCCAGATCATTGTCCCTATTACAGTCACATTAATACAGGAAGAAAAAAAATACTTGAATTCCTCTAAGCTCTAACTTTCTAGGGCAAGATGCTAGGCTGTCTGCCAAGTCCAACTGACCACAAGACTTTCCTTTCTTTTTTAAGCACAAGAATTCATATTGACAAGAATTGAGGCATGTGTGTGAACATGTTAACACTTGAAGATTATCCTTTGAAAAGTCAATTACATTTCAGAAGTCTCCCTTCATTTGAGCCAAGATGCGCAAATTATTTCTTATTTCATACCAATAATTAGTTCTTATGGTCACTTTGGGCTCACAACAATGATGAACCTTTTCCTATAGACTAACCAGAATTTTCATAAGCTAGTTCATTAACATATTAACAGTTGACATGTCAGAGTAATAGGGATAACGTTCTGAAATTCAGCTGCTCGTTTCAAAGGATTCCATCTGCAAAAGCATGTCTGAAAAGAAAAAAGGCAGATCCTTAAAAAAGTATGCATTTCCATCATTCATAGTAGTAGTCTACTAGCATTCAAAAACAGGATGTCTGGCTGCAATTACAAGGAAACCTGAGAAATCTGACCTTTTTAACATAAAAAACAAAGTGTTCTGAAAGACAAAATACGTGATATCAGTCTTCTGATAATCATCAGAATGGTCACTTCTCTTTCAGTACAACCACTGTGTTGCTCTATCTATATAATTGAGCTTAATCAGAAAGCATCCTGTATACATCTGGAAAAATAAATAATGCTTTCTCTTTACTAGAGGTTACAGTTGCATATCGGATCAGCACTGAAAAAGGAAAATTAAAATTATCAGCAATTGGCTGTTTTTGGCTGGTGTAGCCAATAATGTCACTGATAAATGCCGCTTGCATAAACGCAGCCACAGCATGCATGAGGCCAGGAATGCAGCCTGGCAGCTTGGACAGCAGCGTCTGGCTGTGGCAGGGAAAGGGTGTGGGGGAGGGAAGGGGTGTGGGGGGGGCATATCAAGGCCCCCATGGTGGGAGTGGGGCAGGGGCAGGGGCAGGCGCTGCCTAGCCAGGGCCGTGAATGTGACCCCACCGGGAGTGGGATAGAGCTGCGGGCAGCTCATGCACAGGGTGAAGGGCGGGGCAGCTCCCCACCACTGCACACACCCCCAGGGGAGGCAGGGGGGCATGTACCCCCCGGATTTGTGTGTGCCATGAGAGCGGGCTGCCTGCTGCAGGCTCAGAGCCAGGGGCTGCACCAGCCTCTTCCCAGCAGGGGCTGGGCCAGGGATGGGCTCAGGGCGAGTAGGGGCAGTGCGGGTGGCAGCAGCACTAAGAGGGGTGGCTATGGCAAATTTTGGGGTGGCTATAGCCCACCCTGTAGCCCCCCCTTCCAGCGCTGCTGCTGCCCACCCCCACCTGCCCCGAGGCCCAGCCCTGGCCCAGCCCCCACCGGGAAGAGGCTGGTGCAGCCCCTGGCCCTGAGCCTGCAGAGGGCAGTCTGCCCTCGCCCTGAACACAAATCCAAGGGGGCACATGTCCCCCATACCTCCCCCAGGGCTATGTCCCACTCCCTCCCACACCTCAATCTGCCCCTACCACACCCCTTCCCTCCCCCACCCCCTTCCCCCCCACACTTACCCACCTGACACTGTTCTCCAAGCTGTGGGGCTGTATTCCTATAAATCGGTTATTGGATCACTATCGGCTGATATAGCTGATTAATAATTCAGTATCAGCCAAAAAAACTTTATCGGTGCACCCCTACTCTTTACTAATTTTAATGCTTTAAAAGAAAAGAGAGCTCTCTCCATTGTCCAATTATTCTGTACAAAAGGAGACGTTATTGCAACAAGTACTGTACAAGAAAAATTACAGCACTGCTTCCTGAGAATAACCTAGGTTCCACATTGTATGGTCATTTTGTAGGATAACCCCTTCCCCACCTGAATGTTAATAGCTTAGGAAGTGCAGGATTTCTTATCTGTTTAGCATTGTTCTTAAATATTATTGCATTGCACCTTCCATACAAGGGTCTTCTAAAAGCCTGTATACTTTTCTATTTCTGGTAGTTAGCCAACTATATGCTTTTGTTTAACAAAATAAAATGAACACTCAGACTATTTAAAGTCTCAAACAAAATCTGAAGGCATTTAAACTTTTCAGGATGGGGCTTATGGCAGAGTTCTGAAATGGAGACTCCTAGTTCCTGTTTCTCTTATTGAAATATTTTTATGGAGTGTCACTTTTTTTCCCACCCTACCCTTTTCCTCTACTGAAACTCCACACAATGACTTAGATTCAACCGTCATCAGACATCTGAACAACAACAAAAAAAAGTTACAGCTGGATCCTGTATTAACCCCAGCTGCACAAGGATTCTGAGCTACATTCACAAAATAAGAAAACCAATTAGGCAAGCAGTGGGAAAAGATTGTTGGTAGTTTTTATCAATTACTTCTCCGTCTCATAACATAACAACCTATTGCTCAGTTCAATGTAAATTCAGTTGTTGTTTTTCAAAGTTTTCAACTTACATTAAAAAACCTTAAAAGAAGAAAAAGTTTTAAAAAAATCTTTACCACAGAAAGCCAGAATATAATCAGCTCCATGTGGACTTCTAAGTCTAACATACCACTATGAATACATCTGCCAAATCCACCGACCCACAGGCTCCACAGACTTATGAGAATTATTTGTATTTCATTTTGATTACCAGTTTCACCCAGACTTCCCACTTAACAATAAAAGTTAAATTTGTCAGACCTCTCACTCTAGATCAAGATAAAAAAGGATTTTTTTTTTGTCAAATTTTAAAAACATTGACATAAATATGTTCTTTGCAGTTAGGTATCAGTGAAGTCACAGGAATGAGGACTGTAGGATTAATTTTCCTGTTATGTTTCTGTCTTTTAAAATATCACCTAATCTCCTAAAATATTCATTTGTGTCTATGTCACTTATTGGTCTACAAACAAGACTAAACATTAAGTTGCTCTAACTGACATTGCACAGGATGAGAAGAGAGAGAATTAAAAGTATTTTGATTTAAAAAGCATTTGAAAAAAAGTTGTATTTCATATATTCAAACGAGATGTTATACTTAATGCATAAAAATCTGCTTTGTGCTGCCAAAAAAATAATCACCTCCATATGTTCCTTTTATCGGTTCTTGCTAAAACATCTACAGCAAACTGAAACGGCATGAAAGTGCCTAGAAGGGCTGACCTTGTGAAGCAAACAAAAGATAGGGCTGAGAGCCAATTTGCGATTTGCCATATCCCCATACCACCAATTACAGAATGGATCGGTGTCACCTACACAGTTTAAGGAAACAGCAACCTACCCACACCTTTAGCACTCTTTGGGCACGTCTACACGCAGCCCTACAGTGATGGAGCAACACGCTAGTGATCACACGGGTCTACACATAATCACCAGCTTCGTCACCATAGTGGCATGCTCCCCCCAGAATAGTGGCGACATAGTAGCAAAATTTACCCATGCTCCGTGTGCAGTAACCACCCATACTGCACTGTGCTTTAATACCTTCAAAAGGATGTACTAAAGCACAGTGCCATAGCAACGTCACCATACCACAACGTGTAAACGTGCCCTTTATTCTCCAATATTTGATAGAAATAAGGGTCAAAGAATGAGAAAGACTCTCATGCCTAAGAAAATGACCTAAAAACCATAAAAAGAAAAGAAGCTATAGCAGGTTAAAATGATTTTTAAAATTAATACAATGACAGTCAGTCAAGCTGTAAGACTTATTTAAGGAAGTGATTTGGGGACTATGATGCAGAGGTACCAGTTTCAACACAGATGTAACAGCACAACCTGAACTAGCAGAGATAGCAGATTTTTTTCCCTTTTGGCATGTGTGTAAAAAATATGCAGACAGTCTAAAATTAGGTTGGATTTATCTCTGTGGAATGCCTAAGGGAACTACATTCTCCAAGTGAAAAGTCTTGAATTTGGCTGGGTTCCAAATAGGACTCAAATAGGGCTCCTTCAGTTGAAAAAAATACATTTTGGAAAAAAAGTGACCTCCCTCCTCCTCCCCTCACTCGCAACAACGCAGGTCCACAAATCCATTATGATGCATTGCCAGCAGCCTACATGGTTTATAATCATTTTTTCAAGGCAGACAAAATCAAAACAGCATATAACCTAAAATATATGCAAGAAAGGCAGGACCCCTCTGGTTCTTCTCTAGCAGAACTCCTAAGACATGATAGTCAAACTGTTTTCTTGCATGCTTGAGGGGAATCAGCTGAAGAAAGCACCTCTTACACAGGATTTGAAACACAGACTCTTCTCTACAGAGCCAGTGTTTCAGCTTCAGTTTCCTCAGCTGCAGCTTTTCCAGATCTCCCCCAGCTGGGGATTTATAAAACATATAAATGAAATATGCAGCAGCTTTATAAATAAAATGTACGTGTACAAGTGGCTGCAAAAGTACTTGGAGACACTACCCTTTCTGGTGAGAAAATTCCTCTTTAATACATTAAGAGTGAGTGGGCTGGAAGTTCATCAATCCAGACTTGGGGATCTGATGAGCAGGAAAGGAAAAATTGTATTCAAAGCCCAACCGCAGAACACAAGAGACAGCATCACCTCAAGAGAGCATAATTCCTGTTTCACAATTGTGTGGTTCAGTTATAAATAAATCCTTTAGATGCCCCTCTGGGCTGCTGGAATTCTGCATGCAATATTCCTATTTAAATCAACAGGCGGTGCATGTGTCACCACAGTCCTTGTGAACTGTGCTACTTACTAAGCACGTAAAAGTTCTCAGTCAAAAAACAAAAGGTGGAATACTAAGAATTTGCAAAACACACAAGAGAGATTGTTTTGTTTCTTACACCAGGAAAAAGTTACATTACCCACTATCATTTATTCGCAAAAACTCCTGAAGACTGTCTTTAAAAGGAACTTGGGGGGACTTACTATAGCAGAGGGGCATCAAACTCTTCTGACCCCACCGGCCAGATGAGTAGAACAGGATCATTCCAAGAGCCAGATGAATGGTGTGCAGCCAGCCCAGCAGCCTGGATCAGGCCTGTGGACTCCCCTCCCATGGAGCCCGCTCTGACCAATCCAGGATGCAATCCTTTTGGACTGCATGTGGCTGGTCTAGGGCAGGCACCACATGCAGCAGCTAAAGCAGACACTGGATCTGGCATGTTGGGGACCCATGCCCCTACCCTCACCCCCCTCTCCCTCCACTGCCTAATCCAGCACATGCTCTGGCCAGTTTGGGACTGTGCCACATGCAGGAATGCAGCACCCACTCCAGGACCTGCACTGCCCACAGCACCCACCCTGGACTGCCCAGAGCAGGCACCATGTGCAGCTTGCGTCCTGAATGGGTGCCACAGGCAATAGATCCAGCATGCAGCAAGGGGCAGGATCCCAGACTGGCCCAATGCAGGTGCCACATGCAGCACACGTCCTGGGCTCTGTGAGCAGGGCTGGTCTTGCACCCACCACGTGCTTCCTGTAGGTCAACTGGAGAGGAGACCCAGGGCCAGCACCAAGAGCCAGACTAGAATGAATATTGGTTATTATATGGCCACATGATTCAACCAGTATAATTAATAATGTCCCCAACTCACAACTTCTCCTATAAAAAAAAAATTCACAAAATAAATTGGCATGTGCAAATCGGGAGACTAGGATTATAAACCTCAAGTATCTATGAAAATAAGTTATTAATTTTCCTTTTTATCAGTCCTTTCATCTCTCAGTTCCAATGTGTGGACAACATTGAGAGGGTCCAGAGGAGGGCCACCCGCATGATCCAGGGACAGCAGGGCAGACCCTACACTGAGAGGCTACAGGACCTGAACCTGTTCAGCCTTCACAAGAGAAGACTGAGGGGGACCTGGTGACTGTCTATAAACTCACTAGTGGGGACCAGAAGGGTTTGGGGGAGACCTTGTTTCCCCTAGCACCCCCCAGGATAACAAGGAATAACAACCACAAATTGTTGGAGAGTAGGTTTAGATTAGACATCTGTAAGAACTACTTCACAGTTAGGGTGGCTAGGATCTGGAACCGACTTCCAAGGGAAGTGGTGCTGGCTCCTACCCTAGGGGTCTTTAAGAAGCGGCTTGATGCCTACCTGACTGGGGTCAACTGAGCCCAGTTTTCCTCCTGCCCAGGCAGGGGGTCGGACTTGAAGATCTACAAGGTCCCTTCTGACCCTATTTCTATGATTCTATGTTCACATATAACTTCTTAAGAGAACCTATATCCAGCCTGTGTCCCAGACCAACTTTAAGGTGCCAGGTTTGAAACTACATTCAACCTTCAGCTGTACTCATCTCCAAATTTGACTATAAATAGTTCACCAGATTTGTCTTGTGGAAATAAAGATTTTTTTTACAATACTGCTACAACAGTATGCTTGTCAACACGATGTTTATTGGCCCATGACTCTAACTCATACCACTTCTTCCATGTCTCCAATCAGGATAAGACCAGTGCTTTTCAATCCACAGAATGTCTGAAAGAAGATTAATAAGCAAGCTTGTACAAAGGAAGATAATCCTGCAGAGAAAGAGACTAAGTTAAAGATCTCCCTCATAAAGCCCAATCCTAAAAGAAGATTGACACCATAATCCTACAAATCTTCCATATGTTCAATGCTAACTTAAATCAAGTAGACATCATGAGTGGCATCCTATTAACCGATCTAGCTGTGTAAGTCATGAGCAGATCTGACTGACGTGGCTAAATTGGCATTTTAGATTCTATTCCTATGCGTTTCCCCCTGTACAGGAGACTTACGCACATCATGCCCTGTATGTGGCCAAACATAGTAGCATGAAGCAGCTGCAAATCTCCATAATCAGCTGTTTCTAGTCATGTAGAGGCTCTATGTGAGAAGGTGGGAAAAGGCAGAAGAGGGGGGGGAGCAGTGCTGGGAAAGGTAAATAAGCAAGGAATAAACCCATAACAAAGAATCACAAAAAACTAATTCATGTAATGGGAAAATTATCTATAAACCTTGTTTAAACCATACTTAACACAATCTACTCTGTGGGTGATTTCTTGTTCTGCAGCTTCCCATTCAAGTTGGTTTTTTAAGTTTTCCTGCTTTGGAACAGCTACCCTGAGGTCAGCGATGGAATGTGCAGGCAGGTTAAAATGTTCTGCCTTTCTGTCTCCCTGGAGCTGATGTCAGTGTTCATTCATTCTTACACCTGTGGATTGCCCTATCTGTCCAGGGGAGACAGCAGATGGACACTGTAAGCAGGTGTTGGCAGGTATGACATAGGTAGAAAAATGCAGTCATGCACAGAGCGTGACTACAGGGACTTTGCATCTGGTGCAGGAGAGGCTGCTGAGTCACTGATCACCATCAGCACATGCAACATGAAATATGGGAGGTGCAATGGGACTGTTTACCTCTACCTTGGGCATGCTGGAGCCAGCACTGGTGCAGCCATGTTGGCTATTACCTAGCCAGCCCTAGCTTGTATGCAAACCCTTTTAAGGGAAGCCTGCCAGTGAGCAGCTGATGGGAGCCCCTGGGGCAGACCCTGCTGCTAGCTGGGCGTACCTGGCTGGGCAGCCATGGATAGCCAGGTCTGAACCCTTGGACACCTTCATTTGGGCACTTACTAAAAAATAACAGAATGGCACCAACATTTTAGTCATCTAGACAGGGATTTTTGTCTAGAGCATGTCTAGATGCCCAAACTAAACAGAATGCCACCCTACTGCCTTAATGCAACTGTGGAAACATCAATAAAGCACTCTATTTTCTATTAATAAAATCTTATATTGTCTAATTATGGCTTTAAGGGACCTAAAAAATGTAATGAAATAAATGTAACACAGATGTTCACAAAAACAAAAACTTGAATGTTTTTACTTCATAGCAACCAAATAGGTCAAGCCATTTCCTCCTTCAAGCAATTCTCAAAGGACCACAAAACACATGGTTTTCTAGTGGATTTTGTGTTTGTATCCCCACTCAGAGGAAATACTGCTGTCCAAAAATGTGCAGTACTCAGTTTTCCCATAACATTTTTTGGAATTTAAAAGTTAATTAACGGTATGCAATTAAAAGTAATTCATCAAATATCTGTTATACAATTTGGCTGTTTTGCTATATAGTATTTTTTATTTTATAAAAGCAGCACAAGAGTCAAATAACTATCCCTTAAAAAAGCTAGATTAAGTGAATGCAAAGTGAAGCATTCATAATTCAGCAAGACCAAAGTGAAAGATTACCCATACTATACTGGCTCTGCTCTTGTGCATCTTTAATTACATGTTCACATGCTATTTATTCCTGCAGGACTCCTGACTCTTACAGTGCTTAACATGGATGGTACTCTATTAATCAGACAGCTGTTATATTTATTTTTATTCTCAATGTTCAGCATGTGCTGTGAATGAGGCACCCTTCAGACTGGCAAAGCCTTTTGATACATGCTTAAATATCTTGCTGAATCAAGAACTAAAGCAGGAAGGGGCATGAAGACAGATGCTTCATTCATTAATTACCATTACTTTCTAGCGTGAATGGTGTAGGATTTCTCAAAAACTCATCCACCACAAAACACTGACATTTATTGTCCAGTCAAACACAGAGACTGTATGGGGAAAGTAGTATGTAATCATGTAATGAAGACAATACATTGAGCATGTGCACTCAAAATAGGAAACCTTAAGATGGGAGGGGGCAAGTGGGTGTATTTCAGTGGGGTGGTTGGGAAGTGGGGGTGTGATGGGGTAGGGGGGTATATGTTTGCGGTGTGGGTATGGTGGGTGGGGTGTGTGGGTGAGGATAGAGGGTGTGGAGAGGGGTGAGGTATGTGGTTGGGATGGGGGCTGTGGGAGGGAATATGTTGGGGTGCAGGAGTGTGTGAGAAGCTGTGTTTGGTGAGGGGCTTGGGGTTTGGTGAGGTGGTGTGTTTGGGGGTTTGGTGAGGTGGTGTGTGTGGACGGAGGGGAGGTCCCTCAGAGTCTCTGGAATGTGTCAGTCCCTGGATCTGCATGCAGTGGCAGAGAGCAGGGCCAGCCGCAGCCAGCCCCACAGTGTGCAGCTCTCCATGCTCCCACCCCAGGTCCCAGCCGCAGGTGGTGGCAGCATGCAGGGCCAGCTCCATCCCGCCCCATAACATGCAGCTCCTGCCCCAGTCCCTGGCTGCACATGGCAGCAGCATGTGGGACCAGCCCCACCACCACTAGTGCTCCTGCCCGTGTCCCCAGACACACATGGTGACAGGGTGTGGGGCCAGCCCCATCCAGCCCCACAGTGCACAGCTCCTGTGCTCCCACCCCAGTCCCTGGCTGCACATGGTAACAGGGTGCAAGGACAGCCCCACCCAGTCTCATAACATGCAGGTCCCATGCTCCCACCTGAGTCCCTGGCTGCAAGTGGCGGCAGCCTGCAGGGCCAACCCAGCCTGGCCCCATAGCGCTCCCACCCGAGTCCCCAGCCACATGTGGTGGCAGGTACGGGGCCAGCCCCACCCTGCCCCACAGTACATGGCTCCTGCACTCCCACCTGAGTCCCTAGCTGCACATGGTGGCAGCGTGTGGGACCAGCCCGACCCAGCCCCATAGCACGCAGTTCCTGTGCTCCTGCAGCATACGGGGCCAGCCCAGCCCAACCCCCTAGTGCATGGCTCCCTGCGTTCCTGTCCCTTTGCCCCAGCAGAAGCCCCTGGCCCCAGCCTGGTGGGGCTCACACCTGCATTCCCACTCTTGCAAGGAGGCAGGAAACAGCCAGGGGTGGCCAGCAAAAGCCTCTGCCAGGCAAAGGCTTCTTGTCTCCACTACCCCCTAGTTCAGGGCCGGGGGTGGGTCAGGCCAGGCTTGTGTGGGGGGAGGGCTGCTTAGAAACCAAAGCGGCACCTCCTTCAGGGACCTGCTGGCTTGCAGAGAGGCAGCAAGGGCCAGGCTTACAGAGGGGCCCCGTGGACCAGATAGAATTGCCTGGCAGGCCAGATCCAGCCTGCAGGCCATATTTTGCCTACCCCTGGGCTAAGTGAACAATCTTTAAAGCTGCATTTTAAGTAGATATAAGCAGACCAAGACTGTATTTGTCAAGGGCACACAACAGCCTGTTGAGGAAACTGAGATGACAAGGGCCCAAATGAGCATTTCAGTTTTGTAAATGAATAGGAAAAACTATGCATTACAGGTGGCTTGCAGAGACTGCAAGACAGAGTCTGGAGGCAAGAATCTTGAGGGCAACCCAAGCTGAAGATGAGACCTAGGTTTCTGGCCTGGGTGGCCAGCAGGATGGTAACATGGACTATTCATCAAGCAAAGGAGTGGGTGGGAAGGAAATTAAGCACACTAAGCATGAGCTGATAAGTAGACACACTCAAAGAGGTATCAGTCCAACATTTTAATCTTGACAGAAGAGCAAAGAGCAACTTCTGAGCTTAGAGTTGGTAGTTCAATTTTTAATTGTAGATTATATTAGCCAGAGGTAAAGTGTAAAGGGAAAAGAAAATGAGGCTAAGAGAAAATGAGACTAAGAGCTCTGCGAACATCCACAGAATGGAAGTGGGGTGCAGGTGGAGATGAGGATCCTCCAAAACACAAAGTAAACAGGTAGGAAGAGAATCAGGAGACAAATTCATAGAATCAAGGTAGGACATGGTTGGTGCCTCTACACAACACATTTACTGAGTTGACTAATCAGCTCTGCAGTAAACATCTTGGCATCTACACATGCAGCCCTATTAGGCCACAGGAAAGTAATAAACTCCATAGAGTAGGTAGAGTTTTTTGTGCACTGCAGCTGGCCTGCCCCTTTGTGCACAGCACCTTGAGCACCCTTGTACCTCAGCCAGCCCCTCTGCAGCATGCTGAGATGAGTTGGAATCGCATTGGGCTGATAGGCTGACCCCCTAGGCCCCCTGCCAGCTGGGGATGCTCTGACCCAGCTCAACACGCTGTGGTCCAGGGCACCATGTGTAAACATGGCACCCAGAAACAATAAACTCCAACATGATACGTGCCAGAGTTTATTGTGTCATATTAATATGCAGGTGTAGTTGCACCCTATTTCAGAAAGAACATGATCAGTGGTGTTAAAGGCAATTCACAGATCAAGGAGGATGAAGATAAAGTACTGGACATGAACTCTGGCTAGCAAGTGATCACAGACTTTGACACAAACAGTTCCAGTGGCATGCAAGGAGTAGAAGCCAGCTTGAAGATCTCCAGGCAAGACTCATAAAGAGCGTGTTTAACTTGGAGATGAAGCAGTAGCTAGAGACACAAGTCAGGTCACGGATACGATTTAAGGTGAGAGAGACTAAAGCACATTTGCTTTATGAGGGAGAGCCAGGAAAGAGCTATAAGTTCAGGAGCAGAGTAAATGAATGGATAAGTGGGGGATTTCAAGAGACTAAATGGTCCCTGAAGCAAGTGGGGTTTTAAAGGACAACAGCAGATACCAATTCAGCAGGTTTGTAAGAGAAAAAGAGAAGACAAGCAGAGGTAAAGGGGAAGTCGATTTCCTTTTTTCAGCTTTCTCTTGGAAGAAATCTGCAAGATGCTCTGTAGAGAAAGGGAGGTAAGGTATAAGGTGAGTTTAAGAAATTCAACTTGTTGAACTGCAGTGCGTATTCTGAAAAGATATCCAATTCCAGATCTCTGGCTGGTGTTGATTATCATAACTCCAGTGGTATTAAGTTATAGAGAATCTACCATAGCCCCAAGTTGTTCAAAGAGTGAGCGTAAACTATCCATCAGAACATTTGTACACTGTGAGTGGCCTTCTTTTTCTTTCTGGTCATCTACCTAGCCTTACCAGCACTTCATATACAGATAGCCTTTCTATTTCCCAGTAGCCTGAATTTATAGTGTGAATGTTTACATATGTATGGAGACTGAGCACACACAGTGCACTATACAGTGGCTGCTTAATGTACCTGGCTACACACACAGCCTTTTTGCTGGTATGTAGTTAGCTCAAACCCACAACTAGCAAGTATTAAGCTTCAGGAGGAGACAGAAGGCTTTCACATGTTTTGGCTGTAATAGCTGAGTGGTTAGGGCATTTTCCCACTCCCCACAAGGAAACCAGAGACCTGGGTTCTACATGCCCTTTGCCCAGAAGGGGTTTGAACCTGAACCTCTCTAGCCACCATGCCACTGATCAGGCTTTATTAAAACCTTCCTCTCGTGTTCCTTTTGAAGCTTGGCCCTGGGCAGCCATGAGCAAAAGATACATAGAAAGTATGTGGCACCTGGAGAAAAAGAACAAATCGGAGGGTGTGTAGGTCAACGAAGTGACTGCTAGGCTGGAAGGGAAGGAGACTTCAGTTTTATCCTGGAGACTTGCCCACAGTGAGGCAAGAATTGTCCCACATTCATTTTTGTTCCCTAATGACTACATGAAATACAAGGGGAAGAGATTCAGCCACAAAATAAATACTAGAAAATGCCTGACCTGTAGCATGATGGCTAGAGTGCTACATTGTGAAGTTCAAGAAACCTAGGTTCAAACCCCCTCTGGGTGAGGCCCTACAATTCATGTCTCTGGTGTTCCAGACAAGTAGCCTACTTCCTCAGCCACTGGGACCAGAATAAAGTGGGCTCTCTTTACTGCCCAGCTATGTAATAACATAGCCAAAAACACTGGCTACCTGCATCTAATGGCCAAAAACACTATACAGACAACTAAAAGGAAGAAGAATTAACTTCTACCAGATTTAACTTTCAGCACCTTGATTTTGTTATGCCTTTGAAAATTTAAAAAACTTTCTAGTATCAAGTATCTCCGCCCTACCTAGCTGCTGTATTTCTGTGATCTCTTTGACAAGGGAACAGAGTGAGTTCTTGGTGTTTTTCATTATAAAATGTAATTTCCAGGCCTCAGAATTCTTGTTGCTCTTTTTTGAATGCACTCCAAGGTTTTCAACTTCCTTTTAGAAGTGTTGGCACCTGACTTGGACACGATCTTCCAGCAGCAAGCTTACCAGTGGCATATGCAAAAGCAATACCAAGCAAGCCTCTACTTGATATTCTTCAGTTTGTCCAGTCAAGTATCATTTTAGCCATTTTAAACTACAGTCCTACGTTAAAGCCCATAATCAGCTGGTTGGCTACTATGATTCCCAGTCACACACAAGTCCCTTTTCCTAGATGTATAACCTTGCATTTCTCTATTATTACAGATTTCACTGCAAGAGCATACAATAACATCCAAGTATTTGTGTTTATGTATTGACACCATATAAAGTTGCAAAGATTGTTAAACCTGACCAGTAATATCAAAAAAAAAAATTGGATGCTTATCTTGCTGAGATCCTATGACCCCAGCTGACTTCCTGCCTTCGGGCGGGGGGGCTGGACTCAACAATCTTCCGAGGTCCCTTCCAGCCCTAATGTCTATGAAATCTATGAAATGTCTTATGTTTTCTTCAAGATGTTTGTTAAAAACATTGATTACCACTGGGCTAGGAATTAATTCTTATCAGGCCCTGTTAGCAACACCCCCCCGCCTGAGGATTCCCATTAAAGGTTACATTTCAAAATATGTTCGCCAGACTTTTTCATTTTAATACATTCCATATTGATTTCACAGCGCTTTTAATCTGAATCGCATATAACAAGGTAATATAAGTACACTGCTGTCAGTTATTTGACACTACTATAGCTACTACAGTTACTCTTGCAACCAATTTGCAATTTCAAAGAACAGGATTGATTTAGCCAAACAAACCAAGCTGCTTGGCATTAATTACACTTCCATACTTTATTGATCAGCTACTTCTTTATTTTCCCAAGGATCAATGTCAGGCTAACTGGTCTACATATTATACACATTCTATTTGCTCTTTTTAAAATTATTGGCACAATATTAGCTTTCTTCCTTTGAAATTTCCATGGAATTTCATTAAAAATTAACAGCAATTCTCCAGAGTACCTCTTGGCCAACTCTATAACTATGAATACAGCTATGAAATCAAACTTATTTAACAGATGCTATTTGACAGCCTCCTTCATTACTGCTGCTATATGAAGCGCACCATGCCAGTTTTCATTCCCAATACAGAACAAAAACACACATACATGGATGCAGTGAATGTGCAATTCACATGGATTTTTCAGTGCACAGTCTTTCCTATGTGCCTGTTGAAGGCAAAAAGATAACTACAGGACATAGAAGGTTGACCTGAATCTAAGGTTACTTACTGCTAACTCCTATACTTCTTAATGTTTTTTTTAGACATTTACTTAACTTTTTTCAGAAAGTTGGCTTGAGTATTCAATTCACCATCCTTTAACCTACAAATATACCACTGCACTTCTCTATCGGAGCCAAATGTAAACCAATTTGCTAAATCTACTTGGTCAGGAAAACTATTCTGTGGCCTGTGTGAAATGAACTGGCGGTTTCAGTCTAGTTCCTGGTGGACAGGTGCCCACACCACAGAAACCAACACTGCACTTGGCACCACTGTTGGCAGTTTCAGCAAAGAGGCCAAAGATCAAGAATCTAGAGAGTGAGTTACTCTCTAACCCAAACAGATGCCTCAAAGTTCAAGACAAAAGTACACAACTGGGGAACCATGTGGGGAAACTCACATAGTCAGGAGCACAAACTGTGGCCCTTTTCTTTTTCTTTTTTTCCCCACAGGGAGGATTTGCATTCCTTTACATGTTAATTCTGTGAAAGGACATGAATTAAGTTAAACACATACATGTAAAAACAAAAGCCATACTCATTACTAAAGACTGATGATGAATGCTAGGTCTTGCCATCTTCACAATCTGAACCATCACTAATCTGAACAAGGAGAACATGAAGCAACTGCATGACTGGATTCAAACTCAAGAAAATTGAGTAATTACAATAGCAGAACTAAAGATGGTAGTCCATATAACTGGAGTTATACTCTGACATAACTTTTTATTCATAATTATTTTAATAATTTAATAATAATTTCAAATAATGAAAGAAATCTCAAGATTACTTACAATTTATGTGTATACAGAAAACAACACCTGGTACTCACCGTAATACTCAGAGCAACCACCTCAGTCAGATACCTGACTGCACCTGACTGAAATTAAGATAGGATTAATTACCATATTACTGTATGATATATATCATTAGTAATTAATATGACAGAAGCCTAAATCACTAAGAATATAATTTCAAACAAGCTGGGTAGGAGCAGGGGGAGGAAGGAGATAAGGATTATCTCCCAATTTAAGTGTGGTACAAAGATCCTTGTAATTAGAACACAACAGAAGGTTGAACAAATAGTAATTCATTTGGATCATATCCTAACCCTGGCGCATGCACAAAGACCCTACTGAAATCAAATCAAAGCACCAAAATAGTTTTGTATGAAACCAGAAAGTATAATATAGACCTTTTTACCCACATTTAAACTACATGGAGAAAAAATAATAATAACAAATAACGAGCATGTCCTGAATTAGCATCTGCTCCTCCATCAAATCTCCTTAAAATAATAACTTCTAACCTTTTATCCACAGATCTTAAAGCATTTTACAAAATGCTTTAAGGACATAAGCAGAGCTACCTCCACTGTACAGATAAGGAACACAAGGAAAAGGAGGTGAACCAAGTTCACAGCAAACCGGTGACATACAAAAATGTGTCTTCTGGATCCCAGTCCAATGTCCTAACCATTCAGTCACTCTCTCCAGTTCACTTACTTTGTGAATTTAATACACAGTTTGTGGGTCTTCCAGGCAAGACTACTGTTAACTCAGCATAAAGCTGACTAGATTTCAAAACAACTCTTTACTTTTCACCTGCATTCTACTGACAGAAGAAAACCATTTCTTTCATTCTATGTCATTCCCAAAAATGAGTTATTTTTAATAAGTGAGTTTATCATATTGTATTAGTGAATGTATTGATCATGCAAGAAAAGACCTAATGCTGTTTTTCTTGTGATTTTTTTTACTTAATATTCCCAGGAAGCTAATGTAACTGTTCACAAACTTATTGTAAAACCTCAGCCATTTCGTTAACTTAGTCTATAACCTAATGAAGACAACCAAAGGATGGTAACTGTATAGTCAACTAGATTTTTTATTTATTTATTAAAGACGTGACAAGTTATCTGGGGGAAAAAACTGAATTTGACTGCTTTGGCGACAAATACATGCATTTTGAGGTCCCAATCTTTACAAAACTGTTAACTGTTTCAAAGCCAATGGACTTAGTGGGAGATGAGGATGCTCAGAACCTCAAAAAGGGTCTGTCTTCATATAACAGAATTGGACTCAAGGGTTAAGAAACCAGTTTTTCATTTGGTCCACAGTACTGAAATGTCTTTTGAGCTGAGACAAACTTAAATAAAGGAAAGATATCAAGTTAATTATATTCAATATTAATAAGCATATTAATGCAACCTCAGTACAGGTGAAAATTCAATCATATAGTATAAGCATACTAATTTTTTTGAACAGGAAGATTTTATTTACTACTATTTCTGCTGTTCACTATTAGAATGTTTGGTATTAGAAATTTTCAAAGTAAATATCAATCTGCACTTTTAATGCATTTTTTGCTTTTTCATTTTTTAAGGAAAGTTAAATCTATTGTTGACGAAACAAGTAAGAGAAATAATGGATGAGAATATTCACGTTTGCAGACACTGTTTGTAGGATGGTTTTCTGTGATGCTACTGATTCATCAAGATATTTTTTTCCCCGCTTATCAAAACACTCGCTATACCCGCTTGATTCCAGATCCTATTACCTTTACAGCGCATCTACACATGCATTTAAGCGCGACAAAATTCAATGAAGATTAAGCTAATACACATTAAATAATTTTTGGCACATGTCTATAGATGCAAGGACTAGGCACTACAGTTGGTGCATTTGGCACCAAGTCCCTGCAACCCTGCCATGTGCCCCTAGCGGCTGGGCAGCCCTGGGCACTAAAGTTAGTGCCAGGTTGTGTCTATACGTGCCATACTGTGCTTTAACTAAAAGCACCTAAATTTGATACCTGCATTAGCCTAATTTTGCCATTTTTAATGGGCATTAAGGGCATGCACATGTAGATACATGCCTGTTTAGGCTAATGCGCATTAACATGTCTCATGCAGACATGCCCACAGTGCTGAAGTATTAATCATACTGCTTTTAACTACTGCTTCACATATTTATAAAGAAACAAAAACATTCATTCCTACCAGATGATGGTTGTTAATCAAGAGTTCTAACTAAACTGAACTACTTCATCTTGGAATACCACCACCGATCTGGACTACACCTAGGTAGCATCTTTATTGCTGCTGATATTCAAGATTTGACAATTCAGACAAAAGCTAAATACACAGAATGCACTGAAATTAAATAGAAACTCTGCAAATCTGGTTTGAGGTTTCTTAAATTGTGTTGATGCACAGTCTTAAGCCTTGAAAGGCAGTAGCTGTATTAAAGGATGCTGCAAAACCTATGTCACTATTTTCTAAAAGGTGTATTTGGAAACACCAGCGTACTGTGTCTTGAAATCATCTACCCTGTTTAAACTGGAAGAACCACTCAGTGATTACCATCGCTTCTACACTAGGATGACACACACAAACACGAAGCTGTTGCAGAACATAATTATCCTCTTGACTGTACATTTGCTGCAAGGTACACATCGTTTTTGCCGGGAGCAGCAGATACCTAGAGAAAGCGCAAGGGTTTCATTGTGAGAACAAGCGCCCGGCTGTCAGCGTGACACCGCGGGGGCAAGTCGACTGCACCGCTCGGCCATCTGTAGACAAACACACCGACTGCTTCTGTCCCTCCGCTCGTACCCGACACAGGCTGCCTCTCTTCCTTTCTTCAGGCTCTTTGCAACACCAGCACTTTTCTTTCCCAGCACTTCCCTGAGCAAATGTGGCTTCGTTTTTCCCCCCTCCCTCAGAAATGCCTGACCTTTGTGGGGGGCGAGGGAGTCAAGGGGGCCAAGAGCCTCCAGCCGTCCCCGGCCCAGCCGCCCCCGCACCCGCGATGGCAGGAGCCGCCACCCGGGACCCCGCTGCCACGCGTCTCCTCCCACAGCGCTTGGCCGCTTCGTGCCCACAGCCACGCGGGGAGACGCGTGAGGGGAGCCGGGGCGGCGGCTGAGGGAGACCGTGCGCAGGGGAGGCACACGGGCAGGCTGGGCTCGGGGCAGGCGGTGGCAGCGGCGAGGCGAGGCGAGGGCCCCGGCCCCTGCCCGCGGCCTGCGCACCGGCCCGGCCCCGCCACTCACCGCCTCCTCCGCCGCCCTCCTCGTCCATGCCGGGCGCTGCGTCCCTCGGCGCCGTCCGCCGCCCGCCGCCAGCGACAACCCCAGCCCCAGCCGCCGCCCCGCGATCCGCCCCCGCCCTCATGTGACCGCGCGGGGAGGGACCGAGCCGCCGCTCCTGGCGCCGCCGGGCGGCCCGAGACGCGCGGGACACGGGCACCCTCGCCGCGCCGAGCCGCGCCGCGTTGTGGCAGCCCCGGGCAAACAGTGCCGTGTGGCGCCGCGTCCGCACACTGGCGCCCGGCCCCGAGCCGCGGAGGCAGCGCCCGGCCTTGGCTGCGCACACGAGCCGAGGGGCCGCGAGGGGCAGCGGGGCTGTGGGGCAGCGGGCCTGCGGGCAGGGCGGCTGCAGAGCAGGGGCTGGGGGGCCACTTGCCAGGGGACGGGGCCTGCGCTGGGTAGCGCGCCCCTTGCCGGTTCTTCCCAGGGTTTTATCGCTCGCCACCGACCCAACTGGGAAAACGGGCAACTGGGTTGGCAGTGCAGCGGGCCGCGAGCCATAGCTGCAGGCATTGGCGCCGCAGGTGCACGTGCACCCCCTGAGACTGGCAGCGCACCCCCTGCGGTCGTGGGCCGACACCTCGCACCCCTCGCCATCCACGCTGCGGGTGGCGTCTGTGGGAGGTCCTCGATCGCTGGTCAGCTCTCACCACCTTCCCCACCGCTGACACCACCATGACCGCCTGTGAGAGTGCTCCACTGCCAACACCGCTGCCACCGCCGGTAGCTGGTCGCTGTGTCCCCCCCAGGCCTCGGGGGCACGCATTGTTCAAGGCTGCAGGTCCTTTCTGCAGCCCCCTGAAACCACTGCGGTCAGTCTGGGCTGCTTCGTGGCCCCCTCATGTTTGTACATTTGCTGAGACCCCCCCCCGTTCAACACTGTATGGGGGCTAAATATCCGCTTCTCCACGAGCACCCAAGAGTGTCAGGGAGACGCGTTTTTCATAGTAAGTTTACATACAGGCAACCCCCATTTAACGCTGTTTCACTTAATGCTATTTCATTATAACGCTCATTTTAAATTGATACCTGATTTCACTTAGCGCTCTGCAAGTTTCGTCATAATGCTCGTGGTCACCATCTTAGGTCATTAAAAACAATTGTGGTCTCCGTCTTGGGTAGTCAAATACTTAACACTCGTTTCATTTGATGCTCAGTTTTTCAGGAACCAAGTAAGAGCGCTAAGTGAGGGTTGTCTGTACTGCGCATGTGACATGCTCACCTCAGAATCCTTTTTATGGGATTTGTCAGGCCCATAGTGCTGCTTTCAGGACCTCAGACCTTTTGAAGGAGCTGGGGTGACAGTATCCAAACCCACACCGGTGAACAGAAGCATCCACACAATAGAGAATAGAATAAAGTCTCTTTTGTTATTTTACTCTTAATCATTTGATGTCAATATTTTATACAGAGAAGAAGGTGTGGGAAGGAAGGGGTCAGCAATGAGGAATATGCATTATTTAATTTTCCTACAATATGAGGTGTGTGCCACTATAATTATCTTCTATAATAAATTATTTCCTATAATATAGGAAAATTAACTTACATTAACATGACCTGGTGTTGGTCAGGTTAGAGCACAGGAAGTTGTATCAGTGCCACCCACCTTGTAACACCACTGCTTAGAGGTGGTAATTATGGTATAATCAGTTTTGCTGAGACTCAGGCTAGGTTCAAAAAAGTCCAAGGTGGAATTGGTCTAAATTACGCAGTTTTCTGTAAGCAGCGTAGTTTAGATTGGTAGCAAACAGAACATGTTTGCCCTTTGGTGGGATTGGCAAATCATAGATCTGGTTCTGCCATTTTTAATCCATCTATATGTGCCGAATTTCTGTTCTGTTACAGGTATAGACCCGTTTCTCATGACTTATGCTGTTCAAGTGTAATGTCTGTACCTGTCCCTAGTGTTTGGCTCAAGTAACCTCTGCACAGGAAACTTTTTTGCTCTGTGAGAAATCATGTAAATCTCATCCACCCTTTAAAATAGTCCTCTTATTTTATTTTCTTAATTAAATTGTATTACATGTATTTATTACCTTCCACATAGAAACAATAACATGATTACACAGTACAGTAGTAGAAGAAAGGAGATGTTTAAAAGGTGCATATTTAACAATATAGTAATCAGGTTTTAATACAATTGAGCAAAATTAAAATTTGACTGTACACAGATTATTGGCTTTTCATTTCACCTCTATTGCAGTGCCTGCCTAGATGCATTATCTTGTATTACTGCTTTTGTTTGTCACTAGTTTTTTCCTCTGTGCTTTTTCAGTTGAACTTAAAATTATTATTCCTTTTTGTTCCAAGTTAAACTCCAATGCAAAAAAAATGTAAGAAAAATCAAACCACAACAGAGTCCTCCCTCCAACTCATTCAATGGAAAAACTCCCATTGACTTCAATGGTGCAAACAGCAACTGAAAAATATATTTTTCCATTAGGAAGTGCTTAGATACTACAGTAAAGAGATGTTTTGCAATTAGTTAGGGCTAGAAATCAAAGTTTGTACTGTATAAAATTCCCTGACTTCAGTTCAGGTTCTACTTACAGGATTATTCCAGTTAATCTTTACATAGTAGTGAGAGAGAGAGAGAGAGAGAGAGAGTGTGTGTGTGTGTAAGAATTTATAGAATTTATTAAGATCAAACCCTTTGCTTCTCTACCTTACCTTCCATATGTGTCAAATGGGATTCATACTGCTCAGCTGTAATGTACCTTTTAGTCCGTTTTTTTTATTCCATTATAAATCTGTTTTCTCCAACTGTCATTTTCATCTTTGTATCATTTTACCCACAGAGATGAGTGCCTCTTTAATATCCACTTTATATTCAAAATTAATTATTCTGCAAATAGAACAGGATCAGGTTTCTCTTCTGGAGCCCTGGTGAGTATTATATTTTGGACCCTGATTTCCCAGGTGCACTGTTTCCCTTTACACTGTATTGTTGTTTTAAATCAGCTTTCTAAAGGCTGCGTGTTCTTTATACTTTCCTCTATCAAGTTATGTCTCATTTTTCTCACATTTTCATATTTAATTAATTTTGGATTCAGACATATTATATGTTATGCTCTTAGAATTTCAGAACCTGCTATTCAGTGTAAAAAAATATCTTTTATTGAATTGCCTTAATCTTTAGGACAGCTAAAAATCTTCCAGGAACTTTGAAGTTGGCACAGTTAGTCCTATTAATTGTTGACAGACAGGTATTTGTTGGGTTTGAGGCAATCCAGTTTGTCTTACTTTCTTTTTTAGGTTTGGTTCAATTTTGTCTTTTTTGTTCATTTATCACCGCTATTTTGCTTAACAATTTTCATTAAGTAGTAATTTGCCATCTAATATTTTTTCCATTACAGGCCAGATGTTACTTGATGTGATACTCCCAGTTAGAGAGCTAATATGCGACACATGCACCATTTATACCATAGAATCATAGAGAACTTGGACTTCAAGAAGTCATCTAGTTCAGTGGGGGTCAACTATTTTAGCAGGCATAACACAAATTAGCCCTACACCCTTCCCCACGTGCCTCTCCAATCCCCTTCCTCTGTTCAATTTGCTGCTCTACTTTCTGCTTCCTGTCCTGTGGTTCCTGCCTGATCTCCTGTTTTGCCTTATGCTCCCTGCCCTATCTGCTGCTGTGCTGGCTGTCCCCTCTCTGATCTGCTGCATGTCACACATACAGGCTGCCTGTGCCATTTTTGGCACTTGTGCCACAGGTTGGCAACCCCTGATCTAGTCCTACCCTCTCCTAAAGGTAGGATCATTCCCATCTAAACCTATACAAGTGTTTGTCTAACCTATCCCTAAAACTGCATAAACAACCTTCTTGCACAACTACCAACCACAATGCCCAAAAACATTGGGCATTTAAAAAAAAAAACCAAACACATAGTAACTTGCTACTGGTAAAGCAGGGGAATGAGGTCTCTATTAATGCTCTGGCACCATGAACGCTGCGTGCCCCTGGAGGCTGGGGAGGCACAACAAGCTCCTGCAGGTGGCAGCAGGACCATGGCAGCAGCAAGTGGGGAGCTTCCACAGGCGGCTGTGGTGCTGTCGGTGGCAAGGGAGAGGGCTGGTGACTGCCGACCAGTGGTTAGCAACCACCTGCAGACACTGCCAGCAGTGGCAGCCAGTGCCCATCACAGACCACCTGCAGGCGGTGTCAGCAGCAGGGGGGCAGTGGCGAGTGGCCACCGCCCGCAGATGCTGCTGGCAGTGTCGGCAGTGCCTTTTTGCAAGGGGTGCACTGCCACACTCACGGCACTCCTGCACCCCCTACACATCACCAGTGCCTGGCACTGCAAGGACAGGAAGCAGTTTGTTAAAACAAGTTTGATGGATTCAAAGAAGAAGACCATGTCCCCCGCTACAGAGGAAATCAGTCTATGCTGATATGACCATGGGGATAGGGGGGGAATTCCTCCCTGATCCCAAATATAGCAGCTGGACTGACCCTGAGTGGAGGAGCAAGACCTTAGCCAAGAACCTCCACCTTTTCTAAATCCCAGCAGGACCATTGGCATATCTCAGTCAAAATGGTGTGTGACCATCAAATTGGAGTTAACTAGCTGAACAGGCTGGATATTAAACTAGACTATCAAAGGAAGAATAACAAAAAAGATACTAGTGAATAAAAATACATTTTCCCCTTTATTTTTTTTATCAAGTGTAGAAGTAAAAAAGTCCTGGTAGGTAAACATATCTTACCTCTGCAAGCATCATTTCCATTTTCCCTTCTTACTATTTAATAATCATTGCAAACTGTCAAACATTCTTTGTACATGCAAAACAAAGATGAATAAGATTAATGTTATTCTGATAAGCTTCCTCTTTTGGTTGCTTATCAATTTCCATTTTATGCTGTTAGATTTTTGTAAGTAGTGTGAGTCTAATCAAAGGCATGAGCTGTAGGAACATTTATAAAAATGGATAGCAAGAGGAAACTAAGTGATCATTAGACTACAGGAGTTGAATATATTCAGGATTGTACTTTCCTTAGCAAAAAGAAACCAGATATTTCCCACTGTGGCATTGGAATTACTTCAGTATCAGAAACAGGGATTTGGGAAGAATCCTGCAAAGCTTATTCAAGAAGGTAGTTCTGTCTTGCACAAGTTGTCCTATTGCATGTGTACTCAGATGAGACATAGTCATTCATTTGCCAGACTTGAGTCTTATATATACACCAATTTCCATTTAAGTCAATATAAGTTTTATCATTAATTTGTAAGGGATTGTTTCATCCCAGTGAATATAAGTATTTTGGTAAACTGGAACTCTTGGATTTGTTAATCAAGTTATTCATAAGATTTGACAAGTCACACAAACACTTCAATATTATTTTAATATGTTACTCTTATTAGAAATAATAATGCTGTTGTGTTAAAGGATCTTTCTGTCTTAGGTTGAAAGAAGCAAAGAGCTTAATATAATGATAAAAAGAAGCAGCAGCTGGTAAATTCCAGACAGTAATATCTTAGCTCATAGTAATCCGTCTTTTTTTTTAAGATTTCTTCATCACTACTTGTACTATCTGTTATTTATGAACCCCTGAGGCAAACTGGGTCACTTCCTCTGTCTGGCAGCTGGGTTTTAGTACTGGATTGTTTATTAGCATTCTTATGCTGTAAACACGCATTATATTTAGTCTAAGTTGCAAAACCATATCTACAGAAAATCCTGTTTGCTGGTTGTCATTTCATTCAAATAGATATTTCATACAATTCTTTTTGCTGCTGAGGCAAACACTATAGCGGCTTAACAAACCAGCCACCATTTCTGAGTTGCATTTGCTTGATATATAATATATAGCTACAAAGCTGTTTGATTTTAAAATAGTAAAACATATTTCTAGACTTTCAGAAGTAAAGGAGCTGTACTAAACATGATCATCACCTTAGGACTTTGCCCACTATTCTTTCCAAAGGCACTTTGTTAATCTGATGCCGTGGCTTTCTTCTTCATGGCTTATTTCAAATACAGTTTCTCAACATATTTTGGTCTTTTTTTTTAAACTGACAGAAGTGTGTGAGGGGTAGTAGTGAATATACTGTCATGTACCACAAATTTTACAGGTTTAGATGCCCTGTGCTGGGAGTGCTTCTAGTATCTAACAATAGTAAACTTGCCAGTGCTTCACTGACTAAACTATATCAGAATGTCCCAATAAGGAAAACAAACCAAGTAAAGAAGGATAGAATTCTCCACTTAATCTGAAATGCTATCCTCGGAAATATACTCTGCATTAGAGCATACTATGAATTAGTTCTGCCTTTATTAATTATGTATACATGCCATACATACATGAGATGCTCTTCAGTGGGAGTATTGTACCTAAAAAACATCAGCCAACAAAGAAGGACCTCAATATAAAGGACAGAAACCAATGCAAAACAAGAAAGTAGATGGTCTCTTGCATTTGGACTGATTCATAAGAAGTTTGTAAGGATTTTATGACAGAGGAGGATGAAAAAACTTTGCATACATTAAGTGGAAGCTTGTTCCAAGAATTCAGGGTGGAGTAGGAGACATGAAAGAGAGAACAAGTAATAGATATAAAAAGGGTGGATGGCAGTGACGCTTGGCAGTGAATGGTAGTGCTGGAGGAGATGAGGGTGTGAGCTGAGTGACGGATTATTCAGCACAAATTCATTTTTGTTTACTATATTTTATAGATTTTTAATTTTTGAAAAATGTCCTTACTGCTCTGGGTTAAATTTTATTCTAAAAATATTATCAGTCATAAGCTGATTTTTCCTTTCCAATAGTTTAAAATGGGTTCCCAACTACCGGGCTGCCGCAGGTTGGCTGCTGGACTGTGGCTTCTGCTGCCAGCAGTCTTGTGCACTGTGCAGGGTTAAAACTGGGCGGCAGGGCAGCCCTGGGAAGGAGGCAACCAGCTTTGTGCTCCTCATCCCGCTCCCGCCACCATGGCTGCACCTGCCAAGGTGCTGCACACGCACCAGGAACCAGGGCCCGCACCAGGCTGGGCAGGACCCCCTATCTCCGCCCACGGTTAGGAGTGGGGGGATGCAGATGGGAAATTCCTGGGGCAGAGGACAGGGAGGAAGCTCTGCTGCTTGCTCCTAGAAAAGGCAGCAGAGACCCTTCTTCCTGGGCAGCCCCAGTTGGGTACCCCTGGGCCATCACCTGTGCAGCTGCCTCCCCTGCAGGATCCCACAGTGCCCCAACTCAGTCTGATCCATGCAACCCTGCTCCCTGCCCCATTAAATTTAAATATGTAAATTACATTTGAATATGTAAAATAGATCTTTTGCTGGTCCACAGTATAAAAAAGTTGGGAACCCCTGGTTTAAAAAACCATAAAGTGAAAAGACAAGTAGAAGCATGGCATTTGGCCTTGAAAGTGATCGAAGTTTGATCCTTAACTGCTAATTATGCAGCAGTTAGTTGCCACAATGACAAGGACTATCACTGACTAAATTTCTTAGTGAGCTTTTGTGATAGGGGCAATGCCCCAAAGGAGAACTCACCTTAAAGGGAAGCGCTCCCGAGCTGGTGGGATGCGATGGAAAACCGGAAGTCCAGTGGGAGCAAAACCATGGCAGAGAAAAATGCTACGGCAACAAAAGAAGGAAAAAAAAAAAGAAAAGACAACTGGTCCAGGAAGAGCTGGGGTCAGCTCCAGCCCCAGCATGGACCCGTTTTGTGGCAGCATGCCAGTGCCTTTGCTACCTGGCCCATTAGGGCAGACATAAAAGCTTCACTGGGAGCAGAGTTGAGAGGACTAGAAGTGAGGTTTCCGGTGGGGCCAGAAGAGCCCCAAGAAAGAAGGAGCTCTAGAGAGGAGCAGTGGTGGCTGCCCCAGGAGGGGGCACACAAAGAAGAGAAAAGCCCACAAGGGCTAAGGTACACACCTGAAGAGGAGGTGTGGATCCCAGATGCCTCCAGACGGGATTGGATGGCTAAGAACCCTGCAAAGGGAAAAGAGAGCCAGGAGTCTGGATCAAAATAACTACATAACAGAGAAGCAAGGATGTTACTTGTAACAAGGTAACCCAGGGATAGCAAAGACCACAAGCAAGTCTTTTCTATGGCAGGGAGCTCAGGCCAAGTGAGGGCCGTACCCTATTTTCCTTTAAAGTCGAAAGAACCAAGACAAAAAATTGCGACCGTAGCTCACCTTAGAGGTGAGCAGAAGATAACATCTTAAGGTTGGTGTAAGGTGGGGTGTAGGGGAGGCGGAGCCCCAAATTGGAAAACTGAACAAGCCTGGTTGCAGAAGTCCCCAGGAAAGGTGGGACATAACATCTTACTCCCAGTAATAACTTATTTTTCCAACAAAGATGTGGCAGGCAAGAACCCCCGTGAAAGCCTTCTAAGGCAAATACTTCAACACCGAACTGTCCGGGTCCCAACGAAACGGCAAAGCCTGAGAGGTCCCTAAGAGCTAGGCATATGAGCAAACGCCACGGGAATTTATAGTCTTTTAGGAAGTGTTATATGGAGCAGACAGAGCTTTTAGAATGTTATATATATTTTTAATTAACTACTTTTCTTACTACTGAGTTCAAGATTTGGCTGCTAATTTGCACAACCTAATGTAAGATTATTAATAGGAAAAAATTAATACTTTTTGCAAAAGTAGGCATCTCAAATGTCTCTATTTAAAATAAGCATACACAGAAAAAGGATTTTGGGTATTAAATTAGGAAATACAAAGATTTGAGCAGAAAGACTAGTTGCATTTGAAAACCATGATCTAAAATTACTAACTATGAATGTCTTGGCATTTAATTTTGGGATGCCTAAATATGACACCTAAAAATGGGGTGGATTTTCAAAGATTGGCATTCAGCAAGGGGGAATGCTGCAGAGTATCCAGCCACTTTTACAGGCTCAAGCTAGCCACTCAAATATTAAGATAGTAAAAATCATGGCCCTTTTAAAAACTTTGTCTTAAAATGTCTTGTATAAATGTTCTAGGAAATACTAAGAAAATTAATGTAAAAAAAGTGGTGTATTATGCATTAGTGCAATAAATCAGCCTCTCCTTTTATCTAGAAATCTGTTAAGTGTCAGCTTCAGTATGGAGAAAAGGATTTATACATGTGTGACTATAAAAGTCATGAAAATACAGCTGCCATTTGTTTGAAAATAGTCAACACCAGGAAGACGATAAAATAACAGAAGGAAGTGGCCTAAGATATAAAAACGTTCAGCTCTGTATGGTAGACTTTATCACTAAGAACTAATATGGGCAAGCTGCCATGCTTTAGTTAAAACCAAAAGTGTAATGTCAAAGTTCTTAAAAATAGTTTTAATTTAAAAAATATAATAGACACATACAAACTCCATGGTCCAGAGAGGCAAACATTTTATTTTCAAGTTTAATTTTTTCAACATGCATCTTTATGAGCTTGGTTATAGTTTTATTACCAACATTCTCTGCAAATTTCACAGGTGTGTTAGTTCTCCTATGGGATATTCCACATGAGCTGCAGCATTCAGCAATAAATTGCAAATTCCCAGGTACCCTAAGTTAAAGATACCAAGCATGTATGTTGTAGTGCAAAGAGTTGTCCTGATAGTACATCTACATTTAATACATTTTGCAGAAAAATAACCATTTTAAATGGCATAATTTTAGTTCACAAAACTAAGGATAACAGATGTGATTTCAAAGCAAACTGTTTGAATTATTTGTACATAAAATACTGTATATCCAATTTAAAAATGTCAGAGTTTTAAAAAGTTATGGTAGGTCTTTCTTGTTTGTTGAAAGAACTTATCTGATTTTATTAATCTTTTTTATGTTTGTTATTTTAATAGATGTAATCTGTGTAACAACAGACCACATTTTCAAATATATTGAATTAAGCAATTGTTCATTAATTTCTACGTTATAAGTCATTTTAAATACAATTACAGAACATTGCAATTAACTGATAATTTTTCAATAAACAAATAGGATAGTAATTTCTCTCCACAGTTCATCACAAAGAAGACCCCAAAACCTGCAAAACAAAATGTCAGGTCCCCATAGTTAAACAGATTTTAGTCCAGTTTTCAGTAGACTCATTCCCACATCCAAACTTCATCAAAAGTTAACTCTAATTGGAACTCTTATTCTCATGCTTCTACTAAAGTGCATGAGAAACATCCAGGCTCAGAAGTTAGGCCCAGCTAAGAATGACCATGGACACTTCCTTAATTTTGTAGTATACAAGCTGAGCTTCAGAAAGCATGTGAGACACTGCCGGCAGAGGGACATCAAAAACTTTAACTAGTTCTAAAATAGCGGCTCTGTGGGAAAGCTATTTGTATGACTGTATCACTTGGGAGTCCCAAATAAGGAACCCATTGTTCTTGGATCTCTATAAATAAAGAAGGAGACAGTCCTTGCCTTGAAGAGCCTACAGTCTAAATAAACAGGGCATTGGTTTTCAGTGCAACCAGTTTTCCAGGTCTTAATCATTCAAATTCACTTACGTTGACTATTTAACAAAATGAAAATAACTAACAATACTTTGGGCTTTCTAAGATCATCTTTCAGCAATTCTACTGCCAAGGAAAATAACATTTACATATGCCACAGAGTTTGGTAGCCAGAACTGTAGCCATCTAGGGAAGTCCAACTAGTATTTACTGCTTCTCTGACACTGTCAGTATCTGCCAAGCAAGTTGACTATCACAACTCCACATGGGATTTAATACTCACCCCTCCTCAGCTCTGGAGCTTGGAATCTGTGAGGGTAAGACAGTTTCTTTTCCCCATCTGCTAGTAATCAACAGTAGGGTAATGTTTTCGACTTCTTTTCATGCACCCGTAACTGACATTCAGGAAAAGGCAAATGAAAGAGATGCTATCAACTTAAGTACAGTTTTTACCTCTTTATTTGTTTCTTTACTTTATCCCATGCATCATCTAATTATAGCTGCAAAATTAAGGTGAAAAGTTCTCTTTTTCCTTTTAGTTTTCTGTTTCTTCTTTTGATTATCCTTTAGACATAGCCAATTTCTGCTCATTATGCAATCTTTCACATCACAATAAGGGGACGAGAGAGCAATTTAAGATTAAGAGAATGATTGCAAAATGACAAAACTTGGCAGAGGAACTCGGGAGCAGGTGAAAACCAGTTTCTTGTACTTGAAGCAAACTAAAAAAGAACTCTGAAAATCTTTTTAATACATATTCCTTTTAATACCCATTCATTTTAGCAATAGTGTTTTAATTTATTAAAAATGTTATGGGATTGCTACTTAATAGCTGCATCTACACGAGATGCTTATCAATTCATAGATGTTAGGATCAGAAGGGACCTTAATAGATCACTGAGTCCGACCCCCTGCATAGGCAGGAAAGAGTGCTGGGTTCAGATGACCCCAGCCAGATGCCTATCTAACCTCCTCTTGAAGACCCCCAGGGTAGGGGAGAGCACCACCTCCCTTGGGAGCCCATTCCAGATTTTGGCCACTCTAACTGTGAAGAAGTTCTTCCTAATGTCCAGTCTAAATCTGCTCTCTGCTAGCTTATGGCCATTATTTCTTGTGACCCCCAGGGGCGCCTTGGTGAGTAGAGCCTCACCAATTCCCTTCTGCGCCCCCATGATGAATTTATAGGCAGCCACAAGGTCGCCTCTCAACCTTCTCTTGCAGAGGTTGCCCCAGTCTCTCCTCGTAGGGCTTGGCCTGCAAGCCCTTAACCATATGAGTGGCCCTTCTCTGGACCCTTTCCAGGTTATCCACATCCCTCTTGAATTGTGGTGCCCAAAACTGCACGCAGTATTCCAACTGCGGTCTGACCAGTGCCCGATAGAGGGGCAGTATCACCTCCTTGTTTCTATTTGTCATGCACCTGCTGATGCATGATAAAGTGCAGTTAGCTTTTCTGATGATTTCACCACACTGACAACTCATATTCATCTTGGAGTCCACTAGGACTCCAAGATTCCTTTCTGCTTCCATGCTACCAAACAGGTCATTTCCTAGGCAGTAGGTGTGCTGGACATTTTTCCTCCCTAGGTGCAGCACTTTGCATTTCTCCTTGTTAAACTGCATTCTGTTGTTTTCTGCCCATATGTCCAACCTGTCCAGGTCTGCCTGTAGTTGTTCCCTGCCCTCTGGTGTGTCCACTACTCCCCACAGTTTTGTATCATCCACAAACTTGGACAGTGTACACTTCACTCCCTCGTCCAAGTCACTGATGAAGACATTGAAGAGTATCGGTCCAAGGACCGAGCCCTGCGGAACCCCACTGCCCACGTCCTTCCAGGTGGATACCGACCCATCCACCACCACTGTCTGGGTTCAACCCTCTAGCCAATTTGCCACCCACCAGACTGTGTAATCATCCAAGTCACAGCCTCTTAACTTGTTCACCAGTATGGGGTGGGATACCGTATCGAAGGCCTTCCTGAAGACTAAGTAGGCGATGTCAACCCCTACTCCTGCGTCCACATGTTTTGTAACCTGGCTGTAAAAAGAGACTAGATTAGTCAGGCATGACCTACCTGCTATGAACCCGTGCTTACTGCACAGTACCTCATTACTACTGCACAGTAGTGTCACAGGGCACAAGCCATGATACAATGCTACTGTGCAGTAGGAACGGGTTACTGCACAAACAGCATCACCAGGAAACCATACAGGGACACTGTGCAGTAACTCCAGCTGCATGTTACCCTGGTATGCAAGTACTAAATGACCATGCAGTAACAACTGCACAGTCAGCATCCCATGTAGACACGGCCAATGTGTTTAAATTTAACTTTTTTCAGTCAACTAAACATTTAAAGGAGAATAGTCTGGTGGCTAGAAATACCAAATTTTGATTTTTGTTTGGTCTGCTGCTCCAAGGTCAAGCTGCTGGTTTCTAATAAATAAGATACAGCAAGATATCCAGCATATCCTATCTGGATACTGAAGAAAAAGAAAAAAAGATAAGATATAACATTGTTTAGGAAAAAGCACACAATGATAAAATGTTCTTTGTATGGTAGTTTAAGAGGCTGATTATTGCTAGATGTTTGCAGTTCTATGTGATCTTCTAATATCAGAAAAGCACACAGTGACTGAAGCCATATATAAATTGTAATTAAAGCCCATTATAAATAAGTAATTTGAGAAAAATAGCCAACAAGGACATTTTATAAACTTTTGAGGATTCCTAGGAATTTTCTGTAACAGAAGTCTGTGGAGCAAGCCGTAATCTGTGGACATTGTTGGTTACAACATAACTCAGACACTACGAAAATATTGACCATTTCATTATTTACCAATTATTAAACTCTGTCAATGTACTTAATAATAAAAAATAATAGTTATAGGGGTTTTTTTGTCACTACACAATGAATTCTAGTGTACCTCACAAAGATAATGGAATGCCCATTTGACAAAAGAAAAAGCATTGGCAGAAAAGGGGTGAGAGAAATAGTAAGAGAGTGACTGTGCAATTGGCCCAGAATCACAGCATGCCAGCAGAGCATGGAATATAATTTAGACCATCTAACTACCAGTCCTGTGCCATAACTGCTAAATTGCACTCTTTCACCTTTACATTTTTGTTAGTTATGGCCAGGTATGACTGATAAATGCGGAATTAATAAATGCAGAATTGATAAATGCAGAATTATGAGTCCTTCATCTGTATCTTGAGAAGATGATCTGCAAATTCTAACAGCCAGAGAAGAAAATATATAGAATAGTAAATAGCTCAAATGGTTATGGTTGTTTAAAGCCTTTTACTATTCCTCAAGTGATATTGGGGCAATTGGACTAAAGGTTCTTGTTCCAATACAGACAATCTCTTATTCATTGCCCCCATCCTTTGTCCCCCAAATATTCCCATTAAATATTTATTTGGTTAGATTAGATCCAAGTTCCAGTGACATCAGTGGAAAGATTCTCATTGGCTTAATTGGCAATGGGATGGGACTCCTAATCTAGGATAAATTTAAATAGCTAATCACACAACACTAATTTGAGCCCTGATCAACAGTTTGATTCATGCAGATAAATCCTTTTGTATACACTGAGTCCTACAGAAATTAGACTCAGCATAGATGCAGGGACTATCCACCTGGATCGGATTGCAGGACAAAGGCTTTGATTTGTTTTTCTAATACAGTGATTTTCAACCTTAATAGACTCATGGCACTCTTCATTAGGCTCCAGGCACACCTCAGAAAATGTCAGCTCTTAGTTTTAACTTATTTTTTGATTATGGAAAAGTAATTCATAAATGTTTCTGTTTGAAAGAGCTCAAAAAGACCACTATGGATTCTTATTGGAAATAATTGGTTTCATCTTGTGAATCATGTTTGCACACCTAACAGTGCTAAGATTGTGTGGCAACATGTGGCACCCCTGAAAGGATCTCAGGGCACCTTGGGGTGTCATAGTACCTTGGTTAAGAATCATTGTTTTAATGCTACTGACATTTACTTAAAAACTGATAGATCCTAATATTTCTAAAACTTTATGTGAAGTGACTGTGTACATTTCACCCCTTTGAAATAGTTTTTGAGACCTCTTCCGCTGGGACTTAATAAATAAATCAATCATGTTATCCATTTAACCTTCTAGTCTTCCTGGACTAGGATCATGTGTATTAAAAAAAGAGAGCGAGTAAGAGAAATAAGACATTGTTTTGAGAAAAATAAGCAAGCAAAAGTAACTTTTAATTAATAAAACTTGTAATTAGAAATATTTCCATTCCTGCAAAACCTGTAAAAACACTTCTGCCTTTTCATATCCCACCCCAATCCTCACCTTCTCCCACAGAAAAAAATCTTTTCATCTGAACTCTCTGAGAAGGTACCTTGTAAATCAAAGAAAATCTTTCTGGTGTACCTGTGTTCGCTCTATAATTCAAGTTTCTCCTCACCCCACTTTCCTAACAAAATGATCCATTAGTCTAAAGCAAGGGTGGTAGTTATTCAGTCCATGGGACAGATGCATGCTGAAGAGCTGTGTTATCCAGTCATAGGGCTCTTTGAAGGGCTGGGAATTCAGGGGCTGGTGTGGGGGAGGTAGGACCCCTGCCAAAATCTGGAGTGCAGAGCTTTGTTAGGGTTGTGTATCATTGTGAGGGGGCTATGACAGCTGCATTAAGCCCTGTGGTTTCCTAACACTGCTCACCTGCCGCTGAAGGTGGCTTTGGATCCAGTTCCAAAAAGCTCTGCAATCTAGATCCAACCGAAGGGGGCCAAACCATTTTTATACCCCTAGTCTAAACTGACAACATAGTCAATTTTGTTTGTTTGTTTGTTTTGCTGGACAAGGTATCAGATCATATTGAAGAGGAAGAGAAGGAAATAAGTACAGTATACAAATTTATAATACATTCAATCTATAGTAACTGTATTAACAACATGGAAATGGCTCAGCATTATAATTAAGCCCTAGTTTTAAGTTCAGATAAGGGTTTAAAAAACCACATTGAATGCCACAAGAGACCTTATTTACGGGATTGCTAAACTGTATTAAAGCAATAAGAAAATAGATTTGTAATCACCAGGTAAACATTCGTAACACATTAAATTAAGATTTCTTTTAAATTTAAGTTGCTCCAAAGGAAGCCTAAACTGGTTTCTTATTTTAGGATTCCTTTCTGCCAGCATCACAAATGATATCCCTTTTAAAGCAAAGTTGATGCCAGCAGTATTAAAAATCAAATGCCTCTTTTCCTGGGGAGAAGTATTTTTTACCTTGCAAACTTTCTAACTGCTGGATTGAAAAAAAAAGGATAAGCTGTCCTTTAAATATATATATAGGCACCCAAAAATTCACCATAGCCCCCGCTGCCTGCCCAAAGTACAGCCCGCCCCATCCCATGCAGATCCAGGGGCATGTGCCCCACCATGCCCTCCTGGACTAGCAGCGGGAGCAGTGAGAGGAACCGCAGGTCGAGCTGCCAGAGGAGCAGCACCCCCTCCCCGCACCAGCCCAGCCCTGTCTGGGCAGCACTTGCAACAGCCCCAGCCCATCCCTCACTGTGGGGGGCTACACCCCTTCTCTTCCCCTTCCCTTCCACCACTTACCAGATGCACACAGTAATGACCATTGTAAAGGAACCAATCCCCCATTCGTAACACTATGGGAAAACTGGTTCTGAGTTATGACATTTCGACCTAAGATGCAGTTTTCAGGAAACAATTGTGTCATAAGTCTGAAGACTGCCTGTGTGTGTGTGTGCGTATAATTTTTTGCCAAAGCTGAAATATCTGCTAGGAAGAGAACTTAAACTTTTTCCTTGGCAGATCTGCAGCTGTAGGAAGAGGCTTTAAAAAGCTTGTCAGAAATGTATTAATTGATAAAACATTTTTCATTATAGTACCAGTAGCAATATGTGAACAAAGTGCAATTGGAAACTGTGTGTATTATTTATTTATCTCTCCACTCTGCCATATGGAAATAATGAACCTAAAACATTTTCTATACGGGGGGAAAAAACAGCATTAAGAGGCCCATTGAGAGCTGGCTACAGTATCTTCTGGATACCATAGCAAAAGACATTAATATGAGTTTTAAACTGAATCAATGCCAAAACTAGCTTGACAACAAGCCCATAAAAAAGTATCTTGAAATGAAAACTCCCACAAGCTGGGAAGTTGCTGACATGTATAAGTGCTTTAGCCAACAGGAGAAAGTGATCAGAAGGTGCAGCTACCAACAACAAACAAATGACTAAGCACCAAAGGGAAGCATGGGGAAGTGTTCATTGCAAGCCGTGGCAGCAAAATACATCAGAAAGCTTTGTATTGACCAACGTATAGCAGAGAGCACCCAGACACTAGACTGAAGGACCTGAAGGCTGCTATGGTCTGCATATGTGCAGAGGGCAGGAGGACAATGCAAGATGAAAGGAGGTTGTCGCACACTATACATGTGATCTTTATCGATCTGCTTTGATTAGGTCTTCCTTTCAAGAGCCAGAGAAGAATCTTGGACAGACAAGCAAATGTACTTGATGTAATGTCCCATTTTCAGTCTGATGCTAAGTTAATTATTTAGAACCCTGACTCAAAATTAAGAGTGCCTCAAGATACACAGCATGTAAGCCTTTAGGAAAATGTTAAATAGCACCATAAAAGCCTACATATTTTAAATGTTGAATATACATATATCTGAGAATTCCAAATCATCTCATTGATAGGGCTATGCATCAAGAAAATTTTACTCTGGTTGCCATTTCAGATTGAACATTATCCAACAGTAGTAACACTTTTTGGGTGGCCTAAAATAAGCAATGTTCACAACTTGTTTCTTTTACACAAGGAAATCCTTAGCATGAGCAAAGAGGAAAAATAGATTATTGCTGCTTTAGCCCTTGAGCAAGTAACTAAGCAGGGAATTTCTGATGCTTGTCTGTCACCAGTGTGCGTACAGGATTCAAGGGGTAGACAAGCAAAGGGCAAAAGGGGGATATTAGGTTAATGTCCCACTAAAGATGTCCCTTTAGATCTGCTGCTCCAGGGCAGATTTTTTTAATTTCTAAGGGGACAGATAATAAACCCTTCACTTGGGTGAGCAGTTACTCACACAAGCAATCTCATTGACCTCAAGGAGACTGCTTTTGTGAGTAATTGCTTCCTAGAGTAATGTCAAGTCTCTACCATCTGGCCCAATATGAGAGCAAATTCTCAAGAGAGTTTTTCGTTTTCAGTCACTTTAGCCTTTTTCTCAGTGGTAACAGGCAACCATTTGACTGTCAGATTTTTTTCTCTCCCTTGCCAATAGGAATCCTTTTAACAGGCAAGGCAATAAATAAAACCATTATAGGAATACTATACATGTTGGCAATAAGGCCTCAACTTTATCCTTCTTATTAGAGGCCACAAGCAAAGGATATTTAAAATTCAGTTAAAATTAATCCCGCTTTAAAATATACACAAAACAAACTGGATTTTTTTTCTCTGCTTGTTTATTCAGCTTAGAAATACCCAAAACATCAAAAATACTCTTACCTAGTTTTACTATAGGATTTTTAGATTTCAGATGTTGATTGGGAACTCTGTTCTACTTAGCTTTATATGCCATACTCATCACTGCATTATCTGAATGCCTTTTATTAGCTTAACTAACATCTGTCAAGCTTTTTTCATCCTCTCCCCAGGGAGAAAAGCATATACAGCAAAGTATCTTGCTTTGTTGTCTTTGTGGATGTTTTAAATATACATGTTGCTATGTATTTGTCAGGCAAGGTTAGGGAAAAGAAAAGAACCAGATGGAACAGAACATGATGTGTGATGGTCCTCAGCTTCTACAGTCTAGGTTTAGTGCTTGAGGAAGGTCTCAAGTTCATATACAGCCAAGCTTTACTCTGTCTGTAGAGGATTTCATTATTCAAAATAAGCAAAGCTGTTGGTTATAGACTTTACCTGAGCGCTTTAGGCAGTCTTCTACCTACCCTAGGCCCTTGACAAAGGAATTCCTTGAAGACAAAGACCAACACCTTGAAATTGATTTAAAATGTAAGGGTAGCCACTGTAAAAAGGAGAAGACAGGTTTTTTGTGCTTAAGAGAACCTGATCTGGGAAGATGCACTGCAGCACTCTTTGCAACCTGGGGTTTCCAAAGTACTGCAGGCTTCATGATAAGTCTTCTGTAATCCATCCAAGAGGCGCTGAAGCCATGAATACAAATTAGGCCAGGTTATTGCCTGCTAGTATGGGCTGGAATCTCTTGGTCTACTTAAGATAATAAGAGGTGTTACTCTCAGTACTTGATCCAGCATCACCAAGGAATCCAATATTGCTCCTATGCTATGGACTGTCAGGGGATACCTTTCACTAGAAGAAACTGCATTTCGGCTGCAAATTGTTTCAGATGTTTTCCTCTGTGACTACTTAAATGAAGAGCTGAAGTATTTAAGCTCTGACAAACATGGCATTTTAAAGTGCTTATTGGACTCTTGTTTAAAAAAAAAAGACCCAGACCTTATCACAATCTTAAATCAGTCCCTTTTTGGTCTCATGATATCAAAACTCTAAAGTTCCAGAGCAGGCAAGAACTTAATTTCTTAAAATCAGATTTTGTTCTGTAAATAACAGTTTTAAGTTTTCATTATGACTTATGGGGAAAGGTAAAATTATTACTTTCAACTCCCTTTCCTGATGATTTTTTTTTTTTTTAAGAAAAAGCACTCAATGTTTAATCTCATTGGGAATAACTTGTGAACCACCAGCAAACATTTCTGGATGCTTAAGATCATCTCTCAAATACGAGCTCCCTCTAGTGCTTTGTAGACACCATGCTACCCACAGGCTTTTATACAAAAAATAAAATGAATGCTAGGCAATGTTTTACTTATACATGACTTTGCCCCCAAAGCGGTACAGTCTTGCCAGCAGTTGAGTTTGGAGGCTGGACAGTACTCGACTATGCAGGGAAAGGCTTAACATCTATAATTCAGAGAGACAGGATTAGAGAAGATAAGGTTTAAAAATGAATTATGTTAGACAAAAATGGTTGAATTTTCACCTGGTTATCACAAAAATATTAAAAAATTACAAAACTCCGTTTTGAATACATGCTTTGTCAAGTGGTTTCTATCTTCACTTTTGACCTCTTTTGCTGTTCCTAACTGCATGTTTAGAGATGCTGACTGGCGGCTGTCCCTCCCACAGGACCGGGCAGGCATTGGCATTGGTTGAATCCAGGGAGAAGAGTTCTGCGTAGAAGCCCTCGCCCTTTCTTGCATCTCACCTGGATCTGTACCATCACCTGCTAGGAGGCAAGCGATGTACTTCGTAGCACTCCTCCTTTTCTCCAGGGTATAGAAGAAGCAGGGGCCACAGTCCATCTCTCAAAGGAGCTGGACATGCAAGCAGATGAATGTGTTAGAGGCACAGCAGTCATCCAGAGTTCAGAGCTCTTCCTGCCTCTCCTGACACTCTCTGCAGAGGTACGGGTATCTGGGTCAGTAGCTAGGTGTCTCTCCAGCTTCAGCACTTCCCTTTTGAGCTACTCTGTAGCCACCTTCCACTGTTGGGTGTAGGGGCAACAGTACTGGCTGATGTGCACATTCCCACATTCCACTATCTCTGGGCCAAGGGAAAGGCTGGCCACTGCCTGTACCAGGCCAGGCAGAACTCTAAGAACGTGGCCACAAAGCCCACATCCTCCAGCAGGCTCCAGCAGCCAGTAGGCCAGCCCCAGACACTTGGGCTGCAGTATGCCCTGAGCATACAGTAGGTGGAGGTCACTGAACAGGGCTGGCCTTGTGATGGAGGTGTAGACTTGAGCAGTGTTTAGTATGGACATGTAGATTTGATCCAACTGGGAGTGGAAAGCAAAGGTGAAGGTGAAGGTGATGGCATCATCAGGAAGGTGGATATTAGACATCCACCAGGGGGTAGTCTGAGATGATCTTCCTGAGGATGCCTGTGGTGTCCTGGCTCCACTCCCTGTCAGTGCAGTCCTGTACCTCAAAGGTAATGTTAAAGTCCCTGCCAAGGACCAGGCACTCATGCGGGCTCAGGGTCCTGAGATATGTGGCCACCTACCAGTAGAAACAGGCCATCTCCAAGGCATACATGGGGACATAGATGTTGACCAGACTGAGGATGAGTCACTGTAACCAGACCCGGAGATGCAGTAGGCAGCCTACACTACCCCTCCACCCCTGCCGCTGCAGCTGCCTAGAGCCTGGGCTACCCTGTGGCCCTACCCACTGCCCCATATTTGGGGGAGCTAAGCCCTGTTAGCCTGGGCCTTCCACTACCTATGCTGCCTACTCCAGCCACCAGTTGGCTTTAACAGCTGGAGTTGTGTGGCTCTCCTACAGGAGAACCACAGAGTACCACCCCCCACCAAAGGAAGGAGAGTACCTGGTACCTGTGGAGACCCATCCTGCAGCCGCACACATTGAGGGTTATCATGGTGAGGGAGCTCATTGGCAAGGGGTGTTATTAGGCTTGGCAGAGCTTTCACAGGAGGCAGTGCAGGCTGTGGGGCCTATCAGCAATCCCACCATCCTCCTGAAGGTGTAGAAGGCATCATGGAAGCTTCAGGCTCCATTGTAGCTTTTGGCATTGTTCTGCTTGTGCCCCTTCCCTTCCTCCACCAGAGCCCTCACCAAGTTGCAGAGTTGGTGGAAATCCCCCCCCCCCAGGGTCCAGGGCGAGCTGCACCTTCTTCCCGGAGCATCACATGCCCTTCAACAGCAGCTCTTCCCTGGGTACTGCTGGGGCAAAGAGGTCTGCAGGCTCTATGGAGCCCACAGTCTGTGGCAGGGATGGCTTCAATCAGAGTTGGGTCAAACAGCAGAGTTGGAGGTTTCCTCCATGGGCTTCCCTACCTCAAGACAGCCATCCCACCCTGGACCCTCCTCCATGGTGAAGACAGCTACTTTTTTTTCTGGGGATGGGAGTCCTGGCACAGCTTGGGAGGTGGTAGTAATGACAGCAATATCAGCCCCACTCTTAGGTGGTGGAAGCCCCCCCTCTATGTTTGAGGGCCCAAGCTGCTCCTGGGCCTTACATTTTACTTTGCCTTGGGTGGCAGATCACCACCCATATGGGACCAGCATCCACTCACCCTTGGGGTGGCCCAGGATGGGGTCATCCTGGGATGCTGGGAGAGGTGTGGGGCTAGGAGGGGGTGGCAACAGTGGTAGGGTGGTGGCTGCTGGTATGCACCCCCCTTGCCACCCTCCCCTGCCTGCAACCCCCTCCCATTTTGGGACCCCACCAGTGACTCTGACATGGGGCTCCCTGAGCTTGTGGGGGGGCTAGATGCTGAGGCTAGAGTGCCAGGGGTGCCAGTGGTGGTAGCACCCCTTTCCTTTGACTAACTGAAGGGGCACTCCTGGCAGAGGTGACCCAGTGCCCGGCCCTGGAAACACCTCACTTCCCCTGCTGTGTAATAAATGTGGTTGGGGAGACACTAGAAGGCGATCTTAAACGCCCCCCCGCCAGCTGGATGGTGACTTGACAGTGGAAGGACTGGATGTGGCAGAAGCTGGGGTACCCACACCCTAGTGGGAGGCTGGTGACTGGGGATAGAACCCTTCCCGGGGTGGGTGGCAGTGGTGCTGGGGGGGAGGGGGCTACAGTGAATTTTGGGGTGGCTGCAGCACCCCCCATAGCCCTCCCCAGCACCTCCTGCCCCAAGCACAACCCAACACAGCTCCCTGCCAGGAAGAACCCAGCACCACCCCTGGCCCCAGCTCGCAGCGGCAGCCTGCCCTCACCTTCACCCTGGGTGCAGATCCAGGGCCCCCCCCCCCCCCCAAGGTGAGTACAGTGGCAGGAGCCCCCCCCTGCAGACAAGCCACTTGTGGCTTTGTCCCATCCTCCACCCCAGCTGTGCATTACCTGCCCCACTCCCTCCCTCACTGCGAGGGCCTCAATCTGCAACTCCCATACCCCTGCCCTCACAGACGTACCCACTAGACCCAGCTGCTCTCCACGCTGCCATGCTGTGCTTCTGGCTGCCTGTGTGCTGTGCTGTAGCTACATGCATGCGCAGAGCATTTATCCGCAACATTATTGGCCATGTCAGCCAAAAAGCCAATTGCGGATACTGTCAGTTTTCTTTGTATCAGTGCCGATACGATAGGGGACTGATGTATCAGTGCATCTCTACAATGTTTATGTTTTTATGATCCTGGAGGGAAATGGTCAGTAGAAAGGCAACATAAATAGTTCAGAAGTAAAAAAGAAAGGTCTCCCACTATGTCCTCATGGTAAAATTGGGAAAATGAGGCCTCGACTACTTTACAGTCCGGTGGCTAGGTAACTAGCTCTGAGGTAGGACCAAGTGAGTATTGATAGATGGAACCAAGTCAACATGGCGGAAGGTGACCAGTGACATCTCTCAGGGTTTAGTGCTCAGACCAGTGCTTTTCAACATGTTTATCAACAGTTTGGATTCTAGTATTAAAAACGAACTGGCAAAGTTTGCAGACACCAAACTATGGGGGAGCATGGTCATGCTCAAGGACAGGCTGGCAATACAGGCCGACCTGGACAGCCTTGCAAAGTGGACAGACCTCAACCTGATGACATTTAATAAAGGAGCAATGTAAAGTGCTCCATCTAGGGAGAAATAATCCTCAACATACATACAGGCTCAGCCGTGCTACACTTGTGCTAGCACAACTGAACGAGACCTGGGTGTCATGATAGGCCACAGAATGAACATGAGCCACCAATACAATGTTATAGCTGGCAGAGCACATCAAACACTAGTATGCATCTACCATGGCATCTCAAGCAAGGTTAAGGATGTCATCCTTCAGCTGTGATCTCACCACGGCTGAGTAGAGGAGGAGTTGTGTGTCCAGTTCTGGGCGCTGCACTTGAGGAAGGATGTGGAACAGCTCAAGAGAGTCCAAAGGAGGGCCACATGCATTGTTAGAGATCTGGAGAGCAGGTCATACGAGGAGAGTCTGAAAGACTTGATACTGTTCAGCCTGGAGAAGAGAAGACTCAGAAGGGACTTGGTGGCAGTCTACAAGTATATTAGGGACATACATCAGGGCCTGGGGGAGCACCCGTTTACCAAGGCCCCCTAAGGAAAGACAAGAAACAATGGGCACAAACTGATTGAAGATCACTTCAGACTGGACGTAAGGATAAACTTCTTCACAAGTCGAGTGCCAAGGGTCTGGAACAGGCTACCCCCAAAGATGATACAAATCACCCACCCTGAGATCTTCAAAAAAAACATCTTGATGCCCACCTTGCTGGAGTCATCTGACCCCAACAGTCTTTCCTGCCTAAGTGCAGGGGGGCTGGACCTGATGATCTTGTAAGGTCCCTTCCAGCCCTTAATATCTATGAAAATATGAAACGATAAAAAGAGTGACGTTCAGAAAATAACTACTATATTTACTCAATTCCAAGACAACCCATTTGCCCCCCATTTAACATGGAGGAGGAAAAGCCCCTCATCTTGGAATACAGTATGAGGCAACAGGGCGGGGGGGTGCTCCAGCTCTGGCCCAGGCTGCAGCTGCTGCGTGCCTATGCCTCACTCAAGCTTGCCCTCTTATCCAATCTCGTCCACAGCTGCTACTGGCACTGGCTTGGCTGGAGCCATGCTCCATGCCCCAGACTAGAGCAGGGCAAAGGCAAAGGGTGGCAGAGGCTGCGAGGGGGGTAAGGTAGGAAGGTTGGGGGGGCCCCCTGAGGCTGGGGGGCAAGGAAAAACAAGTGGGGGCAGGACATGCAGCAGGGGGCAAGCTGGTTGACCTCCCCCCACCATGCACACTCCCCTCCCCCCCGCCTGCAGAAAAATACATTTATCACATTTTGTCCAAACCTAAAGCACCTCAAGCAGCTGTCACATAATAGTAAAAACTTATTATAATGTATAAACATGAAGTAACACAATACCTGCTGTACTATGCTTTAGTTATGAAACCTAACCCAGAATTTGGACACCAAGTGTGTGCAATTAGTAGCACACTGTCTTGTAACTGGTTTGTATTCTCCCCCCCCCACACACACACACATTCAGGTTTCTAAACCATGCATAATGTTTTGGGGGGTTTTTTAATCAAAAAAGGTAAGACAGACAGATTCACTCCCTACTTTAAAATATATTTGGAGGGAAGAGGAGCTTCTTTTACTTTTATACCAACTGGCAATGATGTGTATTTTGTGGAAAGGAGGAGGAAATACCAGAAGCTGAAGAGCTTATGTACACTTATGGTAAGTTATGCTGGACTCTATACAGGTAGAAGAAAATTAATACACGCAATTTTTTTTAAAGTTTTATTTTCTTTCTTTTTTTTTTTTTTTTTTTTTTTAAATAGCTTGATTAAACCATCCATTGGCTTTTTAAGTTTAATTGTAAACATCACAAAATTACTGTTCCGTACTCGGTTTAATACATTACATTAATTGCAGTAACAGTCCATAGGAGTAAGTTGCACTCAAAAAAAAAAAAAAAAAAAAATCTGAATTCATCTGGAAACATACACAAACACACACACACACACACACACACACACACTATGCCAGCTCTTAAGAGAGTGATGCAGAAGTCTGATGTTTAATTCCCTCCTGTGGTTTAAGTGAGCAGCATTACAATTCATCAACAGTTTATTTAATTTATTTAGTGGTGTATACCATTAAAAAGCCTGGTTTCACTTCAGTTAGAACACATTCAAGCATACTACAGAAATTCCTCTCCGAGTAAAAAAAAAAATAATAATTTTCTACAATAAAACTGTAAAATTCATATAAAAGTTGTTGTAAACATTTCTTTTGTGACATATACACGTCAATATGGTGTACCTGACCAATATTATTAGAAAAATAACATACATTTTCACTTCACAGGTTGTACCAGAAAATTTGGATAATGGTCAAGCATTTGACTAGAATTGCTGTGTGGGGAAGAGACTTCTATAAAGTATGATAAGTTGCAACCAAAAAAATTCAGGTTTGCTGTAAGTACAAGCATTGAAAATTAGACTGCTACACATCATTAGGGGCTTGATTCTGTACTGGAAGCCAGTGATAAAGCTCCCACTAACTTTGAGGGTGATAATCAGGCATTAGTTATATTTAACTAATTTTCAAAGGGTAATTTTTTTGTGAGGAAAAAAGAAATCTGTCTGAACAAATTCTTGTACAGTAGGCAATAACATACCCAAGCTTACTATAATCAAAAGATTAAAACAAACGTTTCTCAGTTTGTTACCTTTATACAGTCAATTCACCATCTGTACAGATCTTTCATACAGGAAGAGGGAGAAAAAAAATAAAATAGAAAAGTGTGATAAAAAAAAAAAAAGAAATCCACCAGAATAAGCAGGATTGGAAGGTCAGATTTAGTTTCTAGAAGTCCCTTGGGATAGGTCCTAAAAACAAATCCATTTAAAATTAAATTTATCCCTTTCACAGACATCAGAAACATACAGGGCCTAATCCTACATCACATGTTTAGCCTGGACTTCTGCTGATGTTGTCAGTGGCAATTTGAGCATACAAGTAATGCAGGCTCAACCCAAAACTAGATGCTAATCCAAAAATTAAACAAAGGGATTGAACAAAAGGATTTAAAAGTCTGATATTCAAGCAATCACTTTCTCTTACTTCTTTTTCTGACATTTGGGTATGAAAACAAGGTGGATAGCCAAACAGCCAAACGTTCCTCCTGCATTTAATATGAGAAAAATTGACAATCAAGAAGTATGAACGTGCCAAAAATTGTATCTTTTAAATTTTTTTTTTTATTGGGAAACTATCAAATACATCTTTAGATTAAAATATATATATTTCAGTCTGTAAACTTGAAAAAATTGATCATGTTAATACTCAGTAAGGAGTATGGATTAAAAGTGTTACTTGGTCTAAAGGCTTAACCAGGCTCTTTCAAATATTGTAGGACAAAAACGGCAAGAGAGTCATGTCATAAAAACAATCCATATTCAAAACACTCTTTGAAAAAAACTATTTTAAACAAATAAAGTCAAACAAAGTTCCTATGAGCTTTTAAGTTACCAAAGCTCTCAATCAAAAAACTCTAATAGCGTAGAAGCTGGTATGGTAGGTTTGGGTTCTAGCTTCCACTTCTACAGAACTGATTGCCCACAAGTGTCTGACAGCATAAATACGTTTTCAGTTCACAGTTATAAGAGAATAGCCATGCAGTGGGGTTTGGGACTTCCCCCCCCCAAAGCAGCAATCTTGGGAAAAGAACAAACAGAATGGGTTTACCACTTAGGTGGTACATCTGATTGGCTAAGACAGTGGGGGCCAATCTATGTGACATACATATCACAAGTTAGGCCCACGCCCTCCCAAAGTGTCACTCAGATCCCTTTTCCCTGCCAGACAAGCTGCTTTGCTTTCTGCTCCCTGCCTTTTCTGCTACTGTGCTGCTTGTCCCCCCTCCAGTCTGATGCATGCCACAGACAGGCCCTTGTCACTTGTGGCATGTGTCCCACAAGTTGCCATCCCTGGGCTAAGAGGTAAACAGAAACACTCTCATGACAGAAAACAGATATGGACATCTCTGCAGATTTTTTGCTAATTTCTCATGATTTACCAAAATACAGAAAAACTAGAAGAGGACACGTTAGAAAGGGGGTGATGGGGAGGGAAGCCTCGCCGGTAGGCTTATACGGTCAAAATATTTATTTTTATTAAAACACTGGAATGTACCCCCTTCCCCCCCAGCCCACATGCACACACTAGTTGGATAATAAATATTAGAGCAGGTAAGAGTCTAACCCTAAAAAAAAAAAAAAAGCAGCACTTTTTCTGCAATATGCACTGAAAGACATTCCAGATATTACAGCCCTTACCAGAGGCCAAGTTCTGTGAAATATTAGTTCCCACAAATGTCCCAGGTGTTTCTTGCCTGGGTCTGTACAGCTTCCTTATGGTGTATGATGATTACCTATAGGTAGAGGCTATGAGTGCCATTAGCTACTAGCCACATCAGTAAATCAGTACCTATGTCAATTTTCTACTGTTTTTTTGTGTTTGGTAAGAATAAAGTGCCAATACAGTTTACACAAGCATCCCTGTGCCACATGGTGCTGTGGTTTTATCTATACATTTATAGCTTTGGCAAGCACATGCGAATTAAAAGCAGCAGCGCACTATTGGTACCAATTCGACCTAAATAAAACATTGGTTATGAAAAGTGATTTACTTTAGAATATTTCATATTTTCTTACCTTTCTTTAACCACATCATTTGTTTGCTTTCTAGTGGCAGAAACAGAATTCTTGATGAATGGTTCAGGAATGAGCAGAATACTAAGCAATACCTTATAAGACTGCACTTTAAAACGTAAGATGGTTCACTTAACAATGTAATGCTCTTACACTGATGTTTTAAATATACATATGCTCAATACCAACAGTTTCACAAGTTAAAAAATAGAAATAATGATCAACTGGAGGATGCCTTTTAAAAAACTGCTCTTCCATCACTTAAAACAAGGCAATCTTCTCTACTATAACAGGATGCCCATGACAGTCTCAGCCCTTAGCAGAGCATTTATGACGAGCAATTCCTAGATTCAACTTACTGAAGCCACAAAATTCCCTGCAAGTTGGTTCAGCAGATTCTTCGTCCAGAAATTTTGCTTCTTGAGAGGACCCAACATGAAGTCATTTATAATAATAATAAATAAGAAGTGTGATGCATGCAATAGCCACATTTTTTTTGTTTTGTTTTTTCATATACCATGAAGGTCTTTCCTTTGGTAAACTATTCTCCCTTCCAAGGGGGAGTGGACAATCCCGAGAGCTGTCTCTGCCAGTCACATGGTTCAACTAGTGCAAGGATACTGCTTTCAATTAATGCTTTGCCAAACTACGCAGCGTACAGCATTATGTGAGATGTTACCACATCAAAAGAAAAGATGGTTTAATCTCAGAAGGAATGTTCAAGTTACAAAGTTACTGTTTAGGTTTCCAGCAGTCAAAATTCAAAGCAAACTTAAAATGCTACTGGAGTGGATTTAATCCACTGTGCATCAAGACAAACTTTAAAAAAAATCATACGTTAAAATTATGCATGTTACAGATATCTCTCATCAGCTCACCTCACTTACACGTATTGTAACTCATTTAAATTGATCCTGAAATGAAGGTTAAAGGCCACTCCCACAATTAAAAAACCCCAACAAAAAACCCCACAAGTTTTGTCTAAGAAAACACTAGATTCTCAGACCTGTAGCTTATTATTATCCAATGTTGCAAAGTCTACTCATAGAAGAACTTGTTAGCATTATTTCAGCAAAAATTCAAGACAGCTACAAGTACCTTCCCACAGACATCTTTAAAGACAATTGCATTTAAGTCTTCTTTTTTTTCTCTCTGCCTACATTACATAGAAGAACAAGAGAAACCCTAAAAGTCAGCACCATCTAAAATAAGATGTACACAGAATAATTAACAATTCTCACTCGCAACTTGGGACTTGTTGAATGATTTTTAAAGGTAAACAATACTCTTGCATTTCTAACATTTTTATTATCAAGATAATGGTTTGTTTTTACCTCTTGGGTTTAATTCTCAAACCCTTCTACTAAAAATGTAAGATATGTTATGTGACGCATCATAATGGTTTCACTGGTCTGTTAAACAAAATCCAATTTATGACGTAGCAACAGCTTCCTCGCAGCTGTTTACAACCCATCATCCATGACTACTACATGGTGTGTGTGTGTGGGGGGCGGGGGGGGGGGGGGGGTCCTAACCCCCAATGTGGACACTTAGCATGTAGTAAGTAGGAATGTGGGGTAAGCTACCTCACACAAAGGCACTGGTAGAATTTGTCTAAACAAGGAAATCTCTATGCAGTAAACCAGGATATAAATTTACAACATGCTAGCTATTTTGCACTAATTTCCCAAATGAACACCTTTGCACGCAACAAGCACAAGGGCTGCCTGTAGACATTAAAAATAAAACAAAACAAAGCTGTGTTTTACTGGAAGGAGCAGTGTGTTACTTGGACTTGGCCCCAAAGTGTCTGTATAGATCAGGTGCTTCAAAAGGGCTTTTTGGCACTTTATCTAAAGCTGAGTCAGTCAGCTATTAGATAAAAAGTGTCAAAAAAGCTCCACTAAAGCACCCAATCTATACAGGCATCAAGCAAGCCAGGTCCAATTAACACGCTGCCTCTTCTGGGCATGTGCTGGGCTAAACATGGAAGTGTGCCAAGTTTAAAGTTAGAGTACCATTTTTTAGGTTGGTTTGGTTGGGGTTTGTTTTTGTTTTTTTTAACATCTGCAAGCAACCAAGTGGCAGAATAAGCTCTTGTATACTTACTGCATCTTAAGCATCCACATGGAGAGTTAGAACAAAGTAACTGGCCTGCTGTAAATTCACACCCTGCCTTCCCAATATAGACAAATCTTTAGGTATTTCTACAAAAAACTCTTCTCCACATGAAGGAGGAATCAATAGAACTACTCATGAATAAAGATAGGCAGCTTCATTTGTTGGCGTTTTGTCCAAAAGCCAAATTCAGCACCTGAGAAAGAACTACAATTCTGAAACAGGATGGTACTTCCAATAGTGTAGAGTTACTGTAAGGCTTTATATACCACCATGTACAAGTGGCAGGAAAACGGGAACATGGACATAATTCACTTTGCTTTACCCACTGCCAGCCCCGTTTTGGTCCCTGAAGACTTGTCTGCAGCCAGCCTAATTTAAGCATAGCCTTTAGACATAGGGGTATCAAATCAGCAGAAGCTGCTGCAGGACTAGAGGAATACAAGAATTGCATTTTGAACTATTTTTGCACATACTTCCAGGCCTTTATATTCTCCTCATATCAACTAAACCCAGAGAATTAGCTTTATAATTATAGCTTGTTTCAGTTACAAAAAGGAGATGGTGGGGGATGTTTTGTTTTTAAAGGAACTGAAATACATAAACCCTGAAAATAAGTGCTTATAATGGAGGCACTGACAGACCTCCAGTTAGGTTCATTTCTAATTCCAAGTAATTGTAGTTTTGAATTATACTGTAGTTCAGACACCTAGAAGTGTGCAAAGTTATAAAAGTGTCAATGGAGAAACTTTACAGAATGGAAGCAATACCACCTCTTTTAGTTACTCCTGAAAAGAGCTAATTTTGAGAACTGGCCAATACCAAAGTTCTTACAAGAAGGATCAGAAACTGATGGCAAGATACTTATCCTGATAACTTCTGGATTCAAAGTAAAAAAGGCACTATAACAGACTTCCACTAGCAACAGGACAGTAGTTAACACCAGCCAGGGTACCCCTTTGGCTTAGACCCTTTACACACACACCCAAACGCACGCACCCACACTCACACACACCCCTAAAACATTTGTAAAAATAAAGTCTAGCCTGGTTTTATCTTAAAAGCCAAGTCCCTATTCAAACTAAAATTAAAATCCTCTTGACCCTGAAATCCAACTCCATGTATATAAAAGCATTCCCTTTTATTAGACAGCCCATTTCACTAGCAGTTTAGAAGTGTGATTTAATTTTAGTTGTCCATGTATCGTGCTGGAACACGAACGGTAACTTTGTCTCAGCACTATCTTTGATTTAGTCAGATATTTTTCTATTAGTCTTAAAAACAGCTAGTAATAACATTTCAGCACTGCTTTGTTTTTACCTGTACTACTGCATGCCACAGATTTGTTAGTGCAAAAGCTTGTACAGCTAATAACCACTGAGATAGCTGAGGATTAGCTGTTGTATAATTTATGCTTGAAAGCATAAATTTCTTATATCCAGTTGTTTGCTCTGAAGATAAGAGGTTTAAATAGTCAAGGAAAACATATGGTTTCTGTTTGTTCAGGAGTTCCATGGGATATTCACTCAGTGTGGCAGCAAAGATGGAATGCAAATCAGGAGGCTGCAATTCAAAGTCCAACCCCTCAAGAAATGCAAGCTGCAATTCATCATCAGTTAGGCTCATTTCTAATTCCAATAACTGCAGTTTTGAATTATATTGTAGTTCAGAAAACCAGAAATGTGCAAAGCATTCACAGCCGTCTCCAATGGAGCATAAAGCATCCAAGTCAATAATGGAATTATGAGCTTTCTCCAGCCAATTTGATATCAAAGCACTATTAAAACATTTATCAAATTGCTCTCTTAGAGGTGAAATAAAAAGACCAGAAGAGGCAGTTTTACTTGAACTCATCCTAGTCAATTTGCTCAAATGAGGCATTTTCTTGCCAATATGAAGCAAAAGTATAAATAGAGAACAATGCCTAATCTTAAAAGGAGCAGCTTGAGAGTTATTCAAGGAGTGTATGTCTGGAAAATGAAAAAACTCCTTTTGCTGATTTGAACCAGCTTTGCATAACTGGCTGTTGTCTAAATCTTCTTCCTCCTCCATATTCATATAGGAGATATGCACTGCTCCTCTGTCCTTCAAAAACGTTGCATTTTATGAAACAGGAATACAAGATTTGATTAACTATCCTTGAAGCATAAGCTGCACACCAAGTCACAAGTCAGTGTATCTCAATATGAACCTGAAAAAAGAAATAACGGAATTCATGTAATGATTATTTAAATAAAAAACCCCAATCCCATCCCAGAAAGCCCCCCTGTAATATTCCTTTTTGTCAAATTGGAGCTACTTTATTAATTATACTGGATAGTATATTGTAACCTTCATTTAATAAAAAGATCAATTGCAGAAAGTAGCTCAGAGGAACCTCTTTATACATTACATTTAAACATATTTGGGAGGAATAATCGATTTATTCTGTATTGCTGCAGGTAAGTACCTATACTTTTCATTCAACAGATATGTTTTTAAATGTGTTCAAACAATGACAACAACAAATTAGAAAGTGTCCTTCTGTCCCAAACATCCTTCTTCTATTCACCTGCACACGTTATTTCCCACTTTTGGAGGGTTTAAGTTCAGGAGCTTTCCTTTATTGAGAGATGAAAGCCATTAGAGGTGATTCCACAAATTAGAAGACAGAAAACTTACTGCATAAAAGTACAGTTTAAATAATTCACCTCGCTATTTCAAAGAAAGTGATCAAAGATAGACTTTTCAGCTCCATTTTTTAAATGTAATTTTTCCTTTAAGGATTAAAAGATGTATATTAGGATCAGCCACAGGCAATCTTCCAACCCAGTGTGAGGGTGAATATAAAACATGTTTAGAATCTAACTATGTCTAGTTATGAATGTTAGGAGCTAAAGCATAAATAGGTGCAAGAAGAGAGAGGCTCCATGTCTTACTGTCAACTGCCCGATTCATACAGAATAATGGTTGACATGGAGAGATTATTTGCTCAATTCAAAAGCAAGTTTTTCATCCAAAATCTCATAAGTGGCAAGAGTAGACTTGTCCCCCAATGCAGTGCCACAACCCAGCCTTCAGAAATTTGCTGTATCGGCATGGTCTTTTCCTTTAGCTGCAATCTTTAGTCACCTATCATGCCCTTTTGATCAGAGACAATAGCAAAACTTTCATGGACTTTCGTGAGAGTTGAATCATGCCCTTATGCAGTAAAGCATGGTGATAAAGGTGATCTACAACGCAAGACTTAAATTCCTACCGGACAAAAAATGTGGCAGGAACAGGTTGAAAATAATTTACACTAAATTGCAATTTAAAACACTTGCATTTAAAATGCAAGTCAGGGTTTTACAGGACGCCTTTTAGTTCGTTTTAAAAGCAGTCTCTACCTCAAACCTACTTTTTTTAGACTCACTAGACAGTTGTGCTGATTGTGGGTGAAACTTAATTTACCAGCGGAACGTCTGTGGAACACGACATAGGGAATGGAACGTCTCATGCGTTCAACAGGAGACTATACTCCAGCTCAGGGAAGGGCCCGCTCCTCACTAACCGCCACAAGCTCTGCTAGGAGACGCACGAGAGATCTAATCAGAACGTAATCGCAACAGACTCAGCCGAGTTTAAACAGCAAGACAGTGGAGCGCGCCTCAAATGTGTCACAGTGCGCCCCAGAGACCTCTACCACTGACTGGGATCAATCCTCAGCTCTCTTCAGGAGAGAATAAAAGACAACCAGACCCTCAGCTCCTGCCTGCTCAGAGACTCGGCAGGCAGTAGGCACTAGAGGGAAGCGCGAACTCCAGACTGGGACAGACTCCATCTGAGGGCGCATTAACAGGGGAGAATTAAACGGGGAATACTTGAGTCTTTGGGGATGTCACTGAAGCTGCTGGCACAGCACGGGAGGAAGGCAGAGCCCTGGGTTTGGCAACCCCACATCTTACCACAGGCCTGCGCTGGATGAAGCTAAGGGGCGGGGACTGGGGGGGGCGTTTTCCAAGGCTCTTTAAAGCCAGCCACGATGATGGAGCCTCCCTGACAGCGGAGCTGTCCCTCGCCGGCCCAGCCCTTCGCTTCCCCCCTCGGGCCCTTCCCTCAGGCGCAGGGCGGCGGCAGGGATTGGGGGAGGGGAAGCAGCGCCCCCGCCGCACTCACCTGCAGCCGCACGTTGAGCATCATGGAGGCCACGATGTAGAGGTAGGGGAAGTTGATGCGGAGCTTCCAGGCCAGGTCGAAGAAGATGAGCAGGGTCCGTGTCAGCCCCTTGCAGAACACGCCGTAGGACCTGGCGGCGGCCGACTGCGACAGCCTGGCAGCCAGGGCGGACAGAGCCGCCGCCATAAACCCTGCGGCCGCTCCTCCGCACCCCGCTCCGCGCCGCGCCGCGCCGACCCCGCAGCGAGCCGCCCCCCGCCACAGCCCGGCGCAGGCTGCGGAGCGACAGGGAAGAACAACGAGAACCAGCAAGCCTGGCGACGTCACAACAGGATTACGTAATGCTGACGCACCGCGATGACGCACCCCAGACACGCGCAACGCCCCCTCCGCGCATGGGCAGTGCGCGTGGTGAGCCTCCAGCGCCTTTCCTAGCCCCGCTCACTTCCGGGGGAAGGGAAGTTCCATCTGGGCGCATGCGCAGTGCTCTGCCAGGCTGTGGTGGGGTGGGGTTCGGATGTGCGGTTCGAGTGAGGTGTGTTATGCAATCCGCGGTGCGCCCAGGTACTGAATGCTGTGCACCCTGCATCAGGGCAGTGCGTTGGGCTTAGGTGATCCGAGGGGTCTCTTCCAGCCCTACCGTTCTCTGATTCTGTAGGTCCACCATGCCTTTTAACACCTTATAGTTTTTATCCTTTAGTCTGTTACTGCTATAAGTAGCCAAAGGCCTGGACTCAAAAGAATCAGGCCCATTATTTGCAAACATAGAACCAAGTCCCTACTCAACAAGCTTACAGCCATCCTCTATAATAATTTGCTTTGCTTGTGACTTGGTTGTTCTGTCAATCACGCTCAAAAAAACATATTTGCGCTCGCGTTTCTGGACTGATTGGTTTCAATTAATTATGGTGTACTCTCGGTATCTGAGCAAAAATTGTCCCTTAACACTTTAACTTTAACCCATAACACCCTTACCAAGGTGAAGCGGAGAATAGACAGCAATTGAATGCAAAAAGAAAGGCAAGAGTAAGACAAAACAAAACAGATGAGCATAGAGGATGTCATAGAAGAGATGCAATGGAAAGGCCAAGGGTTCGCAGAGGCAAGAGAGGTCAGGCTGAAATGGTAGGCAGCAATAGATTCACTATAAGACAAGACTGAGGAATATAGTTGTGGATTGATGAACGTGGTGTGCCAATTTTGTAACTCCTTAAATTTCCAAGCTGAAAGACCATCAGATGACCAATTCCAGAATTGTTGTTGTAAGGGTAAAGTGATTCTGCCTCCAAGAAAACCATTTCCAGAGTATTTGAGGGACTTGATGATGAGTCGGAACAACGAGCATTACCAGAACTTTCAAAAAACATTTGATCGTACAACAGCGCATTGCCTGTTGAGCAAAGATCATTGTGACGATATGTATCGTTCATGGACCATGTGGAGGAATGAATCCAAATACACCATACATGGAAAATCACTAATGTCTGAAGAAATATCCAAAGGAGTTTAGAGAGGAGACACTTGGAAATGTTGATGGATACCCGTTGTGTAGAAGACGACCAGGCAGAACAGCTCGACTTGGTAATGGCACAATGAATAGCCGAAACGTGGCACCCTATAACAAGCAGCCTATTTTACCTGTCATTTTTATGGGCTTTTATGCTAGTGTATAATGTTTACCTGTAGGAGTAGTCCCATCACCTAATGAGACTACTCAGAAGCATATACTATGTCCTATAGTCAGTGCTTGTTAAATCAGCACCCAAAGCACAATACTGAACAACCACAAAATACCTTGTAGTTATTATAACTGAAGAGAAGTGTATCAGAATGTGTTGAAAATGGTGGTACTGGCTTTATCTCTCTCTGATACATTGTCAATCATCTGTGTTAATACCACATTAAATTATGTATTCGGTTCATATTTTTTCATTATTGTATAGGTAAAAAAATGTCCTCAGATTGTGTTTTCACAGCTCTTTCAGACTCTTTTTTCTCTTCACTACATTTGGTATTGACATTTAAAAGCAATATTTCCTTCTTTATTGTAGATTATTTTTCCCTGGAAGCAGAATGAGAGCTGTGTTTAAATATGGTATATACCATATCATGAGGCTGCATTTCTTCTGTTTTTCAAGATTTAGGAAAGCAATCAAGCCTAAAACGTCTGCTGCAATGTTTTTAATTCTGTGGGCTTTATTTTGATCTCACACCAGATTTACATCAATTTACTTCCCTATATTCAATGGAGTTATTCTGGAGTCATTGGAAGGTAATGATGTGCTGTAACTTGACAAAGTTAAAATTTGCATGTATGCAGTAATCATCACTATTACGATATATAGGTAAGTAATTCAAAGAAGTAAAGAAGAAATAAAACAAAACTACCTACACGTTGTCTAGCTTTATAAATCTTCACACACTTTCCATGTTAACTGTTTAGTCTTAGAACATTTAATAATGAATAACACAACTGTAGATGTGGGAAATCTGAGGAATGGAGGCAATGGGACTTGTCCAAGGCTTCAGGGGAAGCCAGACAGAACCAGAACACAGGAAGCAATTCCTGACTTCCAGGTTTCTTCTCAGATCTCTCTCTTGGGGAATAACATCTTAATTCCACATCATTGAAATCAATGAGCGTCTTGCTTTTGACTTGTGTGAACATATCATTCTTGATTGCAGCATTTGTTTTTAAGTATCACATTTGTTTTAACTAGTACAAGATAGAAAACAACTCGAAAACCCCATGTTTCTCACTACTCTGCTTTGAAAAAATCATGTAGTCTGAATTTTCTAGACTAATACAATTAATTAATTAAATAAGAATGTATATCTTGCAGGCATGATCCTTCTTTCTAATACATTGTGAATTATTGTGCTTCTTGTAAACTCAGCTACTGCGCTTACCAAGTCAGCCCCTTAGTTTCAAATTGTTTTAAAGTTAAATTACACTGTATTTTCCCTGAAAACAGATTTTACACTTTCAAAACAGGTGTGCATTTAATTCTGTGTCTGGATATGTATTTATATAGTCTGCCAAATGCTAATCATGGTTAAGGGGTGTAAGTTGCACACCGGAAATCTATCAAAGACAGGAATACCCAGTTACCTGTGGGGGCACATTTCTCACAAGAAAACCACTCTCTCCAATCTCTCAATCCTGATCCTCAAAGGAAACTTACAAAACACTTCCCAGAAATGAGCCTATGAACTCCACTTCATCAGCCTCCTGGATACTAAAAATCATGGACTAAATATAGACATTGGATTTATGACACATTATAACCTGCCTGACATCTGACTCCCCAGGTATCTCTCCACTATTCCTCCCCCTTCTCTCTCCCCTGCCCCCCAGTCTGTCTCTCACCCCTTGACTCCTCAATCTACATTTTCACTGACTACCTGTCTTGTATGCATACCAGCCCAGCCTGGTTTCTTTACTTTTCATTCCATCCAGGAAGAGCACACACCAACTGCTGAAACTTCCTTAGCCTGACAAAGAGTTTTTGAACCCAAAAGCTTGCTTATTAATTGTTTTCCAACTATTTAAGTTGGTCTAATAAAAGAGATCAGATTCACCCAAAGAACCTTGTCTGCCAATCATGGTTAAGCACAGATCTCAGTGAACAATGCCATCTAGTGGCTGCAGCAATTATCTATGACTCAGGACCCCATGTTCCACTTCTGGGTTTGTCACAGGAGTTCATTGTATTTTCCTCATCTGTTAAATGGCTGTAATAAAGGTTATTTATTTAATTGTCATGTTGTGTGTGCGGCCTTATCGGTTAACTAGTATGTATAAATGCATGCTGATATTCTGGGATGAAAGATGATGGATGATGGAAAAGAACAAATGATGAATCCTGCAATCCTGAAGCTGTGTATCATAGTGTGTAAAAGTTTCCAGTATTACATCAGTCTGATTATCCTGTCACTCCCCATCCACTTACAGCTTTAATGTGGTAGTAATGCCAGTACATACACAATAAAAACATTTATACAGTGTAGTATTTGAAACATTTTCAAATGAGGACTTCCTCCTCATTTCTAAGAAAAACCTGTCAGTATTTCTTAAGGATGTTGTAGATGAAAAGCAGATTACCAAATTATAAATCAGTGTTCAAGTTCTGATATATGTTTCAGATTTATGGTTCACTATGTTATCAGTCCCCTGGAAGAATTTATAACGAATTACAATATCACCATATGTTTTTTCTACATAATTAGTATACAATACTACACTCTGTTTGTAACTGTATATAGGCAGTCCTCCAATTTAGGACACAATTGGTTCCTGAAAACTGCCTTAAGTCGAAACATTGTAACTCAGAACCATAGGAAACAATGTTATAAAGGAGGGATTGCTTCCTGAACAAAGGCCTGATACCCTATTTTCACTAAAAATAACCTAGAATTTTATACTCGATCAGTTATAGAAGAGTAATGTAGCTGCATTAATGTATTTATATTGTAAATAGCAATCATATTGATTTGGAAGGACTTCTTTGAGGTGACTGTTGGACTTTTTGAAGGGCTCTTGGTTGGACTTTTTGAAGGGTTCTTGGCTGGAGTCTTCTCAGAAGTTTTGGCTGCAGGTTTTTCTGGAGTCTTGTCTGCTTACTTAAAGAAGGTGTCCAAGGAAGTTTGGACAGATGTTCTCCAGGGAGATGGGCAATGCAGTTAACTTGTTTGTTGGTGTGGCGTGGCACTGGATCAAGCATTGTAAAGTTGAAACTGATGTCAGAAAGTTGAAATAGGGTGTCAATTTATAAACGTTGTAAGTCGAGGACTGCCTGTATTCAATACACATTATTGTAAGTTCCTAGCTCTGCCAGAGGGTCGTATTTTGCACCAGCTGCTACTCTCCACACCCTGGCTGCTGCTGCTACAACACAGATTGCCACCATTCTATAGCTACCACTAACTCAGTACCCAGGGCTGGGGCCCCTCTCATCTACCCCTAGGTCTGCTACCAGTTGTCTAACTCTAACCCTTCAACCTGTCCTTTCAGCCCATCCTTCATGCCTCTCATTCTACAGGCAAAGAATTTGTTTGCAAAGAGCTGTGTAAATGTATAGTTCATTACCCATTTCTTTCGTTTAATAAAATATTATTTCATATTAGGTACCAAAGAGATATAAGGATAATGTAAAATATAAATAAAGATATACAGATCTTAATTCATAAACAAGTAATATGTATAATGTACTCAAAAGAACATAAGGAACAAGAGTAACCATCTTTCTTGTATTGGATTCACAGCATTATTACATATTGAGCAATGCATGGCTGAGATTCCAAATGCAGAGTTACCATACATTTGACATTCTTCCATCCTGTCCTTTTTGAGTCAATCAAATCTTATAAATACATGTCAAGAAGATGGAACAAATACCTTGTTCTCTATTAAGTGGAATCTATCCAACGCCAAAAGATGGTTGAACATGGCTGCAAGTAAATAGCTAGTTTTCTGATATAAATATCTGAATACCCATGAAGCTGCTGAGTTAAATGTTTAAACCATGCCTTATGCTTGTACCTTATAAATCTGTGGACAGATGGAAAAAATTTGTTCCCAAAATAGTCTGATGGAAGAATACTGAAAAGAACATGTGCATAAAGATAGCAGTTACCTCCTGACAGGATAACAACATTTTGTGCTAAAGCAAATGTTTTCTCCATGGCAACCTTTATCCTTCTCTTTTTATCCTACTGAAGTCATTTTATGTTTTATCATAACAGTCAGTTGCCATAAACACAACTGCAAGGAAAAAAAAGTTACAATCTAACCACAGAAGTAAACACAAAGAATAAAATTATACTTTTAAGGTGAAAAAGACTTTTCTAAATTATTCTTTGTAAAGTAGAAAGAAAATTTGAAACTTTTCATGTTTAGATTTGGTAACTATTGTATTTATTTTTCACATTTTAAATATTGGAACCAATTTTACAGCTCAGGTAGCACAGAATTCAGAAAAGGCGGGCAAAGGTGGTTTGATAGGACCTTTTAACCTTTTCAGTTCCAGGTCTGCCTAGGGACATGCTAACCTCTGGCCTAAGCCAGAGCAGCTTCAGATCTGTCCCACCTAAGTGTATTGCACCAGCTAAGAGTAGCAGGAGCACAGTGGTACTCTGGCAGGCTTTTTTCTTCAATCAAAATCCATGCATGAGAAATTAGTACATTCTTACACTAATGTTATCCACATTGGACAAACCCATAGTTTTTGTGCCTCCTCCTTCTTGTAAAAATGGGAAATTAAGGCAATGGAGAATCGCATCTGTCAAAATTTAACTTCTGTGTATTTGTTGCAGGATCTCCAGAGTAGCGGTTCTCAACCTTTTCTGTACCAGGACCCATTTGTAAACATCAATGGCCAGTCCTGACTAGGGTGGCCATTCGTCTGGTTTTATAGAGCACAGTCTGTTTTTCTGGTCCTCTGTCCTCTATTGATATGAAACCAGATGCCTTTATGTCCTCTATTTTTCACCACTTCCCCCTGGCTGCCTGTGGGAGCTACCTGTTCGGCCCACACCTGCCACCGACACTGCCGTGGCTGCTTGCAGGAGCTCCCTGCTCCCTGCCACCACGGCTCCACCGCTGCCACCACCTGCAAGAGCTTGCCGTGCCCCCAGCCTCAGGAGGCACACGATGTTCAATGTGGTGGGGACAGTTGCACCAAATGCAATGGTTTAACTAAATGCATCTGTCTTCTATTCTTGAAGTACCTCGATGGCCACCCTAGTCCTGACCCTATGCCCCTCACTCCTGACCTGTGGGGGGCAGGGGGTCCCCCTTGCAGGCTGGAAATCTGCCAGACTGCAAGGGAAAAGCCCCAGTTTCCCACATTTTTCTCCTTTAAAGGAGAATCCATTTTAAACGTTTGCTCACAACCCTTTCATGTATTCTTGCAACCCACTCTTGGGTCGCGACCCACAGCTTGAGAAACGCTGCTCTAGAGGACTAGAGGATTAAAGAGGCGATGTTATCACAGGAGAGTGAAACCAGAGCATCTGAAAGGAGAAAGGAATCTTTGTCAGACTGTTTAAAAATTCTTGGGATGTTAACATCCGTTGAATGCAACATCCTAAACGCTTGGAAAAACACCCATCAGGATGACCGCTAAAGGACCGACTTTTTGGTGCAATGCTGAGGGTTGCCAACTCTGAGTGAAGCTATTCTGGGAGAGTTTTTTCCTAACATGGCGCAATGTTAGTTAAATAGCTAATGTAACGTAAATCTCCCGGATTGCTTTCAGTAGTCACGGGGACATCAATGCTGATCCCGGTAGAGTCCAGGCCGATCTGGGAGGGTTGGCGACCCTAGTAATGCTACATTGCGACAGGAGAAATCAACATTACACAATCGTAACGTGAAATCACGACACAGCTCGTGGTTTGTGGCTTGTTAGGCCATGCTGTCACCCGCTGAAAAGAAACTGGTGCTCAAGGATTTGCATAATAGAGAAACATGGTGACAAGAAGCCCTATGTCATATCACATGGCAGCGTGGCCCCACGGGTGGAAAATACTGCCCAGGGCAGCGGCAGCAGCCCCAGCACGTGCCAGCCCCACACCAGGATACAGCCCCTCGACATGGCGACTTCCAGTGCAGACGAAACCAAAGGGAGACCCAGCGCTGCAGTGAGGCCTAACGCTGGTGACAGTCACCCTAAGGTGCTCAGGACAAGGAAAGAGTATGAATGGAGACCAGGCCCCACCCCCACCTCCCCGGACTAGGTTAGTAGCACAAACATGGCAGCCCCACAGCTGAGGTGAGGCGACCCGAGCGTTTCCGAAGCCGTCACTCTGGGCCGGAGAAGCCCGAGCGCCGCCGAAGAGTCCCGAGGCCGCGCCGGCGATGAGCTCAGCGCTCCCGAGCGTTGCCGAAGAGTCCCGAGACCGGGCCAGCGATGAGCTCAGCGCTCCCGAGCGGAGCCGAAGAGTCCCGAAGCCGGGCCGCCGACCACGAAGATGCCGCGGGCTCCGAGCTCGAGTTTCCCCGAGCGCTGCCGAGGCCCGGCGCGGGGGAGGGGGGCGGCTCAGAGGCGGGCGGCGGGGCCGAGCGAGCGCGCCCAGCCGGATGTGAGCGGGCGGCCGCTTCCTGTTTCCTCGACTCTCGCGCAGCCTTGGGTGGTGGCTGCTGCCTCGTCGCCGCTTGCGGGCGCACAGGGCGGAGGCGGCCGAGGCCGGGCGCAAAGTCCCGCGGGCTCCTCGCTTCGCCGCCGCCCCGATGCAGGCCATCAAGTGTGTGGTGGTGGGAGACGGGTGAGTCCTCCCCGCCGCTCCGCGCGGGACCTGGCCGGGCCCGCCCGCCCGCAGGGAGGAGCCGCGCCCTCCCCGCCCGGGGCGCCTCAGAGCGGCGGCCCCGGCTCCCGCGGCCTGGGGTGGGGACTGTGCCGCGCTCCAGGCGGTCGGGCTGGTCCCTTGGGGCCCTTGTGTCCCTCTGGGTAGCTGGGGCCCGGGGGGAGGTGCGGGCTTCAAACCTTCCTGGGAATCATGGGGGTCCGTATCCATCTCCATTTTGCTGCTGGCGGCTTCCCCCAGCCTTGGCCGGGCCCTTCCTTGTGTCCCCAGCGGGATCCGTGCCCCGGTTCAAGGGTTTGGCTGCATAGCGCTCTTGAGCGAAGCCACTCCTGACGTAACTGGACGGGGAAGTCGGCCCCGTTGTCTCCAAACTACTTTTTAAAAATACTGGATGGCATGCGGTGACTTCCTGCGCACCGGCAAGGTTTCACAACCTGCCTTTACAGCCAGGGGTTACGTTTGCGGGTGATATAATCAGAGTCCGTCGCAAGATCTTTTGGGCAGGGACGAGCTTTACTGTATGAGTGTTACCTAGCACAATAGGGCCCGAGCCCTAATTGCGACCTCTAGCTATACAGCTGGATGACAAATAATTAGAAACTTGGCATGTGTATCCTCTGTAGAGAATGATGTATACCTGTGACGTTTTGTAGGCATTATTGTTTAAAGCTATTTTTAGGATGGTTTTAAGTCTGACTTTATGCATAGCTGCTGGCGTCCAGTGCAGAGATGGTGTGTACCGTGTTTGTTCCTCTTGGCATTTCAGTGGTGGACACTGTTGAATGTGCTCCATGTAGAAACTCTTCTAGGTATTTTGGAGACTTTCTTACTGGATGTCAGAGCTCAGGGGAGCATCACAAGCCAGCTGGAAAACAAGACTCGTCTTATGCAGTTATTTTTTTTTTTTTAAGTGGAAACAAAAATCCCAGTGTAGTCTGAGCGTAATCGGGTATCACAGAAAAAAACTTGCATAGATAGGTTGAAGAGCATAATTACAGCTAGAAGAAATTTCCATAAGCTTTGTATAATATAGTGTGGTGGTTTCATCTTTAAGTTAATGATCAACTTGTTAGGAGAGCCCTAAAAAGTTATCATGTATTAAGACTTAAAAATGAAATGTTTAAATGGTCTAACAGATAAGTGCTGGTTTTGATATTGTATGAGACGCCTGTCTTGGTTTTATTGCTTGTGCTTCATGAAAGGAGTGTTCCAGCACGTTTGACTGAGATTTGTTAATAGTGCTGCAACTTACTGGCACTGGTAGAAATGGCCAACTGTGATTTTTTTTTTTTTCTAGTTAGCTTAAATTGATGTAAAATATTTTTTACATCAAAATTATTGTCTCTTGTCTGTCTTCTTTTAATAGAAGTGTTTTATCTGTTTGTTCAGTGTTTTGAAGGAATGATTCTAGATTCAATGTAATAATTCCTATTTAAAATTTTCTTTAGCGTTAGTATCACTTACTAAATAAGTAGCTGCTTTTTGTGTTTCTCAAAACACTTTAGAAGACTGCTGCTTTATCTGGGATAGGCTACAAGCTCAGTCTTTATTACAAAAGCCCATATTTAAAAAAAAAAAATAGGTACTTAGGACACTGTATTAATAAACAGTACCGTATTAAAAAACAGAAGGCTTTAAACTAGAGAGGAATGTTACTTTTAGAAACCAGTGCAAACTAATGTGGCAGCATTATTCCTGTGCATGAAAGCTGGAAAACAAAAGCCAGTGATTTTCAACAAGGGTGCCATGGCACCCAGTGGTGCCTTGAGTTCCTTCCAATGGTGCTGCAGGGTGCCACGCAGTGTTAGTGCTGCTAGATGTACATGCATGTACACTATTCACAAGATAAATAAAAAAAAATTCAAATAAGTCCATTGTGCTCAAAACATTCTGACCTGTGTTTTTTCCCTGTTCTTTGCAACAGAATTGCTCCATTATTTTTCTATAGTAAGAAATGAGTAAAAACTTTTTTTTTCTTTTTTAAAGCTGGCATTTTCTAAGGGGTGTGACTTGAGTCTAAAAAGGTTGAGAACCACTGACCTGGCTGAATGAAGTGCAGAGAATAAGCAGCTTAAATAGTGAAAAGTAAACTTTATTTTTTTTTCTGCTGATATCTAAGACAAACAAGAACATTACAAGAATATTTCATAGACATTAGGGGCTGGAAGGGACCTTGTGAGATCGAGTCCAGCTCCCTGCCGTAGGCAGGAAATCAGCTGGGATCAAGTGATCCTAGCAAGAAAAATAAACAGATGGGTTTTTTTAAAGACTCCAGAGTAGGTGCTTGCACCACCTCTGGGGGGAGTCTGTTCCAGACCCTGGACATTCGCACCATAAGTAACATTTTTCTTATGTTTAGTCTGAATCGTTCTTCCTGGAGTTTATGGCCGTTAGACCTTGTTATCCCTTGGGGAGCTCTGGTGAACAGCTGTTCTCCCAGGTCCTGATGTACCCCTCTTATATAATTGTAGGCTGCTACCAAGTCACCTCGAGCCTTCTCTTTTCCAGATTAGAGTCCCAGATCCCTCTGCTTCTCTTTGTACAGGCTTCCCTCCAGGCCTTTAATCTTTTTACAGTGCTCTCCTTTGGACTCTCTCAAGCTTTTCCACATCCCTTCTGAAGTGGGGGGCCCAAAACTGGATGCAGTACTCCAGCTGCGGCCTCACCAAGGCTGAGTAAAGCAGGAGGATGATGTCCCTGGTTTTGCTTGTAATGCATCGGTAGATGCATGCCAGAGTTTGGTTTGCTTTGCCAGCCACAGCCGTTAAAAAAGTCTTTTGAAGCAGTTGACTCTTTCCACCCCCCAGCCGAGTGCAGAAATTCTAAACTGCTTCCTGAAATGCAGCACTCCTTTAAAAACATATTTCTGGTGGGTGGCTAATTTTCATTCCACTGACAACCTCACCTTCACCATTGGTCTGCCATTCTTCAGTTGATAGAACAATGCCATAGATTGAAATTTTAGAACAAAACCCCCTCAAACTGAATAATATTCTGGTTAATCTAGAATGTAATAGTGCCTTTCAGTAAGGGAAAAGATTTTAACTCTTAAGTGATAACCTGCTATTTTTATCCTAGGAGAGTTGTGTATGCCATTTTAAATTTTATAAAATATGAGAAAAGAGCTAGGCCTTAGGCCGTATCATGCAAGGCAGAATTCTAGTTCAGGTAGACTGGTAGAAGAAAGGAATTCCAACAGATGTTAACAGAGGATGCTATTGGTTCTTTGGCATCTAATTTTAGGGAAGTGTTAATTAAAGTGCTTCAGCTGGCCTTCACTGGCATGGTTGTAAGGGCTGTGTTCTCCTAGTCGGTATACAAGAAGTCTCCTGCTATAGCACTACCATCTGTGCAGCTCCACTGGTGTTGGCAATGGAGGGAATGCTGCTGTATGCTGCCTGCCAGCATCTTTATTACGATGTCATCTTATTCTGTTCAAAGTAGGTATAGTGTGTTAGGAGATTTCTCAAGCTTCTTAGTTATAGCTAAGGAGAGAGAACTTCCTGGGTTTCCAGGTACTAAAAACCTTGTGAAATCCTACATAAGTCACTACCTTGAATTGTACCTGGAAATGAATGGAGTCCAGTGCATTCTTGGGGAAATTTGGTATAATAATTACTGTAAAACTAGTTATATGGTGTCTCATCTGCCTGTGTTCTAGCAATCTAATCTAGAAAATTCTTGTGGTTAACAGGGAAAAATCTGAATTACAGCCTGATGTTACTAATTTAGGATTCTCTTAATAGGGTTGCAAGGTTGAGTGTATGGTTAAATAATTGATGGCATTTTTTGTAATACTTCCCAGATTGATCTGCAGAAAAAATTAAAACCATCTGTTGATCCATCTTAATTTCCAGCCCTCAGGTGTAAAGATGTATTTGCTATACAGTTAGATGCCTCCCTTAGCAAGTGGCTAAATGTTTTTCAAACTAAGTTTGTTAACATAATGCTTTAACAGGAGATGAGAAATAAAAATTAATGTAGGATTACCATAGCGAAGGTAGGTGTTACATGTTCGTTTCTGAGGTTGGTAACTACGCAAATCTGATTCATAGGGCAATGAGCCAAGAAGCTAGGGAGGCAGGAAACCTAAAATGGAACACAGGGTTGTTGGGCCTGTTTTTTCTTGTTTAACAACTGTCTGGTGCATGCTGCAGAACCATGCTACAGTTTTGAGTCTGGAATGACATTTTTTTTATCACCTCTTTTCTGAGCTGCTCTGAGTAACCACAACAGTCGCCTCACTTGGTGAGATGAAGGGAGGCAGTCAAAAGGGGTAGGGGGGAAAGTGTTCTTTAGTCACTTGTGAAGATGTGGAATTCACTATTAGTTTTCAGTACAAACCAGGATGTATAGTGTGATAGGCTTGTCTAGGATGGGTCTTTGAGCCTGACTATGTTGTAGATTCTACAGAAGGTTTTGTCTCCAAGTCCTAGCAAGGGGCTTGAAGAATGTGACATTTTAGTTCTTCTAGGGTTCATGGTTTTGATTAATCAGTTATACATTAGACCAGTCTATTCAGTTCTCTGGCATTTTGAAAAGGCTTGGTTAAAAAATGTTCTTTCAAATTTTCTTCTTGGAACTGTTGAATACCCCAGTGCATTAGTGTCTTTGTTATAGAAATCTATTAGTTTAATTATGTATAAAATAAAAAGTAAACTAATAGGCTAATATATGTGTATTATCCATGGGATATCTATCGATATATATTTTATACAAAAAATAAAAGATGTGTGAGGTTACCATCTTCAGAGAATGCCAACAAGCCCTGAGTCTGAAAATGTGTAATTTGTGTACAGAGCTTTATAGTACTTAGCATTTATGCTGTGCTAATCTTCGGATATTAATCCTTACAGCAAACATGTGATGCAAGTAACGAATGCCTACTTTGCAGGCTGGGAAAATGTAGAGAGGCTGTGGCATAGCTGAGACTACAATTCTGGGAGTAGCTGGTTTCTTGTCCTGAGCCCAAACACTGAACTACACTACACCCATCCATGGCTTATACTAGGGGTGGCCAGAGTTACTCACCCTGGGAGCCACATCCCATCCTCCACCAAAGTTCAAGAGCTGGAGGGGTAGGGGGTGCTGAGTGACACAGAGTAAGGTGACTCCTCACCCCCCGGCACTGCTGAGCCACTCTGGCTTTCCCTGTGGGGAGCTTTCCCCATGGGGAAGCCTGGCACCTGAGCTGGCAGTCCCAGAGGGAGAGAAGGAGGGAGGAGGGTGGACTCGGGGCATGCTCCCTGTGGGGAAAGCTGGAGTGATGGGAGGTGCTGGGCTGCGCTGTCCTCCGGACCTGCCTTGGGAAGAAGTGGGCAGGGCTTTGGCCAGTTTCCAAAGAGCCGCAAGTACTGTGCTGGCGAGCTGCATGTGGCTCGTGAGCCACGGTTTGGCCACCATGGGCTTAGACTTATGAGATTCTGGATATTGCAGGCATCTTTGGTTTCTCCAGATATTTTTGATAGGAGGATTCCCAGCCCATCTCATGTATACAACTGTAAAACTCACCTGAAACTGCAGTAAAAATTTGACACTAGTCAAGTATAGAAGTAGATGTCATAATTAGAAGTATCATTTGGCACAAAACATAGTGCAACCCTGAACAGGAAAACCTCAGTTTCTGTTAAAGGCTGAAACTCAGACATTTTTCATATGTCTTTTGAAGAAATTAAAATGTGGTGAGGGTAAACTTTGTAAGACCAAAAAATGATAGTAGAGTGGGTATTGTGCTGCAAGGAAAGGGAGCATTGCAAATTGCAGCTTGACACATGGAATAAAATGCCAAAGAACCATCCTGATCAGATTGGGCCTGGGTTTCTCTAAGGCTCAAATGTTACTGTAATATAGCTTGTTATGATCATAGGGTATTATTGAACTGAGATTTAAAAGAAGGTGGTGAAGAATCCTATTATTGGCAGCGTTGCAATAAATGGTGTAACTTCTAGCTCTGACAGAGCATGGGTCTTACCTAGTACACCTTGGTGCTTGACCAGATTCCAACTTCTGGAGCCTTTTAATTAAATTTAAAGGACAAGAGGATATTTTTAGCAGTGATGTTTTAATTATGGAGATTTTGTTTAACATTACTAAGTAAGGTAAATACAGCAGTGTGTGTGGCTGGCCTTATGAACACCAAATATGAAAGATACATGAGCTATTATGAATAGTAGGTGTATAATCCTTGGAAACGCATCAAGGGTTAAAAGAGTGCTGGTGTCTTGTTTAATCAGCACACTGCTTGCCCAAAACTTCTGCATGGACATAATGCATGTCTTGCATTAGGATGAACATCTTTTAAGAAAGAAGTAATCAGCAGAAAGAACATAATCCCACAACTAATGTCTTCACAATTAGTTGCTGCAGAGAGAGATCCTCTGGAGTCTGTTGTTGAAGGATATTGCTCTTAAGTGAGAAACAAATATGAAACCTAGAGGAACTTGAAAGTATCAGAAGCCTGCTTTCTCTTCAGATGCTGAGTCTCTTTGAAAGAGAAAAAAAACTAAGTAGTCAGATCTCAAGTATCTTAAGCCTTATTAATTGAAACCATTATAAGAATGTAGTTTGTCCCTTCTTCAGTGTTTGACTTGGGAGAATGCTGGGAGTAGAGAACTGACTGTTGGGCTTTAAAAGAAGTGTGGAAGGCAGATGTCTCTGAATTATCTGAACCTGTTTGGGATTTTTAAAATTTTTGCTGGGGGAAAGATTTTTTTTTAAGTGCACACAACTCGGTTTCAATGTTAGGATATGGTTTTAACTAAATAATTTCCACGAGATGGCTGGGTTTCCAAGGAAGGGATGTTACCTTTTCACTGTCATGTTGCAGTATTATGATATGCTCTGAAAGGCTGCCACTTCTGTTTCACTGAGCCCTCCAAAATGGCATTGTGATAAATTGGCAATAGTTTCTCATTAGGGTTAGGTGACAAAAGTATGAGTTGTCTGAAAGGTGAGGTGAGGCATTTGAAGGAGCTGTATGAATGGTGGCTGTCGTTTCTATTCAGTGAAACTGGTTAAGACACAGCAAAATGAGTTGGCTACTAATATATGTGGCCTCGTTAATTTAAGCTTGAACAAAATAGTCTAGGTCATAATGTTTGCATATTTTGAAAGATGCCTATTAATTATTCAGATCTACCTTGACCACTAAGAATCAGTTTATTTTCTGACTAGTCTGTTTACTAGTCAAGTCAGCTTCAAGCCCAGGCTTGACCCCTTACAAATTCAGGTTTAAATTTAAACTTTTTGCAAATGGATGAATGAATGTAATTTGGGGGGGAGTGCAAAGGCCTGGTTATATCTAGAAGGTTTTTTATTTTCCATCACATGTAAGAGTACTGCCTTAAATTACTTTAATCTCTTTACAGTGCTGTAGGTAAAACATGCCTACTCATCAGTTACACAACCAATGCTTTTCCTGGAGAATACATCCCCACTGTGTAAGTATAATCATGAAACCTTATAAACTGATTTAATGCATTCTTTACACTTGCCATCACTGGAGTTTATATAGTTTAAACAAGCAGGAAACATCTTTCAGCTTTGTCTGAAAGGTTAATTTCAACTCTAAATTTATTTCATGAGAAGTATTTTTTGGCTTGCACTAACCTGTTTGTCAGGTGGCCATGTGCAGTAGTATTCATGTGATAAGTTATTTTTTTGTGGACTCTTGATCAGTTCACATCTACTTTGCCCAATAACTCATTTCTTCTGGGACTGTGTTTAACATTGTCAGCTACAGTTATCTTTAAAGAAAACCTCATGGTTACTTCCGAAGGGAGAATTCCTACGTACAAGTGACATTCAAGGTTCAGACTCTTGCAAGCCATTCAGGACTGCAAACAGAATCACAAGGAGCGTTTTTTTTGTTTGTCTGTGGTTTTGTTCTGTTTTTTAAATATGTACCAGAGAGCTGGTAGGGTTTTGTCCCTTCTTGCAAGCCCTCCTCAGTTGCCAAGCACAGTTCCTATAGTAAGCATTACTAAAGAACATCTATTATTTTGGTACTTCCTGTGATTTTTGCAGTTCAGGGTTTTCAACACTTGTATTATTTAAATCTGTTTTAAGGAATTTGTAATTTAATTCACCCCCACCTCCAATTCAGGGTAGGGTGGAACTTTTTACACAGGCAGCTTTCCCTGCTCTACTGTGTCCTCATTTAAAATATAAAATATGTAATTGTTCTCCTACAAATGGTAAGAGTGCAGCTGAGATTTTCAGGTACTAAAATATATTGTACTATAAATGTACTGTGGAAATGTTTCTCTTCCTATTGGTCATTGCTACCCTTATTTTGCTATACCTTTTCTGTTTCCTCAAGTTGTACTGTAAATACCTCAATGACTTTTCATATGAAACATTTTAATGTAGTCCATCTTTAGACTTTGCAGTTTATTACTGTTTTATAGACAAAAGTTGACTGCATTCTCAGTTCTGGCTTAAATGTCATAAAAAGTGGTGGTCTTAAAAAGGATCTTTCCTGTTTATCTATTTGCCTCCGAATAGAATTTTCCAAATCATTTTGATCACCTAAATTTACAAGGCTTGTGTTTGCCCACTGAGACTCTTAAATCCTTATTAAGTATTACTCATCTTGCTGCTTTTGTTACATGCATAGAACAATAACAATAGGTTTTTAATTCTTACACAATACAGAGGCAGATTAGGTGGCTGATAAGTGTCCCATTCAGAGGAGTACGTATTTGTCAGTTAAGTGAATCACCTTTTTTCCCAGACTTGTTTGCTTAGCAGTTTTACACATTTTCTGATAAAAGGTAGTGAAAAGAAACTAACTCCAGCAGACTTAGTTTGAGCTGCATTTTCCCCTCGAATATTCCATATCAGACTTAATATTTAAAGAATAATCATTCATTATTTGGGGCAGGAGGCTGTACTCTGGCAAGTGCCTTTTCTGTCCATCATGTTTGACTGGAATTTTGTGAGAGCTCAACCTCTGGGACTTATTGCAGAAGAAGAATTTGGTTCCATCTTGGAAGCATTTCAGATGATCTCACTTTGTATTTTATTTTATAGCTTTGACAACTACTCTGCTAATGTAATGGTCGATGGAAAACCAGTGAACCTGGGTTTATGGGATACAGCTGGACAAGAGGACTATGACAGATTACGTCCATTATCGTATCCGCAAACAGTAAGAAGCTATAGCACAAGAGCTGAAATTACGTTTATAGTCTAAGTAGTCTAATTGTCTTTACTGAATATAGCTATGGTTAACGCTTATATTAAATAGCAAAGTTAACCTTTTGCAAATTTCTGCTTAATGCTGAAGGTGTAATACTTTAGTATACTTCAGTATGAGAGCATTCTGCATTTAGCAGTTGTTAAAACCTGCATTACCCATGTATGCTGATGTGTGTTGCCTTTCTATGTAGTTGCAGCCCCAGAATTAACTGGAATATTTATAAATTTGGTGAATGGAGTAGTCTCATCAGCAAGTCCATTGATTTAAGGTTAGCATGCCTGCCAAAAGTAGGGATTTGTCTTTGTTTCTCAGGCGTGCTTGTTTTGGTTGCCCACTGACATGAACATTGCTAAGCACTTGATGTCATTCAGCCTCATTTGGTTCCAGAGGTAGTATTAAATGTGCAACAGCATGCCTTTAAAAGAAAATGTTGCTGTTGATGTGGGCACTGTTCCGTTAGGGTTCTTAAATTATTTCAGCCCAAGGCAGTTTTTATTGTGCTCTTACAGTATTAAACTTGGGAGAAATGTATATGTTGCTTCATTGCTTGCAATCTGTCAAATCTTGAATATGCATATGCTGTCCCCTGCTTGTCTTGGATAGGGAAGATGAAGTAGTCTTCTCTGTCTGTAGCTATCACAACAGCTCAGCTAATATCTTCTAGATGCTAGTCTCCTGAAGCTGTCTTCTGCTAAGCCCAGTGGTCTTGGTTTGAGGAGATTCCTTTTTCTAACAGAACTGTCCTTGTTCTAAAGGAAAGTGGTAATTTGTAGTTATATTACAGCAGAATAATTACTAGCTACTACAGTGCAGGAAACTGGCTTTCATGTTTTCAGATCTTGTTCAGTTAGTCTGTGGTCTGCCTGCATTCTTTAAGACAAGACTTTTATTAAATGAACCATAATATTTAAATTTCTGGTAACCATATCTTAATTCATTAGTCTCATTTCTCGTTGTGCCCATCAGTCCTTACAGTTAAGTTTTCTTCTCAAGTCGTAGACTAGAGGCTACTGCTATTGTGTCAGTTAGAGAATGGCAGCAAAACTGCCAGAAACTTCTGTTTCTGCCAGCAGCTAGGAAGAAAAAGCAGTTATTAGACCCTCCTCGTAGTAGGTGATAACATTGCTAAGACTGCCCAAGAGCCGGTCAGCATCATGGAAACACAGGCTGCAGTCAAGTTTGAACAGATGAAAGGATGTGGGAGGAGGGACCATAGGCCAAGCTATGCTTTGGGGGTGGGCCATGCTTTCGTACCTGGTGCAGTGAGCAGTGTGTGGGCCTGTGTGATTTTTGGGTTATAGCACACAACAGATATTGCATGCAGTGTATAATGGATCGATCCTACATCATTAATAATGACTCTTGCACCATAAATAATGATTGTAATTTATGTGCAAACACTTGGAGAATATGCTGTACTGTGTGCTGCTTTCTAGCAAGAGGAATATAAAAACAGAAAATAAAATCATATTTTAGGCACTGATTTTTATTTTATTTTAAATGTTTTCCCTCTCCCCACTCTCTTGTGCTAATGCTTACCCAGCTTGAGACAACACTGCCTCATCTTGTATTTTTAAGAGCTTCTTGATTTCACTATTTAAAAATGTGCTGTTGCTAGAAATCCTTGGTCATGGTTATAATGTGAATTAGAAAGCACTAGTTCAGGTAGAACCTGACTTGCCTCTGGATCCTGACTTTCACCAAATAGTGACAGTAAACTTGACAGGAACCTGTTTGTGAAGCCATGTGCAAAGTCAGGCTTTGCTGAATGCTGTAACAGTACTGTCAGTGATGCTTTTGATCAGAGGGCACGTGTGCGTATATGGAGTCTTCCTAATATGTTTTTCAAGCAGAGTCTGTGCTGGCCCATGTGCTGGCAGGCTTTGCACTGAGTCCCTGGCCCCCAAGCTGCAGTTTTGTCATTCCGCTGTGTGTAAAGGACAGTAAATGTGTAAAGCCAGGCCTGTGTTCACAATGCTCTATATGGAGGTGAGCTGTTTTGGGGCTAAGTATTTAGTGTAATGGTCAGGTCGCTGCAAGAAGTGCTTGTGCACATGCTTTGATCAAAGAGCATATGCAGCTGTTAATGGTGACTTGGGCATAGGTGATATAGGGAGAACTTTGGACGTAAGGGATTAACAGCCGAGAGAGCGTAAGATTCCCTGAGGTGTGAAGAGCTTTGGGAACCATGTGAATGTAAAGGTGGTGTGCTTCCTAGGAAGAGACCAGTCAAGTAGCAGTCTGGCCAGACACTAAACTGTATCTGCTGATATTGTCAGCTGTAGGATTGTCACAGAAAGGTTCCATATACTCTTTCAGTTCAGTGGATCAATCGGTGTGTAATCAGGCTGTTTTGATATCTGGGCACTAAACCATGCTCCAGACTTGGCTACCTTGACATACTCTATCTTCAAAGATTTTCTGAATAAGGAAAAGTACCCGATTAAATAAATCCTACTAATTTTTTTTCACTGCAAAACTTTTTTTTTCTTATCCATTCAGTTCCACTGTGTTGTGGGGCCTTCAAACTCAGAAAGAAAGCAGTTTGCTGTTGTCTTTGTCACTAACCTATTTCTACATCTTTGGAAAAGACTTCTGTCAGGCTTTTCAGAAGTAATGTGTGTCAAGTAATGTGGCACTGGCCAGATGAGTGTTTTCTTTTTGAGGGGAAAGTTCTGTGAGGATTGATGAGCACAGTAATTCTGAGAAGAAATGGTTCATTAAGAGCACACTTAAAGGTACTCCTGAACTTAATTTATGTCATACCTGTTATTAGGTTGGAGGGACCAGTGGTAAGAATGTAACTTCCAGTCTGAAAGATCAACCTATTTCCGTATGTAACACTTTCAGTAAATTTTGTTTCCCAGTTCTGTTCTTTTTTGCTTAAATAGTGATAAATTGGCCCCTATTTTACTAGACTACAACTTTATCTTGTGCTTAGAGTTGTATATCTCTTGGATCTGTATTATTGCTTTATTGATGTGTGTGTGTGCTGCTAGCTCTGTAAATCAGAGCTCTGAAGAGTAACCAAATAAGGAGCTAAAATGTTGTTTGCCAATACATTAATTAGATTTGTGATATGCAGGAGCCAGCTGAAAGTTGCAGATAATTCATAGAATTTCTTGTCAATCCAAAGCACTGAGCCTCTGAAGGAAAGCGGGGAGGAATCTGCGCAATACACAGAATTGGAAAACAGAAGTAGTGGCCATAGTATCACGTTGTTTGGTGTTGCACACCTTTCTTCTTCGGTGTTCTGGCTTTGGAAACGTGCTTGGGTGATGCATGAGTAAATGGGTTGCAAGTGCATAGCAATGCAGGTGTCAGTAGTTAACCTAACATAATGCCTTGAAATGCACCACAATTGACTAACATTATGACATACCTCTCATTTCTTAACAGATTTAGCTCATACTTGTGTTTGCTTTGTTGTGGGATGGGGAAAGCTGGAGCTTGTGAGACTTGTTCAGGTGTAAGAATAATGTAGCAAGACTAGTAATATCTAATTTATCAGATCCAGAAAATTTTCTGGTTAGCCAGGTGAACATTTTCTCAACAGCTCTAGAAACACATAAGCCTATGAACCTTATCAGCCTTTGAAACGTACACATTCTAGAAGTTGCTACAAAATCTTGTCGATTTTTATCTATTTTGCAGTCATCTTTTCTTTGAAATTTTTTAAAACCCAGTTGATTTATTGCAGTAATCAGCCCCTACCTTTCAGTTGAAAGACAAGCAGTGTATGCTGCCTAAAGGCTTTCACTGTCTTGAGTTAGTTGCATAAGGAAAGAATGGGAGGGTGGGCTAGTCAGGTCAGTGCAGTCATGGTTTTTTAGAACTCCCCTAATTCTGACTGAGCTGGAGGAAGGAAACTGAAGTGTGTTAATGCAAAAATAATATCTGATCAATGTGAAACCAATGCAGGGTTCACTGTAATCTCTGCACAGCAGTTATGCTGTGGGAAATAAGCTGATTTTCATCCAATAAGTTTAGATGGGCTAAGAATGTTTTACATGGAAGCATTTGTTTATATTTGGCCAGTAGATCGTTCTTTTACTCAAAATTGCACCTGTTTGTTCAAACTGAAAGCTCTTAGAACCAGTGTTATTTCCTGTCAGAAGTAGTGGAACAGTCGCACCTCATAACATGGGATTTAAAGTAGCAAGCTAAGTGTGAGCTTGTGTAAAGCTCGACTCACTTGAATTCTCCTTGTGTGCAAGATGGAAAGAAGTCTGCAGTTCTAATGATTCTTCTCACTACCTACAACTTTTACTGCTCCTCGCCTTTGTTTGTTGTTTGTTGTCAGGGACTTTTTCAAGGTTCTTCTGTATTTTCAGTGTTTGAGTATCACAGATTTCAAATGTAGGGAGCAAGACTTGAAAATGCAAGCATGCTGCCAGCATAACTGTTCCAGTGTTTATAATCAGCCAGCTCAGTAACTGAATCAAAAGCTTAATTATATTAATGAGTGTGTTCTCCAGAGTTCTAGTATACTGAGCTAACTTTCAAAACTTGCTTTATAGGATGTGTTCTTAATCTGCTTTTCACTTGTGAGTCCTGCTTCCTTTGAAAATGTCCGTGCTAAGGTAAGTATAGCCTAGAGAGCACTCTTTCCTTGAGATTGATTTGGGTCCTGTTTGTTAGGTTTCAACCTGTATTCTTTCCCTTGATTCAGGGAAATGAGGTTCACATGCCCAGTGCTGGGACCAGTCTTCTGTAAAAACAGATGGTCATTGTCAGTAGCATGATGGAACAGTGCAACTTTACTTAATTGTGCAGGAAGACTTAGCAAATCTGTCTTAAGATACGGTGTGGTGAGGGGAGGCCTATTCAGTGGAATTCAGAAGCCTTTTTTATTCCTGTCATGATTTTTTCCATGGCCAAGGAGAAATTATCCATACTCTTGTGTTGGACTTCTCCCATGGATGGGCTTGGTTTTCCTGACTGCAAAAAACGGAAGAGCAAACAAAGTTGCATTAGGGTTTTTCACCCTGGATAATTGACGACTTCTGGCTAAGACAAGGAGTTGAATCTCTGTATCTGTAAACGCAGGAGGACATTTACAGTATAAAAATGAGGTCTTGTGGGGGTTTGCTTTCTCTCTTAATATACTGTAAAGGAGTTTGGGGAGGGAAAGCGTTTGAAAGCCTTACATGAAAGTTGTTGCACATCTGCTTCTCTTTTATTTTTTTCCAGTGGTATCCTGAGGTGCGGCACCATTGCCCCAACACCCCCATCATCTTAGTAGGTACCAAACTTGATCTCAGAGATGATAAAGACACTATTGAAAAACTGAAGGAAAAGAAATTGACTCCAATCACCTACCCACAGGGGCTTGCCATGGCAAAAGAGATTGGTATGATGATTCCCAAGTTAACATACTAAAATTCATGCTACAGCTTCCTTTTAAGAAAAAAAAAAAATCCCCCCCCCCCCCCCCCCCCGTGGCAGTCCACTAAAAGCAGTGTTTTGTGTCACTGGCACACTGTAGAGAATTGTTTTGTAACTTCAACCTCTTTCGCTCTGCACAGGTGCAGTGAAATACCTAGAATGCTCAGCACTTACACAGCGAGGCCTCAAGACAGTGTTTGATGAAGCTATTCGAGCAGTTCTTTGCCCTCCTCCTGTAAAGAAGAGGAAGAGAAAATGCCTGCTGCTGTAAATGTCACCCTCCCTGCCCCCACTCCGAACCCCATGTGCTTTGCTCGAACAATGGAGCATTCACATTCAATGCCAAGTTTTTCTGTTATAAATTTGTTCTTTCATGACATTTTTGAACCAATCAACAATTTCAGTTTCACTTGTTTTAAAGTATGAGAATTGCTTTTCATTCTACTAAAAGTGAAATCTTAAAAGACCTATGTAAAGCCTTATTTTTAAAGTCCTATTGTTGCTCAGATTAATCAATTGTTGCCAAACTATCTGCTGAACTAAGTTGCATTGTTGTGCTATGAACACTAAGCACTAAACTGTTTTAAAGACATCTGTCTTTAAGAAGACTCTAATGTCCATTAGGAAATGCAAAAACACTCTCGTTTTTCACAGAGAAGTAACAGTACAGTATCCTTAGCAAAATGTTGCTAATGCATTCATTAAACACTTTCTCAACCCAGGGTTGTTGCGTAGCATTGTGTATCAAACCTAAAGGAGTACAAGAATTGATATTATGACTGACCACCTTGAGTCACAGTAAAAAATGCTTTGTCACTGGTAAGGGCTCAGTTGCAATTTAGTTCTTACTACTACAATTAAATATAAACATTCTTAATTGAAGTTTATCTAGTCCTTTTGATAGCATTGTATTGTGATGGATAGGTGAAGCACTGGTTGGAGATCAGATGAGGTTGCCAGGCAGTATTTGACACTGTACAGATCAATTTATACACTATGTTGTCAGAGTAGTTGAAAACTGAATAGACACTTGTCACAGAAAAACCAGTAAACTTCTATCACAGATATGCAGTAGATGAAGAGAGGTTGGTGTTCATAGGTAAGTTCTGGATTTCTTTTCAAGTAGGGCATTCACTTGATGATGTTTTTGAACTGGTCATTCCCACAACTGTTGAACTTAGAAAAATGCTTTTCTTGTAGAATCTCTTGTTACTGAGCAATATAACTTGTATTTTAAAATCTTTGAGTGATAGAATTTTGCATTTTTTTTGGTAGATTAGTTGAAGCATATTCTTATTTTCCTTTTCTGATCCAGTAATTTTTGTGCTTTTGGAGGAGCTTTCTTTAGTCTTCTATATACTAGATGTAAAAATCAAGTGAGCAGCTTTCCAAGTTTTAGTAATTTTTTTATACTTTAGACTTCCTTAAACTATGAACCTTCTCAAGCATCACTGTTTGCCAGGTATCCCAGCACTGTAATGTTACTAATGCTGACAATTGTCCTTTACCTCACCTACATGTACATGTGCATCGATTTATTTAGTAATGGTAACTTGGGTCTGTGAGGTTCTGTAAACTAGTGCTAGTGCTAACAATGTTCTGTACATTCTAAACACTGGCAAGAATACAATGTTGAACTCCACCCTTTCAACCACTAGAGCAAAATTTAAAAATCAAGTTGCAAAATTGTGAAGTTTTTACATTGATCTTTTGCTAATGCAATTAGCAGTATGTTTTGCATGTATGACTTAATAAATTCTTGAATCATGTTATTGGTAATGTGTGAATTTCTGAGTAAGGGTTCTTAGACAGTGACTGCAGAAGTGTGAATGCTGGCCATTCTTTGTAAACCATGACAGCAGGGGTTTGTTTGGGACTGGCTTTCTGCCAGTCATGTGCGTTTAAAAACAGGCTCTTTAAAATGAGTTAGTGTTTGAGATGTTTTGGTGGCAGGCATGGAGATTAGTTTTTGGATCTCTGGTCTAAGAACTAAGTAACACACTTTCCCCAGCCCCCAGCATTGCTCAGACACTGCGCTCATTTTGCTTGGCATTAGCTCTTGCTAAAGACTTGCAACCTAACTCCTATGCAATGAATGCTTAGTCCCAAACCACATACTCCAGGAGCAGGTTTTCAAACTCCTGTGGGAAAAGGCTTGAATTTCATGTTAAGTTGTAGAGGCTGTATAGATGATTTCCCCTCCCTCCCACCCCCATTTACAACAGGGTACTCCACTAGGGTGACATCTGGACTAGCTCAAGCAGGATTTGGAAGGTAGTAGTTGTACAAATAAAGCTATTTCCTTTCCTTGAGGCAGCTTTCCATTTTCCTCTCCCTAATTTTTCTTATCAACCTTAATGGGTGATCTTTAGTTCAAGTACCACTAAGTGTCACAGATATGAAAAAAAGCAGGGGGGGGAGGGGAAAATGCTAGATCACACTCCATTTACCAACTGTCAGACTTGACCAAATGCTCAGAAGCAAGGTAAATGCAGAGTGATGTGCTGTGTGTTAAGGAGGGCTGAAAATACTGCTAATGAACATGTTGAATCTTTGCTCCGCTCACTGGGGGTAAAACAGGTGATCAGGTTTGTTCATATGTCTCATTGTCCCAATTAATGCCCTCCCCCCCAGTGTTTTATCTTGGATACATCACAGGGATTTGAGATGTGGCAGTGGGTTTATACATTGGTAGGGTCTCGGAAGAAAAGACTGTGGCTTGTGGGAAACTCCTACTACCCTAGGAGAGGCAGGTTAGCTTAACTTTAATGTCTCCATCTGCATCAAAGTAACTGGGCATAAAAATCTGGTCTCACCCCACAATGTGATTTAAGTTCTTACAATGCTATTAGCCACTAGTTGACCCCCTGCCCCATGAAGACTGCCACTATGAAACACCCAGCTACAGTAACAGGATTCAGTTAACAAAGGAGGGATTCCTACCCTGGAGGTAAAAAGCAAGAGTCTTACTTCTGCAGGAACTCATGGCCTCCAGCAGTGCAACATTTGCTAATACTATACAGTAATGTTAGCTGATGGTCCTGTTGACTAAGCATTCAAATCACTGAGTGAAATGCTCACTGGATTGCATCTTTGTCCTACCCTGAAGCATGGGAAGGTATTCAGTATTAAACATTTTTTATTTTACAAGAACTTTATTTTGTCCTCAGTTAAATGGCACAGCAAAAGCAATACAATGGGATCTGAAAATGACTGCTCTGACTATAAAAACACTGTGTAGAAAAATGCTTTGTAAGGGACCTTCTCTGAAGAGTAAGCCATAGAAGCCAAAAAGTTAGATTTGTTTTAAAATCTGACAACTTGACAACAGAAGCAGGTCCTTAGCCACTGCTTTCTTAAGTCATGGTTTCTGTAGAAACTTAAAAAAAAAAATAAAATAGCAGTTTCCACAATTTTCCATGGAATCGCCAAAAGAAAAGCTTACTAGAATACAAAGAAAGCACAGCAATTCCCGCAAGGCTCCAAAAGTCACCTCCACATGCCATGATAGGCCTGCAAAAATCCCTTTGTCTCACTGCAATTTTGGTAGGTCCCTAGCAACGTCAATTTACAGTTCTGACAGGTACAAGACTTCCTGAAGGAGCCAATTGCCCTCAAGCTTGTGAATGGAGGACAGGTATGCTGTCCAGCATACCCTTAAGAAATTAATCTGAAGTGTTTCTACATTCATAATGCAGGAGGTATAGGTGTGAAAAAACATAAAACCTAAGCAATAGATACAAAAATATTGCACATTAAATACAAGAAAAAAAATGCACCATGGGCTGTTACTGAAACATCATTTCAGAGGAACAAACAAAAGTTTCTGCTGTTTCACTTTGTTGTTTTCATCTTCCCACACACACTTCCTCCAGAAACTAGCTGTTCTAGACAGTGCAGTTCTGCTTTATTTTGTAACATCCAAGAATCTTGGTGACATAAAAAGATGGGCAGCAGACCTCATTGTGGCTCAGTCTCCTACCTATAAAATGAAGTCTGAAGCAGAGCTGAAGCTACAATACAGGTTGCAACATCTGGCTAAGGCAGGAACCATGCTGCCTCAGTCTCCCTGTTTGTTAGTCAAGATCTAGTGGTTTACACATAATTGGCTCAAGTTCCTTGTATTGTTCCATTTCCAAAGACAGTTGTTAAAATGCAGAGAGGGTTCAAGTTCTGAATTTAAGAGCCTCCACAGAGCAAAATGCATTTTGCATTCTGAAGGAATCACTTCAACCTCTCGTTTCCATTTCAGGTATGGCATAAAGGATACTTACGTCTGCTTAAGCACAACAGGTCAAAAGCCTCCCGAATACTTCACCTGAGAGCAGCACTGCTGTTCTCATACTACGTTGGTATTAAAATCATCTTGTGTCTGACAGGAAATACAAGATGCTTTATCCTGGGACAAGCTGTTCAGAGCCTTAAGTACAACATCTGGCATGTGATCCGTTATCATCTTGGGACTTATTAAAATATTTCTGAAGACAGTTTCTTTTGACCATCTTGCAGTGTATTTAATGTCTGAAGAGCACCACCTAGAAAGAAATATTTTGTTAGCCTTGAAGCCAGGTGACTAATGGGCCCCCCAAGCTTTGTATGTGCAGTGCTGGAATATTTTAATAGAAGGGGAAAGTGGGATCCTCCAGATGCCTGACTGCTTGATTCTGATCCACTGCTGATAACACAAGTTCACCACAGGCATGAGCAGGATCAGAACTAGGCTAACTTGGTGGTTCTGGAAATCTTCCTGCCAAGCTGCTCTTCAGCTGGCTCCTGCTTTGATTACACTTGATTAGGGACATGAGTACAATACCGTGCAGTCTCAAACACTTAACATGGTAGTTAACAACCAGAGTGATACTGCTGCTATGACTTTTTTCCCCTTAGTTTCTGTTCACAAGTTAAGCTCTTCCATGATAATATTTAAAGAACAATTAATATTTATTAGATTAGTTCAAAATGCTATGGGATTTGATATATTGGGCCTGCTCAGCAGGTAACATGGTAGTAGTAAGAACCATCCTTGTTATGAAATATAAAACATTAATAACTAAAAAGGGTCCTGCCCCAGTAAACTAACTATAGCACATCCTGGTCTACAACAAAGGCTCTAGGTACTACACCTACATTTCTGGGCCAAGAGATTTATGATGCCCAGACTCAGGTTATTGCTGTTTCAGTACACACCACTGACAATATGAACCATTTACACTAATGTCTTAAGATGAATTGAACGGTGAGGGAAAAGGCCAAACTGCTCAAAAGCAAGGACTTGGGTAGCTTTTGGCATTTCCTCCCTTCTGGTCACTGAGGCTGCTCTTGCCTGAATCATGTTTGCTGCATTTCAAGACAAAACTGGAAAGGATAAAAGCAGTTTCCTTCTTTACAACACTTAAAAAAAGGATTCCCTTTCCCAAAAGTTGCAGACCCCCATTTGCTCTGCAGTTTGCATGTCTTTTCCCTTCCTGCTTCAGGTTGAGGGAGGGGGGAACTTAAGGCAGCATGCTACTTGTAGGAATTATTAGAGAAAAGATATCTGAGACAAGAGCCAAAAGCAAAAAGGGATCTGAACTACAGATATTGAGGCAAAAATGAAACTGCTCAGTAGAAATGCAGCTTCTCTTTCTCACCTCCCCCCAGCCGCAACAAACCCATTTTTATAGAAACCAGTTTTGACACCATGTAGGTTCTCCATGGAAACTACTATATCTCTAAAGTAATTATGGTCACCACATGTTTACATATGTTGACTATATGTCAACCCTGTCAAATATTTAAGTAGCATGTACAAACATCCAACCCTTTCTGGTCATTATGATCACTGTACTTCACTTGTACTTTTTCATGGGAAGGGGAGGGGAAACGAGCACTGGGTGGAGCAGAAATCAGTAAAAGGTAAGAGCTTGCAGAAAGAACTGGCTGGAGTGGAAAGAGCATGAGCAAGTGAAGGAAAAGATGGAGACAGGAGCCAAGGAAAGCACTTGAATGGTAAAGAGAAGCTGAACACTTCATGCTTTACTGAAGTGGACCTTTGGTTTATCTACCTTCTTGTGCTGGATTCTTCTACAATATGGATGATTTTCCCAGGAAGATACAGCTGAGGATACTGAGGTGAATTTAAATGAGATTCATCCCCCAAGGTACTGTAAGAGGGTGAATGATGAACCATCAAACTCTCCTCAGCCAGAAGAGGTTGGGTCAGGGTGTCTTGACTTCTACCATCCAGCTCAGTTGGGAAGTTATCTGGATTTCCCCCAAAGACTTCATACCAACACCCATGCAGTAAGATCTGGTACTGAGTTCAGAAAGAAAGCAACAGAATATAAAAGTTAATGACTATTCATTTTCCCCACACACATTGCCCCCAGTCACTTTTTAGTTAGCAAGATCCCTACATCTGAGTTTCTGCACAGTAACTACACCTATTTCTTTGGTACACAGCCTCATCCACTTAAACCACTCAGGGTCAAATAAAGGAGAAACAGCTCTAACAGACCATTTGATTTTGGTGGGTTTTCTTGTTGAACTTTATAAGCTTCCCCCCACATCTGTGACTTCTAGCTGCCCTCTGCTGCTTCTCCATTTACTTCTAAGCATTCTCAGGCAGCAGTATTTAGTCTTGATCCCACTCCTCTCTGCACCCTCAAAGGAGTCTTTTGCCTGAACACATCATTCCCATACCACACACCCCATCTCGTGCAGTCCTCTACGTCTGCGACTTCTGCCATCCTGTGGATGGAACCATAGAATCAGAGAGAAGCAGGGCTGGGAGGGACCCCCAGAACTCATCTAGTCCAACCCCCACTGCTCCTTCTATGCAATGGTGCAGCCAGACAGAAGCCTGCCCTGCTGGTAGGAGTGGCACCCGTCTCTACAAGACTCACACTTCCCTTTGTTTCCAGGAGCAGGACCAAACCATCTACTGAGCCTTGCTGGAGTGTTGGGTCTACCAGTCACTCTTCAGTCAACTGGAGGGACTGCAGCCTCCACAGTGCTCCAGTTAGAGCAGAGCAACACCCAGAGAAAGCAGAGTAAACATCCACTGCTGGGCTTCCCACAGTCTGTGCACCTGGGGAACATTTCTAGTCCATGCACAATCCTACTCCCTACAAATGAACAAACTGTTGGTCCTAAAGTACTCAATTTCCCCAACTTCTGCTAGGCATAGTGTGTACGGTACCTTAGGCCTGTTACAATTGGCCACTATTCTCACGATTCTTCGTTTCAGGTCTTCCATGTTGGGCATACTTAACCTGTTTAACATAGAGAATAAAGAGCCTCTTAGCATTCTCCGTTGATCAGTATTGCCCAATGAAAGCAGAGTTGGCCACCTCCTGCCAGCAAACTCACCTTGCAACGAGGTCTTTTCCAACAATGACAGATATGATGAAGTGCTTAGTGTAGTCTGCAAGTGATTTGCTAAAAGACACAACACAAGAGCAAGAACCATGCATACATTTGAGTTTCAGGCCAACCTGTTATTTTTATATTAAACGTGCTACAATAGAATAACTCAGAAGAGTGTTAACAAACAGTTATTTTACTATACTTTTAAGGCTAAGTCTAGAAAGGACAGGAACACAGACACAGTTGATACTGAACCTGCTGCATATATCACATCTAGATGTTTAACGAGGCCCAGAAACACCAGACAGTTTCACACTGTGTTTTGGAAGCAATCATTTGCAGCCAGAGCTCAAAGTATTTGTTAATTAAATAAAAATCACTGTATAATTATTTTTGGCCACTTAGGAACAAGGCTTAGCTTAAGACTGTACAATGCCAACCAACCTTGCTGTTCAAAGCCTTTATAAACAGGCTAGGGACAAGTCCCAGTTGCACCCAAAGCCAAACACCAGTCAGAGCAGATGAACTGTTCAAGTGTTTTGTTTTTATACAGAGCTTAAAGTGATGGCTTTTAAGCCATAATTAATCTCCACTATAACTACTGTCACACCAGGATTTCTCTACCTTGTACCAAAGCCAAGCACAGCAGTACTGCATTTACCTTAACAGCCCTCCTGGAGGAGAGAAGGCATAACACCGGAGCATTGGGAAGGAGTTCTTGAGCAGGACGGCCAAAATGGAGGCTGTTCCGGCACCTAAACTATGCCCAACTATCACCACTTTATACTCCTAGAGACAGAAACAGAAGAGTTCCAAAGCATGGTTAAAAAGCAACCTCTTCACATGACAAACTCTCTCACTTCAGTTTCCATGGAAATTTTTTAGCAGAAATCTTGTAAGGAAAGCTTAAAACTCCTATGGATTTTGCAACTTACAGGGGCAATGGTGAGAGCCTGGTTTAGAATTCCATCATTTATTAGCTTTCGGTAAATGTAATTTGCAGCTTGTGTTATACCCTAGAAGACAGCATTAAGTTAGAGACAAGAGTTACCCCCTGCTGAAACACAATACATGGATACCTATAAAATACAGTCTGAGGAGGTACACTACCCAATATTTTCTGCAATATTTAGCAGTCTAATTATTTCTGCTCAACAGAGCTCTACTGACATATATATGCACTGCCCCAGCAAGGGACCTTGCTACTCTACTGCACATTTTACTTAAAAATGCCAGGAATACCTTAAAAAAGAAAAAAGTGGGGGGGCAGCCAACCAGTGCATGGGTGCCACAAGTGGCACAGGGCAGAAAGCAAAGCAGCAGAGTAGGTAGGGGAAAGGGATGGGAGTGGCACTTAGGGAGGGTGCAGAGGTAATTTGTGGGATGCCTCCTACAAAATTGGCCACACCAATCTAAAGGGACAAAGTCAGGTTCTACTCTGCAACGTTGGAGGCAGAATTTATTACTGCCATTGGGCCACCCAGAGAGCTTGTCTAGTCTGATTCAGAGAGAGCTCTTTCCCTTAACTGAAGGAATACAATTGGTACTTTGATTTTTCCCTTAAATATATTACTTTGCAGAGGTAAAGAGTAAACACACACCTTGTGTACAAGGCCATTTTCCAGAAGGTCTTCTAGTGTCAGGTCTTCACAGTCTGCTGATAGATCAGTGATGATATCCTGCAGGTAAAAAGTGAGACATTTAGCCATTAGATTAAATTAAAGGCATTTACATGAAACCACAATCTGTGACACACTGTTACAGCAAGAACATGATGTGGTGATATCATCAAATAAATTTCAAGCCTACAAGTAACCGCACGTTAACTTGAGAACAAATGTCTCTTACACACACGCCCCCACCCCTGAGCAGGGTGTGGGTCCCAGGGGAAATCAGCCTGCGTGGGGCCCTGCCCCCTGACGCTAGGAAGCTGGTGGTGGATTTGGCAGGGCAGGGGAGTGCCAAGTGGCTGGACATGACACTGGGCCCCCACAAAGCACAGGGCCTGGGGTGGTCGCCCCAATTTGCCCCCCCCCCCCCCCCCGCCCGAGACGGCCCTGCAAACACATTTAAAAACTCATCAGAAAGATACCAAATAGTACAAGACTCAGATTCATTAGTGTGTGAAAAAAAATGAAACGTGAGCTATATATTCACATATCTCCACCACATCAAAAGAGACTCTCGGCCCATGCTCCAATTACTCCCTTAAAGCGGTGCCTAAGCTCCTGATGTATCCAAGAACAGACACTCATCACTTAAATCTAGAAGACTATTTTTCTCTGGTTGCCGATTCAAATGTTCGTTACTGTAGCACTATTTCCTCTAGCCACTACAAAGACATGCACTGTCTGTCTCCTCTAAACCACTGGGGTTTTCCCCATCTCCAGACAGCCAGTGCTACACAACAGAGACCATACCTCGAAAGACAGGGTTCCTCTTACTGCAACCACAACAGCCTCTTTTTTGTGATCCAAAGCGACAAAAAATGGAATCTCAAAAATCTGAAGAGGGAAAAAGCAAAGTGCTCAACAAAAGAGACCAAGTTTCCACCGTAAGTCAACATTTATTTTTATTTTCTAGAGAGAAATAAAGACACTGAACTTCTATGAAGTTGTATAAACTTGTCTTTGTAAACTCAATCTCTTATCTATTGCGAGCTCTAAAAAGGAATTGTATTATTCTCATACAAGGTTACAGGAATGTTTTGCTTTGCATTGCAACACATCGTTTCAATAAGTCTCTTCCTTCTGTAATGTTAACTTTGGTGTCACTGTTACCTAAACAAGAACCCTTGGCCCAGGGTTGAAATTGCTTTGTTTGAACATTCTGGTTTTGCAAGGTCTTCATTTTAGAACATGACGGTTTGGAAAAGCAAAGCTTTTGGTTTCTTACTGAATTCAAGAAATTGCAGGGAATTGTTTTGGGGGTTTTTTGTTTTGTTTTTTTTTAAATAGCTTCCCAGATAATTACCTTGTTATGAAAGCTAATATGAATGAAATCTCTGTACTGCAGCCCTGTTATTCTTAGGATGGATCCAAAGTGAAAGTTAAGACAATCACCACCAATTATATCAGGATCTGTTGCTCTGTTTCTGCAACTAAGAAAACAAAAAGAGATTAAAGTGAACTTGCAAGTTCAAGCTAGTCACATTTCCCTTCAGGAACAGATTTCAATTACATTCATGGAGGAGTATGTGTCTATTCATAGTTCAAAGTCTAGCTTCGAAGCTACTGCTTTAAGAAAAATACACAAAAGTAATTACTGAGAAGTTCTGATATAATCTTGAGAAACTCATAAAAAGAATGGAGAATCTAAAATACAAAAACAGTTCTCCAGAACAAATTCATTTTAACCACAGCTACACATTCAGCTCTGAGTTTATCCACGTATTCGATTTCTCAAGTTTTTGTACTGCCACACCTCACAAGATGACACGTCATGCCAATAATCAAGGCTGGATGGCAGATTTATTCACTCTGTTTCACATAAAAGGTGACAGAAGAGATCATATATGTATATGGGATTATGCCTAAAGCTACAGATTTAAGATACTGCGCCAACTTACCAGTCACGGTTAAGTCTACAGAGAGCAGTAAATGGGTTAGTGAATATATAGTATGGCCATCCATAAGCAGCTGCAGCAAACTGCATGTAGTGAGCAGCATTTTCTAATTCAACATCCAAATCATCAGCCTGAGGAGGGGAAAAAAGCCCAGATTAAAGGCTTCAGGTACACACATTACTTCACCATTACAGCCTGAATCTTTTCAACAGCACTAGCAGTCCAATTAAATTTAACTTCTTACATTTTCAGTACAAACTTTACATAGAAGGAAGCCCTAAATATTACAGGGGAACAGGCCACCCTTAAAGAAGCTCAGCCTTATTTTACAGACAGCATTACGTTTCTCTCTTACAAATAATAAACCAAGGGTTTGGAAAAATGCCAGTTATTTAAAATAATCACTGTTTCATTATTTCACTGTCTGCTATTTGTATTGAAAACTGAATGCTTGTTTCAATTAAGTTGTTTGGGACACAGGTCTGATGGGAGGAAAAGCTTTGGATTTTTCTAACAGATTAATCTAAGAGTTGTTCTTTCGATCCGACTCTGTTAGCTGAATCCAGGAGCAAGTGGGGGGGGGGGGGGGGGAGGTTCTTGTGGTCCAGTTACACCCTCCCTGGTCCACCAAAAGGCTGCTGCCAAAGCCAGCATTTCTATTCAGGCACCAGTGAGGGAATCAACTGACTTCATGACTCATCATAATCTACCTGATTCCTTCTAAACTCTTCATTCCACAGGTGTTAACATCCCTCACTCCTTTTTAAGTCTTGATGGTCCACTAAATCAACCTATCCTTTCTTCTGCAATTCTTCTATCTGTTAGCTGCTTCTGGTAATGTAGCTCTTATTCCACAGCCCTGCAGACTTTCTATCTCTAGCTAAAAACATTACATCAGGTGTCGAAATAACTGTCAATGAAGCACTGGAAGTCAAGATGCTCAAAAAGGCTAGCTGTTGTTTTATGAATCTGAAAAAGAGATGTACATTTAATTCTAACAACAACAGGACTAATTAAACAACATATTTTGATTATTTGCCTAGTTGCCTGTGGGGGTGGGGAGGTTATTCATAATATATGAAATGGCAAACTAATGCACATTCCGATAGATACAGTTGTTTTTGCTTCAATCTTAAACTGAATAATTCAGCCTTGGGCCCTTAGGTTATTAGTAAAGCTTCTAGTTTCTTTTTAAAGGAAGAAAAATGTGTGCTCTGTTATGTGTGATGATACACTGCACCAAGTGTACCCCACTTTTCAAATGCCTAGATCTGCCCATGGCTAGATCCAAATTCTCTGGCAAACAGTCTGCACTTGTATCCTCTCAACTAGATGATTCTGGTTTTTATGAAAAAGGAGCAGCAGTTGTAAGTTAAAACTGGCAGAAGTATAATGGGATTCACAAGATGTTTCCCCCACTTCAAGCAACTTAAAAAAAAACAAACTGGTGGAAGAAAAAAAAGACAACTCACTGATCATCAATTAGCACTAAAGCAAAAGCTGTTTCTGCTTTTCCTCCTGCCTTGGACATTGTAACTTTGTTTCCTTCTCTATTAAAATTACAAGTCTAATGAGACCACACTTTCAGCTCAACACTAAGTATGGAAGCATTATCTTTTTATTAGTTTTCATGATGATCATATGCTGATTTTTCTCTGTATGTGTCATTTCGAAGTTTCCCAGAATTGGAGCGTTACTGGTACAGACTATCCATCTGTCAATATATCTATCTGATTTATATGGTACCCTTCCCAACAAAGTCTCACTGCAGGTTCCAATAAAAGGAAGAGATAACTCAAAAGCACTGCTTCCTTTTCTCCCCAGTCTGCTGCCAGTAATCCCACATCTAAATCAGTCCCATCTAGTCATTAACTTGGTTTGCCCCCCCAAATAAAACCTACATTTTAGTTTGGTTTGATGCAATAGGATCTCTTAAACAGGCTGCATCCCCAGCTGGTTTTTGTAGTATATCTTACCACAGGAGATGTTGGGGAATGACAGAGAATTTCTTCAGGGTCTTTTGGACAATTCTCTACTAAGTCTTGCTCTTGATGGAGCAGACTCAAACCTGCTGCTATGTCACTTGGCACCAGATCAGTGTCCTGCAGAAGAAAAATGAAAGAATTTATTTAAAATAGTGCAGGAAATTCACTAACTTTAAAAAAACCCAAAACATTGCCTGTTAAAAGGAACAGTGTGCCGGTAAAGCGTACATGTCTCCTTCAAAGTACCTGATTTTACCTGTTTAAAAACTTCCCACAAATAAAACTCAAGTATAAATCGCCAGATGTCAATGTCTGAAAAAATCATTACAAAAGACTCCTTTTCAAAAGGCCTGCCCAACCTTGACAACAAAACATGATCTGAATGTGAATTTATTACTGGTGCATGCAAACAAGGGGTGTGGGGGAAGAAAGGTTCTTAGCCCCTCCCAAGCTACTACATACTTTCCAAGGAGAGGTTACGCTGTTACATACAATACTCCTACTCCAAGCACACACACTTGTTCGCAGTCCTGTAGCAATACTGGAAATACGTCTCCCAACCCTCTGAGCCTGACCTTACAAAGTGCTGAGCGCTATAGGTCCAAGTGAAGCTGATGGGTGGGGATACTCATCACCTGGAAGGACAGGGTCCCAGGCAGCCTTTTTATCTTGTAAAGAAAGGCAGAAGATGAGGAGGAGACTAAATCATCTTCGTGGCACTAGGTTACCGGTTCAAGCTGGGCCTGGAACAACAGCAACTAAGGGCCTTGCCCACTTTAAATCTCTTTAGTGATTTACAGGGAATGAGACTGTGATCTCACCATGGAATCTGCTGACCTGTGTGTTTCATAGAATCACAGAAAGTGAGGGCTGGAAGGGACCTCAGGAGCACACATCTAGTCCAACCGCTTGCTCAAAGCAGGATCATCCCCAACTAGATCATCCTAGCCAGGGATTTGTCTAGCTGGGTTTTAAACACCTTCAATGTTGGAGCTTCCACCACCTCTGTGGGTAACTTGCTCCAGTGTTTTACTATCCTCCCAGTGAGAAAATTCTTCCTAATATCTAACCTAAACCTCCCTTGCTGCAACTTGACTGTTCTTCCTTGTCTTGTGATCTGCCACCACTAAGAACAGTTTAGCTCCATCCTCTTTTGAACCCCACTTCAGATAGCTGAAAGCTGCTATTAAATACCCCCTCAATCTTCTCTTCTCTAGACTAAATAAGCCCAGTTCCCTCATAAATCATGTGCCCCAACCCCTTCACCATTTTTGTGGCCCTCTGCTTGACTCTCTCCAATTTGTCCACATCCTTTTTATAGTTGGGGGGAAGGGGGCGCAAAACTAAACACAGTACTCCAGATGTGGCCTCACCAGTGTTTAATAGGGCTAGGGACAAAAGCTGCACATAAATAGTCTAGGGCTACCATACATCCAGGTTTTCCTGGACATGTCCTCTTTTTTGGCCCCTTGTTCTCCTGTCCAGGCAGGTTTTTAAGATGTGAGCAAATGTCCGGGTTTTTGCTTTTCCTCCGCTTTCCCAGGCACCAGAAGCTTGGCTGCTTGGGGCTGGGAGCAACAGGAAAGGCGATTGGCTGTTGGAGGTGACATGTTCTGTGCCGGGACCCAGCAAGCTACTCCCAGGTGGGTGGGTGACAGGCAGGCAGGCCTGTGGGGGGCAGGGTGCTGTGGGGCAGAAGTGAGAGGCACACCCCAATCATATACCACTCTCCCCCCTCCTCCCCACCTCCCAACAGGTGTCCTCTTTTTTGATACTGGAAATATGGCAACCATGGTTTAAGTGATCAGAAACTGGTTTAACCTGTGATGGAATATAAATTCAGCGTACATAAGCCAGTTTCAAAATGGCTGAAACTGGTTTAAGATAAACCTGGTTGAATGTAGTATCAGACTTAACTGATCTGGGTCAAACCAGTTTATGCAACCTGTCCCAGACCCCTTCCTGGTTTAAGTTAAATCAGAGTCCCCCAGCATGCCCTCCAGCCCTGGGCTGGGCTGTCTGCTCCAGAGGGCAGGGCTGGCCCTGCCCCTCTCCTCCCGAACCACAGCATACTGCTCCCAGCTGGCTGAGGAGATGGAGACTGCAGGCAGAGCAGCATCTGCCACCCATTCCTCGTCGCTCAAGCAGGGATTCCCCCCCTCCCACAGCATGGACCCCAGCTTGCATCTAATCATGGTCACACCACTTCCATACTAGCTAATGCTGAGAGGTGTCTATGTGTATGAGTCTCTAATTTCACTGGGACAGGCAGACAGAACAGTGTCCATTTAGGGCTTTTTGGAGCTAATCAACAGATAAGCCGGTAATGTCCCTCCGTTCCTTCATTGCTGTTTAAGAGCTTGAATGAATGAGAGAGGTTTTTGTTTTCTTGATGGACTGATAAACTTTATCAAGTCCTGCTGGCTTGACTGCAGCTTGATGCAGACAGGATGAAGAAGCAGGGAACAGGAAATTGAAAAGCTCAGTATCATCAACAGATGCATACACTCCACATAAGCAGTCCTGCCTCCCCTGGGGTGGGATCTGGCAACACTCCCATCCCTTGAGCAGCAAGCCAAGAAAAGCCTGGTGAGGGCTGCTTCCCCTTTCCCATCCAGGCACACCCCAGCTGGGGACTGTGCAGGCAGGGTGGGGGTTTAAACCCCTCCCCAAAACAAAGCAATCTGCTGGGGCCTGGCCATGCTCCCCCTCAGCTCAGCACTCTGGAAGGGAAGGGAGGGCTCGCTCAAGCACCCTCCTGGCTTCTAGCCTGAGCCACTGCAGGCATGTGGCTGAACTTCTTGATTCAAAATGAATGTCTATCCACTTGCAAATCAGTTCAAGCACTGCAAGTTAGACTAACCTGCAAAGATTGAATCAATTCAGGCTTTGACTTTTTGAATGCCTGTCCCTAGCCTAGAGGGGAATAATCACTTCCCTTGACCTACTGGTAACACACCAATGCATCCCAGTATTCCATTAGCCTTCTTGGCAACAAAGGCAACTCCTGGCTCAAATTCAGCTTATTGTCCACTGCAATGCACAGGTCCTTTTCTACAGAGCTGCTGCCCAGACAATCAGCCCCCAGCCTGTACTGGTGCATGTTCTGTCCTAAGTGCAGAACTTTGCACTTGTCCTTGTTGAACCTCATGAGATTTATTTTGGCTGAATCCTCCAATTTGTCTAAGTCACTCTGAAATCTAACCCTACCCTCCAGTGCATGTATTATTCCCCACATCTTGGTGTCATCTGCAAACTTGCTGAGGGTGCTCTCTATGCCATCTTTCAGGTTGTTGATGAAGACATTGAACACAACCAGCCCTAGGACTGAGCCCTGAGGCACTCCACTTGATACTGGCTGCCAACTAGACATAGATTACTACCCTCTGAGCCCAATGCTCCAGCCAGTTCTGTATTCACTTTACAGTCCATTCATCCAGCCCATACTACCTTAGCTTGCCTGTGAGAATGTTGTGGGAGACTGTACCAAAAGCCTTGCTAAAAATCAAAGTACACCACATCCACCAGTCTCCCTGTATCCACAGAGTCAGTCACCTCCTTATAGAAAGCAGTCAGGTTGGTCAGGCATGACTTGCCCTTGGCAAATCCATACCAGCTGTTCCTAAGTCACCTTCTCCTCTAAGTGCTTAGAAATGGATTCCTTAAGGATGTGCACCACGATTTTTCCCAGGACAGGGGTGAAGCGGACTAGTTTGTAGTCCCCTGGATCCCCCTTTTTCCCTTTCTTAAATATAGGCACCATGTTTGCCCTTTCCCACTCATCTGAGGCCTCTTCTGATCACTGAGTTTTCAAAGATGATGGGCAATGGCTCTGCAATCACATCAGCCAAATCCCTCAGGTGCATCCCATCCAGCCCCATGGACTTGTACATGTCCAGCTTTTCTAAGTGGTCCCTAACCTATTTTCAGCACTGAGGGCTGCTCACCTCCTCCCCAAACTGTGCTGTCCAGTGCAGTAGTCTGGAAGCTGACCTTTCCTGTGAAGACTGAAGCAAAAAAGGCATTGAGCACTTCAGCCTTTTCTGCATCCTTTGTTACAAGGTTACCTCCCCCATTTAGTAAGGGACCCACACTTTCCCTAATCTTCCTCTTGCTACCTACATACTTGTAGAAACCCTTCTCGTTACCCTTCACATCCCTTGCAAGCTGCAACTCCAAGCGCGCTTTGGCCTTCCTGACTTCATCCCTGCATGCCCAAGCAATACTCTTATACTCCTCCCTAGTTATTTGTCCAAGTTTCCACTTCTTATAAGCTTCCTTTTTGTAATTATTTTACTGAAGAGTTCCCTGCTAAGCCAAGCTGGTCTTCTGCCATATTTGCTAGTCTTCCTGCATATCGGCATGGTTTGTTCCTGCACTCTCAGTAAGGCTTCTCTGAAGTATAGCCAGCTCACCTGGACTCCTCTCCCCCTCACACTGGCATGGTATAACTTGCATAGGAACAAGCTCTAGATTTCTGAACTGAGTCCTATTGTATGAAAACCCAATTTGAAAGCATGCAGTGCTACTGAACATTCACTGAACTAAAAGGCTACAGAGATGCTGCAGTTCTGCAAAGTCAGAGTTTAAGGTAAAGGGAATGGAAAGAAATAGAGCATAAAATAAAATATTTTCATCTTACTGAAAAGTAGCTGCTGAAGAGTTCTGCAATACTTGTAAAAGCCACTCGGTGGTCATCATTTTGCACAATACAACAACACAGTAACCTAATTCTTTTCTCCCAGACTCGGGTTGCAGTTTTCTTGACATTATAGAATAGCTGGCCTGACTGACTGCTTTCCAGGTTGCGATCTATAGCATCAGTGAGGTACAAGGTCTTTTTACCCCCAAGCGGATCAAAGACAATTACAATTGCAATGATGGTAAAGATGATGATAATCCAGCTGCAACACAGAAGAGGGGAGAGAGGAAGAGATCAGTGAAATCCATGCTTCTAACGTGTCAGATAGATAACAGCTGGGTTCTTTGGTATCTGTCAAGAACAACTGATATCTTCCATATATAAACTATATCTATCTCCACATGCCTTCACTTACTGCCACTGTGATGACAGTCCTGTGATAAGAATAACAGTACAGTGAAGAGAAGTGAAACTGCCAGCGCATTTCACAAGACACCAATTCCGAAGTCATTTCTGAAAAAGGACTGCTTTGAAATGGCTACCTGGTGTTGTGGAAAGCTCCATATTGTATTAACAATTTCTTAAGACATTTCACCCCCTTCTTTCTATTTCTCCTTCCCACACCTTCTTCAGGTCTACCCATTTTTGATCTTTACTCCCCATGTTTCATTCATTCTGCTCCTGGTCTGGCTTCAAGCTTTGGGCAATTAGAAAAAACTGGAAGAAGTCACCTTACCCTATCTAGCCTGATGCACTCGAGTCCTCCCCCACACGCAACAACATCCTTCTTGAAGGAGCTGTAAGGAATATCCCAGTTTTCCATGACTAGGGACTCTCCAAAGGATATTTAAAACAAATGTAAACAGTCTTTCTGCTTTCCAATAATATTAACATTTAGCTTAGTTTACTGTTTACCTGGCAATGACTGTCCCGAAGATGGCATTTACCACAGTCTTTTCACAATGCACCCTGCTGTCTGACACCCAGATAGCACCCACAGTTGCCCACACAAATTCAGGCAAGAAGAGAAAAAGGCGAGTATAAAGCAGTTTAGGAAGAGATTTTCTTGGCCCAGGGTTAGAAATTGTCCCTGTAGTCACACAAAAAAAAAAGAGAATAAAAGATTAAACATCTAAAGTAAAAGAAATCTTATTAAAGACACATCAGCAGTTCGGTACTCAAGTGAAATTTAGACATGTGCAAATGCAAGTTACTTCAGATTTTACAAGAATTAACCTAACCTAACCTACAGCTCAAAAGTGTGGTTGATCTTCAAGCACCCATTGGTATGATTATGCCATTCACTCCCCAGAAACTAGGTTTAAGAACTTCTCTTTGAGCCGCACCCTGATAAAAGTCTCCATTCATCCAAGACAGGAGAATCCTTTTAGACTCCTCCCCTGAGGCATAGGCAAGTTCCAGAGTGGGACAACAGCTCCCCCTTGAGATGAGCTTGTCCTCCTCTCCTCCACCTTTTTTTTTTTTTTTTTTAATAGCCCATAGAGGTTATCTTTTTCCTGCTGCGGGTGCAGCTTTCCCATTAGACGACCATTTCTTTCCCTTTTTCTTTTTTGTATTAGCTTACAGGTCCCTTCATTTGTTTGTGTGTGAGTGTAGCTGTCTTTTCATTACATCTCAGGCACACATTACATCAAGCACATCAAGAATGTCACTGGCAGGGAAGGGAAGGGAAAAAAGCTGTTTTAAAGGCAAATGAATTTTAAGAGCCACTTACTAATTTTGAATATTTGGTGTTACTACTTAGAAGTGACCTTTGGTAGGTCTCCTTTCTTGAGAGCAGATTTCTCAGAAGATATATTTCAGCTTCAATTTGATCATAATCAAACCAAATCAATCCAGCTTGCTGAACAGAGATCCACCCTCACTTATCAACAAGTTAAACTTAGGCTCTTTCTTTGCAATTCTTTCCCAAGCCACTTTTGCTACCAAAAAGGGATATCACAGTAACTCTCATTTTGTGCAATATGTCTACCTATTTAGTTAATAAGATGGTTACAAACAAGACCAAGAGGACACTTCAGCTCTCTTCCAATGATCTTAGTCAATACTCCTTTTCCTCAAGAAAGCAGTCAAACTGCGTTCTTTAAGGTTAACCTAAACTTCCCTGAGTTAGCCAACATCCTGTGCTATTGCCTCATCTGCAAAATAAACGTGTAATCAGGGATGTGCCCAGCACAAGCCAGCACAGGCCGCAAGATGTACACTCCTCAGTGTCACAACCAACCAAACAATGATCTTCTCACCAATTTTTTTTAACAGAATGAAGAGGGCAGGGAAGTCATTTTTAGAAAGTAGTTGTGTTCTAGAACAGGACTTGGCACCCTTTTAGACTGGCCAGTCAGGCACCTGTTAACCTGTACCACTACAGGCCCCATCCCCACTGCTGATTTCCCACTGCTCCGATTCCCTTCCACTTACCAGGTGCCAGCAAAAAACATGGTGAATGCCAAGGGGAAACAGCAAATTTGGTAGTGAGAGCACAGTGCAGGTGACCAAATTGCCACTTTAATGCAGCCCCTTTAAATCACTGATCCCAAACCCAACCCCTTTGCAGGCTGCCAACTTAACTTTTAGGAGTATTTACTGAGTTAAAACAGCAGCATTTACCCAAATAAGCAAATCAGGTGGGATAGGTTTGAAATACTAGAATTCTCATGTGAATTTCTGAGAAAACTACATATTCCCTTTCCAGTTCAAGTTAAAACCTCTCCAATGACATCCATCCTGCAGAACAATCCCTCCCCTTCTTTGGTACTTACACATAATTAGATCACTGCACTCTTGTCCCTTGCCTTAGTTTGGCCAAGTTTCAGATTTAATTTTCAAACTTCCTCAGGGAAAACCATTTCACCAGCTCTTCTTTGGACAATAGAATGTGCCAGGATTTAAGTTGCTAGCCTAGGACTTGGGTTTGAGACCTTGTCTGCTAGGTTTCCTGTGCGACTTTTGCTATCTCACACAGCCTTTCCATGCTTCAGATCCTACCTGTAAGCTGGGGAAAATAATACCTACCTTCAGAACACCTCTAAAGTGACAGAGTGACTAGAAGTGTTTGTCTGGTAATGAGGTGTCTGAACAGAAAATAGAGGAAGGACCATTATAAGCACTTCTGTTGGGGCAGATGCTCCCTGAACCAGAATTCCACTAGATTTAGACAGACTACAGACTACAAAAGTGGGCAGATGAGAACAGGATGGGGTTCAACGTAGACAAATGCAGGGTGCTGCACCTTGGGAGAAGGAATCCACAGCATACATACAGGCTGGGGAGTTCCCTTCTTGAAAGCACAGAGGCGGAAAGGGATCTTGGAGTCATTATTGACTCCAAGATGAACATGAGCCGCCAATGCCAGACCGCAGCCTGCAAGGCCAGCCATACCTTGTCATACATCCAAAGGTGCATCTCAAGCCAGTCCAGAGAAGTGATACTCCCCCTCTACGTGACTTTGGTCAGGCCACAGTTGGAGTACTGCGTCCACTACTGGGCGCTGACTGCACTTCAAAAGGGATGTGGCCTGCCTGGAGGGGGTTCAGAGGAGGGCCACCCGCTTGGTGAGAGGGCAGCAGGACAGGCCCTATGAGGAGAGACTGAAGGACCTGAACCTGTTCAGCCTCAGCAAGAGGAGCTGAGAGGGGACCTGGTGGCTGCCTACAAGCTCATCAGGGGAGATCAACAGCAAACAGGCAGAGCCCTTTTCTCCCCAGCACCACCTGGGGTGCCAAGGAACAATGGTCATAAGCTGATGGAGAACAGGTTTAGGTTAGAGATCAGAAGACAATATTTTACAGTTAGGATGGCCAAAATCTGGAACCAACTTCCCAGGGAGGTGGTCCTCACCCCTACCTTGGGCAAATTCAAGAGGAGGTTGGATGATCACCTGTCTGGGGTCTTGTGAACCCAGCATTCATTCCTGCCTGTGGCAGAGGGTCAGGCTAGATGATCTGTTCAGGTCCCTCCTTACCCTAGCTACTATGAAACAACATAAGTTAGCCTTCCTTCTTCAGGATGAATCTCTCCTGTTTACAGTGCCAGCGTTGCTGGGATGGCCATGTGCTATATGACACGTCTCCACAACAGCCTACGTACACCTTAAGATTCTTGCTATGTGGCACTGAATCCAACTACACAGGCCACTGCTTATAAGTGTCATTACAGAGACTCCCTATGCCTGAAGAAGGGTGACTGCACCCAAAAGCTTGCTAGGAACTTTTTTCTAACTACTCAGTTGGTCTAATAAAAGATATTGCATCTACTCAAAAGAACCTTGCCTGTCTGTCCTGAGACCAACACGGCTACAACCAAAAACCCAGCATTATAGAGCAGATGTGTTTTGCAAAACTTCCTTGGGGAATTTGTCAGAAACATTAAAAATAGTGCAGGTTTCCAGGTCATGTTAGTGAACTAATATTTACTAACAAACCCGGAGGAAGACGTAGCAACATGGCACAATTTCAGTGACGGACTTTCCTGGAGTCCTGCCATTTTTGGCTACCCCCGAGCTACGTTAAACTGTAATCTGCGCATGGCTATAGTGTGAAAACAATTAATCTGTAAGTAGTCATAGTATGAATGTCGACAGGTGGTTGTCAGGGCACATGCGGTTTTTGTACGGACGTTTTAATAGCACATTTAAGTAAAACAAAACATATACATAAAACTGCTGCGGGCACAAAATAACGCAGGCTCGTACCTCGCATGCTGACGCACACAATAGCTGATACAGCGCATATAATGGCAGCCAAGAGGACGAGGAGGACCAGCAGGTAGGTGTGCAGGAGTCCCCCTCCGGTGCAGTTGAACCTCTCCTTGTGAACAGAGTACAGGACGAGAACACCGACCCACCTGCGGGGACGCAGACCGTGGCACGTCACAGCGGGGAAGCAACAAAACAAACGCATCGCTGCAAAGCAGGGCCACTCGTAAACCACCTCGTTTAAGTGTGACCTGTGCGCCGGGACATCTCGGAGGTGCCAAAGGCGAACGGGGGGTGGCAGCCTGTGCAATCCGCCCGGGGCCTGGCCTGGATGACACACTGGGTGCAGCCCAGGCAACGGGGCAGCTGCCGCGTTAGCGGGTCCTGGGGCCTGGCAGCCGCCCAGGGCGCTCGGGGAACCGTGTCCCTGTCCCGAGGGGGAGCAGCTACCGGCGCGAGGGACACGCCCGGCCCGGCCCGCAGCCACCGCCAGGCGCAGGAAGAGCGCGGGCCCGCGCGAGGGCACGGCGCTGCGACCGTTAACGGCCCACGGCCGCGGACCCCCGGGGGTAGTGAGGGGCTCTTACCAGATGAGCCGCAGGAAGAGCTCGAAGGCTCCGGGAAACACGAAGTCGTCGCTGCCGATGGCCCAGCGCCGCCCGAACAGCACCAGCCCCGGCATCGCGCACAGCCCCACGCCCCCGCCGCTACCTGCGCTTCACCTGCCGCGCGTGACGTCACGGCGTCATGACGCAGGTGCGCGCCGGGCAAGCCCGGCCAATCGTCTCGCGAGCTCCGCGAGCTCGGCGCCTGCGCAGGGCGGGGGCGGCCCCGCCGCTGGGGGCATGCGCACAACGCACAAGGTGGTGCCTGTCGGAGGGGCGCGGCAGACTGGAGCCACGTGCAGTGGATCGCAGGAGCCGGGCGGCAGCGCGATCCGTGATCTCCGCCCGCAAGGAAACGATGCAAACGTGTTTTTGAGAAATTCCTGTAACTTTGGCCAGGGAAAAAATATACACTCGAAAGTATCTGACCTGTCAACTTGGCCGGTTTGCCGTCTCTACAATTCATTACTGTAGTCCCAGTTCCTTACTTCCGGTTCCAGTTCCTTTTTCAAAGCTGATCTCGACACAATTAAAGGTTGTTAATGAATTAGACATGCTGAAGAGTTAGAATTTCATTAGAAATCTATATTTACTAGTACAAATTAAAATAATATGTTTCAAGTACATCGTGAATAAAGAGTCGAGATTAGGCGGGGATTATGGCGCAAAATCCTTTTCAGGTCACCCCAAGACACATGTCTTCATTAATGGGGAGCACTTCTGGATGGGTCTGAGCAGGGCAGTGCCCAGCCCAAACTGGAGCCTGAAAAGCCTCCTTTGGGAGAGTCCCTCAGTGGTAGTGAGGTGAGGTTTGGGGGTAATCCAAGCAGGATTTTGTCCAGAAATCCCAGCCCAACCTCAGCCCTTTACACTGTGCTGTTTACTGCTGTGTGACTGTCAGCTGACTGGCATAAGAAAAGCAAGCTTTGGGTTGGGCAGCATCCTGCCCAGGCTCATTCAGGAGTGTGCCTCAGTCAGGAAGATGTGCGATTTGGGCTGACTCAAAGGGAGTTTTGCCCCCTAATCCCACTATGAAATAAACTCCTCATTTGGCACATCATATTTAGCATGCAGGCTTTGAGGGGTGGGTGTCAGGTACCAGGCTAGCAATCAACAACCAAGCATTGGGTTGAGCAGGGACCTGCCCAAGCTTCTTCAGGAGAGTCCCCAGGTGACGGAGAGGTATGTTTTTGGGGTAACCAAACAAGGATTTTGCCCCATAATCCCAGCCCCAAATCAGTTCTTTATCCATAGGAACATACATAGTCTGGGGGACTGTCAGTTGGCAGGCTGGTACATAAAAACCTAGCTTCAGGTCAGGCAGCACCTTACCTAGGCTTCTTTGGGGGAGTCTCCCACTGGCAGATGTATGGCTTGGGGTGAGCACTAAAGGATTTTCACCCATCATCCCAGCCCAAACACAGGTCCTTATTCAGGGCATTGTACACTGCACAGGTCTGGGGGGCAGTCAGTTGGCAGGCTGGCATATGAAAACCAAGCTTCAGGTTGGGCACTGCCCTGCTCAGAATGTTTTGAATAAGTCCTCAGGTGATAGAGACGCATGGTATGGGGTGACCTGAAAAGGACTGCCCCCCATAATCCCAACCTCATCTCAGGTCCTTATTCAGGGCTCTGTACTTGATACATAATGCTATTTTATAAGTCAACATACATTTCTGATGAAATTCTAATTATTTTGCATGTCTGATTCATTACTAACAACCTTTAACTGTGTAAACATTAGCTTTGGAAAAGGACCAGGGAATAAGGAACCAACTTCAGCCTCATCACTAACAGGCCAGGCTTATCTGGCACGTGGTGGTACTTTCTGCTATGCTAGAATAACAACTCAGACTATTGTGCATTTTTCTTGGAGATGTGAACACAATTTCAGCTCTCTCATTTAACTACATACGTAGCCATCATCATCACAGAAGAAACCCTTGCAAGACACAAAAAGAATGAATACTAATACAGGATTTTCTCTGTTGCAAAGAACTCAGAAAGATCATAGCAGGTCATATTTTTTCTTCTTTTTTAACACTATGGATTTTAATTTGAAATAGTTGGGCTTAATCTCATAAATCCTGTCTGCACACCAAACAATGCTAACACTGCATGGCATCCCACGGCAACCTTGAAAGGCTCTCAAGGCATCCCAGTGTGCCATGGCACCCTGGTTAAGAACCATTAGGTGCTCCTCCAGAAAAAGGAGTACAGAACCTTAATACAAGAACAAAGATACAGTTTTCACCATTTCATAAAATGTTTATTGAGGATGGTAACACAGGATAAATCATGCAACAGCTCAGTAAAAAGGGAATCATTTAAAGAATATAAAGAATGGGAACTGGTGCTGCTGATTTTCAAACAGACTTATAAAAATCATACTAGTTGTCCAAAAGTGACACATCAAAACTCACTTGAAGCTGAACATGGACATTTCTTGTAATTTTTTAAAGTAAAGTATAAAGTATTAATAAAAAAAAAATGTAGACCTTGCTTAAAATGATCACTTACAGTTTCCTGAAGTTGAAAATTATCATCAATTTTTCAACCATAGAGTTGCAATAGTAATTTTAATTAATGCGTAGGGCTCTACATCCAAGATGTTTAACTGTCTTTTCCAGAAGGAAGAACAGAACAAAAGTGTTTGCTTGTCTCTAAGCCATGAAATCATACCCTTACCTTCTATGACCTTTATTGCCACCAGATACTTTGCAATTGCCTTCAAGACATGAAAAAAAGTAGCTAGCACAAATCATGGTGGCCACAAGACTGGATCTCTGATATCTTTCTAGTGTTAAAAAGGAGATTGGGGTGGTGGTGGTGGGGGGGGAAAATCTAGCAACTAATAGGAGAAAAAAAACCCATTTAGCAAGCCATGATTGCCAATTTTAATGGCGCTGACACTTTTCATGAAGAACTCCATGTCAGCAGATGGCACAGCATACTGGGAACCACAACTTCACATCAAATACTGGTGGGTTCATATGTGACAGATATTTGCCTTTCATAAAAATAAATATAGTGGAATGAAAACTGAATCAAAGGGAAAGAGCTATGACTACCATCCATCAGGCAGTACACGTTTATTTGTGTGCGTTAAGTGTCAATCAAATCTCAGAGAATCCTTGAAAATAAAAAAAAGTTTGCACTTATTCCTGGTCATAAACAACCCTCACAAAACCTCACTTTTGAAACTATTCCAATTGAAACTACACGCTGAATTTATTAATACAGTATAAGTTTCTTTATGTAAAAAATCTTTATACATAGTAATAAAAAAAGGTCAAGGCAAGATGCATCAAACAGAAATCCGCTGGTTGTTCTTCCTGTTTTTAGAGCTGCTGATGACCACCTGTGCTAGAAAGTTGCTTCTGATTTTCTGTCTCAAGCATCTTTGCCTTTGCTTGTGGTAAGGATTGTTCTGTCCAAGCATCCGGAAGAACAGATGCTGGTGATGATTTTTGGCACTTACGCTGGCAAGCTGAGCTTCTTTCCCTTGAGTACTGGGGGGTAGGGGGAAGAAATAGAAAAATATAGAAGTTAATAATACACAAAAGATACACATAGGAAACTAGAGTTGTGAATTATCTGATACGTTTTGCTCCTTCAGAAAAATTGCTGTTAAAAGAAAGGGTCTGTAATCAGGTCCTCAACTCTCTTCTCTATGCCAATAAAGTTCTCTTCAAGCTGAGAGGAAGAGTTGTTCACCATTGCCCTCTTGCGTGCACAAGGGAACTCTTGTAACATGAATTTTGCCTGGTGAGCATATGTTAACACCAGTAATTCCATTATGACAAGTGTAACCAACATAGCATTCACAATCCCACAGCCTTATGGTGCTACAATGGGAGGAGGGAGGGAAAGACGACCATGAGAAAGGGGCAGACCAGTTAATAGCTCTGTAGGGCTGCTGACTTCTAGAATTCAGATAAAGTAGCCACTAAATCCTATTTTTTGGTGGAGGTTCTCTCTCTACTCAAAAACAAACATACTTCTTTGGACCAGAACTAGAACTTTTGACAACATGGAAAAGCTGGGCTAACTGTACACCAACTCCAGTCTATGTCAATAAAATTCTCTTTAAGCATACAAGACAGATTATACAAGACAACATGTGTGGCCAGAAAAGGATGGGTACCCTGGCTGTTCCAAGGAAAAGGTGTACTGTGAATATACTGGACCTTATTAGTTTTAAATACACCATAGGCTCCTGACGATTATACTTACCACAGTTCTACTCATACTAGAACTCAGACAATTTACATGACAAACTACCAAAGCAGTATTAATAAGTTTAACATGTCTATACTGATGATCCAAGAGAAAGAGTTAGTTCTCTTATGCCTGACACCCACAGAGTAAGCAGTGTCATCCTAAAGTGAGAATTACTTACCTTTTGTAACATACAAATAGAAGAAGTCACAGTAAAGAATGGTCTGGACCACACCAGCAACAACAGCTATGAGGTCAAAGAAACCCTCAAAATAATAGCGCCAAATCCAATTGATTAAGTACAAGGCACGGTAGAGACCCAAGAAGAAAAGATAGTGAGTAGTGATGGTCTCTGCTTCTCCAGTTTTGCTGATCATGAAAAGCTGGGGGAGGATAGCAACTGATTCGAGATAGATGGAGAAGGTCCACAAAATCTGAAAGGAGAGAGAAACAAGCCTGTTCAGTGTCCCTGTTGATAATCCATCTTCATATACATGAGCAAGGGAGACACTTAGCTTGACTTATCACTTTCTCAACAGATACCTGCTCTGAAGAGTCTCGCGTTTCCACAGTTCTAGACAAACTTTTCAATCAAGACAAATGGAAAATTGCAAATCAGCTCTAGTTAGCCAGCAGCAGCAGCCTGCTGATGGCCTGGGTCATTCCTGATTACCTGTTCAGTTAGGAATTAGTGGCACTCACTTAAGGCTCTGGTTTGCATCAAGTCAGAAGCTTAACTACCATTAATTTCAACTACTGCAAGATCAGCAGAGGTGCACTGATATATCGGTCCATCTCACATCATCACCAATAAAAGGAAAATTGACATTATCAGCAGTCAGCTTTTTTTGGCTGATGTGGCTGATAAGGTCACCAATAAATGCTGTATGCATGCGTGCAGCCACAGCATGCACATGGCCAAGAGTGTAGCCCAGCAGCTTCGAGAGCAGCATCCAGCTGATAAGTCTGTGGGGGATGGAAAGAGCGGGGAAGGGGCAGGGGGGGAGCAAATAAAGGCCCGGTGGTGAGGGAGGGAGTAGGGCTTGGGCAGGCACTGCCCAGCTGGAGTGGAGAGGAGTGGGGCATGGGATGGAGCCAGTGCTCATCCAGGGCTGTGGGGGTGAGAGGCAGGGGAAGGGAGGGGCAGCTCCCATCACTGTGCACACTTCCAGGGGAGGCATGGCGGGGTGTGCCCCCAGGATCTATGCATGTGGTGGGCTGCCACTATGGGCTGGGGCTGCTCCAGCCTCTTCCCGGCAGCTGCGCTCGGGCTGGCTGGGCAGCAACACTGGGAAGGGGGGCTACAGTGAATTTTGAGGTGGCTCTAACCCCCTTCATAGACCCCTCTCTGAGCGCTGCTGCTGCCTACCCTATCCAGCCTGAGCGCAGCCATCAGGAAGAGCCCGGAGCCGCTCCAGTCCCAAGCCCACAGCAGGCAGCCTGCCCTCACCCTGTGCAGATCCAGAGGCACATGCCCCCCATGCCTCCCTGGGGGTGCATGCAGCAGTGCGAGCCACCCTTGCCCTTCTCCACATCCCTCAGACAAGCCACAGCTCCGTGCTGCACCCTGCTCTATCCTGGCTAGGCAGTCCCTTCCACTGCCCCACTCCCTCCCTTACCATGGACGCCTCAGTCTTTATCGGTGCACCCCTAAAGATCAGGCCTAATTACTGAAGAGCAGGAAGAACATCTTCAGTTTACCAATGTTGTTTTCTTATCTACTTTTATTGGGAAAAAAGACATTTTCAACCAATCACATGAATTTTCCAGATAAAAGCAAAATGGAAATAATGCCCCTATCAAAGTTTTACAGTGGGCACTCCTCTCTTTTTTTAAAGCTGTCTAGCATTTTAAATCTTATTCTGACTTGAGATTTAGGTCAGTTTTGTTTAGTTTATGATTAATTTTTTTAAAAACAAAAAGTTATCAAACTTTCCAATATTTAGCAAGCTTCCTGTTCACCCCACAGAAAATACACAAATGAAGGTGTTTGGTAGTACAGGACTGCATTGAAATATGGAGGTTCCTTACATTCACATTCAGTCCTAATAAACTATAGCAAAGTTATTATCTTTCCGATGTGATTAAAAAATTCCTGCATGTACATCAGATGCTAGTAATACAATTCAAAATTTCTGCAATTCCTTTTGATTTCACCAGATGGCACCCAATACTTGCCAACAGCCACAATGGCAAGTTTAAAAAGGCCCAGAAGACATCATGAAGGAAAGGATATTGCCAGGTTAACATTGCAACCACCAGTATGCATTAGGAACATGGTATCCTTCTGTACACTAAAAGAATTAAAAGGCATCTGGTTTTAGTGTCCCGACTGATTAACAGACCTTGAACTGCTGTTTTTACACACATTAAAGTTCTCTCTCAGGTCCAGACTGTGTGTGTTAGAAGTATGGGTTGAAGTCTACATCTAACAGATCTACCTATTCCAAAAACAGACTTTTAGAAGTATTTCTTATTCCAAATATGCCCTAAAATTATTTTTTCACAATCCAAACATTTCTAGCAAGTTAAAATATATTTTAAATAAAGCTGCATATTGACAGAAAACTAACAAACCATCTTAAGAGTACTGGGGATGGACACCTGCACACTCAACTAACCTCTAGAGGAGAGAAGTCATGATTGACAAGAAATGAGAGTCCACCAACAGGGACCACCAGAAACTCCACTCGGAATGTATCATGGTTTCCATCATAGGTAGCCTTAAATTTCATGTAGATCAGGTACACAGTGGCATACGAGCAACCAATGTAGATGAGCTAAAGGACAAAAACAAAATACATTATTAGGTCATCCTCTCTTCTGTGTACAACCCCCTTCCCCCTGCCCCTTAAAACTGTGTCTTTCTGGCCATCTAAAACTCCAAAAGTGCACACAAAGCAAACATGATACAGGATTTTAATCCTTTCAGAAGAGCACTAATTCCAAAGCTAATTACACATATACTTTTAAAATCTAAGTAATGATTGTGGTCATTACATTGCCACTTCTGTAGTGCAGGTTGCAAGGCAATTTGTATTGTAACCTTCTATTTTCATGGAAAACATAGCCCTAAAAGTGAAATGTGAATTCATGCCTTGCCTCTGGCCAAAAGTAAAAAGGAAGAATTGACACAAAACCTTACAGGGTAAGGAGTGGAGAGAGGACAGGGAATGAGGGTAGGGGGAGAAGTAGTTCCCCCTATAGCAGCCTTCAACTACTTGAAGGGGGTGCTCCAAAGAGGATGGAGCTGGACTGTTCTCAGTGATGGCAGACCATAGAACAAGGAGCAATGGTTTCAAGTTGCAGCAAGGAAAATTTGGGTTAGATATGAGAAAAAAAATGGTCTCATTAGGAAGGTGGTAAAACACTGGAACAGGTCACCCAGAGAGGCTGTGGACTCTCCATCTTTGGAGGTTTTTAAGACCTGGCTAAAGAAAAGCATTGGCTGCGAGGATCCTGCTTTAGCAGGGAGTTAGGCTAGATGACCTCCTGAGGTCCTTTCCAACCCTTCTTTTCTATGATTCTATTGAAGAAAAAAAGAGATGAAGGAAGGAAGAACGCAAACCCTAGCCAAATATTTAACTTGTATCTATGCATAATCCATTCATACTACATCCTTTGGGACTTTTTTCAAATATTTTCAACTGTATTTTTCAAATGCATACTGCAGCACAGGATAGCAGACAAACCTAGGTATGGTCTTTATGGCAAACTCAGTCCTCTAACAAACTATACTTACTCCATGGTTCCAAACTAACATTTTAAAAGCTCAAGATATTCGTGCCATACATGTCTCAAAGGGTTTTTTTTGTTAAAAAACAACAACCAAAACACATTGGGTACATAGCTAGATGCCCTGATCTGACAAAAACTATTTTTAATTCTGTCAGTGACTTAATCTTAATAATGCTTTGGATTTGTATAGCATCTTATAGGTGTTAGATCTCATACCAGTCTGTGTGAGGGAGATAAATAACCCTATTTTACAGATGAGGAAACTAAGAATCAGAAATATTAAATGACTTACAAAAGTAACAATCTGAATCATCCCAAAATGAGAACCTAGATTAAAGTCTAATTCAGTAGACTACTACATTACCTCCAAAACTAGTCATTTAATCTGCCCAATTCAACATTCGTAAATATTAAATACTCCAAACCAATTAGTAGTGTTTTCTAGCTCCCTATGATAGAGTTGATCGAAGGTCAGATCACTGTGTGTGGATGTAACTTTGATTACCAGCCAGGTAAGAGCATTTGCTGCAAGACAGCAAAAAACAAAAAACAGAAAACAAAATGTGCAAAGTATTAAAAAGATTAAAAAACCCAAAGGATTACCATACAAATTCTTCAAGGATATTCAAGTGAGCCAAATGGGAAGGGTTATACTCAGATGCTAATCAAATTATGAGCTTATAATACAAAATGTAGTCCTAAAAACCATTCCATGTAAAATTAAGATAGTCTGAATTGCTTCATTACAGCATCACAGGTAGCTGGCAACAGTCCTGTGCCTTGCATTTATTTTATTCCTATAAACAGAACTTTCCCATTTTGCTGTATGTTCTAAAAGTCAGTGAAACACAGTCAGAGTAGCTAACATCACTTTTCTACAAGACTTGGTAAAATCCTGGCCCCACTGAAATCAACAGGCATTTTGCCATTGACTTTAAAAAGGTCAGAATTCCATTTAGTTTAGAGAGCTGCAAGATTTCAGCTAGTTGACAAACGTATTCATACAGTAATTTATTTTTTTTTTTGCTTATCACTGGATAGATCCGAGCCACATTCCTAAACATATGCACTGAACACAATGAATTTTGTATTTGTTGAATCTTTTCATGTTTAAGGATACTAGAGAACCCATGACTCAAGGAAATTGCATCTAGTACTGCTGTACACCATTGAAAAGCCAACACTGTCTTGTTCAATGGTTTGGGACTATCAGATGGTCATTATTTTATTAAGCTAGCACTGGATTCAAGGAGAGGGCCAACTCTTTTGTGGAAGAAAAAGTTCACATGTCTGAGTATAACTGTATAAACATCATGTGTTTAATTCTCCACATTCTTTCTTTTGCTAGCTATAGCAGGAGTTTGCCCTAGAGATCAAACAGAGAACCATGACCCTGAATTATGACCAATAGATAAACAGAACAGAAACAGAAAACTAGCAATAGCCACTCCCTAATTGAGTTCAATATTTAAACAGTTGGACTCAAGCTCTTTAGCACTACCCATGTATAATGTGGCAACAGGGTGAACAGCTTGTTTCAAGAATACTTCACTCAATCCATGGTTTTTCACATTATATTAAATCAGTGAATTAAGTTTTATATTAATCACACATACGTTTGATTGCTCCAGGCAGGCTTATATGACCCAAACTATTGTTACAACATTGCTCTTCTGTTATTAGTTGTTTCTGAACTTCTAGTAACTACTACCAAGAATAGAGTTACGTGATCTTTTGACCCTAACACTGCAACACTCCTGGAAGAGGAAAGTGGACTTGAGACATTTAAATTCATTGTACTTTGGTGCTGCAAATTCTCTAAGTATTTTTCTTCCATACCCTGCTGCTGTGTCAAACTCAATGTAGAAAAGAAGCCATGTCAAAAAAGAAAGCGGAAATAAAAAAAAGCAAAAGAAAAACAGAACCAATAACATTAAAGGCACAGTCAATAAAAGAGACATGGAAGCTGAGGAAATATATTTAGCAGTGCTTTGATTTCTGGGGCCAGTTCCTGAGAACTTCTTGGGCAGACTTGGATGGGTCATTCATTTTTAGACTTGGATAAAGGCTTTTCCTGTTTTGTAATAACTGATGTTCTTAAGTTATTATGAACTAAGGGCACCTATACATGTGATGGAGCTCTGCTCTAACGCGTGCTAATTAGCATGCGTCGGAGCAGATTTGATCAAGTCTGCTGAAGCATGCCGATTAGCTGGAATAAGCTTTAGTTAAAGCGGCCCCACCGCCGTTTTGAAGCACAGGACACCAAATACATGTGACCCTGCTGGCACTTTACTTAGAGTGGCTCTCAGAGCTGCTCTAATTAAAGCACCCCCCACTCCATTCCACCCCAGAGTACGTGTATAGATGCCCTAAATGTCCTATATTTATACCCTAGATGCAACACTTGATCTTAGCCCACAAGAGGCTGACAAGTAATACAGTTTATTACATAGCTTTTAAACAAATCACTTATTTCAGCTTTCTTTTTAAATACTGTACTTGTGGCAGCATTTACTTTGGATGTAAAATCTCCTTTTACAAGCAGCTTTTAGAGATCTGTGGTAGTGAAAGTATACTTCTACTTCAGTGAAGACTTCCACATGCCTTATCTGAAGTGCTCTAGTCCTTTAATCAAGTGGATAATATGCTGGACCACCATCCACCCCAGAAAAGCTTTTGTTAATGAAATTATGAACTATGCGTGCAACAAAAATGACTAGCTTTTCTCACTTATTCAGTATACTCTACCTTCATAGATGTGTTATACAATGAAATGAATGAAGTGAAGAGATCCAGATAACGGGTGGTGAAGACCAGTGCAAAGAGAAGCTGGCTTTTCCCAGAAATACCTAAAGCAATAAAGGAAATAATTATTATACAAAAAATTTTAAAAAAAAAAAGAAAAAGAAAAGATGATGTTCTTCAAAGCATTTGGGGACAAGGGTGAGAGTAAATCCTTATTTCCAGCTGAGTTGACTACACAGTTAGGACAAAGACTGGAGCTCCCAGAACTAAGTACAAGTGTCACAAGTTTGCCCATCTTAGTGATATCAAAACTAAGATGCGAAAGGCACCACTGAACTATGCAATGAATAAGTGCTCATATTATGTAAGGTTTGGATAAAAGTTATTAGAAGTTATTCACTGACAGACAGTTCACAGGTCATGGTTTTGAAGATCATGGCATCTCTTCTGTATCATCACTACTAGTCTCTGCAAAGTAAGGCTCAATTACATTAGCAGACATTAGCTTTGTATTGTACTGAAGCATGTGACAACTCTGTCACATTATCTATTGCTGAATAGCTCAAAAGGTGTGAAGACAGAATTTGTGAACAGCATATACTGCTATTCCAGTGATAAGAGGAAAGATCATTAACAACAAAAGCTTAGCGATTTGAAAGCTATTAAAGATACTGTAATGCTGTGCATTGCAATCATAAAATTAATTTGCCCACCCATAACAAAACAAATAAATCCTATGCAACAGTCAAAGCATGCTTATTAACACAGAGGGTAAGATTTAAAAGGCCTCAGTGACATAGAGCCTGAATCCACTTTTCAAAAGTAACTTGGAAAATTAGACTTTGGGGACTAAGGTTCTGACCCTGCAAAGACTTGTGTGCACACTTAACTTTGACATCAATAGGACTACACTCAGTGCCTGAAGTTAAGATAACTTTTGCCTTGACCTTGCAAAAGCTTAAAATCACTCAGGCATTCCTGAAAACTGCCTCTAACTTATTACTTGTTATTACCGTTCTGAGCTGGTACTCCAGTGCAAACAATGGCATCCCTATTCAACACTTTTCTTGACATGCAGGTATTCTCATTGCCCAACTGTTTTAGGCAAAAGCAATCCCCTCCCAGCCATTTTAGTTGAACACGTTCAATATTGTTCAAAGTCAGAGAGAAGAAGAAAGTATATCCAGCATTTGCAAAATTATCCTATTTTATAGCAAGGTAAGACCAAATGCTACAAATCCCTACTCCTCATAACTGAGGTCCACTGACTCATTTCTTTGGTAAGGACTTTTACAAGCCAGACCATGAACAAAAAGAATCCTTTGTGATGCTTAAACTCCTTTACTGCTGGCTGAAGAGTAATTGAAATGGAGTCTCCACAATAAAATCATGAATTACACCTAAATGTAGTGTGCTGATATGTATAGCACCATATTACTGGAGGGGCTCAATGGACAGAATCCTAAAATAGCTTAACTGTAGTAATTGGTAATTTATTAAGCATTTGATTTACTAATTTCATGTGAGATAAATGTTTATCATAAACTTAATGCTAACAAACTGCCAATCCATAAAGCTCAGCATAGGAGAGGAAAAAACATAAAAGCCACAAACCTTCATTTATGCCAATGGGAAGACATGGTAGAGCTTGTTTATCTTTCTAAGCTGGAATTTTCCAAAGTTAGTTCACAGAAAATAACTAATGTACTTCTTGAGAGAAAGCCATGTTTTGAGGGTAAATTGCAAGCAAAATACCATTTCAGCACTACAAACCCTGGAGAAGTTTCTGATCATGAGCTCTCACACCAAGAAGCTCTCAACGTGTTGGAAGACAGTGGAGTTGAACGGGCATAGCAAAGGCAAGGACTATATTATACAACCATAACTAATCATTTAGCACTAGTCAGAACAGACATAGCAAGACTCTCTCTGAATATATTAAATCAATGCTATATAGACATGCCTATATATTTAAGCGTATTGCAATCTGAATTCAATATACTTGGTAAGTTACACAAAGGAAATTAAAATATGGCACTAGAATCTACAACCCTCCTATCAATTCCCAAAAAGAAAGATTTTACATTTACAGACTTCCATAAGCTATTTACACTTAATTTTGAACCTTTCCCAAAACAAAGGGTGCACTGCACTGTTAAACCAAATCTAAGACTAGAGAGAACAAGATGAGCAGGATCTTTGCAGGCCAGCATTGGGGACACACTCTCTGTCTCTGTCTCTCTGGGATAGGGTCAATGACTGCAAGTGACCCAGACTACAGGTTAGTCCAAAAGCTGGGAAATATCAACATCTGTCACCCAGTGGTGCTAGCCATGGACCCTTAGGGCCAGCTGTCAATGAATGACAGCACACCTACCCCCTGCAGCTCCCAAAATGGAGGAGGTAGTTTTTGCTGCTTTTTTCTGCTCAAGAGTCTCTTGTGTGCCTGGGGCGCAAGTCTCCCATGTTCCACCTCACCCACAAAAAGCTCTTCAGGCTTGCACTCCCTAATGTTGCCAAAAAGCAACAGTGATAAATTGCTGCACTTAAGGCCTTCACCAAGTCCCACAGCCAAGAACAGCAGTTGCAATTCACTGGTTTTTGGTTGGTTTCATTTTGCTGTTGCTGCTCACAAAAATCTAAGTGATGATGTGGCTCAAGTGCTCTGCTTACAGATTCAGGGAGAAAAACCTTATACCGATTACCATTCCCAAACTCAAACCACAATTCAGCCATCAGGAATAAAAACTCAAATTTTCACCTTAAGAAAAGGGGAAAAAAAGTATTACAGAAGAATTGATGGCTCAACCCCCCAAATCACTAAGGAAACTTCCTACTGACCACTGTTAAGTGGTAGTTCAGGCCCTAAAATGGGCACTGAAAATATTTTCAATATGTAACTAGTATCTTATGCATCCTCATGCAATTCAGACCAGCCACCCACACCCGACACGGAACACATACACCAGAACCACACTGTAGGCTTCAAGCTGGGGTCAGGCAAGACTGTATCCAAAAACAAACAAAACCCCAAATTTTCTAAAATAGCATTTTTTGCAAAAAAACCCATTTGCCTTTTCCTTGCACACTAGCTAGTCTTAGCAACAGTAACAATGACAAGTGTGAGATCTTTAGCATAGCATGAACTGCTCCATGACACATACTGACTCCAGCACAAACAATACAATGAAAGATAATATTAAAAAGAAACAAAAAAAAGCTTCATGCTCTTTTACCCTGATCATTTAGTGTATTCAGCACATAACTCGACAGGCTTTGCTACAGGTCATCTTTAGCACGCGGCAAGGAATACTGGGAGACGAGCAAATCAATTTTCAAGCAGTAATTTCCAGAACAAACGACCTAATTTGATTTAAAATGGATTAGAGAACGCAATCCGCATAAAACAGTTCTTGGAAGCACATGATTTTACAAGTTATATCGACTTCCATGTCACAAAGAGTATTTTTATAAAGGAATTCAATAGTTAGCAGCAGCATTTTGTCTGATTCCTAGTAATCATTTCTGAGTTGGTGTTTGGAGCAGCTAATGTTTTTCTAAGACACTAATTTGGATGCTAATAACCAATCTGCCCATCCAAAAACCTGATTTTTTTCTTTTCCCTCCTCCCTGCCATAGTTCTGAAGAAGCCATACAATTTAAATTTGTTATCTCCTACTTTCACCTTCCAACAATCCAGTACCCTACCAGAACAATGGAAGCCAGGATTACTCAAAACACTATTAACAGTCACCATTCCTCAGTAGATTTGTAAGCACTCATTACCCCTTCCTGATTACATAAACCACCTCTTAATACTTCAAATGGTTCAAATAGTCACTCCCCCTCCTTTCCTTATGTGGCTCCCAGGCTGTCTCCCCCTCATTTCCAGCTGCTTTTACAGACCCCCAAGCTCCTCTTGGAATAACAACCCTGGACATAGGCAGAAGCCACTGGAAAAGAAGAGTCAGCACCAGGACGCTTGCCAGCTCTGCATGGACCTGGGATAACAGTTTGGGAATCACTCATTCATTTAGGTTTGGAACAATTAAGCTTCTTCTACACTGGGAGGAAATCAGCAGTTCAATCAGTGCTTCATTTGTTCACACTCTTACTTAGTCTGAGGAAACCGTAAAGCATGTTTGAGGTTAAATTACAAAATGCTTTAACAAACAAGCTTGGTAAGCAATCATATACTGACCTCAAATGACAGGTATTTAGCAGCAACTGATGCGTTTCAGGAACAGCTTTATTAACCTTTTTTACGCAAATATATCTGTATGGAATTTTTTTCTTTAAAAAAAACCCACAGGCTCAGCCATCTGTCACAGGGAAAAGGAAAGGAACCTCAGCAAAGACACCCCCCGCCCCCTCCCCCATGCTCTCTGAAAGCCAAGCTGCTTCTGCTCAGCATCTGAGCCTTACGGATCTGAATTTCTCTTTTTTCCTCACAGTGGCAAAGACCTTTTGGGGGCAACATCTTTTATTGGACCAACCACCCAATTGTCTCTTGCATAATTCCTGGACCATCACAGCTATAGCATTGCTTCTTTTCCTCAGGCTTCTTCGACCTTTCTTGTCAAGCAAGATCAAGAAATAAGCCCAAGGAAAAAATTTACCAACTCCCAGATACCTGTTTAGAGGACAGAGTAAAGCAAATTTTCTCTGCTGAAAAAATTTAGGAAGGAGGGAGGGGGCTTGGCTCAGCTTCAATTACTCTGCCTTCAGTTTCTTTTAACACAGCATGCTGAGGATGGGAGAAGTGTGGGCCTTCTCACATGAGCTCTTTCAACTCATAGTGCTGGAAAAACAATAAGGAAGAAGTTACTTCTGGAGTATTAACTTCTAATTATCTGGCAAAGAGAAAGGCTTATTTGAAATGAACCTTGAGACTTAAGGAAATGAACCCTGAGACTTAAGGAAGCAGCTTTGGGGAGGGAGGCGCAGGCTGGTCATTAGCACTTCAGAGGGTAAGACAGGACTCTCCGATGATGTAGGTCTGCTGGAGTAATTACCGAGCCTGTGTTCAAATGAAGCCAGGTAGGAAGGATAGTGAAGCAAGGAACTGAGCCTGGCTCTCCTGAACCCTGGCTAGCATCCTGATTGTCCCCGTCACCTTTCTCCAGGCCGCATCCGTCTGGACAGATGGACTACATAACCCCAACGCCTCCACAGCCCCTTACTCGCCCCAGGAAGGACTGAACAGAGCTCTTGGGCTACAGACAACTGAATCCTTGTCAGCCGAGTAACACCCATCTGGGGCTCTGTCCTGGTCCTGGACTACCGCTGGTCAGTGCGTGTCCTGGGCTACCGCTGCGCCTGCGAGCGAGGCCCGCTCGCCCGCTCACACCCGCCTCACGACGGCTCCGAAGGGCAGCGCTGAGCTCCACAGACCTGCTTCTGCCGCACGCGTGCCCCCCTCCCCGGCCCCGTCCCCGTGCCCAGCTGGCCCCAGCCGCTGCCTCGACAGCGTGGGATGGACTCCGAGGCCTCCACGCTCGCCTGGGCCAAGCCCGGTCTGCCTGGCACCCTCGGCCCCGGTTTAAAGCGACTCCCGTGCTCGTGTGCCAGGCGCCTCCTCGCCGAACCCCGCCGCCCCCCCGCTGCCACGTCCACGCCCGGCTCCCGCGAGTGGACGGGGCCTCCCCCCGGCCCCGGCCCCGCACGCACCGGCGCAGGAGCGGGTCTTCCAGATCTTGAGCAGCAGGATGATGATGGCCGCCAGGTGGGACAGGTCCCCGGTGAGGCGGAAGATGTTCATGGCGGCGGCGGCGGCGGTGGCGGGCCGGGGCCGGGGCCCGAAGATGGCGAGAGCTCAGCGACGTGGCCCGGGGACGTGGCCAGACAGCCAGCGAGCCCGCTGCACGCCGGGAGCCGGGCCGGGCCGGGCCGGGCCCCGCCCCCGGGGAGGGGCGCCCGCCGGCGGGAGGAGGGCTTCCACCCGCACCGGGAAGATGTTGCGTGGACGTGGGGCCGGGGCTCGTGTGTGTGGTCGGGCGGCCGGGGGGGGCTGCACCGTCCTTCGAGGCCGGGCCCGGCTCGTCCCCTCCGCTGAGTCGACTACGGGTTGCCCTGCTCTGCGCGGCAGGCGGGTCCTGCGAGACGTGGAGCTCGCCCTCGCCTAAGGGGACCGACCCCACGTTACAATGTAACAAGCAGGGATACCTCCCAGAACCCCAGGCCCATTTCTGGCACGTTTACAAGCTCGTTTTGGTACTCGCCAACAGCAGACAGTGCACACAAGCACAGGCATGATCATAGTGGGGACCAGGGGTGACGCGTACGGGGTGCCGCTCGCCACCCTGCCGCCAACACCACCAGCAATGTCTGCAGGTGGTCCGTGATCCCCATGGGCCGCCGCCAACGCTCCCAGCGGCGCCTGCGGGTGGTCACTGACCCTCAGTCAACGCTCGTCACTGCCACCGACAGCGCCGGTGGCACCTGTGGGAGCTCCCCCACCTGCCGCCACCGCCACCTCGTTCCTGCAGCCCCCGTGCCCCGCCAGCTGCCAGGGACACGCGCCGTTCGTGGTGGGGATGGCAACTACAGAAACACGTGGCAGACAAGGAGCACGGTTCTTGGGGAAACTCCATATATCTGGGTCCAAGAAGGCAGTTTTCCTTACGTGTTCCCAGGGATCACTGCTCTTCTGGCATGGTTTAGTATCTGCCAAGGTGTCGGGGTTAAAGCCCATTTACAGAAATGGGAGGCTCCCCGCTAGCTTGCTCCTGTGGCCCTTTGGCTGAGGGCAGGCGACACTTGGGGGCATCCAAACCCCAAGCCTGCCGGCTTGGGCCTGCACGTAGGATGCTGGACAAAAGACTTTGGAAATATCTGATGCCCCTGGTGGGGGTGGAGGATGTTTGCCAGTGGTAAGGCCACTTATGGTTGTGGACTGATTCACGGATTTGGACTTGATTTGGCTTCGAACACAAAAAATTATTAAAAAAAAAAATCCACACAGCAGACTATATTTTGGTGTGCATCACTCCCGCAGTGCACCGCACAAAGCAACTGACTGCGGGCTTCCACCACATTGATGGCATAAGAGTGAATTTACCTTGCATATAACCAATTTTTGGTATAAAAACAGTCATAGCATAAGAGCAAATTTGCACATACAAAACCTGCATAAGGCAAGGGAAACCTGTATCTGCTATTGCAGGGGCCTTGGATATTACCAGTGCCTTGGTTGCTATTGGTCTTTGTGTGCGTCTACATGTTCATTAATATGCTGTAGTTACAGGTTGTAGCCGTGTTGGTCTAAGGACATAGGCAGACAAGGTTCCTTGGGTGAATCTGATATCTTTTATTAGACCAACCCAAATGGTTGGAGAATAGTTATTAAGCAAGTTTTCAGGCTCAAAAACCCTTTGTCAGGCTAAGGAAGTTTCAGCAGTTGGTCTGTGCTCTTCCTGGATGGAATAAAAGAAATCAGATTCACCCAAGAAACCTTGTCTGCCTGTAGTTACAGTGCATTGTTTGATACTTGGTTAACCAAGTATTCAATCAATGCACAGTAACTTGCCCTACAGCAAGCACAGTAGTGACAGGTTTTTAGTGACGCTTACTGCGCAATAGCTTAATGCTACTGCACCTCTCTTGCCTGGCATGCTACTGTACAATGTTATTAGGCTACGGTGCAGTTAGCGTCTCTTGTAGAGGCACCCTCTGAGGTATAGTGTTTGGCTTCCTGAAAACTGTAATGCTTTGGTCTCAATGTGATGGTATCCAAGTGATGGCCTCGGCTGGTCCTTTTTGTATACAAACTACATGCTTGCTTTGTCTACTGCTCACGGATTCATTTGGGGTCTCCATGGCAATGAAGGGAGGTTAACTAAAAAACCAAGATAAATACTCTGTCCCCAGAAGGGACATCACACTTGCAACCTATGCAATATCAGGGATGAGATACAGGACATTCAGCCTCTCTGTCAGGTAACCTAAAGGAGAACCACCATCAGCTGAACAGCTCTTTAAACCGTCTCCGCTATAGGCCAAATGTTCAACATGACAGAGTTGGGAAAATAATTCACAATAAGTAACAGTGGTTTTGTTTTTTTCTATGCCAGGTGTCCATGCTGATTATCATACTTATTTGCTTGTTAATCTTTATGAATAATTGTAGTTCATTCACTAACAGCTTGTTGTGAGTCTTCAAAATTCAATCTGACACATCACATGGTGAGATCCCGATTTGTGCAGGATCAGAATTAGGTTTTGTTGTGAATTACAGACTCTCTCTGAATATATGCTGTTGTGAATTACAGGCAACCCTGCTTAATGCTATTTCACTTAGCGCTATTTCACTATAACACTCATTTTAAATTGATACCTGATTTCACTTAGTGCTCAGTGAGTTTTGTTATAACACTTGCAGTCACCACCTTGGATCATTACAAACATTTGCAGTTGCCATCTTGAGTCGTCAAATATTTTCAGTTTTGCTTAACACTCAGTTTTTCAGGAACCAATTAAGAGCACTAAGCAGGGGTTGCCTGTACCTGCAATTCTAACATTAAAGTAACTTCCTCAGTGTGGGAGACTGAAGTGAAATGAAACCAGGCAGAATAGTGGGATCATAGATTAAGTTGTTTCTGTCTTTAGAAGAAACCACAAAAAGCATAACTTGCCCTTTTTGTGATAATCTAGGCTTTTCATTAAATCTCTCTGTCCCCAGAAGGAATATCACACCTGCAACCTGTGCAATACCAAGAATGAGGGAAGGACATTGAGCTCCTCTGCCAGGTAACCTGTCAGGGAAATGGAAAAGACCTTTTGGGATGTTTAGGATCCTATCAATGCAGGATTGCTTCTGGCTCTAGGAACTCATGCAGGCATTTCCATTGAGAATACTTGATAAACCTCCAAGCATCAGTAAATTAAGCCTACAACATTATGGTTGTGGCCTTAGAAATACATATAGTGTAAGTACGCTCAAGTGTTTCTAGTGCCTTGCCCTTACTGAATCTAGTTATTAAAATTCTTGGCAAAGACTGGGTGAGTCATGGAAGAGGATGTAGTAACTAGACAGCTGGATACCTTATATATGTAGGATGTCCTATGCTTAAAAAGATCTGTTTAGGTAAATGAGATGAGTGTACCTGCATTCACACAATTTTTTAACAAGTTCATTCAAATATCCAAAAGCTGACTACAAATGTGATGTTCAGAGCAACTGAGGTTGTTTACATCATGACTTGTGTTTGCCTTACTTCTTGAAGACAAAGCTGGGGGGTTGATTTTAGTTAAAAGGGGGCGACAGGGGGAAAGCAATGAAAAACAAATATTTACTCAAACATAAGGTAAGGGTATTATTCCCCCCATCCAGCAAGGGGAGAAAGGTCCCTTGTTTTATATTTGCATACAAAGTGGAGCAGGCAGTTGCTGCAGCTCTGACTGTCTCTGAGCTTGGGTCAGGGCCATAGTCAGACCCACAACAGCCTACAGCCCTGTGGCAGGGCATCTTTGGTGCCTCTTACTTTATGGCTTGAGAGCAGGCAGCAGGGCAGCCTGCAGGTGTGGGTTAGTCCTAATGAGGCAGTCACATGACTGCAGGAGAGCCCTGGGATAGGAGGACAGGGCTGAGCAACCTCTATTTTAGATCTAGGCACCTCAGAACTGAGGCAGTAGTCTGCTGCTGACAGCTATAAGAGCAATATTGGGCTGGGCTGGGCTGGGCTGCTGCTTGGAACACTTTTTGGAGATAAGGGCAGGAGCTATGGGTATGGCAGAAGGGTCCTGGGTATGACTTGCAGCTGTACCTTGCTGGGGAAGGATGGCCTGGTGGGACTGCCTGTGGCAGGGCAGTTCCCCAGAAATGCTAGGCCATTTGCCTTCCCAGTGAAAGGTGGGTAGGGGTGCCTTGTAACCCAAACAGGTGGGTGTAGAATGGGGATGTGAAGGTGATCTGAAGGGCTGCACCAAAGGGTGTGTTGAATGGGGCTATAGAGGTGGCCTGAATGGCAGCACATGGGCCAACCACCACAAGTATGCTGCTGCTTGCTTCTGCTGGTGTTCACCAGACCCATCCCTGCTGCTGATGCCACCGCCGGCTTTTGCAGGTGCCCCCCCCCCCCCCCCCAAGAGGTGCCAGCCACTCATGAATGCAGGTTGCATTGTGACTCAAAAAAGAGCTGTTTTTAAGGATGTTCTTGAGCTGGAACAAGGAGACTTGCTAAGAGAAGCTGAATCTTTGCAAGGCGCTGGAGTTTCTTTGTTTGAAGCCTTGCCTTTTTCCATCCAGTTTCCTTCCTGCCTTCCTATATTTGGGGTTCTTGTTGAAAACACTGAGCTAGAGAAACCATTTTGGTCACAACAGTGTATCTGATACCAGCTTCTCCAAAACAAAAGAGGTTGCTTAACTCTGTGTGGAAAACTCATGGCTTGGGGGTTCAAGTTCAAGAAAAACAAGCACTTTTCCAGTTGACTTCAACTCCTTCTCTAAGATGCACTGAATGCCAGAACAGCAGCAGATCTACAATCATCTAGGATTTAGGGGACCATGGTAATATAACTTACCTGTGTAAGCAATACCCTCAAGTGAATTATTTATTTGAGTTTCCTTACACGTTTTTATGCCACAGAATTAAAATTATTGCATCACATTTCTCCCCCCACACCTCTGGCTGAATTAAATGGGCACATCTGGAAGCAGTTTCTCCTGATGATGATTCAAGCCAGAGGGAGATAATAATGGACATTTAAGCTTCTGCTGTTTCTTCACACTTTCAGTGACTTTTTCATATGGAAGTGTCATAAGAATTCTGGCCAAGTCCTGTCCTAAGATAAAAGGGCTGCAGTGCCAACTGGCTGCATCTTGTGAAAACAAATCGGGTGGTGACAACACCGAGTAAGGTGCTGCATGTGTGAGATGCACTCTGTCACTGTGCAATACATATGTTCTTCTAAAATCTCAAGTCAGATTGTGGCAGTTTCTATGAAATGCCAAAGATTCAGTATGTTTAAAATAAAGGGAGATGCTCTTGAAAGAACAGGGAGTGATGTCAGAGCATAATAATTACATGGGGTAGGTGAGCACTGATCTGACAAAGTAAGTTAATTAAACCTGAGACAAATATTGTAGGCACTGCATAGACCTGGCATATTAATAACTGTGTCATCTTATCAAAAGCATGTCTGACACTTGTTGGAGGAAGGTGGGTTTTTTGTTTTGTTTTGTTTTGGTGGGGGGGAGGAGGTTGTAGTGATTGAACTATACCTGAATATCCAGTGGGAACTTGACCAGCACCAGGTCACTGGAATGATCCCCCCCAAGGGGGGGTGTTTTGAAGGCAAGAGATCTTTTTTTCTTTGCTACACACACACATTTCCAAACAACTGTGAAATACCATTTAAAGCATAAACTGAAATAATGGTGCAACAAACTTCCTTTTTGTTTTGCTAACCTAGATAATTGTGTGAATCCCTCCAAATCCTGCAAATCCAGTCAACTTGGAATCCCCTCCCACTCTCCTCCTATTCCTTAGCCTCATCTGTCACTTGAATCACTGCAGTTCAGAAATCAAGTGAGGTTTGGTTGACATGAAAAGGTTGGAACCACCTCTGGCTCACTGCCGGATATATATCCGGTAGTGTATGCTGCAACAGCTGGCAACAGCCAAAGTAGAGATTAGCAAAGAGCAGAGCTGTATCTTTGACAGCATGGAGATAAGAAAGTGACTCGTGGTCAAACAGTAGATCTCGTCTTGAGGTTCTGATCTGTGGTATTATCAAAATCAAATTGGAAAGGCATGGTAAAGTCAAATTAGTTTTAACAAGAAAAACCCTGCCAAAGCTAGGACTGATAAAGCCACTACTGTCTTTACAAACCAAATGTCTATAAACCACTATTTCTTTTCAGCATAGGCATCCTCAAAAGTATATTAATGTTAGCTGAAAGAAGAATAAAGCTGACTAATAAATGTTGCTTAAACAAACTGGCTAAAGTGCTAACAAATTAATGGCTTCAAAGGTGCATTCAAATTTCTTTTTAATAACCTGCTCCTGCAATTGGGTCGAAGGGGCTGGATCTAATGATAAAACTAGTTTCTTGGCTACCTACCATTTTAGTAAAATACTAAGTTGTTTTAATTTTAATAGTCTATGTTAAAGAAGGGAACATGGCATGTCAAAGCCTGTATCTTGTTTTGCGTATGTTCTCCAGAGCAATGGTTGAAGAGAGAGAGAGAAACCTCCCTGCACATAGAACTGTCGCATAATTGTAAAGCAAGGGCAAAACGTGAATTTAAATTTCAAAGCAGAGGCAGCAACTAATTTATGGCTTTCTGTAAACCAAAGAGGTCTTCTTCCATCCTCTCACTCACTGCAATGAATTTGTAGCCCAAGGGTGTTGGCCTTGTGGTAGCTGTCAAACGGTACTGCAACCTTCTAACGTAAGAAATACAATCTCTGCCTACAAATCTCCCACGCCCATTCATCAGGCCATTATCCTCTTTTTTTTTTTTTTCCCTTCTCCATACTTCCCCACACACACATTCCCAATGATTTTTTTTCAGTTTAAAAAAAAATCTCAGCCCTGTTCCTAACAACAGTCATAACTTGCAGGAACACTTCAGAACTGGTAAAAGTGCAAAATGCATATATATTAGTATGAAGGGACACTAAAAATAACACTGCTTAATACGGCCAGAATTTTGTGACTTACATGAGGTGTTCCCTCCCTTCCTCCCTACCAGTGAGCATGCTTATAGTAAGCATTGTGCTTGGAGAAGCCACCCCCATTCTCACAGAGGGCCTTCCTAACTGGAAACTGTGTAGCCCAGTGAGCTGGCATCATTTCACCCTTAGGTCATATCTAAACCACTGCCCTGATGAGCTAGGATCATATCTGTGTCCAAGCCCAACATTAGTTAAAGAAGAAGACTCAGAGCAGTCCCAAACATGTGCCCGGATGCTGCTCTCAGTCTCTGGTTCTGGCAGGTACACTCAGAACTCTAAGCCAGTGGTTCTCAGCCTTTTTTTCTACCGGGGCCCATTTGTAAATATTGATGGCCAGTCCAACACAGTGCCCCTCACTCCTGACCCACTGTCCCCTGCCTCCAGACCCCTGCCCTGTGTATATGGCAGGGGGGGGACCCCAAGCAGCCCCTTGCAGGCTGGAACTGCCAGCCTGCAAGGGAAAAGCCACAGTTTCCCACATTTTTCTTCTTTAAAGGAGAATCCATTTTTAAAGTTTGTTTGCAAGCCTTTCATATATTCTTGTGACTCACTTTTGGGTTGTGACCCACTGCTCCAAGCCATTGATTGTGCCTATTTGCTGGGCATAATCCTGAATGGAGCAAGAGCAAGTGGGGATTTGTCAGCAGCAATAGCAGGTTCAGAAGGGATGTGCTTTAGACATGGCCTTTGGGCTTGCCTGCATAGTTCCGTTTCCTAATATATCACCTTTTACTTAAGTGATGTTTGGGAACAATCCTCCTTCCCTATGAGGTGAAAGCAATTCAGAGCCAGCACATCTTCCACGTCACTAATCCCAACTAGGGGAAAGGGCCTGTTTTTATTTATCATACTACCTCCAAAAATTCACTGGAAGGGTAAGTGAAATCCAAAGACAATTCTGTAGCATTGGTAGCACTAGCTTTAGCTCGTCATGTGTTCTGACTGGCTAGTGATCCAGTCTGACAAGAAGGTGACCCAGTTGTGTGCGTCTATTTGTGTCTGTCTGAAGAATTCACAAGAAAATTTGCTTCTTGATAAAGTTACTTGATGGAAATGGCAGGGTAGAGATGCACCTTATAGACTGGCTGAATCAGAGCTGCATAAGCATTTGTGACCAAGAATTCAGTTCATTAGCTGCTTTCTGATGCCTCATCTGATGAAGTAAGTTCTTGCTCATGAAAGGTTATGCATTTCCAGTTCAGCTGGTTTATAAAGTGCATCTCTCTGCCTTCTGTCTGACATCAGACTGACACAGTTAGCTACTACTTTTTACTGGAAATGCTCATACACACCCTTCTTTGGTCTCCTTCAGCTCTCAGTCCTGCTACAACTACAGTACCTTGGACCAAACCCACCCATTCCCATCAAAATCTTGCCTTCTGGTTTCGGAACTGGTCCTCTCGAGACCTAATGCTGCAGGCAATTAGTCAGACAAGAGAAGGTTAATAACTCCTGTTTCTTAGTAGCGATATTCAGGTCTTTTGTCATGGCCTTATCTATGCTTTCACAACTTTTATTAGTTTGATCATCAACAGTTACTCTAAAGCAGCTCCACTGTTTCATTTCTGGGACTTGGTGCATGCAGGGCAGGAGCACATTGGGGGTGCAGGTTGCCGGCAGTGCTCACATGCCTGGTACAGCTGCAGTGTAGGCACACCCAAGTGATTTGCCCAAGATCATACAGGAAGCTTATGGTAGAGCAGGAACTGAACCCAGGTGTCCCAAGTCTCAGACAAGCACCCACACCATGCTTTCTCTTCCTTTGTTACATGTTTTAAACTCTATAATGCAATGAAAACTTAAAGAAATCCTACAATTTAACCTGGGTTAGTAAGCTTTACACCTTCTGGATTAGCTTTTGCGACTCCTTTGTTCCTATGGGTTTACTGCTTGCATGTTTGCCTCTCCCAGTACTGCCCCACCCTCCCCAGCCCCTCACTATCTCTCTGTGGTAGACTTGTTGTCACAGGGGCAGCTGTGATGCCCCTGGTGGCATTACTGCTCCTGCCTGGCTCAAACTCTAATGCCAGTCTCCCTGGATTACTTGCATGTCATGCCTTGTTCTTAATATACATTGATTCAGGGAGGCTGCAAACAGGCCTTAGAGTGAGCCCTAATACCAAATAAATTCCAACTGGGTCTCCTGAGACCCTGCTAACCTCGATCCAACCCTCAGGCTTGGTAGGTCCCTCTCAACCTAACTAGGCCTCTGTATGGCACCAAGAGCCTTAAGTACAAATTGTGTGGCTCCTTCACCTCCCCTATACCACACCCCAAGCCTTGCAGATGTTGTCTTTGATCTTTGTCTTTATATCCTTACCCTGCTTTGGGCCTTAGTCTCCCTTGGCACTGTGGGACCCTCGGTCCCGCACGCAGCCTCTCCTCCAGGCTCTTGGACCCTCTACTCCGGCTTGGCCAGTTCTGGGCTCGTGTACCCTCTAGCAGAGCTCCACCTTTCCATGGGCTCTGGGACCTTCTGGTCTGGGTCTCAGCCTTTTTCTAAGCTTCTGGGTGCCTCACTGGGGCCCAATCTCAGTTTGAGGCTCCTGTGTACCAGTCCTCTAAAATAGGCGTTGAGCCTGCCCTAGCAGGGGTCAAGGCTAAACAACCAGGGTTATTCAAATAAACAAGAAGCATCGCTGCCCTATGGCAAACACCTCTCCCCTCTATGGGTTTAACTTAAACAAAGGCTACTTGCCTTAAACCCAGTCTTTCTTAGCTCAGGGGACTTACCTCAGCTTCCAAACCTGCAGTGTTGTCCAGCAATATCCAGTTCCTTCAGGAGCCCTGCAGCCAGGAGCTCCTCACTTCTTGGCTGCTGGGGATAACTACCTGATGGGTGCAGGCTCTGGGCTTATATAGCTGCAGCCTGGGCCCTCTCCTGGTCAAGGTTCCCTCTCATTAGCTTCCCTCTGCCACCTACAGGCAGTCTCTCAGGATCTCGTAAAGGAGCAGGCACATCTCAGTGCCCTGCTACACCCTCCCTTCCTGGTTTTTGTATTCTAATCACTGTCTTCATTTTATACACTGCTCTATGCATGCCTTTTCACAGCATCTGATGAAGCGAACTTGGGGCTGATGAAGCGAACTTGGGGCTCATGAAAGCTTAAGCTATATTTATCTACCTGCCCAGTGAGTATGTCGGTGAGACTGGCCGTGGGGAGGACTTCCTCCCGGTCACTCACTGGTCACTGTGGGGGAAGGAAGCAGGGGGGATATGTGCACCCTCTGACTAAGGCGGCACCAGTCGCTCATGTACCTGCCTGCTTACCGACTTTGGTTAATCTATAAGGTGGCAAATCTACCCTGCCTTCTACTTGATTTCAGACTAGCATGGCTTACATCTTCAAATCATTAATGAAATTTAAATTCTTCTACAAAAAATGTAGGTAGACAAATGGTCTTTCTAACTGAAAACATCCTGGACTAAGTTTGATTAGCACTGTGTAATTTATGTAAGGGTGTTCTTTTTAATCTAAATTAATAGCAGAGTTGAAAGAAGCATTTAAAGGACAGATTCGGTGTAACTTGTTCCACCCTATGGTAGCAGAATTTATAGTGCAGGATCAGATGTGGCTCACTCTGCTCCTTTTTGCTGCCTCTGTCCAGAAGAACCCTACCATATTTCATCAAATATAAGATGACCCTGAATATAAGACCCCACCCATAATTCTATTTTATATATGGAACATTTATAAATTTGTTATAATTTTCCAGGTATAGAATCTAAGTATTGGAGGCTTGTCTTGAATCCTCTCCCCCCACCTACCACAGCAGGGAAAGTGGGAGGTAGGGGAGGGAAATCAGGTGGCTCCCTTGCTCTCTGCCCCACCACTTCTTCCCCCTGCAGCCTTCCTGACCCCTGCCACCTGCACCCCAACCCCTAACTCCCCACAGCACCTACTTTCCCCTCACTCCCCCAGTCTCTGCCTCTTCCCCTCTGCTCCCAACAGCCTGTCTCTTCCCCCAGTCTCTTCCTCTATCCCACCAACCCCACCAGACTCTGCCTCTTCCCCTCCCTCCCGTTACTGTCAGACACTGCTCAGGCTGCTGATTGGCTGAGCAGGCAATGCAGCAGTGTCCACACTGCTGACTGGCTGGGCCAGGGAAAGAGTTTCCATGTACTCCATGCCCAGGGAAGAGGGTGAGTGGGTGCAGAGGAGCAGAGTGGGGAGCAAGAGGCTGCTGTGGGTCTGACTCTGGCCCTGACCTGGGCTCAAGACAGAGAGTCAGAGCTGCAGCAATCCCTTGTTCCCCCCTCCCCTTGGTATGAGAACATAAGGGGCTGTCCTCCCCCATGCTGTTGGGGAAGGAAACCTCGTATTATATTTGAGTAAATATGGTACTTAAAAATATATTGTGCAGAATGAATGTTGCAGTTTAAACTCTGCCTAGCCCAAGGGGCATGAAGGTTACTCACTGTAACATAATGTCAGGTCTTTGGGAGGGGTTGTCCAATTGCACATGTGGCAGTTGGGAGGTCTGCCTCTTACACTCAAGCTGTTGATCAGCAGGACCTTTCCAGTGTGCCTGTGCTGTGCTGCTCCTTATGCTTTGCACCTGGATCATGAAGGATGCTTCTCTCACTCCCTTTCCTCTCAGCCATGGAACCCCAGATACACTGAGCTCCGAGGAAGAGGGGAAGGAGGGCTGGTTACAATCACAGGTAAGAGGATACTACACACACAAACTAAGTTACAAGAGTACTGAAAAGGACCACACTTTGAATTTCATCATTGCAAAACAGGAATCTATTTTCTATGAATGCCTCTAATATTGGGAAATATCAGTTTATATTTCTACAGAACCTTTCATCCCAGATAACCATAGCCACCTAACAAACACACTGTCTGCTTATACATGTAGCACCCCCCCCCCCAGTAGTGCCATACTTTAAACTTGGCATGTCCCCAAGCTGATCCTGCTGCATGCCCAGAAGAGACATTGTGTTAGGCTGGACCTGGCTTGCCCAATGTCTGTACAGATTGGGCACTTCAGTGGGGCTTTTCTGGTGCTTGTATCTAATAGATGATGATTGAATCAGCTATTAGATACAAGCGTCAAAATGCCCCACTGAAACGCGCACACTATACAGATGCTGAGGAGCTGTCAAATTAATGCACCGCCTCTTCCAGTAAAGTGCTGTTTCTTGGGTTTTTTCACCTCTATCAGTGCCCATTAGGCCTTAAAACTTCACCTTGAGATGAGTACATATCATATCTTTCATTATGGCATGCACACACACACACACACACACACACACACACACACACACACCCCCCTTAATATGTAAAACTATGAAACTAAAAATTAGCCTGGTAACTAATCTAAAAAAGAACAAATCAGAGGCCTGAAGGTTCTAAAAATATTTGCATTTAACAGAAACTACTCCAAAGACTGTACAAAAAAACAAAGGATATGACTGCTTATTAAAAGAAACCTACTGATATAAGCGGAAACAGAATTGTCTAGGTACTTTGACAGCGTTTTCATTTGCTAAAGATATTGAAGTTCTCGGTGAAGCTACTTTAAGGTACATACTTTTCATAACAGAGTTGAACTGAAAGCACTGACTGTTACCTTGTGTATGAAAATATTTCTTCTGCCTTTCCATGGAAAGGTGTGTGGAATTCAAGTCAGGTAAGTTCCAAAAAAATCAAATAAGCTTTCAGTGCTTTCACATCTAATTGAGGCAGAAGTTTTTAATGTGACTAAACAGCTGAATCTTTATAGTACAATTGATTCACAGAAGCTATTTAGGCTTTAAAGTATATTTGCTAGGTTTGGGGAAAAAAAAAGATTGTGTGTATTAAATAATCTACTATTTTCATGCAAAAAACTCAAGGGGAAAAATGATATCTTACATGCTACACCAAAAAAACAAGTGTGTAACAACTGCAACAATGGTAGCTATTTACTATAATTATAATACAACCTAAAAGGAATAGCACTATTTTTTAACTGTATTATTTTCTCTGTTTAAATGTACTTACATAGGACACTGCCTTCTTATTCCGGACAGACTTTTGCAATGGCACAATAAATATGTGCTCCATGAAATCTAGGCAGCAAAAGGTACAAGGGAGACAGAAAAAAGGCTTATACCCGCTACAGTTTTTTTAATTAATCTGCTTTTGACTGCTTAAAATATTACAATTGTCACGAAGGCTTTTCATTTACCATTGGACACAGGAGTCATATGTTGATAAAACACTTGGAGTAGATTACAACTGTCGATGCAATGCTTCTGGAAAAGGCAGGATTGACTGACCTGGGGACTGTAGTCAATCCCAGAAGAATTACCATATTAGCAGTCATGCAAGCTTCCCCATTCATCTGCTTCACTTCACTGCCCCACTTCTAAAGATGAAGATAGCAATCCAGGTCTCCATGGTCCTTTCAATTCTTGGCCAGTTATGTGAGACACTAATAGTATTGCCAAGTGCCAACTGCATGGATAGTTTTGTGCTGTACACACAGAACCACCAGGAACTGTATTTCATAGAGGCCAATAAACGGTACCAACCAGTGCCGGATTTAGGCACAAGCTAAGTCTATAGCTTAGGGCCTCACATTTATGAGGGGCCTCTAAATATGAAATTCCCCCCCAAGTAAAACCTCACAAATCCAATGTGCTTGGGATACAGCGTGTGCCGGAAATTTGAAAACGCCATTTTTTTAAAACCAGCACTACTGCCAGTTGCAGAGCTTGCGGGGGGTGGGGAAGGAAGGGTAGTGGTGGCCAGTCCCAGAGAACCAACTGCATGCAGAGCAGTGGCATAGGGCGCTTAATCGAGGTGGCAGCAGCTGTGTGCAAGCTTCCCCCAGCCCCACCCCCACGCCAATGCCCTGCCCCCTAACCAGAAGTCTCTGCCTGCCACACCTTTCGGGCTGCTTCAGCACCATGTGGTTGCATCACCAGACCATGGGAGCACAGGACACCCCAGAGCCAGAAGTGGGGGTGTGCGTGTGAGAGACGGAGACTGACTGTGTGTATGTGTGCGTCTGACAGAGAGACTGTGTGTGCTGATCTGTGTAATTGCTCTTGTGTTGCTGTAGATTAAAAATTTGCATATATGTTAATCAAGAAATCATAAAGTACTTTAACTTGCACATGGGTGATTGGTGCTTTGAGTCAGGGGGGCATGTGCCCCCCCTGACATGAGTCAGTGACCAGCAGCCGATCCCACTGACTGGGGTGGGGGGCCTGATCCCACTGACTGGTGGGGGGGGAAGTCCCCCATAGCCAATCTCGCTCACCAAAAAATGGCTGTGCCGCCTCCGGAAGTCCTATGGCTGGCAGGCTTTTGCTGCCAACCCCACACCCCAGCTGCTGCTTGCAGGGTGGGGACACTGGTGCTCCTACCTGCCCCTCTGCCTGCTGGGTAAACATGGAGTGTGGCCTGACAGGGGGTGCACTGGTGCTTTCCCCTGAACCCCCGTGCACCCCATACGTGTTGCCACTGATGATACAAACAGGCTTATTGCAAGATATGTTTTAGTTAGATTATTAGTTTTTCGTTGCACCTTTTCCTATGTATACATGCAAATATAAAGCTTTAATATTTCTATTTTATTTGTCCTTTCTGTTAGAATAATACTTTTTTTTTGATAATGCTATGGAGCCTCTTAAGCTTGACATAGCTTAGGGCCCCAGCATGTTATAATCCGGCCCTGGTACTAACTTTTAATTACTACTGGACAGGATTTCAACCAGCAACCTAGAGATGAGAGATTCTATTTATTTGTAGTATAATAACACCTAGGGACCCCAGTGGCATCCCCTACTGTTAGACACTAATCAGACACAATAAAAAGACAGACTATACCTAGAGGAATTACAGTTCAAGTATAACACAAAAGACAATAGATGGATACAACAAAGCAACTATAGTATACAAAAAGTGGCCATATCATACCAGCTGCCTAATATCCTGTACCCAGTCTCCAGCACCATTCACATTCCTCTTTAATATATGAATACATTTGAAACCTGCATTGGTCTTCTTATAAGGCACATCAGATACCACCAACTCTGCAAATTATAAAGGCTTGGAGGTGTCCTAAATCAACAGAAGAAAAAGATGTGGACCAATGGCATAAATTTGCAGAAAAATAAGTTTAGATCGGATATCCAGAAAAACTTCACTGTTAGAATAGTGAGGCAGTGGAAGAGACTGCCTGGGGAAGCTGTAGACTCTTCATCACTGGAGGTGTTGGCTGTCAACACAGCAGGAGCAGGTTGCACAAATAAGGGGATTGTGCTGAAAACATCCTTTCCTTAGTTCTAGGAAGGTCAGTTCTAGTGACAGCAAAAACAGCTCAGCAGCTCTCAGTGGCAACTTAGCATCTCCCCTGGAAGTGCTCCCACAGAGCTCCACCCTCCTCCTGTCCATGTCTCAGGAGGAACCTAGAAAGAAGAGTGTCAGCAGGACCAGCAACATTGACCCTCTTTGGCAACAGGCTGAGAGCCAGGCTGGAGAGGTAACTTATGTTCCTTGACACCAGCTGGGGTGAATGTAACCAACTGAAAGAGCTGTGCTCTGAATTATGAATTTTGTACTTGGTCCTGAGGATTAGTAATCCAGTCACTGCAGCCCATATTCTGTGTGGCCTTCCTCCAAACAGGGTGGAAATGGCAGGAAAATTACTGGAATGGTCTAAGCACTATCGGATGGAGTGTTACCCCCTGCATTACTTCCTCCCATGGCCGCCTCTGTGAGATAAGCTTCTCATTAGGATCCCTGTCTTTTCAGGGATCCAAAAGAGCTTTTCAGGGATTGTGGGGTCAAAAAGAGCATGATTTGGCTATAAATCTTTCAGAAATATGGGAAGGAAGTAATGGAAAATGGGTTTCTTAGACTGTATTTTACATCAGCTATTTCAGTGGTTTTCAACCATTTTAAACTCAAGACGCACCTTGGAAAATGCCAGCTCTTCATTTCCATTAATTTTTTGACCACAGAAAAATAACAGAGCAATTTTTCTTTTGCAAAGAACTCAGAAAGACCATATCAGGTCAGAATGTTTTGATACTATGCATTGGAAATCGCTGGGCTTTTCTTTTGAATCATTCTCTTATGAATTTTCTGCACACCTACAGTGCTAATACTGTGTGGCACCCTTAAAAGGATCTTGTAATGCTCCAGGATGCCATGACACCCTGGCTGAGAATCCCTGAGCCATTTATTAGCATGGCATGATACTACCTGCAGGGTTTCACTGTAAACACTACCTGGGACTATCCATCTCTTGTGGCTGGTGTATTCATCTCGTATCATCCCAACTGTCCATGTGGAAGCCCAGCTCTCACTACTGCTTTTTACATGATGAAGAAATGGTAGGATTTACTCTCTTCAATATGAGAGAGAGATCTGACAGGATTAATGCTGCCTGTGCATGTGAGATGCAGAGGAAGCTTGGAACGAGGCTAGTGACAGCTGAAGCAGACATGCCTCATAGCTCATGTGTAAGACAGGCAGAGGGGGGTTTAGGAATGTGCATTTTTCAGATGGGAAAGCTGCTTCCCAGACCTGTTTCTTTGTGAACTGATGTCTGATTTTCCTGGTTGGAAATAAGACTGTATATGTGGCAATATGCAGGTAATACTTTCTCTGCTACTGAAAGTGGTCAGCTGAATAAACTACCAGCCTAGGATGATGGTCATGGCTCAGTTTCTCCTAACTGTGTCTTGGAAAAGTAGAGGCCAACATTTTCTGATGTTAGTGCCTGAAGTTAGACATCTACATTTGTACTTATGCAACTAAAGAAATAACTGCCTCCCACCTTCAGACAGCTGACCGCCCAAAGTTTCCACTGAAGCTGACAAGAGTTGTTTGTACTACGTGGCCACTCTAGAAAAACAGGACCACTATTAGATTGTTGATTTGTTGTTAAAACATGCCAACCGTAATTTTTAATAAGATATGAGTCCAAAATAAGGGCCCAACTGGTGCTGAGATCCTGATATCCCTACAGAATGTGGATGCCCTTGCCTCTTGGGACAGAGCGGGAGTGACTACTTACAGCTTGAGACTGGCGTAGGCATTGACTGAGTGGTGCCTGCACCCTCTTGTGCATCTTGGATGCTGGTCCTGGCGCCATCTAGTGCCAGCTGAAGACTCTGAAGCTGCAACGCATTGAGATACTGGCTCTGCAATTTGGTAACCATGGCTGCATTCTCAGGGCCAAGGTTTGCTATTTGTTCTGGGGACAGTGCCTTGAGGAATAAGAATCAGAAAAATTGCTTTAGGAGATCTGTTACATTACCTGGAATTGGAGAACCACACTGTCTTATAGTTAGAAGGGGAGAAAAAGCCAAATAGGCCAAATACTCTATATTGCTATAAAAGTGCTCAGTACTGCTGCTTTTTTTCTTTTCTTTTTTTAATTCTATTTGTTTGCTTCAAAGACCACTCATGTATCCTTCACCTTTCTCCCTGCTTCTGTGGTGGAGATGATATGGATATTCTCACAATACACTGAAAGTATCTAACAATCCAATATTGTTCTGGAGTCTCATTTTCAAACCACTTATTTCAGGATTTGCTCAAAGACTGATGCTCTAGTGCATCCTAATGCGTTTTTGTCTCTTTCTGCTTATATTGGTTTCTACGGCTTCCCCATCCTTGACTATATATGCTACATGTGACACGTGATTCTGCTGCCAATGCAACAATAAAAGGAGATGTTCTATTGTTTTACTACCAAATTATTTTTTTCCTTCTAAACTGAAAATCTTCTGTTTGGTCATATTAATTCTTGTTATAAAAATGGAATATGGTAATCACAGTATTAGAGCAGTTATCTTACATTGCTCTAAACTTTCATCTACAGCACATGCTGTATTGCCCTGAGTGATAACTGCTAACATTCAGCATTTAGAAGAGTTCTAGCCCAACTACGTAGCAAGACTTGTTTGTTGTTGTAGTGCAGCAGCCAAGCTCTATGTGGATAAAGGGCCAAATTTCTTTTAGAAAAGAGGCAAGTCACAAATCAACCCCTTTCTTGTCCTGAATTGGTTTTGGCCAAGTATGTGTCAAAACTTGATAGTTTCACTAGTCTGCATTTCTATGAAGCTGTGCAAACTCCTGTGGGGGCATTTACAAAGTGGTGAATGAATCCATAACCCAACTGTCTTGTTAAATATAGAGGACCCTAAGACAACATAAGCTGAAGCTACACAAAACCTGGCCAAAGACAAATGCCCCTCTAAATTCCTGAAGTTGATGTGGAAAAAAAACCACTGCCTGTTCTGTGCAGTGTTTTGTCCCTTTAGAAATATCCTCCTTGTCAGAAATTCAGAACATTGCTAGGAGTTGGGAAAAGTCCTCTAGAGTCTATAGAATACCTTCAAACTCTGCTGTAGATTTTCACCAGTCCAGAACTAAGAGCAATAGTATAGGAGAAAGCTGCTGACTTCATTTGAGCTGTCTAAGATGCTGTATAGAATGGCTTGTGTTCAAGGAGTGTGTCCCTTTTTATGGAGGTTTATACAGGTAAATTGTCTGCTTGGTGCATGTGTTCCTTTTTACAGAACTGTTGAAGTGGAGGGGTTTGGACAGAGTTTCAGTTTTCTCTCCAAGTCAAATACACAGGGCCTAGGTCAGTGACCTCAGCATTCACATTCTAGAATCTGGGTCACATTTGGTACTTATGCAAACAGGCACAATTTCAGTGAAGTCAGATGTACTAATTCCAGACTCAGCTGCACTTATTTCGGGGGAGAAATGCTGCTCTGGAAAGCTGCATCAAGTTTCAGGGTTAACAAAAAACCCTGAGTGTAACCAATAAGGCAGTTTGCAGCTGTGACTGTACTGGTGAAAAGATTAATTCATTTTAATAAATAAGGGAGAAGGAGAAGACGACAACCAGAACCTAGAATCCATAGAGATAGACCTTGCTATAAGCCATCTGACCTCCCTGGCCTCAGGCTGGATTTTTACACCGTTTGTTAATGCTTTTTCCTTGGAATACAGTTCATACTAAATATAAATACAGTTTGACACATTTTATGGGCATCACAAACAAATGATATAGTTGAAAGTTAAAGTTTCATACATTTGACTGCCTCTCACTTAATAAACAAGACAAAAACCTCTGTGCTGAAACCCCAAAATAAAGCATAAATTAGTGTTGCAGTTTATTTATAATAGAGTAAAAATGATGGAAAATTTCCCTTCAGTGTTTCGAAGTGTTAAGTGACGCAACCATTGTAAATAGTGATGCGGTGGCGGAGTGTATCAGCAATTTGACCCAACATGCGAGCGATGCGTGATCAGGGCGTGATCACTTGTGGCCTAGCCAATCAAAGACCACCTAATGGGCATGGCTGGCTGGCCAGCATGTCCATGGGTTCCAGAATGTACCATCAAGGGAGCTTCCTGATTGGCCGAAAAAGTTATATAGGGGACTGCACGCCTCGGCACGAGGTCCCCAGGCTCTGACTCTCAAGGCGGATTGATCACCCGTCTTGGGGCCTGGCCAGACCCCTAGGTCTATAGCAGAAGCTGCTCCGGTCGCTCCGAGCATTATAGTTTACTGCCTTGCCAAATCCAGAACGCCCTGTACTTTGTCCCAACCAGACATTGTACTTGTATTCTGCGGTCTTCACCCGCCACCCACCGCTTGTCCCTTGCTGCTGTATATAGTTCATCGCCTCCAAGTTATATCACCCTTCAAGTTGTGTCGACAGTTCTGTAAGTAAATATCAAGTTTTATTTCAAACCCCATTGTCCGCGGTGCTTATCTCATCTCCCTCTCGCACTTGGCATCCCCGAGCGTGTCTGGGCTGGTGTCACCACCCGGTGCCCCACTCGACACACAACTGCGGCCGTTTCCCAAGGACCATCCGGGAATCGAGGCCCACGTGGCGACGAGGATGGGATCGCCAAAGCGGAGAGAGGAAAACAGCACCCAGAAATCAGGGCCCCAGGCAAATAAGGGGGGCCAAGTTGATTATGTCACTTTAAATTGCCCTCGGAGGGACCGTCAGCGGCCTCCGGTAGAAAATACAGCCGATCTACGGGCCCATGCCCTCTATCACCGGGCTGAAGCGGGGAAGCTGAGCGGATACTTCTCCGTCCGCACCGCTGAAAGGAGCCAAGAGGGGAAGGAGTGGGCTGTCGAAGGCCTCACTCCGGCCGCATTCAGCTGTCTGCTATCGAGCCCGGCGGTACTGTACCGACCATGTGATAAGGCCAAGAAGCGATGCCTTTTATATCCTCAAAGCAAGTCACCGATGGTAAAAATAAAGACTCACGAAGAGAGTATAGTCGGTGCATTAAGCATATAAAGGAGAGCAGTGGCCGTGGTGACACACCGCCCGATCGATTCCTTTGCCCGGCTCTCCGGGAGGGGAGCAGAGAGAGCCAAATCCTGTCAGATTTCAGGGAACGATTGGAGATAGGTGGACGGGAAGCCTCCAGGTGGAAATGCGGGGGAAAGAGATGGAGCAAAGGAAAAGTAATTAATGTCATGTTTCGCACAATAACTGAGCTTTTAAGGCATGCAGTGAATTAAGCCGGCGATATTGAGACCATGGCCCAGGAAGCCACTGAAAAGAATGCAGCGCCGGCCACACTGAGATCCCAAGATGGCGCCGATGCTGAGGGAAAGAGCGCGACTGTTGAGAAAAGGGCGCCAAAAATCCTAGCAGGCGCAGTGAGTAGAGAAGACGCGGGCCACAAGATGGGAGGGGCGAGTAATATAACCCTAGCGGGGGAGGAGAACAAGGACCCTCTAGCGCCCCCTAATGCTTCAGCAGAGGGCACAGCAGGAGGCTCTCTAGCCCCCTGCCACGGTAGGAAGTGAAAAAATTAACTCTTTAGTGTCATCTAGCTCACCACCGCCGTACAGTGTACCACTAATGTACCCTAGCCTCACGGAAGAGACCAAAGCCGCGAGCGCCCCAACTCTCCACGCGAACCCTGTAACCACAGTGAAAACTACAGTAGAAGGTGAGCTGACTCATACTGTTGCGGTATACCGAACACGAACAAGGGGAGAAATGCAAGAATCGATACAAGAAACGAAAATCAATTCTGAAGAAACCCCGGTAATGTGGGTAGGCCACCTAATTTTACTAAATGGGGGCGAGTTATTGGATGTGGATGAGAGTGCTACATTAATGCGCCACCCGATATGGAGCGGGGGGACATGTACCAACCAGACTCATATTGCCTATAACCAAGTCTGGCCAATCCCAGTAAGCGCAGCGGTGGTCCCCACTCTAACAAATCAAATCTATAAGTGGCACAAAAATCCACCGAGTAACCCGACATCGGAACAGCTCTTATATGCTATAGCCGGCATGAGTTATCTTATCTGGGACGCTGACGCCTATCCATTGACACTAACTGAAGAGCAACGGCGTGATTATTGGCCTCATCGCTGGTGCCGGGAACCAGGTTCCTGTGTCTCAAGAAGCAATACGAGCGTGTGTAGAGCTTTATGGGGGCGATCAAGCGACACTTCTCAAAATGTCATTATTTACACTAATAGGAACCCCCATCAGAAATATTCTTCATGAGTTGCCGGAGATTAGGAAAGTTTTTAAGGTAGAGAAGACATGTGCTGTTCCAAGAGTGCAAGTAGCAAAACAAAAGGGAGGAAAGGAATCATCTCCTAAATTATCCCCTAAAATGTCTCCCAACAATTATTGGAGAGAGAGGACGCCAGAAGAAAAGGCACGGTTTGGCTTCCTACTAAAAAACAGCGGGCTCACGCCGATAGAATTACGAAAAGTGGGAGATAGAGGTCAAAAGGAGTTAGCGGCCCGATTGGGATTTAAGTATAAAAGGCTAGAACAACAAAAAAAACGAATAGCGGCCACCGTAACGGGCACCGATGGCGACGAATGCCCGTATTTAACCCTAAGTGTACAGACACCAAATTACAACCAGGAAATGCCCGTGTGCACGAGTAAATGTTTTAAAACCTAATGTCCCACACAAGAAAACATCAAGAATAATATTTGTACAGGGGCTTAACGCCATCAAAAGTACCCCTGTAATTAAATTTAAAATCAACAACAAAATTTTATCTGGAACCCTAGGGAGTGTAAACATCCTAGGGGTACCAGGAATCAAATTACTTCAATTACAACAGTATATTGTTTCAGCCTTGCCATTATGTGTCCCACATGAGAGAAAACACTGACCGACCATAAAGAACCCAACGCCGTGGCGTTATAGACCGATCACGACAAAGGAAGGTCTACAAGAATCAGTCAAAAAGCTGCTACAGAACCTACACCATCGAGGCTGTATAAGTGAGGTAAAATCCTCTATTTATCTTTCGCCAGGGTGGGGTATCCCAAAGCCAGGGAACCCATTGGAAGCCCGTCTGGTAGTCGATTACCGACAGGCCAATCGCTGGTGCGCTTTACTACAAATGCCCGCAACCCACACAATAATGGAAATTATACACGGCATAACGGAAATCCAGGCAGGAGGTGAATGGTGGGCGGTAACACTGGACTTAAAAGATATGTTCTATTCAGTGCCACTAGAAGATGACAAGGGGATACTAACCATGTGCGTGAATGGCAAAATGTATAAATGGAACGTGTGTCCTCAGGGATATCAGAACTCCCCAGCCCTTGCCACTACTGAAATAAATGACAGTATTCAGAGTTTTAGAGGTATCTATGTAGGAAACAAGTAAGTGAGCATCTGGTCCTACGTGGACGACACAGTGATAATGGGACACCATCAGGAAACCGTGCACCAAACAGCTATGAGTTTGAGAGACCATCTGCAAAAGGAGGGTTGGAGAATAAACGACAACAAATCAATGAAGGAACCAGCCAACAGCTTCATTTTCCTTGGAACTCAATTCACAGGTCAGTGCCGGTTGGGTATCACACATAACATCATACCTACATCTATACAACAACCAAAGACGAAAACTGACTTTGAAGCCCTATTAGGACAATTAAATTGGCTTCGTCACTATGTGGCGCCCCCACATTTAAAAATAGTCCAACGTATCCAGCAACAACTTTGCAAAAAGCCAAGGAATCGTAAGCCCTGGACAAACCGGAACCAAAGGGCCTTAGAGTCAGTATTGTCTGAAGTAAGCAATACTCACTTAACTGCGCCATCGGGAAACACCCCACTACACATCTATGTGGGATTCACGCAGGAACACATTTGGGCTGTCGCAAGAAACATCGAGGTGGAGCACCCAGTATATATGGGCCACCGCACCTTACAGGAACACCAACACAGATATGGGTGCCTAGCCAAAACTATGTTAGCCACCCAATTAGTGGAACACCTGGCCCCATATACCGGAACCTTAGTTGCGCCTGGAGGTTCGCTCCTAACATTATTGAACCCCGGCAGAAGCCACCCGGAATATCAGGGAACTGCGAGAACCTGGTGTACCATAGTACTGAGATTCCAGTACTACTGGTCAGGGTGGAGAACGCTGGAGGGAGACCTGCCACCAGAGGAAAGAGAAGAACCACATCTACCCAAATTATACGGAACCATAAAACCGGGCTGGTTGGCATCTGATGGTACCTCCAGGGGAAACGGAGCGTATGGGTTCCACTGTAAGCCACGCAAATGTACTGAAATTTGCGATGCATGTAATAACGAATCGGTGCAAGCATCAGAGTTACGAGGGTTCCACTTAGCTCTGTTGCATGTTAAAGACTACCATAATGACACCCTACCGGTACCTATAATCACCATCGATTCTGAATGCATGTACCGGGTTGTAACTGAGGCCGCTAAAGCCACCGAACATCAACAAATTTGGGAAGATATTAGAGAAACATTAATGCAACTCACAACATTACCTTTAATAAGACACACCCAGTCTTATCGCGAGGACACTGATCCGGTACATCAAATCATAGATCAGCTCCTAGCACAAAAGACATTATCGGACAACGTAGAATTAATACAATTCAATCAAATGAAGACCCCAAATAATCACAATGCGACAGATAATCAAGTATTTCTAGCCTGGCTCCACGAGTTTTGGGGACACCCTAGTGTCGACAAAGCCCGAGCTCGGTGGCGGTTAGACGCAAAAGAAGGGCCTAGCCTAAAACAATGGCAGGAAATAGTACAGGCATGTCCTGCTTGTGCCAGGGAGAAGCCGAAGCATCACAGACACCAGCACGGTGCCTTTAATGCCGAACACTTTGCACCCGGGAAGACCTGGCAGGTCGACCTGTTAGGCCCACTCCCGGAAGCCAAAACGCCAAATAAAGGGTTGGCTATAGTGGATCTAGGAACCAGGCAACTCCTTGTTATTCTGATAAGGAAAACAACAGCTATAAAGGTTCAAGAAAGTTTATTACACGCATTTGCCCGTTGGCAAGTGCCTAGTGAGATCCATTCAGACGGAGGGCTGCCCTTCACCTCAAAAATTATTGAACAGTTTGCCACTAAACATAATATCAACTGGCACCATCATGTACAATACCATCCTCAAATCGAACAACATAACTGAAAGACACATAGGCCTATATAAAGAGCACCTACGCCTCAAAAACAATGGAACTTACAAAAATTGGACACAATTTAAAGATGAAGTATTAATATCAATGAATAAAACAAAAGACTTATGGGAAAAGAGACCAGCAATAACACCATCAGCCTGGAGACCTTGTTACAAAGCACCGGAGAGGGTGTGGTTAACCGTACCTATAACCACATCGACACGCCCAGCTCCGGTTCCAGGAACAATTGTGAAAACAGGGAACTATCCCAACACCTATTTTGTTTCCTTAGAAGCAGCCATACCACCACGCGTCATCCTGGCTCACCATAATTGGCTGAGCAGGAGAAGCTGAAGGACCGACTAGTTACTAATTAGATATAATGTTGTAAATAAGTTATATTAATAGGTGTTAAGTTTTCTTTTGCAGACACCCCAAACCTGCTAACCTGCTATCACAACTCTTGGCTTACTGAGGCAAGAAACAAGCGTTTTGGAGCTGCCAGGCTACACGACGTCACGTCAATAAGAAAACAACAAAAAGAATGAAAATGAAGATCTCACATATCATCGTAACGTGTGTAATTGCCATCCTGGTGACAACCCAAGCAAAGGAGAGTCTCAATGACACCACGACCGGGTACCAAGAAAACTCCATACTTAGTTTACTAACACTCTGGGCCAACATCATCGGGGACCCGGATAAGAGCTGACTCACTGCATGTTTGCGAGTACCTTTGTCGGTTGATGACTCAATAATCATCCCATATGTACATGCTCTCGACCTCGGGACATGGTTCCAAGCCAGAAACCATGATGACCCCCGTAATGTGAGCGTCGACATGAGGGTAAGAGATCAATCTATTGTAGAACATCAATATACCTGGGAAAGCAATTTATCGGTAGCTGGCATGAAAGCAAGCAGATGCGCCAAATATGTAAAGAGTCTCTTGGGAATACCAGTACCTGGTAAGCCAGCTCCGATTAGATGTTCTGAAATCCCGTGGGGCATTCACCCACACGGGATCCATGGGGTAAGAGACGACAATTCCCTCACTTGGGACCCAGAGAAAACTGAACCTACATGGTTCATAAAGCTTCCCCCTGGCCCATTTCGACGAACCAACCAAACTCCTGTGGTTCGTACCACATTACACCACCGTGTGGTCTTAACCACGTGGAATATCAACAACGCTGTTAATGTATCTAACCCAAAAGAATGGGCATCTTATTTCTATCCAATACGTAAAGTTGCTATGATCAGTCAGTGGTGCCATGGGTACGAACTACTGCCAAGCGACATTGCCTTACCCGGGGAGTTAGTCAAAAGCAGATGGAAAAATAGAAACTGTGGAGAGCTTAAAACTCCGGCTCCCCTGGGAACGTTGTGGGCGTGCTCTGATGGCCACCTCTATACTAACCTCCTGGCTACACTATTGAGTGTAAGTTGTTTCAGCGCAAACGTACTGCTATGTCCTCCACTATCCATTAATAGCGCAAAACCAACCAGCCCCATATTGATTAGACAAAAGCGGGGTGCAACGTGGAGTTCACTCTCGCAAGACGAAAAGGAGCACAAGTTCTGGGGCTGGATGACTGGTGGGGCCTATTGGTGGGCAGGACCACGATTCAGTATAGCGCAAGCCTGAACACTTATCGCTGTGTTGGCAGAGCAAGTAGAAACAGCCACCAACAAAACTGCAAGGGGGTTTGCTTTGGTGGATCAACAGCTCCAAGCCAGGTCCCGAATGACATTACAAAATCGTCTAGTATTGGATCTTATGCTCCTTAATGAAGGAGGTATCTGTGGATATCTCAACTTATCGCATGAGCATTGTTGCATATCCATCTCAAACGTATCAATACCCCTAAATCAACAAATTAGGGACCTCCAAAAAGTGGCCGAGCAAACCAACAGGATCAATGATGAGGGAACGGGTTGGCTTGCAAGTATTTTTAGCTCGTTGGCATGGAGACCCTCCGCATGGTTAATGCATTTACTAACCCCATTAATTGCGTTGTGTATACCCCTGTTGGGAATGTTATGTTGCGTCTGTATTGGATGCTGTATTGTAGATACCATCAAGAAAAGAGTAGCTACGTTATCTACTTTGGTTTACACCCAACTGTCCACCTCTGATATCGATGAGGAAGAGCCCGAGCTTCAATGGACAGTACTGTATAATCTTGTATGTATTTCATGCAATAATCTGGCAGAGGTCAAGGGGGCATGTCAACAAACAAAGTGACCCCACCAGATTATTGTATCAAAGTGTTAAGTGACGCAACCATTGTAAATAGTGATGCGGTGGCGGAGTGTATCAGCAATTTGACCCAACATGCGAGCAATGAGTGATCAGGGCGTGATCACCTGTGGCCTAGCCAATCAAAGACCACCTAATGGGCATGGCTGGCTGGCCAGCATGTCCATGGGTTCCAGAATGTACCATCAGGGGAGCTTCCTGATTGGCCGAAAAAGTTATATAGGGGACCGCACGCCTCGGCGCGAGGTCCCCAGGCTCTGACTCTTAAGGCAGATTGATCACCCATCTTGGGGCCTGGCCAGACCCCTAGGTCTATAGCAGAAGCTGCTCTGGTCGCTCCGAGCATTATAGTTTACTGCCTTGCCAAATCCAGAACGCCCTGTACTTTGTCCCAACCAGACATTGTACTTGTATACTGCGGTCTTCACCCGCCACCCACTGCTTGTCCCTTGCTGCTGTATATAGTTTATCGCCTCCAAGTTATATCACCCTTCAAGTTGTGTCGACAGTTCTGTAAGTAAATATCAAGTTTTATTTCAAACCCCATTGTCTGCAGTGCTTATCTCATCTCCCTCTCGCACTTGGCATCCCCGAGCGTGTCTGGGTTGGTGTCACCACCCGGTGCCCCACTCGACATGCAACTGTGGCTGTTTCCCCAAGGACCATCCGGAAATCGAGGCCCACAGGTCAGTGACCTCAGCATTCACATTCTAGAATCTGGGTCACATTTGGTACTTATGCAAACAGGCACAATTTCAGTGAAGTCAGATGTACTAATTCCAGACTCAGCTGCATTTATTTCGGGGGAGAAATGCTGCTCTGTAAAGCTGCATCAAGTTTCAGGGTTAACAAAAAACCCTGAGTGTAACCAATAAGGCAGTTTGCAGCTGTGACTGTACTGGTGAAAAGATTAATTCATTTTAATAAATAAAGGAGAAGGAGAAGAAGACGACCAGAACCTAGAATCCATAGAGATAGACCTTGCTATAAGCCATCTGACCTCCCTGGCCTCAGGCTGGATTTTTACACCGTTTGTTAATGCTTTTTCCTTGGAATACAGTTCATACTAAATATAAATACAGTTTGACACATTTTATGGGCATCACAAACAAATGATATAGTTGAAAGTTAAAGTTTCATACATTTGACTGCCTCTCACTTAATAAACAAGACAAAAACCTCTGTGCTGAAACCCCAAAATAAAGCATAAATTAGTGTTGCAGTTTATTTATAATAGAGTAAAAATGATGGAAAATTTCACTTCAGTAACTGAGCACTTACTTTGAAAATTTCAGCAGGTATGTGTCTTATTGCTGCTGGCTGGAAGTATGGCATAAGGTCTTTATCAAGAGCTTTTAATTCCTCTTCATGCAAGCCTCCTACAGAAATGAAACAGGAATAGAACTTAGTTGATATTCTTTTAATTGGGGGAGTTTTATGCAAATGTGTTTCAAGTACTAATACATCTTAGGCAGTATTTGTTCTTAAAATAGCTCCCATTAAGACAAAGGGAAATCATAATTCCCAAATCAAATAGAGAAAAGGAGCCCCACTGCCCTTATATAAATGCTCAAGGTTGAGGATCCTAACCTTAAGAGGTGTATTGTAATTTAAATTAGCAAGTTATAATTTAAAGGCAAATATGTTATTTCCTTCCTGCCCCTTGCTTTCTTTCATTGTATTCCAACACCACAAACCAACTGACCACAAACATCTGGAACACACAAGACACAAGTAAAGAATTATACCATTACTTTACAAGCAAACATCATCAGTGCAGCAATGATACAATAACTGAAGTTTGTGGTGCTCTTCTCTGCAATACAGAATTACAGGATACCACCCCCAAATGCTCTAAATAAGAAACCCTATGATGCAGACAATGCCCACTGGCAAAGGAAGCTTCTGCTGTTGCAGGCAGCTATCCTTGCACTTTGCACACACTGTTTAATGCTGTACAAAAAATGTCATTGTTGGACTGAGCACATACTTGAATTGGGCAGAAACTAGAACTTCAGCACCAGCTTGGCAAGTTTGCCTGCTCACATGCCCTGAGTAAGTAAAGAGCATCCAAAGTTCTGCACTCAATTCCTGGTTACATCAGTGGAAATGCCCTCATATGAGCAACTTCATCTAGGATTCCTGGACCCTACTAATAGAGAGAACCAGTTTTGGCAGAAAGAGCAGCTGGGGGCAGCATGGTACTCAGCTGGATACCCATCTGCTGCAAAGCTAGTAGACCATCTCGCTTAGAAGTAAGACCCAGGAGCAAGAAGAGCAACCCATTGAGGAGGGTGCACTTGAACTTTGGCTATTGTTTTGCATGGGCCCTGATTTGCCTATAGTCAACCCCTATAAACATATAGGGCCAAACTCTGGATTCTGAGTTTGAGCACATGGTTTCCTCTGTGGAAGACCTCAATAAAAAAAACTGCCTGAGTATACCTGAAGATGACTCCTAGTTATAGCATCTCTTGCTAATGCAGAGGTGCAAAGTATGGAATGAACATGGACTTTTTTTTTTTTTTTTTTTTTTTTACGTACAGATGGTATTTTAGAAATATCACTGATAGGAGTCTGGGTCTTGTTACCTGCGATGGTCCCAATTTCATGCATTACAGAGCTGTTCCATCCTGTGGCAATTCCAAACACAGATTCTGCCATCTTCTTAAACTCTTGCAGAAGGGGAGTACTGCAAGTCAACATACCAACTCTGGAAACAACAGCACTGCAAAAGAACAACAGGCTTAGCACCACATACAGTAATCATCACAACCAGCATTTAAAAGGCCTGCAACACACTTCATCTACACTAGCCAAGTTTATCCTAGCTTTAGGAAAAAATCAGGGTGCACATATTGCAAGTAATATTTAAAGTGTTGTCAACCTTTTAAAAATGAGTATGCTTGAACAACAAGCTCAAGTTTTTCAATGCAATACTCATGTTTGGATTTAAATGGGGTAGAGGATTTAAATACTATGCTGGGACCTATTTTAAACCACCAGTCCAGGCACCACTTAAATCAGTTGCCTAATCCAGGGGTTTCTAACATAAAGGCTGAGTAATGCTGTATATAAAAATCTGGTGATATTTTTTAAGTGATTGAAGAGATGGGATGGGATGGGATGTTGTATATCCCAGGATGGGCTTTGTACAGGTTTCACTACACCCAGAGCTTTGCTGATTCTCACAAGGACACATGTAGACACCATACCAAAGATTATGACCTGCTGACAAACGTTTAAAATGTCAGAAAAATGTCACCAGATATGGTGTTCTGGAAATCCTTTAGGGAAGACAAACTCCACACACCCAATATCAGTAAAATGTTTCTACCTGAATTCTGTAATCCTGATGGACTTGATGTCTGTAGTATTCAGGGCACAAAGATTAGCTCCTAATCCTGCTAAATGAAAGCTTTTCAACTCATTGACTGTCTGACTAGAGTCTTCCAGAAACCCTTGTAAAATAGATGTAGCCTGCAAAAGCAATGAGACATCATGCAAGGACAGCATGCAGGCATTATAAGATTCTGCTAGAGGAAGACATTATCTATACCAGCTATTACAAATTGGCCTGGATGTTATTAAACTGGGCCTGAGCCTGCATCCCTTGAAGTCAGTGGGAGTTATACCATTGCCTTCAGCAGGAGCAATGTCAGTAGAGATCGCATGCTTAGTGCCTCCTAAGCAATGCTGAGTATTGCCTCCCAGAGAGTGAGGCAAGCATACAGCACAACCTGAGATCACTCAGCCCTTTCCATCTTTGGGTTACAAACAAATTCTTCCAGAGTGGATACCACTGAAGTAGTCACAAAACTGCCCATATTTAATTCAGCCGAAAAGAATGGTTAATGTTAAGTAGAGCTAACCCCCCCGAAGAAAATCTGAAATCTGCTAAGCAATCAATATTAAGTTATTAAGGATCCTAAACATTAACTTATCCTGTTTAAGTGTCTTATGAAGATGTTAACCTATGCTCAAGTCAGTAAATGACTGCATTTCTTAAAACACAACAGGAAATCTCAAAAGTGAAGTAGCACTGTATATAAAAACACTCCAGTGCCTTCTGTTTCCTTCTTTTATTGGCTCTTCAGCCAAAACATCTATAAAGAGGTTTGTGATATTTTGCCAGTACTAGATACTAGGCCTGTGCAAGTAGGTAGCTATTTGATCCGGCTTCAGATCCGTCCACTTCGGATGCCAGGGATCCGATCCAGAGCTCCAGACCAGGTTCTCGCTTTGATCTGACCGAAGCAGCTCTGAAGCTTTGGTGACGCCTCAGAGATCTGGTCATAGGGTATAATGGGGAATCAATTAAATATCTATAATGTTGTTGTTTTTTGTCTGATTTAGATTAAACTTGTAGAGAAGGTAGCCTCTGCTGAGAGCATGAAGCCTGCCAAGTTTCAAGAAGATCGGTGCAGGGGTTTGGGGGGAACTGTACCCCAAATTCTTGAAAGCAAAACTTATGTCACGTGTATGTATTATGCCACGGGGGTTAAAACTGTAGGGTTGGTAGCCCCTGGTGAGGCCATGAAGCCTGCTATGATTCAAGAAAATCGGTGCAGGGGTTTGGAAGGAACTGCACCTCAAGCTGCTGACAGGCAAAACTTGTAACATAGATGACCCTGTGTGTGGTAAGGCGCAGCGGGCTGAAAACTGCAGGGGTAGTGGCCCCTGCTGAGGCCACAAAGCCTGCCAAGTGTCAAGGAGATAAGTGCAGGCTTTGGGGGAAACTGCACCTCAAGCTGAGGACAAGCAAAACTTGTGACATGGGTGACACTGTGTGTGTTAAGGCGCAGCAGGGTGAAAGCTGCAGGGATGGTAGCCCCTGCTGAGGCCACAAAACCTGCCAGCTGTTGAGGAGATTGGTGCAGGGGTATTCTGTGGCCTCACCAGGGGCTACCACCCCTGCAGTTTTCAACTCCCTGTGTTGTAACACATAGACGTGACATGAGTTTTCTTTCAAGAATTTGGGGTGCAGTTACCCCTGAACCCCTGCACTGATCTTCCTGAAACTTGGCAGGCTTTGTGGTCTCAGCAGAGGCTACCATCCCTGCAAATTTCATCCACATCAGACAAAAAACAACAAAGTTATAGATATTTCATTGATTTCCCATTATACCCTATGGCCAAATCTCCGAGGCGGCTCCAAAGCTTTTCCGAAGTGCTTTGGAAAGCCTAATGAAGCCAGTGCTTCGATCCAGACATGCCGCTTCGGACACCAAAGCGTCCAAAGCTTCTCCGGATCCAAAGCACGGTCCGAAGCCTCACACAGCCCTACTAGATACTAGATACTACCATCCTAATGTCATACACTGAAGAGATGGCAAGATCACACAGGCAAAAATGTGCTGCTCACTGCATATACAAAAAGCCTTTTAATCTTCCCTCCATATGCCATGTAAATCCCACTGACATTAATGGGGCCATTCAGGCAAACAGAGAATTGAAAAGCGGTAGTGAACAAGTATCTGAATAGAATAAGCAGTAATAATTTACCTGCATAGGTACTAGAATTTTTTTGTTTGGGGGAGAGGTGGAGGAGGTGTTAAAGGCTGGCTACTGGTACTTCTGACTTGAGCCTCAGTCAGAATAGACTAGTAGTTTGTATCAACTGCTACATGCTTAGAAGCTGGTATAAGAGGAGTTAGCAGCCTCATACTAATTCTAAGTGAACAAATGTTCAAGCACAGTGAACTCTACCGCAGGTTGTACTTACTGCCATCCTTCTTGGACACCTTGCTAGGGAGGCCAAGGAACAGCACTAATCTACCATTTCAAGGAGGGTGAAGGGGAAGAACTGGAAATCTGGAAGGGTGTGGTGTTTTGTACCTGTTTTGTAGGAAATCCTACAACTTCAGTATGGACGGACACTCATTTAGGGCCTTTTACCAGCAATAAATTCACTACAACACTTACCTGGTCAGGAGTCCATTCTGTTTGTTGACTAAGTGCAGCAACAGTATCAATAGAATTCAAATCCAACTCCCGTATCTCACTCTCGTTGAGAGCTAGGGCAATGTACCCAAGGGAAATAATATGATATTTCTTCCAATCTGGCAACATGCCCCAAACCTTTAAAATAAAATCATCAACACACAATATCTATTAGTTTATGACGAAGACTCACAGGCATGCCCCATTCTCTGATCTGAAAAAAATAATGACCAAAGATAAACGTTATGGGCCAGACTCTCTGGTCTGCTTATGCTGCTCTGTCTGGCATAAGCAGAGCTTGGATGTTACAAAAAAAAAACCAAGCACTTCCAGTTCTAGGGTGGAGAAGCTGGTTACTATACTGTGTTTTGTTACCTTACCTTGTAACTAGGGGTGCACTGATAAAGATTGTTTTGGCCGATTATTAACCAACCATATTGGCCAATGCTGATCCAATAACCAATGTTTAGTAATAATGCAAGGTATTTTAAATTACTGACATAAACAAACCTTTTTTGCTTGTTTTACATTTATAACACACACATGGAGCACTGCTATTTCTAAGCATGGGGACATTTGTACAGGAGATGCAGTGGCACTTTAATTAGAGTGGCTCTCAGAGTCTCTCTAATTAAAGTGCTGCCCCCCATTTCCCGGAGCACATGTAAAAGTTCCCGAGCCAGTTGCAGCAGGAGGGGCTAAGCCTAGCAGTTCTTGCGACTGGCTGCGTGGAGCCCTTCAGCCCCTGCTCCTCTGCATGATGCCTTTGAACCCCAGGCCAGGGGCAGCAAGGCTGAGGGGGAAGATGCGATCCTTCCAGGCTGTCCAGGACTGGCTGGTCTCTGGGCCAGGCTCCCCACTCTCCTCCCTCTGCCCAGGGCAGGGCCATGAGACCATTCTGGGCCTGGAGAAACTGGGCCCCAGGTCCTGGGAGCTGGACTTCAGCTGGGGAAGGGCTCCTTCTTCTCCTGGTGCTCCCACTGCCAGGGGCAGGGCAAGCCCCCATACCTTGTGGGGGAGACTGAATGGACCCAGCCCTAGAAAGGGCAGGACCTGGCTGCACTGAGGGGCTGGGGGAAGGACCCTGCTGCACACAGCAGAGGGGAGTGGCTGCTTCAGCCTAGAGAGTGGGTAAATATTTGGCACCTAGGCTATATGTTATGCCATGCCACTATGGTACAATGCTACCAGTTTTCAAGCTAGTAAGGTTAAAGCTAGCTTGCAATGGATCTACCCAAGCTACCGCTACTGCAGAGTAGACGTCTTTTGACTGTTTGTTTGAATAATCAGCAATTGTGACCCCCCAAACAATGAAATACGCTCGTCTCAAAAAAAATCAGACAAGTCTATGTTCTCCACCTTGGCCTCTGGAATAGCAGCAACCTCTCATCATGTCAGTTCCTCCATAATGTGATGTTCAAAGATGAGCCTGGTGCTAATGTTGTGTAGAGAAATAGATCTAGAAGGCCAACCCTGGTCTGAACAAACACCTCATACCATTCTGACACAGGGGAGTTATTTTTCTTGAAGTTCACATTTGGTTGAAAGGTGAAAAAGGGGTACCTATTGAAGATGAACTCCAGTTCCAATTTCAGATCCCCTGAAGATGACACTACACAAACTAAAGAGAAATAAAGTAAAAAAGGACCAAATCATTGGGAACAGGATTTTTGACACCCAGGAGAGCTTGGGACCATGCACAAAAATAGTTGTTTTATTATATCCTTGGAAAGTTTTTCTAATATTCAAATGAAACTTGGGGCAGCCTCAGAGCTTTTCTAAATTGCATTGGCTGACAGTGGCTTCATGGAGACATTATTACAGTCAAGTATTAGTGGAGCACAGAGGTAAGCCTGGTGTAACCCTTTTCTTCAAATATGTCTCCTATATAAGGCTCTGGGGAGGCAGTTTTGCTTGCTCTGCATCAGTGGTGGGCAACCTTTTTGGCAGGTATGCCACAAATTAGCTGCACACTCTCCTCAAGTGCAACTCTGATCCCCTCTGGAGCAGCCTAATCTGCTGCTCTGCTTTCTGCTCCCTGTCCTGTGCCCCCTACCTGATCTGCTGCTCTGCTTTCTCCTTCCAACCCTATGCTCTCTGCCTGATTTGCTGCTCTGCTTTTCACTTCCTTCCCTATGCTTCCTGCCCAATTTGCTGCTTTCTGCTTCCTGTTCCCTCCTTGATCTGTTGTGTGCTGCATACGAAGGCTTTCTGTGCCACTTGTGGCATCTGTGCCACAGGTTGGCTAGCCCTGCCCTACATTAAACACTGACCTTCCTTAGCCTGAGAGAATCTATCTGACCAGTTATGCCTGCATAAAGCAACTATAATGTACATAGTATCGAACCCAAGACCTTTTAATCTTCTACAAAGATGATTAAACATGGTAATATGTATAAACCCCAGTATTAAAGATCTTGATTTGCTAGATAAAGAAGTACATGAATGACACATAATTAGATTTTTTTTTTGCATTTGTTTAAAACTGTTCATATCTGACGCGGTTATGAAATAAAGAGAGTTCTGAACTGGTTTACAAATAATGTTCTCAGGCAGTATGGATTCACAGTGCAGGAGAGGATACATGAAACATTAGCCATGTAGATCTGAACATAAGGCATAATGAAAACTGAAATGGATCTTACCCCATTCAAGAAGAGACAAAAAACTCATTTATACATATGTCAAAGCACAGAGATTTGGAGATTTCCCAATTACAAGTGGGTTAAGCTTAGTTTCATTAGCCCACAATCAGTTAACTGTGAATTCCTTGCATTATTTTGGAAACACAGAATTACAAACTCTTTCTGAGAATTCATTTAGAGGAAATAAAGCCAGTTTCTTCAAGCCTTTCATCAAAGGTGCCCTGTGATTAACAGTATACTGTACAGCATCTCATGCATATTATTTCAATCAACTCTAGCAGCCTGGCTTATACTTGTTCATTCCTCATATTTTGTATTCAGTATAACCCTGTAGTATTTCTGACAAATTAATATATAGAAAGTTCGTTGCTTCCTGCTGAGCTGCAGTGTTTCTTACAAATGCCTGCACTGACTGAAAGATTTTTATTCGGTGCCTTACAGGCCTACATATCTTTTAACTGAATACAGCTAGGAAATAGGAATATTAATTTCATTGGCAATTTCTCTACCACTCTGCAAGGAAGCCATTCAACTGTACTGTGGTACAGTACGAGGAACAATGGTCATAAGCTGATGGAGAATGGGTTTAGGTTGGAGATCAGAAGGCAATATTTTACAGTTAGGGTGGCCAAAATCTGGAACCAACTTCCCAGGGAGGTGGTCCTCGCCCCTACCTTGGGCAGATTCAAGAGGAGGTTGGATGATCACCTGTCTGGGGTCTTGTGAACCCAGCATTCATTCCTGCCTGTGGCAGGGGGTCAGGCTAAATGATCTGTTTAGGACCCTCCTGACCCTAGCTACTATGAACTTATGAAACTATGGTAATATCTTTTTAAATTTCCAACCTACTCAGATAAATAATGCTCTTTTTTTCTGAGATGTTTACTCTTCTTCCTGGTCATGTATCTTCATTTTGGAAGAGGCAGTATCTCCAGAAGGGTATTTTTATTACACAACATGTTGACCCACTCTGCCAAATTAGCAGACATAGAATTTCCCATTGTAGGAGGCACCATAAAATTTGGAAATCAGAGTTGAACCATTTCCCACCCCCTAACTCATCATCAGTTTGAAAAGCTAGGCCTGACTCATGCTGCTTGAACTTCCATTTTTTGGCTTTATCTTTGTCTTGATTGATGTGAAGTTAGGTCATTTATAGTGAGATACCAACCAGCAGCAGTTCTCCTGCTGTGTAATCCTAAGTGGAAACAAAACACTTTTAGTGTCCACCATGAGGGAGATAGAGAAGTGTCATACTTCCAATCTGTCCATAACTGATGTGGTGGAAAAATTAAGGCGTTTCATCACTACTCTGCTTTTACAGTTAGGTAACTAATACACAAAAGTTATCCCAGAGTAAAAAAAACTCTGCCTTTTTATATCAGTGAAGATTCAGCCTATGGGTGCCTATACACAAGCAGTGAGGCTGCTCTAATGCACTGTCTGCTGGAGAGTGGTAATTACTGCACTCCAGAAGCTTCCAGTGTCTTTTGCATCAGTGAACCTACACTTAAAAAGGCCAGTGGGGGTACTTTATCTAAAGCTTGTTTGACGAGTTTTAGTTAAAGTGCCCCACTGCCATTTTTAAGTGTGGGAATGCCGGATGTGATCCAGATGTTTTAATTAGAGGAGCTCTCAGAGCCGCTCTAATTAAAGTGTCCCCCACCACTCCCAGAGCCCGCATATAAACACTCTAAGTGTTTGGGCTCTTTTCCACCTAAAATTTCCCTCACTTGTTGTTGTCATTGCAGTTCCAAAAGAGATAGTGATGGTGAGAATACTAGCCTTGTCCTGAATAGGAAAAGACTTTTCAATCAGGTTAATTTAACATGTTGTTTAAAACACCAAGATATACCAACACTCTGAGCTTGCTTCTCAGCAGGCTGAGTAATAGCCTTTGACGTTGGCTTATGATTTTTCAGTTTTGAAAGAACAGGAATAAAGTAGCTAAAACAGGGATTCAAAAGTGAAGCATTTAACTCATTCAGCAACCAGCAGCTCAGTCCAATTTAGCCTGCTGACTCTAAACTAATACAAATTTTCCTTTAAGATATCTGATACCATTTGAGATTATTTCTGAAAAAAAACTGTAGGTATTACTGAAGCAACAATAATGCTGAAGCAACAGTTACTTTAGAAATGTAGACTTCAACAATAAAATATGGATGTATTTTCCTTTGGAGATGTAATAGCTACCTGCTTAGCTTTCTCCTTCAAAGCAATAAGCTGGGATTTGTTGAAACCTGTCACAGTCCCAAGGAGTTCCACATTTTTGATAAAAGTGTCTGTGCCCATGCACTGCAGTTCTTGAACTGACCAAAAGGCATTTGCTTCTCCTAACTTAATAATCTCATCTGAAGAGGGAGCTCTGATTCCTATACAACCTGGAAAGAAAACAAAACACAGTTTGAAGAGCTTTCTTCAAGGGGACTGATTTAAGAATTCTGATGCAAAAATCAAAGCAATGAAGCCTTATGCTGTCTTGTTATGATGGTAACATATCTTGATAAGTTAAGCATCCAATGTTCTTACAATGAAATAAAAATATATATTTTAAAGAATCATATGCAACTGATATTCTTTATCTAAAACTAGCATTTACCTAATTAGTTATGTGCTTTGTTCTTTGAAGACAATGTGTATTGGAAAGGAAAGGAGGGGCAGATTAACCAGTGACTATATAAAACACCTTACTAAAACAACCCTTGCTTGCAACAGCTAGAATATCAGCTTAAGAGTTTTCAGATGTGTCATTCTAAATTCCTCAGGGCCACATTTGGAGGTGAAACCTTCTGCTGACTTCAGTGGAATAAAAAGTCAAATTAAGCTCCTTAATTTGACCATGGAAGTTTCCATGTACCTGTATTGTATACATTTATTTACACGAAAATACTGCAGCTGAATAAACTGAACCTGCTTATTCTTGTTCAAACAGGACTTATTAAATCCAACTCACCAGCTAGCCTAACAGCAGGTATGACTGATCTTTCCTTTTTGAAAGACACGTACAGACATGCATGTCTGGAAAGATGTCGGATATTTAAACAAGGCACTGCCTAGAGAATTTAAGCATGGCGGAAAATTCCCCTGGCTTATTTTTTGTCAAGCACAATGTTAAAATGCCAGGAATTAGAAAACCCGAGAGAGATGCTTATTTACAGCAGAACTACCAAGCAGCTAAACTATATGGTCAAAAATCTGATGCAAGGACAGATTCTGGGTCTCCGAGAACAGTGTTGTCACTGTGTGTTTTGACAAATCTGCTTCTTTTTCAGGCTGTCTCTGATGTATAGGAGAGCCTAGCATCCTAACATGATCTCTTCCTAACCCCTCTCCTGCTTCTAGTTTAGGAAACTTGTTCAGCAATTATCAAAAACAAACAATATCTGAATGTTTTCAGGTTTGGCCATCACCAGGGAAAAGCAAAACTCCATAGATGCTGCCTCTGAGCTGAGCTTCCCTACCTAAACAGATTAAAGCAAGGATATATAAAATAGATTTATCTTTTGAAAGGAGGCAGGGGAAGAATTTACTGGAATCAAAGAAAGCTGGAGCAGCCGGTAGAACACTGAAAAGACCAAATCTGTCGAGCAAACACAATAGCTGTTTAGCTTCTACTGTACCAGCTGACTTCTCTACTTGCTTTTTAAACTGGTCTCATATAAAGCAGGACTGTTTCACTTTCCTCCCCTGCAAAAGGTCAACTTTTTTTTATGTAAATGCTGCCAATGCAGACACAATAGAGTTCCATGTCCAAGACACAAAACCTAGTATTTCTTTATCCTTGGAAAAACCTTTGATTTCATTACTTGGAACACACCAGATCTGCTGGCAACAAATGCTCATTACAACTCTGACTGTGTGTCCTGTATCTGATGCTGTTTCATACTTATTGTTGATGTAATCAAATCTACTTTAACCTAGTATGAATGGGAAAGATTTGTTTAAATGCTTCCATTTTAACATATATAATAGCATTTCAGGACTGCTTTCTGTTTCTAGCACTGTTGCTGCTTTGCTGTTGACCTTGGGTAAATCACTTACTATGTGTGCCTCGGATTTCCCATCTGTAAAAAATGGGCTTAAAAAAAACACACACTTTCAGGAGTATTTTTTAATCGTCTGGAAATAGAGATGAAAACTCAGCTCTTAGTGCTACATGATACTGTTGCTGCCAAATTATGAAGATTAATATTAGATCAGCTGTGATTCTAAAAGTATTTCCTGTTTTGGGGAGGTTTTAGAAATAAAAAAACGTCCCAGATTTTTCCACATTCAGCTTCCTCACTGGTCAAACTAATTCATACTGGGGAAAACATTTGTGTGCTCCATACCACTGCACATCCCTTGGTGGGGAGAGCAGCTGCATGAGGGGGTCACTATTGGTTACCTACTGCAGACAGGGGCTCCTTACACCAGTCCTGAATGCAGAGGGGCCCCTGGGTGAAGCAAAATAAGGGAAGGCTTCTGGATCTATACTAGTGAGTCTCAACAAACATGCTGTGGCACCCTGGGGTATCTTGAGATCCTTTCAAAGGTGCTGCAGGGTGCTGAACAGTTTTAGCATTGTTAGGTGTACAAACACAGTTCATAAGATAAACCCAGTGTTTTCAAATAGGAATCTATAGTATTGCGATTTCTCTGAGTTCTCTGCAACAGAAAAAATCCTCTATTATTCTGTAGTTAAAAATTTTCTGAGGGGTGCCTCAAGATTTTTGAGAAGTGCCTCAAGTCTAAAAAGGTTGAGAATCACTGATCTATGATATTGTGACCACATCCTAAAACACATCCTAAAGGAAGCAGAAGGCAAGCTGAAATAGGTGGGTTGGGGTCCTCAAATTTGTGGCACACCCCAGGGTGGAATTAAGTTTGATTTATGATTCCTGGATTTATAGTTTCCTGGTGCAAGAAGGGGTGAATTTCATCCATCCTCCACAGAAATGCCGAATCACCTAAAGGCACGGCTATCCCCTTTGGGTCAGATTCTGCTTTTCTACATCAGCATATATCTGGAATAATACCACAGCTCATTATTTTGTTGAACTGAGGCAAAAACACAGCAGTCTAAGTGTACAGTCACATTGCATCCTTTTGTACATGAATGCCCCATTATAAGGGCAGACAAGGTTCCTTGGGTGAATTTGATATCTTTTATTAGAACAACCCAAATAGTTGGAGAATAGTTATTAAGCAAGCTTTCAAGTTCAAAAACCCTTCATCAGGCTAAGGAAGCTTCAGCAGTTGGTGTGTGCTCTTCCTGGATGGAATGACAAGTAAAGAAGCCAGGGGCTGGGCTGGGCTGGGGAGTCAGTTGCCAGGCAGATTATAATGTGTCAAAAATCCAATGTCTATGTTTATTCCATGATCTCTAGTATCCAGGAGGTTGATGAAATGGAGCTCATAGGCTCGTCTCTGGGAAGTGTTGTGTAAGTTTCCCTTGAGGATCAGGACTGAGAGATTGGAGAGAGAGTGGCCCTCCTGTGAGAAATGTGCCCCCACCAGTAATTGGGTATTTCTGTCTTCGATACATTTCCGGTGTGCGTTCATTCTGGTGTGCAGTTGTTGTTTGGTCTCTCCTACATATTTTCCATCAGGGCATTTGGTGCATTGGATGAGGTATACTACATTTCTGGAGGTGCAGCTGGAAGATCCTGGGATGCTGATGGCTCTGTTGTGGGGTGTAGTAATGGTGGGGGTGGTCGAGATGTGTTGGCAGGTTTTGCATTTCTTGTCCTGGCACGGTCTGGATCCCTTTGGTGTGTTCTGGGCTTGAGGAAGTTTGCTTCTGGTGATGAGGTTGGTGAGATTCAGTGCTTGTCTGAAGGCTAGGATGGGTGGCTCTGGGAAGATCTTTTTAAGAATAGGGTCTCTTTCTGATATGGGTTGCAATTTTTTGAGGATTTTCCATACAGGTTCAAGGGAGGGGTGATATGTCATAACCAGCGGTGTGCGATTGGTGGGGGGTTTTCTTCTGTACTGCAGCAGTTCTTCACGTGGTATCCAGGTGGCTCTTTCAAACGTGCGATCTACCTCTCTGGAGGAGTGTCCTTGTTGGGTGAAAGCCTTTTTAAGATTGGTGAGGTGGCAATCCCAGGTGTGCTCTTTAGTACAAATGCGGTGGTATCTGAGGGCTTGGCTGTATATCACAGCTTTTTTGTTGTGTTTAGGGTGATTGCTGGTTCTGTGCAGATATGTATGTTGGTCTGTGGGTTTCTTGTATAACATGGTCTGTATTTCATCATTCTGGATACCGATCATTGTGTCTAAAAAGGAGATGTTGGTGCTGGAGTATTCTAAAGAAAGTCGGATGGAGGGATGGTGACTGCTGACTTTCTGATGGAACTCAATCAGAGATTGCAGGTTTTCAGTCCAAATGATGAAGATGTCATCGATGTATCTTAAGTATAGCAAGGGTTTGATGGTGCAGTTCTTGAGGAAGTCTTCTTCCAGGTGGCTCATAAAAAGGTTGGCATATTGTGGGGCTAAATTCATTCTCCAACTACCATAGCAAATCTGGCATTTCTCCTCTGGGTTTAAGTGGGGCTCTATACAGACTCATCCTTGCACATATATGGATGAGATATTGGGGCAAAAGGACTGCTATGGCACCCGAAGCCCATAGAAATTATTGTTACAGAAACACTAATGTAAAATTGAAGTACGTAAGACATACAGAAGATAGACTCCATTTGGCACAAGATCTCCTGTACAGTGAACACTTGAATGTAGTCACTACAGATTAACATAAATTTTAGATTACAACACATTTAGTCCATGTAGACAGCTAGAATATAGCACCATTTGTCACATTCAGAATAGCCGAGTCAACATATACTGACATCTGACAAAAGATTAAATGAGTGCAATCTCTTGGCTCAATATCTTGCCCATCTTCTGTATCTCTCAATTCATGGAAGTTTAATTTCTTACCAGCAAACCAAACAAAACAAAACTAAAACTTAACAAAAAATCATGCATCTTTTTCCTCCAAGCACCCCCAGGCCTTTCAGTAGATATTTAGCTGCATATTTTTAATGGAACAAAGTGTTTCATTAGCTAGACAATAATACAAACCAACTGATTGTTCTGAAAGACTGAACCTCTAAAATGCTTGAGGTTGTGCTTTCAGTTGCCATTTCTCAAGATGGATTTCATGACAAAGTAAACCCAAGAGACCATTCAGACTGCAGAAGCACAACCAAAAATATCAGCATTATCAATTTGTCCTTCTGACACAACAAAAATACTCACCAGTCCCATGGTTAGATGCTGCAATGAGGACAGTAGAGTTGTGAACAGTTTCAAATACAGTAGATAGGAACTCTTCAGGTAGAGGAGCTGGCCCAGCCATCTTTGCTATTTGCAGAATGGTATCTGGAAACTGCAAGATGAGAGATGAATGAGACATTTTCAGAATTCCCTCCTTTTTGAAACAAAAAGGTGATTAGGATGGGACAAAGGGCAGGACAATGGCATGAGTCTCTAACCAAGGGGTTAGTTGCAGCTGAGCTTTTAAGTCCTCTCTAGCTGTTTGGCAGTGGAGGAATGTAAAATAGCTGCTTGGATGACAAGAGGAAGGGAAGGAAGATTATGGGGAGGTGAAGGCCTAGCCCCAGGGTCAGAAGGCTGGAATAAGGCCCACCAGCACTTTTTTTGCTGATTTGTAACTCAGTTTGATTTCCAGTTATAAACATGATCTCTTGAGGAAAACACCTTGCTGACAGGAACAGTGCTTTATTGCTGTACTGTGGATTCACGAGTTTACATTGACACACAAAGATCACAAGATTATAAAGAATGATAGGAAAAAGAAAACACAGCCCAACTCTCTGGGAGGGCAAGATATAGTGTTATGACTGAGGATGTTAGATGACTGAGGATGCCGATACCGAACTAGCTCTTAAGCAAAACAGTAAATGTACAAGTGATCATCTGACTCTCTCTCTCATTGTGTGCTCCCACAGTTAATAATGACAAAAGACACAGTTTTAATTCAACCAAGGTAAGTCTACACATTGGGTTAACAGGATTGAGAAAGCAGGCAACACTGCTGCATGTAAAGCTTAAAAAATAGGTAGGCCCATCAACTATATCATCCTATGCAACAATATACAACTAACTAAAGCGGTTACATAAATAACTGATTACATTACCATGAGTTCCCAGATTAAACCATACAAGTTTTGATTGACAAGGAATAAAGGACTGGACAAAAATATATACAAGGTTTCTTTCGAGGGGAATTCAATACCCAGTATCCGTACTAAGACGATGCATTTTAAATTGAACGATAACATCTGCCATCGCAAAGTTTAAAAATGATCTACATTCTAAAAAATTTAAATGAAAGGATACCTTTTTAGCAAGGACATTTAATTCATCTTTTGTCAAAAGAGCTATGAATGGTCCAATATCCAGTGTTGTTTCAGCTGTCCAGTTCCTTGGGGAGCTGAGAAAATGTTTAGGAAAACTATATTAAAAAAAAAAAAATCAATAATTTCTGCAACATCACATCTGCCTAATGCTAGTGTTGAAACACCACATATTTATACCCTATCCTCTCAGAAAGATCAAGGTCTCTGTGCTAAACTGCTATTTTAGATTTGTTAACATCAGGCCATATTTTTCTTTAACTCCCTGATTTATGGTCCATCTGTAAAGCCAGAGAGAGCTTTCAAATACCCTCTTAGTGCATCCCTCTATTTCAGCATCTATAACAGCTCATTGCCATCATATCTACAAAATAACAAGACTGCCCCATTTTAAACTTCTCTTGTCTTTTTCATGAAAGGGACAACTATTATAATCAGTTAGGAGCTTCAACAAAAATAGATTCCATTCCTGCTGTAAAATGCTATATCCAAAGCCTAATTTTGGAGATACTTGTAACTTTGCTCTCATGCTTAAATATTTGCAGAATAAAGGTCAAAGGCCTGGTTTAACCAGTCACGTATTCATGTTCCCCAACAGGTGGCCTGTTGCTTAGTTACCAGCCCACCTGGGGTGGCTGCTACATCTTGGAGTGTAATCAATTCTTCTCCCCTTCCATCAAGCTCCATGCAGGCTTCTGCATGATCACAGTAGCAAAGTCCTATTGGATTTCCAGGATTTTCCCTATTATCATGATGTCTGAGGTAGACGAACATGTTACTAAATGCAGTACAATTTAGCTCCACAGGATGTGATTTGTTACCTTGTATCTGTGTTAAGCTGTGTCAAGTGCATGTACAGTATATGAAAAATACAGTTTAAAAGCTAAAACACAGTTTTCAGTAGAGCTGCTGTTATCCAACTTCTTGGTGTGAAGAGAAAGTTGATTTTTAACCCTTTCTTTAATGTATTCAGTTCTGAGCACTTGGTTACCAGATAAATGCTGACAATTTGGAGGCAATTCAAACAGAGCAACAAATGATGAGCAGCTTTTAGTGACTGGCTGTGGAGAGACAGTACTACAGCTTAGCTTAGGATAAGTAGGGGGTAGTAGTTTTGAACTGAGTATCTCAAATGTAAGAGTTTCCCCAAAAGGAACAAAAGAGAGGGAAATTGTGCATTCTTCTAATCTGGGGAGCTGAGATCATTTTCTTTGTATAAGTGATACATGAGTAAGGCTCTGATAGGGCTTTTATCCCGACAGTTGTGAATTAACTCCAGAGGGTTGTATGTTTAATTGTTTCTCTAGGTAAGTGGATTGCATATGCCAGAGGCTCCCCCTAACCTCCACAAGCTTCCTGTATGTTACCCTTCCCTGCCTCTATTTTAGGGACTCACTGAAAATGCCCCACGCTCCTCATGCCAGAAGATCTGTGTGCCCTTCAATCTCTGCCACTAATAAAAGAGTTATTAGTCTTTCTCCCAGAGCTGTCAGTCAGGATGTCAGGATGTTTAACTCTATTGAGAGCATGGGCAGTGATAAATTAGGCTTATCACATTACATGCAAACAGAGAAATGCCATCAAGATGAATGTGGGCCTTACAGGCTCAGCCAATTACAGAGGTTGATTTGATTTGTTTTTACTGCAGTTCTGTCTGGACAAAGCAAATGGTTAGTATTTGTATGGATTAACCCCAACCAAAGCATTACTGTACATCTAAGATCTTACCCATACAGCTCAATAAGTCTGGATTTGATTTCTGTCTTCTGCTCATGGCTGAGCTGGTGGCAGAATTTGAACTGGTGAAGGGCTGCTGCCATTGCCTGCAGGGCCATTCCACCACGTATAGCTGCTGGAGGTAAGTGGCAGATGAGATTGCCAAGCACATCAACATCATACTCATCATCAATGGAGCCATTCTGAAACAAAGAGGGTCCGTGCTAATGTGTTTGCCTCATTGGCAAAGCTAGTATCAGTACTATACACTTCATGGAAATTTGGTAAAGTTAAATGTGGGGTTATTGCGTCTTTAAATGCAAATTTGTACATTAAACAGTAAAGCAACAAGTACAGCTGTTACTAGAGCAAAATCCTTCCCACCTTTACATATCTACCCAACTTGCAAACAAGCAGCTACTATCTGCTGAGATCATGGAGCGTAGATTTATTGAACAGATGTTGCATTGGAGGGTCTGCAGTCTCTGCAGAGTCTTTTTCTGCTTGCCAGTGCACTAGGCTGTATGGTGCTCAGTAGCAGTGGATGAGAGGAAAGAGCATCTGTAGCTACGTGGATCAACCAATCAATTCTCCCTGTGTAGCAGGGATTCAACATCAGCAGGGACCATTACAGTCTCAAGGTTTACAGCAGCAAAAACAGAACAGCACTAGTAAAAGTGACCACTAAGGCAGTTTTCCTAGTCGCTGGGGATAACCTCTTTTCTGGCATGGAGTAGTACCCATGGAAGTAATGTATAGTTAAGCAACAAGTGGGAGGTTGAGTGGGAAGATCTTGGCTTAATGCCCACTTTATGGAAATGGGAGACTCCTCCCTAGCTTGCTCCTGTAGCCATATGGCTGAGGGCAATCAAAACTCGGGGCACCTGAACCCTAAGACTCTGGGCCTGCATGTAGGATGCCTGCTAAATGAATTGGAAACATCTGAAGCCACAGGTGGGGGTGGACGATGTTTGCCGGTAGTATGGCCACTTATGGTTCTTGACTGACTCACTGATTTGGAATTGATTTGGCTGATTTGACTTGAAACATGAAAAATTTTCATAAAACAAACAGACAAACAAAAAACCAACTCTGCAGCCTGAGGGAAAATATCTTCCACTTCCCTGCTCTGTGGAGCTCCCTGTGCCAGGTACAGCTGCTCAGGATCAGCAAAGGCTGGGAGAACAGGATACAGTTTTAGGACAAACATGTCAAGTCTGGGCTCTGGTCACCAACTCTCTATGTGTGGCAGTGACTTCTCAGGAGAGTGCTTTGAGCCACAAAAGGAAGTGAATAAGGTTTTAAAGAAATGTTTACTGTTTAGAGTGCAAACAATAAAACTTAATGGGGGACACAGAGAACATATGCAAGAAGTGGAGATGAGAGACCAATATCTTTGTAATACAGCACTACAACACAAACAAGGGGACTGTAAGGAAATGAGTGGCAAATACAGGCTTTATTGTGCTTGAAATGAGAACAAAGGAATGTTGTGTGCTGAGCTAGATGGCTTTCCTTCAGAAAACAACCAAAGCAATAATCCCTGCGAGCCATTCCAAAAACAACTCTGCATGACCAGAAGTTACAGAAACGTTTGGCCCTTTGCAGCTGTCCAACCTTTGTCCTGAATAAACTGGCAGGCTGCTAAGCCAGAAAATGTGCTGGGACTTGTATGCACCAGCACACACGTTTACATCTGGTGGGAGCAGAGCTGAAGAGATATGTAAATATAAATATATTTAAATCTGTCTACCTAACACTAACTGTCTTTAGGAACACAGCCCCTCAGTCTCTGCCTATGCTTTTCTGGTCCAGAATTTCATGGATACTTTACAGTATCTTGTGTTGGAGCTTCGAGTGGAGCCCTAAATTTTGGTGCCACTGGAATTTCAACCAAAGAATTTAGCTTATTCCTTAAATGTTATTGCCTACAAATTTTTTTTTTTTTTAAAGGCAGTGGACCCAATTCCACGATCCTTACTCAAGTAAGTCAGGAAGACCCCAACTAGCCAATAAAAAACTCCCTGTCCCTGTTTAGATATACTGATGCAACAGCTGCTGATAAACCATGTCAAAATATCTTAGGCTTGCACCTGGGGCTGACAAAACAGTATTCTTATTAATATTTGTAAGTGGTGTTGCATGTAGAAGCCCCATCATTGATCAGGGTGCCAATATCCTAGATATTGCACAAATACAACAAAAAGATGGGTCCTACCCCAAACAGCTTATACTCCCAAGTAAAAGAAAGAGACAACAGGGGGGGGATGTAGAGAAACAGATGCGAGGGGACAAGGAAGCACTGAATCTGTTACAAACAGTGTACAGAAACCTTGATAGATCACAGAATCATAGGACCAGAAGTGACTTGGAAGATCATAGAGCCCAGTCCCCTGCCATAGGCAAGAGGTTACTGAGCTCAAACTAGCTCAACGAGGTGCTTGCTTATCCAGGCTTGTCTTGAACACCTCCAGGGGTGGTGACCGCACCACCTCTGCCAGGAGTGTGTTCCAGGTTCTAGTTACTCTTACGGAGAAGTTCTTCCTTATATCCTTATATATATATAAGTTCTAATCTAAATCTTCCCCCTGTTAGTTTCTGCCCGTTGGTCCTTGTCCTTCCAAGGGGTGCCCTCCTGAAGAGTTGCTCCTCCAGATCTTGGTGCTTCCCCCTGACATACTTGTATGTGGCTATAGGTCACCTCTCAGCTTCCTCTTACTCAGGCTGAACAAGCCTAGTTCTTGGAGTCTCTCCTCCTAGGGCCTATCCAGGATCATGCGGGTGGCCCTTCTCTGCACCCTCTCGAGCTTATCCGCATTCTTCTTGAAGTGCAGTGCCCAAAACTGGGCACAGTACTCCAGCTGCAGCCTCACCGACACTGAATAGAGAGGGAGGAGCACCTCTCTGGATATATTAGCAACACATCGGCTGATGCCTGCCAGAGTTCTATTTGCCCTGCTGGCAGCTTCATCGCACTGTTGGCTCCTACTCATTTTCTGATCACTTGTCACCTCCGGGTCTCGTTCAGATGTTGCGCCAGCCAGCGGGCTACTGCCTATCCTATAGTTATGGTGAACGATCTGTCTACCCAGATGAAGGGCCTGGCACTTGTCCCTATTGAACCTCATCTGATTCTGATCTGCCCATAGAACTAGTCTGTCTAGGTCGTCCTGGATCCTTGCCCTATCCTCTTGTGTGCTTGCGTTTCCCCACAGTTCGGTATTATTGGCAAACTTAATCACAGAGCATTCCACCCCCTTGTCCAAATCATTAATAAATATGTTAAAAGCAGGGGTCCAAGCACCAATCCCTGTGGGACACCACTGGAGACATCCAGGATGAAGCCATCCCTGGGACTGGCCTCTAAGCCAGTTATCCATCCATATCACCATAGACTGGTCCAGGCCTGTGCAGTTTAACTGAGAGAATTTCATGGAAGACGGAGTCAAAAGCCTTACTGAAATCAAAGCAGATGATGTCTACCTCATGTCCCTTGTCCAGCTGGTTAGTTACCTGGTTGTAAAAGGACACCAGGTTTGTTAAGCATGATCTACCCTCCACAAAGCTGTGATGGTTGTTTCTTAACACCCTGTCAGTTACAAGTTTGTGACTGATGGCCTCCTTAATAACTCTCTCAAAAGTTTTTCCTCAGACCGAAGTCAGACTGACTGGTCTATAGTTTGCAGGGTCATCCCTCCTCCCTTTCTTAAAGATAGGTACAATGTTGGCCCTCTTCCAGTTGTCTGGGACCACTCCCGAGTTCCATGACTTTTCAAATATCTTTGCCAAAGGCCTTGCTATGAGTTCAGTCAGTTCTTTTACAACTCTTGGATGTAGGTCGTCTGACCAAGCACACACGAAAAAGTCCAGTTGTTCTAAAAGGACCCTCACCTGGTCGGGGCTGATTTCATGTAGTCTTTTGACCTCCCCATATTCCCTGGGCCTCCAGGTACACAGCTCCTGTTAGCTTTCTGGAATACCCATGTGAAGTAACCATTTAGGAGCTCAACTTTTTCATGGGGATCTACTGTGGGCTGCCCCTCCATATTTAGCAGGGAACCCACAGTCGAACTCGATTTTTTCTTGCTCCCTATGTATCTGTAGAAGGACTTTGTGTTGTCCTTAATTTTGGATGCTAGCTTGATTTCTATGCTGTCTTGGCTTTTTGTATCTCATACCTGCACACCCTGGTTATATTAGTGAACTGTTCTCTGGTTGCTGATCCTTTTTTCCATTGCTTGTATGTGTCCTTTTGCTTTTTCAAGAGTTTTCTAATAACTCTGTTGAGCCAAGCAGGTCTCTTGGCTCCTTCCCTGCTTTTTTATATCATGGGAATAGCCTCTTTTTGAGCAGAGAGGATTGCTCCCTTGAGGAGGTACCATCGCTCCTGAACTCCCAAATCCTCCAGTTGCTGGTCACAGATGGCCTTTCTAACTAGTCTCCTGAGTTTGTTAAAGTTTGTCCTTCTGAAATCTAGGACCTCTGTTCTGCTAACTGAAATCCTAGCCTTCTGGTAAATGGTGAACTCAATCAGTTTGTGGTCACTGTCACCCAGAGTACCACCAATCCTAAGATTGCCTACCATGTCCTCCCCTTTGGTAAACACTAAGTCCAGAGTGGCTTCACCCTGGTCGGTCTTTCGACAACCTGTGACAGGAACAGGTCATCAAAAGTTGCCAAGAAATTGGCTGACCTGCTGGACCCGGCTGAATGGTCCCCCCAACAGATGTCAGGGTAGTTGAAGTCACCCGTGACAATCAGGTTTTTGGTGCTGGCTGCCTCTGCCAGGTCCCTGGAGAATGCCTGATCGCTCTCCTCTTCTTGGGAGAGAGGCCTGTAGTAGACTCCCACCATCATGTCTCTCTCTCCTGAACCCCCCTGTATCTTGACTCAGAGGGTCTCGAGGGATGTCTCCCTGCTATCAAACCTAACCTGCAGGGAGGGGTACCGCTCTTTCACATAGAGGGCCACGCCTCCTCTCTTCTCCCCAATGCAATCCTTCCTGTAGAGCCTATAGCTGTCGATATCCATTACCCAATCATACACGTCATCCCACCAGGTCTCCGTCAACTCGACAAGGTCAAAATCTTTGTCTATCAGAAGGAGAGCCAGTTCCTCCAGTTTGTTGCCCATGCTTCTGGCATTTTCATAAAGGCACCCGAGTTCCCCTCTGGTCACCTCAGGTTTTCTGTTACTATGCAAGTGTCTCAGGATGTTGGTGCTCATCTGGGTGTCCACTACTTCAATGCCCTCTCTCAGGGCATCATGGAAAGAGGATTCATGTACAGTATTGGCTTCGTATACAACAATGGAGCCTCCCCCCTCACCCCCAGTCGTGTCTAGTTTAAAGCCCTCCTCAGCAAGTCGCCAATTCTCATGGAGAAGAGCTTTCTCCCTCTGCCTGTGAGGTAAATACCATCCCTTGCATGTAGCCCACTGCTTTTGAATGGTCTACCTAGGTTGAGGAATCCATAGCCTATGCAGTGACACCATCTCCGAAGCCTTCAGTTGGCCTCCTTGATGCACTCCTCCCTTCATCGGCCTCGGCCCTTGACTGGGAGGATTGAGAAAACCACTTGTGCCCCTAGGTCCTTGAGCCTCGCCCTCATGGTCTTGTACTCACCCATGATTCTCTCAGGGCTGTTTCTTGCCCTATCATTGGTGCCCACATGGACAAGAAGTATGGGGTAGTGGTCCATAGGGTGGACCAGCCTAGGGATCCTTTCTGTGACATCTTGGATCCTGGCTCCTGGAAGGCAGCAGACCTCTCCCGCAAGGGGGTCCGGACAACAAATGGGTCCTTCTGTGCCTCGTAGCAAGAAGTCTCCCACAACAATTACCCTTCATTGTTTCCTTGGTGGGGGGTGGCTGTTCCTGTCCGGTTTGCAGAGCAGCGGACACGGAAGCCCCTCGATGTCGATGATGCAAAGGCTGCATAGCTGTTGTGATGCGAGGGCTGCATAGCTGCATGTTCTATTGGTGGAACTACTGACCCACCTCGTGACTTCGGGCCTGATGTGACCAACTTCCACCCACCATTGATAGGGGCATCTCGCTCAAGCTTGTTCTTTTGCTCGGTTTCCATGGCGTCCTTCTCTGGGTGCAGGGCCCCGCAGTACGCATCTATCTCTGCCTCATGTTCCCCGATGACTCGCAGCCTGTTCACCTCCTCCTGGAACTCCCTCACTAGGCCCTTCAGAGCCTTCACCAGGGAGCACATGCCACAAGTGGAGGTGCCAGTGGCCGTACTCCCAGTCTCCATCAAACATGCCAGGCAGACCTTGCAGCCTGGAGTCAAGGGCTCTGTCTGCGTGGAAGCTGGGACCATTGACTCTGTCTGGGTAAAGACCTCTGCGTCACCAAGGGTGGGTGCTCCAGCCAGACCTGGAAGCCTAGGGGTATGGCATGTACCCACCACCATGTCTGTGGGGCGGACCTCAGTCACACAGCCTCCTAGGTGCTTGTTTAAGTTGAAGACCAGGTGGTGTGATTACCAGGGATCTGGGTTTTCTGCTTCCCATGGAAAAACGTACAAAACCACGGATTCCCAGTTTTTAAATCGGAGAAAACGTGGATTTCTCTTTTTAGCAGAGAAATCCGTGGATTCTCCGCTTTTGCAAAAAGCTCTTGCAGGCTGGCGCAGCTCCAGACTGCAAGAGCCGATTTACAAAAAGGATGGGAAACCCCCAGGCCTGGCTGGAGGGGGAGGGAGAGGGGGAGAGGGGGCCTGAGCCTCTGAGGCAGCCAAGGCCAGGCTCAGGCTCAGGCTCACACTCGCCCTTTGCCCCTGGAGCATGGAGCTAAGTGGGGCTTGGGGCAGGGCTGGGGAAGGTGGTTGGGGACTGAGGGCGTGAGGGGTACTGCTGGCCCCAGGTGGCACATCATAGCTGGGAGCAGGGCCAGAAGGTGAGGGCAGGGGTGCCCCTCTGCAGGGGGCTTTGCAGGCAAGTGATATGGGGGCAGTGTGGTGGTGCCCACCATGTGCAGGCTGCACACATGCCCCCCGGCCGCCTGTCCAGGGGAGGGGGAGAGGGAGGCTGGCATGTGGCCGGAGCACAGCTCCATGGCCTGCTCTGCAGCCACAGCGAGGGATGTGGGGGGCGGCTTGGACTAGCACACAGCAGCCGCTGCCACTTACTTGGAGGGCCATGATGGCAGTGATGGCCGCTGCCTCCACAACCTCCCGCTGCCACCGCGGAGCCGTGCCCGGAGCTGTGCAGCTGGCTGCTGGGTGGCAGCGTGGTGGGGCAGCATGCAGCCATCCCCACCACCATGACACACTGTGCCGCTGCCACCGGCTGCACAACTCCAGGCATGGCTCTGCAGTGGCAGCGGGAGGTTGTGGAGGCAGTGGCCATCACTGCCATCATGGCCCTCCAAGTAAGTGGCAGCGGCTGCTGTGTGCTAGTCCAAGCCGCCCCCCACATCCCTCGCTGTGGCTGCAGAGCAGGCCATGGAGCTGTGCTCCGGCCACATGCCAGCCTCCCTCTCCCCCTCCCCTGGACAGGCGGCCGGGGGGCATGTGTGCAGCCTGCACATGGTGGGCACCACCACACTGCCCCCATATCACTTGCCTGCAAAGCCCCCTGCAGAGGGGCACCCCTACCCTCACCCCCCGGCCCTGCTCCCAGCTGCCATGTGCCATCTGGGGCCGGCAGCATCTCCCACTCCCTCAGCCCCCAACAATCTTCCCCAGCCCTGCCCCACAGTCCCCAAGCCCCACTTACCTCTAGGATCCAGGGGCAAAGGGCATGTCTCCACGGTGGCAGCACTTGCCCACAAAGCCCCCCCACCCCGCATGCAGCTGCCACCACCACACACTGCCGTGGAGCCGTGCAACCAGTTGTGGGGCATGCCGCTGTATGCAAGCCCCCCATTTCACCCCCCAGCCGGGTGGCACATATGTGGCCCACTCACGGTGGTTGCCACCGCACTGCTGCTGCTGTGCCCTGGTTTTGTAGATAAGTGGCGCATTCAGGTGGCCGTGGGATGGTAGCGCAGGGCAAAGTGTCAGTCGTGGTGGCGGCCTCCATGTGCGAGCCTCCTGTCAGGCTGGCCGGCATGTGCGTGGCCCACAGAGTGGCACCCCTGCCCTCACCCCCCAGCCCTGCTCCTGCGAGTGGGCACAGGGCACACTCCCACTTCTTGATCTACCCCCCAGCACCTTCCCTTTCCCCCACCCTGCCCCGTCCCTTCCCCCTATATACATTTTACTTGCTGGGGTGGGTGGCAGTGTCTGTGGGTATGGTCTGGGGGACTGTTTGTGGGGCATCAGGAGGGCTGTTGAGACTGGGGGGGTGGGGAGGGAGGGCACCAGCAGCACTGGGAGGGGCTGTGGAGGGCCTTTAATTTTTATCATGGATTTTGGGTTTTTAACCGGAGAATTTGCCATTTTTAATCAGAGAAAACCAGGATCCCTGGTGATTACTCACACGTGGACCCCACCAGCTGCTGTTGTTGCTGCTTAGCAGACAGACTCAAGTGACTGTCTGCTGTGGGATCCCCTACCCTTTCGGGCTCCTGAATGGCTGGGGACTTCCCTGGGTCCTAAGATAACTTAGGATAAAATTTGTTTCTCCAACATGGTCATAACATACATTTTCTGTCCACTTAGCATCTAACACTGTGTGATTTTTCTGAAAATTCTCACCACTGTTCTGGTACAGTAATGGAAGCTCTTGCAGAGCTTCAGTTTTCACCACTGTGCTGTCTAACTTTAAGGCAGAGTTAGAGAGAACTTAATCTACACTAGTTTTACCACCACTGCAACCACTGTGAGCATTGGACTTCCTGTAAAGTACAGATAAGGCCACAGAAAAGAATAAGCCATGTTATAACATGGTTTGAATACTCCATGTTTCCCAGTCATATCTTAATGTTAACTCAGTGGACAGGGGTTATTAAATCAAACACAAATTGATAAATCATAACATATATTTGAAGTGACTGTATTATAGCAAAAGCTACAGACTTGACAAAGCTGTAATGCAAAACTTCCAAAGCAATGTTAAACCAGCACTTATTTTAGCTGGATGAAACAGAAGTCATTCCAAATTAGCATTCCCCTTCTATCCCGTGTTTACTGCATGAAGAAAAAGATCTGCTTACCAAACACTCCTGTACTTTTTGTAGGACTGCATTCTTTTTGTGGGAGTCTAGAATTAGAAGATCCAGTTCAGTCTTCCCCAGACTTATCAGGAAAGGTACACACAAAGAGTCTGAAACTGATTCCAAATACTGAGCTCTGGAGAAAGAATTAAAGTGCTTCTGAGTTTGTAAAGATGGACCTCAGCTGTCCATAATACCACAAGTCAAGTCTATGGTGATAGATTCTTCTCTGAGTTTAGCCCAAAGGGGATTGGAAGGATGTAATGTTTTAAGTGCTCCATGTACCTTTAAAATGCTCTAGAAAATGAGCGTACAGATGATACACAATACTGAAGCACCACAAATTGTCTTATATCATATAAAAATTATCTTGGATGAAAAAGGAACAACACTCTGAAGTGCTTCACTGTGACATGCTAAGAGAGGACAGAAAGCATAGCCAGGTAGGTGAAGACATTCTGCTGTGAGCTGGTGAGTGGAATCAGTACCTCATGGTGCCTCTCCAAGAGAGATGAGGGCAAGAAGACAGTATGTGTCTACAGTATTTTCCACTCCTGATGGTTAGACGAGACCTCCTGAGGTGAAACTGAACAGTCCTACTATGAATGGAAGCAGCAAGCAAAAGCCTAGGGGTCAAATACCCACAAGACACTGCTGCTGTTGTCCTAACCCTAGGTTGGGGATCCAGCTCTGTCCCTACTACTAGGTCACCAATGCTATCAGCTCCAACCCTAGCCCTCCTGGCTTCAACCTTAACCCTAGATGGGGTTGAAGGGATGGGAGGTGGCTATTGGCCAGGCCTCCAAACCTATTCCAGGTCTTTCTATAAGCCACAACTTTAGGCCAAGGTTGGAGAACCCTAGCAGACACAAACCTAACCTAAGAACAGATAGCCCTACGGAGCAGGGGACATGAATTTCAGCTAGCATTAGTCACCTACTTATAAAAACTATCATTTGCTTGAGTCATCAACTCCCCTATTAGTACGTAGTTAAATTAAAGCAAAAACAGATGAAAAAACCCTGAATATATTGCTTGTATGTAACAAGAGTGACTTACGGAAGAACTGATAAGAGGAAGGGGGGGATAGATGTGTTGGAGTCCATCCAAAATTTCCATGCCAAACAATTAACCTAAAAAAAAGAAATATTTACAAATTAGACACTTGTGAATTCTGAGGAAAAATGCACATACGTTTTATCTATTACATCAAATGAATCAACATATGTAGATTTGTGTGTACTATCTTTGTAGATTGTTTTCATGTACATAGCTCCTACAAAAATGTTTGAAGTTGTCTCTTCCTAGGTACCAGAGATGAAAAGTCTCATGTTGGGAAGCATGCAAGTGTTTGTATTACACAACAGATTATTCTTGAGTTAGCTGCAGTTCAAGAATGAGCTGTAGAAAGTTTTCTGCAATTCACTCTTGAACAACAAATGTTATACAGAAAGATACACACATAAAGCTTGAATTTTATTCATGAATTCATCTGGCTCTGATTTACCTACTTTACATAATCTGATATACCACTGGTATATAATCTAATTTATCAGTGGTATATCAGATTATATACTGGGGTTACCAAATTTCCTAATCCTTTTAGCCACAAACCTACATCTCACCGGGATGAGAACCACAAGATACAATACTTGAGATGCATGTGCCCCAGAGTCAACTATCAGCAGATAGTGCCCCAACTTCTCTTTTATCAGAAGCCATATTTAAACTGTCCAGAAGTTGTGTGTGGCTTCTGAACTGTGGTATGCAAGAAAGTTAAACACATATAATATTAACCTGTGTTAAACACGTACTATAATATTTCCAGTTTTACCTGATATGGAGAAAGCAACTCAAGATGCTTTTCAAAGAGCCTGAAGTGATTTAAAAAAGAGTCTGTGCTCATCCTCTCAATCTGTTGGCAGGTTACTCCTTTCACCAACTGCCCTGTACTGATAGAAAAAAAAACCAACAAATCTGGATCCTTGGATTAGGAAAAACTCTCACTAGGAGGGTAATAAAACACTGGAACAAGTTACCCAGACAGGTTGTTGAATGCCCATGCTTGGAGGTTTTTAAGACCCAGCTAGACAAAGCCTTAGCTGGGATGATCTAGCTGGGGATGGCCTTGTTTTGAGCAGGGGGTTGGACTAGATGGCCTCCTGAGGTCCCTTCAAACCTTCATTTTCTCCGATTCTATGATCTCAAGAACACGTTAGCATATCTAACAGGGAATCTTCAACTCTTCTCATTCCACAGCTCAGCTTTCCAGAAAGAACCTCCTCTGGATACCTCTTCATCCCCCCTCCTTCCTTGTGCCATTCTTTGAGAATCCTTTAGGCAGCAGAAAGCAGAGTTGAGCCTACATTTGCAATATTTTGCTTATGAACTCTGAACTACCCAAAGCTTTTTGGGATGTTCTGATCTAGGCACTGGATTTAGAGGCCCCTAAAGTGAAGTGCTTGGGGCCTCAGGGGATGAAAGGTATCATTCTCTTAAGATTCTACATTTATATAACAGAGGATATTTTACTTCGCTGTCAGAATGATGGCAAACAAGGCGTAAACCATGTTTCACTGGCAATGTAGAGTAGACTAATATCCATACCTTAAAAGGTCAGCAGGAGCTGTTTTCTTAGACAATAATTCATACAGATACAAGGCCTGAAATTAAAAACACATGAAAGTGGCTCTTGGGTAATAAGTTTGATAGCTAAAGGAACTGCTGAATGTTTCTGGCACATTCATCTTTTTTATGAACATTAAATGCACTGATGACATCCAACTCATTGCACTCTAGAACACTTATTGGCAGGGGTAAATTTTATTAGTGACTTCAGGAATGGTGTACTGTGTAGATGGTAGACTTTGTTACATCTGGAATCATGACTAGTCAGATGCTACATATTTGACATTTGTGTATAGGAGGGAGAAGAAATGCGTGACGGAATCATGATGATTTTTGTGCTTAGCCCACTCAAGTGGAGAGTTCTTAAAGCAAAACGACTAGACTAAGTGTTTCATTGCGTCTCTGAAGAAATCCCCACTGGGTACCACTGGAACTACTCATTACCTGGCTCCTCCTCAATTCTTTTTCTTTCATCACTGAAGAGTTAAAACCTGTTTCTTTCCATAAAGCCGAAAGAGATACTTCTTTAAAAAAAGCTCCTTGTATATCTGTGACTGATGAAGGAAAATCTCTAGGTGCAATCATCTAATAAAAAGGCAAAGTAATTATAGTTCTCAGAGTTTATACCTGAACAAGATGATTTTTTCATTACAGTGTTGCATTATCTTAAGAAGTTTCAAGGAAAGACACATTTCATTATTCAAAGATTATGAATAATCAAATTAAAGTGAGTTAACAGGAACAGTTAGGAGGGGACAGGGACTGTGTCTCCCTGCTATTAACCCATAGTAAGAGAACAGTAAATCAGGGAAACATAGCTGTTTCGTCTAGGGATAAGCTGCTCTGATCTCTCACTCACCAGTTCAGAGCAGACAAATGGGCAAACCGAGACTCACTGAGCATCTGCTGTTCTGCAGTGAGATCCTGACTCCTGTTAACTCATTTTAATTTGATTGTTGATTCATACTCCAAAATTAAATCATGTTATAGTGTGATAGAAGGATGAGTTTATAACCTTTGAAACTTAACTGATGCTTAAGAGAAAATAGAATAGGAATAATGTTGTTACATCAGTTCAGAATATAGCCCAAATCCACGTATGAGTGCCAGTTTACATCTTTTTGTGCATGTGTGGTCCTTCCTTGCACATTAGGGCTGGTGAGGATTGGGTCTGAACACACAAGAGATCATAGTTACCTTACTAAGGATGCCATGTTGTTGAGCAGGTGATAAATCAGATGCATACTGAGATAAAGTGCCTCTAATCACCTGAGAGAGTTCCTTTGGGTTCATGCTGTAGAATGACTGGGTGCTAATTCCAGTCACCAAAGCACCCATTTGACTAATGTTATGGAATGATAAAACCTACATGGAGAGCAGAACAAACAAAATGGGAAGTTTTCTTATCCACAAACTGTAAAAATCCCTAATGTAAAATGACTTTTAATGCTAGACATGAAATACATTTCTTGTTTAAGATGCAGTTTTCAACTTCCTACTCTTTGCAATGTGTAACCTGCAGTAATAATTCTCAAAGTGCAATGTACACGGAAGAGTGAGCAGAACAAGGCACTGAAAATGTGCCTCCATGCTGCATCAGGTTATATTTTAGGGGTTATATTTTTTTTAACTTAATTTAAACAACATTTTCTGACCATCTCAGTCACAGCATTACCAAAACATTTGCCTGTGAATGAACTAGAAAGCAAAACATTTTGTGGCTCCTAACCTGTTTCAAATCAGCAGCTGTGGTTGAGCAATGGCTGTTGCGCTTTGGTTGCTTTCATCAAATATGATTGACATCAGAGAAATCCTAAACATACCTTTTCATGAGTGAGGTATTTGCTGGATAAAACCATAATTTGGTCTTTAGCCCATCCAGAGACTTGGTTTAATGTTGAAATAGCATTATGCACAGCTGCAGGTGACAAGGATTCCAGCTGACCTGAAGTCAGCCCAACCACTGCATCTGACAGAGATCCAAGGGTATCATTCAAAGTCTGGTTTTGCATGGCAATGTCCAGCAGTTGAGCTTTGAGCTAAAACAAGAAAAGGTAGAAGCAGAGCAGGGAAATTTGCCAAGATCCTGTTTCCACCATGCTCAGAGGCATTTTGGAATAGGCATCAGCATTAGAAGCATGCTCTCAACAAGAACCCATTTTGCAGAAGGATTGTAGTAGAACCACATTTTGTATAAGAATATGCGAAATGAGAAAACAGGCTAAAAAAAAAAAAAAAAAGATCTGGGAAAAGCATCAATGAGCGTCTATCCTCTGCATTACACAATCAAGTACTTGTTCTTGCATTTCCTAGAGGTGAGTGACATTTCACTTTGGATTGTAAAGAAACAATCTCCTGCCTCTTTCCAGGATCAGATTATCCATGAGAGTTTATGGGAGAATAAACAGCATACACACCTTGTGAACCTCAGCCTGGAAGCCTCTCAGGTGATTGCATTTGATCATCTGGTGAAGTAGAACCCGAGCCACAGTGGCTTCCATCTCTCCCATATCATCATAAAAGCAAACCAACAAGCCTAACCTGTATGAAAGACCAGCCAGATATGTGAGGTAATGCCTGGGGCAGTGAAATATAGCATGAACATCTCTCCTGTGCTCAAACTTTCCCAATCACATCTGCTTGTCACCAATATCTTTAATTGTAATCTTTAAAATTCTGAAAGTTCTGAGACTTGGTTATGAGAGAGGTACCTATCTCACTACACGACTCTGAGCTCCATTAAGTTGGGAAGTGATCATTGTGAGAACTTAAAAGACTCAGTATGTCATGGGAGGATCCTCTGCATAAAGACTCCACTTCTGGAATCTGTTCCCTTTGCAGGATTTTGAGCATAATTTTTAATTTAAAAAGGATAAAGGACAGGGGTGTAGGTGGTTAGACTGATTCTGAACAACTGCCTGGAATGATCCTTGGGTCGCAGCTGGGATTTCAACACATTCTATGATTAAGTGAAGTCTTGGAGCAGGTGCTTAGAGCACCTGTACTTCACTTCAGACCACAGCCAGAGGTTGTTCTACTGGATGTAAACACATTCACCACCAGCTGTAGGACCATCCAGCTGATCTCCCACAAAACCACAACAGCATGCTTTCTTATGCTGTGGCTACTCCCCTCCCCAACACAGCTGTTTTCACTGGAAGGGGGAACAATGTTTAACAGACTACATCAAACATGCCTCTATCTCCTGGTGTGAGAAGCATACACAGCTGTGCAGGTACAGCTGGGAATAAAACATCAACTACTCTTCTGGCTTTGTGTGTGTCGTGGCCAACCTCCCATATCAGAAACACAAAACAATTCAAATACAGTTATTGCGAGTGAGGGTTGCAATATGTTTTCCCTAATTAAAAATAGAGAGGGACTTTTTTTCTTAATTGTTGTACAAGGGTCAGCAATCTATGGCTCAATGGAAGCAGGGGGCTGTGGTGGTATTTAGTAGCAGGGGGCTTTGTCCATGCTGCTTTGCATCACAGCAAATTTCACTCATGCCACACCATGATCAGGTGGTGGGGAAAAGTGGCAGCGACTGGGTCCTAGCACCAGTTGGACCTGAGTTGCGTCATTCTGGCCCATTTCCAGAAAACATTGCCAGCTTCTGGTATAGACTGTTGCATTTGGTATCACCCAGGGTTAAGTCTACTGGGGAGTTTTGTTAATACAGAAAAAACCCCTATCCACAGTGTTTAGGAACATCATGTTATGAAACAGCCATCTCCAGGCACTTGTTGATTGTATGACTTCAGCTATCAGGTGGACAGGATGTTCCTATGCATGTGCACTGCCCACAGGGGTATATTTGACTTAATGGCTCTATTACAATAATGACAAAATATCAGCACTCTGTCTGTGGAGAATTTTCTACCGCTCTCCTTTACTCTGTCTCAGCACTTGGTCATCAGAAGAATAAAAGCTGATGGCAATATCCTGAGGGATACCCAGGATGGGTTTGTTGTGGGTAGGTCTTGCTTGACCAATCTCATTTCCTTTTACGACCAGGTGACCTATCACCTGGACAAGGGGGAAGAGATTGATGTTGTATATCTTGACTTTAAAAAAAGCCTTTGATCTGGTATCCCATGATCACCTCTTGGCAAAACTGGCTAACTGTGGCCTCGACCTCACCATGATCTGCTGGGTGGGGAATTGGCTCTGCGGTAGGACCCAGAGGGTGGTGGTTGACAGAAGCCAATTATCTTGGTGCACGGTCACCAGTGGGGTCCCTCAAGGCTCTGTCCTAGGGTCTATACTGTTTAACATCTTCATCAACGATGTAGACATTGGTGTCAGAAGCGGGCTGGCCAAATTTGCCAATGACATCAAACTCTGAGGTAAAGCATCCACACCCGAGGACAGGAGGGTGATCCAGGCACATCTTGACAGGATCATGAAATAGGCGGATGAGAACCTGATGGTGTTTAACACTGAAAAATGCAAGATTCTCAACCTTGGGAGGAAAAACCTGCAGCATGCTTATAGGCTTGGCAGTGCTACACTGGTTAGCACTACAGATGAAAGGGAGTTGGGGGTCATGATTGACCACAAAATGAACATGAGCCTTCAGTGTGATGCTGCAGCTAGTAAAGCGAGCAAAATGCTGGCTTGCAGTCATAGATGCTTCTCAAGCAAATCCTGGGATGTCATTCTCCTTGGTGAGGCCGCAACTGGAGTCCAGTTTTGGGCTCCACAATTCAAGAAGGATGTGGAGAAGCTTGAGAGAGTGCAGAGGAGAGCCACGTGCAGGATCAGAGGTCAGGAAAACAGACCTTATGACAAGAGGCTGAGAGCCATGGGACTCTTCAGCCTAGAAAAGCGCAAGCTCAGGGGCAATCTGGTGGCCACCTATACGTTTATCAGGGGTGCTCATCAGGGTCTGGGGGGAACGTCTGTTCACCAGAGCACCCCAAGGGATGACAAGATCGAACGGTCATAAACTCTGCCGCAACCAATTCAGGCTGGACATAAGGAAGAACTTATTTTCTGTCCAAGCCCCCAAGGTTTGGAATAGACTGCTGCCAGAGGCGGTTCAAGCACCCACTTTGAATGCCTTCAAGACACATTTGGATGCTTATCTTGCTGGGATCCTATGATCCCTGCTGACTTCCTGCCCATGGGGCAGGGGGGCTGGACATGATCATCCTCCAGGGTCCCTTCCACCCTGAATGTCTATGAAATCTATGAAAAATGAACAACACAAGTGGCCATGATAGCCACTCTCATAGGATGGGAACCATGGAGTGTAACTGCGACATATGGACAGATATATAGTGCAGCTGAGTCACATGCCTGGTAAAAATGTGCACTGCAGATCAGATGAAATAGTCTGCACTTCCCTTAACAACAATTTGCGCAGCAGCATAACAAACTACTGTGTGAGCAGCCCACTGGCATTCATAGGACGCCATCATACTTGCATACAAATTGGAGAAAGATCTACAACCTCACTTCTATAACAAGTAGTTACCCATCTATCTGATGCATTACTGCACAGCCACCACAAGCTCCACATCCCCTCTGGGATTGGTAGGACTGTATAACATGACTTCTGAAAAGTAAAAGTGCATTTTAAATCATCAGTATGGTTAAAAGGAGTAATATAAAATAAATGTGTTGTAAGAATGGAATATGGTAAGGATTATGGAGCATGACATTCCTCCAATTTGGATGAAATTGGCCTCTCTTATGAGCAATAAACCATATGAGCATTTCACCCATCATTTTTTACACAGAAATACAAATTCTCCTTTTGCTTAGACCTATGTACAACACTAATAGCTCCACTGAAATCAGTGAGTTATACCACTGTAATCAGAGGAGAACTGAAGCCATAAAGAGTATTCTTTATCAATTTGAAAACCCCAAGAAATTCCCCAAGGAGCTGCAACTAACTTCAGATAGTGGTGTCTGGGGAATAAATAGGACCATTTATATGACAAAATGTAATGTAAATGAAAAGGAACAGCACTTTCTTGCAGGTGGTTCATGCTAACCAAGCATTTATGAGGAAGAAAAGTTTATTTTCTCTCTCACTCTTTTATTGTTAAAGTGAATTTAGTGCCAGTTTGACAGCCCTGAAGATGGATGTCTTCTGCATACAGAACTGCTGCAGGACAGGAAACAACGCATCCAAATGTAACTCGAGACTACTCAGAAGGCTCCCTCCTCTAGCAGGGAAGGGAGATCATTTTTTCTACCTATTCATTCTTTAGCCTCTCTGGTGAGGATGGTAATATGGGTGCCAAATGATGTTCCTGGTTGTGGGGAGAGTGAAGGGAAAGTCCCTCCTGAAAGTCTTCCTGTCAAGTAGCCCCCGTGGCAGCACCACTTGCAGTGGTTAGGCAAGTGATGCAACTTACTTTCTGCTAAGCTGCTTTATTTTACTGAACATCAGTCTCCCAGCTCCCCAACACCATGTTTATCTGTCTTGTTCAACATCTATATTATAACTGCTCGAGAGCAGGGGTGTTATTGGTTGCTTGTCAGCACAATGACTAGGGTTCCTAGAAATTGCTGTGATGTCACCAATAATCCAGATATACGTCTACTAGGTAGCTGGAGTGAGATCAGTACAACCAGCTCCAAAGTCCATGAGATTCCAATGACTTTCAGTTATTATTAGCCAAAGCTGGATTTTAACCGCAAACCCAGGCAGGAGTAAAAGATTCTATAGCTTTCGCTGTCTCAAGAGTAATGCAGTCCCCCATTCCCCTCTCCTGTTCATCAACTTCCCTTAAAGACCATTTTCAAAGACAACCAAAAAAGAAGTCTTGCCTGTAGATAGTTGAGGTGTTTCTCATATCAAATCCTGATGAGTTTATTCTTTCTAGAAAAGCCTGTGCAAGTTCTGGTGTGATATCATATACTGTATCCAGCTGTTTTGTTGCATTGTCATAGCTAATGAATTGTTTCATCTAATTTGTTCAAACAAAAACATGTATCAGTAATGCAAAGGAATCAAGCGCATTAACATACAAGTTTAATATTATAAATGACCTGCCTCCATTCACATTATGAAGTTAGCACAAAGAACAATCCAGATAATAAACAGTTTGGGAAGACAAAGATGAGCAGTTCTCACTTGCTCATACATATTTTAATTTAGTGTTCCTCACTCCTAAATAATTTAGTGTCTGCTTAATATGGGGCCTCATCCTATAATCCTTAATATATGGAACTCCTGGTGTAGTACATTGACATTTAAAAACAGAAAGATCACAAGAAAAAGGCAATGGCAGGGGTACACAAAGAAATAAGAACCTATGGATGTTATACATTTCTGAATTCTAGGAGAAGAAAGGGGTTGTTTGGTTGACAGCTGATCTGGAATGGCTTTGAATTTACCTAATTGGAATTAGATACACTCATCTTCATTTTTTTAGCTTGCACTGTAATCATTCTGGCTGCAAATTGCATCACTGGAAAACTAATACATTCAAAACTCATTCTGCTACTTACTTCAGTAAGACTAATTTTCATAATTTCTTCTAATGGAAGATGTACCATATATCTTCCCAAAATCCATAGGTTTTCTGCACTGACCCAAGAGGCTGACTCATTTAACTCTGTTTTGTACAAATAAAAGCTCATTAAAATATAAATAACACATTTTTAATTTTTGTTATTCATTATATTCAGTTCTTTCTGTTGGGTAGTCAAAGGAACTCTAAGGTCAGAAAGCACTACTATAGTTTCCTCTCTAAGAGTAGACACTGCCCATCTGTAATTAAGTTTTTTTATAAAAACAATTTTATAAGCTCTCGTAGAAAAGCACTTGTAAATGTTTTAATTTTCAATATATTATTTGTGTGTGCGCCTAGCCATGCTAGTACCCGAGAACCTAAAAAGTTAAATTGACTATTTTTATCTTCTAAACCAAACAAAATGCCAACATAAATGGAGTGTATTACAATATTTATGAAATTCAGTTTTCATAAGCCAATGTGTTATTTGGTAACAGATGTAAAGCAAGAAATATTATACTACTTATTTCTCTCTCATATATACATACACACCATTAACCTGATAGTATCCCTTCAAAGGGACAGTCTATATTCTAGGAATATATAGAACGTTGTCATTGTTTACTGAACCCATATGAATTGTAGGATCATAGGAAAGTAGAGCTGGAAGGGATCTCACAAGGTCATTTAATTCAGCCCCCTGCTCAAGACAGAGAAAGTACTAGAGAAAGTACAAAATATTTAATACAGTGAAAAATGATAAAGATTCAAAGAACACTTCTCCAGTACACCACTACTAAGTGCAGTTAGACAGAAAATTAAGTCAAGATGTCTAAGTGCTTCACAAACTCAGGCTCCAGAACACAAGGGAGATGGTTATGTCCATTTAGTAAGTGGGGAAGACTGAGGCCTGGAAAGTAATGCTTAAATCTTCCCAAAATATCCACTCATTTGGGGTGCCAATGTTTGTATGCTCAACTTGTTGCTGATCCATCTGCAGAGGTGCTTTTCACCCACAACTCCACCTGACTTCAATCACCATCATAAATACATTTAATTTTTCAGTATCTTGAACAAATCAAACTGTAGCTATCTCAAGACCAAAACAGACAGCATTAATGGAGACTTTTGGAAATGTAAGTTTAAGTGATTTGCGGTAAGATGCACACCAAGATAATTATAGAGATCAGAATAGATCCAAAGAGTCCTGGTTCCCAGTCCTTTGCACTCCATGGAACTACACCCCCTCCTTGTCACCATGCAGAGCAAGAGACAGGTGGAGGGAAGAGACAGAAGAGGAAAAACAGGAGAATTCCTAATGTAATAGCCTGACTGCAGCATTTAACAGAAGCTCAAACTTGCAGTGAGCAGCAGTGGAGACTGTGATCCTTCACATCTCTCTTTGTTCTTTACAAATCAGGTAGAAAATGCAAACCACATAATCACCAGTTTCTGTAGCAACTGCCAGGATGCCTCATTTTTTAATAGCTTGGTATTTGTAACAGGAAACCCATGAGAATAGGCTGAGTTACATAAAGGCACCTCTCTCAAGGTATTATTCTGAGGCACTAAGGCAACCTGTCAACTCATGCTAATCCTGTGACCCCGCTACAGGTGTATGGGTCTGTTTGACACAGCAGGAAAGTATGAAACAGGCCTCTGTAGTTCAACCCCAAAAGGTACAGGTGGGGTAATCTCTGTCACCCGAAGTAGCAAAAATATTAGCAAGGCAGCCTCATTAATAACACACATGCATGGTGCCTTTCAAGACCCTTGCACTGTGGAGTTACAGAGGAAGGAGGTATTAAGTCTCCCTCCTCCCCCATGTTGTCTTCACAGTGCTGCCAATCTGCAGTGGTCAGGAGTGGGCAAGGGACTCTGACAGTCAACTTTTAAGACACACGTATGTCCTCACTGTGCCAGTATTTGCCATGCCTATTGGACAGGCTTTGTAGCTTGCACTGTGCTCCATGCTGCCATTACTAGGTTACTACCAGTTACTGAGATAGCAAGTTTAAAACTAGGCTGGATATATCTGTACTATGCTGCAGCCCTGACAGTGCTTCGCAGTCATTAGATGGGGCACTGTATACCTCTGTTACACTGATTTTTCTAAGGTAATAATTAAGAGTATTATTTAAGGAGGCATTTGTGCTAAAGGTACAAACCCATGTCTCAGGAAATCTGGACTCTTTACCAGTCTCCCACAGATGTGCTCTGTGACCTTAAGCAAGGAATGTGCCTCATTGTCGAATGGTGATAATGCCAGTGTTTTAAGGGGTGTAGGTTTTGAACCCAAAAGCTTGCTTAATAATTGTTTTCCAACTATTTAAGTTGGTCTAATAAAAGATATCAGATTCACCCAAAGAAACTTGTCTGCCTAGTGCTTTAAGGGTCATTTATTAGTGCTTAGGTCAGAAGATGTCACTGGAGCTGCATCTTGCTTCACTGGACATTTTTCTATTGGTTTCAATGGGAAGAGAATCAAGTCCTAAAAGAATACGATATTACTGCTATACTCCTGGCAGGGAGTTCCTCCTGCTGCTGTGGAGCCCTCTGGTGGAACATGCGTTACACTGTCCCAGACGCTGGAACAGCTGCTGCTTTTGAGAGGCAGAACTTTAATAGCTGTGAAAAAATGTGTAAGACTCGGAGCAATGCCTATTTATTTTCCTTTGCTGCTTTTCTGACTGAGCCAGTGCCTCAGTCAGAACTTGCACAGCCTCCTGGGTTTTTTTGTATGCATTTGGCTAATGCATTTTCAAAAATAACCTATTGTTCCAAACAGGGCTTTGGAGGGAACATCACACCTGTGCAGACATCTTACACAAGAACTATGTATGCACCATGTTAAGTCCTATTTAAGATTTGCAAAAATAACTAAAATGGTGCATAGTCCTTGTGCCTAGCCTCATGCAGAAGGGTTGGAGACTACCAATGGAGAATAAGCACATTGGAGAAAAGTATACCTGCTGTGCCGCAGTAGAGAAAGAAATGTTGCTATAAATTGCAGTGATGAAACAGTTGGTAAAAGGGATACCTTTAACCCAACTCTTATCATAACACTAAAAACTTCATTAATGCAATAGGAACCCTTTTGCTGGCCATTTTTTTCTGAGAGATAAGGAAAAAAGGTAAGTTCTACTTAGATTCAACATACCACTGGCACTGTACGATTTTTGTAAAATCTGTTTCATCCAGTCATACAGAGCTCTTTGTGCATTTGCTGTTGTTTTGTCATAGAGGTCCTTGAATACGACAGATCTAAATGAAACAATGATGTATGCAAATTATTTGATGAATGGAATCTTTTTTAAATGGTACAGATGTGCAAGCACACTTTCAAAGCAGCAAAAATTAATGAAAACTAAACACCTGGAAACCACAGCCACTATATATCAAACTCATTTAGGAAAAATATATTAATCAGAAACCAAAATTAATTATTAATTGTTTTCATTGAGAAATAAATGGCTTACAAGTTTCTGAAAGCATCTTCCTGAAGATCTTTTGGGAGGTTGCCAATGATAGCAGGTTGAAGATAGCTCACTGAAGATACCCGCAAAATCTGGCTCATTATATCCACACATTCCATAGCACTCAAAGCCACAAAGCATTTTTCCAGTGTAATAAGGAACAATGTCCTGTTTATTCCTGGGCTTTGAAAAACTCTCTCTCTAATCCCGTCCAAATCCAGAACAACACTTCCCAATTCCTGCAGGTATCAAAGGGTTAAGAGAATATATTTCTTCTGATAATCAATTTAATATAGTATTCATTTCTGAGGCGTGACAAGAAGCACTATAGAAATAACAAGCTACTGTTCTGAAATAGTGTAGCTGTAAAACACTGAGTCAGATTCCATTATTTGAGATTATTCTTTTCTACTATGGACTGAAGGCCTGATCGAGCCTCTCAGCAAAATGAAAAGCAGCATGAAGATGTATGTACTTGAGATATCGTGAAAATCTTCGGCATAGAATGGTCAACTGTCCTTTTACTCATGTCCTGTCTCAAGAAGCCATTACCAAACAATCTCTCTCCAGAACTGAGTAAACATGAAGAAGCATACTGCAGGAACAATCTTATTGCAGCAAAATGATGGACTAATAGGTCATTTCCCCTCTCAAGAAGTCTATGGTTCTGAGACCAATATTTCAGGGCCAGTTCTAGGGAGTGTGACTTTGCACCACAGCAGTATCAATCCTAGTAGTTACTTGTCAACATAATGGGAGAAAATGACACTTGCAGCTCACCAGCACAGACCTCTTGCTGACTGGTATTAGTTACAGAGCTTCCATGTAGACTGGGCACAGACACGTGCTCTGACAGTATGATCAGAATCACAAAGGCCTGAGTTAAGCAGACTCTCCAGTTATACTTATGCTGGCCACTCATCCAACGGGGAACACCTGTCATTACTCCAGCTCTGGTCTCAATCCCCGAAGGGAGGAGTGTGTTGTTAGCCTCTCTACCCAGTGAGAAAGGCTCTTTTTTCCATATCCAGGTGATGGTCCCAGTCCTGCAATGTGATTCCAAAATTCACATGGAGCCCCACTGACTTTGTTGGGGCTTCATGGGGGTGAGTATAGATCACACTGCAGTATCAGGCCCTATGTTAGAAAGGATTGCTGTGTCTCATACCCAGCTGCTTGATCAATGTTTCCATCTTTCCACACACTGCCAACAAGATGTGTAAGAGACCAGATGTTAGAGTGTGGGACATTCACTGTGAACCCCTAGCCTGGCCTTTTTCCATTTATCCAAGGCAGCTCTTACTTTTCACATGCACTCTGTGTAAAGTGACTTACCAAATGATGCTTTTTGCTGCTGAAGAGAAATTTCATCGCAGTTTGAAACTGCTGATGATCAGTCTGTTGAAAATCTGACAGCAGTTGTTTGGGCTGGTTTAAAAGATTCTCCAAGCTGTTTTTTATAGAAATCTATAAACACAGAGAAACACACACATACATTTATAATCTAAATGGTGTTATTACTAACTTAATCTTTTACTCCCTGACAACTTTGTGTAAATAGAAGTAGGGACATATTTCAGCACATCACCTGCAGGGTACAAGACCAGGGCTCCTAGTACTCACCAGGTTGAAAGGCACAATCTCTTACATCATTTTGAAAATAAAGAATATGAAGGACTTTGCCTATTAAGGCTAAATTGAAAAAAATACACAACTGGATATGGGGAAAAGTGTGTGCCAAGGTATTAGGCTAAAAGCCACTTTCTCCCCTTATACTGTTTCCAGTTTAAAATCTCATACCTGTTCTGAAACTCTGAGAGGAAACAGAAAGCATCACAAGACTGATCAGTGCTAGCACTTTGCCTTCACTTTTTACTGGGCTGAAGGAAGAATTTATGCTAATTTTTTACTGAACTCTTTGACAATTAGCTTGAAGTTCAGGTTGCAACTATTTTGTTGTTTTTGTACAGAAAGATATCCATTGCATGCAGGACACATTTAGTTTTCTTAGAGCTCTAAATACCTTTTGCTCCAGGAAGACCAAGAGTGACTAATGCTGCTTCAAAACACTAACAAAACTAATCTGAATAAGCAAATGTTAAAAATCATTAGAAGCAGAGAAGTATATTGCCTTTTTCTTAATGAACACAGCAATATGGGTGATGAGGTAGCCTGACTTTTTTGGGTGCACAAGTAGTTCTATCATTTACCAATGATATAGTATGACTATGTATTACTGAAAACATTATTAATGTACAACCTACTGCTGGAATACAACTGGCTCAGAGGGGAGTATAAATCCTTAAAACGCTTTATCCTTATACAAATTGTTTCACAGAGTTAAACAATTAATTATGTTTTCTAATTTATGCTGTAATCTAATAACTAGTAATAAATGGAAAGCTTCACTTTAGGTAAAATTCTAACCAGAACCTCAGCTCCATTGACTTCAAAAGAGCTATATCATTTCCCATCAGATTAGGATCTGGCCCTTCAGGCTGCACCCCTCCTACATCAGTGATTACCTTGTACACTAAATTGTCCTGTAAATTTTATTTCTGAATTCATGTTATAACCCTTCATTTCTACTTAAGATCAACAAGCCCTATGTACTTAACTACTCACCGCAGTCATCAATAAGTACTTTAAACTCATAACAGAGCTCTTGTGAAAAACCCAAAAATTTAAATTAAAAACAAGACCTTAATAGAAATCCCTTCAGATTAGGAAGAGCACTGGAACCCTAGGAAACTCTGAACTGCATGGCCACAGGCTTTGCAAGATGGAATTAGACCCCGCACTACACATTACAGATTATTCTTATTTGGGGGAGCAAATTCAGATCTAGTTTAGGAGGCTGCAACCCCACCAATGCCAATAAAGTTATACCCAATCAAAATTTGGCCACACATCAATTGTAATGCTTGATTGGTGAAAGGTGAAAGTGTCTTCTGTAAGGTACTCTAATGTGACACATTCCCTCAGAAGCAAGGCAAAGCACAGCTACCTGGGACGGGAAGTTTTTCATTTTGGGGAGAAACAGTGTAGCAGAGTTGCTAAACCATAAATATAGCAGAAAACAGTACATAAAAGCTTTCAGTGCTTTCCTGTATTATTGATGTCTTAATCCTTTACAAACTGCTGATGACCACAAAACACAAGTAGTCTATATTGCCCTGCTGTCTCATATAGACTTATTGGCCATCTCTAAGATTTAATTGCTGAGTTTGGACTAAAGATACTAGTTGTCTTAATCTGTTTTTCCCTTTTCTTTGATAAGAATGTTTTGATACATTAAAAAGTACAAACCTGGAGGGTGCTAGTTGTAAATATAACTTCCTGATCATGGAAATAGCCCATAATTTTTTTAAGCATATCTGGTGTCCATGCATTAGTGCTGCAATGAAAAAAAAGAATGTAAAATACCAATAAAACAACTATATAAAACTACATGAGTTTGTAAGAGAATATAAACAGACAACAGAAAAGCACTATTATCAGTTATGCCCATATTAATGGGGGGCCTTTGTTCAACTTTGACAAAACAGGTTTACAAAAACTGCAACCTGCTGAATGCAGTGAAAAAAAGCTAGCTATCAAAAAGCTGTTGAAATAAGGTAGCATTTATTTACGGCCTCATTCTTATTTAGGCATAAGTAGTGCTAGTATGCCTGTTAAAAAGATATAAAACCATTGTCACTGTGGCTCTAAAATCATAATAACCTGATGTACCCATCCCATTCCAACCATAATGTTGTAATTCATATGTAAATTTAATATAGTTCATATTTACAGTGCAGGATGATATTTATATCTGAGTTATAAATTACCTTTGAAAATGGAGTATATCAAGGAAAGCTAAACCAGAAAAAACAAATGCAATGGATTATTATACTGTATTATACTTGAAAATGTTTAAAAAATATAAAAAGGGAAAATTTTGCACATTACCATTAAGATATTTTCCAGCTATTACTTCCTCCTAAAGAACAAAAATTATAAATATATATGTAACAATACCAGCATTTTTAGATTACAGAGTTTTGGTAGATATATTAAATAGAAATACGTACCACAGCCTTGTGTAATAATGGAGGCAAATCTGTAACAAAGAATATAATTACTGACATTATACAGCTTTTCATTTTTTTTTTAATTAGACAAACATATATATGTCCATGATAAAGTCAATTGATTTAAATGAATACAGCTTTGGTCAAATGCATCTTTCGAGGTCCCTTCCAGCCTTAATGTCTATGAAATCTACAAGGAAACAGTACTAATAAAAATAGAGTTAGGGGTTTCCTCAAAGAAAAGTCAATACATTTAAATAAAATATTACATACAACAAAGTGGGCAAAATCTTGGCTGTCATAACTCCAGGAAGTTATAATAGAAGGGATTTGATTCCATTTTGCCAATTGTAGTGTGTCAATTTTACTATACAACTTTTTTCAAAACCCACCAACTATTTCCCCAAACAAGATTTCTGATCTTACCTTCAGAGTTCTGACTACTTGCAATTTCCATGTGATTCATTACTAATAAGAACCATATCCACTGATTTTTGGACATTTCTCCTACTGTTATTAGAACCAGAAGATGTTTGGAGTGCAAAAGAAAATTAAAAAAAAAATTAAAAAGTACAACTGAAAAGACAATATTTATACAACATTTTCAGTTATAAATTAAAGATGACACTGACCTACTAAGTTCAGAGATCAGAATTGCTCTAAGAAGGAAGAGTGGTTTGAATTTCAGCTCTTAGTTTAGGCCCTTCTCCATTATATTAAGGGAAAACGGGTAAATGCAAGTACAGTCTTAGTCATATCTTAGTCAGTCCTACCTACCTTATATTAGGTAGGTCTTTAATTTTACTTTCTATAGAATTTAAGTCGTATTCTAGCTAAAGGATGAACCCACTTTAATAAAAAGGAAATATACATCTTTGAAATTGCATACCACTTTTTATAGCTGTGACAAAGTAAAGAGCCAGTGGGCCAATGGATTCTCAACTGAATAAGAGAACAAATCCTGACCAATCTGAAAAGTAAAACAAAGTTTGAAAGCATGTGACAGATAAACCATTCCTACTAGAATATCTCATGCACACATGACCCTTGAGAAACCCCTGTATGAAAGCCCCCACCAGATCCCTTGACCTCATACTATTGGGACATACTTCATGCAGGGCAAGCAATGGAGTAAGAACTAGTGAGAGAGCTCTGCACGGAAGTATCCAAAGGAAGCAGGATATGGCTATCCTTCTCCTGGAATAAGAGTTTGCTTGTACTATACAGAAGTAGGTACAAGAGGAGCTGCCAAAAACTCCCCCTTCACAACAGGTCAGGCCCCTCATGGCAGGACACCTGCTTGACTTAAGATATTGTTCCATCTCTTCCCAAACCCCCATCTCTGGCCATGAGGCAAGGAAAGCAAGAGAGTCCTGGAGAGCCGGAGAAGTAGGGCTGGAAGGAACCTCCAAAGGTCATCTACTTCAACCCCCTGCCTGAGGCAGGATCATCCCTATCCAAACCATCTTGCACAACTGTAATCAGAACTCTACACAACATTACCCTCAACCACTGGCAATGCATAGGGGGCAGTGCACCCCCTGAGAAAAGCACTGCTGATGCTGATGGCGGCGCCTGTGGACAGTCACCACTTGCCACTTCCCTCTCCCCTCCGCTGCCGGCACTGCTGGCGGTGCCTGCAGGCAGTCGCCGACCGCTGGCTGGTGCTTGCCACTTCCCCTCCCACCGCTGACACCAGCATGGCTGTCTGGGGGATCTCCCCACTCCTGCCACCTCTGGGCGGTCACCACACCCCCCCAGCCTCCGGGGCCATACGTCATTCATGCCCTCAACCCTGACACAACACAGACCCAACACCCAAAACTGCCACAGGTAAAGTAGGGAACCACAGCAGCCAAAGTCCTTCTGTGACCTGGGACACTGGGTGCGATGGACCTACAGTCTGATGCAGCAAACGGCAATTCTTGTGTTCTTAAAGGCCTCGCAGGCTTCACTACTGACATCCATATTGACCCTGTTCTTTGAAAAAATCAGAGGATTCTCAACCTGACACTTGAGAACCAAAAAAAATGAAAGAAAACCAGACCCGCACCTGAAGTTTTACACGTAGCCTGATTTCAATCAATGCCTGTCACTGTTAAAATGACAACCAATCGAGTAAGGAGGCAGAGGCCCACGCACCCTGGACCATCTGCCCCCAGATTTCCAGATTGCGGAGTGGAATCCTACCTTCCCGCAGAGCGATGCTTTCTTTGCACGCTTTCTTTTCTGTGTACTTCTGGTGACAGACCTTGGATCCTTGATCTCCCCCGGTAGCTCCCTGGCCGGTTGCTCAGATGCTCCCTCCCAAACAAGAGCTGTTCTTTGTTCCTAAACTGCCTTCATTCTACATGCGAATTCCCTGCCACCCGGGCATCGCTCCACTCTTCCTTGCCCATAAACCTTTCCCGTCTGCCCTGCCCAGCAAATGAAAGACGGACCCAAACTCCTGCAGGAGAAACCAGTCTGAACCTCTGAGTACGGAGGGGAAGCGGCGGCCTCGCAGGTCCCAAATCCATCCTGCGGCTGCCTGAAAAGCTCAGGGCTCTTCTCTTTCAGCGGCTCCCCCGGGAGGGCTCCAGTACATCCGTCCCATTCAGCCGGATCCAGTTTCCCACACAATGAACTGTCTTGTGTCTGCCTCCCCCGTCCCGCACCGCTCTCCATGGGGGCTGGCCCGAGGGTTTCCACCCCGGCGCGGTGGAGCCCGAGCCCGAGCCGCGGGCGGTGCTGAGGGCGCGGGACCGGGGCAGGGGCGGGCTCTGGGGCCCGGTCCAGACCGCGGGGGGCGCTGGGGCCCGGGCCGTACCTGGCGGCGGCGGCGGCAGCGGCTCCTCCCGGGCGCCAGGTGCGCGCCGGCATCCCGCCGCCCGGACCCGCCCGCCGGGGGCACTGCACGTGCTGCATGCCTTTGGGCGCGCATATTTAAAACAAAGCCCGGTGGAGCTATGTTAAAGGCGCCAACCCAAGTCCTACAACTTCGTTAGCTCATGGCTTTAGTTAAACTTCACCTGACCTTTAGCGTGGTCAACTATTTTAAGAATGGCTCAGCAACATCGTTCAAGACAATTGTGCGCCTTGTACTTTTTGTGCTTCCTTGTTTGACGATGCCAGACTAAACCCTAGCATCTGGGCATGTGAGGACGCTGCTGCTTGCGATCTTATGTGTTGCCAAGCCCAGCTGTAGGACGATATGCTGTAGCCAGCTAGCTATAAAAGGACTGTGTCCAGTCACATGCTGAACTTCCTTCATTTGAACGGTTGCAACTTCACAACAAACTCACTGAGAATAGACTATGGGATACAATTAAAGGTAGGTCTTTCCCCACCTCTTTCCCTCGAACAGAATGATTGATGAAATCAGTTAGCTTTTACACATGGCCAACCTACAATGACAGGGAAGAGACGATCCCACCACACTGGCCGCCTCGCCTGTTAAGGGCACCAGGCGAGGTTATCTGCTCTAACGTGGGCACAGGCTCAGCTCATGCAGGGAAAGGCCAAAGCAGCTGCATGACCTGCAGTTCTGGAGAGGGGCAAGCATTCCCTCCCAAGATAGAAGAGCCCTGTGGGAAGTTGAAGTTTCCAGACCTCTGGGTTTACCTTGGGAGCCAGGGAGCCCTGTGGCAAGCCACCAATGAAGCCTTAGAGCCAGGAGACAGTACACAAGGCTGCATACCATGACACACAAGGTGAACTGGCTGGAAACCATGCAGAGCCCATGTCTGCATGTCAGTGGAAGTTGGTCAAAACCAATAGTGAACCATTTGGGAAACTGAACACAACATTCCCCTGCAACCACCTACTCTCTTCTTTCTCGCATCCCTCAAAAAATGAGAAAATCTGGATTTTAAACTCCTAAAACCAGGCACATACAGATCCAACGTTGTGGCTTTGCACACCTCAGAATTTGAATCAAACTGTAATTAAAATCTAGCTTTTTAATAATCGCATCTTCTTTTAAATCTGTGAACAGCTTCCATTTAACTAAAAATATTGGCAGAAAGCAGAGTAGCACCTTAAAGCAATGATTCTTAACCAGGTTGCTGAAACACCCTTGGTTGCCCTAAGATTTTTCTTAAGGGTGCTGTTGCGTGCCACACAATATTAGCTCTGTTAAGTGTGCAAGCACCTACATCTGATTCAGAAGATAATTCTTACTTGAAATTTCTGGGTTTAAGTGTCAAAGCATTCTGCCCTGGTGCGGTCTTTCTGAATTCTTTGACATAGTGAAAAGGCAAGTGTAAGGGAAAATGCTAACTTAACAGGGGTGCCTTGAGTCTAAAAAAAAAGTTGAGAACCACTCCATTAGGGACTAACTGGTTCAAAGAGGCATAAGCTTTTGTAGGCAACAGCTTACTTTGTCATAGCATCTGACAAAGTGGGCTGTCACTTATGAAAGCTTATGCTTCTCTGAATCAGTTCATTTCTAAGAGTCCTGGCAGGCATGTATTGCACAATTAACATGATAATCATGCAATAAACCATAACAAGCCACAGGTTCAGCCAATTTATGAAACCATACAATGGCAAACCACTCACAAATGTGTTCCACATTCAATGTGAAATATCTTTGTGGCTGGTTTGTAATTGAATGGCTTTAATTGAAATGTATGGCATAGAGCCCAGCATCAGGCTGCACAGCATGGCTTTAAATGTCCCCATATGGGAGCTGATGGGCTCTCCCTGTGTGGGGACATTTAAAACCACCCTGTGCAGCCAATGCCAGATTTATAGCATAGGCAGCTAGGGACCCAGGAATCCCAAATTCCTAGCTGCTTCTGTGCTGGGGTGCTTGCAACATGTGTGCTGCCAGGAACTGGGAGCTCCTCATCCATAGCTCCTCATAGCCCAGTATACCCTTAGTGCCAGCTGCATACCACAACAGATGAGCAATAGGATGGGAGGATTTCCATGCCCCCACCCTGTTTCTAACAATCATGTATCCTGCCATACCAGACATTGAATGTCAGTCATGGCAGGATACGGGATTGTTGAGATCTGGGAAAAAAAAATTTCTTCAGGTCCACTCACACCATTAATTTAATGTCCACCAGAGGCCTAAGGTGTTACTCTGCCCTGCCTTCTGCCTGACTTCAGACTAACTTTCTCTCACTAACACTATTTGTCTTTACATGTATTGATACAAAATTTTAAAATCAGCAGCCTTGGGCAAAAGTATCTTTGGTAAAGCGGCTTTTTAATTTTTTTAATTAAAGGTAGTACTGTTTGTGCTTTTAACCCTGTGTCCTTTCTTTAGTTATTCAATTCTCCTGTGGCCTTTTGTGAACTTTACCTGAAGTTACATTCCAAAAGTTACATTTTTCCAATTACACTCATGGAAAATGCTATTTTCCCTTAAACTGAACCTGAAAATGTGGAGTCAACTTGATCTTTCATATACAACTCACTATTGGAACCATATGGTTCCAGATGATAGTCACTGATGAGGACAGTAAAAAAAAGACTGTAATTATGTAGTAAAAACTAGTTGAATTATTGGTTTTCTGAATGTATTGTATTAAAAGGATAACCAGCACAGGTTCATAGCAGGTAGATCCTGCCAGACTCATCTTGTCTTTTTACAATCAGGTCACAAAATGCTTAGATGCAGGAGTCAAGGTTGATGTCATTTACTTGGATTTTAAAAAGGCCTTCCATTCTCATAAATAAACTAAGCAGCTGTGACATAGATGATTATACAGTCAGGTGGGTGGCAAATTGGCTTAAGGGATGCATCCAGAGAGTGGTTGTGGATGGGTTGGTATTGACCTGGAAAAAGTGTGGGCAGTGGGGTACCGCAGGGTTTAGTCCTCAGACCTGTGCTGTTCCATGTCTTCATCGGTGACCTGGATGAGGACTTGGAGAGCACCCTGTCCAAATTCATGGGCAACACCAAATTATGGGGAAAAGTAAACAGCCTAGTGGGCAGGGAATGGATTTGAGCAGATTTGTACAGGTTGGAAAAGTGGGCAGAGCAGAATAGGATGGAGTTTAACAAAGATAAGTGCAAGGTACTGCACCTTGGGAGAAGGAATCTCCAATACACTTACAGACTGGCAGATGACTTCCTAAGCAGCACAGCAGCAGAAAGGGATCTCAGAGTCATAGTTGACTCCAAGATGAACATGAGTCATTAATGTGACAAAGGGATCAGTAAAGCTAACCACACTCTATCATACATCAGCAGGTGCATCACAAACAGATCTAGGGAGGTGATACTTCCCCCTCTATGCTGCATTAGTAAGGCCACAGCTGGAGTACTGCATTCAGTTTCAGGAGCCACACTTCAAGAGGGATGTGGAAAACCTTGAGAGAGTCCAGAGGAAGGCTACTCAGATGGTTAGGGGTCTGCAGGTAAATTCCTATGAGGAGAGATTGAGGGACCTGGATCTCTTCAGCCTCCGTAAGAGAAGGCTGAGAGGGGATCTAGTGACTGTCTGCAAATTCATCGGGGCGGACAGTAAGAAATAGGAGATGCTCTGTAGGAGGTGTGTGCAGGGCACCCTTTGGAGTCACTGGAAACAACGGCCACAAACTGACAGAAAGCAGATTTAGATTAAACGTCAGGAAGAACTTCTTTAACGTTAGGGTTACCAGAATCTGGAATGGACTTCCAAGGGAGGTGGTGCTCTCCCCTACTGTGGAGGTCTTTAAGAGGAGACTGGACAAGCACCCAGACTCTAGCGCTCTTTCCTGCCTAGGGCAGGGGGTCGGACTCAATGATCTACTAAGGTCCCTTCCAACCCTACACATCTAAAATCTATGAAAATTAATAGTCAAAAAGGAACTTAAATGAGAGTTCTCAAGTAAAGTCAAGATCCTGCAAAAGACAGACACACAAAAGGAACTCCATCTACTGGAAGTAGTAGTTAAAAACAATGGGACTATTTGCAGTGTGTAAAGATGCATTTAAATCCCCTCAGGGTTAGGCCAAAGTGCTGCTGGTGTGAGCAGAGGTAAGCATATAAGAATCTTCTGTTCACATATTTCCTCTTTTGTTTTTCATGATCCAATGTCTTTGAAAAAAATTATCAAGGCTCACATTTGCGAGAGCCTGGCAGGAAAAATTATGCTGAGGGGAAACCAGCATGGGTTCGTAGCAGGCAGATCATGCCTGACTAATCTAGTCTCTTTCTATGACCAGGTTACAAAACACCTGGATGCAGGAGTAGGGGTTGATGTCATTTACTTAGACTTCAGGAAGGCCTTTGATATGGTATCCCACCCCATACTGGTGAACAAGTTAAGAGGCTGTGACTTGGATGACTACACAGTCCGGTGGGTGGCGAGTTGGCTAGAGGGTCATACCCAGAGAGTCGTAGTGGATGGGTCGGTATCGACCTGGAAGGGTGTGGGCAGCGGGGTCCCGCAGGACTCAGTCCTTGGACTGATACTCTTCAATGTCTTCATCAGCAACTTGGATAAGGGAGTGAAGTGTACTCTGTTCAAGTTTGCAGATGACACAAAAATGTGGGGAGAAGTGGACACACCAGAACGCAGGGAACAACTACAAGCAGACCTGGACAGGTTGGACATATGGGCGGAAAACACAGAATGCAATTCAACAAGGAGAAATGCAAAGTGCTGCACCTAGGGAGGAAAAATGTCCAGCATACCTACTGCCTAGGAAGTGACCTGCTTGGAGGCATGGAAGCAGAAAGGGATCTTGGAGTCCTAGTCGACTCCAAGATAAACATGAGTCGTCAGTGTGACAAAGTCATCAGGAAAGCTAATGGCACTTTATCGTGCATCAGCAGATGCATGATGAACAGAACCAAGGAGGTGATACTTCCCCTCTATCGGGCGCTGGTCAGACCGCAGTTGGAGTACTGTGCGCAATTTTGGGCACCGCACTTCAAGAGGGATGTGGATAACCTGGAGAGGGTCCACAGAAGGGCCACTCGTATGGTTAAGGGCTTGCAGGCCAAGCCCTATGAGGAGAGACTTGGGCACCTGGACCTCTTCAGCCTCCGCAAGGAAAGGTTGAGAGGCGACCTTGTGTCTGCCTATAAAGTTCATCACGGGGGCACAGAAGGGAATTGGTGAGGCTTTACTCACCAAGGCGCCCCTGGGGGTTGCAAGAAATAATGGCCACAAGCTAGCAGAGAGCAGATTTAGACTGGACATTAGGAAGAACTTCTTCACAGTTCGAGTGGCCAAGGTCTGGAATGGGCTCCCAAGGGAGGTGGTGCTCTCCCCTACCCTGGGGGTCTTCAAGAGGAGGTTAGATGAGTATCTAGCTGGGGTCATCTAGACCCAGCACTCTTTCCTGCCTATGCAGGGGGTTGGACTCGATCTGTTGAGGTCCCTTCCAACCCTAACATCTATGAATCTATGTATGTTTTCATTTACTCATTTGAACACAAAGCAAGAAATAAAATGAAAAAGAATAAAGTTTATTTACAGTAGTGTTTCTAGGGATGGGGTATTGGGTGCTAAAGGTAGAGGAGCACCAGAATGGAGGCAGAGGGGTGCCAGAGTGGAGGTAGTGGGGCTTGGAACTCTGGCCAGAGAAAATGAGGTCAAGAGTCTCCTTGTCAGCCTCATAAATTCCCCCACACCATGAGGGTCACCAGTCATTAATAGAATTTGTTTAGACTTAAACATTAAAAACAAAATGGTAATTCAGTTCTTCCTTACCTGCCAACAACCAAGTTGAGGTTTCTGTTCTCTTTCCCAAGAGCTAGACATGCTGCTTACATTTCAGGTACAATGAGTCGAACAGCTGCCGCCTCTGTATTAGGTGTTGGTGATGCTGCTAATTGTTGCTATGAAATGGTAAAAAACCCCTTAAGTATCTGAATCTGGCTTAATGACCAATTGGCCTTTTTAATTACCTAATCAGGGCTGTACCAGGTTAGTGAAGTGGCACATTTAATTCCCTACCTGAGATGTCACATTTCTCAGAAACACATCGAGATCAGGTTTCCGAGAGTTAGAATCCCTAAACACTTGTAATTACATGCGAATCAGCAACCTTGGATTCAACTGAGTTGTGCAGTTCTCCATTAGTTATTTTAATTGTACACAATATGCTTAAAAGTGCTAATTTACTAACTTGGGAGAGAAGAACCAAAACACCATGCTCACACAGTCCTCTGCTTCTTTGCAGACATTTCAAATAAAGACCAGGTAGTTTTCCTCAGAGGAACTATAATGCAACAATTATGTTCTTTAGCTAGCAAACAAGCGCAGCTTTGAAATACAGGTAGATCTGATTATACTGAGGTATAGCACTCAGACTCAGGTGTTCCACATACCTTAAAACAGAAACTCCTTTCTGAAAGCCATGAATTTTAAGGATAATAATGTGTCAAAATTTATTGGATTAGCCATTTCAAGACACAGGCTCAAAGTTTCATATGTAAAAAAAGTCTTTTATCTCAACCAGATTAAAAATGAAAGTGTTTTTAAATAAGCAAATGCAATCTATATAGTTTATTACACTGATCTTTCCAATGTAACTGCATTAAAGCAGGGATAGGCAATTTTTTCCAACGGTGGGCCACTTAACTAGTTTTGGTGAACTGTTGAGGGCTATGCATGCAAGATATTTCAGAAAATATAGTTTTGACAAATTATGGATTAAAAATGTTATTAAAAATCAAACATCTACTATAACATTTTAATTTTATTTAAAAAATACTTTTTGTCCTGATTTACATTTTTTTTGAGTAGTATATATAGAAGTGATTACATAAGAGCTCAAAATAGTCTTACTTTTGTACTGTGGTATAGGTGTGTGTGTGTGTGTGTGTGTGTGTGTGCGCGTGCGTGCATGCGCGCATGAGGAGGGGCTGCCTAGGCACTAGGGCCTTGGACCCAGCTGTGGGGTGGTGGGAGGGAGGTAGGCAGGGTGGGGGGAAGAAGGTGCATGCAGCAGAGCTTGCCTGGGTGGGGTGCAGGTACAGTTCAACCCCCCTGAGCTGCCCTCGTGGTGCTCTGCATGGGGCCAAGCCCTGCCCTCACCTGGGGCAGCCTGCACTGTGCTTCCACTCCATGCCTGTCAGTCAGCACTGCCCCAGCCAATGTGCACAACTTCCTGGTGGGGCTGTTCCTGGTGCAGCTGTAGCTGCCTGGGTACTGTTCAGCCCCTCCTACCTTCAGCAGCTCCTCCTTCTCTTCCTGCCCCTGCTGCACTGCTCCAGGCAGCAGATAGCGTGGGGAGGCTGTGAGGCCACGTTCCAGGCACTACATGCCTAGCCAGGCAGGATATTGGCTGGGGTGAAGCTGCAGCCAGACAGCCAGCTTGTTCCTGGTTGCCTTCCACTGACTCAGCTGCCCACAGGTGGCTGCTCATTGCGCTGTGCAGGCTGAGTGGGTGGAAGGTGGCTGGGAGCTGGAGTCCTGTGCACTGCGGTAGGAGCCACCTGGCTGGGCATCTGCTGCCTGGCATGCATCCCCACAACTTCCCTGTGCTGCCTGAAGCGGTGCAGCAGGGGCACAATGAGGAGCTGCTAGAAGCAGGGAGAGCTGAACAGTACTGGGTAGCTGCAGCTGCACTAGGAAGATGTGTGCACTGGCTGGGGTTAGGGCAAAGCTGCCTGCTGGGCATGAGGCAGGTGCAGGCAGAAGCATGGCATGGGCTGTCCTGGGTGGCAGCAGGTGAGACTTGGCCCTATGTGGAGAGCTGCAGGGGCAGCCAGGCCAGATGCAGTCATTTGGTGGATGCCTGCCTGCAGACCAGATCCAAATCAGTTGGTGGGCCAGATCCAGCACATGGGCTGTATTTTGCCCACCCTTGCATTAAAGCCACATAACAGCTTTAGGTAGTGAGGGTTTTCAGGTAAGAAGTCTTTGGAAAAAACAAGGTTCTGCTGCAGATGAGAGATGTAGGCTGTGGCTGTAGGTTGTCTTCGGTCATTTTAAGCTATCTATGGCTGCCACCCTCCAGTTTTAGGCCCAGATGCTCAAAGGTCACTTTGAAGATATGGGCCTTAGTTCTTAAAGCTGTTTTGCTCAACTCCTGGAAATCTGCCATGAATAAACATTGACATTTTCATCAGAAAAGGCTGTGAAAGTTGATCTCCCTTAACTGGAAGGGAGAAGGATGTAAACAAGTCAAGAAAATTAATGAGGTTAAGGACATGGAAGAACATCTTCTCTCCCAACAAAGGAGAAATGGTTCCTATTTATTACATCAGTGAATAACAATTAGTTAAATGCTAATCAATCAATGAACTCAAGATTGTGCTGCTACTAAATTCTTACTTGTATATTGAACAATCATGTGGCTACAGTTACAAAAATGAACACAAAAACGAAGGCAAAAACATCATCTCAAAAAGTTTATTAGCATGATTAAAAACATGAAGAACGACAGTCAGAGGTCAAGTAACTTCTTAACATGGAAGAATATCCATTCCGACACTTTATAGTCAACAATGTTTTTGAACTGAATGGACAGCCTTATGGCCAGATTTCACTTGATTGCTTTAACAACAATCCACACCTTGTATCAGTTTGTGTATCATCATGACTATTGCTTCTGTCCAATTCTGATTCCTACTGCAATTAATTATAAAAAAATATCTTCCATTACTCTTGGATTGCAGAATGCATTGTTAAGAGTTGGTAAAAAATTCTGAACTGAAGAGTCTGTTTTAAAAAAACTGTCCTTTCTAATCGTACTACAAAGAAATACATTAGTATTTTGGCCTTTAAAATTCTTACATGGTATTTTTTTTAGAATGGCAATCCCAAATTCCTCTCCCTTTAAGTAATCATACATCAAACACCTCTTTCAGAGGCTGCTTCTTGGGTTTGACTCTGAAGATTTACTTCACATATACTTACACTGGCTTGAGGACGAAGACAGCATCATCTAATACATAGTAGTCATTATACATATCACCTTCACATAAGTATGGCAGTCTGGTGAAAGCTTCAATGGCAAAACCAGCTTTCCTGAAAACTTCCGGCAGGCTATTGACCTGTTCTTCCCAAGTGTGCCCCTTGATTTCCAAAACTTCTGAGGGCTTTTCCCACTTGCCACCTACTAAGAGAACAAAGAACTTTATTTAAAAAATTAAAAAAACCCTTTCCTGTCTATGGTGTTCTCTTTGCAAAGCTGCTTACTTTCTACTCCAGGGTTTATGATCCATCCCCAAAACACATGGCTGGCAAACCATCTGTAAAGCTCTATAGAAAGACCATCGCACTGAGAGGTTTGGCTGGAGTGCAGAGGCAGGTGCCCCATAAAGCTCATTTTTTGTTAAGTTCTTTTCAAAGGGTTTCCAAAGTCCAAACCCAAGTCTACTTAGCCAAGTAATTAACTCCAAATGGAGTGAGGCAGGGATTTGACCTCTGTGGATTGAGAACATCTAATTATGGGATTTAACCAAGATCTTATGGTGATCAGGGCCCAAAGTCTCTGTTGTTGAAGTAGGCTCCAGTTCCTTACAATAAATACAACAAAAAGCTAACAACCATAATTGGCCATAAAGTGCTCAATGTGATCACATTTTCCTTAATATCTAGAAAACAAAAACAGAAGCTCACCACAATAATAGAATTTCACATTATATTATGGAATCTTTAATTTGCGCCTGTGGATCACCACATACAGCGCTTCTATTCATCCAAGGGCCATTTGCTGACACGTGAGAAGAGGATTGTGTGCTTACGGCCTTGTTTTTTGTGAAAGAGTGGGTGAAGATTAAAATTTAATTTATTTATATCTCACCGTTTCCAAAAGGCTTAGAGCAACTTGCAATAATGCCTTTGTTATGATAGGAAATCACAACATTTTCAATAACCAACGAAGCTATCTGAAACCATATAGCTAGAAGATAGCTGTTTTACAACAGCAGCAACGAATGTCACTGTCAAAGCAAACTTAATCCAATGATTTAGTTTATAATACTGTACCTTTAAGGACATTACTATCAACAATATTGAGTGCCTCTAAACATATGCAAGCAGGAAGGACCCAAACCATGTGATACAGATCACTGCAACTCCAAAAGTTTCCTAATGAAAAGTTCCTCTTTCTTTGAGCAGAACAATCTCTGGACAAACGCAGAGAAATGGCGTTGTTCAAATGCAAACTGATTCTAGCAGTGAAATTCACCTGGTTTCTACATAATGTTGGTAAGGCATTTTATTTTATAAATTTACTGTACTTTTAACCTCCCATGTATTTATTGCAGATAAATGGCAAGTTTGGCTGTTACAATTCTGAAGAAATCTATGAAATATTGTGCATCCTTCATCCAGGGGAAAGCACAGCAACTGCTTCCTCAGGGAAGCAGCAGTGACCAATGGCTCTGTTGTTCTGTGGCACAGAAAAAGGAGGATTCTTTACTCTTTTTCCCCATGGAGGCCGATAAATTAAAAATCGACCTGAATTTGGCCCACAAGGAATCCGAGTACAACAGCAAAGGACACAAAGTAACCGAACACTTAAGTAGTGATAGTTACGCCATCATACTTGTACTCTACAGTTCCGATAACAATCAATGCATATTTTGCAATAATCCCATACGAAAGGAGTCCATGCTTTCTTGTAAATTTTGTCAAATACTTTTCTAGAAAAAGTGGAGAAAGAATGTTGGTAAGCCTATGGCACTTACATTGAAATGGGGACTTTGCAAACAGATCTAATTCTGTGCATTTAGCCCCTGACTTGAATAAACCAAAGTGTGCCTCAGTTATACTACAACTGTAGATTTCAATGTTTTATAACTTATGGAAATGCCCTTTTAATATTAAATTGAAAAACTTTAAAGTTGCTAATGATCCAGTTCCTTAACTGAACTTCTCTGCTCTGCTTACCCTTCTCTTCCTCACTGTACTACTTACATTTTTAAAATGTCAAAATCAACAAGTGAAACCGCTTGTTCTGCAAAACCCACAGACAAGTGTAACAACCTGGCAAGGCCATTTATGCACAATTTCTGAAGTCTGGTTGATGTTATAAGAACTGCTGCATTGGGAATGCCTCAGCGTGCGTGAAAAAAAAATCACCATTCACTGTCAAGGCTGTTTCACTATCTCTCAGATCAGAAGTACTAGAGGATAGTTAAACTTTAATGGATATCATGTAAGACCACAGACAATAGGATGGCTGTCACACAGAAGTAAAAAAGAAGATGAAATCAGCTTTCTCTAACTTCCCTGCAGGTGCTGGGACTTCCAGCTATAGAATTTTCAGAAGAACAAAGAAACAAAGATGTCTGAGACACTAAGGAGGGGGACCAGAGACACATGAAGGTTAAGCAGAAGGCAGGGGGATACTTTTCTACTGAGGTGGGGGGGGGGGTGGAAATCTTGTTTAATTGTGGAATAAACTAAGGAAGAAGGTAACTGGCTGCACAGGAAGGAGACTATATTTTTCAGAGACAATGTGTAGATGGGAGATCCTGGGCTTCTTAGAGGACACAGGCCAAAGAACATTCAAGACTGGTAAGAAACCTGAGGCAGAAAAATACATATGGTGTGTATTACCTTGTCTAGATGGGTATATTGCTGTGCTAGCTAATGTGAATAGCTGAGAACACTTACAAGGTCTGTGTGCTGGCTCTCTTTCAGTTTGTGGCTACTAGGTTAGAGATCTACAGAGGCTAGGGGTGAGATCTGTTGTAGCAGGGTAGCTGGACTTCTCAGTCCCACTGCTGGAAAGGGTTAACAAAAAGACTGTGCCCTGCTAGGACATCAGAGGTGTGAAGGCAGAACAGTGTGGTGGCTTACTCAGACCAAAGGAATCTCAAAAGCACACATGAGTCTAACATATTGGGACCCAGATGCTGTAGCCTGGTGAATGTCCAGCTGAGAAAGATCTACTAGGGTGGTAGCATAGCTGATTACACGCCATGCATATTTTGCAATATGTCTATAAATCTTTTGCTGGTACACTCCTTTCAGTGAAGCAGAAGGGCCTACATACAGTCACATAAATAATACCAAACTAAGTTTTTGTTTCTCCTCAACAGGTAGCGTTATAGATACCTGCGAAGTTACTGTCGCACAACCCTCGCTTAGGGAAGTGGATAATACTCTCAGCACTGTGAACATAACATGCAGTTTCTCTGCTTCTGGATGCCCTGGATCCGCTCAAGTTCTATGGTTTCGTTTTCTTGCTCATAAACATGAGGCTTTATGCACACCTTTGTGCACAAACACTGGCAAATTCAAAGCGACTGAACCATCTAAGAATAATGCTTCACTTCAGATCAGCCATTTGACTGTAAATGACAGTGCTGTTTATTTCTGTGGAGTAGCATTTTCACAATCAGTTTCACCCACCTCTAAGCAAACCGGGAAAGGTACAATTCTGGTGGTAAGAGGTCAGTCAATCACTACTTTCTATAGGAATACCCTAAAAGCCAAAATATTCTCTTCACTTATTTAAACATGCAAACATGGTCCATGAATTAATTTACTAGAAATTAATAGTAATTAAAACAGCAAACAGGGTCATGGTACCACCTAAGCTATTTCAATGAAATACTGGTATCAATAAGAGTTCTGTATTTAGAGCCAAGATAGAATACCTCCCTAGTTTTAGTGGTAAAGCTAATAATAAGCATTTTTTTAATGGTTCACTAACAGGGGGCACTCTTACATGTGCTCCAAGTGTGGGCCACTCTAATTAAAGCGTTAGTGTCTCATGTATCAGCCTCCCCGCCCTTCGAAACGGTGGCAGGAGCACTTGAGTTAAAGCTTGTTCAACGAGCTTTAGTTCAAGCACCCCCGCCACCATTCCGAAGTGCGGGGGTGCCGATACATGAGACACTGGAGGCCATGGGAGTGTGGTAATTACCACACTCCAGCAGACTCAATTAACTGAGTCTGCTCCAACGTGCTGTAATTACAGCACGTTGGAGCAGCCCCGCAGCACATTTACAGGCACCCAGGATGCCGTACCCTCATCTAAACGCGAGTGATCCTCAGGAAATATTCTAGGAGTAGCCCATAAGATTTGTGCATTGCATCATACTATTTGTTCAATGTCAAAACTGCATGCACTCTGCAACAAATTGCATATAAGGGCATGGGTTTTGTCTATCCGAAAGGAAATCTCATAATGAGACAGACACAGACTAAAAAAAGACTTCTGTTGAGAAACAGCCATATTCTGGAAAAACTTTATCTACTGTATCTAGAGGAGGACCCTGGGACAAGTTTACTATGTGACCAACATTTTCATTTCTGTGCCTCAGTTTCCCACTTTTAAAAAACTATTTATGTTACCAAGTTATGGACAAAAAGCAAAGCAAAAAGCAACCCTCCTCTAAAACCCCACAACACTCCCATCACCAAAAGACCTAATTAAATGGGTCCTCTCCTAAGAGCTCCATTTTCTGTGTACACACATGCTGAGATATACTCCCTGTATTCCAAAATAAAAGTTCAAGTAAACATGAATTTTTCAGACATTCCTTAGGAGTCAGATTCTAGACCAGAAGCCACAGGGATTCATGGAGGACAAACTTAAGTTATGATGCATCTGCAGTTCCTAGCTGATCAACAGAAACATTGTAATTTAGGTATCAAAAATGAAAGAAAAAAAAAAATCAGCACCAGGAGGTATTAATCTATTAATAATGTGTGTACAGCGTTTAGTTCCTCAGCTAAATAGGGCTTTGGTACAATGTATTATTTTTACTAAAAATATCATGCAAATAGAAACAGCTATACATCATTCTAACACTTTTTTTTTTTTTTTTTTTTTTATGAATAGAAGGGACTGGAAAGAGCTACACTGAAGAATACACCCTCATGATAGTCCTCTCAGCCTTACTGTTTCTATACAACACCACCATACTTTCAGTATTTATAATCTACTATAAGGTAGGTTTAAATTTGATTTTTCTGATTTTTCTCCCACTTTTTAAATAACTCTCATGTTTTCTATTCGGAAGAGCCAAGGGCAATATTGGTTTGCAGCAGCATTTGCAGATGAGTTTTACGTAACAAACAAATGCCCCCAAATCCTCATTATAACTGATCTCCGCTATTTATGAGTTTTTAAAAATAAGGAATTAAAAAAAAGAAAGGGGGACGATAGCATTATTTAGTTTAAAGAAAAAAGATCTAACATCAGTTACCACATCAGACCTGTGGATTTATTTCTACTGGTAAACTAGTAACAGAATTTATATAGACATATGCGCCAAGCTGCAGTGAAATAAACACTAATAACAAAATTTAAGATTTCCTTTAAAACAATTTTTTAAGTGTCATCATAATTGGTACTTGGGACTTAAATGACCTTGATAAAAGTTACAGAGATAATAAATTCTTCAATGTTATCATAGGGCAATGCATTTAGCAGTACTACAGCATTACTTCAATTATTAGTTGGAATTTAAAGCTCTGTAAGTAACTATGACATTTTCTTGCAGTCAAAATCTAAATTACTGAAGAAAACTGAGAGAGAAAATGAAAATGGAGAGCAACATGTATGTTAATATTGACTTCACTCATTTGGTGCATCTTCAACTCGTAGATTTGTTTTTTTTTTTCCTCTTCTTTCAAATATAACTTTGAATATACATTGAACATGGATTTAAGTTGGGTGACAGAAGCTTCAAATAAAGGGCTGGGAATCTATAGAGCTAATAAACCCTGTGGGGTTTAGGCACTGATGATTTTTAATCTAAGTTTTATTTAAAAAAAAAAGTATTTGTTGAATTCAAAGTGTTTTCTGTTCATCTATGGTTGGGGTAACTCTAGAAAAGCGATGCATATTGTAATGAGTTCAACACTAAGCATCTCCTCAAATGGGCAACTTGCTTTGTTCAGTTTTCAGTAACCTTAAATATTACAAGTCAGCAACATATGAACTATCATTACAAAGCCAATCCTGGCTAGGACACCAATTTTCCCCTCTTGTCCTTTGTGTGGTAGTTTTAGGCTGCATTTAAAAATTCATATATAAAAAAACATAAGCTCTGAAAAAGAGAGTTATCACTTATTGGAAAAATTAATCCCAGTAAGGATTAATCCCCTTTTGACTACAGAATTAGGGTTACTCATTTTTTTAGTTTGTTTGTTTTAAATTATAGTGATGCTCATATTTATACATTTGATAATCCTCAAAAATTAAGCCACATAAAAATAAAGAATTTGGTTAACTTTTAAGTTGGGGAAAAATGCATTTTTCCCCAAATCCTTTGCCAATATTTTAACTTTAACTACACACTTTAATTTACAGAAACATAACAGTAGACGAAGAGTTTTTCAAGCAATTGCACAAGAACTATACAGGAAGAGATATGCTGAAAACTGTCATCGGATTGTAAGTAACTAGTCCTATAAGAAAGTGTTTACCAAAATCTTCTGTTTATTGCTAGCAAACTGTATAGGAAACAAAACAGCAACTGAAATGTCAGAACTATATAATATTCCCAACAAAACAGATTTTTCCCCCTACTTGTTTAGAGTATTCTTCTGAGCAACAGGCTGCAATCAACAATTACTGGCCTTTTAGATGCTTTTGTTTTTACATGAATAGGAGAGTTTACAGCCATTTTTCTCCAAGAACATTTATGCTAAATGTCTGTGTGCATGCACAACCTGCAAATGTAATCTATAATAATAATAATAATAATAATAATAATAATAATAATAATAATAATAGGCTTAGTCTTTCTGTCCGCAGCACTCTGATTGGCTGTCTTGGCAGCGAATCACAATGTTTACCGAAACAACCAGCATGATCTGAACAGACAGACAGCAGGCTCTGCGGGGAAGGCGCGAGGCAAAAAAGCAGTGAAGGGCCTTTGGCTCCCCTCTCCTCCCCGGAGCCTGCTTGCCTCTCCCACAGGGCAAGTTGCCAGTGGGCCCTGAGCTGTGGGGGGCCCTGGTGCTTCCTTCCATGACAGCGGTGTACCTGGGACTGCCCAGGCAGGGTGCCAGAGGATAGGTGCTGCCCGGGGGGCACCACTGCCGCAGAGGGAAGTACCAGGGTCCCCCACAACTCAGGGCCTGCTAGCAGCTCACTCTCCAGCCATGGGAGATGCAGGCAGGCTCCAGGAAGAAAAAAAAAGGAACAGGCCCCTCACCTCCTCCCCAACCCTCAGTGGAGCCTGCTTGCATGAGCTACCACCAGGTCATGGTGCCTGGTGCTTCCCAGCGCTCCCTGGTGCCACTGAGGCAGCATGCTAACTGCTCAGGTGCAGCCTCAGCTCGCAGGAAGCACTCACTGAATTAAACAGTGCATGGGATGCTGGAAGCCCAGTCGTGGTCAGGGAAGCTCAGGCTTGGTGGACTTGCAATGCACCATGCACCATCCCCGCCGCCTGGGACCAGGCTGGCTGCCCTGGGAAGGCAAGGCGGCAGGAGGTTGGCGGGGATGGTGCCTTTTGAAAGTGTGAAGTTTCGATTCCGTTACAGTATCCAGTCAAAGGATACGTAAAAATCCTGTATTTAAAAACAAACAAACAAACAAAACCCACGCTTTTGCAATAAAAATTTAAATGACAAATGTTTCAGCTAGTTTACTATAAAGAGGTTGTGGATTATTTTACTGCATGTGCATGTATTTACTATGTGACTGCACAACTTATCACTTATTTATGACTGCATCCCCTGCCCTGTAATCTCTCCCACCTTGGATTTATTCTAACATGCTGATATCCCAAGCAGAAATAATTCATATATGCATACATGAACTTCCAGAGAAATGTTTCTTCATCTTCCCTGTAGTATTTTGGGAGAAATTACTATCAAGGGCATCAGGCAGGAATGAAAGTTTCTGTTCCAGACCAGCACAGCTGTTCTAAATCTAACAACATCATGATTTTTTAAGTTTAATTTTTTGCATTCCTGAGGCACTAGAACTGGCAGCTATATCTTACCTGAGCATTGGGGGGTTCTCCTCTTTCCAAAGTAGTAGTCATCATGCTAGCCATGACATTAATCTTAACTACTTCTCTGGAACTGAGTATAGTTGGGTCCTTGGTAATGGAAAGCTGTGTGCGTCAAGTGGAGGGATATAAGAAATAGTCCCAATAAAGTTTTGAAAAGCTCTAAAAACATTTTTTCTTTAGCACTGCATAAAAGCACTCAAGTTATTTTACACCAATAAAAACAAAATGGGCTGTTCCTGTGCCACAAAAATTACAGAACCACACGCACATATACTTCCAATTGAGAAAAAAATCTCCTGAATTCATACTGCAGAAGCAATAAAACCCCTTTCCTATTCTAACCAAGGATCAAAACATTTAATAGGAAAATACAATGAAACAGGCAAGCAGTGCTGACAGGTCAAACAAACAGTCACCCCTCCCCTCCCTCAAAACTGAATTTTATTTGTTTCCAGGCCCTGAACATTTTCTTTTAATAACTGCCTCCCCTTCTCCTTGCCTCCCTCCACCCAGATAAAATTGGTGGCTTGTATTTGCTCTGAATGGCAGATGCACATAGCTTAAATCAAATATGTATATGTCTCACTATGAGCTCCATGGGGGCTGTATTCAAAGACAATCAAAAGCAAATTAAGAAAGGCTGAGAATGCCACAGATGCCATGTGCATGAAGGAATTTGGATATAAAACACAAAGAAGGGGAAGAAGCATCTTTAAAGAATATCAAAGTTGGGCAGGGGGGACAGCAGGGAAGCTTGCCTCTATGAGGCAGTCTTTTTGTATGGAACAGTTTTGCTCATTTTAAAACATTGAAGCTTTCTATATTTTTTTCCAGGAGAATTTGGGAACAGATGATGACAGCATTTATCAAAACAGATGAGAAAATTCAGCAGGTGTTTGAGATTTCTCAGTCAAAACCCAAGTCTTTCAACTTTCCTTCCAAAAAATAGATCCTTACTGAATGATGTTTTGGGGGAGGGGGGTTGTTTTTGTAATATTGCTTCTGATTGCGTACTAAGAAAAATAAGCCGATATTACAGTGATAGGAAAGCATGTCTAAGTCCGCTCCTGCAAATGTAAATAAATACATTGGAAAGGGACTTCCATTGAAGAGCTGGTTATATTCCATGGAAATGTTCTTATTCAGAATTTATTTCTGCATATAAAAAACAAACAAACAAACAAACAAACAAACAAACAACTTTCTGTATTTTTTCATATGAATCTAATGCTAACATTTTAAGAACTTTTAGTAATTCAAGAACTTCCAACTCAGACAACACCCAAGGTCCATCTAGTCCACTGTCCTGTCCCCAACACAGGCCAGCGCCAGATATTTCAGAGGAAAGTGGAAACAACTTCCCTTCTCCAAAATCCCCCATGGACAAAGTTAGAGATTAATCCACCAATAAGGCCAAGTTTCTTCTTAATCCCAGGCATTTAAAACTGGTTTCACTCTTGAAGTATGGCATCTCATACACTTCCGCAGTCACTCCTATAATAATTATGCAATCCTTTATTTAATTCTAAATTATTTGCCTAGATGTAGTATAGCTGCAAATTCTACAGGTTAACATTTTTTATTGGATAAACAATTTTTCTATACACATTACACTACACAATACTTAATACAAGCATGGACAAAGTAAAACTTAACTACATAAAAACAAATTGTGGGCTTTTTTGTAATGTACTATGATTAATTTTTAAGATTCCCGTTTACTTCAAATGTTATGAATTGGCAAGATGCACAAATGTCAAGATAAAGTGATAAGATTGTATTGTATGTCTAACATTAAAATAGTGGTGTATTTCTCTCCAAGTCTCTGTGGAAATAACTTGTGGAAAAGCACTTTCCAACTCTAGATGTCACTATAATTCCAGAAGTAGCTAGCTAATAAAGCAATGTGAAAAAGGAAATATCCATTTCTTTTGTTTTCTCTGCAGTGTAACATCTGTATCAATAGTTTCCACAACTTTTAATAACAAGGAAACAGGCTGTAGCAAGTATAGAGCATTATGGGATTTTTAAAGACTAAATTATTAACGAACACAATTTTAATTAAATTCTAATTTCAGGCTAAATCATAAAATACAAATCTGTAAGACCTTCTCTAAAGGGGCTCTTACCTTTTTCTAATAATTGACCAGGAATCATTAAAAGATATACTCTTTCTAGACTCCTCTCTATGTTTCAAGTCTTTGTTTTAAGTGCTCCTTTGCTCCCTCTTATGCATCATCTTACAAAAGAGCAGTGCTCACAGTTTTGGCCCTGTGGGACAGCAGAATGGCATGGGGCTCTCCCTGCACCCCAGTATCAGGCCCTATACCACCTCCTGGGGCTCCCCATGGGATTCATAGGGAGGCCCATGGGCTGGATCACACAGTTTGAGACCCAGCTAGACTAAGCCTTGGCTGGGGTGATCTAGTCGGAGACGGTCCTGCTTCGAGCAGGTGGTTGGACTAGATGATCTCCTGAGGTCCCTTCCAACCTTAATTTTCTACGATTCTATGACTGAGTACAACAGGGAGTGTTTTGTCAAAATTAGAATCTCTTTTGTTGGTATTGATCTCCATTGCCTGTAAAAATACTGTATCTGGGCCCCAAGTCTTGTTTATAAAATGAACTGAAAAGACAACAGACTGGAATGTGGGAAATGCTACCAACCACTCTTCCCTAGTGACAACAATGTCTCTAAAACTGAAGTTTTGCACTTTTGAGTGAAGAAAACTGAATAAAGCTTTGCAAAATAAAGTTAATTAAGCAAGTAAGAAAGTCTTATTCTGTGCCTGAAATTTTTAACAAATGACATGGCTCATAATACCGAGTGAGCTGAAACTGGACAGAGTCTGGATTAATGTTCATATAAATATTATAGTTATTTGGCCCTAAATTAGTTAAATTAATATTCAAGTCATAATTGTATTTTATGGACTGCTTTGCAAGGAAAAAAAAAAAATCAATTTGTCTAGGCTCTAACAAGTGATCTAAGAATCCAAGGTTCCTGCTTTCTTGTCACTTGATAGGCCAAATAGATTAATTTTAAAAAGTTTCTTCTCTCCTCCACCCCTTCCCTTTATGGGTTTAGGAAAATATTTTTGGGTATTTAACTGTGTGGCATAACTTATTAAAAGTTTGTACCAGATTGGAATAGTTTTTCCCCCCCCATCAGAAGTTTGCATAAGTTAAAGTCCAAAATGGAATTTACTCTATGTTCTAAAACTTAACACAATTGCAACTATGTGCCTTTCACAACAAGATAGGCGCTCTTTGCTTAGTGGCTATTTGTTTGCAACTCACCTGTAACATTTCAGAAAATTAAAAACACGGAACCAGAAACACTCAACTCTTATGTTCACAAAACAGCTTTCTTAAAATAACCCAATCACCTCCCCACCCCCACATATCCAAATGTACATATACATTAAAGGAGATACCTGAAAGGGATCAGAAGGACATATAAAAATGCTGCTCATGATCACGATGGTGGGTAACAAACTTATTGGAAACCCCGCTGTCTGAAACTAAGTATCTATTTTGCCTCAGGTCACCAGCCCAAGGAAAGCTCGTCCTTGATAGCAGTATAGAAATGCTGCTGGGTGAATGGGGCAAAGTGGAAGCAGTGACTTCCAGTTGGTGATTGTACCTGCAAATGCGAACATGCAGCAGCCAGGAGCAGCCCCCCCCCCTTTTTTTTTTTTGCTCATTCCCCTTCTCCCCCAGTTTCCCCCCCCCTCCCCCCAAATAGGGGGAAGCAGTTTCCCCTATCACCCCCCCACTCTCTAGTTATGCCGCTGGTTTCTAGTTTACAAGGTGTCAAACAGCAGATTCCTACTTCCAATAAAAAAATACCTTGAAGTTCTACATTCAGGGAAGAGTTCCACTTCCACTAAATATTAGGTCATTGATGCACAAGGAAGTAAAAATATGCTCTTGCATTTGTCCCTTCTTCAGTATCTCCAGAATTTGCATTAAATTTTATTGTGCAGTTGCCCAATAGGCTGTAGTCAGAAGAGGTGAATGCAGGAAAGCAGATCCTGGATACCACTGATTGCAAAATACAGAGAAGTTGAATACACATGTACGATTCTAAAAAGGTATATAACAAACAGAATAATACTCAGTCACTGTTTCAATCTAGAACATAAGGATACTGCTAGAGAGACTATTCTATGTTTCATTATTCACTGGAATCTTACAGAATTTTTAGGACAGAAAAACAAACTTTTTCACCTTAAAGGCCATAAGAAATTGTGTCCAAAATGTCAAAATGCATTTAAAATGTTGTATAGGTTTTTACAAGACTAGTTTTGCCCCCTCCCAGCAAAAAAGACAACAACAAACAAACAAAAAAACAGATTTAAATGTTACTGATTTAAAAAAAAAACAAAACACTTTATACACATTACAGGCCTTCATATATCATTTTAATATGCATATGAAACCATGATCTATTTTCAAAACTTCAAGGAAAAAGAAAATGTAATTAATGTAATAATACTACAGTCTTGCATTAAGTCAAAAACCTTTTCTAGTTTTAGTTTTCATACCTTGAATGTTACAATGACACCAGAGTATGTTATCCTACAAAAGCGAAAAGGATCTTTTTTGATGCCCTTATGGTCTTCAGGGTGATTCAGGTAGTTAAGCTTGCCACTGACAGCATCTGATCAGAGATGCCCCACAAGTGGCAAAGTCAAAGCAGTGTCCAAACTTACGCACCTGAAAGGATGCCTAATTATTTTCAGAAGTGCTGAACACCCACAGCCTCTCAGTAAACCCCTGCGGGGTGCCTTACACTGGCACTCAAAAATTGAGACCGAAAACATAAAAATAAATAAATAAATAAAAATTGCTAGTCACTTTTGAATATCTAGGGCACAATGTTTACGAACATTAAAAGAAAAGCTTTTTCAAGTATAACCAGCTTTCAGTCGCTTCTCCAAACTCAAAGATGATTGAAAGGTCATTCTAGATCCCTCTAATATAAAATCAAACAAACATTAACCACAACTTATACCGGGGTGGGCAGAAAAGGCCCACCAAGTGATTCTGTCCAGCCTGCAGTGGGTCCCCTTGGCCCCATGTGGCACAGGTGCAGGGCAGCCCAGGACATGGTGCGAGTGGCTGCCCTTGGGCGTGAAACACAGTCCACCCAGTCCCTGAGCACAGCTCTTAGGCATACCAGGAGCTTGTAATCTGTGGGGCTGGAGCAGTGCAGCAGCTGGACTTGGCTTCCTGGCAGCAGCTCAGTCTTGCCCTCACATTCTGGCTGCCGCTGCCACTATCTCTGTCATCACTGCCAGACCCGGTCCCACTTCCTGGGCACCCTGGCCCATTTGCTGGACAGCACACATAGGTGGGGTCTTTCTTGACACTGGCCTGGGACCCTCAGCTAGGTGGATGGGATGGGACCATGGGCAGGCAGGGAGCAGCATTGTGGCAGGGGGGAAGTTTGGAGGGGCATGGCCAGGGCCAGAGCCATGATCAGCTCCCTGCACGAACCTGCAATGGATATGCAAGGAGCCGATTGTGGCTCTGCCCTGGGCCCCAGCCTCGCACTATCACTGCCCCACAATCCCAGCCCTGGCCTAGGCCCCACCCATCCATCCTGCTCCTGGACACTGCTCCCCACCCTCCCACTGCCACATCTCATCTGCCTGGCTGAGCATGCCCTATCCACAGGGGTCCCAAGCCAGTCTCAGTAGGTACCCACTTGCGCATCCCCTCTGTCTAGTGTCCTCAGCAGTGGGTGCAGGGCAAACCAGGCTGGATAGGGTCAACTGGCATCTTCCCAGAGTCATCCCCCCCCAGTGGTGTAAACAGCCATGATGGGAGGCTGAGGCCAGGTCAGCACACCCCCTCCCCACTCAACAACTCACCAAAACTCCTTAAGTGGCCCTCCAACACACATAACTGCCCATCAGAATTATAGAAAATGGTAACTGTTTTAGTTGCTGCATACTCTGATGCCAAAATTGCATTACTTTCCTATGCATTTCAAGATACAATTCAAACCACTGACACTGACCGACAGCATTCTAAACAGCTTGATTCTAACTGCTCAGAAGTTATTTTCTCACCTTACGTGGTGCTGCTCCCTGTGTATGGAGGCTGGGTTCCTAGTATCATGATCTCAGCAGAGCACCCTAGAATTGACTACCCTCTTTGTTTTGATTCAGCCTGAGCAAGGCAGCTTTCAGGACGTGGTGTATGACCCATGTATTTGCTCAAACTTTGGATGAGGATAGTGAATAAGCAGTCAGAAGCTATAGTGATAGATTAATCTTAAGTTGAACACATACTTGTATTTAATTTTTTTTTAAATTGTAGAAGCACTTAAGGAACAAAAGACAAGCACATTTTAAAAATGTAATGCAGAAATGTAAACATAATTATATTAGGAGGCTCTTAATTCAAGACACAACCTGAAAACCCTTCCCCAACCTCCCAAAGTATCTTTGGTCTGTCAACTTACCATTTTCCACATATGGATGAAAGGGCAGAACTAATGCTAGAATGACTCTGCCTCTAGTTGGCTCCAGAACACTTCTAATATCTTTTAAAACAGTCAGTGGCTGATCACAGCGATCGAGTAAATTCAAGCAGCTAATAACATCATACTGGAAACCTGTGTTCTGCCACTCATTTATGCCAAGCACTCTAAAGAGAGAAATACAGAAAGCGTTTTAATAAAAACTGCAAACTGAACCCATAGTCTCAGAGCTCTTGCTCCCTAGAATGACTGGGAAGAAGAGAATTCCCAACGGATCAGGCTAACCTAACATGCATCACTGGCATGCTGTCATAAGAGAACATGCAGATAAGAATTTTTTATGCCTTTTAAAAAGACAGTTGAATTTCTCCACAAAAAACTTTAGCAGGTCTATACAATCTACTGCACACATTTTAGTTTGGATCTCTCTCACAAAGATTGGTTACATCAAATCTGCTTACACTACTGTTTAACAATAGTAGGAACAAAGTAAATGAACAGCAAGTTCTCTCACAAATCTACTTGAATATCTGTCTTATTTAAAGCATAAGTAGTCTTAGCTTGTTCAGATATCCCCCCTTTTGGGAACTGGGGTTCAGTCTGTTTCCCCACAGTGCCCTCACGTCTCAGAGCTGTCGGTCTTAAATCTGTTTTCATTTCCCCGAGACTCTTGAACTAAATCAAGCTGGCGTATGCTCGCCATGAAGCTGGAATTATTAAAAATAGGCAAAGTTGTTCTGATATGTGAGGCACGTCAGACAGGAAAGCAAATAACACCTTTATGCGCAGGTCAAGCTATTCCCAAACTACCCATTCATATAAGCAAGCTATACAGTGACAGACCAAACAACATTCTTAAAATACTAGACAGCTCCCACATTCTTTACACTAAATATTACTAAGTAATATATTTATTATAATACCTGTATTTCTTTTTCTGAAGCTGCCATATCATAGTTTCAGACAACTCAGTGGCATAGATTTCTTCAAAGTGAGGACTCATGACCTTAGTGACCTCTCCATCTCCAGCTCCTAAGTCGAGAAGTCTTTGGGATTTCCATTCTGGGTTTATTTTGAGCAGTCTCTGAAACTGTTCTGGTGAAAACACAAACATTGAGCCTCTTCCCAGCAGCCTGAAATGTAAAAGATTAAGAAGTGTTGGATTTTGCACAAACTTTAAAGGAGAGGACATTGGAATAATTTATGGAGTGCAATAGAAACATCCAGCATTTAACAATCACATAACAGACAATGCTCCCTGCTTGGCAGAATTTACAATTTAATTCAACCTGTCTATTGTACTTGCCTGAAAACTCAAATACATACATACAAAGTGGTATCTGCATACGCTTATGTGGGCTTTACGGAAGATCTGATGAGGGGAAAGAAAGTTTATGGAAAAGAGGTGCTACTTTAGAAGACTCCACAAGAAAACAAGGACAAAGCCAAAAATGGGAAGAAAAGACAAAGGAAAAATCCAATTTGCTGTATTTGAATTAGCAGACCAGCTGATCTCAGCATTAAATTAACTCTGTGCCTAAGGTGAGCAGGACTTAGCCAAAATGTTCAGATAGGAGAGGAAATAGGAAGTGAGAGCAGAAATGTAAATAGGCACAAAGAAGGATGAATATGCTGTGAAAAAGGACTAAAGAGGACTGAAGAGCAAGTAAGGGTGACATTGCTGCAGCAGTGGAAAGACAAAGCGTTCTTTTTTAAAACCATACAAAATAATGATTCAGTTTTGGGGATCCCTGCTAATATCTGATGACTCCCTGTTGGACTGGATAGGGTGTATAATACAAAATGAACAATTCATTAAGGACTTGGCTGCTGGACAGTTGACAGTTGGATTCTTTGTGGTTCATGTCAATGACCTCCTGCTATTGTTTGCAGGGCATATATTATAAGATTTCAGCTGTTGCAATAGAAGGGCTGAGGATGAAAGAGTTAGGAGGGAAGGCAAGGAAAAAAGAAGAATTGGTCAATAAGAGGTACAAGGGAGATAAAGAACATTATGGTGGGCTACCTTTTGTCTGAAATACCAAACCTACCTTCTTCAGGTCTGACGTCAAAATTAAGACAATGATTAATACAAATAGGCCACAACAGCTGAGAAGAGATTTATAAGAGTGAATAAGGCAAGGATTTATGATCAAGAGTAATAAAGAGAATAAGCAGTGCAGGTGAGGAAGTAGTAAACCTGGGAAACGCCAAATTTTCTGAAAAAAAGGATACATACTTAATAAAAAGTGATACAGGAAAAAACCCATCAGTTAAATTTCTAGCACAGATGCCAAGGGAAGATATTAAATATAGAGTACAGCCCATTTATGTAGAACCCCCTTGCAGCACATTGTGTCAGCCCCACTGCATAATTGGCTTATGGCTATTATTCCTGAAGGCACCAAAAGGCATCATTCAAAGCAGTTGAAAGCCTTTGTAAAAAAGACAGATGGAACAGGAAGAAAAAAGGGGGGAAAAGGAGGAACCAAAGTGACCTTTATCTAAAGGTAAAAGTAACTGAAGAACTCAACAGGAAAGCTCAGAGAATCAGCTGGTGGGAAATAAAGAAAAAGGCTATTTGCTAGCCATGGTAGCTGGTTACTGTCCTCAAATCAAGGGTGTATATGTGCAAAGGGAAGAGGGAAAAAATATCAAGCATGTAGCTATAATAAATTCATTCTTCACAGACAGTCAGAACTGAGGTGAAACTGCGCATGCGCCTGAAAGGGATGGTTAGGAAGAGAAGAGACTGCATCATTAAAGGAATTTTATATGTTCTGCAAAAATAAGGGTAGCAACTGTTTCTAGAGTCTGGAATTTGGGTTCACAAGAAGAGCAGTTTTGCACACAGACAAAATTCTGTTCAACTTTACACCTCCCTGAAGCCCATCCCAACTAATCCAGGAAGAGCCCAACAAAATAATCCCACCAATTAAGCCTCAAAGTACCTCAGACAGAGGAAAAAATAGGGTTCTAAAGGGGAAGCAATGGTCTAGCACAAGTGGGCAGCATATATTCACTGCGCTATACTAAGTCCAACCCATAAACTTTAGGATTCTGTTTAACTACTCAGAGGCTGCATAAAGATACTCCTGGATATATAACATTTAAAATACACACAAAAGAAAATTATTTTTTATAGAAAAGCTGAAGCTCTGGTTTTACTTTATGTTTTACTAAAAACTGAATGATAAAAAAGCTACATTGCAGGCATATGAAAATAATTATTTGTAAAATAGGTTTTGGAGTCTGACTGTGTGGTAACTATCCACAATATATTAGATTTGGACCATATTTCTGTATCTACTTTTCTGCAGCTAGCAAAACTACAGAGGCAAGGAACTCAGCCTCCAATGGAAAGTTACACGTAAGGGAATTTTTTGATTGCTCTGAAGCGACCTCTCCAGCAAATATAACAGCTACCTGGATGAGCCAGAATGCAGAGATGGTTTTATACAGCCATCTTCAACTAGGAAAAAAATCATCACAGCTCTAAGGGATGGTAAGCAAAGCAAAAGATGAGTAAATGGAAGGAGGGGAAATAACTGGTTGAAGAACTAAGGGAGCACCCCCATTCCAATGGGAATTTGAGAAGCAGTGGATAATAGCAGTATTTATGTTGGGATAAACTGGGAGTCCTATGATCCCCTTTTGTTAACTGGTGTATATTTTTCCCCTCTTGAATTTAAAAAGGCATGACAGAATTTCTGATCTGTCAGGCTGTGATAAGAGTAAAAGTGTAAACATTTAAGTGAGGTTAGAAAATCCTGACTGAATGTACAGATCAAATGAGTCACATAAAAGTGGTTCAGAGGTGATTCAGTTGACAGAATGAAGAAAATCAAGCTAAGCATATCTTGGAAGAAAATCAGCAACTCTGTAGAGCAGGACTTCAAAGGACTGAGCACCTGGTGATCTAAACCTGGAGTTTCTGGGCCAATATGTGTTTACAAAAAAGGGGACCAAGTACATCTTCTTCACTTACCCATTGATAGAGGTCCTAGACATAAAGAGGCTAAAAATTGAGGACACAAAAGAGTGATAGAGCTGGATAAAGAGCCAGCCTGACTTCTCAATGCTGTTGTTTAAGAAGATCTGTGTTCCTTGGTCAAGGTAACTCTGGACAAAAATAGGCTGAAGGGATTCAGACAACTGCTCTGTGTTGCACACATACCACTAGAAAGAAAGAGAAAGGAACAATTTAAAAGTTGAGCAATACAAAAAACAAACAGTAGTTAAAAACTGCTGAATTCATAGAAGACTGATATTAATCTGTTCCATAACTTTGAACATTTAGATTTCAAGATTAATTTAGGTTTGGGCTGCAATAAAATGCAGGTAGATTAATCCTTAAGAAACAATTATTTTAAACTGTGTTGTAATCATTATTCTTATTAACTTTGAACAGTTATTACACAAGTGTCTTCCATAAAAAAATATATTGCATCAACAGACTTTTCTACACAGCTGCCTAGCACTGTAGAAACAACATGAAGCTGAGAAATATTGCTGCCTGTTTACTAATTCTCTCTCTCAACCTTTCATGGAGTCTCCTCTTGGAAGGAGTCCAGGATGTGTACCCTCAAGTCTTTCTAGGAAAGGAAAGAATCTAATCAATATAGCCAAGGCACGCTTCATACACTGAATATCAAAATACACTGGCTGATCAGGATCAGGCTTAACTTTGAAGACAGCACCTCTGAACCTTCCCAGCCTGATCATTATCCTGGTTATACAAGACTAGGGAGAATGAGCAGATGGGAGTGAATGAGGAAGGAGACACTGCCAGGGAGAGGAGATTAAACAAAGCAGGAACACCAGGAAGAACAACATATAACGCTTTGACTCAGAACATTGTCACATCTCAATTTCTTGCCTCAGCCCTCGCTGCACACAATTCCATCCATCAGGAAAAGGAGTTGGGCAAGGGTGTGAAAGTAGTCATACCACTGAAGCACCTGATGGCTCAGAATGGAAAGGTGAGTCCAGATGCAGAGACTCAACTCCACAAGAAAAATGTACCAAGATTATGCATTATACAATCACTCCCATCTGACTGACGGCACAAAGTGAGTCCCCTGCATACTCAGATTTACACTTTACCAAAGAGCATCCACGGTGGGCCCAGAGCACCATCAAATCTGCACACCGTATGTACTCCTCTTGTCTACTCCCAAAATGCAGGCCATCCACAGTGTATGGCCACAGAGTCTCATCAAGGACTCAAATTGTTGAGGAACAATTTTTCTCCACTGCTTCCCTGAAGGTACTATAAAGACACATATGGCACTGCAAGTTATGCTCAAGCTACAAGGCAATCATGTTTTGGAATAATGCTTGCTGTCTGCATGAGGTACAAAACAGCAGCGGTGAATGCCAGTAAAATTAGATATTTTATAAAACTGATCGTCTGAATTGCACTCAACTGCTATTGCAATAAATAGCCATACAAGAAAAATCTGCCTTGGCTGATTAGATTGTTTTCCTCACAAATGCTGCATGTCCACTACTTTGTCATTGAAGAGCTGTCCTCAGCCGGAGACTAAAACAGTTTTAATGAGTGTCAGTCAGGTCTAACAGTCTCATTAAGAAGCTACTAGTGAATCTGATAAGAGAACATTTTTTCCAAAAAACTATGCAACTGTGGGAAACAGACAAAACTGTTAATCAGATTCTTTACCACAAATATTCTTGTGCATCTTATTCAATTTTAAAAGGGCTGAATGCAGAGCTGACCTGAGCAGGTTGTGGGGCCCAGGGCAAATCAGCCCATGCGGGGCCCTGCCTCTGCTCCTATCCCACAGCCCTGGACCCAAAGAAGCTGCTGCCACCACCACCACCACCACCAGCAGCTGGGGAGGGGGTAGCAAGTGGCTAGATGCGGAGCCACCAATCCGCCCAGCTCCATGCCACTGCTGCTCTGCCCTGCTCCACAGCCCGACCCACCCCCCCCAAAAGGCAGGGCCCGGGGCGGTCACCCTGATTCATTGCTCTCCCCACCCCCCCAGGATGGCCCTGGCTGGATTCATCTCTCAGCATGTCCTCAAATATAGGAAACTAGCTAAAAATAATATAAGGAAAGACAGTAGAATAATTTAGTGTCACCCCACCCAGGAACCTAACCAAGCAAATATAGTGGTATACCGTAGTAATGCCCAACTCATCTGGCTCCACAGGCCTGATCCAGTGCATTGAGTCAGTCCGTGGGCTGCAAAACTCCAGATGGGTCCAAATTTGGAAGCAGGTTAAGCAGCAGCAGCAGCTTTAACGGCTGTGGTTCTGGGAGCAATGGCAACTAATATTGCCATTGCTCCACCACCAAAATTCTGGACACATGGGGAGCCCCATGGGCCAGATGACAGGGCTCTTGTGTGGTCATATCTTTGTCATCCTTGCTATACCCAATAGCCTTGCATTAGTGAGGGAATACAGTCTTTAACTCTCTGGATGCATCCATACGTGCAGGCAAGTATGGTTCGTGACACTGCAAAACTTTGTGGCACCACAAACCGCATGTCTGGAATGTTAAAAAGTGCTCTATGCTGCAAATTTGCAGTGCAGGGGACAAATCCAGGTAGCAAAAAATGTAAAGTGAACAAAAAGCAGCATGGCGCACATGACAGGAGTGTGCTCTGGCAGACACAGAAGCTTGGTCCTTCAGGAAGATGCTCTGGCTCCTGGCCAGAGCATCTCCACTCCTTCAGTTGTGCCCCAGCTCCTGCAGCATGCTGGAAGCCAGGAGGAGTGCGGAAAGGGCAGTTTGCCAGAAGTGGGGTAATTTGCCCCACACCGAAGTGCATGTGTATAACTTATTTTAATTTTATTTTAAAAATATTTTTGTCCCGATTTATGTGCCTATCTCTTCCTTATCTGAGTTTCTGCTCTCAGATGGAAGGAGTGCTGGGGAACAGCCACAGGGTCCCAGGCCAGAAGGCTCTGCTAGGCAGAAGCTTCTGGTTGGAAGGTGGGGGGAGCTGGGGTGGGGGCTGGCAGGCTTTGCTCCTTGCCACTGCTGGATCTGGCTGCTGGCTCCTCCTGTTGCTGGCACCATGTCAGCTTTGACAGGCAGCCACCGGCAGGTAATAATTTTCTAAATTTTAGAGGGGCCTCGAGGGCCAAACAGAATGGCCTGGTGGGCCGGATCCAGCCTGTGGGCATTATTTTGCTCACCCCTGCTCTATGTTGAAATGCTGCAGCAGCAGAAAATATGACTATCTGATAAAATTCTAAAAAACAGCTCATGTGGCTGCCTCCCAGATTTGTTTTAGCAGCAAGACCACTTTTTCTGGACATGAAGACAGTGTTCCCCTCACAAAATGAACTTTTACCCCATAAGTAAAAAGCCATCTTTTTCAGATGCTGGTCCCGACAGGCAAGCTATTTTCCAGGTAACTCTAGAGCAGGGGTGGGCCAAATGTGGCCCGCGGGCCAAATGTGGCCCACCAGACCGTTCTATCTGGCCCACAGGGCCCCTAAAAAATTTAGAAAATTAATATGTATCTGCTCCTGGCTGCCTGTCATGTGGCCCTCAATGGCTTGCCAAAACTTAGTAAGCAGCTCTCCGCCCAAAATAATTGCCCGCCCCTGCTCTAAAGCCATTGGATGCACTTTTGCTTCCAACTCTGGAATCAAAAACAGTAAAGTTGCCATTATCCTGATGCTTGTTATTTTGACTATGATATATTTTAACTACTCATTTAACATCTACTGTAGCTTATGATGAGCTTCAAGCAAGGAACTTGGGCAAAACAAAGGACTACAGGAATCTTGTGTTTAGTAAAGAAACATGGACTTTTGGTGCAACTGCAGTGGATGTCTATAAGAGTATTTTCTATAGACATAGATCCAAAATGGCAACTCTTGTCCCTGAGCTAGGAGCAATCAATCAGGAATGACAATACTGATTTTATAAACTACAAAAGTTGCCCTGCTATAGCTGGCAACCTCAATCATAAATCCCATGCAGATGTTATAACAATTTTGCCAACCTCAAGAATCATGCAATCATCCAGAACACAAGGCCAGGGCTCTCCATTTTTCTGAAATCAGAGTTTCTGTAATTGAGACACCTTGTACCTACAAATTAATACAAAGACATAATGATAGCCCTGCCTTTAAGAAACTCATAGAGCCTACAGTATCTATTTTGTGATATTAGGCTCTGTTGCCTTTAACCAGAACTCTCTTCTGTTAAATCTCCCCTTCAGATGTCCCTATAAATAGTTCAAAGAATAAGCTGTTCATCAGATGAAATTAAGTCACACTGGTCTCCATTTAAAAACAGTTCAAGTCTCTGAAGATAGAGACACCTTTCTATTAGAATAGACTTCATACCCGCAGTGAGGCTAATTACTGCTTTACCTCTCTCTGTGCATACACCCAAGGAGACAGAGCAAGAACGATCCAGACAGAACCATCCGGCAGCAAAAGCTGGTGATTACACACAAAACAGTAAGTTGCCATGGTGAGTGGAGTCATAAATACTTATAATTTGAAAACTGAACTTGTCACATCTAAGGTAGGAAAAAGTTATAAAATAAGAGCATGTAAACATGCAGTTTGTCTCAACAGGCAAACCTGACAAGATGCTTCCTGATGTCTCCTGGATTTAGAGTCCAGGCCCCAACACCTGGGATCAAGCCACTAATATAATATGTGCCACATTTATACAGCTTGACCTCAAAACTTAGATTTCTTCCTGGTGTTTGCTTTATTTAGAGAAGCACGCAGCCTGTCACTCAAAGTTTGAGAGACACTCATGTATTTTGCACATTTATTTTTTAATTTAAATATTTTAAAAGATAAAAAGTTTTGGCTTTAATGCTATATCAAACTGTATTGAAAATAATTTATTTATAGAAAGTATGTGATTGCAGAACCACTGGTCATTATCTTTGAAAACTTGTGGCAATCGGGGGAGGTCCTGGACTACTGGAAAAGGGCAAATATAGTGCCCATCTTTAAGAAGGGGAAGAAAGAATCCAGGGAACTATAGACCAGTCTGCCTCACCTCGTTCCCTTGAAAAATCATGGAGCAGGTCCCTCAAAGAATCCATTCCTAAGCAATCAGAGGACAAGGTGATTAGGAAGAGTCAGCATGGATTCAGCAAGGACAAGTCATGCCTGATCAACCTGATTGCTTTTTACGATGAGATGACTGGCTCAGTGGATGCAGGGAAAGCAGCGGATGTAATATACTTTGACTTTAGCAAGATTTTTTTATACCATTTTCAACAGCATTCTTGTAAGCAAGCTAAGGAAGTATGGGTTGGATGAATGGTCTGTAAGGTAGATAGAAAACCGGCTGGATTGTCAGGCTCAACGGGTAGTAATCAATGGCTTAATGTCTAGTTGGCAGCTGGTATCAAATGGAGTGCCCCAGGGGGCGGTCCTGAGGCCGGTTTTCAATATCTTCATTAACAATCTGGAAGATGGGATGGATTGCAACCTCAGCAAGTTGGTGGACAACACCAAACTGGAGAGTGTAGTAGATATGCTGGAGGGTAGGACTAGGATTCAGAGTGACCTAGACAAGCTGGAGGATTGGGCCAAAAGAAATTTAATGAGGTTCAAAAATGACAACTGCAAAGTCTTGCATTTAGGATGAAGCAATCCCATGCACTACTACAGCCTGGGGATTCACTGGCTAAGCAGCAGCTCTGCAAAAAAGGACCTTGGGGTTACAGCGGAGAACAAGCTGAATATAAGCCAACTGTGTGCCCTTGTTGCCAAGAAGGCTAATGGCATACTGGGCTGTATTGGCAGGAACATTGCCAGCAAATCGAGGGAACTCATTATTCCCTTCACTCAGCACTGGTAAGGCCACATCTGGAGTACTATGTTCATTATTGGGCCCCCCACTACAGAAAGGATGTAGACAAATTGGAGAGAGTCCAACAGAGGGCAACAAAGATGGTTCGGGGACTAGGACAAAGGACAGATGAAGGGAGGCCGAGGGAACTGGGTTTATTTAGTCTGGAGAAGACTGAGAGGGGAATTGATAGCAGCCTTTAATTGCCTGAAGGGTGGTTCCAAAGAGGATGGAGATAGACTGTTCTCAGCGCTGACAGATGACAGAACAAGGAGCAATGTTCTCAAGTTGCAGCAAGGGAAGTTTAGGTTGGATATTAGGAAAAACCTGTCTCACTAGGAAGGTGGTGAAGCACTAGAAAGATTACCTAGAGAGGTGGTAGAATCTCCATCCTTGGAACTTTAAGGCCTGGCTCAACAAAGCCCTGGCTGAAATGATCTAGCTGGGGATGGTCCTGCTTAAGCAGGGGGTTGCACTGGATGACCTCCTAAGGTCCCTTCCAACCATAATTTTCTATGATTCTATGAAAAATATGCTAAAGAACAACAATAAAAATACTCTAATTTAAAAATTTTTAAAACTGTATGCATTAAAAAAAAAAAAATCACGGATTATGATCAACCCTAATCACAAATATGAAGATCTTGATAAAGACCTGGGACATCAGGCTGTGAAAACAAGAGTTTTAAGAACCTCCTGAGGTACCAGCCAATCAGCCTTTATAGGCACCTGCCAGGTCCATAGAAGAAAATGCTTCTTAGGGGACTGAAGATATTCAGAATTTAATTTTTATCAGGGAGCTGAATATTTCTGCATTCAGCCTTCTGAGGGTCAGGGTTTGCTTTAATCCCCTGAGTTTGAGGTGATGATAAGAAACATAGTATAACTGTGGGAACTCCCAGAACTAGTTTTTCAAGTTTATACATTACACACTAAAAGTGATACAATTGCCTTATTTCTACATCCACCCACTTACTACAAACATGTCTAAATGTGTGTAATTCACATAACGAGGAGCAGGAATAAGGTGCATTTTACAGCTTCTTAAGACCCTTCTTGCTTCACACATCTCTTTTGTCTTCCTGCATGGAAGCTACCAGATCTTAGACTCTACCTGTGCCCAAGTTCAATGGTAACGTAAAAGGGAAGGCAACTACCATTGTAAATACATACAAATGTGAAGTTCCGATCCTGAAATAAAATCCACATCAGCACAGCAGACACTTATGTCCACGGAGAATCCCAGTGAAGTCAGTGGGGCTCACTGGAGAAGCTCAAGGGTCCACTAGTATAAGTCTGCTCTCAGGACTAGGATATATGCAAGTCAGAGAACATAAAAATGGCATAAGACATGCAAGTAAATTACACCACTGGAGATTCTATTTGTGAACCCCTCAGAGCATGGACTCATAGGCACAATATTCTTTACCAAGTTCTTTGGTAGTGGAGATTGGTGGAAATACCATGGGGAAAGATGCCTTGCAACCATGTATGAATTGGCATAAAATGGAGAGGAAACTCACCAACAGGTAGTGGGCCAGGGCCTATCTGATGGCTTGAAATTAATCCATCCTGTTTTTAGGCTAGTCTACTTCTTTTGAAAGCGACTGAAAGTGGGCCCTCTTACTCAAATTTTTGTGCATTCACATAATTACTTCTTCCTTTAATAACTAAACTAAGGTGTGAATACTATGTCTTCTTATGCATCATCCAAGAGAGTTGCTTACTGAGTTCCAGTCAATCACATCAGTGCTGTCCCCTGAAGGAAATGATAAAACACGGAGGTCAGCAAGGGCCTAATTTGAGAACTGCACAGATAAAGAGGTTTAAGAGGATAACTTGGCACCCAGAAACATTTATTACTGTTGCTAATGCATAAGCAGGAAAGAACCCAGCTTGACTTGTCTGCAGGACTGGTAATTAGAAACACATCTTTTTATTTGTAAATTGAGCACACCCAATACAGAGAACACTGAGAAACCACAAACCATTCTGAGGGGCAAAACAACTCTATGATCATGGGCATATTAATTCTATTACACAAGGTTTAGTACAATGGGATGTCTAGGTACTACTATAAAACAAAACAAATTAAAATGGTACAGGATTCTTATTTCAACATCCTGCTGGTTTGCAGTAACAGTGCCAGCGAGCAGAGGGGAGCAGACAGCTGCAGCAAATATTCCAGCTTTTCAAGTAATCTCCATCAACTACTTACAGCAATGACACATTTTAAGACCTTTTCATACAGAAGCAAATGTTACAGGAGTTAAATCCATTTTCAAAATGGTTCACAAGCTTCTCAAAGAGACTCACAGCTCAAACAAAGCTTTCGAACAGGTTTGTATATAACATGGTTTAATGCTCTAACTCCTTGTCCATGTTGGACTTTTTCTCCTTAAAATTTCTTCCATCACAGGTGGAATCAACAGTGAAAAGTGCACAGACAAGCCGCTAGTAACCAACACCTTTTTTAAACATTCATCACCTAAATTTACCATGGACAGGGTTAGACAACACAAAGGTTAAAACCTCAGTAGCACCAAAGCACTACCACACATCAGCAGTAATGGAAAAATTGAAAGAATGAAGTCTGGGATAAACAAGTCCAAACTCAATATTCTCTCCTTAAGCAGCAAGAGTAGGAAGGCAATGTCCATCTCTAACTATTTCTTCACGGGCATGTGCTTTTACTACTTTCCTCTTTTCTTAAATACTAGAAGAACAGTTAGGTACACTAGGGTCTCATATTAGGACACAGAACGATCCGACACACTGCAGACATAAAGCAGAACATTTAACTTTGCTAGGTCCTTTCTATAAGTTTAAAACCTTTTAATATTATTTAAAGAGGTAAGAAGACCATGTGCTATGTGCTTCAATAGAATCCTTAAGTCTCCACTCCACACCACAAAGGAGCTGACAACTGGACAGCTTCAGAGACTATGAACCCAACTATCAGTTAACAAGTTTTTTTTAATTCTTTTCAAATTTTTGTAAGTAATTTACAAACAACAAAAATAGGGGTTTGTAACAGTATTGTAATGAAACCAGTGAATATCATTACTGGAAAGAAATAGTCAAATCTCTCTACTACTATTATTGCTAAAAAGTTAGTTGTCAAATGTTAGCGCACAATTCACTTTTTTATTCTGGACGTAAGAACAAAAAAGTAAAACAGCACAACTGATAAAAACCAGATATTTGGGTCTTATCATGTAGTCTTAATTCATGAGAGTAATCCCATGGAAGTCATTAATCACAGTTTGTTAAGAGGCTCTCTAAACACTAGATAAACCATTGCTAGAAGCTCCAGAGCCAGATCTCTTTCATCTGTAATTTCTGATCCCCACCCCCCAGTCTCTCTGCCTGTAATGGAACAATCACCTCCAACGGTACACTTTCTTGATGTAGTTTAGTTTCTTGATGCAGTGTAGTGTTTTAAACATCCCAGACTACACATCTCCAAGGTTTCCTTTGTTCTAAGGTCAGGAAGTTTCCCTCAATAGTCAGCCTAAAATTTGCCTCCCTGTCTCCTGGCGTACGCGCCAGACCACTGCGCTCCAGCAGAGCCCCAACCAAGTCCAAGCAGCAACATGTGAGCAGAATCGCCTGCTGGGTAGCCAAGTGTGCAGGGTCATTACTCCCCTTCCTTTGTATCCCTCAGATATTCATAAGCCACTTCTACCTCACTAACCACGTTGTGTATTTCACATAATTTTTCTCAAGTCATCAAAAGCTCCATAAAAAAAATTTTAAAAAAATCCATTAGTATTTTTCTTCTTCCTGAACTCCTGCCACAGGTTTGGTAACACAGAGCCCAGGCCTGAGCATACGCTGGATCTAACCACCCTGGCCTGGAGGGCACCTAGAAAGGGCACCTCCCCAACTCCTCCCTTGCCGGCTGAGGCAGGTGCCTAAGTAGGCGCCCCAACCTGCGCGACCCCTCGCCTGCAGATAGGTCCCTCCGTACTCGGGCGCAGGGCCCGTCCCGCGTCACTGGGTGCTCTACCTTGGCGGGTCCAGCCTTCCCCGCCCTGAGGCCCCTCCATAACTTTGCGAGCTGGGCGGCACCGGATGGCGAGCACCAGGGCGGGGATGACAGCCGACGGGCCCTGGCAGGGGGCCGGTCGTCCCAGGCGGGGGCTGCACCCCCCTCCTCCTGCCCCGCAGCCCCCCGAGGGGACCCGCTGCCCTCAGCCGCGTGGCAGCCCCGGAGCCCGCCCCCGCCCCCGGCCTGTCAGCCGCCGGCCCCGGCCTCAGCCCCCCCGCGCTCCCCCCGGGCCGCGGGCGAAGCCGGCCCGCAACAAAGCCCCGGCCGAGCGCCCCCGCACAGCGCGCAGCCCGCCGGCCCGGGCGGGCGGAACCGGACCGTCCTCCCTTTGTTCCGCCAGCGCCGCCGGCGGCCCGGGCTCCCCCGGCCCGGCCCGGCCCGGCCCGTGCCGGCCGCTCCCCCGAGGCGAGGCGAGGCGAGGCGAGGCGGGGCCGGGCGCTCCCGGGCCGTACCTGGTGCGTCTCCGCGGTGCCCGGGGCCGGCGGGCTGTGGCTGCCCATCATCGTGGCGTGCAGGGACCTGGACAGCGCGCTCCTGAGGGACCTGGCGGGGCCAGCCCGCATCCTCCTCCGCAGCGCCCACAGGAACACGGCGTAGCAGCCCAGCCAGACCAGCCACCGCCTCATCGGGGGGCGGGCCGCGGAGTCATGCCCTCCCGCAGCCCCCGCCTCCCCTCGCCATGGCAGCAGCAGCGGCGGCGGCTCGGCTCGGCTCGGCCGGCCCCGCTCCCAGCTCCGCGCTCCCCGCCGGGGCCCTGCGCACGCACAGGCCGGAACCCGGGAGGGCCGGGCCGCGGGGCCGGCCGGAGCGGATTGCGGGGACACGCCGGGGCCTGGCACGCGCCGGCTCCCTCCCTCTCGCCCGCCAATCACAGAGCGCCCCGGGGCCCTGCGCGCTAGGCCCGCGCCGCGGGGCGCCGCTTTCAAAACGGGCCGGGCGGACAATGGCGGCGCCCACCCCTTCGCTGCCGGAGCGCGGGAGGCGGCCCGGGAGCCCCCGCGCGGGTGGAGCCTGCCCGGCTCCGCCCCCGCGCGTCACGCGCCCGTCGCGGCCCGCCTCTCCCGGGCAGCACGTGCCCTGCTAGGCGCCGGGGTCCCATCTCCCGCGCTTCGCCCGGGGAAGCAGCCCTTGCCCCCAGGCAGAGCGGGGACCCCCGGGCTTTCCCCAGGCAGCTTCTTGAGAGCTCGGGACGAGGGAGCTCGAGCCTGGGGGAGGCAACGATACCCCCTCCCCAAAACAGCAAGTCGTTGGGTGCGGAGTGGAAACGGGGAGAAACTTCTTTAGACATCCTCTGTGATTCACCCAGGCAGCCTTCGTCCCTGGGGTGCCCTTGGCTCGGGCCGGGAACGTCCCAGTGGGGCCAGGTCCCAAGATGCGTCTGTGGAAAACAACCACTCAAATTTCCCTTTAAACTCCCTTTCACTGCATGATGATGCAGCCTTAGATGGGAGAAAAACAACACAAAGGCAGGCCAGAGTTTTGGGGTAAATCAGATATCTTTTATTAGACCAATTCAAATTGTTGGAAAAATTCTTCTTGGCAAGCTTTCGGGTATAAATACCCCTTGTCAGGCTGACGACGGGTCTGCGGTTGGTGTGTTCTTCCTGGGTGGAAGAGTAAGAGAACAGGGCTACAACCCACACCCTAGTAACACGAAGTGATGTTCTTTGGGGCTAAACCCCCAGCACCCTCTCACTTGGGAGATGAGCACATTTTCAATTCACCAGGATTCCCATCTTGAGAGTCATGACCCCAGATATTTGGCATATTGATCCCTGATCAGAGAATCTTTAGCTTTGTGCTATAAGGCCCAGCATCCTCACTGGACAGCACAGCAGACAGGCTGCTGTATTTGCTTTTTGCTAAAGCTTCTTTGTTTTAATGATACTAAGGTGTCACTCAAGACTTGCCCAAGAACAGGAGTCAGTGGATCAAAATAGATTAACATCATTGGAGGCAAGGCCTTACTGCACTTTACCATGTTGTGTTGCTCTGTTCAAGGTCCAGAATTTCAGGACCAAATCGTCAACAGTTTCTTCCCGGCTTCAGAAGGAAGCAGGTATTTTGCTTCCACAAAGAACCTTTCACTTTACTGCCACCATCCCATCATAGCCTTGCTAGGGGGGTGTTGACAGAGCACTCACATGCAGTCCCTTGTTCAAATGGGTGGACAGTGGACACAGTGTACATGTTCATTAATGCACAGTGGTCACTGTGCACTTAACATAGTATTTGTACAACCAAGCACTAAATAAATGCATAGTAACCAGAGTTACTGTGCAGTAGTGCTGGTGAACACCTTTTTGGTGATACTACTGGGCAGTAGCCTAATACTGTGCAGTAGTGTATTAGCACTGTCCATGCTGTGATGCACTATGGTGCTGTTTTATTAGGCTACTGTGCAGATAGCGTTTCATGTAGATGCGTCCAGTAGGTCCTCAAGACAGGAAATCAGTCCAAGGTTAGGGAATGCCCAACCTACACAGAGGCTTCTCTCTATATCAGGGGGCAAAAAGGCTGCCTTGTCAGATGGTTCTTGCATTTGTGTGTACCCATGCGTAGTAGCAATGAGGGATGTGTCTACAGCTATGGTTTGCTACCTTAAAAACTTTCCTCCTTTACACTACCCTACCTCAGGATAGCAGGGAAGACTCAAGCAGGCAATTTGCCTTCAGCAGGAAATCAGTAATGTAGTGATACTTCAGCAGATGGAACTTTACCAACAGACTTTGATGTGAGGGGGAGTGAGGTGTATTACACTCAGTGCAGGTTTCGTGTTTCTAACATTCAAAAGCATGTGGATGTTAGAGCATCTAAGGCTTCTTCAGACCAAGAGGAAGGAAGGTTATCTGGCATTAGCAGTGTTTTAAGAATAAAAAAACTACAGTTATTAACAGACCTACAGCCAGAAGCTAGCATTTCTAGGATTAAACAATATCTAAATAAATTTTGGATAATCTTATACCCAAAAGGTTATTGATGCTCTGTCCTTCAGTAGCAGTTCGTTTGGGTGTATTGAGAACTTGACCAGAAAATCAGAGAAAAGTGTTAATGCATACAAGGCAGCTCATTTGACAAGGAAATTCACATTAAATTGTCCATAACCCCACAGGAAAGGATGGTCGTGCTTTAAATTCTTTTAAGCTACATATAACCAAAAGTAGGGATGTTAAAGATCTGGGCTGGAGAGCCTCATCATGTGGCCCCCAGTACTGTCCCTGGATCTGGAGTTGGCCCACATGCTGCATGCACAGAGCTTGGGACCATCCAGGATGCACGCTGCACACTTCTTACCCTTCCCCTGTTGACTGCTCTGCGGTGGACACCACATGGAGCATATCTCAGACATGCAGTGCACACGTCTTGGAATGGCCCTGACCATATGCTATGTGGTGCAGTCGCAAGACTGGGCAGAATGAGTGCCACATGTGCTGGATGTTTGGACGGAGGTTTGTCCACGGGGCCAGATGAGTTTGACACCCCCAACCTAAAGGTATGGGACAGAAGGCATTGTGTTAACTGGGCACTTCCTTGTTTTCTAACATTTGTGCTTTGTTACAGATATTTTCTGGTTCCTATAGCTGTCAGTTTTCCATTGGTATCCCCTGCATGCTAGAATGATGGAAGACTGCCAGGAAACCTTACAACCCTTTTAATTCTTTTGATCAATAAGCAAACACAAACCTTCAATCATCTAGGAGGCAACAGAAGGCAAACAGAAGACTACCTTAACCTACCAATATTGTCCTAGATCAAATATTGCTTGTTAGAATATTCCAGTCTAGCACAGTGTAGGGTCTGAGCAAGCTTGCTGGAGTTTTTGCGGGGTCAGATCCAGGCTGTAAATGTTTTAGGACGGGACTGTTTTATGTATTTGGTACAATTAGGCAGAACTATGATGCTGTATACAAATATTACTGGTGACGGTGTAGGCCTGAAAATGAAGAATAATATGAAATCACTTGAAACAGCAAGACCATTTAGGTAGAGCCTGTGCAGTTGTTCCAACTAGAATTTGATTGTGGCATCAGGGATAACAACTTCAGTTCTCCAAGAAAGTGCTCGTCAATGACCACAAGCAGTTGGCACCTTTCTTTAAATCACATTTGAAAGCCAGGCTTCCAGCACCTCCTAACGCCATACTAAGAATGACACTCATCAAAGTTAATGCACCACTTCATGTGGCATTCTGGGATCCTCCTTGAGGGTCTTTTCTCCAAGTACCAATCGAGTCTAACCCTTCTTAGGTTGTGAAATGCTGACAAAACTAGAGCAACAACAAGAATATTGCTAAAGGATCTTTCTGTTAAGTTCACTATCATTTATGTTTAGCTTTCTTAAGGACAGTTTTTGACAGAACAACTTTAGACATTTGCCAGGGGCAGTTTTTTCCAGAGGAAGAATTTTCTCCCTTAGGTAGAAGGGCTAAGATGCCTTTTTACTCTGTTTCTGTCTGGTTTGAATTAGGAAGCCCTTCTCTGTGTACATTGCTGTTTACAAGTATAGATCAGCCTATTTTCTCAAGGAATGAAATAACATTGCAGTCCAAATGCCAGATGACAAAGCTAAGTTTTCTGCTTTTTAAACAAATGCCTGCTTCCAATATATAAACTGCTAATTAAATGGTTAGTTGCACATAGCTTTAGATTAGTTGCACATAGCTTTACAGTTTCACAATGAAAGAGATATCAGCTAATTTTTTATCATATCTAAACTAGATCATGATCTGCCTATTAATTAAACAAAAAAAAGTTACTACCTTTAGGTTTTGGGTACATTTCTAATGAGATATTTCAGAGTTTCTATCAAGTGCTATATAGCTACTAATCGTTTATGTGATTAATATTCTGTTGCAAGTATTTGTATGCAAAGCATATTTTCCTCTTCCAAGACTGTAAAATATGTACTGATCAGGTGAATGGCAAGTAATAATTATGATGCATTCCCAAACTTTTTGCCAAACTCTGATGGAACTATGTCCTGTATCGAATTGCTATACAATCTAAGAATACTGTATCTTAAAAAAATACACAGTACACACACACATTTAAAAGCAATTAGCTTTAGAGTGATGATCTGTAGATATTCTGGTACAAATATCTTTTCTTACTTTCTCTTCATTTTGCTGGCCAGCATTTTTCTCCTTCCCCATTTGCTTTTTGTTGGAAAAAATCATTACAGACTTACCTATTAATTGTGGTCCCACAAGAGATCCAAAAATCATCCAAAGGTTTAGATACTTTGCCAAAAAAGGAGGAATTCCATTTATTTAACAGAGTCTGTATTTGTTGTGTTTTAATAATGAGAGTTTTTGTTGCCATTTGTTCAGTCTGCTTTGACTATACCATTGACCTGTCCTGTATCTCATCATGGCTTTATTAGGTTAAAAAAAGATTCTTTAAGACCTAGTACCTATCATCCAGTTACATCTAGCATGGACTTTTGCATATTAATTTTAAAGTAAGTAAAATTAATTTGATACATTAATATATTCTGAGAATCTATAGAGAGAAGTCTTAAGGAAACGTATGTAATAGGATTTAGGCTTATAATATTGTTAAACTATTGTAATGTTTCCCAATACTATACTCTATTTTACATATGATGAGCCTAGTTTAGATATTTTGAAAATAGTAAGATTAATATGAGGCATTTTGTCAGCCATGTGACTTCAGGCTCAGGTTCCAGCCTGTGTTAACATAGACAAATCAGCAGTTGAAACAGATTACACTTTTGCATGGTCCATGAATGACTCGTGCCCCCAGTGGCAGTGGGGATAAGTGGTGGAGCTCCCGCAGCCAGCGGCAGCGCTGTTGCCAGTGTGGGGGGGCAGCGGGCAAGCACTGACCAAGGGTCAGTGACCACCTGCAGCTGCTGCCAGCAGCGGTGGCGGTAGCCAGTGGGGACTGCAGGCTGGTGTTGGGGTGGCAAGCGGCTGCTGTCTACAGGCAACAGCAACAGTGTGGGCAACGCCTTTCTGTAGGGGGTGCACCACCACACACAGGGTGCACATGCACTTGTGTGCACCCACTATGTGTCACCCCTGGCATGGTCATACTATTAGTTAAAGGGATCTTGTAGGTTCAGCAAAGATACCAAAAATATAACTGTTTTAGATGCTGTTTTAGTCTCCATTTCTATCAAAAAGTCTGGTCCACCTATTGCTAATTTTTGTGATGAGTGACTGCCACTTGAACTTCATCAATTGCCCCAGGTCTCTTTTAATAATGCTTTACATAGCAATAGATGCTTCTGCTCTGTTGATGGGAGAGAGAAAAAGGATGAACAAAAAGAAAGCTAAGGAGCCCTGTCATCCCCCCACCCCCCTTTAATTGAATAGATTTCATAGACATTTGGGCTGGAAGGGACCCCAGAGGATCATCGAGTCCAGCCCCCTGCCCAAAGGGCAGGAAGTCAGCAGGGATCATAGGATCCCAGCAAGATACACATCCATGCATGTCTTGAAGGCATTCAAAGTGGGTGCTTGAACCACCTCCAGCAGCAGTCTATTCCGAACCTTGAGAGCTTGGACAGTAAACAAGTTCTTCCTTATGTCCAGCCTGAACTGCTCGCGGAGCAGTTTATAACCGTTCTATCTTGTCATCCCTTGGGGCACTCTGGTGAATAATTGTTCCCCCAGATCCTGGTGAACATGCCTGATAAACTTATGGGTGGCCACCAGATCACCCCTGAGCCTGTGCTTTTCCAGGCTGAAGAGTCCCATGGTTCTCAGCCTCTCATCATAAGGTCTGTTTTCCTGACCTCTGATCATGTGCGTGGCTCTCCTATGCACTCTCTCAAGCTTCTCCACATCCTTTTTGAATTGTGGGGCCCAAAACTAGATGCAGTACTCCAGCTGCGGCCTCACCAAGGCCGAGTACAACAGGAGAATGACGTCCTGGGATTTGCTTGAGAAGCATCTATGGATGCAAGCCAGCGTTTTGCTCGCTTTACTAGCCACAGCATCACATTGAAGGCTCACGTTCATCTTGTGGTCAATCATGACCCTCAGCTTCCTTTCATCTGTAATGCTAACCAGCGCAGCACTGCCGAGCCTATAAGCATGCTGTGGGTTTTTCCTCCCAAGGTGGAGAACCTTGCATTTTTCAGTGTTAAACACCATCAGGTTCTCATCCACCCATTTCATGAGCCCGTCAGGATCTACCTGGATCACCCTCCTGTCCTCAGGTGTGGATGCTTTACCCCAGCGTTTGGTGTTGTTGGCCAGTCCACTTCTGACTACAGTCAGCCACTGTCTACATCATTGATGAAGATATTAAGAAGTACAGGCCCTAGGACAGAGCCTTGAGGGACCCCACTGGTCACAGGGCACCACGACGATTGAGTTCCATCAACCATCACCCTCTGGGTCCTACCATGGAGCCAATTCCCCAGCCAGCGGGATTGTGGTGAGGTCAAGGCCACAGTTAGCCAGTTTTGCCAAGAGGTGATTGTGGGATACCAAATCGAAAGCTTTTCTGAAGTCAAGATATCTGACATCAATCTCTTCCCCCTTGTCCAGGTGGTTGGTCACCTGGTCATAAAAGGAAATGAGATTGGTCAAGCAAGACCTACCCGCAACAAACCCGTGCTGGGTATCTCTCAGGATATTGCCATCAGCTAGTCTGTTAAGGATGGCCTCTTTCATAATTTTTTCCAAGACCTTCCCCAGGACAGAGGTCAGGCTGATGGGCCTGTAGTTTGAGAAGCATCTATGGATGCAAGCCAGTGTTTTGCTCGCTTTACTAGCCGCCTCCTGCCCCCCCCCCCCCTTTAATTGACATTCCCATTAACAGTTTTCACGTTCAATATTTATCTGGTCTTTTTAGTACAGCTTTTGTAGTATGGCTATATATGTTCTCCAAGGGATTATTCCACACAGTTAATCAACCAGACTGTGATTAAAGTTAATCTGAAAATTATTTTGTCTACTGTCCTTTGGGTCTACCTACCCTCAGTCTAGATGTGTAACAGTATGAAGTTACTATTTATGTTTAAACTTGCTATTTATGTTTACTTCAGTCATTTCCACTTGTAATTTCTTTTTTTTTTTTTCACTTTAGCAAGGCAGAACTATGGTTATACTGAATACTTTTCATACGGAACTGCCTCTTTTTCCATTTAAATGAGTTTTTGGTACCGTTTCTGGGGCTTAAAACGTGTTTATATTCTTTCTCTTGTACTTAAATCTATCTTACAGTAATAATAATTGCTTATTCTGCTGAACTAAGGAATTAATAAAGCTAATTGTCTAAGGAATACTATAGGTATCTTTGAAATGACTGCAATTTACTTAGAAAGGAAGGGTATATCTTCTATAAAAATAAGGATGAAAATTAGAAAAAATGAAATTACTGTAAAAGTTTAGAGGGGTGAAATATGACTTTTTATTCCCAAACTGGAAGGAGTAACCAAGAAAAAAAACCCTTATTTTATATAATGAAATACTAAAGGTAATTTAAGTTTCATAATTTTTCTCCTTAACTCCTATATTCATCAAAAAATAAGGAATGTACATGCTTCCAAATAAGCAAATCAAGTTATACCATTTTTTGTTTAAAAAAAAAAAAACTATTACCAAGATACAGAAAAAGCATTTACATATATAGCACATACAACAGTGGGTTGGTTTGGGGTTTTTTGAGGGGGTGGGGGGTGTTAATAAAAGACAATATTTAAAATTCAGTCACATGAAAATCCCACTATTCTTTTTGTACAAATATAGAAGACACTGAAAACATATTGACATTAGAGTATACAATGCAGACTAATGATTAGTGTATTACTCTGGCAAGACAAGTTATAAAAAAAGAGCAGTTAAATGTAACTATATTTTAAGACTTTGTTATGCTTCTGATTGCTTGCATTTTAATTTAATCTTAAGATTACTGAAGTCAACATATATTCTCCAAACAGAGCATCTAGCTTTTACACTGTGCTTAACTAGATTCAAAGACAGGACAGTATCAATGTTCCCATTTTACAAACAGGGAAACAAAGGCACAAAGAAGATAAACTACTTTCCCAAGGTCCCACAGGATGTCAGTGACAGTAATGGGAAGCTGGTGTAAAGGCCAGGATACCTAAACAGAAACCTTGTTGCCTTCCCTCAAACTCCAACAGCAGCTTTGTGTTGTCCTCCCCCAAAATATTTATTGTGATGAACTTAGAGCCTTAGAAATAAGTTGACATGTTTCAATTTTTTTGAATCTGGATATACATACATTACATTTTTTGTGAGTTCATACAGTTGTAATTCCAGTAAACAGCCCAGGTGCTAAAGCCTTGAATCAATCAAAACAAAGAGCAAAAACTAGGGGACTGGTTGTTTACTTAAGCAACACCTGAGTGCTGGAGAAAAAACAAATGTCATTACATTACTTGAAAACTGATACAACTCAAGTTTCAAATAATCATTTTAGTATTCCATCATTAATATACAATGGGAGAAACAGCAGTTACACATAGGAGTATAGTAAAAAAACCCTGGTTTTGTAAGATGTACAGTATTATGCACATTATATTGGAAGGACTGAATCAATAGCCTCATGCATTTCCAAGCTATGATGAAGTGTCCTTATTTTTAAATATCATACAAACTATTTAAAAGATTGGGACTGAAACAGCTTCACTGGGGCTAAGTAAAAAACTAACTTTGGCTGTTAGAAAAATCAAGTTTCTGACAAATCCAGCACTACTAAAATTGGTAGTTTGATTCAATAGTTTTAAATGTCAGCCTTGTCTAGCTAAATCAAACACAAATCCATGAGCAGATAAGACCTTGTGTGTAAAGTGCTAAAAACAATTATAAAAAGTAATCCAACCTACTGAAACCCTTAAAACTTTTTAGTTTAATGGCACCAAGTAACAGACACTTGTGTAGCTAACAAAGTACAAAACTTCTCCCACAGATCTCAAAACTTAATTCAACAGTATTTAAAGTTTTCCTAATTTATGTTGACTTTTACAGGCCAATGTGTTACCCCACCTCTTCCTACTGGAACTGGAAGTATTTGTGTGTATTAGCCAGGCAGACTATTGAAAACTCTTTCTTTCTAGCTCCAACAATCCATCCTTTTCTTGGTTAACTTGGTCTAGCTTTTTGTAAGAGAAAATAAAATCATTCCACACTCTTTCACTGAATATTCAAGAGAGCAGTTCCCATGAAAAGGGACCTACCTAACTCATGGCAAGAGAAAGCAATTTTCACAGCTTGGTTGCGGCCCGGAGAGCTGATTCCATGGTCATTTCCTGGTGGCCCTGCTGCTGACTGGTAGAGAGGCATGAGGGGGCAGCCACCATCTTGACTACCCCTTGTGTTGCGCCTTCCCCGCCAGGGAGGGCTGCACGACCAGGCCACAGCAGGAGCAAGGACCACTGGCTCCCACTAGGGAGCCAGCATTTTATTTTTTTTGGTTGATTTCCTGGGAAATTCCAGCCAATGCCATTTTTTGCAGCAACTGCAGAGATTGCTGTTTTTTGCAGTTTCTACAAGTATTGTGAAATCACGATTTAAGTAGGTCCCTACCCATGAGGGCCAGATGAAGGGGTGGGTTTCTGACAAATCCATTCTTAACAGAAATGAGTAATACTTACACATAGCAGAAAACACCTTATATCTTTAGTGCCTGTGTAAGTTAAAGACATTTTCAGAGTTCACAAGGCGTCACTAAAAATCATACAATTACCATATGTTAATAGCATATATGGTAACTGAAGTCGAAAAAGAAACTATGAATAAATTGTGTATTAAGGCTGAAGGAGTTCAACAGGATGCTCTGCAGCCACCATAGATGCATTCTTAAATTCAATGGCTCAGGTTGCTTTTGGTCTATTAGTCCATTAAATACAATTATGCTTACTTGCATTTTAAATGCACTAATTCTAGTCCTACAGTTCAACGGATAAGTCAGACTCTTAACGTATGGATTAAGTAGTAAAAATTCAGCGTGTAGTCAACATATGACTGTTCTGGATGGAAAAGTGAGTCCAAGTCAAAATCTGTACAACTGTAATGCCAAGTGGAATCAGACAAATCAAGTAGAACATGGCTCCATGAAGACCTAAAAACAAACTGAAAAACAAAGGGAAAAATATAAATGTTTTCTCAAGACAGTTTAATGGCATTTAAAAGAAAAAATAGGTAAAGGAAAGTACCTTAAAAATACTTTCTTGAGTAAAGATCCCCTCTATATTCTATATTTTACCAAAAGCACAATATATGAAATTTAATTTTGTTTGATTCTAAGTAAACAATTCTGATTGAAAGTGACACACAAACATAGAATGTGTGGATAAAACCCTTCCACCCACCGTTTTACTGTATCCCCTGCTTCACGATTTGTGCACTCTCTCACTATACAGCAATATTCAACTATATTTTCTATTTATAAATCAACCATTTCTTAAACAAACAAACAAACAAACAAACAAACAAACAAACAAACAACTTATCTTTGCCCTTTGTTCCTCTAAACTATGGTAGATTTTAAGAGAATGGAAAAAAGAACAGAAATGATTGACAATATTACTTTTTTAGTATTTGCATCAAAAATCTGATGTTATCTATGCCTTTGGTATATTATCATGGTTGGTATGGGTTATGATTAATGCATGAATCTCAGTTATAGCATTATATTAATACAAATTTAGTTGTAGCATTTTAAAATTAATATTAAAAAACACTTATGCTATGAAGATATTATATGTAGAACTAGCATTTCGATTTTGGTTCACCCTCATAAATGCAAAAGTATTTCCTAGTCCCAATCTTCTCTTTGGAGCAAAAACAAAAACTTCAACAAATATGAATGTAAAAGAATAGTACAAGTTAAAAGCCAAGTTATTTTAATGAACAGGCTGGCTTCTGACAACTCAGAGCACACATCTAGGAACCTGTCTATCATCCAGGATCATTATCCACTGGCTTTCTGTTAATTATTGAATTCTAGGCTTAAATACCAAGAAACTGAATTTAAGCCGAGAGAGAGTCTCTCAGAGCAATGCCATTAGATTTCTGAGCCCTGTGTAAGGTTCACAAAAGATGCTCCTCAACCTCTAACCAATTAGTCTACTAACAAGGCTGTACAGCTTTTGGTTTGTGAGTGAGTGCAGAGCAAGCATGGGGCATTTCTGTACAGTGCTGCCTTGGGCCATATAGACATACCCTAAGGATATGTCTGCATCCCTCAATTATGGTACAAGACAGCAATGTGGAGAAACACTAGGTTCACTCTGTGTGCGCTGGCTCCCAAACTGGAAATATTGCTGCATACACACATAGGCTCATTAGCTCTGCTCTGAGAAAAGTTGCTAATCAGCCTGCATGCAGAATCACATTAATGTGACTGTATTGTCTCCAGTTTGGGAATGAGCACAGCGCATCTGAGAATGACATGGCCTTCTCATGTTGTATGCTCCTAGTGACCTTGCATCCTGGGCAGCTACACCAATCACACAGCCCACGTTACAGTTCTGCAGTCTTCAAAAGATCTGTCTCCCAGGATATTATCTGCTGTTTCCCATTAGCATTCTGCAATAAGATGTGAAAGATGACTGTTACAGGCTTGCTCCAAAGTCAATTGAAGCCAACAGAAACACTCCTATTGACTTCAGTGGTCTTTGAATCAAACTGTTTTGGTCTAAATCATAAAAGGCTAACTCCAAAGTTTCATTGTGGGGATCAGAAGAATGCCCACTGACTTCTACAAAACCAGAATTTAGTCCTAAATGCACATACACAATAGCATCACTGTTTATTCTAATCTGTGCACGTATTAATGCCAAGTGAGAAAGAACAGTTAGAAACTTAAACAGAAAGAAAGCAAGAAAAGAATTAGTTGCTCAGGTAACTGAACACAAAAAATGGGACTGTTACTTTCAGGTCACAGGTTCCTAGCCAGTGTCTACCAGTAGTGACCATAATTAATCATTTGAAGACTGCTTACTCTCACCTACATTAAATAGTGTTTTCAGTCTATCCCCCTGTAAATGTGCAGCCATGGCATGCATGTTACCAACAGTGGCATAACAAGCTGACTGGACAGCCCTGCTGTACATTAATAGAGGACTATAGTTAAGAAACAAGCATTGTAGAATAAGAAAAGAAACATTTGTTCCAAACCTTCAAGTCACACTGGTACAGTCCTGGTTTGGTTAGATGTGGTTGAACTGATTTAAGAAAAGACATGTGACCTAAGGTTTTAATGCACGATTTTACATGTGTAAAATTACGAAAATTAAAATGGCTATATTCTATTGGAAAAAGAATTAGGAAATATAGCTCTTAAAGAAGACCAAGAGCAAAACTCAGATTATATCAAAACTCTGAAGTAAAAAAGTAGCCTTACAAATCTCCATGTTCATAATTACTTGTGCATGAAGAAAGTATACAGACACAAGGAAAGTATGCACCACCTGGGATGACAAGGAACAATGGTAATAAGCTGATGGAGAATAGGTTTAGGTTAGAGATCAGAAGGCAATATTTACAGTTAGGGTGGCCAAAATCTGGAACCAACTTCCCAGGGAAGTGGTCCTCGCCCCTACCTTGGGCAAATTCAAGAGGAGGTTGGATGATCACCTGTCTGGGGTCTTGTGAACCCAGCATTCATTTCTGCCTGTGGCAGGGGGTCAGGCTAGATGATCTGTTCAGGTCCCTCCTGACCCTAGCTACTATGAATCCATGAAACAAACACATACAGCTACCCTGCTTAAATATTTGTTCTATTTTCTATTTAGAACATTACATTTACACTGGAACGTCATGTTATGCTCTCAACTGTTACAAATGTATTGATAACTCAAGAGTGCCTACAATCTCAATGCATTGATGATAAAGTGCTTGATAATACATTGTGCATCTGTTTACAGTCTGGCAAACATAAGGAAATAGTAATAATAAAGAGGGTAAAGAGTTACTGTCAAACATTTAAAGAATGAGCAATGCAGTATGTTTTCCGAGTGCATTTTCTAGTAGGATTGTAGTTGCAGTAGTTCTCCAGAAGAGGGGGGTTTAAAAAATTCATTTTTCGTATAGCAAGTAAAAGGGACATAGTGGTAATAGGCACACAACTTTCTAATGAGTATGAATAAAAAAAGAACAAAAACACCCTCCCCCCTAGCCTGTAAATTATTACTAGGGGTGCATCAATAGAGAATTTTTGGGCTGATACTGATGGCTGATTTTTAGCGAGCCATACCAGCCGATACTGATCCGATTCCAATATGTGGCCGGGCAGCTTGGAGAGTGGCATCTGGCTGTTAAGTCTGCTGTGAGGGAAGGGGTTGGGGGGAGGGCAGATGGAGGCCCCCACAATGAGGGAGGGAGTGGGGCTGGGGTAGGTGCTGCACAGCTGGGGTGAAGCTGCGAGCAGCTCATCCAGGGGATGGGGGTGGAGGGCAGCCCCTGCCACTGCATGCACTCCGGGGGGGCCTAGGGGGCCATGTGCCCCCGGATCTCCATGTGGGGTGAGGGTGGGCTGCCACTGCAGGCTAGGGCTGCACTGGGCTCTTCCCAGCTGGGGGTTGGGCCAGGGTGCACAGGGCAGGCTGCAGCAGTGCTGGGAGGGGGCTATGGGGCAGGGGGCTGCAGCCACCCCAAAATTTGCTGTAGCCCTCCCAACCCTCCCTCGCAGTGCTGCCATCGTCCTCCCCAAGTGCAGCCCAGCCAAACCAACACTGGGAAGAGCCTGCCCTCACCTTGCATGCAGATCCGGGGACATGTCCCCCATGCCCTCCCAGGATGCACGTAGCAGCGGGAGCGCCCCCCATCCCCCCCCGGATGAGCCAATTGCAGCTCCATCCCACACCACGGCTGTACAGTGCCTACCCCTACCCCAGCCCCATTCCCTTCCTCACCACAGGGGCCTTAAGCTGCCCCCCCCCACTGCCCCTTCCCTCACAACAGACTTACCAGCTAGACCCAGCTGCTCTCCACACTGCTGGGCTGTGCTCCTGGCCACCCACGTGCTGTGCTGCAACTGCGGATGCATGGGGCATTTATTGTGGCGTTATCAGCCACATCAGCCAAAAAAAGCTGTTTACCGATATAGTTAATTTTCCTTATATCAGTGCTGATCTGATATGGGACCGATGTATTGGTGCACCTCTAATTATTAGAGATGTAACCCTGCAACATGGTGATGCGCATGCACCACACCTCTAGGCTCCCTCATCTGGATGGACCACCCTCACTTGGTACCTCGGAGGTCTTTACCCAGACAGAGCCTATGGTCCCAGCCTCCACACAGACAGAACCCTTGTCTCCAGGGATCTGGGGTTCAAGTTCTCCCACTTGTCAGATGTGCTCACTGGTGGAGACTCTGGAGGGCTGGGCGAGAGAGCTCCAGGAGGTGGTGAGCACACTGCGAACCATTAGGGAACACGAAGCGAAGTGGTGCTGGCTCCTACCCTGGGGGTCTTTAAGAGGAGGTTAGCCGAACACCTTGCTGGGGTCGTTTGACCCCAGTACTTTTTCCTGCCATGGCAGGGGGTCAGACTTGATGATCTGCTCAGGTCCTTTCTGGCCCTACCAACTATGAAACTACGAGGTGAATATCAACGTTTACTGCCAGGCCCTATACCTGGAGAAGGATGCCATGGAGACCACGCAGAAAAGCGGGCTTGAGCAAGATGCCCCAACCGATGGCACATGAAAACTGGTCACATCAGGCCCAAAGCCACAACATGCATCAGGTGCTCCACCAATAGCTCTGTGCAACAACTGTGCAGCCCTTGCACCATTGATGGATGGCGTCTGCATTGATGGCGTCTGCATCCTCCGCACTGAAGACAGGACAGAAACAGCCGCCCCCACCAAGGAAGCAATGAAGAGTGATTGTTGTGAGAGACTCCTTGTTGCGGGGATAAGATGGTGCCATTTGTCATCCAGACCCCTTCACTCAAGAGGTCTGCTGCCTTCCAGGAACCAGGATCCAAGATGTAATGGTGAGGATCCCAAAGCTAGTTCGTCCTATGAACCACTACCCCCATGCTGCTTGTCCATGTGAGCACCAACAACACAGTGAGAAACAACCCCAGGAGAATCATGACTGACTATAAGTCCATAGATTCATAGATGTTAGGGTCGGAAGGGACCTCAATGGATCATGGAGTCTGACCCCCTGCATAGGCAGGAAAAAGTGCTGGGTCTAGATGACCCCAGCTAGATGCATATCCAACCTCCTCTTGAAGACCCCCAGGGTAGGGGAGAGCACCACATCCCTTGGGAGCCTGTTCCAGACCTTGGCCACTCGAACTGTGAAGAAGCTCTTCCTAATGTCCAATCTAAATCTGCTCTCTGCTAGCTTGTGGCCATTATTTCTTGTAACCCCCGGGGGCACCTTGGTGAATAAAACCTCACCAATTCCCTTCTGTGTCCCCGTGATGAACTTATAGGCAGCCACAAGGTTGCCTCTCAACCTTCTCTTGCGGAGGCTGAAAAGATCCAGGTTCTCTAGTCTCTCGTCGTAGGGCTTGACCTGCAAGCGTTAACCATACAAGTGGCCCTTCTGTGGACCCTCTCCAGGTTATCCGCATCCCTCTTGAAGTGCGGTGCCCAGAATTGCACGCAGTACTCCAACTGCGGTCTGACCAGCGCCCGATAGAGGGGAAGTATCACCTCTTTGGATCTATTCGTCATGCATCTTCTGATGCATTATAAAGCGCCATTGGCTTTTCTGATGGTTTCGTCACTGCCGACTCATGTTCATCTTGGAGTCCACTAGGACTTCAAGATCCCTTTCCACTTCCGTGCCACCCAGCAGGTCATTTCCTAGGCAATAGGTGTGCTGGACATTTTTCCTCCCTAGGTGCAGCACTTTGCATTTCTCCTTGTTGAACTGCATTTTGTTGTTTTCTGCCCACTTGTCCAACCTGTCCAGGTCTGCTTGCAGCTGTTCCCTGCCCTCCAGCGTGCCCACTTCTCCCCATAGCTTTGTGTCATCCACAAACTTGGACAGAGTACACTACACTCCCTCGTCCAAGTCGCTGATGAAGACATTGAAGAGTTCAGTCCAAGGACTGAGTCCTGCGGGACCCCGCTGCCCACACCCCTCCAGGTCGATACCGACCCATCCACTATGACTCTCTGGGTATGACCCTCCAGCCAACTCGCCACTCACAGGACTGTGTAGTCATCTAAGTCACAGCCTCTTAACTTGTTCACCAGTATGGGGTGGGATACCGTATCGAAAGTCTTCCTGAGGTCTAAGTATACGACATCCACCCCTCCTCCTGTGTCCAGACGTTTTGTAACCTGGTCATAAAAAGAGACTAGATTAGTCAGGCACGATCTGCCTGCTACGAACCCGTGCTGGTTTCCCCTCAGCATAATTTGTCCTGCCGGGCTCTCGCATATGTGAGCCTTGATAATTTTTTCAAAGACTTTGCCAAGGATGGAGGTGAGAGTGACTGGCCTATAGTTGCCCTGGTCCTCCTTCATCCCCTTCTTGAAAATGGGGACCACACTGGCCCTTTTCCAGTCCTCCGGAACTTGGCCCGTGTGCCATGAGCGTTCAAATATTCCCACCAGTGGCTGTGCAATGATGTCGGCCAGTGCCTTCAGTACCCTCGGATGGAGCTCATCTGGGCCTGCCGACTTAAAGGCATCCAGTTCTTCATAGATTTCATAGACATTAGGGCTGGAAGGGACCTCGGAAGATCATCGAGTCCAGCCCCCTGCCCAAAGGGCAGGAAGTCAGCTGGGGTCATAGGATCCCAGCAAGATAAGCATCCAGTTTCGTCTTGAAGGTGTTCAATGAAGGCGCTTGAACCACCTCCGGCGGCAGGCTGTTCCAGACCTTGGGGGCTCGGATAGTAAAGAAATTCTTCCTTATGTCCAGCCTGAAACGATCTTGTAGTAGTTTGTGACCATTCGACCTCGTCATCCCTTGGGGCGCTCTGGTGAACAAACTTTCCCCCAGAAACTGGTGGTCACCCCTGATAAATTTGTAGGTGGCCATCAGATCACCCCTGAGACTGCGCTTTTCCAGGCTAAAGAGCCCCAGGGCTCTCGGCCTGTCATCGTAGGGTCTGCTTCCCTGACCTCTGATCATGCGCGTGGCTCTTCTCTGGACTCTCTCAAGCTTCTCCACATCCTTTTTGAATTGTGGAGCCCAAAACTGGACGCAGTACTCCAGCTGCGGCCTCACTAAGGCCGAGTACAAGGGGAGAATGACGTCCCGGGATTTGCTTGAGAAGCATCTATGGAGGAAAGCCAGTGTTTTGGTCGCTTTACTAACCGCAGCATTGCATTGCAGGCTCATGTTCATCTTGTGGTCAATGATGACCCCCAAGTCTCTTTCTTCTGTAGTGCTAGCCAACATAGCACTGCCAAGCCTATAAGGATGCTGCGGGTTTTTCTTCCCAAAGTGGAGAACCTTGCATTTATCGGCGTTGAACACCATCAGATTCTCGTCTGCCCACTTGCTGAGCCTGTCCAGGTCAGCCTGGATCACCCGCCTGTCTTCTGGTGCGGATGCTTTGCCCCAGAGTTTGGTGTCATCGGCGAACTTGGCCAGTCCGCTTCTGACTCCAGTGTCCACATCATTAATGAAGATGTTGAACAGTATGGGTCCAAGGACAGAGCCCTGGGGGACCCCACTGGTCACAGGACACCACGATGAGTGACTTCCATCAATTACTACCCTCTGGGTCCAACCCCGGAGCCAATTTTCCAGCCAGTGGATTGTGGAGGACCCAAGGTGACAACTGGCCAGTTTCTCCAAGAGGCGATCATGGGAAACCAGATGGAAGGCTTTTTTGAAGTCAAGATATATGACATCAATCTCTTCTCCCTTGTCCAGGAGATAGGTCACCTGGTTGTAGAAGAAAATGAGATTGGTCAAGCAATACCTACCCGCAACAAACCCATGCTGGCTATCCCTTAAGATGTTGACGTTGGCCAGTCCATTAAGGATGGCCTCTTTAATAAACTTTTCTAAGATCTTCCCTGGGATAGAAGTCAGGCTGATGGGCCTATAGTTAGCTGGATCCACTTTCCTCCCTTTCTTGAAGATAGGCACCACATTGGCCTTCTTCCAGTCTTCGGGCACTACACCAGAGCGCCAAGAGTTTTCAAAGATCCGTGCTAGAGGCTGGGCTATGATGCTCACCAGCTCCTTGAGTACCCTGGGGTGAAGACTGTCAGGGCCAGCTGACTTGAAGGTATCCAGCTTCTCAAGATGTTCCTTCACAAAGTCAGCATTAATGGAGGGCAGGGGATCACCCTCACCCGGACTTCCCGGCCCTGTAGCGGGCATAGGTGTCCCATGGGGCTGATGAAAGACTGACGCAAAGTACCTATTTAATAGGTTGGCTTTTTCCTGGGTGTCAGTTGTCAGTTTCCCCATCTGGTTCAGCAGGGGTCCAACGTTGCCCCTGCTTTTCCTCCGGCTCCCCACATATCTGAAAAAGGACTTTTTATTGTCCTTGATGCTCAAAGCTAGCTGGAGTTCAGTTGCAGCCTTGGCTTTCCTGGTCTGCTCCCTACAGGACCGGACCAGTGCAGAATAATCCTCCTTGGAGGTGACTCCCATCCTCCATCCTTTGTAGGCCTTTCTTTTTAGCCTCAGGAGGTCTGCTAGGTCCCTAGAGAGCCAGGGGGGCTGCTGTGCCCTCTTGCTGCCTTTCCTCCGAGATGGAACAGACTTAGTTTGTGCATTGAGGATCGCTCCCTTGAGGAGCAACCACTCTTCTTGAACTCACCTCTCCCTGTGGTCACGGTCCCTTAGGGCCTCACTGACAAGCCTCCTGAGCTTGTCAAAGTTGGCTTTCCTGATGTTAAGGACTTCCGTGTTGCTGACTTACTTGCCAGCTTTTCGGCGGATGGTGAAGGTGATCAGCTCGTGGTCGCTGTCACCCAGCTTCCCATCGATCACTAGGTCGCCGACTAGGTCATCCCCAGTAGCCAGTACCAGGTCGAGCACCGCTTTGCCTCTCATTGGCCTATAGACTTCTTGAGTCAGGTAGAGGTCATCCATGCATGAGAGGAAGCTCTGCGACTGCTCAGATTTTGCTGAGCGATCCTCCCACGAGATGTCTGGGTAATTGAAGTCACCCATGACAACCATGGTCCTGGAGCAAGCTGCCTCAGCCAGTTCCTGGGCAAACTCCTGGTCAAGCTCAGGACTTTGGGTGGGAGGTCTGTAACAGACTCCCACCATTGTGTCCCCTGTGCCGTGTTCCCCACGGATTTTAACCCAGAGGGTCTCCAGTTGTCCACCCTGGTCGCCAATATCGGCTTGCAGGGACGTGTAGCTTTCCTTAACATAGAGAGCTACACCCCCGCCCCTTTTCTCTACACGATCCCTCCTGTACAGGGTATAGCCATCTATACCCATGGTCCAGTCATGGGTGGAATCCCACCAGGTCTCCGTTATCCCTATGACATCGTAATTGTTTGCACTGAGCAGGAGGATGAGCTCCTCCTGCTTATTCCCCAAGCTCCTGGCATTTGTGTACAGGCAGGCAAGTGTCCCCTGGGGGGCTCCTTCCTTGCCCACAGATTTTACCAGGGCTGGGGCAGGGGTGGGCTCCCTTAAGTGCCGTGATCTGCTGGCTTTGCAAGGATTGCTCAGCGGGCCAGCAGTGGCAGTAGTCCCCCCGTCCCCCAGCGGGCTTAGTTTAAAGCCCGGTGGAGCAGGTCAGCCAGTCTGGCTGAGAAGAGCCTCCTCCCTAGGGGAGAGAGGTGGAGGCCATCTCTTCCCAGCAGCTCGCTGCCTCTCTCGCCAAAGAGCGGGCTGTGGTCATGAAAGCCAAAGCCTTCCCGACGACACCAGCGCTGCAGTCTTTGGTTGACCACATAGATCCTCCTCTCCCTCCTCAGCCCATAGCCTGAGACTGGGAGGATCAACGAGAACACCACATGTGCCCCCAGACCCTTTAGCCCCACTCCCAAATCCCTGTAGCGCCTCATGACCTGGTTGGGAGTGCTCTGAGCAGTGTCATTGGTGCCCATATGAATAAAGAGCATGGGATAGTGGTCTGTAGGTTTGAGGAGCTTTGGGATCCTCTCCGCAATGTCCCGGATGCGGGCCCCTGGGAAGCAGCAGACTTCCCAGGCTAAGGGGTTGGGGTGGCAGATTGGCCCCTCAATCCCCCTCAGGAGGGCGTCTCCCACAACAAACACCTTACGTTTTGTCTTGGGGAGAGCAGGGGCGGTAGCTGCAGTTGGGCCCATGTTGCCTGTGGGGGAGTGGCAAGAGGTGCGTACCTGTTGCTCAGTTCTGGTGGGGGAGGGGCCTTGGTGCGGCGGGCCTTAGGGCCCTTGACCACCTTGGTCCATGCCCCTGGCTGGACACAGCAGGAGGTCCCAGAGTCCTCCTTTGGCCTGGAGGGAGACTGTGGTCTACCTTCTGCCTCCCGGGGGAGAAGGGCCTGGCAGTAGGAATCTATCTCCTGCTCGCAGTCCCTTATGGCACGCAGTCTCTAGACTGTGGCCTGGAGCTCCTCCAGCTGGCGCGCCAGAGATCCCAAAAGGGAGCAGACCCCACAAGGGGAGGTCACCATGTTCCCAGGCCCCAGAGCCTGAAAAAGGGACAGGCAGCCCCCGCAGCCGAGAGCCAGGGGCTCCGTCTGCGTGGAGCCCGGAACCAGGGGCTCCGTCTGGGTGGCCGTCTCTGAGGCGCCAGAGTGGGGGGCTGTGGAGCCCGAGGGGACCCTTGGGGTGCGGCGTGTGCCCATCCGTGTCATGCCTCCGGGAGGCTGGATACGGCTGGGACTGTGTACCCTGGGGGGCGTGCTGGCAGGGGTCCTGGGCCCTCCTGTGTGCCCTCCCGTGCAAATTCCGCGCTAACTCACGCGCCGGCAGAGTAGCGCACCAAGTGACTCTGCACCATCTCAGGCTCTACGCATGGTAGTCTGGCGCCTTGCTGCTGCCTCTCTACAACCCCAGTGAGAGACTTGTCGTTGAGGAGTTCAGCCTTGTCCCCCCTGTCCGTCACCAATTGCTTCTGCCCATTTAGCAGGGGTCCTATTCCTCCCTGGGCCTTCCTTTTACTCCTTATATATCTAAAAAACAATTTCTTGTCCTTTACTTGGGATGCCATCCTCAGCTCCATGGTAGCTTCGGCCTTTCTAACTGCCTTCCTACAAGCGTGAGCAGAGGAGGTATATTTGTCTTTGATCTCTCCCTGTTTCCACTTTTTATGTGCTCCCCTTTTGGCCCGTAGGCTGCCCTGGATTTCTCTGGTCAGCCAAGGAAGCCTCCTGGCCCCTTTCCCTCTTTTTCCTCACATCGGGATCGTCTCCCTTTGTGCCTGAAGGATCATTTCCTTAAGGCACAGCTACCCTTCCTGGGCTCCCGTCTCTTCAAAACTCCTACTCTTCAGTGCGTCCTTGACTAATCGCCTGAGTTCATTGAAATCAGCTTTCCTAAAGTCTAGCACTTTCACCCTACTAGTTACCTTACCCACTCGACATCTTATGAAGAATTCTATTATTAGGTGATCACTGTCCCCCAGATGGCTACCGATTTGTAGGTCCCCTACCATGTCATCCCCCGTTGTCAATACCAGATCCATGGGGGTGAAGCTCAAGGAACTAGGATCACAAGTGGTCTTCTTCTCAATCCTCCCAGTTAGAGGCTGCAGTCATCTGAGGGAGGAATGCATCAAGGAAGTCAACCAAAGGCTTCAGAGATGATGTCGCCACACTGGTTTTGGATTCCTTGACCCTGGCATGCAGTTCAACGGCACTGGTCTACAGGCTAGAGATGGTATTCACCTCATGGGCAGACGGAAGAAGCTCTTCTCTAAGAGAATCGCTGACTTGCTAAGGAGGGCTTTAGATTAGGCATGTCCGGGGGAGAGAGGGTAGATTCCACTGCTGTACACAAATCCTCTGGCCAAGATGACCCAAGGGAGGACTTTCAAGTAGGAGACATCCAGATGAGTACCAATGCCCTGAGGCACTTGAAGTGGGACAGAAAACCTGAGGCGACTAGGGGTGAATTCAGGTGTCTTTATGGGCATGCCACAAGCATGGGCAACAAACAGGATAAACTGGAGCTCCTTCTGGCAGAGGAGGAATTTGACCTCACTGGGCTAATGGAAACCCGGTCGGATGATACATATGACTGAGCAGTGAACATTGAGGGCTATAGGCTCTATACGAAGGATTGGGTTGGGAAGAAGGCAGGAGGGGTGGCCCTCTATGTGAAAGAGCAGTATCCCTCCCTGCAGGTCACATTTGATTGCAGGGAGAGGTCCCTTGAAACCCTGTGGGTCAAGTTACAAGGGGGCTCAAGAGAGGGGGACCGGATTCATAGATTCATAGATGTTAGGGTCGGAAGGGACCTCAATAGATCATTGAGTCCGACCCCCTGCATAGGCAGGAAAGAGTGCTGGGTCTAGATGACCCCAGCTAGATGCCTATCTAACCTCCTCCTGAAGACCCCCAGGGTAGGGGAGAGCGCCACCTCCCTTGGGAGCCCATTCCAGACCTTGGCCACTCGAACTGTGAAGAAGTTCTTCCTAATGTCCAATCTAAATCTGCTCTCTGCTAGCTTGTGGCCATTATTTCTTGTAACCCACGGGGGCGCCTTGGTGAATAAATACTCACCAATTCCCTTCTGTGCCCCCGTGATGAACTTATAGGCAGCCACAAGGTCGCCTCTCAACCTTCTCTTGCGGAGGCTGAAAAGATCCAGTTTCTCTAGTCTCTCCTCGTAGGGCTTGGTCTGCAGGCCCTTGACCATACGAGTTGCCCTTCTCTGGACCCTCTCCAGGTTATCCGCATCCTTCTTGAAGTGTGGCGCCCAGAATTGCACGCAGTACACCAACTGCGGTCTGACCAGCGCCCGATAGAGGGGAAGTATCACCTCCTTGGACCTATTCGTCATGCATCTGCTGATGCACGATAAAGTGCCATTGGCTTTTCTGATGGCTTTGTCACACTGCCGGCTCATGTTCATCTTGGAGTCCACTAGGACTCCAAGATCCCTTTCCACCTCTGTGCCACCCAGCAGGTCATTCCCTAGGCTGTAGGTGTGCTGGACATTTTTCCTCCCTAGGTGCAGCACTTTGCATTTCTCCTTGTTGAACTGCATCCTGTTGTTTTCTGCCCACTTGTCCAACCTATCCAGGTCTGCCTGCAGCTGTTCCCTGCCCTCCGGCGTATCCACTTCTCCCCATAGCTTTGTGTCATCTGCAAACTTGGACAGAGTACATTTGACTCCCTCGTCCAAGTCACTGATGAAGACATTAAAGAGTATCGGTCCAAGGACCGAGCCCTGCGGGACCCCACTGCCCACACCCTTCCAGGTCAAGACCGACCCATCCACCACGACTCTTTGGGTGCGACCCTCTAGCCAATTCGCCACCCACCGGACTGTGTAGTCATCCACATCACAGCCTCTTAGCTTGTTCACCAGTATGGGGTGGGATACCGTATCGAAGGCCTTCCTGAAGTCTAAGTATACGACATCCACCCCTCCTCCTGTGTCCAGGTGTTTCGTAACCTGGTCATAGAAAGAGACTAGATTGGTCAGGCATGATCTGCCCACCACAAACCTGTGCTGGTTTCCCCTCAGCATAATTTGCCCTGCCAGGCTCTCACAAATGTGAGCCTTGATAATTTTTTCAAAGACTTTACCAAGGATGGAGGTGAGACTGACCAGCCTATAGTTGCCCGGGTCCTCCTTCCTCCCCTTTTTGAAAAGGGGGACCACGTTAGCCCTTTTCCAGTCCTCTGGGACTTGGCCCATGCGCCACGAGCGTTCGAATATTCCCGCCAGTGGCTCTGCAATGATGTCGGCCAGTGCCTTCAGCACCCTCGGATGGAGCCCATCCAGGCCTGCCGATTTAAAGGCATCCAGTTCTTCCAAATGACTCTGCACCACCTCAGGATTTACGTATGGAAGTCTGGCGCCTTGCTGCTGCCTCTCTACAACCCCAGTGAGAGACTTGTCGTGCCCCTCACTTAGGAACACTGAGGCAAAGAACTCATTGAGGAGTTCAGCCTTGTCCCCCCTGTCACCAATTGTTTCTGCTCATTTAGCAGTGGTCCTATTCCTCCCTGGGCCTTCCTTTTACTCCCAATATATCTAAAAAACAATTTCTTGTTGTCTTTTACTTGGGTTGCCATCCTCAGCTCCATGGTAGCTTTGGCCCGCCTAACTGCCTCCCTACAAGCACGAGCAGAGGAGGTATATTCATCTTTAGTGATCTCACCCTGTTTCCACTTTTTATGTGCTCCCCTTTTGGCCCTTAGGCTGCCCTGGATTTCTCTGGTCAGCCATGGAAGCCTCCTGGCCCCTTTTCCTTTTTTGCCTCGCTCGGGGATCGTCTCGCTTTGTGCCCGAAGGATCGTTTCCTTTAGGATGGTAGGACTATACTATAGGCCTCCCTACCAAGAAGAGGAGAGCGATCAGGCATTCTCCAGGGAACCGACCGAGGCAGCCAGCACTAAAGACCTGACTGTCATGGGTGACCAACTACCCTGACATCTGTTGGGAAAACCATTCAGCTGGCTCCAGCAGGTCAACCAACTTCCTGGCAGCTATCAATGACCTGTTCTTGACACCGGCTGTAGAAGGACTGATTAGGGGTGTAAAACTATATACACTTTTGGCAGGAATTATATCTATATAGATATATCTATAGATATGTATAATATATACATCACATCCCTGTATTAGCCTCTCCACAATCTTTACATAAAATCCAAGTTTCTCATTTGCACTTGTGGAACTCTATACAGCATCTCTTCTGTCTCAATGATTATATTCTTAACTCAGCTCCCCACCCAAAACACACATTCCTACAACTTACCAATGGCAACAGTACACTGTAGCTAGTAGTATGCAACTACATAAAAGTGATATTTCACAGTGGTTGGGGCTCCATTATACTGTGTGTTTTGGACTGTTTTCTTTATGTAATCAATTGGAAGTTTCTTGGGGCAGGTACTGTGTCTCTCAATGCTCTTGCTACGTTCAGTCTTACAACCACTTACTGACATGAACAATCACATATGTGTAGAATTCAATAAGCTAATTAATGTGCAAACAGAGAGATAAAGATATTAAATATGAAGTGTAAATCTGGCCTGCTTTTAGGTAGAAAGATATATCTAATATCTAGCAAAGGAGGGAGGGAGGTACACTATACCAATGTAGAGTATTTCCTCTTAGATAGTCTTCCTTACAGATTCAGGTGGTCTACATTGATAGTATTTAGGCTGTTTCAGGTATGTCTGTGGTGTAAAATTCCTGTACTTTCATACTAGCATGTAGACACCGAAATATCAGCGTTTCCTTCAAAGTCTCTTTGTGCATGGCATGCTGGCATCTTCTACAAACACCTGGACAGAATCCAACAGTACACTGTAGACTGAAATCACTACATGACCTGGAACTGAGGTGTGAAAATTTATAATAAATTGTATTATCTATCCTGAACCTTTGTAATAGCAATTCCCAAAGCTGTAACTGCTCTTCTAAAGTTTTGGAAGATTCTGTAAGTTGGAGTGGCCAACCTGTGGCACATATTCCACATGGGCAGACCACGGAGGGGAGAGGTAGCACAGTGGCAAATAGTAAACAACAGAAAGCAAAGCAGCAGATTGGGGAGGAAAAACACGTCAGGGAGTAGAAAGTAGAGCAGTCAATCAGGCAGCGGGAGGGGATTGGAATGATATTTGGGAAGGGTGTGTGGCACACAGAATAAATCCTGATCATGCTGAGACAAGAAATGTAAAACCTGACAACTTATCTCTACCACTCCCACAATAACTATGCCCCACAACAGAACCATCACCATTCCTGGATCTTACACCAGCACCTCCAGAAATGTAATATCTACTGCACTGAATGCCCTGATGGAAAACATGTAGGATAAACCAAATGACAACTGCGTACCCGAATGAATGCACGCTGAAAATCTATTGAAGGCAAAAACAACAATTACTTGTGGCTGCACATTTCTCACAAGACAAACACTTTTTTTCCCCATCTCTCAGTTCTAAACCTCAAAGAGAACCTATAAAGCACCTTTTGTAGATAAACCTACCAACTTCACTTCATAAAACTACTGGACACAAAAAATCATAGACTAAATACAGACATTGGCTTTATGGCACATTATAACCTTTCTGTTACCCAATAACCCCAGGTATCCTCTCTACATTTTACCAGCTACATTTTATCACTGTTCAACAGTCCCCTCTCGTGTCCTCCACCTTTGCCCCACACCTACCTGTCTCACACCAACTAACTCCTATCCCCTCTGATCTTCTCTGCCACATATTTGCATTTTCAGAGACCTGCATTTTGCATACCGGGTTAAGCTTCTATTTGACCCAAGAGAGTATACAAATACCAGCAGACGCTCCCTATGCCTGAAGAAGGGTGCCTGAAAGCTTGTAAAGAACAATTTTTTCAACTGCTTAGTTGGTCTAATAAAAGATATCACATGTACCCAAAGAACCTTGTTTGGCTAACTTATGGCACGCTCAGTGAAAAGGGTGGCCCCCACTGTTATAAATCTTCCTGGAGTCTAGGTCAGTATCACTGGGTCACCTGGAGAAGAAGAAATGTTGGCTGGGACTAACTGTCCTGCTTCCTGAAATTTCTGAGGTGGTGGGGTGAACCTGTGACTAGATTGTCATCTGCAAAATGGAGATATCTATTCTCTGCTGACTGATCTGAGATAAGAAATCAGTCAGTAAGTCCAATTTTCTATAGCAGTTTTGACTCTAAGCAGCTACAAAATTCCATTGGTGTTTGGAAGTACCAGATATTTTAATGTCAAGAAAATACTTTGGCATACTCCTCCATTAATATAATCTTAGATTTTACGTGTAAAGATGTAAAAAATAACTTTACTTATCTAAATAAGCCACCTAACTAAACAGATCATAACATGCGATATATGAACAAATTTATACAAGAACTTACAGGACCAGGCTCTTGGTAAACAACACATAGGGAAAGGGAAATAAGGTGACAAAAAGTCACATGAAATATCCGAGTGAATAAACAGGGAAGTTAGCTTACACAATTTGTTTGTATTTGATTACAGTTGTGAACTCTTTAGGCGTGTCCAGATGAGCGCAGATGTGTTACGTAGTGCTGCAGACCTGTCTGTGGGGCCACATGCCACACACACACCACACAAATCAGGCATTCCCCACATTGCTACTTTGCATTGTGGGGAGGTTTTCTGACCCTGGGAGATCGCACGCCAAAAAAACCCATGCCTAAAAAAAGTGAGGTGGCGCATATGGTGGCAGTGCACGTCACCCAAAACTGGAACCTGGTCAACCAGAGCAACGATCCGGCTGCCAGCCAGAGTTCCTGCTGCAGGAGTGCTGCAGCTCTTGGAGGACCCCAGGTTAGGATGCTGGGGCCAGCCCAGGTGCTGGCCCCAGCCTCCCCTACCCCACTCGGGGCAACATGCCACGCACCAGAATGTGTGGCATGGGCACTCCCCAGGGACAAACAACAGTGGCATAAGGTGTGCCACTGCTACATGTCCCTGGCAAAACGTATGTTCCTGCTAATGGGGATGTGCCCTTTGAGGTTTGTTGAAGAAGTGCATTTAACTGAGGGAAAGTATAATGGCACCACAGAATAGTAAAAAACACTGCTAATAGTTTCTTGACTTAGCATACAAAAAAGAATATACAAAAAGTATCTAGGTTAGACATGCCCAAGTTAATATTTTGTTGATTTGTGAAAAGAAAGCAAAACAACCACTAAGAAATATAGTGCAGAAGTAGTATATCTATGTAAGAATCAACTGTGAATAATTTCTCTTCTACTGGTTAGAACTGTGACATACAAATGCTATCATTAAGTAATGGAATGTTTTCTTGCCATGGTTTGATTTCAATTCAAGGTAAAACTAATAATTTAAACTTCAGCAAATACTTTATGGTTTTGTTTTTTCAACATATGCCAGTGTTGGAAACATTTATTCATGGACAAAAAATTTAGTTAAAGCACAATTAGGGTTGCCTTGAAGCATCTTATGCCCTTCCAGAATGCTGAGTTCACAACACTCAAAGTTCTGAAAACCCAGAACTGGAATGTTAAGATCCATGCCAGCACAACCATAGCTCTAATTTCCGTGGAACTGGAAGTAGGAACTGAGAATTATGCGCATAAACTCCAGCTGCATTCACTGTGTTTAAGGTAGTTGTCGTGAGTGGTGAAGTGATTAGTTGGAATAGATGGGCAGAGGGTTCATGTCAACATTGAACTCTAACCATTGTATCAGTAGCAATGCATGGGGTTGTTTCTTGCAAAGGGGATTATGAGGAGCAAGGTGGGACAGAAGAGTGGTCTGTGGATTTAATAATGGGTAAATGAAAGCATAGTTTTATATGGCATCTGTTCCCAAAAGTTAAAGAGTTCTGAAAAGGACTAACTTTACAATTCTTTCAGCAAGCATGGGGCTGCTCCTGAAAAGTAAGCTTACTGTTTGAATGCATGGCAGGTGTAAGTATTTCCTGTTCAGCAGTACTTCCAAGCACTAAATCTTTTTACTGTGTCACATGCTCTCCCCCTTCCATGTGTACTTGCTATGGTGGTACTGGAACAATGGTCATGTTCTGAAATATCTGACGTGTAGTTGCTCCAAGGGCCAGTGAGAATAATCACAAACATGGCCTATCCCCCAGAATCTTGACTGCTACATTACATAATGATTGCAGTAACTTTAAATAAATGAGATAAGACCCTCTCTCTCTAATCTCTCCCTTATTATTGTCTGCAAAATGTATTCCTCTGCCAACATTTCTAGGTCCTCTCTCCCACCTACCTTATTAAAACGTTGGCATAAAGAGCTAGTTCTTGCTCTCTGGTGCCCTCTCCTGCTGCATATCACACAGAAATGTGTATTTTGTATCACTGTACACACATACGCTTATGTTTCTGTAACTTAAAGATTCATTTTTTCCACTCACCTTGAATCAGGCTGAACAACTTTATTATTCAGGTGCTCATATCCAAATTGATTTAATATCATAACCACAAGCATAGGAGCCAAAGACTGGGCAGGCTTGGTAAATAAAGCATTGGTACCAAAAACCATGGAGGAAAGTGGTGATCTGAAATAATTAAGATGAGTATTAACCCACATGACACAATATATAAGAATATATAATCACTTATAGTACTTTCTGTTCACAATTTAAGTACTGTTCATACTAAAATGCTAGTCATCATGACACAGACATATGTATTTATCAGCTATGGTTCTGAAATAGTTGCATTCCAGTTAGATAAACTACAGGTTTTTTAAAACTATACAAACAAATGTATAATCTTTTACAATACTTTAGGTGCCTGCAATTAGTTTTACTCCACTGCAAATGAGCACCTATGCGATATGTGGCACAGCAGACCCATCTGCGGTACCACACACTGTTCATTTGGAAGTTTCCCACATTGCTACCTTGCAGCGTGTGGGTAGTTTTTGACCCTGGGAGATCCTGGGGTCAAAAAAAATATTCATACGGAAACAAAAAGAAGCAGGGCAGCATGCGTGGCAGCAGCATGCACTGCCTAAAACTGGAGCCTGGCCTGCTGAAGCCAAGCTCCAGTTGCCAGCCAGGCTCCAAGCTGCAGAAACACGGCGACTGCAGCTTCCCCGGCCCCCAGCTAAGACTGCTGGGGCCGGCACAGTTGCTGGCCCTAGCCTCCCCTATCCCACCCGGGGTAACCTGCCGTATGCCAGAGGGCATGTGGAATGGGTATTCCCCAGGGACAAGCAGAAGCAGCACAAAGTGTGCTGCTGCTTCTTGTCCCTGGGGAGCCAAATGTCCGCATTCCTCTGGACACAGCCAGAGGAGCTAATAGAAGTATGCTACAAGGTGTTATCCAAAGCCTACTATAAACTTCACTGGGCTTTGGACCAGGATTCAAATAGACTAGTGATTCTCAAGCTGCTAGTATACATTATTAACAAAGAAAAGAGGAGAAACCAGGATAGAGTTACAATAGTTTGTGAGAGCTGTATGACCTGGTTCTAGAACTTGAGAAAGTACCCTTGTTATATAACAAGTGGTTCCTCAGCAAACATAACACTAAAGTTATTCAGAATAACTTGAAGAGATGTGGTATCAAGAATATTCTGAAATTGCAATTTTCCCCCATTTTTCAAAGAAAATTCTTGGGCTCAGATTTGCACAGAGATTGGCTTAAATCCTATAGATATTTATGTGTTCAGCTTTATGTAATTTAATGGTCATAATGCAGTGAACAGGGATACTTATTTTTGGGTAATTAATTATAATTTTAAGTCTTTTTAGGATGGAGGTTTGAGAGGGAGTCTGATATTTTTTCCTCAAATAACACAAAGTATTCACTTTAAACAAATGATTTCTTACAAGATAGTGACAGAAACCTGAAACTGCACTAGCATAAATATTAGCATATTCATGAAAGTAAGAGGAAGTTATTTGTACTTTGATGCAAATCCAAAAGCTACATGAATCACAGTACAGTAGGTTTGTACTATAGGTATAGTACAGTAGGTCATAGTAAGTTTTATCAATTTTTGTTTTAAAAAGATCACCTCAATGGCATAAGGTTTGAATTTAGCACTCCAAACAGTATAGGTCAAGCATTCAAAATGCCTCCTCAGCGTTAGCATAGCTTCATCCTGCAAAATGCACAAGTAATGCTACTCACATGCTTAAGGAATACTTGTATTTAGGTCAACAGGACTTATCATATGAATGAAAGTGTGTTGAATTTAGTGCTTGCAAATAAAGTACAGTTCACAATAGAAACAATCTATGACCTGCTTACACTGCTTTTTTTAAATGATAAAAAGGACTCATGTAACAAACTCCTATGCAAGTGTTTTTACTCATATTTAAAGTTGCACTTAAACAAGTTTTACAGGACAAGGGCCAAAGAATGTTGCAACTTCTGCTGCACTTATTTGGATATAATCTACCAAAAATGTATTAAAAAACACTGGCTAAAACTTTAAAAGGTTTTAAAACAAAGATACAGTAATAATTTCTTACTACTCATTTCTCATGTAAATAAGAGAAACTTCTGAAAAAATAAGTTATTACTTTAAAAAAAAAAAGAAAAGCCTTTCCCGACCCAATTATAACATTAGGAATCCTGTTAATGTGTTTGCTGACAAGACATTTTTATACAATGAACATGCTAAGGAGAATGTGATGGCACTTCATATAATAAATATTATGAGCACTAGTATGTTTAACATACCTCCGTTTATGCTTTATTAAGTCTGCATCAACAATATCTGCCAAGGGCAGATTAAACAAACTGAATGAAGCTTGAACAATTACCCTAAAGAAAGACAAAACATTTAAAATCTTCATAAGCATTAAAACAACTTTTCCCAATAAAAATATTTTAATAGATAGCTCCATGTGGCATTTTATATACAAGCACATGCACTCAGTATATACATTAAGAAAATATATTTACTACAGAAAAGGAAAAGTTATGAGGTCTGTTTCAAGATCAGTTCTCTACAGTAAAGCTCTTATTTTCTCTCAGAATTAGAAACTCTATACAAACCTAAAGCATTTTCACAACTCCTTCTGGAATGTCAAGGTGACACCAGCTTTGTGCAAAATATAAAATGAAAGAAGTTTGGTTGAGATTATTAGAACCAAAAGGAACATCTTGGAAGAAAGAGCAGAAACATTTCCCCTTGAAATGTGAAAGATATGCAAAAGACTGGTTGAGAAAGACAGGATACAAACTTAAAACAATTTCAAAAGTGACGAATGAAAAAAAAATTAGAAAAGCACTATGGTTTTCACACAACCAGTTGAACCCAATGAAAGAATAAATAGGAAAGGCTGAGATTTAATCGTACTGCTTACCTTTGGGATAATGAGATTCTAATTATAACTGTTTTTTTGGGTCTATTAGCTAGTACTAAATCAAACAGTCTTCACATACCTTAGAGATTTTTCTAAGGAAACATGTTCCTCATTTTAAATATGAGATAATGTCATTCAGGTTGGAAGTCATGTGATTCTTGATTATAATAGCCCATGATGAAATACTGAAAGATGAAAAGAAAAAGGGGGAAAGAAAAGGAGAATAATAGAAAAGAGGGGGTGGGGAGGTAGGAAAGGAAGAGAAAGATGAACTGAATTGTAGTAACAGTGTTCAGACTCAAAAACCCCTTTGAGAGTTTGCCACACCTCATAATATACCTTCGCTGTAAAATTGCTTTAATGTTTATTTAGCCAGTCACCTGATTTGCCAGTATCTACATATGAGAGAGGGATCTTAAAATTTTCCGGCAGTGCCACAGAAAGGTGTGATTTTACTTTGGAAAATCTTGAGTCATTACTTTGGAGGAAAACCTCACTGAGTGGATAAGTAGAAAGTCTGCTTCACTGGACTCTTTATGTAACTATCTTTAAAACTGATACATGGCTGGAGGTGGTGCTGCAAACTAATTATTAATTCCACTGTCCATTTTAGAAGGTAAAATGTAAAACAAATAAGATACTGAAACACTGAAACAGAAGCTGCTGTTGTATTGCTGCTCCATTTTCAGACTGGTGAATTAGAATAAAGGAATCTTGTAGCCAGGAATTATTCAAGTTACCAAGCGGGTATATATTAAAAAGAGAGAGAGAATGAGAGAGAGAGAGAGAAAGACAGAGAGAGAGAGAGAGAACGCGCTGCTTTTAGTGACTAACCTATTAAAAACTTTAGGGAATATCCTTTCAAGCATATATGTACTTACATGTTTGTTGTGAGATAAAATGCCAGGAAATAATAGTGTTCAGGCCCTACAACAAACATAGCAGCTGCAGCTATTACTTCTAAGTAAAAAGAAAACAAGATGATCCTATAATAACCAAACTTCTTCAACAAATTCTGGCTGAGAAGTACAAGACACTGAAAAGAAAATAGAAATAATATATTTAAATATATTTAAAATATATATACTTCAGTGTGTTATAGTATTGTTGTTACTATAAATATGTTACTGTTTCATGGTCTGTAAATAATATTGACTGGAAAAATGCACATTTTCTAAAAGAAGAAACTCAATGATAAACATTTTTCAAGTACCTCTCACAATTTAAAAAAGTAAGAATTTTACAGACAGAATTGATGACTGATCCATCCTGTTTGACCTGTAGTAATGGCTTAAAAGAGACGTTTCAGAGAAGAATGTTTTTTTCCACCCAAAATAATTCATCAAGCTGACTGGTCATGACTATACCCTGGGGAAAATATTCTTTTCTACTTCAGCCAGCAAGCTGCTTGTATCCTAGAACATGGTGACTGATACCCTTATACAATGTATTTTGTAGTATGTTCAGTTAAAAGAGCTTCTTGCTACTTGAATTTTGACTGCTGGGCTGAACAAAATGGTTACAGATTTCTTTTAAAGCTATTTTTTTATTAACATTGAAATGGCTCTGATATCAGTGGAACTTCTACTCACATGACATTACTCAGCATGACATTTGTAGTTGATAAAACAGTTCCACTGAGACATTTTATTATAGCATGAAACCAACTTGGCTAGTGGGAAAGGTGGATACTGATAGCTAGTAGGACTGCTGCTTTTTAAACAGGTCTTAAACAATGGTTGATGCAAAGTGATAGTGACATTCAAATTTTTGGATTTGTGACATTCGGTAACTCACACTAGATTACTGCAGTACAATAAAAAGACATTAAGTTACTCAAGTGCTCATGAAGTTCATTTGTTATATTAGATTTATCTGTAAAACACTGGTGTTTGGGTCAGAGATGTTTTAAATTTAAAGCATGTTTCTGCGTGAAAATGGCATTTAAATGGTTAGCTGGATTTATAGGAATTGGAAAAGAATCAAACCCATGAATATAGCATTGCAAATTATACTCCAATGTTAGTAATTTTCACTTTGCAGCAACAGAAATAGCCATAAACAGTATGTCACAAAAGCCTGAATTACTTAAGTCAATGGGGGGCAACCATTTTGGCAGGCACGCCACAGATTAACCCCTTACTGTCTCCGTTTGCCGCTCCAATCCCTTTCTCATCTGCTGCTCAGCTTTCTGTTCGCTGCCCTATCTGCAACTGTGCTGCTTTCCCTCTCCCCAGTCAGTTGCCTGCCAACACAGAAGTTGCCTATGCCACTTGTGGCACCTGTCCTGCAGGTTGGCCACACCTGACATCATTCATTTTAAAATAAAAACAGCTCAAAAACTGTTTCATTGTGGAGCCTTAAGACAGAATTTCAAATAGAGGGTACTATCAAGTCACATAATAGTAGCTAATGCCACTCTTGCAGGCAAAAGCCTCTAAAAGCTTGATGAGTGCCCTTGATCTTGAGGCAGAAAACTGACACCAAGGTGTGAGGAGGTTGAGAAGAGGAAAGAAATAAAGAACGAACATTATCTTGAGGTAAAAATCTCTCTCACTTTTGGAACTGCAGGGCCATTTACAATCAGATTCCAATCTTTTTCATGAGCGAGACTATCAATACAATTCTGGAAGTTGATTAATTATTAATAAAGCACATCTCAGTTTTCAGATACCAGGTATTTTCAGATACCAATGCTGGTTCACAAGAAAACTCTTCCCTCCTCAACATAAATAAAGTTAACTACACTGCTGGTACTTAGACTTGTTATGTGTCATAGATTAATAAGATTTGTAGTTAGCAAATGTCAATACAGAAGAGTTTTGGAAGAGTGCCTGACAAATTAGAAAGATTTGCACTTCGGAAAAAAAGTCTTCATACTTAGAAATGTATATTATTTTAATAAACAGGATCTCAACTTCTTGTGATTACGAAAAAGCACTTGGTTCTAGAAACTCTGATAAGAGACTTGGCAACCTTCCAATAAAGGGCTTCTTCTTTCAAGAAAAAAATATTATTGGCTCAGTGATGTTTTCAACTTCAGTTTAAGTCTTGTTTTCCTTTCAACACCAAGGAATCTGCTAGGGAATACTGCAAGAAACCATACAAGCAGTATTCTAGTCCCTTTACGGGTTATTGAGGCACAACCAACAGAGAGGCTTTATTTCACATAGATTGGATGTTTTACAAATAAGCGAAGTTCAGGACACTACCATCAGAAAACTCTCTTACTATATTTTGAATTCAAAATAACAACACATAAGGGGAAAAAAGGACATGCCAAACTCTATATGGTTCACTGACCTTCTAGACAATGAGTTTTTGGGGAGCAGAGAGAAATGCCTTTTCTAAAAGATTGTTCATTTCTGTCAAGTTGATTTTATCAGCAGAGTAATGATCACTATATATTGAGTGTAAAGTTATTAAAGCAGTCCAAATGTCTGTAGTTTCTTTCATACATGTTCCTAAGGAGTGTTATATCAGTTAGAAACTACTGAAAAGGCCTGTACAATCTGTGGCAGATTTTGAATGGCTGATGTTTGTGAATTACATAGCATAGAAAATAAATTAAATATTACCTGTAAAAAATGCTATATTTTATTCTGGCATATCAGCAAAATCTTGAAAAACTTAACTCTGGAGTTCAATCGTACTTTACCATGATTCCTTTTGCCTTTTTCTTATTGTTTTTTAAATTATCTTTAAGAACTTAAGGGCCTGATTTTCAAAGTGCTGAACTTAAAAAGTGCTCTGTACTTATGAACAGTCAACAATCATTTTCTAAAGTAAACTTATTTAGATTTTGAAAACCTGATGTAAGGTTTTAGAATGCAATGAGTGTGTGTGTGTGGGTGGGTTATTTTTTTTTTTAAGAACTGTTAGTTACGTTCTGATCTAATCACTCACTCACTTTCACTCCACTTCTAACCACTTTGGTATGTTTTATTTCCATTACATCCATATTTGGGTCTTTTGGGGTACGTCTACACATGCCGCTATGGAACCGTTGTTACTGTGTCATCATTTAGTACTTCCTTTTGGAAGTACTAAAAGATGGTGCAGTAATAGCTGGTAGTGCGCCGTATGTGCTGTGCACGGTTATTTTTAGGCACTACATCATCATAGTTATGTGTTATGATGGGGGACCACGTCGCTATGGTGATGTAGCTGTAGAGTCACAGGTTTTTTCCATGGAGGCTACATTGCTGTAGCGCATTGCTATGGCGATGTAGCATCACGTGTAGACGCACCTTTGGAATGGGATCTCATGAAACCTCTAAATGCAGGTGTCCAAGTAAGTATACACACATCCCTGCCCACTCCACTTAGATGTCACTCCCACAAATACAGATGTAATTCCAGACCTCTACTCTGTTAGGTCATTTTAAACACTCATCAATTCCAATGCTGAAGCTGAGGTAGTGTGGGGTTTTTTTTGCTGTATTTGTATACATAGTATTTAGTTTTCAAAGCTTTAAATTTCCCAAAGGAACAGGGGTATTCTCATCTCATATCCACATACATTAAAAATAAAAACAAAATCCACACTTAAATAGATTTTGTTTCTGGTTATTCTTCCGTGACAGGGAACCTGTATTTCTTTCCTTTGTTCTTTACTATAAACCACTGTAGACATACCAGACAAGGTTCCTTGGGTGAATTTGATATATTTTATTAGACCAACCCAAATGGTTGGAGAATAGTTATTAAGCAAGCTTTTGGGTTCAAAAACCCTTCGTCAGGCTAAGGAAGCTTCAGCAGTTGGTGTAGACATACCAAACACTTACTTTCCTTCTTGGCATATGCACTTTCCGAATTCTCATAGATTGTTATTCTATCTGCCTGCTCTCGCTCTCCCCTCCGTCCTTTGGTTGGTGTTGGCTATACTGTACATACAGGTATTAAGTTCTTTTACAATGTTGGTCCACAACATTTGTGTGTACTCGGGTTGCTAAAAGGCTTCTGTCAGATACAGCATTTTCTCAACAAAGCAGTGTAAACAGATACTTTAATTTACTGAGAACTAACACAAAATTCAACAGTGTTTTCCTTGCAAATGAAAGATTAAAAGCATTACTGCATACCTGAGGACAAATAAAGCCTGCCCCGTACATGACGCTTCTTATAAAGGAGGAAAGGACATCCTTAGGGATGAGATTATCCGCAAAGATCATCATGAAATTGTTGCAGAAAGCTAGGTGGAACACTTGAAAGAAGTTCATAGTCACAAAAAGCACAAAGTTTCTCTCTGTCATGATCTGTTTGGTCAATGAAATTACAGAAGCCCAGGAAAGATTTCTATCATCATTTCCAAAGCTAGTGTCTTCCATGAGAGATTCTCTCTGTTCATACTGACTAGTGCTATACATGCCAGTGTAACACATACATGCAGTTGCTAATACTGCAACTAAAACAGTAAAGCCCTGAAAGTAGGTAAAATTTTCCATGTTATCTGATATTAGTCCACAAAAGAGAATGCTGGTTGATCCAACTAACGATGCCACTTGGCTATATTTAATGAGCTGAAGTCTACTTTCATGTCTACTTGAAATCTCTGCAAAAAGTGCACACTGTGCTAGCAAAACAAATGTAAGCAAGCCATCAAAAGCACATAAAGCAACAATAAGGTGAAGACCACTTAGCCAGTCACCTTCCTGATAATGTTTCCAAGGAAACCATGGAAGCAAAAAGGCTAAGGCATACAATGGAGCTCCATATAAAATGGAAAACTGGCGTCTCGAACAGCATGGGAGTTTGGAGTTGTCTTGAATATACCCAAAGAGAGGGTCATTAATGGCATTCCATATCATAAAAACCACCTAAGAAGAAATAAAGAATTTCTTATTAGTAACATGTGTGTTCAAGTGGAGTCTTAAGGAACATAATATCTGGAACAACAGCAAAAACAAAAAAGCTGGCCTACAAAAGAGAAGTTAAAAATATTATATACATTGTAAAATTAAAACAGACACAACATGTTTACTGCAGAGTAGACTAATTAGCTCCACAGTGAACACATGCATCTCTATTAGGCCACAAGAAACTAATTAACTCGGCAGCAATGCACATGTAGATGCTGACCCAGCCGGCTGGAGCATGAGGGTTTTTCAGTGCAGGGACTGACTTCCAGCTAGCCCAACACAGAAGCACCCTTGTACCCCAGCCAGCCCCTCCACAGCATGTTAAGTTGGGTCAGAGCACCTCTGGGCTCCCCAGCCAGGGCTGCTCTGATCTAGTTTAACACGCTGCAGTCCCAGGTGCACATGTAAACGTGGCACCTAGGAACAATAAAATCCAGCGCAATATGTGTTGGAGTTTATTGTACTGCATTAATATGCACATGTAGCTGGCACTCTGTATGTAGAAGCAGTTAAGTCAGGGGTGGGCAAAATACAGCCTGCAGGCTGGATCTGACCCATCAAGGCATTCTATCTGGTACATGGTAGGTCCCTTTGCCCCACCCAGCCCAGGTGCAGGGAGCAGCCCAGGCCATGGTATGTGTAGCTAATCCTGCTGCCCCTGGGTGCAGCAGTGCAGGGACAGCACAGCAGCTAGACTCTGCTGCCTGGCAGCCCCCACAGCAGTGGCTCCTTCCAGTTGCCACCGTTACTGTCTCTGCCACTGCAGGCCATGGCCCTGCTGCCTAGGCACCCTGGCCTGCCTGCCCCACACCCACTGTTGGGGGTACTGGACAGAGTAGGTAGGCAGGTGGGAGGGATCTCCATGGAGACTGGCCTGGGACCCCCACAGGCAGGGCATGCTTGAATGGGCAGATGGGATGGGGCCGCAGACGGGCAGGGAGCAGCATCCAGGATCCAGTAGGATAGGTGGGCAGGGACCGGGATCATGGGGCAGTGACAGGAGGGGAGCAGATTGCAGGTCTGCCCCATGCTGTCACCACTCCACAATCCCGGCCCTTGCCCACTCATGGCCCTGTCCCATCTACCCAGCCAAGTGCACCCTGCCCACCAGGGATCTCAGCCAGTTTCCATGCAAACCCCAGGCACCCATTCTGTCCGGCGGCCCCAGCAGTGGGTGTGCAGTGGATGGGCCTGGGCTGGTAGGGTCGACTGCCCCCTTGCCCTGCTGGGCCAGTACCCTCCACCCAGCAACAGCTCACCAAAGTGAACCTCCAGCCAAACTAACTACCCACCCCTGAGTTAGTGAAACTATTTCCCAGCTCTTCTAACAGAGGATGTTTTGATATATAAATACAGACGTTCAAAATATTGTGCTTAATTTTTCATTTTACTTGGGGGGGTGAACTAATGCTTGCCAGAAACCAATATTTATAGGTAGTTCACTGTCTAAAAATGTGGACAGGTGCCTAGTCAGATTTTCAAAAGCTTAGATGTCTACTCTCATTAAAATATAAGCATTCTGGCTGTAAGCCACAGACCAGCAAACACTTACATGCAAGTAACTCTGAGCACATAGGCAACCTTACTGAGCTCAACAAGACTCTTCAGGTAAATAAAAGTTATTCACATGAGGAAGGGTCTGAAGCATCACAATGATGATCGATTTTAAGTACATTAGTAATCCCATTTAGACTGAAAACATTATTTCAGTACCATAAAGGCTTTTTTTATTTTTTTTAAACTAAAAGCTATAAACAATGTACACTTAGTGCATCTTTAATTTATGATAAATCAAATATTTCAGTAGGGCAACAATAAATTCATAAACAAAGCAGAATTATTTCAGTGCCATATAAATGTTATACAACACTAATAAAATCAATGTTCCAACATACTGTACCTGAGCTTGATGAAAGGCAATTTCTGAAATCTTGTACTGGTTTAAGAAAAGCTTAACATAGTAGAAATTAAAGATACTATTCATCATTCCAGCACCTAATGTGGTCATGGAATATGCCAGTGCATTAGGATGAATTCCTAAAACAATCTTCATTTTCCAAATTGTGATAGTTTCTTCTTCTGCTTCTAATTTAAAAAAAAAAGTTAACAATTAGATAAGTACCATTACCTGATATTTATAAACTTGCTAACAACACAAGATGGCATATTGTAACATAGAACAACTCCATGTTGCTGGGGACAACCAAGAGAGATTTGCCCATGTCAGGGCTGCAGGCTGGGGTCCCACAAATCTGTATTCAAGGATTTCTTCATTCTCAGTCTCTTTTCTACTTCTAAATGTATTGCAAAACTTTTAAGATTATTGGACCATGAGCACAAACCTAAACAGCTACAGTAGTAATTTATCAATACCATTTCTTAATATATATGCAATGCTTAAATGCCAATAGAACATGTCTAACAAAAATAAAGGGAACTTTTATCATAAGTGGCATAACCCAGTCCTACATCTATGTTAGTGCAAATCCAGCTCCCCAAACCACAGATATTTTACAGATCACTCTTTCTTTCATTAGCTTAAAAACTGTTAAATGAAAAACAGACTAAATAAATTTAATTCATATTGATGGATTACCTTGAGGTATCAATATGTAATAAGCTGCAAATTTAGTTCAGTAATGTTTTTAAAACACATTCTTTTAAACCAATTCACGATGATCATTTTTAGTTTAACGTTAATAATAAAAAACAATGTGGAAGCAAACTTCCAGTTAACAAAATAATTAAAAGACAAAACAGAAACCATTACTTTTGACTAGGAATCTTCTTCATCTCTGTTTTCTCCCTTACTAGTCTTATATTACAAAACTAGAAATTTACATAAAGCATCCTGAAGCTAAACATTATGCTCTGTAGTCACACAGCATGTGAAACATCCCTATGGGGTTCAGCCAAGGACATGCAGAGTTCTTAGCTCAGCACTCTCTAACTTAAGCAGTGTATAGGTGGCCCCATCACACTGTGGGGGTGAGGTGGGAAGTTTCAGAAACTGGCCCCGTATGGATGCTCCGTGAAGTGCTAGTCCTGAAGCTGTGTGCTCTGTGTGTGGGTCCATTTGGCGTGTGCCACCCATTTGGGTGGGTGAATTCAAGACCCAGGGCCAGCAGCTAGATGATGGGGCTCCATGGGTCAGATCCAGCCTGCAGACCAGATTTTTGACATCCCTGATTTAGCATAACACTTAATTATTCTTTTCTAATTCAAGTTAGAAACAAAGGAACAGTTGGGATGAGGTGGAAAATGGAAAGAAGCAAGCCTCCATGGCCCTTTGAAGCTGCTTATATTATTAAATGAAAAGATGACTAAAGGTAGCAATAGTAAAAAGACACAACTTTAAATTTAAGCTTGTTACATGTTCCAAATAAATTCTGTATAATGGCTTTACATTGTTCACTGTATCTGACTTTTCACATACAAATGTGAACAGCTAGATTACTTTTCTCTTTTGAAAATCAATTGGTATTAATAGCTCATTCTAATCCACCTAACCATATGTATATCCTCATTAGCACAACTTCAGATTTCTTCCTAAGAAAGCTGTGCAATCCCTCAATATTTCATAGCACACCAATTCTCAAAAAATATATATTTTAAAGAATATTTGCTAATTTCTGATTTATCCCTTCAGTCACTAGAAATTCTGTCTGTAAATATTAATTTCCACTCACTCTTGGTAGACTAAAGCCACAGGCTGCCCTCAGCAAGATTTCCACATCCTTTTAAACTAAGGGAGGCTGCCATCAGCAAAAACTATCACTTCTCATTGTTCCCGGCATGGCTGAAGATAGGCATTTCTGGGGAAGATGATGACCTTTAGTTACCACACAAAGTCCAGGAAACCTGCATAGAGTATGAGTAGACAGCTGCCTAGCTTGTCTACAGATGGTACAGAGTAGCAGCTCTCCAGAAGCAGTAAGTTAAATGTTTCTAGCTGGACACAAAGTGGAGTGTAGCCACGTGGTATGTGGCGCTCCAGATACATCCATGGCACCACATACTATACATTCAATTGTTCTCCTCCCTGCAAGAGAGCAGCGTGGAGGTTTTTTTGGACCCCTGGATATGCACACACGGTGGCAATGGGAGCCACCTAAAGCTGGAGCTGTGCTCTGCTGCCAGCCAGGCTCTGCATGGCAGAAGTAACATGACTGCAGCCCCTGCAGGCCCCCAGTCTCCCCTACCCCGCCATGGGTAACTTGTGCCAGAGCACGCGTGACAGCTAGCAACCCCACACAGTATCCTGCTGCTAGTTGTCCCTGGGGAACCAAACATTCACACACATCTGGACATGGCCAAAATGTGTTAACGCGTCTTTATTTTATACTGGTTTTGTACAATGGTGTGAATTAGCCTGAAGTAGTTGCTGTTACAGCACCTAATCACTAGGTGGGAAGATGAGCACATCATAACCTGCGTGCATTGAGCAGTCTACCCTGGGATAATTGCAAACATACTTTACTTCCACCAGCCTGTTTTTATTCATTTTTTTTCCTGGGGTAGCTTTACACCATGTTCTAGTAAGCTGCACCGCTACAGGGGTTTCCAGTGTGCCTGCTTTTTTTTTTTTTTTTTTGCACCAGTAAGAGGCAATTTATACTTGTGCAATCATGTTGGGCATCCAAACCTTAGGGGCAGATGCTCCCCGCTCAAGGTGAAAAAAAAGTCAGCCAGGCACAAAGTTAACCTGAGCCAAAGAAATAAATACAAGCATTTGTGAGTCACTGCTGGTTTTTGTGCATACTTTTTTTTTTTTTTTTTAAAGAGCCTGGCTCATGATTTCCGGATGTTTGGATAGGCAACACTGCATGCTTTTTGCAGAGTCTTTAAAAAAAACCAACAACATACTAGGTTCTGCAATATTAGGTGGGCTGCAAACTGCATAGCAGCCTTTGCCTTCAGAAGTGAGCTCTAAAGAAGACTATCTACGGGAACCCTCTCACGTTACACTCGACTCTCATCACATCGGACCCACAGACTGCCCTGGATCCTCCTCCAGAACAGGAGAGCGACTGGGTTGCACGATCCCATCCCGGGAAATCTCCTTTGCTCCTGCACAAATCCTTCCTGCTTCCTGCAAGCGGGTGCTGCCGCCGCGCTGCCTCGCGAACAGGCCGGCAGCAGCGCGGGGTCCGCAAGAGCCGCTCGGGCCTCCTCTCAGGGACGGCCTCCCCTGGCCCCCGCACCCCAACGGGGCCAGCCCAGGCGGCTTCGCCTGGCCCTTCCGACGCCCCCTCTCCCAAAGCGGGAGGCGGCTGCGGGCCATGGGGGAGGCGAGGGGCACAGCGGGGCGGCCAGGGAAACAAAGCCCCGGGAGCTGCCTGTGTAGCGAGGGGCGTTGTCACCTCGCCTAGCCCCCGACACGCCGGAGCCCCGGACACCGCCCCGCCGCCATGGCAACCCCGCCTGCCCCCCGCCGCACTAACCGCGCGCCTCCTCCCTCAGCCTGGAGCCTGCGCAACAACCGCGGGGGCGGGGACGTCGTGCGCCCCACCCCGCAGCCTATTGGAGATGCGGAAGATCCCGGCGCGTGATTGGCCCGCGTTCCCGTCGGTCTGCGAGCCGCGGCGCACGATTGGCTGCGCGCCGCGAGGTGGGCGAGCCGGGTTTGAATTGCTCTCGGGAGGGAGGTCGGTTGCCGCTGCCACGTTGCCGCCGCTGGCGGCTCTGCCCTGCCGGCGCCGCGCTCGGCAGCGTCCGGAACCGCTCGGCAGCGTCCGGAGGCAGCTCTGAAGGGAGCGTCGGGGCCGGCGGGTCGGGGCGCGATGCTGGCCGACAGCTTGGTGGAGGAGTTCGAGCTCCGCGAGGATGAACCGTGGTACGACCAGCAGGACCTGCAGCAAGGTGAGGCCGCCCGCGCCGGCGGCACCCGCCGCTGCCCGCGCCCGAGCAGCTGCCGCCTCCCGCACCTGCGAGGGCCGCCGGGGCGGAGGAGGAGACCGGCTCTGCGCTCCCCTAGCCTGCTCGTGCCGCGCGGACCGTCCTGCCCCGCCCGCCCGCCGTCCTGGGCACGAGCACAGCACCTGCGCGCCGGGGCTTCCTTCAGAAACTTCCCTGCGGGGCATGAACTAGGATCCGCCCCGGAGAAACGCGGGGGAAAAACCACTAGAAGCTGATGCTGCGGGACCAGGGATGTGGTGTCGAGCCTTCCCTTGTCTCCAGTTCTCGGGGCGCTTGGAAGCATCCCCTCCTTACTTGGCGATTTGGCAGAATAACGTCTGTGTATTTAACAGAAGCGCGTTACTTAGTTTCTTTTCTAATATGCCATTAGGTGCCACACAGGCTGACCCACATCAACGCTGGGATGGGAGAGGTTCAACCAAGGGTTGCCAACTCTCGTGATTTTTGGCATTGCTCTTCAAGTCTATGTTCCGGGAACGTGAAAAACGTAGCTCTTTCTTTTATTCATATTTATCTGCCTATAAGAAGGAGCTGGGTTTTTTTGCATTCCCAAAGCGCAGACTTTAACAACAACGCCAACGCTCATGAGAGTAGCTTTTTAAAAGATTAATTCTTACAACTTGAAAACCCGCCCGAACCATCTAATTTCAGAGTCTACCATCTTTGACTCTTGTGCCCAAGAAGAAAACAAAGTTTTGGCTGGGGTGTTATGACCCCGCACTCGTTCCTGCCTGGGGCAGGGGTTCGGACCTGATGATCTGTTTAGGTCCCTTCCAACCCTAACAACAATGAAAATTTCACCTGGGGGGGAAATGGAGTTTAATATCTAGTCCCTTTTTATTAAGAAAAAAAGTATGGAAATGACTTTTCTGTTTGCTGGGAGATTCAAGAATGGTAAACAGCAACTTCCTACATCAGATATATGTTTTGGTGCCCTGCTGAAAAAAATTCATGCATGCTAGGAAAATGGCCACCAGCTTCAACAAAGTGTTGACTAGATCACAACCTAAAATGAAAAATAAATGCACAATTCAGAGACTCTTCTAAGACTTGTTTAGAAGTAAGGCTCGTGAACTAAATATTCACAAGGGCTAATCAGTGTATACCATATTGCTTAATAATCTCTTGTTGAAAGGAATGGGCACAACTTACTGCACAATTATCTTGGGTGGATTATTAAAACGTAGGAGCAGGACGCTGGCAACATTATCTTGATGTTTGGTTGCCCAGTTGTAATAACACCTTCAGCAAGGTTTGTACAAGTGTCATGAAGAGATGATTGCTTAGGGAGAACAGGACTTCCAAGTCTGCAGTTTCCAGACATAACAGTTAAACCTAACAAATCTAGACTGATCTGCCAAAATCTTGCTTGCATATTGTACTTTCAGGGACAAGGTGTAAAGTGACTAAACTTGTATTGGCCATTCACGACTGTTCAGGGACTATTCTCATGGTGAAAAGGGAACTTCTTAAATATCTGACCGAGATATTAACCAGCATATTGCCAAAATGTATTCAAGATCACAAAATAAAATGGAATGCAGAAAGATAAGCTTCTGTACTACACTGAAGTTTCAGATGGTCTTTCATTGTTTTTATCCTTATTCAGCTGGTTAGCTATATTCTGTTGTTTACTTGCACACTTGCTTTTATTGCACCTTGAACTCTGAAGGAACATATCAGGCTGCATAGTTTTGTCACCAGCCAAACTCTAAAACTCTGCAGGTGAGGTCAGGTTCATGAAAGCTCACACTGTTTTTCTGGTTTAGTTTGTCTATAGGGTGTAAATCTACCCTGCCTTCTGCTTGACTTCAGACTAACGTGGCAAACCTACCTCTCCAAATTCCCTTAGATGTTAACAAAAGCAGTGTCTGAATACGTCACATTAAATTAATTTAAAAAATGAACACCCTTTAATTCATGCACTAGTAGCCTAACCACCTTTGAAAGCATTGAACACTTTCAGCTCTTCTTGAAACCAAGACTTATCAGTGCCTTAATGTAATTAAAATCAGCACATTGGAAAGCAAATTCTTTCTGCAGTACTTAATGCTCTTAGTTTTAGATGAGACCAAAATTTTATTTTAAGACAAGGTTTACTTTCACATTTGAGTGATTCTGCCTATCATATAGAAACCAATTTCTTCTCTGTCAAGAATAGCAAATTTTTCACATAAGGAAAACATGAATGCTGCTTTGGAACTGCCAAAATAACAGACTACATTTAAGTCTGTAGCATGAGCATCTAAATAAAAGATGGAATCGTACTGTACTCCTTTTGTATTGCTTCATGCTCAGAGTGCTTTGTAAACACAAATATCACACTACCAATATTACACACTAACAGGAAATTACATGCACGGTTTCATTCCTTCCAGTTTTCTAAATACTTTCTTCTCAATTGGTTAGATCTCTTAAGCATATTTTAAATACTTGGTTTTGGCTCTTAAGTCATTTTACAAGTTATGTATGCAGTTGCGTGTCTTTAATAGAATCGTACTACTTGCCTGAAGCATTGAGTCTTAAGTATACCTTGGTATGCTTAGCAACATTTAAGGCAACAAAAATAGCATGAGTTATTGGACGGCTTTAATAAAGATGGCTGATGACCAGCTAAATTTAGTATGTTGTGTGGAATTAGAAAGTCTTAAGTAGGATTGTAATTTATGTAAAGGATTACAGAATCACTGAAGCTGTAGACAGCAATAGGTACTACAGAGCAAGATGTGGAAAAACATGGTTTGGTTTAGGACTTCTTAGTAGACAGGCAAAAAACTCATACTTGCTGCTTTCTAATACAGACTAAGTAGGTAAGATAACATGTAGCAACAAGAGGTCTTAGACAGAATTGGCAGACTGGGAGACTTGTAGAAAGCCGAGGAAAGGAAATGGAGCTACATTTGCACTTAAATAGATGCAAGACCAAAACTAAATGCATGGGGGGAGGAGGGAAGGAATACCAAAGCAAGAATGCTTAAGTCTCTTTCTTTACATTAGGATGTACAAGATGCCTTTGTGCCTAAACACAGCTAACTCACAGATAGCTTTTGTTGGGAGAGAGGACAACTGATTTTCTTAAATAAAGAGCCATTTAAGCTGATAACTTAAAAAATGAGGAATTTGTTTCATGCCACTGAAACCTGCAATGCAAGACCTCTTTTTCTCAGGTGTCTAAATCGCATTGGAAGGAACACTACGTTCTCCTTGGCTTGTCCTTCCTTGTATTCTGGGTGGCTGCCATGTGTGGGGATAATTCTATATATCTAAAAATTAGCAAGATTGTATTACCAGTGGGCATGCTTGAGACAACTTGGTCATGGTCTAAGTGCTGTTAAAGATGTGGAAAATTTCAGATGTTAAACAATGCATCTCTTACACTCCATGCTCCTCTTGATATTAAATAATACCATGTTTAGATGGTTTACTGTTCCAGCAATCACCTCAAGATTATTAGTTTCCACTGTTGTGTTTTTAGTTTAGGACCAAAATATGTGTCATGTCCTCACATGCTAATTATTGTTCACAAATCTTCCATAACGCAGATTTGTGAATGCCAAGCTCACCTTTCAAAGGAAGGTTTTTGATTCTAGACATGGTCCCTGTAAAATGTCTTTGCCTTTCTCAACAACAGCTGTATTCATGAGAACTCTGAAGGTGGCTGAGGGGGATTGTGCTGAAAGAGAGCCTAAATATCTCTGAGAATAAATGACCCTTACAATAGCTTTGGGGAAGAAAAGAAAACAACTATTGTATTGCACTGATTATAAATCAAGATACACTACATATCTGAGCACACACTTTGCATCTGTGTGAGCTCAGTGTTTGTCAGTCTTCCTATTTCACCAGGGAAAAACTTGTCAAAAGTGTAGCTGCTTGATCCCCTGTGAGCTAGGCTGGTGGTGGTGATTACAACTGAGGGGGGTAGCTTGAGAGATGAGGACATCTAGTCCCCCATCATTCCCCTCAGGGCTTGTCTAAACATAATTTAAGAGGCTTCTTGAATTTATTGTCTCCCAAACCTTCCAGCTCCCCTCACCGCCTGAGCCCTGACTAGTCAACGACACGTCACTTTAAGGTGGTATCACCCTCTAGCTTACTGCAGGATCTGGGGTAAGAACCACTCAGAGGAGGTGGTCTAGTAAGCTTTATACAGTTCTCCCCTCTCATGATGGGAAAGGTGCCTTTCATTCATAATAATTTGTAGAGAGGGAAAAATGAGAAGATGGAGCGGGGGGGGAAAGAAGGACAGAGAAAAATCCTGGAAGATGAGTGAAAGGGAAAAGGGAGTGTGAAGGTAGGAGGAAGAGGCAAAGGAAAGGGTGAGGATGAAACATAAAAGAAGGGAGATTTTTTACATTTCAGATCAATTCCAAAATTTTCGTTACAGCCCAAATGAATGCTGTATTCAGAGTCAGCATCTTTCACAAATAATTTGTAGTGGAGTGAAATGTCTCAACAAAAACAGTTGTGATATAAGCGCAACACTTTCTCAAGGGCATAACTGAAACATGCTCAAATGTGATAATGTTCAGCTCACACAATTGTACATAAACTGTATGACCCTTTTTGTCTTTTAGATCTACATCTTGCTGCTGAGCTTGGGAAGACATTACTAGATCAGAACACTGAGCTGGAAGAATCTTTACAACAAATGTATGCAACCAATCAAGAGCAACTACAGGAGATAGAGGTAAATATTTCAGGGTGTTATCAGTTCAAATACTTTTGCCAGATGCAAATTAAAAGGATTTGGATGCCAGGGAACTGTGGTATTGAGATTTTCAAAACTTTGTCTCAAGAAGATATCCTGCTACTTCTGGCAGCCAATTTAGGCTATTTTCAAATTCTGAAAATTTGAGACCTCATATAGACTTAATCATAAAACATACTTTTCTCTGATTAGCAAAAGGTTTGGAGCCAGACTTAGACAAGTAAAAAAAAAAATTATTTCCATCAATAACAGATTTCTTATGTAGAAACTACTTAGTTCAGTAATTTGTTTATTTGCTAAACCTTCCTGTACTTGTCACTTGAAGTGTGAAATTTGTCACTTGTGTAAAACATTTCAGTGGCTGTTACACAAGCTTAACTTGAGACATTCAGGATGGAGAAACTCTTAACAAATGGATCAAATTCTGAGATACTGATTTTTTAAAAATAAGCTGGGGTAATTGAGCAGGTATATGTTTATCCCCTAGAAAGAAAAGCAAAGACACAAGATCAGGAACTCCAGGCTGCAAATAGTTAAGCTTTTTTTCTAGATTTGTCAAAACTTTATGGATTATCATGCACATATGTATCTAACTTTTCAATTAAAAGACTCGTAAGGATGGTCTGGTCAACAGTTTAGAAGCCATGGATATAAAAGAAGCCTAAAGCGGTTTGACAGGCATCATTGTTTGAAATATAGTGCCATAGCATGGCTGGTTTTTCCCATTAAACCTATGAGCATGAGAATCATGTTTTGCTTAAAAGGATTCCTTTACATGGTAGAGAGCAATGTGATGTGTTTATTGTATACTCCATAGTTTAGTTTGAACAACAAGCATTAAAGTAAAACTAATTCAAAATACACTTACTCTGTTTACAAAGTGCAGTCACTACTTCAGTCACCCATTGATAGAAACCTTACATTCTTTAGTTGGGGGAAAGGAGCTGTGCCTGGTATTTACTAAAGAAATCAGGTGCCTGAAGAGTCTGTATGGTGCAGGTAGTATTTTCAAGCAGTAATCATTTTAAAACAGTAACTAAACTGCTCTTGCAATTAAGAGAATGTTTAAATGTTCTTTGTACATCAATGGCAGACGCCACAGCCTTAACACACACTTGCTACTGATATGCATATGAATGTAAACTAATGCTGTGATAGAGAAAGGTATGACTCTTGGTAAATACCACCCTATTCACAGATTTCAAGCCTTGTTTGTTCCTTTTTATGTAAAAATCATATCAACTGGGTCAAAAACTTGTACCTCCCATTCAATTTACTTTTTTTTTTCTCCTGCATTTAAGTTCTTGTAGATATTCTCTTTATAGTCTGGTCATTCTGTAGTATCAACAACAACAAAAAAATCAAAACAGTGGATTTGCAAATTACAGCAAAGCACCTATCTGTGTGCATGTGTGCACGCGCACACACACACAGGTTTCCCTTGCTTTATATGGGTTCTGTATGTGTGGATTTGCTCTTATGCAATGACCTTTTTTATACCAAAAATTCGTTATATGCGAGGTAAGTTCACTCTTATGCGATCAGTGTGGTGGAAGCCTGGAGTCAGCTGCTTTGTGCGGTGGATTGTGGGAGTGACATGCACCAAAATATAGTCTCCTGTGTGGATTGGTGCTCCTCGCTCATCGTTTGCGACACGTTTCTGTAGTTGCTGTCCCCATTATGATAGTGTGCTGTGCTTGTGTGCACTGTCTGATGTTGGCAAGTACCAAAATTGTCTTGTAAAAGTGGTAGAAATGGGTCTGGGGGTCAGTACAGTCGAGGTCTTGGAACATATCCCTATTTGTTACATTGTAAAGTGGGTTCCCTTTATGTGAATTCAAGTTATGCACTGTTTTCCAGGAACGCATATACAGCATAAAGTAAGGGAAACCTGTATGTAAAAAACTGAAATGACTCCCTCATGTATACATGGTTCACAAACAAGATTTATTACTAGAATCTAAAGTGTTAGACTGCTACAGACTGCTATACAAATACTTCTAGGTCTCAAATTCTGACTCACTTCTACAGTGTCCTTATCAAGGGAATGCTTTAATTTTGCCAGCTGGGTAAATGAAAGTTGTCCGTTCTACAGATGTTCCCTGGAACATAGAACTAAACAAGGCATCGGCAACCCCTGGCACATGTGCTGAGCATGGCACGCAAGCCTGTTTTCCTCCGCACGTGCTGGGGCTGGGAAGGCAGCAGCTGTTTGCAGCCTCCCAGCTGCAGTTGACCCCAGCTCTGGGTAGCTGCTGCCAACTGGGAGCCCAGGCTGCTCCCAGCAGGCAGCTGGGATGCTGCAAGCCCTGCTGGGAGCAGCCTGGGCTCTGTGGCTATCAGCAGCTACCTAGAGCCGGGGCTGGCTGCAGCCGGGAGGGTACAAACAGCTGCTGCCTCCCAGCCCCAACCCCGACGGGCACAGTGCCAGCACCTGCTGCCTGCCCGGGGCCGGAGGGCAGGAGCTGTTTGTAGCCTCCTGGCTGCAGCCGGCCCTGGCTTCGGGTAGCTGCTGATAGCCACGGAGCCCAGGCTGCTCCCATGGAAGCCCTGCTGCAAGTAGCCCAGGCTCTGTGGCTATCAGCAGCTACTCAGAACCTGGGCCAGCTGCAAACATCAGCTTCCTCTCCCCCCTGACCCCACCCCAGGCTCTAGGGAGGCAGCACATTCCAGCAGTGCTCCCCGCTGTGCTGCCCTCACCGCTTCTGCAAAGCTTTGCCCAGGGGCACAATCCTGCGCTGCTGCTCCTGTGCACACAAGGGAAGTGTGGCAGGGCAGCAGGGAGCTGGGAGCAGGCAGCTTTCTGCGCCCCCCACTGTGCCCTGCTGCCCGGGTTTGAGGGCAGCACAGCGGGGAGCACTGCCAGTATGTGCTGCCTTCCTGGGGCTGGGAGGCAGCTGGGGCTGGGGTGGAGAGGTAGCAGATGTTTGCAGGTGGCCCAGGTTCTGGGTAGCTGCTGACAGCCACAGAGCCTGGGCTGGGGGGCAGGGACTTTGTATGGGAGGCAAGGGTCATGAGCAGGGCAGGGGCTTTTGTTGGGGCAAGGGGCACAAGCAGGGCGCATCCTGCCATGTACCCCCAGTCCTCATTTTGTTTTTCTGGCATGCCAGCACTCCGACACCTTCCAAGGTAGGCATTGTTGGGGGTTTTTGGCACTCTGGCCAAAAAATGTTGCCTACCCTGAATTAAGCAGACCATGGTTACATTTGCTTCATTGAGTTAAAAGAAAAAAAACTAGTAATGACTAATACAGATCAAATTCAGTTAGCTGCACATAATAGAATTTGTGCATTTTTAAAAATACTAGGAAGTGTATATATACAAAATTGTTATGTTGCAAAGTGAAGCACTTGAAAGTTAGGCACATAATTTAAAGTTGCCTTGACAAATGACAATTCAGCTTCCTTGTGCATATGCACTAGGTCAGATTAGTTAAAGATCAATCCTCAACTCATTGTCTTTGTACCAACTTTTGAATGTTGCTGCAGATTTGGGGGAAAATTTCTAGGCATCAGTAGGCAAAACTAATTTTTGGTTTGTCAGATCTTCACCAAAAGAAGGAAATGGGGAACATGCAGAGACTGATACTTGGTTAGCAGCCAATGATTTCAACAATCCAAAATTGTGCCAAGGGAATTTGTTTGTATCTGGTGACATAACAATATTCCTAAATTTAGCTTTGTTCATCCTCCCATACAGTTTAAAGTGTTAGCACCTTGAAAGACTCCTATGAGAGGAGAAGTGAGACCTGTGAGGACATACAAGAACTCCTGACATGGAATGGAAAACAGAGGAAAGACAGAGGCCCTCAAAGGAGGTCTTTGGCATTGGAGATTAGAAGATGCACACCACCCCAAGATGGGGAGGGGAAAGTGCCCATGCCTGGGGAATCATTGCACACAGTTCCTGAAATAAAGGGAGAAAACAGGATGGCAGGAGACACCTGTGGGAATAGACTAATTGAGGAGTTGGCGATGTGTGCAAACTACTTAGCCTAAAAATACAACAATGTGAGATCCTTTAATGATAACACATGTTCATATTCCCTCCTTTCTCCCCTCACAGGAAGTCTATCTAGTGATTAAGACAAGATAAACGTGCAAGGTCCAGATTTCTAATTGTATAGGCAGGTCTTAAATCTGACACGTGTAATGTATAGGTGGGGCTTGACTTGCCACCTTAAAGAAATTTATTTTTATACTCTTAATTTTTTTTTCAGAATATCAATTCTTTTTATACAGTGAACTGGACTACCAAATGTTTTGCTCTTACTTTCGATAACTTGCGTTTAATAGCTCTCTCTCCCTCTCATGGCTGCCGACTTCTTGCAACAAAGCTTTAAGACTAACTGCAAGGCGTATCCTGAAATGTAGTGCACTCTACTGCATGGAAAGGATGAAGGAAGCCAAGAGGTGCATGTAGGTCTGATCAAAGTTATCCCTTTGAAGATTAAAACTAGCAAACGTTGACACCCTGAGGTACAGTTTGATTGTTGCTGCAGACCTTTGCACTGACACGTATGCAATAACTAATCATGATAAATGTAATAAATGCAGCAACAGTACATTAGAAGGAAAGCAAGAGGGACTGCCTGACCCTGTTTGGGTACTGGCAGCTCCTAAATCCAAATTTAGAAGCTATAGTACTCACTTTTCATAATAATATGGTAGAGTACAAGCCTGCTAGACAGTTTTATCATCTGCAGCCATATAGTAAGCTGTTCTACTTCCTTTACAACTGATATAGATGCTGCTGTGAATTACAAAATTATTAAGAAGCCCATTTAACCTTTTAATGGTATTCGAGGGCAGAAACTCATCTGTAGTAGTATTTCAAGCTACACTGGTAAAGGGAAAGTGAGGCGATCGAGCAGTTTTTGCTTTTCCTCCTGTTTCCCATGTTGCTCTGATTTCACTCCACCTAAAGTACAGTCTCTTTGGATAAAGCAATAAGGACTCATGGTAGAGGTGATATCTTTTATTAGTCCAGGTAGATTTTTGCAAAAGAAAATTCTTTAATTGCAAGCTTTTGGGCAATTAAAGACTTTTTTTTTTTTCTTCAAAAATCATAGAAGTCGGGTCGGAAGGGACCTTGTAGATCTTCAAGTCCGACCCCCTGCCTGGGCAGGAGGAGAACTGGGCTCAAATGACCCCAGCCAGGTAGGCATCAAGCCTCTTCTTAAAGACCCCCAGGGTAGGAGCCAGCACCACTTCCCTTGGAAGTTGGTTCCAGATCTTAGCCGCCCTGACTGTGAAGTAGTTCTTGCGGATGTCTAATCTAAACCTACTCTCCAAAACTTGTGGCTGTTATTCCTTGTTATCCCGGGGGGCGCTAGGGGAAACAAGGTCTCCCCCAAACCCTTCTGGTCCCCCCTAGTGAGTTTATAGACAGTCACCAGGTCCCCCCTCAGCCTTCTCTTGTGAAGGCTGAACAGGTTCAGGTCCCGTAACCTCTCGCTGTAGGGTCTGCCCTGCAGTCTGCGGATCATGCGGGTGGCCCTCCTCTGGACCCTCTCAATGTTGTCCACATCCCTCTTGAAGTGGGGCGCCCAGAACTGGACACCGTACTCCAGCTGTGGCCTGACCAGTGTCGCATAGACACTAGTTGGTCTAATAAAAAAATATCACCTCTACCACGAGTCCCGATTGCTTTTTCCTCTAGACCAATATGACTACAACCTGGATCTCTTTGGATAGGTTTTCTTGATTCATAACAACTGAAGGCACCTAAATTCCAATTCTACTCTGTATGCTCTCACTCTTCTACTGCTAAAGAAACCATGAACGACTCCTGTTCTGAGACCAGAGGACAAGGAAAGTTAATCTGAGGCTGCTGTATAGAGATTCTGTTGGCTAATCCATGTGCTATTCTTGTGTAAATCCTGTCATACTTGCAAACTGCAAAAAGCTCTAGCCAAAAGCTATCCAGTTGATCTAGTAGTTATTATGTGCGTCCGCAGTCCTAGATTAACTTGTAATCCTTTCTTAGATTGCCTAAAATGTGAACTAACTTTGAATGAGGTAAAAGGTTAAGTAGAATAAATATTAGAAGCTGTTATAACATAAGCCAATAGGATCTTATCTAGGAATCTTTCAGGCAGCTTAGATGTGGCTTGGTAACTTTGAACACTTGGCATCTAAGTGTATGTAACACTTAACTCTAAAACTATTATGTTCTAAATTTAGTGTTCATCTTTACATTTTGAATGCTAATTAGCTTTGTTTTTAATTCCATGGTATTTCTGCTTCATAGGGTTTTTCATATTTGTATTCAGAGTCCCTGGAATTTTAAACACTTATGTGAATTTTAGAACACACTTAAATACTTTTCAGTGTTGAATAGCCCAAGATGTTTATAATGCCAAGAGGCATTATAGAGATGGCAGTTTAGTACTCTTACAGTGGAAAGCTTTATTTGGGCTTTCCAAAGATTCACAAATAGAAAAATAGTGTGACAGGATTTCATATAAAAGTAATGACTGGCACTATACACAGGGAGATATTCTAGTTATTGTAATTGGTCTGTCCCAGCTGCTTGCCTACAGATCACTTGCAAAATATCAACTTTTTAGTTTAAGACTAAGCTAAACTTTGCATTCTAAAATTCTTAGTGCTGCTTCATGCTGAAAATGTATGACCCTGATATTACAGTTGTTTAAACTGCATAGTTACTATTAGAAGTAGTAACTTGCATCACAGCCTGTTTGTTCTCTCCATAAGATGGAATCCACTAAGCTTTTCCATCATCTCTCTATACATCTCTCTCTATTGTCACTGCAAAAAAAAAAAGAAGCAAAATGGCAATACTTAGATAAATGTAAGTTAGAAATTGAATGAGAAGCCAAAAAGGCCTTTAGCAGTATAAAGTGTAAAGCAGAGTAATTATCTTGCAGTACCTTACAAAGCAAGTGGAACTCTTACGCCAGATGAATGACCAGCATGCAAAGGTCTATGAACAACTGGATGTTACAGCAAGAGAACTGGAAGATTCAAATCAAAAACTAGTTGCTGAGAGTAGATCCTCACAACAGAAGATACTAAGGTAATGTAGCTGTTTCTGTTTAGTGAGCTTTATTTGGTTTTTATAGTAAGGGAGTGGCAGGAAAGTATGAGTACATTACTTTGTTTGGGTGGCTGGATTTGTCTACAGTTGTCTAATATTTGACTGAAGTAGTGGTTTTGTTTTAAAGATTACTTGGCAGTCAAGGAGGTTTGAGAGAAATTGCAGCTTTAGTGTGTAGTGATTTATCATGCCCGTGACTTAGCATTTCCTGGCTTTAACAGTTTGATCTATTTGTTAATTTGTAGCCTGACTGAGACTATTGAAAGTTTGCAAACCCACATTGATGACCTCCAGAAACAAGTGGAAGAGTTGAAGAAATCTGGACGAGGCCGTTTGAACCATGACAGAGCTGAGCAGCCAAGATCCATGCATAGCTTCTCATGTTTGAAGGAGCTGTATGACCTTCGCCAGTAAGAGACCATCACAATGACATGTCACTTTACTATGCCAGCAGGCATCTGAATCTTTCACCGACTTTACTTGCAGCAGAGCAGAAAATTTAGTCTCACTTAAGACAAATGGGTTAGACATGAAAACAGGTTCTACAAGTCTGCTTTATCCAGCTTTTAATTTTTTTTTTTATATAGGGGTAGCCATCTGGCAGCACATGCATCATAAATGACATAGTTTCTGTGTGGCATGCAGCAAGTTGGGGAGGGGACAGGTAGTAAGTATCATGGTAGATGGGGCAGAGAGGAGAAAGCAGAGCAGGAGAGCACAGGACAAAGCAAAGCAGCAGCTGAGTCAGGGGAAGAGGATCAGAGTGGCACTCTAAGGGTTTGGGGGCCAATTTGTGGGAAAAGGGTTGGTCCCCACTGGTTTAAACTAATATTCTCTGTATAACTTAAGTGCTTTTTAGTTTTCCTGCTCCCTTTGCTACTTTTATGATTATTCCATGGAATATTCTCTCAGATTTCTTCTTTCCTTCTACTTCAGTCTGCAGATAGATTAATTTCACTCTTCAAGTTAAGTTCAAGGCAGACAACTATTCTAACTGTTCTCTGATTTCACTTTAATTTGGATTGAAGGGAAAGATGATACAAAGCAAACTTGCAAGGTTTACAGCCAAAACTTTAAACTATAGAGTATTTGTACCAATTTTGACATTCTAGTCTTCTAGTATCACAACTTTTTAGAGGAACCTCTAGGCAGGTGGATTGTTTGGTTCAATACAAGGAATGTCCTGTAGGAATGTAACCTATTAAGAACCTTTTGAGTCTTAGGTCTTCTTGGAAGTTCTCTGCCTCCAATCTGACACTCAAAATAAGCAGCTCACATTCTACCTGAATTAGGAAGATGAGGCATTGTAGTTTTGTTTGGGTAATAGGTTTTTAGGTTCATTGTTGAAAGTGTCTACTTCCTCCATCAAGTTATTGCACAGGATTAAAATGTATCCAGGACAGTCAGTTTAATCAGGTAGAAGTATAAAACCATGGAGCCCTAACTTCTAATGTCTCTCTGTTTCTGCAGGTATTTTGTTTATGATCATGTTTTTGCAGAAAAAATTGCCTCCATGGATAGTCAGTTAAGTCCCATGGAAGAAGAAAACGAGAACTTGAAAAAGGCAATGACTGTACTGCAGGCTCAACTTAACCTGGAAAAGGAAAAGAGAGTGACAATGGAAGAAGAGTATAGCCTTGTGATAAAGGAAAACAGTGACCTTGAACAGAGGCTGGTTGATATAGATTTGTATCGGGCTCGGGCAGAAGAGCTTGAAACGGAAGTTGCTGAAATGAAGCAGATACTTCAGTCTGAAAATGCACTGAATAGTGTAGAGAAACTGGTTCCAGAATCATTTTTTATCTCATTTAGAGAGCCTTTAGAAAGGGAACTCAGTCAGAGCCTTTCAGAGGGTATAGCTCTGGCTGTCCCAGAGCTTGACAAGGTAGCCCTAAAAAGAAGTAACAGTGAAACCTTTCTAAGCAGTGCTGCCAGTGGAGACATTCTAAGGGGCCATGAGGAAACCTGTATCAGGAGAGCAGAAGCTGTGAAGCAGCGAGGTATCTCTGTGCTTAATGAAGTTGATGCTCAGTATAATGCTCTAAGAGTAAAGTATGAGGAACTTCTGAAGAAATGTCAAATGGATGAAGATTCCTTGAAGCACAAGGCTGTACAGACATCAAAACAGTATTCAAAAGACACTAATCTGGAGAACTCCCAGTTTGATCTCTCAGTTAGTGATAGAGAGTCTGCAAATGTGGAACTGACAGGCTCCCCCACAAATGCTCTTCCTGAATATAAAGCTCTTTTCAAGGAGATTTTTAGCTGTATCAAGAAAACCAAGCAAGAAATAGATGAACACAGAGCTAAATATAAATCTCTGTCTTCTCAGCACTAACACTTTACATGTTATCAGTGCTTATGATCTAATGACCAGTTATCTGTATTCCAGAAAGCAGGGCAGGGGGGTTTTAAAGGGGCCTTCAAGGGTTTTGTACATACCTTGATATGTGCCACATGTAGTTCTAGAAATTGACCCCATGTTCAAAATTGACTTGTAAATATATATGTTAATCAGTCCATTGTATTTTGTGTGCATAATACCCCTGCCTAGCAAAGGATTTAGTGTTAATTGGTAGTCATTAGCAGTCTTAAAGCAGGAAATGTAGCTTAATTTTCTTACTAGGTTTGGCCTCTTCAAAGCAGTAATTGACAATCTAGTTCACGCTGCCTAATTTGCTACAGAAACCAGAGACCAAAGCAGCATTTACTGCATTATTATACTTTTCTACTGGAAACCTAGAGGTAAGCTTTCCCTGGGGGTCACAAGTGAGAGGTTCTGGACTGGACATAGCCCTGTAGTTGTGTGCTTTTCTTCCTAAAAACATACTGTTGTGGACAGTTGCTGTTTGAGTCTTGATACTGAAGTTAGCTATCAAGATTGATGCGTTTTCCCAAAGGAGTGAGAAAGCTGGCACAGCAGCCAATTCTTCTCCTTGTTTAGGCTGGTACCTAGCTTTCACATGCACTAAACTCACAGATTACCACAAGAATCTTTATATTTAAGGGATTACGTGTAAAGGTGGTTGGTTTTTGTTCTTTGTAGGTTTTTGTTTGTTTGTTTCTGTTGGACAGTTTATTTTTTAGGGCAGTTTTGTCTTAAGCTAAGATACTGTGAATCATGCACGCTGCCTAGGACCTTACTGTTCCTTTACAATTGTACACTTACTAAGTGCATTTTTGTGCGGTTTTTTAAAACTATTTGATCAGATGGAATGTTGCAATTTTGTTTAATCTTTGTGATAACTTTGGTTTATAGACCTCACTCTTCAACTTTCTAAGAGACAGGCTGGGTAAATTGTTAAACACTTGCCTGTCACCTCTGATATCACTTTAGCTTGAGCTGGTGTAAACCTATATGTTAACAGCAGTAAAAAATCCAACTTCTTTAGAAGATCTGAATATAATCACTAAGAACCAGGGCCAAGAAACAGTTATCATCTTCTTATACCTTTTTCCTCTTTCCACTTGATAAATTACTTCAAAATAAGCTTTTTCAGTTTCTGAAAATACAGAATGTGGATGAATGCATCTAGAGCTGCATCAGGGAATTGGAAGAGGAAATGTAGAAAATGAGCTGAGGATTGGCAACTAGATAAATATGTTTAATCACCTTTCAGCACAGGTTGAGTGCTGTCAGCTGTTGGTATGCAGGTCAAATTTGTGATCATCTATCCACTTGAATTACCTATGTAAACCAAATTATTGCAAGGTGTTGACACTAATTTTATGGCTTTAGTTATAAGTGCTGCTCCTATTACAAACTTCTGTCTGCCTTTATACCACAGGTTGGTGGGGTTTTGTTTGTTTTTAAAATATATATATGTGTCCATTGGTTATGATATTTAAATTTCCACAACCCTAAAACTTGTAAGTTTGTATTGTATTATAAACACCTATTTAAAAAAATGTGGAACTTATGACTTTTTCTAAAATGCAAATAAATCCATCTTGGTGAAGTTAATGGGGTTCATTCTTTTAGTTGTACCTAACCATGTGAAGCTGCCATTGTCAAATACAGATCAGGAGTTAACTGGCTGGAAGGCACTACTAGTATCACCTGTGCTCTCATCTGTAACTCAATGAAATTCTTGTGCATTTTCACTAAAATATATTGTGAGGGGCTTTTTGAGAGGAACCAAAGGGTTTTAACTCCTCTTGCTCCTCATTATAATATGCAGGTTACATAATTCCTGCAGGGGATATGAGGAAGTATCCTTCTTCGTAGACATACCTCTCCTCATGTGTTTGCCTTAAACAGAGGATGCTAAACTGGCTCCTTGCTTCTAAGTCACGGGCTGGAAACTTCTCTGTTCAGATCCCTTTTGCATGAAGTGTTGTACAGACACAAACATCTATTTCAAAAGCACTATGTCATCAGGCAAAAAATGGACTAGAGTGTTAAGAGTTAAGCTCCAGGGGCCATTGCAAAAGGGAAGTGAAGATGAGGTAATTTTGATGTCTTCAGGAAGCTTATCTTAAGTTTGAGAGCATCAAGGTATCTGTTTGACAATTTCAGTAGATAGCAAAAAGCAGTAGAAGAGCTGAAGAGAACGCTGCTGGACCGGAGTGATCCGTTCTCTAGTGGATAATTATGAACAAAACAATTTCAGCCTCCAGCATGAGCAAAAGCTTTCATTCTTGTACATCACATTATTGGCTATTGTACTGGAAGTTACAAACATTCACTATCATTTGTATGGAGATTCCCATAATCTAATAGGCAAAACTCAGGAAAACCTTAGAATTAAAAGATCGTGCATGATTTAACTGTGTGACAATGTTGATACCTATGCAAGTTGAAAGCCCCTCAGGACAGGGTTTACTTCAAATCAAACACAGGGTGCCTGCAGATGTGCTGTAATTACAGTGCATCAGAGCAGACTATCTAGTCTGTTGGAGCATGATAATTACCATGCTCTAGCCAGCCTCCCCGTCTCACATCAGTGTCCCCACCCTGCAAAATGGCAGCAGGGGCACTTGAACTAAAGCTTGTTCAAGCTTTACTTCAAGTGCCCCTGCTGCCATTTTGCAGTGCAAGGACACTAATACAGGAGATGCTGTGGCACTTTAGAGGCAAGGAAATATGGTAATAGCAGTTTTGCTTTCCGCAGTAGGGGATTATGCTACAGAAAATAATACTGCACTGTACTACTCTGCAGGGAGCAGCCCAATGACTATACTGGGCTCCCTAGCTGCTGCTACTTACCAGTATTTTCAAGGAGCTAATAAAATTACTTCATCCAACTTCACATACCAGCTGGTTGATGGATTTGCAAGAGTAGGACATGCCAGCACAGCAACTGTACAGCTTTCTCAAAGAAAAAGTTTTGTCCTTCAAGGACAGACCTATCCACATACAGTACAGTGGAAGTATAAAAGCAGGTTGTGCTATTGCCTTTCAATTGCCATGAGGCTGAAGCGGGCAATATTCTTCATTTGTTGTGTAGGAGCCTTATTCAAGTCTTTGATCCAAGGATGCACGTACTGGGTGCAATGATATATCAATCTAGAGATCTCAAAGTCTGACAAAGTATTCATTGTACATTTCCTATTAGCTGGTTACCACCCCTGTTTTACAAGTGTCACTATAATCCCAAGAGATTAATCATATAAATGACAAAATCAGCAATGTACATTACAATAGACATCTACTGTGACCAGAGAGGTTTTTAATAGAAAAAATAATGCATTCAGAGTTTTTCAGATGCATGTAGGACTTGCAAATACTTGGGTAAAGTACCAATAACACAGGGAGCTACCAACACTAAAATCATGTTCATGGTGAATCAAAGTTTACACTGAGATGAGAGAAGGCTCAAGTGACAGGGCTTTTTGCAACTGATGTTTAAATAGTGTTACAGTTTCTACTACTTTAGAAATCTTAATTCTGTCACAAAGCCTGCGCAATCTAGATTTATTCATGAATACTACCAGGTCAGAAATGTTATGCACTGTTATATGAATAATACTGCAACACACCTGCTGGTTAGGGACACAAAATTACACAAACTGGTATACATGATCGGAAACCGGTTCAGATCTGTAACGCAACAAAAGTTCAGTGCACATCAACCACTTTCATAATGACTGAAACTGGTTTAAGAAGTCTGATACTACTTCTAGACTTATAACTGATTTAGGTTAAGTCAGTTTACTGAACTTCTGTCCCATATCCCCTCTAGATTCAAAGTTAACTCACAGTTCTCCAGCATCCTAGGATGCTTTGTACCTCCCCCACTATACCCCACCACCACTCTTGTAGGGTGGGTGGGCTAGCCTTGGCCTAAGCTGTCTGCCCCAGCTGAGCAGGGAGGCATGCTCTACTGCCCCTTGGATTCTGGCCTGAGCCACTGCAGGCATGTGGCTGCATTTCTGGAATCAAAAGTGAATGTCTGTTCACTTGCTTATCAGTTCAATCTACACAGCCTAGACTAACCTGGAAAGATTGAATCAATTCAGCCTCAGGCTTTCTGACTGTACTTAAATGCTCCAGGGAATGATCCCTAGGAGGCAGGCTTGCCATTTTATCTTTAGCAGTCATGTTCAGGTAAGTTTTTCACTTTATAAGCCCCTCTACCACATCCAGTATATAGAAATAAAGCAACAATCTAAAGATCGCATAAGACTTATGCAACAATAATCAGTGCAAAGGTGGTTTTCTGTGTTGGAAATCAGCATCTCCTGTACTATTAATGAAAAAGGGGTTTAGTTCGTTCACAAAAGGATTACTATAGTGTCTGGAAACCAGATGCTCTATATCAACATGGTATAAATTATTTAATCAACCAGTGAAGTTAACCATATTTAGTTTAGTTGCCCCAATCTTATTATTTCAGCCACAAAATAACCTCCTTCATTCCTTTACAGACTTAAACAAGACTTTTTTCCCCTAGCATGTGAGACGGTAGCAGGCAGCAAAAACAATACCTTGCCTTTAGCCCAACTAGACCAAAGAATAAAAGTCTTAATGTAGAGCTACACGCCTCGGCTATCAAGATTAGCTGGTTCCTATGTCTCCCCCACCTACTTGTTAAACTTAGCTTAAAAAGTTATTTGATTATGGAAGAACTCCTGACTCTGCTTAACAGAGCCCCCATCCAGTTGAAGAATGCCAGAAATTGCCATAATGAATATTAGGCCAGATGCTACATATTGCTTGAAATCCCTATTCGTATATGCCCCTCCCCCACAAATCCCCACCCCATTCTCTACACGCATTCCCAGTTAGACCAGAGAAGGTTAAGTGTCACAGCTATGGAAGTGGGTTAGGCAGATTACTTCTATTCATGGACAAATGTGGCTAGATTAAGATGTCATGGTTGACCTTCAAGATTAAATTTTATTTTTTTGAAAAAAATTACACAAAATATAGATTTTACATTATCGCCAAGTGTGGTAATTACCATGGGATGCCTTTCCAATGGTGCAGAAGGTGACTTACCTTGCCAGATCTGCATACAGTAATGCAAAAAAGAAGACTGGAATAATCCACATCTGTTTCATATGACTACTTCTCACATAACTCATTTCACATAAACAATTGATGAAACTGTTTCTGCTACGTAGAATGTAGTACAATGTTTAAAGACAGCTTCGCCCCCAGCTGCTGCACAAACCCACTCATATAAACACTTCAATGAACATTAGTATTTAAGTGGGCCTGAGGGGTGCTTTGACACTCAAAGACTAAAGCATGAGCTTCTAGGCATTTAATAAAAATCAGATGTTTGTAAACAAAGACTTACAATTTATTGGCATTAGTTACAAAATAAGATATTAGACCATGATTTACCATCACGTCTGTCAGCATATACTTTTATTTTATTATAATGAAACAGAATGAGAAGCAAAATACATTAGGAATCCCAAATTAATCAAACCGCAAATAGGTCCCATGTTTTCTTCCTACTTGTTCTCTGCAGTTAGGCAACCATGCAAACAGGTGTGTGAATAATGTGACATCAATAACTGTCTTTCTGCAATGCCCACATGGCTAGATCCTGCCCCATGCTCCCTCAAGCAAAGGCATTTCACTGTCTTTACCACCCTTTGCAGTTTTCCTCTTCCGTCCCGGAGACCCCTTGGAGTACAAAGCATATCACCATTGTCAAGACTGCACCGTCCCTTTAAGGTACCACATTCCACCATAGCTTACACAGCAATCCTAAGGAAGAAGGGAAAAGAGGTTACAGATACTAAAAGGTGATTTGTCTAGGTATTACTTCTAACAACCCCCCCATCCTTATCTATGAAGTGCAACAGCCCTTTAAACCTCTGTTACTCAACTAGCTAAGAAGGGGATATGATCCTACAACCTTCATAGGACTTCTTCCATGGGTAGGAGTTGCAAGATGGAGCCTCTCCATCTAACAGGCTTCTGGAGCTGCTCTTGTTACTAATCACATTTACCGTGGTAGGACCCAAGGACCACACAAGGCTGGAATTCTTCCTGGTGCTAGGTACCACTGTACCCCTCTCACCAGGCACGATAAGTTAATTTTGGAGGGGGAGCAGAAGTAGGAGGGACAGGTGTGGAGCAAAGTGGACACAAGGAAGTGGTGAGGAGGGGAAAGCTTGTAACAAAAACACCCAAATGCTGCAGGAAGTAGTGCAAGATCAAGGAATTTATTAGAATAAACTGCAAAACCACTAGATTATGCATTGATACTATAAACTGAGCATCTGGTAAACAGCCTGGGGAAGGTGAGATATTTAAACATCAATGAGTATTTTTTTCTATTTAGCAAACACTAATTCCAGTGACTTTCTGACAGACAACATTCCCCTTCCTCCTCTTGCTCCCAGTCTCTAGCAGATGATTCAACAACGACTAACACATGCCCATACAAGTGCTGTTATGTGGCTTCAGAGAAAAGGAGCTCTGATTTTATTACTAAGCATCACGCCACAGCAGTCAAATGCACTGCAAATATTCAACCTTCAAAGAAGGAAGCAAGCTAGGAAGAAACAGCGGTTTATATCTGTAGATCAAGATTGCAGACCAAACACCCTTCAGCCTGTCCCTCTAGTCTTAACAAGGGAGTAGGGGGAGTGGGGGAAAGGGAAGAGAAATAAGGATTTGCAGTCAGGGCTTCATTCCGGCTGCAGTTTGACTGGAATGCAACCATCCCACTGGCAAAGGAAGCCACAGGAGTGACGCATGTGGTAATGGCTTAACTGTGCCATAAGGACTATTCTTGCACTGCCTGGACCCATGTATATTCATGGAGAAATTAAACATGACCCACACACTCCAGTCCTACACCAAAAATAGGTGGTTCTTAGCACATTGACATCCCCCACAGGTAAAGTCCTTGTTAAGTAGCAACACTGTGAGAACATACATCTTATCCAGAAGCTCTTGGTTGGTCAGAGTGTAGGCACCTCTGTCCTCTTGACAAAAACTGTCTGTACCAGCATGATGTATTAAATTATAGGCAAAAATGCTCCAGACTCAGCAAGGCCAAATTCTTGCCTTGGAGAGCATGGACACATTCTTATCAAATCTGTCCTCTTAGCAAAGCAGTTTTTCAGTTTTTCAAATGCACAACTGATCTGTATACCAGCCCCTATTCAGCAGGACACTTAAAACACACATTTTGCTGAACAGTGGCCACAGGGAGCCAAATCTCAGCTGTAACTATTCAAGCGTTATGGTACATTTATGTCGAGCAACACCAGACAACATGCTAAGGTATGTTAATCACAAGCTGAATAGCCCTTGGGGCATTCCCTGGGTCATGTAGCACCTTAAAAAAAATAAGAGGTACGTAGTTCAAGAGGCAAGGAACAGAAAGAGGGTTAAACTGATAGACATTCTTGTGTAAGATACATCTCATAAGACTGGCTTCCTGCTAAGATTATTGCTGCCTCTGCACCTTGTCAACTCTAGTACAGGATGAAGGCAAGTGTTTTCAGCTTGCGCTTTCCAAGCGCTTGTAAAATGGGAATCATTGGTTAAACTTGCCAAACATTGAGCTGAAAATGTCTTTTGCAATGCTTGTATAGTTTAGCTTACAGCTGCTTAATAACAATGTTGAAGTCCTATTTACTCCAGTTTGTGCTGTCAGCCCAAGCTAGGAACAAGAGTGACTTCTTGCTGTAAGCACATAAAGAGGCTGGACTAAAAAAAAAAAAAAAAAGTCAGTGGCTTTTAGGGAAAGTGGAGACCATAAAGCTCTCTCCATTCTAGCAACACTACTGCTGCTTGTAACAGCCCTTCAGCCCAAGTCCAGGCATTACAAGCAATCATAAAAATCATATAATAAAATAGGAGCGTTGTACTTGGTGTTAAGCATGACAGTTACCTTTAACACTTTATCCACCTCCTGCTTGTTTAGATTTTGACTCAGCTGATTCTGGATGACGTTCCTGCGCACTCGGTAATTTTTGGAAAAAATTTCAAGCAGCACCTGCCGATGCTTAGAAAGAAAATGTAATAATGAGAAAGAATAGTCATGTTCTATATTCCTACACCTGAAACAAGAAAGCCACTATCAGCACAAAGCAAGCCTTTAGGTGATGTTAGCTTGCAACCACTGCCATTGAACTGTGGTAAAGGAATCCTCCTTAGCAAAGCCATCTCCTAGTAATCCCATCAGGTGGTAGAGCTACAGCTAGTTTAAAGTTACCTAGCATGAATCCTGCACAGTCCCCTGGACAAACATTCACTAATTTTCCGTAGCTGTACAATGCACTGAGGCAGGAAGAGTTGCATCCTAGGGTCAGATCAGCTCAGAACAACAGTCTGCCTGCTTACCCTCTACTACTTCCCTGAGCAAGCCTTCTTTAATATCCATCTAGGTGTGATGCTCTGGCCCTTCCCTGTGAAAACTGTTTTCTACCAAAAACTGCTCTCTATCAAACACTGTAGAAGTTACATTACACTCCACTCACTGTGGTAACAATTATCAAGTCAGTAGGTGCCAACAGGTATCAGCTATTTCCTATTCTGATTAGAAAGAAAATCTGATCTTTCAGGTACCATCGAGGAATAAACACCGTCAGTGCTGACCTGGTAACAGCATGGGATGGCATTCAATAGGTTCTAAGGTCAGGTTAAAAAAAAAAGATTTAGAATCTGTACTGCTCAGCATTCAAAGCTATCTGCACTCCCATCAAATTAGCAAACAACATATGTTCCTGCTTCTGCCCACTCTATCATGGCCCTGCAGAGCTATTACCACTACTGCAGCTCAAGCACTTCCTTGCAGCTGGCAGAAGCCTTATATTGGAAACTGCAGACTCCAAAGAGGGGCTGGGGGCCAAAAGCAGGGAAGAGGCAGCAGTAACACCAACCTTCCAGCCACTAGCAATCTGCCTTGCTAGATGCATGACCACGTTTGCTTTTACCTGATCGTAAACGTCCCCGGCTTCCCAAAGTGCATAAACCTTTAGCTCATCTGGCGAAGCAGCAGTCTGTGGGGGAAACTGAGAACAGGAGGCACCGTCAGGGCTGTTGCTTGAACAGTTGTTAAAACAGGCCATTAAAATAAATCAGCACTCAGGGCTGGAGGAGCCCTTCAACAACCTTATATAGGCCTGCTGAGCCATATCTGGCCTCACTCTGGCACAGGAGTGAATTTTATCCCACGGCCCACACACACAGGCACTCACAGCCTGTTGCATTGTTCAAATGGGAATTTAGGGCACACATATCTTGTGCAGGCTACGTGCATGGGATGAGGGGTGAATCACCCTTGGTGTACATCTACAAAGGTGCAATCCCAGAGCAAGACCTTTAGAGCAGCTCCTGACAAGATGCGCAGTGCTTTCAGGAGCGGCACCTGGCAGAAGTGTTTTATTTCCAGGTGAAAAGCTGCTCAGATCTATTCCCTACAATGGCTCCAAGCAGACTTCCTTGTCTTTCTGGAGGTTGATGGATTCCCCCTGGCAGGTTTTATTCCAATGCCCCTCCTGGACCCTCATTTCACACCTGGAAAACAAGGTACTTTTCATTCCAAGCACCTCGGTAAGGAAACAGAGCTTGTTTCTTCCGAACTGTGGTATCTTGGTGCCCTTACATATCCCAAAGGACGTAGCAGCCTCCATCTCACTGCTCATCCTTGATACAAACACTGCACAGAAGAAAAACCCTGTTTACCTCAGCCTTTGCTCTAAAGGAAAATGTTAACAAGCAGCTGGAATATTCCCTGGCTCCTGACAGGCCTCCTCCTGCATGTTGGTCACAATTTGTTCCTTACTAACTGCCCAAACAGCACAGTTTTCCAAATCAGTCATCGGGAGCGAATGGGTCAGTTCAGATCTCTGTCCGTATGGCTGGGGGAGGGGGTCACTTGTTCCACTCCAGAATGTAACACACGGAGCTGCGCATGTCTAGTACAAAACACACCTTTCCTCTCCTCTTCCTCCCCTGACTGGACTGAAAGGGCTACGTACTGCTTTGTGAGAGACCCTGGTCTTGATTTTCCCCACTTAGTCAGGATCTTGCTGTAGAAAAGGCAGAGGTTTTTTTGGTAGGAGCTGTCTGGTGAGATTAGCTATTCAATAGTCCATAATAGCCCAAATGCTGATCTATCATGTAATTTGAACAAGGTTTTGCATCTGCTAAGATCCAGAACTTGGGCTGTTTTACAGAGCAACTTGAAGAATGCCTGACACTTTCCGCACCATCTCTTGCAGGGAACAGTAGCTGATAAAGGCTGGATTTTCTGCTCTGCTTATTCCACAGATAAATGCAGACATGTCGGGAAAGGTGAACTGCAGCGAAGATCTGGACCAGGCAGAACACAGAGCAACGAGCATTTCTGCAAGCACCGTGTTCCATGGTTCCCCACTCAGAAACACTGGGAGATGCTATGAATTTTCCGTAACCAAACAGTATTAACAAACCTGCATTTATCTGGCCATGATGGAAGGAAACTTGTTCTACATCCATGTCGTTTTACTGAATTTTAGCAGCCAGCCTGCTCCCAATGAGGCACTTGTTTGGGAATAAACAAAATGATTTTCCCCCAGTCCCTCTGCTCAAGACACTGCAGCTGAAATCATTTTGTGAGGCCTTCCCCCTCCATACCTCTGTAGTGTTCTCACCCTACCCTACTGTCAGTTCCCGGCACCCTGATCTGCTGCTTGCAAATCCTTCCTCCCAGCACTGATCCCACCAGCATCATAGGTCCTCAGCACGCGCTACAATAACCTAAAAACAACCACTTTCAGGGGGTCAGGCCATGCATGTAAACAAGAAAAGCAGGAACGCACGGGACAGCTTTCCTCCCTAGGGCCCCTTCTAGCTGCACTGTCCGCTCAGCGTTCCTCAGCAACAGCGGAGCCTGTCACCTCATTAACATTTACATTATTTAAATAAAAATCAAAACTGATTTTTGAAATAATAAAATAAAACCCACCAAAAAACAAACGCCACCCACAAACCCAACCTCGAGTTCCCCAGTAGCAGTGGCCTCAGCTCATTATCACACCCTGTTGCAGACTGAATAACAGAATAGCTTCAGAAGGCGGCTCCAGGTAGAAGAGCAGGCAGGGCTGCAACCAGGATTCAGAAGTCAGTGGCAGAGGAGAGAGCACTGTTATTCAGTCCTCAAGCTGTGCATCTGCCTCCCCCACCAGTCCTTAGCCCATGTATGGGCCTTACTTGTATGCTCTGCTCTGTTTCCTGATCACCTTCTTGCTCTGTCTTCTCTTGCATTTTCTGCCCTGCCTGCTTCTCCAAGCAGCTCACTCTTCCCCTTTGACTCTCTCCCCACTGGCAGCTGACTCCAAGTTCTCTCTCTAGCTGTGAACTGAGAAGTGCTGCTAGCTCTCCTGTAGGCTGGTTTTCCCCTTAGGCTCTCTCTGTAACCAGCACAATGGCAAACTCTCTTCCCTATACCGAGTTGTCTCCCTACAGCCCCGGTTCTAAAACACAGAAGCACATTTCCTTGTCTTTATAGTAGCCGTAAAAACAGGAAGCAGGACACAAACTGCCTGCAAGGAAAGGAAATTTACTAGCCAACAACCAGAGAAATATGACACAGAAACAGCGTGGGACTCCAGTGATGTACTTCCTGAGCACCAGATGTGTCCTGCAACCCACCAAGAGAACGGATGCCATTGTTCCTCCCTGAAAGCCTGGAGAATCCCATCCGAGGCACCTAGGACACTCAAGGATTTGAATTGCCTTAGACTGTTTTAGGGCAATGGCAAGCAGGAACCACCATGGTTCAGTTCAGCACACTGGAACCTGTGGCCCTGAGAAAATCACTGCAGGGGGAAGACTGGTGCCGTCAGAAGGCAGGACAACCCCCTGCTTCACTAAGGGCTTGGGCAGCTCTTGAGTCTACTCAACAGGACTTCAGGCCAGCTCCAAACCCCAGCTAATTAGCACTGGGGTCTTCCCCAAAGTGTACAGTGTAAACAGGATACTCACAGGCACCAAAATCTGCTTGCAGCCAGTGTCCAATACCATGTCTTGTAACATTTTATCTGAAATGCCACTAAACATGTGTCCCGGGGGCAGACTGGCCAAGTGCAGATAAAATAACCGTTTCAGCTCACTCAGAGTGAGGACAAACTGTTTCTTAAAAGTTGTCAACACAAATGCTTTCAGTTCTTGTGCGACTCCATCCATGCACCCTCCAGGCAAGTGGCCATTTAAGGAGTCCGTGGAGTTCTCCTCAGAGTGGATGCCATTGACTATTCCATTGTTCATGCTCTCATAGGCAGAGGTGTCCATGGGCTCCTCATCGCTCACAGGCTCCTCTTTAATGCGGATGTTGGAAATATCCATTTTGGGCGAAGCATCATTTGGCTTGCTCTCTGCCTTTTGCTTCTGCAGATCTTTCTCCAGCTGCCCATAGTTCTGTTTGACTTTCGCTTTAGCCAGGTTGACCCGCTGTTCCCCGGAAACCACCAATGGGTGAGCTGCGCAGAAACAAGAGACCCCGCAGTATGTTAGAAAGTCTTGGCATCACCTGCACGTTAATTCTGCAGAACATTTAGCAGACTTTGGTAGACTCAGGCCAGGGACCATGGTCTATGCAATAGAGGCAAGGCCAAAACAGAATGAAGAGTGAGCAACACCAGAAGACAGCAAACAGGGGATCATCTGAATAGGAGTTTTCAGAGACAATATTCAAGGGCACAAGAGCAGGCTATCCTGACAAGCTGGATGTTCAAATCAACAAGGTCCAGTGAGATTCATTTCAGAGTACTCAAGGAATTGGCTGAGATAATTAGAGCCACTGGCTATTATCTTTGGGAATTCATGGAGGTCAGATGAGGTTTTGGATAACTGGAAACTGGCAAATCAAGGGGGGCAACAAGAATCCAGAGAATTACAAACCAAATCAATATTAACATCAGGAAAGATTCTAGAGCATATCATGAAGGAATCTATTTTAAGCATCTGGAGGATAACAAGGTGATAAGGAGGAGCCAACATGGACTTGTCAAGAGCAAATTATGCTTAAATAGGGGGGCTGTGGAGAAAGGAAAGAAAGCAGTGGATGTGATATACTTCAGCTTTAACAAGACATTCAACATTGTTACCCATGACATTCTCATAGGGTTCTGAGGGTCTGGTATTGTTCAGTATTTCCATTAATGACTTGGAGTACATAACTGAGTGTACATTTAGTAAATCTACAACTGACATCATCTGAGTAGAACAGGAGATGCTTTAGAGGATAGGACTAAGTGGTAATTAAAAACAAATATCCAAAATATAAATTGGATGACACTCAACAAGATGAATATAAAATACTGCACTTAGAAAAAATCAAATGCACATATACAAATTGAGGCATGACTGGCTAAACAGCAGTACTGTAGAAAAGGACCTAGAGTTACTGTGGCCTGCAGACTGAACAGGGTAACAGTGCTCTTTTATTGAGAGGGGGAGCTAATAGCACACCAGGGTGGATAACAGGACTTAAACAAGTCATGGAAAGTGGTTTTTCCATTCCAGTCAGCCCTGGGGAGGCCTTACCTGGTGTATTGTGTCTAGTTTTGGGCACTGCACTTCAAGACAGACATGGACAATCTGTAAAGAGTTCAGGACAGCAACAAAAATTACTAGAGGCCTAGAAATCCTAACTTGCAAGGAAAGATTACAAGAACTGGGCTATTTAGTTTGCAGAAGATAAGACTGGACAGGGGATTTGATAAGTCTTCAAATGCAAAAAGGCTGTTATGAAGAGAATGGTGATCATCTGTTCCACGTCCACAGGGAGCAGAACAAGTAGTAATGGTCTTAAATTATAACGCGAGAAATTTAGGAAGAACTTTCTAACTCTGAGGGTGGTCAAGCACTGAATTAAGCGAAGGGGGTGGTGGACCTCCATCATTGGAAATTGAACAACACACTAGGAAAACACTTGGCTAGAATGGTTTAGACAGGGATGACCATGCCTTGAGCAGGGAGTTGAACTACATGACCTCATGAGGTCCTTAACAACTGGTAGCAAGATGCTTGAAGCTGGATCTAAGTCTGAAGTCAAGAGCTCCAAGAAAACAGGTGTACCCAAGTTCTCAAGTGTTTAGCGTAAATCGGGAATTGTGTGTACATCTACCCAAATTGCATGTTTTTTCCTGGGATCCCAAAGCTACTCAGTTCCTTGTAAGATGATTTTTTTTTAAAAAAACCCTGGAGCCCTGTTGTAATCAAAGAGGCCAAGTTGGCTGAGCTCTAGCTTCCAGTTCTGGTGGGGAGCACTTGCGGGGGTGCTCAGTGTGAGCATGCATTGCTGTAAGTAGTTTCAAGTGATGCCCTTTTCATCCCTGGGGAAGAGGGGAGTGTTGGCCTGGCAGCAAGCTGCAGAAACTGCTCCCTAACTGGTTCCCTATGACGTTATGTTTAATTTTATTTGATGACTGTTAGTCCCTGTGTCTACTACTATAATTTTGTAAAAATGTTGTGGCCGGTATAGCTGGCTCTGCCTGAGAAGTGAAGCTCAGAGAGCAGGAGAGAGAATGAAAGTAGTCCAGGGAAGTCAGAGTGGAGTCCAAGGAGGGAACTTCAGCAGCATAATAAGGACTGTTTGTTTGAAGCAGAGCTATCTGCTATGCTGCTTGGGATGTTGGCGCTCTGGCTCCTCTCATCCCCTCCCTTGAAGAAAAGACCCCTCTTCCCAGGTGCTGACCAAAAGAGAAGGTGCTCTCTGAGCCAAGGGTGTTACAGATTGCCAGGGAAGCCAGGGACAGAGAGAAGAGTCAGATTTCAAAGTCAGAGGCTTGCCCCAAAGCCACACCAGAGATGGCTTCAAGGGGCCCTACAAAAGAGGAAGACCAAACAAGGTTTCTTTTTTGGGGAGTCCCAAGGCTGAGCTTCCCTTTGAAAGCGACAGTGATTCATGACACCTGTAGAATCTGCTGTAAAGAGAAAAAGCCAGCCACAGAATAGCTACAGTTCCCTGTGGAGATGTATGGTTACCAAGAGGAGGATGGAGAGGGATGTGATTTGAGTGACTGCTAATCAAGGGTCAGGCAAGTCTACAAGACATCACCAATTAGCACTCAAGTCATTGTATGAAAGAGGCTGAGAAACCCTCCCTCCAGTAATTACTGCTTGTAGAGAGAGAAAGTCCCCTCCCTCACTAATCCTGCCACCAGCATCACCTCAGTTCTCAGCATGTGGGGATGCCACAGAGGAGTCGCAGGTATTGGCACTAAGGGAGTACCGTGTTCCATGGTAATCTGCATGTGCCACCCCAGCTCACACTGTGATCCTTTCTGCTGTTAGACCTGCTAATCCCCTCCAGATACACCAACCATAATCCTTCCAAGGAGATCAGACACCAGCTATTGAATGGATTTGTACTTTCGCCTGTCAGTTCTGCGTACAAACTCTATGGTGCCTAAGTCTGGCAGCCAGCCAGATACTGAGGTGAACCTCCCTAGAATTTCAACTTTTCTTAATAATTTAGGATTACAGAACAGCTACTTTAAATTCTCACTGGCAGCCATGGAGCACAGTCATGCTGAAAAAAGAAGGCCTCCAGCTCCTTTGAGCACCTGTTAAACAAGTTATTTGCCAGCAACTGGATTATCAGCTCTGCCAAGGCAGAATTCAGTGCAAAAGAATTGGGGGGAGGGAGGGCTACAGACACAATGCTTCTGTTTGAGTTGTGGCTGTCCAGGGAATGAATTGGCTTCCAGCACATCAGCTTGTAAACTGAAGGGATGCTACACAGTATTCCCCAGTGACTCTTACCACTATGTGCTGGCTCTGGTGCCTGTTCACAAAATGCTCCTTACTCAAAGTCAGTGCTGCCTTGAATGAAGAACGTGTTTGCAGTCAGCTATGGAAACTGTACAGTAACCAAAGATTCCTCTATATTGGGAAATTCTCAGTACTACGGTCACTTAGCACTGCCCTTGCGGTTTTACCATGACTTTAATATAGCACAGGATCTGCCCCAAACAATGCAAAGGAAAATGGCAGACACCTGCAGACCTCCCCCGACCTCCTCAACAGCCAAGAACAATTCACAGATGTACTGCACTGGACACACACATGTGAGACTATGTTTTATAAGGATCTGAGCAGCTGTTCATTTACCTGATTGTGCCTCATGTTTCTTTGGTGCCATATGTTCTTTTAGAAGATTATAGACCTTTTCCAATCTGGAGCGGGCAGGAAAGAGAAAAAAAAAGATTCTTAGTCATTATTATACCTGCATGCATTTCAAGGCTTCTGTCTTTCAAAGACACTCCGTTCCTGAAAAGCTGATTTTCAGAAGCCAAAGAATTTAGAGGACTTCAGAGGCTTAGTGAAGCTGGGAGCCACAAAACTATAAATCATACCACAGTTGGCTTCTTTAAGAGGAAAACCAAATCAAACCATCTGCAAGCATCTACATAGCCAAGGGATAGTTTCTTCATTGTATATTTTTAGTTTATTCCCCAAAAGAAAGCAAGTCATTTACTTGGCCTGAATGCCCGTCCACAGCATGTACTGCCTCTGAACCACATCTGGGTGTTTTTTAACAAAGTCTTCGTCATAAGGAAGCAAGAATTCCCAGCCTTTGTTTATTCTTGCAACTGACATGTGCTCCAAAAAGTCTTTCACATCTTCTGGGCAAAGCTGAAAGAAAGAAAAAAGTAAAACTGATCACAGAAGCCACATGAACAACATGTTTGCAGTTACAGACCACTGGGCTGCAGTTTCACAAGCTAGGCAGAGCTGGGCTGGACTGGACTAAGGTTTAGCTGGGAGACTTCCAAAAAACATGTTGGCAATTCAGTAAGAAATAATCTTCCCTTGGTGTCAGTACCAAATCAACACCTCCTGGCAGGATGGCAAAAGAACCATATTTCAATGGAGACTTAAAGTCAAGTGGTGGTTTGCCATCTGCAACAGTTAAATATCTCACAGAGCTTTTTGCAAAAGCTAATTCCACTTAGGATAATTCCATGCTACCTCCCTAAGCCTCCTTGGATGTGGAGACTCCCTAAGCTTGAAGTTGTTAGGTGCTGTTAAAAGCCCAGAGGTGGCTTGTGTCAGCCATGGGTCATGAGGCTGGGTATAACACACCAATCGCCACAGCTTGCAAAGCATAACATGATCTTACATGTTGAAAGATTATTCAGCTGAATTCCACTCTGCCATATTATTTCTTTTTAAAACATTTGCAGTTCTTTTCCCACTCCCCTCTTCCCACTTACTTGCCTGATGTTTAAATGCCTGAGCAGATGATGGAGGAGTCAGTTACCCAAGTCACTCCTAAGTAATTAACCACCATCCTCCCTTTAGGACACTCACAGTTTTGATTCTGCCCTGCCTTCCATTTGCTCTGGTTAATCCGGCTACTCACATCCACCCCCAAGCAGAAATGCCCTAGGTTAGCACTAAGTTAGTAATGAGATGTGTGAGGTAATGTCCGCAGTCAGCAGTAATACAGCTCCCTGCCACCGTGAGAACTGCTCAACGAACGGCTTGCATCTAGGTCAGCTGGCCATGAAGGGGGCTGTTGACAACACCCCATCCGTTTATCACAAACCTCCAGGTTAGAAAAAATTGTCACTCACTTTGGTAACTGTAGCTACTTCCTTTCGCACAACCCAGCGATCCTGTGTAAACTTCCACATCTGGAGGCAAGCAAAGGGGAAGAGACACATTTTAGTAAGCTGCATTACTGAAGAATGAGTTCATGTTGTTGGTGACCAGGAGGATGGAAGCAGAGGCTGCAATTCTCAGTAGGGCCCATGGTTAACTGAGGTAAGGTAGACCCGACCCTAGCCTACTCTATTCTTGTCGACAATGTTGAACAAAAAGCAGCTGTTCTGGGGGATCCAAGATTTGCCTTGGTTAAGCCATGGCCAGAGCTGTACTTATAGCCTGGTTAACAAAAAGGAAAGAGAGAGAGAGGGTCTGGAAAAACAGCTATGACTTTCAGGCATCAACTGGCTTAGAACTCAAGGCATTCTGCTCCAAACCCTGGCTTCCTCTTAAGGAAGTCTCCATCAGCCATCACTACTAGTTACATTTACACCCTCTGCTACTGTAGGACTCCCACCATCTCCCACAGGCCTCTCTGCAACACCTAGTATAGTAGCATCTACACACTGTAGACAACAGTGGGTTACATATACCCTCCACCAGTACATGATACCACAACTGCTTAAAATCCACTTTTAGGGCCACTGTCTCCCACCTCAGCTCTCACAGGCAAAGGTCCCTTAATTTTCACTACGTTGTGAAGGGCTGAGAGGGAACTGAAAGCCTCTTGGCTTTGTGCCCCATTCCTGCTCTCTGATTTACCAAGGCTTAGGGTGGAAATGATAAGCACCTGGGCAGGCTATGTGTGTGTCCTTTCTTACAATTATATGCAGGCTCCAAACAGACAAGGCTTCAACTCATAACACTCCAGCATCACTTAATTCCCCAAATTCCACGGAAGATGAATCACTGGGTTACACCTGAATCCAGATCTCTCAAACAGAAGCATGCTGGACTGCAATCTAGCTATGTCAAAGTCAGTTGTAACTGCTGTCTGCGCTAATCACACAGGAGCTCTAACAGATCCTAAACCAACAGCTGCCAACTGCCCAACACAATTTAAGAGCTATGTACTCCATGGAGAGTACAAACTAGGAGAGGATCAGACCTTACAGGCAAACGATATGGTCACAAACATGCTAGTATCTCTCCAGTTCTTGACAATTTGTACTTAGTCCTTATGATCAATATAAGGAGCATTCACTACCTAGGGAATGATTCTCCTTACAGTGTTCGTAAGGACTAAACACAAATTACCAAACAAAGTCTGTTCCATCCTGCAGTTTAATCTCTGTGCAAGTCTAGCAGCTCTTTCATGTTGCACGTGAAGTCACTGCTTGACAAAAACATGCTGGATTAACAGTTTAAGACAACAAAGCCATTCTGATTGTTGCTTGACTGACTGGTGTCAATCTACATACCAAGCAACTCTCTTAAATCATTCACAGAGAATCCTTTAGAGTAATTCAGAGCTCTCTCTTCGATGGAACACACATCCGGTCAGAAGAGAGCAGTACAGTTTAGCAAGGATGTGGCCAGTGACATAAATGTTATCTGGAGTTCATTTGAGCAATAACAACACATACACTAGCACTTTTTGTACTTACAACAAAGTCTCTCCCTCTACAAAGCACTTCTGCAGGGACTCCACTATGTGGGCTGGAAGTGTCTTTTGGATAGAGGACATCGCTGTGAATTAGAGAAAAAACTGTTAGCTATTGTGCATTGCAACTAATTATTATTGATGAGGGTTTTTAAGACAGCAGATGTGCCTTCTGTTGCCCATTTATGATCTTTCATCCAGTGTGATTTGCAGTCTGCACTTAAGTTCCAATGAACTTAAAGCTGTGTTCACATCAAGGGAATTCTCCCTGGAGGAGGTTCATTGATGCAGTTAAATTAATGAAACATGGGCAAAGCGTAATTCGGCAAGACAGGAGCTATACAGGTGTAAGCCCTGCTTTATGCTATTCAGCCCATCCACCTTGGGGCCAGCCAGGCCAGGGATTGCAGCAATAACCATGTTGGGCTGCACGACTAATTGAATTATGTCCATCATCACCAGGGATCTCAGTCTTTGCTGTCTATAAATTCCCATGATCACTGCTAGCTGGAGTGTCATTTTATGTAGCACACAACCCGCCCCCACCCCACCTGGTTTAAGACCAGAACAACCCACCTGGTTTAAGACTCTATGACTGTATTCACACAAGCAGGGGTGTGCATTTGCAGCAGCACAAATAGTAGCATCACAAATTTGTGCCGCTACTGTGAGCTGCACTGCACGCCCCCTGCTCGTGTGGTTTGCAGTGGGACAACTGTCCCACTGCTCCATGTGCTGCAAGGGGGATGGCTGGGGCACAGAGTGCCTCAGCATGGGGCTAGCTGGCAGGCAGCCCCCATGCTGAGGCATTCTGGCCCCAGCCAGCCAGGAAGCAGCACATGGAGATGGGCTGCCTGCTCCTCCATCTCTGCATGCTCCCCACATGGAGGCACCCTGCACTCCAGCCAGCCCCTCCCTCACTGGCTGGGGTGCAGTGTGCCTCAAGATGGGGGAGCAAGCAAACCTGCTCCCCTCTCTGCATGCCTGAGTGCAAGGGCTCTTTTGTGGAGCCCTCACGCTGAGGCACATGAAGCCCCTGTCTCGAGGCACCCTGCACTCCAGCTAGCTGCTCCCCAGCTGCCTGGGATGCAGTGTGCCTTGAGATGAGACGGGGGAGCAGGCAGCCCTGGGAACTGCCTGCTTCCTCAAGGCACACTGAGCCTCAGCCAGCTGGGGAGCAACTGGCTGGGGCACAGGGTCTTCACAACCCGTGGAGATGGGGGAGCTGGCAGTCCTAGGCTGCCTGCTCCCATGTCTCCACATTTGTCCTGGTACGTGGCACTTTTTGTGTGTTTTGTGCTGCTTTTTTTTCCCCCCAGGGTTTTTTTTCTTTTTTTTTCTTTTTTTTTTGTTATCGGGAAACTCCAGTAGCAAATCTTGCCCCAGCACTGCAAATAAGCAGCACCAGACATTGTTTAACATGTAACACATGCAGTATGTGGCACTGCAAAGAGGTTTGTGGCACCACAAACTGCATGTGCCTGCATGTCTGGATCCGGTCTATTAGGTTTATCTTGTATTGCAAAACTCTGGTCTGTTGCAAGAGGAAGAACTGTAACATCAATGATGCGACTCTCCCTTCAGCACTCATGAATGCATTCAGCCTTCTCTCTGGGATTGAGATATCCCAGGCCTCACAGATCTTGCTCAGATCCTCACAGATCTAGCAACACAAAACTGGCTACACCACCCCTGTGCCATCATTCTGGGAGCTTGTGTACAACATTGGCCTGCTTATGGCATCCCTTTGGGAAACATTTAGGGGAGAGTGTGCTTGGCTGGCTACAGACACTATCCAGGCAGCAGCTGTTACCCTTGATAATATCAGGCAAAACTTGTTCCAGAGGTTCACTGCTACTAGTGAAGCTGTATAATTTGACTAGTGCTGAGTAGGCATGACTGACTCAATAAAATAGACACAACATGCTCTCAGTATGCAATATTCCATTGGGCAAAAGTGATACTGCTTGCTCGGCCCTGGACTCTTAAAGGGGAGGGTGTTAGACATGCACAGTACACCTAGCACCCTCACTCTATATTTTGCAAATGGGAAAATCCCTCCAGAAGGCAGCTTCCAGCACCCACCAGCAATAAACATAGAGAAGACTGATTAGGGACAAATTTCACTGGAGATTTCTTTTAGGGCTGTGGAAAGCTTTGGTAGCTGATTTGACTCTCAGGAGATTCAGCCCAATTCAGGGACCGAATCTCTGAAACCATATCAAATTGGGAGACAAATTAAAAGCTCTGAAGCGAAGTGAAGCATCCAAATCGATTCGGAAACACTTCGGAAAAGATGCGGCTGGTTTGGAGATTTGGCCATATATTGAACAGGCAGCTGACACAGCTGCCTCTAGCTGGTAAGTCTGTTGGGGGAGGGAAGGGACATGGGGGAGGGAGGGACTGGGGCTGGGACAAGTTGCCCAGCCAGGGTGGCGGGGCACGGGATGCAGGCACGGCAACGCTGGGAGCAGGGGCTCTGCCCTGCTACCACTTGTCCAGCCGGGGCAGGGGGGGAGGCGGGAAGCGGGAACAGCTTGCTCCAGGCAGAAGGGGGCCAGTGACATCAGGGCACTGATGTGAGCACGGCAATGCTGGGAGCAGGGGCTATGCCTTGCAACTGCCCGGAGCAAGCTGCACCTGCATCATGCATCACACCCCCGCCTGGCTGGGCAAGTGGCTGCAGGGCATAGTTCCCCCCACCACAGCAGAGGCAGGCACAGCAGGAGGAGCCACGAGAGAAGCCCCCTGCCCAGCCCCAACCCAGCCTCCCGGCACTTTAAAAAAAAGCCCCATACTCACTAGCTCTAGCAGTGACAATCAGGGCCTTTAAGTGCTTGTGACAGACCCCCCTGCACAGCGTGGGGTAGTGGGGAGGGGCATAAGGATGCCCCCCCGCTTGACACACACTGTAGCTGACCCGTGGCACGGGTGCAGTGCGGCTTGGCAGATCGCCACACACTGTCTGGAAGCTGAGGCGGCTCCAGCAGTTAGCCAGAGCCCAGCACTGCTCAGCCCCAGTGGCCCCAGCTCCCAGACAGCACACAGTGCCCTGCACCCACGCAATGCAGGCGATCCCTGCTGCCCCCCACTGCCTGGCACTGTGTGGTGGGAGCTCTGCCACAAGCACCCACAGGCCCCAATCACCGCTGCCAGAGCTGATGAGTGTGGATTATTTTTTAAGTGCCAGGACTAGGCTAGGGCCAGGCAGGGGATGGGGCCAGGCAGGGCAGCCCTCGGGGCTTCTCCTGTGGCTCCCCGCAACCTTGGGACAGGCAGGCACAGCCAGAGAAGCCACAGGAGAACCTGTAGCCAACTGGTTGTGTCTGCCTCTTCCCAGCCAATCCGAAACACCGAACCTCTCCAAATTAGTGCCGAATCTTCCAAAGCCGATTCGGCCAAATCATATTACTGTCCTTCGAATCGGTCAAATCCAAATTGAATACTCCCCTATTCGCACAGGCCTAGTTTCTTTCGCTACAGATGCTCCCATTCGGCATGATTCTCTGGAAAGTTTCAGGACTTTAGTCTCACAGATGGCGGACACCAAGGAACTCAAATGACTTGGTACAGACCCAAGTAAGATCTTATCACAGATCAGCATGATTGAAATAAGGGACAGGCTGAGCTCAGATCATCTGACATCAGCCTTCTGAATCCTGCATTAGAAAGCACCATAGAAAAAAAGCCCCTGAATCTTAATTATGTTTTTGTTCAAGTCATTTTGGGATTTTAAAGCGCACACTTTGCTTTCAGCAGCTTTACAGCAGCAGCATTTTACGGCCCCTGCTCTGATCCACTTTTGAACAGGAAGGTTAACATTTGACAGCAACAAAGAACAGAAACCATACCTCTTCACCACCCAGTTTCCCTGAACCAGCATTGCCACCTGCTGTATGCAACGTAAAACTGCAGTCGAATCAATCCCAGGACCCATTAAGCTCATAAGGTTTGCAAAAGGCATGACCTTCACTGGGGAAAAAAAAAAAAAAAAAAGGTGAAACTGTTACTTAAAGATTTCTTCAAATATATCATTATTATTCTTTAGGCTTGTATCCCACTCTATCCAGAATGGCTCATAGGAGATATATTCTTCTAAATCTAAACACACCATTTCTTTAAAAAAATGCATTAAGACTCCCATATGCTCATACTGAAAGCAACAGGAAAAAATACTGCACAGCTTCTAAAAACATAAAAGGGCTTTAGAAGAAGTGTTCCAATTCAGTCAGTCTACATCTGCACTAAAAATGTTAGGCAATAGTATGTGAAAGTTAATTATCTTAAATGAACCCAATTAATACAAGAAAACACCTTTGCTAATATTGAATATTCTGAATTTTTTTAACAGATTGGAAGTCATTCAACAAGTCTGGAAGGCCACGAGGTAAAATGTTTAGTATCTGCTGTCCTCAGACTGTCAGGACCTCCAGAAAGATGGGATGACACTGTCTCAGACAACATGCAAAGAGGCCTGTATTACTGAACACATGCTGGAGAAGGACTGCAAAAACAGCATGCTGCTGTATTAACCTCAGAGTTTAAAAATCTGTGCTTTGATTCCACTTGCCAGGAGTGGATCAATTGCAGGTGTGTCCAAGAACCAACAAGCTCAATCTTAGAATGGAGTATTCTGGCTACATACAATGTCCAAAACACCGATGTCAGCTCTACCCTCTCACTTATCTACCCTTCTAAAAAGGCAGTGGAAGCTATCAGCAGGAGCAGTAAGGAAAGGGTGAGGATTAATAACCTGGCACTGATCCTGAGAAAGATTCCCAAACTGCTTGTTGAATGGCAGCACAAACAGTGCCACCATAAGAAAAAAAAAGATTAGTTAGAGAACATGGAAAAGAGTGCATAAATGGAACATCAAAAAACTACATACCATTCTTCATCAGTATCTTAATTTGATCGGCAAGTGGTAAAGTTCTCAGTTGTGCCATAGAAAGCACATTGCTTGGAGCCACAGGTTTGTCACTGCAAACAAACGGACATAGTTATAGCCAATGAACGATATCAGCCAGCCAATATGAGGTCTGAACATTTTGTACAAATGCTTACTTTTCTTCCTCTATGCTCGGAGGCATCAGCATCATTAGGTATTCACTAAGGAAAAGAAAATACATCATCACCAAATGCTTGAAGAGATTCTCCAGGGTTAAGTACAACCATTTCCTCCTGAGTGCAACCTTATTTGTAGACTAATATTTGCCGTTAAGTTCTGTGCAATCTTATTTGCATGGAACCTAAAGGCAAATATTAGTCTATAAAGACTGTTTATTCTTTTTTCAATCAAATTCAGTGCTGATGAATGCTGAGACAGTAATTCTATCAGCTGAGTCTATTTACTAATAGCCATTTATTATTTTTAGTCTGTTGTGAGAAGTCCAAATTACTAAATTCCTTCTGTTTCCAGAACCAACAATCGACATTCCTACATACATTTCCTGATGTTAGCACCAGATTGGGGCCGGGACCAGATTCTAGAATGCTGGCCTGGTACTTGGGCAACCTGACCTCAGTTCCTTCCTGCTTGACCACGGGCCAGTCACATTAGGTCTGGTTGTCCCGATTCACCCTCGCCTACGGACGGCCCTGGCTGCAGCGACAGGGGCCATGGAACTGGCCAAGACAGAGAGCAGCAAACAATGCCAGATTCTTTCCCCTTTCTACCCATGCATTCATCCCCTCCACTGCAAATAGGGACAAACTCTGCCCCTAAGATTTTATGGCAGCTCACACTGTTCAGAAATATAAAAAATAAGCCACCAAGACCATGAGACAGAGGAAGAGAAAGACAGCAACCTGCTGCTTTCCTATTGTTTGGGCCTTGCTCGCAAAGCCACATAATTATCCCCTGAGCACACTCATGTACACATTATCTCAACCTTTCTCCACAGAGCTGCTGTCACCAAGAAACAAATCTGAAGGTGAAAAACAGTCACTCTTGAGTCATTCAGGCCTCCCTTAAAAATCATAAAAGGTTGTATAAATCTGATATGAAATGAAACCTGTTGGCTTGAGGTTTTTACGTTTGAAATAAAAATAGTTTTTGGTTTGGTTTTAAGGCTTTCCTGGCAGCATCTGCAATCCTCCAATTTCACATGAAGTAGACTTGAAATTAAATACAAATAATAAACAGCACAACTTGACAACAGTCTATTCAGTGTCTATTTCCTTGCTGTTAGAATCTATGGAATACATTAAGAATACAAATCAGACATATATATGTGAGTATACACATGAAGACTTTTACATTTATATAAAATATTATACATATGTTATATTACCATCCTCCCCCACAACCAGACATAATATAATTGCCAAAGGTTTTACCTGGGTGATTTAATTAATTCAGTGTTCTCTGCCATGCCATGACTTTGACTGAATAAATACTGGCGCTCGTGTTCAGAACGGCTGTCCTGAAAGAGGCAATACAAAAAATGCATTACAATGTGCAGGAAACTGAACTCTTCAATCTCATAGTCTCCAGTGTGACTCCAATCCAAGGCTAAGTATCTCCCCTGGCTAAGAGAAGTGTTGCTGCACTGACATTCATGCAAAATAGGAAAGCATACATTTGTAGGATTTTAAAAGCTTTCTGGACTAGTTCTCTCTGCCTCATGTGTTCACTGCTCACTTCCAGGTTGAGGCAATTTCATTCATTAACACAATGAAGGTGGCTGCTCTAACTGGTATTTAGCTTAAGGACAGGGCTGTCTAACTGGTGGCCCGAGGGCCATGAGGGATTAATCCAAGGCTCCTGGCCATTGCTCCCCTCATCACTCTGCAGTCAGAGGTCTTCAGGTTCCCCCTTCCTTCCTGCTTTCACTTCCTGCCCCCAGGGGCAGGGCAGGGAGACAAAACTCAGTGCAGCCCACAGCATGGTACAGTGGGATAACCCACAGCTAAGGAGGTGGTGGGAGGGGGAACTGCCCACTTGCCCCAACATGCAGTGCAGTGGTGGTAGAAAGAACTGCCTGCCCATGCACCTCCAGGGGAGGTTGCAGTTGTGGTGGAGACAGAGGGCCTTGGCTCCTACTGGCGCAGCCTCTGCCTGCTAAGTTGGCCAGCTGTGGCTTAGGCTGTATTTCTTTCTTTCCCAGACTAGAGGAAGGGTATTTTGTACCCACAAGCTTAGCAAACATTTCTCCCAACTCTAAAGGTGGTCCAATAAAAGATATTACCTCAACAGTCTCGTTACTCACATATTCCCCAGGCCATCATAGCTACCACAATATGACCACCTTGACAATCTTTTGACATCGTTACACTTTGTTATTTATACAGGACTCCCACCACCCAACTAGCTGAATGCCCCTAAGTAATTTCTTATCAAACCCCTTTACAACCCATAAGTAAAGGCCTGAAGTGGATTTCAGACACGAGCACCACCGTGCGGTTTGGATTCTAGATTCTCCCGAGCCAAGTGAAAATTCAGTAGAGAGCAGGACTCCATAGCACCCGAGCCTTACCCTTAACCCATAATAATTCAGATGGACCCAGTGCTCTTCAGCTTGTCTCTTCTGCAGAAACTCGTAGGACTGAACACGTCGCTTGCGGGCTTGCTCCGACTCTGGTCGGGAGAATCTTACCTAGAAAATTTGGTCACCGTTAACTACAGCTTCAAAACTCTTGCTGTAACTCTCATTCACATTGTCCCTGCATAGAGTATTATCCATTAGTTTGTTTGCTACGTGAATAACAAAATAAACCTAATGCCAAAAGTCCCAACAGGTAGGAGCCAACTGAACTAGAAGCTCCCCCGTAAACAATCCCTTCCTTAGAATCTCACATGTCTACTTCTGGTCAATCTTAACAAGCAGAGCTGTATCTGTGAACCAACTACTGACATTTTTAACCTTTTCAGATTATTATTAATTATTATGCTCTGATGTGAACGACCATAAAAAGGAATCTCAGACATACAGTTATTTGCTTGACATCATCTTCAGCCTCATCCTGAGATGAATCACCACCTGTCAAAGATAAGACATGAAAATGAGATTTTAAAAAAACGATTGAGATGAAGAAGCCAAAACAGAATTTATAACTGAGAGCCCCAGTTAAGAAGAGTGAGTGGACCATGAGCTCACCAGCTCCAAGTTTTTAGCCCACCTCTGTCTCAGTACTAGTATGGTCCCAGCACTGTACCTCAAGCTGTCATCATGATATCCCTACCAGATTTTGTAATAATTCCCCTGGGAACTGAGAGACAAAGAAATGAAGGGACTGTACCAAAGGGCACACAGGAAGCTTGCAATAGAGCTGGGAACTAAGTTCACACTCACAATAACTTTATGTACGTCATTTACACTCTTTGCATTCTCTTGTAACAGACAAGAGACCTGAATCTCAGCACTAATGAACTGACTACTGCTTACGTTTCACCGCCCACTACTGGATGGAATCAGATTTAGGCACAAATCTGGGTCAAAGGGCCTAATGGAAACTCTTCTCTAGCTCTAACGGTACGGCCTGATGCTTCTGGAGCTAGAAGGACCAAGTTCAAACCCTGTTGCTCTAGCTAATTGCCAAGTGCCTGTGATATGTAGCAGTGATAACTGTATACCTGGGTGACTGCAGGTTCATTACAGTACTTACCTCCCAGGGGTTTGGGGAGGATGAGTTAATATTTATGCAACACTGAAAAAAGGGCTAAAATTGCTAAATATTATTAGTCACTACAATATTCTGCCAACCAGCTCTTCGCTGTTTTAAGTTACGTACCATTAATTCTTCTTCCAACTGTTAAAAGGAACAATTATTTCCTGTGAACCAACCATTACGATAGTATTCTAACACATTCAGCCTTTCTTCAGCTCCAAAAAGCCATTTGCTTAAAACTGTAAAGAGAACCTGAATCTCACTGCTCCAGAGAAAATAAAACTCATCAAGCGCTTACCTTCGTTAGCAGCTTCTCTCTCCCTGTGTTTGGCATCAGCTTTATCCAAGTAGGTGAAACTTGGCCTCAGTTGTAGAATTCCATGCAGTGGAGTTAAATGAAGTTCCCCTATAGAACACAACAATTCTAGTACATCAGGATGACAGTCTTCCTCACCACATCTTTGCAATGTCATCGTTCCAATTTAAGATAAAAGTCTGATGAATTTTAACTTTAAATGAGTTCCATTCTGCTTAGGCAGTTTAATCTGTCATTTTCTGGTTCACACATGACCCAACCTTTACAAGGAGAACCCTCCTGGTAAGGTATTTACTATTCAAGAAAGTGTATGTTTCATAAGGTCAGCTGATCAGACTAATTCTCTGACACACACTGGGAAGTCAGTGCTGTTGAGTCAAATCTTGACTGGTGATTCAGCATCAAAAGCCTTGCCCAATTTACAGCATAATCTTGGTCTACATCAGAATTTGCTGTCCTAAGCCCTCTTCTAAATAACATCACCCTAAACTCCAGACCAAAATACATGGCTGTTTGCACAGAAACAAAAGTTTAGAGCAGCCCCTGGCCTCCTACATCAAACACGATTATTTATGCCTTCATGACAAAAGCAAGCAGAATAAAGTGACATCACAAATCCATAATGTAAATCCCAGAAACATTTTGGAACACATCACTACTCCTACACCTTTTTAGTATATCATGTAAGAAAGAGTTGGAGGAACAAAGAAAGGCCCAGAATCTACAGAACGAGATGGGCATGTTTTTTATTATGCCTAATATTAAAAAAAATTGCCCCACAAACAATCATGGTTTTGGGTTATAAGTTTTGGTAGGGTATCAGTGGAGTCTAAAAGCTATAATAGCTTTGTTGCCTCATTTACACCATCTCTACAATTCCTCACTGGAATCCCAAAGACCTTGAAATACTAATAGTTAAAATTATCCGCTACAGCAATGTGTGTCTAGGAATCAACAGCCATTAAATAAAAATAAAGGCTAAGACAAAGAACATAGTTGTCTTGTTTCAAGCACCCAGCACGTTCAAAAATGGTTTTGTTTTGGGTGAATGGGTGAAAGAGAAAAACAAAAATCACCTTTCCTATAGATAGCAGCAGCATAGCGGGAAACATTACTGGCAGCCTGTGTAGAGCAGAAGGTTTGCTTGTCCATGAGCTTCCTGTAAGCAAAGTAAAACAATGCGATTACATTGGGCGACAACAACAGGTAAGAATGGGAAGACTGAAGCAGAGCTATTGCTGATTTCCAAAATGAAATAATTAACCTTTTAGATCACTGTAAGTTACACATGCAGCAAATTTGTTGACTTGGCACTCTGCCCCTTTATTTAATTACATTAATCATTGTGGACTGCAGCAGTCACAGCTCTGTCTCCAAAACTGGTTGCATCATGGATTCATCCAGTCTGGAGTGCTTTCAAAAGGGTTGAGAGGTTGGTACCCAACTATCCAGAGATGCCCTGCTGGTTTTCACTCTACAGCATGTGACACTGGAACAGGCAGCCAACTGTGATGAATGCTACAGAATGGTAAGAAACTACTGTATGAATCTTATATGTACTTTTATGGGCTTCCAAGCAACCCCACATTCTTGGCTCCATGTGTACGAAAAGGAATGCTTCCTGCAAGAACTAAAGCCAGAGTAGAATTACAGCAAATTCCCAATGCTGAAACAAGGAGATTATCTAGTTTTTTTTTAAGGTTGTCCTCTTCCCCTCCAGGAAGAAACAAACTGCTTTGACCTATTTGAAGACGCCTAAGAGGATCGAGGACATGAAACTCTCCTTTGACACTCTGCCCTAGAGCGATGTCTGATCTGCCTAGGTCTGTACAGGGAAGATAGGTTACCACCTGGGTAAGCAAGGTGTGGACAGCCGCTTTTACTGTTGGATAGTCTGTTTTCTCTGAAACATTTTGGTCCCAAATAATCACTACTTTGCTCTGAAAGCCTGCCATTGCCCCAGTGGCTAAAAAATTCAAGCAAGACTCCTGAGCTGACCACAGTGTACTATAACAGTTTGCTGACCTAGAGGGTATGGATGGCAGGATTTCAATCTGAGGAAGATGATGGCTAGGGACCAAGAACTAAGTCTGGTGCCCTTGAAGAAACTACAAGAGAGATGGAGAGATTAGATGTTTAACTACCTTGAGAACTATGACACCTGCTATCTGGATCCTTCCTCTAGGAGAGCTTATTCATTTACATTACTAACTACATATGATCCAATCATATAAACTGCTCAATTAACATTTAATATTGGATTAATATGTAATATTTAAGCACTCTTTAGGTCCTTAAAGATATCCTTATTCATGAAAGTACCTACGTATTTCCCTAGATTCAAATGTATGCTTTGCTGAATCAGGGGGGGAATTAGGGTGGAAGTCATGCTTATCTGAGCCAAATGGAAATCATTTCCTCTAGGAGAACTTTCCCCAAACTTAACCATCATACATATGCCTGAATTTTATTTTTACAGCTAAAGGAACAAGCAGCTCTCAGATTACTGCAAGTATAAGTATCTGTCACTTTCTCTCAGCTTATTTTGTGCATATTTTAGCATATGAAAACAGTCACATTCAAAGTTTGTCAGATTCTTTGGTGGTTGCATGGATCTTGCACAGTGAGGTGGAGGGAGGGGAAGGACAGAACATGAAAAATTAGGGAACGGTGCTGCAAAGTCACAAGAATCAGTAGGGGGATCAGGGACAGACAGACAATCAGATACTACTTGAAATGTTTTTAAAACTGACTTATATTTTAAGTTGACTGTCTCAAAGCTCAAAATACACTGACCAGATACTAGCAAATGTGACTGGAGATTTTTGGGTGCCCAACTTAAAGCACTTTACAAAGGCTGGCCTTCCACACAAGTAGGGATGGAGACTCAACCCTTCCTGAAATTCAGCTCCTGTTAAAGTTGTCTCAAAAGCTGGGCACCCAAAAATTGACCAATCCAAAAAAAATCATGGGTTACTTTTGAAAGTCTCAGCAACGAACATCCTCATTTCTCCTCAAGACTGAACTTGTGCTTACTTTGACCTTTCTCTAAAATCTTGGTGATCCATCTGGATCCTTAATTGACAAGAGTGTTAAGGCAAAGGTGATACCTACGAGGAATATGTATTGGTTTCATCTGTGCAGGTCCCATCCACGTTAAGAGCAATCTGTTCTCCTTTGCTGCGGCAATAGTTGGGATTCAAAGTATCAATGGCCATTTCAAGTTCAACCTAATCATTGATAAAATAAGCAAGCACCAATAATTAGCTAAACATAATCGTTTTTCATCTACAACGAAACTTAAGTGCTCTTTCTGCAAAGACTAACATAAAAGGTACAATCAACTTTGTTCAAAGGACTATTCATACACATAAACTGTATGCAAAGTTTAAGCATATGCATATATCTGAAGAACTAAGGGTATAATTCTGAACCTCTACATCAATATCAACAATAGATATAACAGTGATCAGGATTCCTACTGAAAAGTATTTTAAGTATATTGTTTGTGCTGCAAAGAGACTCGGATGATTCTGAATCCTACTTTTAAAATCAACAGTGACAAGATTAAAAAAGAAAAGGCAATTAACAAAGGATGCTCAGTTCTGGATGCCCCTGCCCTGCTAAGCATGTCAGCAATTCTAGTGCAAAGCATCTCCTTCAGCAAATAGTATCAGAGAGTTCTTCCCAACACAACATACACATTTAGGTGCATGGTTATGGCCAATAAAGTTGTGTAATTCCCACTGGCATTAATGCACACTGATGTCCAAGAATAACATCTAAGCCATAATGTTTGTATTTTAAAATTTGCCCATGAGATTTAGGTACATAATTTCCTGGGGAATTTAGTATGGGAAAACAGTCTAAATCCTTTCTGTTAGCTCAAACAGGGGGTGGAGAGGGGAGCAGGAACAGGAAAGGACAACCATCCTAGCTTTGCTAAATTTTCTCTTTACTATCTTGTCAGTCTCAAGTTGTTCAGTGCTGTCCATCAAATATAAGAGCAACCCATCCCTTCCTCCTGCTCTAGGCCCATTCAGAAACAATGAAGCCACATCTACATTTCCCCAGCACTTGGGCAAAGCAGCACAATAAACGATGCAGTATTTGTGCTCCATTTGGAGGTAAGAAACCCAACTCCAATCTTATACTGGAGCAAGACTGCAGACATGAGCAGAGTTGCTTGGAATTTACATTTGTGTTATAGGAAAAACACAGAACCGAAACATCCCCCACTTGTGGATGGTGCCAAAGCCCTTATAAGTTCCTATGTCACATCCATCTTCAACATTCTTCTTTCAACCTGTATCACAGAATTAGTAATCATCAAATGAGCCACAGTGCTAAATGTGCCCGGCAGGCTTTCAGGTTTCTATGGGGTTTAGATTGCAATGTTTTGCAATTCCAGATGTTTTTCCAGAGACAACACGCATCATAAATGCAGAACTTGCACTCCGGGATCTTTTCTTTGCCATCTTCCACAATTAAATCCTGATGATCACAGCCAGATCATAGCAGGGCTTTTATGTGACAAGGCATATCTGACTTGCATCTGCCGTTAGTGATTCTGTATTGTTTTAAATCCTACACCCATGTACAGCCCTCCCTATTGACGAGGCAGGAATTTGCTGTCACCCTGTAGCTTCAGCAGCTTGCAAATGCCAAGCTCAAATTGACAGAGACAAGTCAATGAGCAAAAGCAACATCTACAGAGAAACAGTACTGCAAAAGGGGTGAAGGCAATAGAATTCAGTAATGATTTCTGGTGTCTTTTGGTTATTTATTGGGTAAACTCCAATTCCGTTTTTTTTGTATAGAAATGTCCAACTGGTCAAATTCAGAAGTCCCATTTATAAGTTTAAGAACAGCTTATTATGAGATTTGGGATAACTGTGGAGACAAACAGCTTTCTCTCTGCTTTCAATTGGAGAGCTACAAAAAGATGCTTGCAAAACTAGACCTTGATCAAGATCGTTGAGTTGGGAAGCTCCTGTCTAAAGGCCCCTCTCACTCATTTCATGCTTGACTCTGACCTCACTTACACTACTATATGCTGGTTTAAGCCAGCACAATAAGCAAGAGCAGAATCAAGTCCTCTGCTGATGCCAAAAAACTTAGCACAGAGCACATTACCAAAACTCAGCCATTCTCTGAATATCACAGTGGCACTGAAAACATTTTAAAACTTGGATTATTGGCACAAACATCCACAGAGCTGAACCAGCTGTATCACCTGTGCTTGGCTACAATGGCTCTACATGTGATTTTAGGATTTTTATATCAAAGAAGTATCCTCTCCATTACTGCATCATGAACTTAATTGTCAACAAAAAATCCCTGCCAGAAAAAGCTCCCTTAAATGTTATTTCTCAGGCATAATGAAAGTCACTAATCCAAGAGATCTGGTCCCACAAGTTGTTGTACTCCCAACAACAGCTTAATAGTACAATTTGTTGTTCTTCTGCAGCACTCCACAGCCAGTATAAAGCAAGAGTTTCAAATCAGTCTTATGTGACACCCACCTTTTGCTGCTTTGGTTTTATTTTTGCTGACAGATGCATCACATCATCGTAGGTCATGGAAGAGGGACGAATTGGATACTAGAAAACAAACATTTCAGTGTCCGTCAATCAAAGCACTACACAGAAGTCAATTAACCAAACCCTTCCCTACCCTCAACTCTGCACAACCACTTCCTGAGGTGCAGAGAAAATAAATGATTTTGACTGACCCATTGAGTCATTACACAGATCAGACCCAAAAATACTGATCCCCATTCCCTGGCCCTCTGCTCTAGCCACCAGCAGACTGCCAACTGAATGAACTTCAAGAAGCCAGAAAACAGGGAAATGTACCTACTCATAGAAAGAGATTGCCCAGAATCTACATTTTCAGAAATCAGATCCCAATGGTATTAATTTGTTGGAAATTTATCACTTAACCATAATGAGATTTTAAGTTTATACATAACTTTGCATTGCATAACCCCCAGGTGCTTTTACAAAAGTGGGTACTATTATTTCTATTTTACAGACAGGAAAAGTGAAGCCTAGGAAATATAAACAACCTGGCCAACAGCTTATATGGATTCAGAGGCAGAGGTGGCACATTAAAACTCTACTCTCTTGATTCTTCTTTTCCCTACAATATAGAGGACAGGTCAGATAATTCCAATTAATGCAAGTTATGGGCATAAATCTCTGAAGCATTACTGCCAAATTAAATGGCTGAAGAAACAAACATATAAATGAATAACTTCACAAGCAAAGAGTGCAAAGGTCTTTAAGACGGGAGGGAGAAATAGCTGCAGTAGGAGGTAAACAATTCACTACCCACTGCTGTTTTCCTTTACCAGCATTCTTGCATCTGCATTTGACTCAACAGGCCTTAATGTGGGTCACAGAAAGTCATGTTTTAGTTACCAGTATTAATTAAGTTATGTTAAAAGTATATTATGCTTACTTAAAATAAATTTGGGGAGGGAACACTTAGACAGCCGTTTATACAGATCACAGACAAGAAACTGTAGCCTTAGCAAAACAGTTTAAACAAGATAATGGCTGCAGACAGCAAAGTCCTGCCACTGGTTGAAGCAAAGTAGAGAGAGGTTAACAGCAGCCTATTGCCATCACTGGCCATTGCACTTTGTGACAATCATGTAATATGAATACATACTTTGAGTGCTTGAGGCCTATCCAGACCCACCTAATTCAGGCACTTGGAGAGGTCCAATTATTCTGTGGTCTAGACAGACCTGCACTCCCAGGAAAGCTAATGCACTGGGAAGTTCACCAAACATCCCCAGCAGTGAAAAACCTCTTGCTCCAACTGCAGCTGGCACACAGAAAAGTGCCTACAGAAAAGTACCTAGCAAGTGTGTAGCGTGCACGCTGCTGCCACGTCCCCGGCCTAGCTAGTCTGACAATAATGATGTAACATTAAAACCTTGAGTCCTGTAGGTAAAGGTTCTGCAGCGAACTTTTACCTGAGGACAGGCTGATCCTAAATACATATAATATTAGCACGCACAGTAGAGACCCGGCAACAGGGATTTTGGTGCCAAAAGTGGTGACCATTATTCCCCGATGTAAAGTGAATGATGACTGGTCAGAAGTGTGAAAAGTAATAAATTTGTTTCAACATGAAGATTGATGGAAGCACCAGCTGTATGAGTGTTTGAATGGCAGGCGCCCTGGAGACATGGTTGGGTTGATTTTGAGGGCTAAAAAGGGCTCAAAATCTCAGAGCTCTGCTGTCTGTGTGCCTTGCGTGAGTCTGGTGTATGTGCTGAGAATCTGTGTCTCTGAGGTTGAGAGATTTGTGAGTCTGAAGCCTGCGTCTGAAGACAGACTGCTTAGGTCTAGTGAGACTGAGACTAGATGAGATTACGGGTGTTTTGTGAGTGTTTAGTGTCTGTAGAGCAACTGGAGGTGACTGTGCATCTCAGGTAGAGCAAGACTCCACAGCGATCCCTCTGGGAGTGCAACCACAAACCAGGACCCGTGACAGCAGGCCAACACTCTTGTGGTAATGTATCACCTATTCCCTGGATTGAAGGAGAGAGAGTACCCTAGAGATGGGAAGATCTCCTGGGAAGGTGGGGAATTAGTACAGTTCTCATTGTAAGCACAGAGCCAGAGAGCCTGTGAAAGCCAGGCTCTGGTCTATGTGCTTAGTGTAACTGTGTGCAGCTCTCAGACTGACAGCCTGCATTCTGCTCTCTCTCTCATTTTCTTACTCATCAGGGATCCTGGTTTTCTCTGATTAAAAACTGCAAATTCTCTGATTAGAAACCCAAAATCCGTGATAAAAATTAAAGGCTCCCCCCACAGCTCCTCCTAGTGCTGCTGGTGCCCCACACTCCCCCCAACAGTCTCAACAGCCCTCCTGATGCCCCTCGCAACAACCCCCCAGACCCACAGACACAGACTCTGACACCCACCCCAGCAGGTAAGTGTGTGTGGGGGGAAGAGGCAGGGCAGGGCAGGGGAAAGGGAAGGTGCTGGGGGGTAGATCAAGAAGGGGAATGTGCCCCCATGCCCACTCACAGAAGCAGGGCCAGGGGGTGAGGGAAGGGGTGCCACTCTGTGGGCCACACACGTCGGCCAGCTTGACAGGAGGTTTGCACATGCAGGCCGTCACCCCAACTCTGCCACTGCACCCTGCGCTACCATCTCAAGGCCACCTGCACAGCTTTATGGGCAAGAGGCGCAGGGCATGGCAGCAGCAGTGTGGTGGCAACCACTGTGTGCGGGCCACATACGGGCTGCCTGGCTGGGGGGTGAAATGGGGGGCTTGCATACAGCAGCATGCCCCGCAACTGGCTGCATGGCTCTGTGGAGGTGCAGGGTGGTGGCAGCTGCATGCAGGGTGGGGGGGACGGGCTTTACCGGCAAGCACTGCCACTGTGGAGCCATACCCTTTGCCCCTGGATCCTAGAGGTATGTGGGACTTGGGGGCTGTGGGGCAGGGCTAGGGAAGATGGTCGGGGGCTGAGGGAGTGGTGGGTGCTGACGGCCCCAGGTGGCACATCACAGCTGGTGAGGACAGGGGTGCCCCTCTGTGGGGGGCTTTGTGGGCAAGAGATGCAGGGTGCAGTGTGGTGGTGCCTGCCATGTGTGGGCTGCACACATGCTGCCTGGCCGCCTGCCCAGGGGAGGGGGAATCTGGCATGCGGCTGGAGCACAGCTCTGTAGCCATCTCTGCAGCCACAGCGAGGGATGGCGAGGGGGGCGTGGCGGGGGGGTCTTGCACACAGCGCCTGCTGCTGCTTACCTAGAGGCCCGTGACGGCGGTGACAGCCACTGCCTACAAAACCTCATGCTGCTGCTCCGGAGCCATGCTCAGAGCCGTGCAGCAGGCTGCTGGGCAGCAGCAGCAGAGTGGTGACCCCACGCACAGCTCTGGGAACAGCTCCATGCCGACAGGTTTTGTAGGCAGCAGCTGTCACTGCCATCACGGCCCTCCAGGTAAGTGGCAGCGCCGCATGCAAGCCCAAGCCCCCGCCTCCTCCCCCCCCGCGCCCCCATCCCTTGCCATGGCTGCAGAGCTGGCCACGGAGCTCTGCTCCGGCCGCAAGCCAGCCTCTCTCCCCCGGGCAGGTGGCCAGGCGGCACGTGTGCGGCCCGCACAAGGTGGGCACCACCACCCTGTGCTCCACATCACTTGCCTGCAAAGCCCCCCGCAGAGGGGCACCCCTGCCCTCACCCCCTGGCCCTGCTCCCAGCTGCAATGTGCCACCAGGGGGCCAGCAGCACCCCCTGCTCCCTCAGCCCCCAACCATATCTTCCTAAGCCCTGTCTGACGCCCCACTTACCTCCATGCTCCAGGAGTAAAGGGCGAGTGTGAGCCTGAGCCTGGCCTTGGCTGCCTCAGAGGCTCAGGCTCAGGCCCCCTGCCCTCCCCACTCCAGCCAGGGCTGGGGGTTTCCCGCCTTTTTTGCAATCGGCTCTTGTAGGCTGGAGCAGTGACAGCCTGCAAGAGCACTTTGCAAAAGTGGAGAATCTGCAGATTTCTCTGCTAAAAAGAGAAATCTGTGTTTTCTCCAATAAAAACAGGGAACCCTCGGTTTTCTCCTTTTTTCCTTGGGAAATTGAAAACCCAGATCCCTGTTTATCATTGCGTATAATCTTGCAATTATTGTAAATATTGCTGCTGTCTGTTATCATTAACGCAGTCCTGCGGTTTCCAGTTTAACTGAAGAGTCTGCTCATTTATTTTTTCGGAGGGGTAGCACTGGGCTGCAAGTGAGTACCCTGTTTAAAATCACCTGTCACCTTCAAAATCCTTTCCCTGGGCTGGATTTAGAGAGGAGTAACACCTTCATTTGCTTAATTAAGTGTCCAGAACTTAACAAGTGATGGTGTCCAACATCACCCACAAATTGTAAGACTGGGATCCACAGTAATGTTAAGAGGAGTTACTGCTTGGTAAAACAATACTTAAAAAAAAAAAAATGATTAAAAGAAAATAAAGATGTGACTACCTGAAATAGATAGAGCTTCTCCAGCAGGCTTCTGGCCAGATACACATCAATCTGACAAAACAAAAGAAACAAGTTTCACTGGATAGGAAGCTGTATCTTGAGTACCACTGAAAATCGCTAGCCTGGGGAGAAATTAGCTACAAACTCTGGGCAGGTCTGTGAGCCTTGTGCAAACCTGCTCTTTGAGAATGTTCATTTAAGAATCAAAGGGGTGTCTACTTCTGCCAGGACATGACACAGAAGCTAGTATATTTGGCTGAAATTCAGATTCTCCCAAAGCAAGGTGGGAAATGCATCTGATCAAAGAGAAAGGAACTAGCTCTCAGTGGGGTTGGTGTAAGCCTCATACTTCAGCTCCAGCCAGAGAGGCAGGGACAGAGGTGACGGCAGGGGGAGCAGAAGCTACGAGGGGGTCAGGGAAGATGCTCTCGCTCCAACCCCAGGCCCAGGCTGGGGCCAGAGTTAGAGCCACAGCAGCCACCTGCCTCTCCTGTATGTACCTGAAATCTGAGATAACATACTGAATGAGGGAGAAAACCTTATCTTGGATTCAAGTAAATACAGTACTTGGCTTTTACTGTAAAGACAGATAAAAATATTAAGATTAAACCATGTATAATTTAACAAGCTCCCTAGCCAATGCTCCAAAACTTAACCCTGCCAGCTGAAGGCCTGCCCAAGCAAAAAGGTCTTACAATGCTTCTCCTTCCAACACCCAACAATCGGCGTGTGTGGGGATTTGTATCAGGAACCAGTAGTATATTGTAGCAATTATTTGGCACCTGACAATCCTCTTCAAAGCAAAACTGTCCAGTCTTCATTTCAGACTGGAAACAGGCAACTGTTTCTTTTATCAGGAGCAGTAAACACATGCACCAGCCATGTTGTGTTTATACCCTTTCTAATCCAAAAAAAAAAAAAAAAGAAAAAATTCACTCTTTCTATTTAAAGCTCTTCTAACTTTCCTAAGGGAACTTTAGTGTACATGAACGATGTCCGACTGACAAATCTGGGGCTTCAACTTATCCACCAAATGGACACAGTGACAATGGCCTAGTTTCTGGATGCTGGCTCGGAGCATGACTTGCCACTGATCAGAGAAAATGCAGGCTGTGCACCGAATCCTCATATCTTTTGTATGCTATTGTTTACTGACCATCAGACAGCAACTCAGCTCAGTGATATTCTTTCAGGAGAGCCAAAAGCTAAGAAACCTAAATATGAGGAAAGGTACACAGTTGTCCAGTGTATATCTACCTCTTGTATAATTGGGTCATCTTCTTCATTTGCCATGCTAGAATGGTAAAAGCTGTCTTGGGCTCTCTAGCACAATCTGAAAGAGAAGAAAAATACCACATCAAGCCTGGGCTGTGAAAGTTAGTTCCCTGGCCCTTACTGAACAGGAGTATTCACGGGCTGCCATCCAGGGGAAAGCAGAACCTTGGCTGTGGACTTAGTCCAGAGATGTCTGAGTTGTGACAGGCGTGGTTAACTGCAGAAGCATCACAGGAGAAGCAGCCTGGTGCATGGCTGTGGCACTTAACTTGGGTGGCCTTGTATAGTTTCTGGCCAGTCTCTACTGTTCACCATAACCATAATGCTCCGACCAGCTCAAGGCCCCATCCAATTGCACGATTTGCACTGCCATAACAAGGACCCTAGCCTAGGATTCAGAAACACTGGATTGTAGCCCAAACTCTTCCACTGCCCTGGTCAATTCACTCTGCCCTTCACAACAGGGGAAGCAGGCACTCTTTGTCTGCCTGGTCTAGTTAAACTACAAACTGTTTAAGGCAAGGACTGTTCCTTACTACGTGCTATACAGTGCCAAGGGAAATACAGTATCAACTGCTGAGATCAGGGCTGTAAGAAACAGGAAGCAGTGAGCTTGATTCAGCCTAGTGGTTGTGGGACACCCTCTCCCAGGGTGTGGGAAACCAAGGTTAAATTCTCTCCATTCCCGGAGGGATTTGTACTTGTCATTTCCTAACTACCAGGCTACAGGACACTGATGAAAGGCTGCACTCAAGCCCTCCTTTTAAAACTGTTCCACTCTCTAGAAAAAAGTTAACGATTCACTGAACCAGAGTCAGAAGGACTGTAGCGTGTTGGTGTGACCACTGCTGGGCCGGGAGAAGGCCCTCATTCTGGTCCCTGCTCTAAGGACTGGTTCTGTATTTTACATGATGTTCCTTTGTGTGTCTACCCCTTGGTTATTAGAAGTGCCAGTAATTTTCCAATTCCTTTAAAAGATGACTAGAAGTACTTCTAATACAGGCAGGAAGCATATAGGGAGGAAGCATCGTTACCAAAACCAGTTTTATAACATTCATAAAAGCAACTTTCCATAGTGAAGAAAGCTAAACTAAACTCAAGGATTTCAAAGACACAAAAACAGAACTGTATGAAACCTTTTCAACAGAAATATAGTAAAGGAAGAAAGAAATACATGAACAGTAGAAGAATAACAGAAAAAAATTGAGATATATAAATAAATATGCTTGATTTGTAACTGAATAGATAGCACAAAGTCGTCTTATATCAGTTTTGGATTCATAAAAGGGGCTAGAAGTGCCAATCATTATTGGTCAATTAAACTGAGAGAACATGTGACACTGATACACACATGCAGACAGCAACACGAGCTACTTTAGAACAGGTGAAAAAAAAATCATATCCAACAGAAATTGCAGGTAGCATTTACAGAGATATAATCCAGCTACCCAAAAAGATGACCAGAGCCAGGATATTAGGGTATCCCAAAAAGTGAGCCTCGGGATCTTGAGCAATCAGAAAACAAAGACTCCTGTTTTATGTCTCTCTGAAAAACAGCATCTCCAACAGCACAGTGTCCCCTGCAACACCGAGACTGTAACACATTTCTGCTTTTGTGGGTACATGGAGATGTTCCTGAAGTCCCTGGACACATAGGGAGAAACCCAAAACATTTCCCAGTGCCATGTGTCACAGTACTAAAAGGCCGAGAACCGCTGTCCCACTGATCCACTGGCTCCTTCCCAGGACCGAAGGGAGACTGCCACCTTCTGAGTTACTGGCATCATTTCCTGCAGCGTCCAGGTTTGCCTCAAGAGCTTCACATCTAAATACCGGTGCTGCTCCTGTTTAACTCAGGCTTGGCTAGCATCCGGCAACTCGGGGCCTGCTAAAAGGCTTTCCATAAGCCCCTGAAAGGCAATTCCACATGATGTTTACCAGGCTCTTTACCAGGCCTGTCCATGAACAGGTTTGGAAGAGGACTTCCTGCTAATGACCAAGGAGCTTACAGGGATTTGTTGTGCAGCAAGGCTCCCATCACAGGGTGCTGTAACTTCTGCCCGGCAGACCCTGCTACAGGGATTTAAGGAGGTCCCTCATCAAGCAAGCACCTCTTTTCAGTGCCTCGGCATTTGTGTAGCGGCGTGCACAATCCCTCGGGCCCTTCCGCTCACTCCCTGCTAGTGACCACGTTAGGGGTGAAAACAACCCCGCCACACCCCAGGACACCTGGTCAGTGAGTCAGGGAAAGCAGGCACCATGTGGCCTGTGGCCCAGGTGGGGCGGCCTGCACCCTGCCACTCCCTGCTGCCAAAACCTTTTTTTAATTTCATTTTTGGTAACTGGAGAACCTACTTTCTCGCGGCACCCTGATGCCAGGCAGGGTGGGAGGGCAGGGGGCAAAACGAGGGTCGGAGGCAGAAATGCTGCTGGGAGGACGGAGGTGGCTTGCTGTGAGCCAGGATGCAGCAGTGCCTGAGCCAGGGAGCCGGCTGCCAGGCAGGCACCGAGGCCTCCATCTCCCCGCAGCACTTTCCCAGGGCACTGGCGGGGCGAGGGCCCTGCTTTTATGTTTATTTTTTTGCAGGGGGAAATAAGCGTCCCAAAAGCGGGACCAGCCCCGCAGTCAGGGACAGGCTCCCGACCCCCGCCCAGCGCTGCCTGGATCCGGCGGACCCCGGCCCGGCGCTGTCAGCCGGGCCTGATCTCCATCCTGCGGCGCGGCCCCGCCCCGGGCCCCGGCGGCCGGCCCTGCCTATCCCTACCTGCGGGGAGCGGCGGGCGCCGGTGGCCCCTCAGCGCGGTGCGGCTCCGGGGCGCTCTCAGGCGGCGGCCATGTTGCTCCCACTCCGGCAGACACGTGGGAGGCCCGGCCGGACCTCCTTTTACCCACAATGCTGCGGGCGGCGGGCCGGGCCGGGCCGGGCCGGGCCGGGCCGGCAGGCGGCGCTGCGGAGCGGCCGGGAAAGAGCGCAGGGACAAAATGTTCTGGCAGCGGTGGGATTCGAACCCACGCCCCCGAAGAGACTGGAGCCTTAATCCAGCGCCTTAGACCGCTCGGCCACGCTACCCAGATGATGGGGCTGTCTGCTGCGGCCCACTTATCTCTGTGTTATCTTCTAGAGCCAGCGTGGCCAAGGCTTTGCCCCACCGGCGTTTGTCCGCATTTCCCCTTGTGCTGAGAGAGCCTGAGCTTGTCCGGGTTTCCCCGGTGCCCCTGCTGCCTCCGTCCCCTTGCAGCCCCCAGGCTGTGCTGTGATCCCGAGTTTTGCTAACTTCAGCCTGGGCCTTGTTGCATTTCGTCCGCGGCGCCTCTACCCGCGCTCTGCCGCGGCAGCTGGAGACCCACCTCTGTGCACGGGGCAGAGCAGAGCCGGGGGCCCCCCAGGACCAACACTCAAGGGAAACAGGGTGTGCTACCTGGGGTGCTGCTCACATGCAAGGGCTCCTTGGCTCTGTCCTTTCTTTCTTGCCAGCGCTTCTGCAGCTGGGGGAAACTGAGGCGCAGGGAGTGCGCACCACTGGCTACACTTGGATGTGGGGCATAGGGAGGGGCAGGCTCATGCCCATGGGTAGAGGGCCAGAAAGTCTCCTGGAGGCAGTGCACAGACCACACGCGCACGCGAAGGGCAGAGGTGACTGATAGGGGGTGCATGTGCCCCCCTCAAGGGCCAACACTGATGCTGTCGGTAGGGCCGGTGCCCTCCCTGACAGGGTCGGCAGCTTCTGCAGGTGCCCCCCCAGATTCAGGAGGCACCAGTCACCCATGCCAAAGGGGGAGTAACTTCTGGCGTTTCTCAAGGGCGCTGGGCAGAAGCCACTGGGAGCCAAACCTTCCCGTCACTTGTCTGCCACAAGGACCCAGCTGCTGTTCGGGGGCGCTGTTCTGAAAAGTCTCCAGCTCTGGCATTTCATGCCCCCAAGGCCCCTCATACTTGTACTTCCTGCCATGGTGGAGTTGGGCTTTCAGCACGATAGGCCAATTTCTGTTGCCAGTATCCCAGACTCAATAATAGCAGTGTGGGCTGCCTAAAGCTGGGCGCACCTATATGTACATTCATGAAGGACTGGTGCCTTCTGAGACTGGGGGGGCACAATTTGTAGGCGGCAGTGTCAGCCGCAGGGTGGCGAGTGGCAACTACCCGCAGAAGTCAGCAGCAGGGGTGGGGGTTGTAGCGAGCGGCGATGGGTGACTGCCCACAGAAGCCAGCAGCGACAAGCAGCAATTGGTGGCCGGCTGCAGAAGTCACCAGTGGCAGCAGCAGCAAGTGGCGACTGCCCGCAGAAGCTGCGGTGGTGGCAGCGGGGAGGGTGGCAAGTGGAAGCCAATCTCAGGGGGGGCATGTGCCCCCCCCATACCTCCTTATGAGTCACCTATGCATACAATACTGCACTTTTCCTAATGCGCATTAAATTTAGCACCTTGGGGCACTTTTACACATGCTCTGCGGGGTGGGGAGCTTGAATTAGAGCAGCTCACGCTCTAATTAAAGTGCCATAGCAGCTTCTGTATCAGTGTCCCTGAACTTCAAAATGGCAGCAGGGGCATTTGAACTAAAGCCCGTTTAACAAGCTTTAGTTCACGCTCCCCTGTTGCCATTTTGAAGCGAGGGGACACAATACGCAAGATGTGGGAGGCTGCTGGAACACAGTCATTGCCACGTTCCAGCAGAGTCAATTACTTACAACGCACTGAAGCGGCCTCCAGGCTCGTGTACAGGCACCCTTCAATGTGAGGTACTCAATTAAAGCACATTAGGCTGCTCTAATGTGCAGTAGCACAAATGCATGTGTTTTAGGTAACACTGGACACCTTCACTTAAGATTAGGAGCTAATTACTGCATGTGTCACCATCTACATGTGCAGATGCTTATTGAACAGTAATTTGCTCTAATCACTAGTATATTTGCTACCTGCAAATGCAAGTAGCAAACAGTCAAGATTACTTACTTACTTATTATGTACTGCCTGCCTGGGAGTGGGGACCGGGAGATCCTTATTGGGGAGCTCCCTGACAGCTGGAGCTGCCAGCTTCCACTTCAGGATGGGGAGTGGGGGCCTAGAGCTCCCCCTGGCCGTTGCAGAGGCCCAGTGCAGGGCCACAGGGTGTGGGAGCAGTCTGCTGTTAGGATCTGCTTCTGCATCCCTGCATGTGTAGCCGCATACCCAGGAGTTTACTTTAAAGCGAATTGCTCCCAGATTATTTGCACTTTTCACACAAGCGCATAATGCCTATTTTACTATGCATTAGCATAATAGCAGAGTTTTTTATGCCCTGCTTTAATGTGCAGTAAAATAGGCTACTGCGCATTAAAGCGCACACGTAGATGTACCCATTGTGATCCTCGCAGAGGATGATGGAAAATCGATCTACCCCTGGGAAGGGCAACTGGGGATTAAGAGCACTTCGTCCCTTGGAAAGGATGTTCAGCTGAGACCCAGATTGAGTGATCACTAATGATCCATAGGGCTTCTTGGAAGAGCAGGTGTTAGGTCAACTCCCCTGGCCACATGATCATGTGTGTGTTTACATTGAACTTCACTGTGAGCTTGGGCCTGTGCCCATGCCTGTCCCATGACTGATTCACCCAGTCACCAATACACCTGCATCCCAGGGTGAGTGCAAGATGAGTCCATAATCTATGGCTTCACAGGCTGTACCCCACAGGTGCTACCCACCTCTGAACTCTGGTTGCAGCATAGCTGTGCGCAGGAAGTCTTCCTCTATCATCAGTCCCACAATCCCCTGTCCTGTTCCTTCCAGCCTGTCTGTACTCCACTGCCTTCCTCTATTGCCCAGAAGCAGGGTCATGCTTTGTTAACTCCCTGGTCAGAGCACAGCCCATCATCTTCTGGAAGTGCCACTAGCAGGCACCACTGACTCCTGCTGGAAAGAGTACAGCAAGCACCAGTTTCAGCCTGGTCAACACTTCTCTCAGTAACAGTGTGCACATCTGTGCTCAAAGTGCCTAAATGGTAACGAAGTCACAGATTTCTGTCAGCTTCCCCAAATACCAGTGGCAGTTGACAGGAAGTATGTGTGGACAGTCCTTTTCTTGTGCCAGGTCTAGCAGCTATCCCAAAGCAATTCCAGTGTCTAAATTCCTCCCTCTAAATCCTGCAATTTTGGGACATACTCAGCCCCTGGTAGCATGCACATGCAAGCAGGCAAACATGCCATGTAAAGCTGCTATAAAGGACAAACACAGATCCAAACCCTGTGCTCCTGCCTGGCATAGGAAGGAGGTGCTGGATTTCCTCAGCCTGTGGGAGAAGGGCCTGTCCAAGCCCTGCTCCTGGGGAACCACACTGTATACAGGGCAAATGTGGAGGGCGTGGAAGCAAAGGGCTACAAGGAGGATTTCTGGGCCAAGGCCAAGGCCCTTCAGCAAGCAAATAGCTTGAGTCGTCCTGCCAAGTGACACCCACGATGCATCCCTTTTTCATGGTGCTCCATGCCCCTAGACCTGCTCCTGGAAGTGAGCATTTCAAAGGACAATTTTCAAAGGGAACTCAAGGAGGAAACCATCACACCCTGCATCAAAGAGGAGGATACTCCTTCTGTGAGGATAAGGCAGAGATACTAAAACCCCCACAACCTCTCCTCAGACACCCACTATTCAACTGCCAGCACAGCTGATGCTAAGGCCAGAGCAGCAGTCAGGAAAGGGAGCTCTGGAAAGTGCTGCATTTTCTCCTCTTTTTCCTCCCAGTACACACATTTCTTCCCCAGGACATTCTCCCCAGCCCAGATAATGCAGTCACATTTCCTTTCCTGCTACTGCTGTAAATACAGGATCCTTATCTTCTTTTATCAGTGTCCTTGAGCACAGTAGCCTTGAGTAGGACATTTTCAACAGTAGCAGCAAGGCTGATGGCCAGGAGGAAACAGAAAAAGCCCTCCAGAGAGAATGTGGGGAAAGCTGAGGAAATGCATCTTGGCATCTGTCAAGCAATGGAGGCAGCAGGAACTCCTGGGAGGGAAGCACATAAGCATCTTCCCAAGGACATCCTACATTTTTAAGGCAGCAGACAGACATGTTCAGACCATCAGGCCTACCATGTCACAAACATCCAGTCCCACACAGACATGGGATTTTATAGCAAAAGAACCCTATTACTTTAGGTGCCTTCGTCATGGGACGATGGCGTGTCACTTTAAGTATACCCAGGTTGTTAAGCAGTACAATTCTCACAGTGTACAGACAGTTACAAAAGTAAAAGAGTAGTTACAGGAGTACAACGCATTTCTGTACAGAAAGGGGAATAAGTCATATTGGTAAAAAGGAACCAAAGATCACAAAAAAACCCAGCACAAAAATCTGTCAGCCATGCCTCAAATCTTGCTTTCTTTACTCAGACAGAAAACACTTGGCTTCAGTACTACACAAAGGTTGGACTACCGTCATGTAAGGAAGACTCCCAAGTTAGGGTTTTGAAATTTGACCTTAAATATTTTATTATTATATCTACAGCATATGCGTGCAAATATAAATTGCATGTCAGACATTCATCACACCTGGGGAAAGTATTCCACTTCTTAAAAGAAATACTGAATTTGTCTCCGTTCACTTGTTTTTGACTGTAAAGCAGCTGGGATCAGTGATGAAATAATAAAACTAACATACACAATATTTCAGAACTTGCAACAATAAATTATTACGCTAATGTAAACAACCCCAAAAATACAATGATACTCTACTTAAAAAATGTGACAAAAGGAATAACTTTATTTGACCAAGCAAAATAAAACCAGAGGAACTAAATCACATGAGTAAGTGAGGCAAGCAATCAAAATGAGCATTTCTTACATGCAAAGGTCTCTGCTCCTGCTGCTGTGACTCAGGTGATGTTATTGCTGAAGTCAACGGAAGCTTTTCTGCAGGACTAGGCCTCAAATATTTTTTTCACATTTTTTTAAAAATATATTTTATTTGTTCACTGTGAATAGATTAAAAATACAGCCTGTGGCCAGGTCATTCCAAAAAGTCTTTCAAATACATAAATTTTTCTCTTTATAGGAATTTCATAAAATAAGTTGTGCATATTTCTGTAAACATACATTTCATTTAAAAATCATTGACAGTCTTGTCTATTGCACAGCTGTAACACTAATCATGAGCTAGGAAACAGTCTAAATCACTAAAAAAAAGTAGTATTTTGAAGACAAACTATTACCAATTGCAACATCTTGTCCACAGTGTGGTACATCTAGCTCCATCTTAGCTTCATGAAGAAATTACAGAATTCAGCTGTGTGCCAAAAAGCATTAATTATGACACTTTTGAGCCTATCTTTTTATTTTGGACTTACACACCTGAGCCTCCTCTCCTCCCCATACAGGGCTGGTGTGCCAGTTAAATGATTATTTTTTTAAAAGAAAAAAAAAACCACATTGATTACTTAGAGAATGTATGTTTTCATTGTACATCTGTACTATGTACTTATTATTTATGTAAGTGCCTACAGTGTGCTACTTATGCACATTTTTTAAATCTTTTTTTGTGTCACTGTTGCATCATCTTCAGAATCAAAGGGTACCACTGCCTGTCAGGGAGAGCCAGCATTTTACTACTGACCCTGCTTCCCAGCAAGAGGGAACAAAGGGCCAGAACCTGAAAGTGGTTAGGCACTGAAAGTGGAACTCAGATGCATTTTACATACCAGAGTCCAAATTTGTCACACTGAAAAACCCTGCTCCACTACTTCCTAACCCTGGAGACGCCTCAACACTTGGGGTATCACAGCTGGTAACTCTAGAATTGCTGAGATACCTGGAAATTCTATCACTGCTCATTCAGGAGAGCATTTTGATGATGCTTAGCAGGTCTGTGCCTAGCTCTTGCCTAAGCCCATTCAGGGTCTAGAAATGAGGAAGAGCAATGAACCTGATTTAACACATACCAACCTTAACAGTGATACCCTCCCTCCCCTTTCTTTCTGTATGTGCATTAACCTACCCACTTAGGAGATTAAAGGGTCATGGGGATACTAAGCAGTGAGTCAGTCTTAAACAGTTCCAAATCAGAACTACAGATAAACAAGAGAAAGAAATAGAACCAGGTGTTTTTCAGGTGCCACTGGAGTCTAGAAATACAACTCTGAACTCAAAATAAGATTCCATTTCATGCTATTTTTATACAGCTACTGCTGTAATATTCTCGTGCTCCCATTACTATCTGGGGATTATGTAAACAGGACGCAAAAACTAGTGCTCAGGGACAGTATGTATTTTTCTTGAAACTGGGAGACAATTATGCTTTTCTACAATACACAGGAATGAGATTTTTAAAAAGTTCTCTGTTTTACATGGTCCTTTTTGAGATGATGCTGTAAACTGCAACAGGTAGCCAGGTTCCACTGTAGAATTTGAGAATGCGACTCATTACCACAGACAATGAGCTTCGTACCTTTAAGGACAGTATTTAGTAAACTATTATTGAGCACAATCTGGAATTTACTGAGACACTGAATACACTCTTCAACGAACAGCTCAAATCTCTCCTACAGTATCTAGCACATGAGTGTTAAGCATGAAGTTGTTTTAGTATGGAGAGGTAGTAAAAGTATTTGCATCTCAATTTCTATAACCTCTCTAAACGTCCCTCTACAGAAATACCCTTCTCAACTATTTCTTAATACTGAAGTAAGACAATCAAGCTGCATTGGGAATGGAGATGTCACTGTAACAATAACTAATAACAAGAAATCAATAAGATACAGACTTTGTTACTTTATGCTATTGGAAGCGTATTGTAAGAATCTAATAGGATTCTATGCAACTACACTTACTGTATTAGAATAAGAAGAGAAAATAGAAAATGTTGGGAAAAAATCTCTATTTCCTATGGACAAAATTGTGGCCTTTTCAAAATTAATGGGATTTGGCCACTGATATTAATAGAACTAAGATTCTATCATATTCATTTTAAAGTGTGGTTCTGCTCTGTAAAAATGGCACCTTTCTATTTGGTAGGCCTGTTCTCTGGGTATATTTGGGGTTATATTGTGTTGACTGATTCAAGTTTTTACTCCTTTCAAGAGGGCATATAGGTTTGGGTGGGACTGCAGGATTTCACTTCAGCTTCTGCCTCATCCAGAGAATTAATAACGTTTTGGCAGCAGAAGAGCATTGCTAATGATGAGTGAGACACCAGGAAACCATCGACTTTCAGAAGAAACAAATCTTACCGATTTAGAAATAAAAAGATAGTTCTTGAACCCCTTTGGGAGGAACAAACAGCACCCATATGCCATTTTCACAGATCAGAACTTCATTTAAGGAGCATGACTAATGGAATTCAGTTCTTGGGTCTATTCCACATGTTCAGAAAGGGGGATTCTTGAGGTTTGTTGACAGAAAAATTGAGATTTGCTTTGAGATGCACCAGATAATGGTAAAAAGTGCCTGGGATTTAGAAATGTGATTTTTTTGTTGAAAGGAGACATAATATAGTAATAAATATAGGAATAAACTGCATAAAACAAAAAAATGTGCACCTTAAAATTAGTATCAGCTTCATTTTTCTCAAACAAAATAAGGATCCCTCGGGCCTAAGAGTAAAAAAAATATAAAAGGTCAAGCTCCTAGATATGGTAGCTTTGAAATGTAGGTAAAAGTACACAACAGCACTCCCAAATGTACAAACCTACATTTGGCTAATTTTTCCCCCCAGGATAAAGTTAAAAAATTAAAATGCAAAAAACAAAGATCCATAAACAACACATAAAAACACATCATTTTTGCAAACAAAGTTGATAAAAAAGATTATTTTTATGTACAAGAGCTGCCTTGTTTGAAGTTTTACTCCTCCATCAGTGCCCAAACTTCTTCAGCTTTCTGGTAGTATTGATTTGCCAGTCTACCCTTCATGGCTTCCATCGCTGCTTCTGCGGCTTCTGTGTACAAGTCACCTAGGAGACAAAGAGAATCATGAGACTATGACAAAGAAAATAGCTTCTGCATGTCTGGAAGAAATGAAGGGTATGAAAGAAGCAGCAAAGAAATGGAGGTCACATTTCTGGGCCAGACTCTTGGCTAGCATAAATTCATGCACAGAGATCGAAGCAGCTCTGGCTATTTTCACCAGCCCACAACACTGGAATTCAAAGCAACATGGAAAAATACTGCTACAGCAGCTGATTGACTTTCTGATATGCTATCTAGGATCATAAATGGAGTATGTCAGTAGCTGGCTAAAAGAGTCCAAGGGACTGTACACCACAAAACATCAGATAATATTGAACCGATGGAAAACATCAAGATTATCCCATGCGCTCAGGATCTGATCATGTAGGGTGCCAGGCACCCTCAACTCCCACTGAAGTTAAGGGTGCTCTGTACTCTTACCATTCAAGACTCACTATTCTGCAGGATCAGAACTTGCATATCCAATCGTCTATTGCAGTGGTTCTCAACCTTTTTTGTACCAGGACCCATCTGTAAACATCAATGGCCAGTGCCCCTCACTCCCGACCTGCTGTCCCCCACCCCCAGATCCCAGCCCCCCAGTGTGTGGGGCAGGTGGGGGGTTCCAAGCAGCCCCTTGCAGACTGGAACTCTGCCAGCCTGCAAGGGAAAAGCCAGTTTCCCACATTTTTCTCCTTTAAAGGAGAATTATTTTTTTTAAGTTTGTTGATCCATTTTTTAATTTTGTTTTCAACCCTTTCATATATTTTTGTGACCACCTTTTGGGTCACAACCCACAGGTTGAGAAATGCTGGTCTATTGCATCAACAGTATTTCACATTCTGCGGACTTCAGTTTTACCTTGTATTAGATGAGGCCATTAGTTTCATCTCTAAAGCAGGGGACACTGGTTAATACCCAGGTGTTTGAACTTGAGGATCAGCCAGTGCCTAACAGGATCTGGGGGCTGGTAGGCAGAGGAAGCTTACAGGTTTTAGGAACTCTTGCCTTCAGTGGTTCCCATATCTGCCATGGGATTTAGATGTCCAACTGCCAATTTAGGGAGCAGCAGCCAAAACATAATCCTCAATTAACTGCTGTCTAACCTCGGAGACCCCTACAAGCGCATGGCACTTAAATGTCTGCCCTGCCCAAACCCTGACAGTGCCAAACAGCTCATCAGTGTTTAAACCCCAGCTTCTCCCCTGCCCCTTTGCGTTCTCCATCTCTCTCACCTCCAATAGCAGACTTGACTGCCTGGCCTTGCACACAACAATGAACAGGAGAGAGAGGCTGGCTCATGTCCCTTCACTCCCAAAAGGATATCCTAATCTCTCTAGGTTATAAAGTACTTGAAGCTGCTTTCACTTCACATTTGAACGTATCCAGGTAGGGGCCAGGTGACACTTAAAATGCTGCTGGAAAGCTTTGCTAGTGGCTGGCTTCAGGTCAGATGAATTTGCTGTATTAACCAGTAAAATGCAATACGCCTCGTGAGGTCTCTGAGCCATCTGTCATCTTTTGTATGTACAGGGTTCCCCCCTTAGGAAAAGAAGACGTACAAAACATGGTTAAATATACCAATCCACCAATAAGACTTGTCCAAGGCCATGACCTACCTGATCTTTGTGGATCCTTGTCCAGATTGAACTGTCCTGTCATTAACATCTCAGCTTCCCTTGCCAGGAGCAGGTATCGGGGCTCATCTTGAGTTCCATCGTATTCACCCCCTTCATCGTAGTCAGTCATGTTGAGTGCAGCATTATACCAGTGAAGGGCTTCCTTCCAGTCTTGTACTCTGATGTATCAAAAGAAAAAGAATTACAATAGTGTAAGTAGGTTGCCTTGTCTGTGGGATTCTCCAAGAGGGCTTTTGCTCCCTGAGGAGCTAGCTCTTCAGGTAGTCTACACAGATAAAAAAAGTCTTGAAACAAATAAGCAAACAAATCCTGTTGTTGTGTCCTGGACACCACGAGGGGACCCCTGTGGTTCTGGCCTTAGCGGAGCAGTCTGGCTCCTCCACAGTGTCAGCAGTTCAGCCTACCGCTTTCCTCTGGCTCTCAACTGTTCCCACACAGTATGCTAACCTGCTGCTCTTCTCTTTAAGGTTTTTAAGTTCCCAGTGGGCCATTACCTTATCAGTAGCCTCTGCACAACAGCAACTAGTCAACAGGGCTAGCTGCAACCTCTTAAAAGGACAGGCAACCCTGTTATATACGGAAAATGGAGGTACTTTACTCTGGAGTTACAGGGCTCAGTTTGGCATGGTGCTGAATGACCTGATACTATCTACAAAGGGCTTAACCACGAGCTTGCACAGAAATGTGTAGGTAGTTCCACGGAATCTGCATCACAGCTCTTATAATGAAAGAGGCTGAAGTCACTTTGCATGGGATTCACAGGGATGAACTACCAGGCTGTTCTCGTTCAGCAAGTTAATTCTGGCTTTGGAGGCTGCCTTCCTGTGCACTAGAACTTGGGATGTTATTAAAAGGTAAGAGTTACACCTCTGGTCTTTATACATTTGAAAAAAACATTAAAGGTGGGAATAGATTTCAAATCACTGGGGTGAGGTCTGCCTAAGTCTTCAGACAGCTTTATCAAAAACAGCTGGGAAGGGTGTGAGTGCTTCATTTATTTCCATGAGATATTAGTTATAAAGCCTTAGTAATAATTTAAAGACCAGCTTTGCTAAGTGATCATTGCTGATCAAAACCTATGAAATAAAAAAAAAGAAACAAAAAAGGAAAATCCTACCATGAAGATTTTTTTCATTAATTCACTTTTGCTACTGCGCATTAAGTTTAGTACCTCTTATGTGAGGTACTAACTAAAAGTGCGTTAGGCTACCCTAATGTGCAGTAGCAAAAGTGTACACTTTTTAGTGATGCTTAAGGCACAGTAGCCTAATTTTACTGTGCATTAGCATATTAGCATGTTTTTTGCCATGACACTCCAGTGCACAGTAAACTAGGCTACCGCACGTTAAAGCACGTGTAGACGTGCCCACTGAATGGCACCTCATTTTGTCATCAAAAGTGTGCAGAATTTGGCTCGTTACTAGATTATGGGAGAGTATAATAATTGCCCCTCATATCCAGGCAATCTGATCCCCTGGGATTCTGAGATGAATAGATATAACATTTTGTCCTATTCTAAGATTGATATTACTAATAAAGCAACAGAAAGAGGAACAAAGTCCCTAATCCATCATCTTCTGTGTTCAGAAAACTGGTCTAATATTATAAATAAAAAAAAAGTTCTTACAAAAATACACAAAAATCAGTAAGCAGAAGCTGGTTAGCATTTTGAAAATCACATGTCTTCAGGTCATGGCTACCTTGCTAAAACCAATTCTGTGTCACTTTTTCAATTCTAAACTCTGAATTTCATGGGCTTTACTTCATTCTGTCCATAAAAATATATTGTTACTGAAGTGGTCCAAAATGGGATTAGTCATTTTAAATTTAGAATGACAGTGTTTGCCACGTGGAAAAAAAAAGATTTGCCAATTTAAGATGTTTTTCTCCCTTAAAATTTCAACTCATCTTGGATTTAAAAGGCCTTAAAAACTGCACTCTAACATGAATTCTTTTTGCTACTATTGTTATAGGTGACAATGAGAAAGATTATGATGACTGACATTCATTAAAAATGGATATTCTTTATATATATATATATATATATATATATTTACTTGTACATTCAATAGCACTTTTTTCATGACTGTTTCATTATTTCCCCTGTATGAATCCATCTGTTTCCCTTCTGCTGGATGTTTCTTACAGTAACGGGAGGGAAAAAACATTGCTTTTTAAAATAGAAAAATGTGAGCATAAAATAATTTAGGAGTAGGTACAGCACCCAACATTATTTTAATTCATTGTTAAACGACTGCAGGTCATGCTGACAATGTCTCTTGTACTAATTTTCTCCAGCGATCCTTCCTTTTAAAAACACAAATGTATTTCCACTGGGGTCCAAGGTAGTTTTACCACCAATTTCACAGGAGAAAGGCATCACCATCAGTAAGCCTTAACATAAACAAAAGTGAAGTTCACCACAAGGCCTTGGCTTGCAAAAGTACCATTTAAGCTCTTAAAGTCACAGGCCATGACTTCCCCTGCTTCCTACTGCATTAGCCAAGAGATCCTTATTTCAGAGGAATGGGCAGGGAATACAGAAATTTGAACCTAAGTTGTATACCTGTGTAAAACTCCCACACATAGAGGCAGAAGTGTAGGAGTCTGGAACTTACCTCAAACCCTGAGACCTCACCACCTGGGAGTACGTTTGTGCATTCTCTGCTGTATGTAGCTGCTCTTGTTAATCCTGCCTCATTGATAACATCCCAATAAACCAGTGTATAGTTTGGCTTCTCTTGTACTTCTCCAGATAAAATAAAAGCCTACAGAGACATCCTGAATGTAACAGAAACTCAAAAATGCACATCCAGCCTCCATTCACATTGATGGGACGTGCACATAGGAAGACTATGGCTCTCAGTTTGTAAACATTCCTCTTTGTGTTGACAAAACGTTGCAGTCCCAAATCACTTATACCAGTGAAATACCTCTATTAACTTCAGTAAACAATAATGAAGGTAATACTAATATAAATGAAAGCTCCAAAATAAAAACATCTTCTATATGTGAGGTCAAGCATTCCACATGCAGTTCACTGTTCAATTGTGTGTATTGCACACATCGATACTGCTACACCATACCTGTCTGCACCAAGATTTATACCCGTGTCATATGCTCTTGCTACCAGAATCATGGAAGGCCGGTCTCCAGCTTCTGCAGCCCTTAGTAAATAATCAAATCCTTTTGTTCTGTTTTCCTTTGTGTCCTATTAAGGTAAAAGCAGAAAAAACCCCACTAAAATGGATAACGCTAACATTCCACTATGCATTTCTTCATCCAGCTGCTGATGGAGCCCCCATCACATCAGTTCCACAGGAATTACAAGCCTTCAGGACTTTCTGAAATTCATATCCAGTCTGTCTCAAGCTGGACACCAAAAATGGAAGCACCCAAAATCAGAGACCACTTTTGAAAATGTGTACCTTGATGACTTCAAAGTAGGTCAAACAACTAATCTGTGGCAAAGCCAGGAACTGAACCAGGCTTTCTGGTTTCTAGTCTTAGAGCTTAGCCACAAGGGATCACCCTTCTTTTCAGGTGAAGGTCTGGGATTTCTAAATGTGTAAAACATATAATATTATTATAGTCTCTGGGCATGATTCTCCTATCTTTTTGTCAACGCAGAACACAAAAGATGCCATATGATTGGTCTCCATTTTGGGAGTTTTTGTTTACCTCTAAAGTGACTTCTGAAAGAATGTGATGTGGCAGCTGGGAATACATGAGTCCTAACCCAACGATGGCTTCCAGCTCCCCACAATCTGCAGCATGCTCCAGGTGAAAGAGAGCAGTTTCCTGATCCCAGTCCTTATCCTTCTCACAGAATCGTCCAGCTTCATGGTAGCGGACCATGGCCAAGTGAACCTGCAACCCAGCATGTAGGATGCCACTTAGAGAAGTTGAGCACACATAAAAAGTGCTGACCTAATTCAGCAAAACACGTATGCACATGCTTATCTTTCAGCCTGGCACCTGTCTCCTTCACTTCAATAGGTCTACTCGTATGCTTAAAATTAGCCAGGGACTTAACTGCTTAGCAAATGTGTATGCAAGAGCAAAGTAAGTTCATATGATGTGGGCTATTTGATAATCCAGGGTACAAACAGACAGAACATACACAAGTGGTAAACAGTAGTATAAACCACTTACACAGTGTGATTTTCTGTTCACTGCTAGTGGAAGGGTAACAAAGCAGTCTATGAGCCTCAACTGCCTGGGCTAAAAGATACAGCTGGCAGCTGTTACATCAATTTTCCCCTCATTAACCTACCTCGAACTGTAATTTAGTGGAACTCTGTCAGCCCACTAGGATTCGGAGGACAGTTGTATGTCTCAGTGGATCTGTTAGGTACCTTAGGGCCTTTAAAACTGCTGTAATGGTAGGACCCAAGTCTAGGAGCAAATGTGATCTACAGGAAGCCAGGTTTAGAACTTCCTGCTTCTAAGGCTCTGTTAGCAAACAGGAGAGGATCTGGTTCATAGAAGCTCTAGCTTACATCTCTTTACAAATGCTGCTGGGGGTAGAGCAGGGGTGTCCAATTCACCTAGGGCCCTGGGCCAGATCCAGATTATGGGATAGTTTCCTTGTGGGCACCAGATCGAGCCAGAGGCATGAGGTGCCACTGGCAGCTGTGGCAGCAGCAGCAAGTGGTCCAGAGATAGTTTCATAGTTTGTAGGGTTGGAAGGGACCTGAGTAGATCATCAAGTCCGACCCCCTGCCATGGCAGGAAAGAGTACTGGGGTCAAATGACCCCGGCAAGGTGTTCGTCTAGCCTCCTCTTAAAGACCCCCCAGGGTAGGAGCCAGCACCACCTCTCTTGGAAGTTGGTTCCAGATCCTAGCTGCCCTGACAGTGAAGTACCGCCTTCTGATGTCTAGTCTGAATCTACCCTCTGCCAGCTTGTGACCATTATTTCTAGTCACTCCTGGTAGTGCTCGGGGGAACAGGGACTCCCCCAGTGCCTGCTGGTCCCCTCTTACTAGTTTGTAAATGGCCACTAGATCCCCCCTCAGCCTTCTCTTGTGGAGGCTGAACAGGTTCAGGTCCCTTAGCCTCTCCTCGTAGAGCCTGTCCTAGTGCCCCTTGATCATGAGAGTGGCCCTCCTCTGGACCCTCTTGATGCTGTCCACATCCCTCTTGAAGTGCAGCGCCCAGAACTTGACAAGGTGCAGTTGGCCTTCCTGACCACGTCCCCACACTGTTGGCCCACGTTCATTTTGGCATCAATAATGACCCCAAGATCCTTTTCTGCCTCTGCACTGACAAGAAGGGAGTTCCCCAGCCTGTAGGTATGCTGCTGGTTCTTCCCCCCCAGGTGTAGTACCTTGCACTTGTCAGTGTTGAAACCCATCCTGTTCTCATCTGCCCACCCCTGTAACCTGTCTAGGTCTGATTGTAGCCTATTCCTCCCTTCTAGCATGCCCACTTCCCCCTACATCTTAGTGTCATCTGCGAATTTGAACACGGTGCTTTTCACCCCCTCATCCAAGTCACTGATGAAGATGTTGAACAGCGCAGGCACAAGGACCGAGCCCTGCGGAACCCCACTGCCCACATCCCTCCAGGTCGAATAAGACCCATCCACCACCACTCTCTGGGTGCGGCCCTCCAGCCAGTTAGCGACCCAATTGACTGTGTGGATGTCAACGCCACAGTCCCCTAGTTTTTTTTAATGAGAATTGGGTGAGAGATAATGTCGAAGACCTTCCTAAAGTCCAGAAAGACTATATCCACTACTACACCTGCATCTAAGGATTTTGTGACCTGGTCATAGAAGGCCACCAGGTTGGTCTGACAGGACCTGCCTCTAATGAACTCGTGTTGGTTGCCCCTAAGCATAATCTCCCCTGCTGGCCCCTTGCAGACACATGCCAGGATAATTCTCTCAAAAAGCTTACCCAGGATCGAGGTAAGACTAACTAGCCAATAGTTTCCTGGGTCCTCCTTCCTCCCTTTTTTGAAAATGGGAACCACATTGGCCCTTTTCCAGTCCCCTGGCACCACACCAGAGCACCATGAGTGCTCGTAAAGCTGTGCCAGGGGTGTGTCCAGATGCGAGTCCAGAGGTGGCCAAGCTTGCTGCTGATGGGCATGCCCAGATGAGGCCAAAGGCTTAGGATTCTGTGGCAGGCCACACCTAGCTTTCAGTGTCCACCAGTAGCCTGGTGGGCCAGATTAAAAGGCTCTGTGGACCAGATCAGACCAACAGAGAACATGTTTGACACCTCAGGGTAGAGGAAAAGATGCATCATTCCTTTTCCTATCTGCCAAAAGTGCTAAGGTTTCTTAGCACAACTAAAATATTGGTTCCACTGAAGTCAAGGGCAAATTTCTATTCATCTCAGTAAGGCCAGGATTTCACTACACACAATTTGAGGTATTTTAAACCCTTTGGTCAACCTCTAATTTATTAACTAACTTGCCTTGAGTATCAGGATATGGATCTTATGTTTGGGGTTCATGTAGACTGCCCCAGAGGACAGGTGGCCCAAGGGCTAACAGACCCTCCCCCAGCATATCAGTATTTTGCTTCTCTGTCTGAACACTTCCTAGCTTGATAAGAGGAGGGGGTTGCTATACAAATAATAATTCACAAAATATATTTTTCAAGTGGAAAGAAAAAGCAATCAATAGAACCATTGGTACCTTCCCCAGGATGGATTTCCCAATTTTCTTTTCAAGTTGAAGTGCATTGAGTCGTTGAATTTCCTCAGCAACACAGGATGGTCTATGGATGTGGACTCTGGAAGAGTTGTAGAGATTCCATTTCTCTACACTAACCTAAAAAAAGTGGGGGAGGAAGGAGTGTATTATACCTTGTATTTGAAAATAAAAGGGCACCACGCTACTTCCATACATTACCAAGCAGAAATCAGAGTCCATTAAATCTATTGTTTTATTAGCAAGTGTTTTTAATTTAGGATGCTGTTTTAAAAAGGCACAGGCAATCACTTTTTTTAAACAAAAGCTCAGAGCAGCTCCTTTTCTATCATCCTAATTCAATTAGCAAGAAGCCCTCCATAAATAACAGTACCTAAAACAAAGCACACATGTAGGCCAAGATTAAGCAAAACACATGCTTAACTTCAGTATGTGAATAGTGCCAGGGATACTCACATGCTGAAAGCAAAGCCTGGTCTTAAGTGTTTTGCAGGACTGAAGCTTTAAATAACAACATTTGAAATACTGCTTATGCTCAGGGACAAATGAAAAATATCCAATTAAAGTCTTCTCTCATTTCTTGGAGTCTCAGTAGAGCAGAGACTCCCTATGCCTGAAGAAGGATGACTGCACCAGAGAGCTTGCTAAGAACTTTTTTCCAACTACTCAGTTGGTTTAATAAAAAATATCACATCTACTCAAAGAACCTTGTCTGCCTATGTCCTTAGCCCAACACACCTACAACTAAAAACCCGATTAAAAACACTACATTTGCTAGGCAAATGTGTGTGTTGGTGTTTACTGGGTTTATCCAACCCAAACTAGAATTTTCTCTAAAATTTCTTAAGGAAAGTATATTTTTCAGATCCATGGGTGCATGGGTACCATTAGCACAAAATAAAATTAAATCTATTGAAGAGAACCCTCTAATATATGTTGCTGATGTAGAATTTCAATCCATAAATGTTGTTTTTATTTTCTGCATCAACAACAAAGATTGCATAAATTTTGCAATGAGTTTGGAAATCCTAAATACAATTAAAAATAATTATGGAATGCTATGAAAAACCTCTCTTTTAATTTACAACCATAGGAAAAAAAATGATAAATAATCATAAAAAGAGTTGCGTTTTTCAGAAATATCAAAAAAAATATTTTCACCAGAAAAAATATATAGCAGTAACAACTATTTTGACACACAAAAACTGGAAGCTTTAAAAAAAGGAATCACCGAACAATGTACAGGACATAATACAATAAATATAGCATGGTAAGCAAATAAAATCTAGTTATGCAAGAGAAAGTGAAAATTATGTCAGTGGGAAATTCATGCAGAATCACTGGTTTACTCCAGGGACTGTTTTCAGAGGTCATGGGAGCTTTATTTACAACAGCACTTCTCTAATTGAAAAATTAAAAAAAAAAAAAGAGAAAGAACATGGGTGTCAATAGTAATGTAAAATATTAATCAGTAATTAAAAGGAATGAAAATTAAGGTCCGATGTAGCAATGTGAAATTAGATGACAAGGGGGAACATAAAGAAGAGACCAGAATGGTTAACTACCGTCTGCAAAGATTTGTTTTATTTACCCTTGCAGAACTTCCCAAACTGTCTTCATCAGATTCCTGTCTTCGGTGGTAGTTTGAATGGCCCTATGTTAATGTAAAGATTTACATAATTTAATTTGCATCTGATGTGTACCATCTACGACTACAAACAATTTCTTCCCAATTATATTAATGATGAAAACAGCTTAGGCTGTTTTTTTTTTCAGTGACTTGCTTTATAGAAAAGAAACTGGGTTGAGCTAGTAAAACTTACAGTGCCGAAACATCATTCATACAAACTGGATTTATTCTATTAAACTAACAAAAACATCACTTCTTCCTGCCTCCTCAAAGATAAACTTCTCTTTTTGCAAATGGTTTGACCACACATGGAAGCAGAGCTGCATTTACTTACTAGGCACCAACCAAAAAGCTATTTACAAGTTTAAAGTCTAGAAATAAGAATTCTGTACCAGTGTATTAATGGCCAACTGCAGTCTTAACCTTTAAAATACCTCAGGCCACATAATATGCAGTACATCAGGAGCTGAAAGTCACACTCAGAGAGTCCCATTATAATTGGAAACCCTTTACAGGACATGCTTCCAGACCTCTAAAAGCACTGTATGAACCAATTGCAATCACATTTATTATTTTGTAGGAGATTCCACGTTGCAAATTCTCTTTTCCCTGAAAGCAAATTGTAAACAATATGCAAGTTGAACCATCTATTTTAGAATATACAGGAACATCTTTCCTATATTTTTTCATTAACTCATTGCAAAAGTCAGAGGACAGAATGTAATCACATACATACGTTCTTTGACTGAATCACCTTAAAATGGGGGAGAGAGCCTCAGACCACTGTGAAATTCAAAATAAAGCTTTTTACCTTTTCTCGATGATCCATTTCTTCTAGCTCACTTCTCTTTTCACTGGGATAGCCACTGTCCCCACCATTTTCAAAGTCCTGCAACAACATAAAGTTTCATAACATTAGTGCATTTTCTTGCAAGAACCTCATACGACAGGCACCAATTTCCATGAAGCTTGTCTGCTTTTAAGATAAGGATTACTTAATGTAATAGCAAGGGACTGTACTGGATAAACCTGCTGGTCCCTTCCAGTCCCATGTCCTTATATCTCTTCATGAACGTTTTGTAGCCAGTGAAGAAGCAGCTGCAATGTCTGTTGCTATGGCTTTGGGTAGGCTAGGTAAATAACCTGCAGAAGCCTGTAGTTGTTCTTTCAGGTGAGGTTTTCTACCCAGCCTACACATATAAAATCAATAGGGATTTTGTCAGACTTTCATACCACAGTAGCCTGCAAAAGCCCTAGAAGGTGACATTCGGGCAAGAAAACACAAACACCTTTGCTGCTATTAAAATTCACTGGACGTAAGTGAACTTTGGGAAGAACAGTAAGAAAAAATTATATTCTTTTTGCTTAAAACTGAAAATATAATATGCACAATGGGACCAGCAGCACCGAACACAGAGGACTTTGCTCTCTTTTTCCTGAATAAAGTCCAGAGGCAGTGCATTTACTAAAGCAACAGCGAACTCATCCTCTCTCAGCAGCACACATACCCTTTGGTTATCAAGGTGATCATGGTCTTTGTGAACCAAATTATCCACGTCATTGAACACAGGCCAATCTAGGAAGAATAACATTTTGTTCATTATTCTGGGAATAGATGATCATGTATCAGGCAGAAGTGCTACATAATGGAATCTGACTTTCATTAAAGTGTTTTCAAGAAGGCACCTCAAAGAAGTGAGCACATCGTTAATTATAAACAGACATAGCTGGGGTTTTATTATTACTTAGCAGAAATATTTAGACATAGAAAGGGGCACATGGAACTTCTGCATTAAATCAGACTCTGTAAGTAAGTAATCAAACACTTGAAAAAATAAGAAGTGTTTTTGTTAAAATGTCCAGGAGCTGCAAACTTGGTTTTACAATGTTATATGCAAAGACTGTTGGACTTACGGAGCATGTCCATTTTTTGGCTGTGAGGTGTTGCTGAGGAAGGAGAACAGGGTAAGGAGTCAAATGCCATGTCGCTCATGCTCTCATCTCCAGAGTTTTCAGACAAACGGAAAAGCAAAGGAGGCCGACTACCAGAGATCGTCCTCACCCGGTTGCTGCCACATTTTTCCTCTGTGCCACGTACAACTGTCTGAGCAGATTCCTTAGGAGAAGCAATATGGAAGTCCTATGATTCTCACTTTTCTTCACTGAATAAGGAGTGCACACTAAACCATGTATTTAACAATGGCTTCATGCACGTGGACAGATGATTACATGTGCATCCATACATTTATAGGCTTGCATGTATGCATGGGCAGATGTAGAATTTCCTAAGGAGGGCACAGCACACTGTCCCTCGAACCACATAGGGGTGGGGATCAGGAGTAGCTGGAGCTCCCAGGCTGAGAAGGGCTCCACAGAAGCTGGGCTGGGATCAGGTGCTTGAGGAGGGAGACAACCCACTACCACTATCTCCAGCTGACCCAGACATGGGTTGAACACAAGAGCTACTCTTGCTGGGGGCTGCAGGGAGCAGCTATGCAGCATGCAACAGTGCATAGGTTCCTCCTTCCAGCCTGCTTTGTGCCCGGTCACCCCTTCCCAGCATGTCCCCCACTGGCTGGAAGCAGGTGCTGGAAGAAGGAACCTGCATGCTGAAACTGTTCCCAGCTGAGCCTGGAACCCTGCAGAGCTGCTTCCCGGGGCCTACAGATGGAGTAGGTCAGGGGTGGCTCTGTGCTTCCTTCGCTCCCCATGCTTGTGTCAACTGGGAACCGCAGTGGGGGTTGGCTTCCTCCTTTCAGCACTTTCTCCCTACTAGCAGGAATCACAGTGGGGGTGCACCAGGTGTAAACAGAGAAAACCCATTCACTGCTGCTTCTCCCTGCTGTACCTGGCACCCTGAGCAGCCACAGCCCAGAGCTGATGCAGGACAGAAACAACACTAGGGCTCCCCTTGCATCCAAGTCAGTTGAGGACAGCAGCAGAAGGGGAGAGTACATCTATACCACTGCACCCTCCCCTGCCCCAGATATCCACCCCTCCATATATATGCTTGCTTTAAAACCTCCAAAAGATGAACTACATGAAGTCAGAAGGAATTTTACAATTGACTGGGCTGAATTTCACTCCAAAGTTTTAGACCAGATTCTGCATCCTTCAATCAAACAGAACACACCTAGCTAACAACTGGACTTGTGTCTAATTAGATGCACCCAAATAATCCAACTGTTCGCTTTTTAACACAGCACACTGAAGTACCATGCAGAGATACCCGAGATAGCATCAAGTGAAGCAGCTCGCATAACAGAAGCAACAGAGCCACTCAGCATGGTGCCCTGCCCAAACCAATTAGCTCTGTTAAGGAACTGCTTCCTTGGCCAAGACAGCTCAGGTGTCTCTGCACAGCACCACACTGTATTCTGCACATATAACCTTTGTTCCATAATTACCTTTTATCCACAGGATCTACAGAACCTCCTAAGGGCTGAATGCTTAAACATGTATCTGATAAATATGCTATGGGTTTTCATGCTGATTAAGTTTACAGCATCAGTTCAGGGGCCAAGTGTAAAGTAACTCAGCTACATTTTACATCACAACACAAAGTAAACCATTGTAATTATGGTCTCTTTTCTGGGGATTTCTGTTGCTCTACAAGGGTTTTTTCAAGTAACTATAGATTTCTCATACTCTTTTATTAAGCTTTTTGCAGCAAGCACTTACAAGCAGCTTGTTACTGTGATCCAAGGCATCTTTCTCTTTGGATGAAAGATCAAAAGGTGCAAGTCCCATACTTTTGCAAATCTTGTTGCAGGAGTGAGAATGAAAGAATAAGGCCATACCCCGTACACCTGAGGATATAGAAAGAAGTTGGTGAAGAAAGGTTTTACCTAAGTTGTACATGATCGATGGGACATTAGGAACCAGAACCCTAAAACCCTGTCCTTGAAATTATCCATGTAGCCATGATGCTTTGATAACTGCATTCTGGAAAGTTTTTAGATTTTAGAAAAAAATACAAGAACTTATAAGGTTGTCAGTTAAAAGAAGAGAGATGAATTTAAAAAGGAAATTTTCACTGTGAAAAGTTGCAAGCTTAAAAAGGTGGTTCTTCACACACATGCATGCTCTTAAAATTTCTTTTTTAAAATCTGTGAGCTTTTCACTATAAACAGTCTTGACATCTGTAACAATGTTAAATCCTCAAAAGCTCTAGCTGTGACATAAGTGGTATCAAATCAATAAAAATACATGAATGTACTGAGAAACAGGGCTAAATTTACAGCCCTACAGGAGACTCTTACAACACCTTCTCTTCTTGAATCCATTCTTGTGATTCAGCAAGGAATTTAAACAGCCAGAATTATTCCTCTCAAACTGCAGGAAACTTGTTAATTTTATTACTTTCCTGGTTTCCCAATTTAGCTGGCAGGAAGCAGAAAACACTTCTCTTTTTAAATCAGGTACTCTGAATCAAGGCAAGAAATCCCATTGTTGATCCCTTGTTCCGCCAGCACATCACAGACAAAGGGGGTGTCGTCCCACTCCAAGGACACAATATATCAAGAGCTGGGAGTGTGGAAATGTCCTAGTTGTTTGCATTCTATCCAGCAGGAATCTGCCTCCTCTGGCAGCCTTGCGAGTGCTCAGCAGACTGCTAAAACAAGAACAGCAGAAAAAAAAGCAACTAATAAAAATATTAAGGAGCACAAATGACTTTACCAAGGTTGCCATCGCCAAAGTCTGCACCACTCTCTGTGTGGATCTGAGGGTCTGTGTACAGGTCTCCAACTCCTTGGATATCAACAACAATAAGCTGGTGTCCTGAACGCTCAAATGTGAAGTGGCTAAAGGCCTGTAGGGAAATGAAAAAAAACATCAATGGGCAGGCAGCAGGGGAGCGAAAACCACAACATATGCGACTGTTTGCATTTTAATTGTGTTTAGGATCTCACACACTAAAAGTAATTAATTCATCTTGGGCCTGGCCCATTGCTTACAGACCAGTTTAAAGACAGAGGAACACACAAGAGAATCAGACCAGGTGTTAAGTATAAGGATTCTAGCAACTAGTGACTGAAAAGACATGTGTGATCACAAACTTCTCCTTTTTGTAAGTGCAAGGTACAACTCCCCAGGATAGGATGTGTCTAGGGTCAGGCTAAGAGAGCACAAATCCTGTTTTGGTTATTTGTGTGAAGTTGATGAGATGGCTCATGTGACTAAGGCTAAAAAGATGTGGCCCTTAATTTGAATTAAGGGCAAACTGTTTGACTGAACACAGCCCTGCGTGTTGCACCCGAGCTGCCTTATCCTCAGTAACAACATTACTTAAAGGCAGTACTGTAAACTTACATGTAAATACTTGTTGGGGGGACTGCTCTCAAAGCCTTCCATGGGGAGGGACCCACAGACAGATCACCTACATGGAAAGGGTGGGGGTCATCTGTCTCTATGCCATGGCTTCCCCAGCCTACAAACCAGGCAGGGGATGAACCAGGAGGTGGGTATAAAGAGGCCAAAGGAGAGAGCCAAGAGAGAAATGCATCATCACATCCTTCTTTATTATGACCTCCATTATCTCTCCTTCTTAAACATGGGATGCAGGAACAGCTCTCATGAAGGACAAGGCTAAAAAGAGCAGCAGTGTGGTCTAAGCCACTGCAGTTACAGAGCCTCCTCACATATAGACCTATACCTCTAGTCTCACAGCTATGCAGTCAGAGTGCCACCTACTGCTTCTTTTGTGGCTGGGAAAACCTAGTCCACCTCTCCCAAGGGGAAATACAAGCATCTTCACAGAGGTTTTCTATCTCTGGGTTTGCCTTTGTGAGCTGTCCCACTGGATGTGGAATCTGGCCCTCAGGATACTAAAATGCAGCTCTGTGCTCTGGAAATACTGCATTTAAAGTGTGCCAAGCATAAAACTCTTTTTCTTTAACAGAACAGTGCTGTTTGGAACCTTGTGGGAAGGCCCCCAGAAGGGCACTGCAAGGCTTGGGTGGGGGAAAGTTAGATAAACACTGTTATTGCAGCTAATATTATGAAACATTTTGTTCCCAACCTCTAAAAAGGATAGTGCTGATTTACTGTGCAAAAGATCAATCAGAAACTAAACCCCCTTCCACATTAAGCAACACAGCAAACACCAAAAAGTTTTAAAATGCTGATCACTTTGTGCATTCTACCATTATTTTTAAATTCTTTCATTAGACCCAGAAGTGTTAAGTCATTTAGTTGACGGGTTTTATCTGTTGTGTTTCGTTTTGTTTGGGTTCTTTAATTTGTAGCTTTATTTATATATATATAAAAAGAAATATAACCAGAAAAGACTCAAGTCAATTATTCAGGGGATTATCTTCAGGTGCTGTAAGCTGCCTGAAGTCAATGGAGAAAGGCTGATCTATACCATTTGTAAGGGTCTGGCCCCCTGGTTAGCAGAACTCTTTTCAGTATCTAAGGCCTGATACCACTTTTGGTAGCAAAATCTCTCCCTGAAATGGATGCTATGACAGGCTCCCTAGGAAAGTCCATAAACAGACAAGGTTCTTTGGGTAAACATGATATCTTTTATAAATTTAAATAAATTTAGTTGGTCTAATAAAAGATATCACATTTACCCACAGAACCTTGTCTGCCTATGTCCTTAGACCAACCTGGCTATAACCAGCTACCAGGAAAGCCCAGGAAGACCCATCCACCGATGGGGCACTGGGGACCTGACCATGTGCAAACTCAATTGAAGCAGCTGGTGGGCCGCACAGCCCAAACCCAACACTGCTCTCCAGCACTCATGGGGACCCACACTGGAAAACATAGGTCAGGTGGGGCTGAAATAGGGTGACTCAGTGGACAAAGAGGGCACCTGATGAGAAAAAAAACCTGGCATGGAGACCCCATGGCACCACACATCCTGAAACAGCATCCATGGACCCAGAGTGCGCCAGGGTGAATTGGTGGTACCACAACCTTCAGGTAGGCATAGCAGGGCATACTTCACAGCATTACCATACCTGGCTGGGTGGCAGGATGGGTAGAACCTGGACAAGAAAGCCAGCCCACCAAGAGGTATCGCAAGCCTAATAGGTGGGTGAATGGAAGTTGCACTGAGCACCGAGGCACCCACATGTATGAGGAAAGTGCTTGGCATGGGGGCATCGCTGCCTTGCTCACTGTATCATCCAAGCTATTTAAGAGTCACCTTGGGACATACGGAGACCACTGATCACCACCTCCAGAGGAAAACCGAGTAAAAACAGCAAGTTGGGTGGGCAAATAGACCCAGGTATGATGTGGCTCAAGAGGCAGTGCATGCCGTTTGGCTGGTACAGAAGTTGTAAGCCTGTCAGAGTTGTACACTGCAACTAAAATATGGCTCAGTTCTTTAAGGTGCTGAAAGCCTCCAGAGAAGTACTGAACACCTTCAACATCTAGGGAAATCAAACAGAGCCAGGAGGCAACCCTCTAGCATCTTGCAGGATCAGGTCTTGCATAGAGAGAGCCTGTGCTGTGACTGAATAAATTAATTCTGAATCACCCTGGAAAATCTGCAGCGTCTTTTCTTGGCAATAACAAGTGTTGTTTAAGTGAAGCCAAGAAAATCCTTGCCATAGGCAGGAAGTACTCAGAAAAGGGTTGAAGCCTCACTTGTGGGGTAAGACGAATGTTGTCGTCCCGTACAAAACCAGAGTTGGAGTTGTATTTGATATATTTGCCCTCTATGTAGTGTTCCAGATGAAAGAGGGGCTTTCCAGGCCTGTTCTTCATTTCAATAATGCAGGTCTGTACAATATCCACCTGGGAAGGGAAAGGAAAGAAGCGCTGATTAAAAGAGCACGTTGCTCAGACCAAGAATAAAGCATGTGAATGGTGCAACTGGGCAAACTTTGCCAATAAAAAGATGCAAGATATTGCCAAGGCCTGTTTATTTAACAAGAGGAGTGGGGAGTCATGTGCTTCTTAAGTTGCTGGCAGAATTACATACAGTAGCAGTCACCAAAAAATTACCCACTGAAATGGTCTATTAAAACAACAGTAGACAAGCCCTTCTGAAAAATTCTGAGTGCACATCAGTTTCCTATTTGATTTCACTAACTATTTTTACCTGTGTATACAAACATACAAGATGGAACCTGAGTATCTACTGTCCAAGCTATAGGAATGGATTCTCTGTGAAGGACTGATATATCACCTTTGCCTTTTACATTCAGGTGTTTTGGGCCCTTAGAGAAATTGCTTTTGGGCCTGGGAAAAATCGACTTGAACTTGGTCTTGCTTGGTTAGCTTCTAGTCTTTTCCATTGACATTTCTCTTCAGCCTCTGAGCATTTGACATGTAAAACATCACCCTCACAACACTGCTCTCTCCTCACAGAAGCAGAATTTAGAAAAACTAAAACCCAGGATTTTCATATTAGGAAACACTTTTGACCTAGCCTAGAGCGAAACTCTAAGCCCTGTCTGGAGGGACAGGGAGAAGGGGCAAGGCCTGAGAATCTTGAGACCAGCCAAGGCTGGCTCAGACTCACTTTGCCCCCTGCACCTTTTTGAAGTAAGTAGGGTCTGGAGGGCTGGGGCCTGGAGGTCAGGAATGAGGGGACCAGCAATTTCCTAGTCCCTGTATGGTCCGAGCCTGATTTTGTGGGTTTTGGGGCCTGCTGATTGGCCCTGCAGGGAAGAGAAGCCTGGTGACAGACAGGGCAAGCAGGATAGAGGATGGGAGGGAAAGGAAGAGGAAGAGGAGAAGTAGGAGAGGGATGCAGCAAGGGCCACTAACGGGGCAAGGCAGGGTTTGTCCCAGCTGCCTTTTAGCACCTGCCAAGCAGGGACCACTGCTGTCTGCCCACTACCTCCATGTGAGACCCTGGCCTGCCACAGTCCCCACCCTGCTACGCCTGCCCCACTGGTCCTAGGCACTCACCACCCAGATGGTTCCAGCAGGTGTCTAGAAGACCCATCCAAACTCATTTGACTTGATTTTGTCTGCTCTCTGGGAGTGCATTTGTACAGTCACACACTCAACCTATATTACTGAACACAAAACTACTTTATTTCACCCCCCCCAAACACAATTAATAAAAGTTCACAGTGGAAGGTACAGCTTTTTCTGATCAATTAACTGAACAGCTAAACCCTCTCTGAACTGCTTTGAAAGCCTACCCTCTGAATACAGAAAGGTTGTGTTTGCTTATTGATTCTGTGTGTGCTTTAACATACCTGTTTCGGTGGTTTGTGCCGGTTATACTCCTCTCCCCAGAGTTTTGCTTCCATTTGAAGTCGGACATCCTCAAAGTATACGTCCCTGTCAACGGTCTCTATGTATCGCTTGGCAACATAGTTGAAGGCACCTTTCCAGTTCTGAGTGTGCAAAAAATTGGACAGCTTTTTCCTGCAAGACAAACCATATGTGGGCAAAAGGGAAACTCAGATCTTCAATTCAATATTCCCCATTCCTTGCCTCCAAACACACCAAAAGCTGAAGGCTCCACAAATGAACAGCAGCGTAGATCTGCATCTGAACCTGTGAGAGTTCCCAAATACTCCAGCTCAAGGAATACAGAACTGCCCAGCTTTTAGCCCATATAAAGAGTTTGGAGAAAGCGGAATTTTGCCTGAATCTCTGTGACAGGCTGAAAGACATTTCCCACCCACAAGATGCCAAAGCAGCCTTGTGGCTTGGCTACCATAGCATGTTATTGCTTTGTACTCTTCCATTTCCTTTTTTATCTCAAACAGAGAGCATGAGATCATAGTGTTTGCCTTAAGCAAACCAATCAAAAGTCAAAGTCAATCATCTTGGCTTGCAGAAAATTAAAGGGCATGGCAGGTAATTTTAAAACTATGAGAGGAAACAGCCTTCTCCTCTGATAAGGGCAGCCTGCTGCTTTTATAACACAAGAGCTACTACTCTCAAACCCTAACTTCCCAGGAACCAGTATTGCAGACAAGAGTTCTTTCTTTTCTGATGGAGAAGTCCCTAAGCCACAAATGCCTCAAAAGTGAAGACACAGTCTGAGTATAGGACTGCTAGATGCTAACAGATGGATTAATACATGTGCATAGGAAACTATAGAGGATGCCTGAATTCAAGTCAGATAGAGAAAATAAATGGCTTTTAAGAGCTTCTAAGCAGTCATGGCCAGCTTTCAACTTGGACCTTGCTCCCTTCCTAATGCATGCTGTGCCTATTTATGTGGGACAACAGGGAAAGAAAAAGGCCTGCAGGGTCTTTCTGTCTGCATTTAACAAAGGCAGTTACAGAAACTACAGACAGGCTAGCTTGGAAGCAATGATCTGGCAAGCAAGTCTAGCCAGGCTGGGAGTGCATCAGTGGCTATCTGGAGGAAATGGTAAGCAAGGGAAAGGCATGTCTGGAGTCACATGGAGCTTGTTACCATCATTTCTCAAACTATGCTAAATGACAAACCACGGTACCCAAGGCCTTTCCTGGTGATCCACAGAACTAAACGCACTGAGAAGCAGGAAGTGCCAGTTAAGCTCCACTCCCTGGTTTGGAGAAAAGCACCAGACAGCTACTGATGCTGCTAAAGGAGAAATGCTGGCAGGCTCTAAATGCAGTTCAGCATACTCCTGCTATGACAGACAGATACAGACAACTATGCATGAAGAGGTAAGTAGGCAAAAACAAGAATGCTAAGGAAGTTTCAAAGATTTCAGAGCTCCTGAGAAATAAACCCATCCTCAGAAGAAAAGTCAGCTCTTGTGCCCTCCAGCTCTCATCTCTGCTGTTTGTAAAGCACCAGGCAGCTAGTGAAGTCATTGGACTTGGAAAAGAGTTATGTGGAGAACAGATGCATGTACAAGCACAGGGCCTTCAGGAGAGGGTCCCTTGACTTGCAAGGACACAGGAGAAGATGTTCCTGTGTGAGAAATATCTTTGCATTGCTGCCAGTGACCTTTGTCACATCCAGGGGAAGGAACACTGAACAAACACAAATTAAACTTCTTCAAGAACAGAAGCCAAAGGAAATGACGGGCTACTGTGATGCCATTTGCATTTACAGAGCCTGGAGTCACTAACTCAAAAGAGCAATTTGGTCATTTAGGAACCAGAGCTGAAAGCAAGATTTTGACAAACTGAAATCTGTTGCTTCCTATTTGTAACTGCATCTAATTTTGCAAGAATGAAAACCATTTGGTCCGTTTCCAATCCATGTTGTGAGGCAAAAAGCTATTTTGTCCCTTTGTCCTGAATAGCCAAAACACTGAACTTCTAGCTACAGCAGCTGCTCTCCCTCCCACAAGTGAAACCAAACGTTAAATCCAAATTATTTGTATTCCAATGTTGGAAAAGCAGAGGAGCTTGTCTAAAACTTGCATATGTTCATCCTCCAGGAGACATTCATATGTGGAGGCTTGAAAGAAAAGTGATTCTTCTGGTTCACCAAAGGTGCGGGTGTCCACAGCAGTATTCTCAAGCTTTCCTGAGCAAAGGAAAATCCTCTTCATTCACCAGTTTACCCTGCTGGAAAGAACCTTCCCACTCCACCCAGAATCACAATGATTAATCTAAAATCTATCTGATCCAAATTTCACTTTCTGGTTGGAATAAGGCATTTCTGTGACTGTACTGAATCCAGCTATTCCTTTCCCTCAAGTCAGTATAACCCTGAGCCTGTGTTTGGACTTAAAGACACTGCCTACATCAAATGTTCCAGTCAACTGGGAATCCGCTGAGAATGAGACATGATGAACCTGCTTCTGCATCTGAGAGAGTAGCTGGGCTACAGCAGATTGTGGACGTGGTATATTCCAGTCCTCATTTTTACATATCTAACTGCTGATTATGTTTGCACTAGAGCTGATGCAAAGGTACCTGTCCCATGGAAGCACCAAGGAATATTGTACTTCAACCTCCCAATGCATTTCCATGCTTTCCTGGAGCACAGTCACTGAATTATCCCCAGTAAATGCAGCAGGCAGCTCCTTCAGTGGTCTGTTCCCTACTCTGGATCTCAAAAGATATAGGGAGAAGAAAGAACAGCTACAACTGTGCCTGGTACTTGCAAGACATCATAGCTGAAAAGCCTTCTGCTGATCCTAGAGCTGGGATGTAGTTCTCCATCCAGCTATAGTAGCCATGCTCTCACCTAGTAGGGAATTTTACTCTCTCTGCAAGCTCCCTGACCATGTCAAAGCGATGCTCACAATGGCAAGAAATACTCCCAGGAATCCCAAAGGAAAAAGCCAGCAGGCACTTACGTTCTGAAACACTCTCGCATTGCTCCACGACCAAAGGGCTAAGGGGAAAAAAAACCAGAGTCACTTGCATGAAGTTAATCTCTAACAATAATTAAAATTTCCACATTGCCCCTTTACATTGTGAGAGATGCCTAAGCACTTCCCAGACAACCTGAAGAAAACGCCACTGGAGAGGAAGGTCTAGGGATCAGGACCAAAAGCAGGGAAGCGGAATTTGGATAAAGGCATCTAGAGTAAACCTCCTTCTAAAGCAGAACCAGCTGGCTGTTGCTTTAAGGCATCAATCAAATACCTGTCCAGCTTAAAGTGAGCTCACAAGCCACTGCCCCAAACAGGTGACTTCACAATCCCCAAGCCCTAACTGAGCCCTACATGTCAGATGTGACATTAAGACTTGCATCTTGCCAAAGTCCAGGTACTTCTGCAGAAGCACAGAGCAAAAAACATCCAAAGCTTCTCAACTCACACCATGATTTAAGTGGGTGGTGGGGGCCCCAAACTTATTCTGCAAAAAATCCAAGCAGTATTTTATCCTAAGAGCAGAAAATACTTGGAAGCATAACGGAGATAAAAGCAGACTGGCTGCCAGGTGGGAGCTGTAATTAAAGTCCTGGCTCCATCCACATTTCCCTGGCCAACAGGAACTAGGAATGTTGCTGAGGCAGCAGACCCAGCTCCTAGAAGGGAGCGAAAGCTTCAGAGTCTCCGTCTCTGGCTGACCCATGCATAGTTATTACTGGGCTGGGGAAGGACTGCCCTGCCTTCTTCTCTATCCCAGTGGAATGAAGGCTGCTGTGAACTGAACATAACAGGAAAGCAAAGGGATAAAATAAAAAATGAGAAGTTTGGAAATTCCTGTGTGAAACAGAGTCAGCTTTCCTTCTTCTACATTAGGGAGGAAGTAAAATATGGTTGCTTATAACAACAACAGAAGAAAGAGATGGGCGCATTCTTACTTGTGCAGCCATTTTGATTAGAACTTCATCTTTGACCCAGTCTCCGGTAACTGCATTGTATCTGCAAAGATCAGAATTAGGGCTTCTGATTAAAATGCACAAAGAACCAAAGAAGGCTTGTGCACTCATCACGCCTAACCCTGACTGGGGAAGTGCTGTTTATCCTCAAGAACTTTCAACCCCACATATTCACCCTGGGCTTGTCTGTCAATCAGGGAGCAGTCTCTTCAGACGACCATGTGGCTTAGCTCACTTGAAGCCTTTGAGCTAGTTCTAGTATCCTAGACCTCAGGGTCGACATCTCAGCACAAACTAAAGCCCCGTCTACACTATTGGTTGGTTCTGATTTGCTCTGGCATTAGAACTCCTTCATGCTGCTCTGGCAGTTGTAAGAGGGGGTGGAAATGGCTCATGGAGCTTGTCTGCTACACAGGGGCTCTTTCTTGCTGGCACTAGGTTAGAATAAGGACTCTAAGCTGCTCCCAGGTCTTGGTATGGGGGATGTTTGCAGGCACATCAGGGACAAGAACAGAAATGGACCGTGGGAAGCATATCATAAATCAGACACCCCAAAGCTGCTCAGAATTGCACCAGGATATAAGCAAGTCTCAGCACATCCAGAGAATACAAAAAACACAGGTAGCCTTGCCCCACCCTGCATCCTCCAATTTCCAAGTGCCTGAACAAGATAACTGAGAACTATTGTGTCAGCAGTGCACCACTGCCTAAAGCGTGGCTTGCCTGACCAGCGTGGACTCAGACACTGTTTTATGAAAACCATGCTAGCCATTCGCTGGTAGAAATGTCTCCTTTCAATGGTCTGCACTGTACAGTCTTACAGCACTGTTTGCAAATGTCAGGGGGATATTTCTTTCTTTTCTTATCTGATTATCCCGATAACCTGGAAGCTGCACTTCCATAATTAAAAATATACAAGTAGTCAGTGTAAGTCAGTTCCTCATATCTGAAGGCACACAAACATGTCACAGCTGTGAGGTATATACCCCTTGCAAACCATGTGCCTGAAAGGCTGTCTGGAGGTCAGAGGTCAGGCTGGTTTCGGCACATAGGCTACTCTGTGGTGTTCTGGTCCTTTTAAGGGTTTACATTCCAGCCTCATGCAGCAGAGCTGCATGTACATGCAAGAAAGAAACTACTATTTTAGGAAAGGAACAGAGTGTTATGAGCAGGCAGATCTGTTTACAGCTTTCAAAAAAAAAAAAAATCAATTGTATCACTTTCCGTATTGAAATCATTCCGCAGACTTACAAAGAAAATCATCCAAAACCCCTTCACATTTATTTCCTATCCATTTCTCATGAAGCCTTAACAAGAAGCTAATGTGGGGGAGATTAGAATGTGAAACAATTTTTTGACTGAGCTCAGCCTTCATAAAATCCTGGGTAGTTTCAGTTTAGACATGCTCTTCTTGCCTTGGATACTGTAGATACTTCTCTATCTATCCAGAGTTTGGAGGAAAAATTAATGCAACCGTCTGAAAAATAGCCATGTAAGATACTTCAATCTAATGCAAGTATTAGAAGCAGAAACAGACCTGTAACGCGTGGCATATTCTGTTTCAATGTCCTCAAGATGAAATTCTGCCCAGGGATCAGGCATGTGCTTAGCTTTCTCAATGGCATGTTTCCAGGTTTCCTATAGAAGTTGAAAACTAGCAGGTTATTTATATCAAACAACAACCCACAGTCAAATTTTCTAGCACATATATTCCCCCAGTGCTGAAAAGGAATCTGCACAGGCCCTGCTGCCCACAAGGAATCAGTAAGGTACAGTGCTGGGACCAGGCAGTACAGATTTCTCTGCAGAATGAGGCCACATTAGAGACCATCCCCCTCTTCTACCGCTCTTTGGTTGTGGTCAGGCACAAACCACCACGTCACATGTTACAGTTTCAAATCCAATCATACTAAGGTTAGAAACTTAAAACATCAGATTCTTATTTCATTTGCACCATTCTGAAGTTCCTGTTCTGAGATCAGAATGGTACAAGGTGAGTGTAACACACACAACGTGACATAACTTTATCATTGCAGCGTCTATTACAGTGCTCTGCAATCACAGCTAGTTGCCATTGTTAAGATCAGCAGAGAAGTTTACTAAAGCGAATTATAAGTTAACTAAGCTAGCATGTGCTGGCAGCGCAAGTAAAGAACAATCATGCTTTATACCATAAAAATCCAGAATCAGAAAGTCTTCTGATAACCAAGGCCCCAAACCACAAGATGAAAAAGCAGAATAAATTAGTATGTAATGAAAATGGATGATTATTACAGTTCCAGACAAGTAGCTATTTCAGTCTCCATCAAGCCACAGTAACTCTACAAATCCTTATGTTGAAAATTTGAGAGTTTTCTCCACAGATCACTCTAGATGCTTTTCTCTTGACACTTTTCCTGTCTCCCTCTTTCATACTGGCCCTGAGATGCAGTCTTGCAAAACGCCAAACTCTTTCTGCAAGGCAGCATGTGAATGAGAGGAAAGAACGCAGCAGTTCCCAGACTCCACATCAGGCTCCTCTCTGAATGGGAGGCAGGAAATAATGATTTCTGGGACACTAGTTATTATTTCTGTAACTAAATTTGAACCATTAAGAAATACTTTTAATTTCCAAATAAACTTGAGAAGTAATCTCAAGTAAAGCTAAAGCCCAGTAAAAATCTGTATCAGTGTTGAAATGCGTTACAGATAATCCCTGCTTTATAGCATGCAACAGAAGGAACTTCTTTATGAAAGAATGTAAGTTTTTAAACAGGCAACAAGTTTGTTCTATTCCAATCTAAAAACAATCAAAATTCCCATCTAGTCTCATGATAAAACCTAAATATCCCTCACTTTCAAGGAAGTTTGTGTCATACCACATGACAATTAGAGCTGCCTTACAACACAGCTCCCGAGTCAGTGAGAGCTGACTTGCCTAGGTTGGCTGAAGGCAGGTGTGGGGAAAGAGAGGAGCGAGACAAAAAAAACATGAACGATCCCTTAAAACACCACTGAAGTACCATTTCTAAGAATTATTGTGTCATGGGGTGCAAGAGAGAGACACACAGAGAGACGCTAGGGGAGCTTGGGAGCTGATATTCTTCCTCGGTCTATATCCTGGAAGGTGCCACATGTCCTCAATAAGTATTAATGAGAGTTTAGGGCACAGAATTGAGCCCTAAACTTGTTCTGAAAACTAGAATACAACAGAGAATGATTATTTGTAGCACCCATTATATAAACATCCCACTGCTTTTCCCTAGATCATGCATGGGGGACAAACCAGAAAATATAAACAGCATAAAAATGCTCTTATATACATTTGCTTCTATTAACAGTAGGAAACAATGTGAAGAAACAATATAAAGGAAGTGACTATTTAGGAACAAAAGATAAATTCCAGAGAACAAAAATAGTTATGAGCAATGTTCTGCTTTGATGATTTCTATGGACTGACTTGTATCCCCTTTTTCAGGGGATAAAATAATGAATTAAAAATACCATTAAAAAAAGTCTTAAGGCATCTACAATGCAAGTTGATCACATCTCATTTTAACCTACCCGACTATGGTCAACCACAGAGCCATGCTTAGAACGTTGCTGTGTGTCACTCTAAAGAATACATGAGAAACATTAGCATAGCAAAATTAACAAGGCAAATTAAGTGCTCTCTTCTTGTTTACTAACTGAACAAATTATCTTTTCCTTATTTCAAAGCTGATTTTCAAAATGCATATTCCCAAAGCAAATGTATCCACAGAACATAAGAACACAAGTATATTCAAGTGAACTGACAACCTCTTTACTGACAGATAGGAGTTAAAAATCTCTCACTTAATAACATATTAAATAAGTTAGAAGCTTATTACATTTCTCATGCCGCTGACCAAAAAGGTCCACCAAGTGGAGTTTATGTTAAATTCTGCCTTGTTAAAGCATCAGTTTTTCCATTTCACTATCACTGTGCTAAATGGACCTCTAAGGTTTTACCTAACTAGAAGGTGTGTCAGCTGACACATGCTAGCTAATGCTTTCTAAAAGTCTCCTGTAGACAAGGCAAAACTTAACTGAATGTGTTGTAACTGTTTTTAAACTTTAGCCCGTATTAAAGTCTTTGCTGCCTTGTCTATATTGGATTTTTAGGTCTTGTCTTCACTGGAGAAAGCCACATTTTGATCAAGTGTTAGTTAACTAGCACATGTAAGACTAGCCTAAACAGAACAGTTATCTTAGTTCTAGTTCCAGTTCCTGACAGCTCATGCAGCCCCAGGCTGCTGTGCCCAGACTGCATCTAGTACTCATACAAGCTTGGATATCTCTGTGTAACACCACAGCCTGCAGCACAGACAGATCCAAGGTATCGTAAGATGTTAGTTAACGCTTGTTAATCAAACACCTTTAAAACCTAGTCTAGATGAAGACTAAGACATGTTACAAGTTTGCAGAGTCCTCATTTAAATGGAGTACATTAGGAGTGTGTCAAACTGTAACTACAAGCCACTTGTAGTCCTCATGCTCCAAATGCGGCAATTCAAGGGCTGCCTTGCAGACCACACCTCCTAGGGACACCCCCAGTAGAAATCTTGCCAATGGGTCTCTTCCCTTTGCATGGGATGGTGCAAGCAAAAGGAGCAGAAGGGAGTGCAGGATCCAGCCACTGCCTGCAGGCTCCTGACTCTTCCACAACCTAATGTCGGGCCTTCAGGCTGAAAAGGTCAAGTGTCACTAGAATATACTGCCTGGAGCTCATGGTGGAGGTCACTGACATTTAACACCTGAGTGCTAGTGCCGAATTTTAGAGGACTCACCATAAAATACAATTAAATCCAAATCAGCTTCTTCCACAAATTAAGAATGGTTTCATGGCACAATGATTTGCCTCGCCCCAGTCACGGTGTTTTCAGGCTCAATGCTTTGAACCCTTTATAAAGGACTGTGTTACAACCAAAACCAGCTTTCAAACTCCAAATCCATTTTTTTTTCTGTTTTAAAGTAGCCAGCCCACAGCAGCTGTGCCGTCTGAGACTCGATCTAGCCATTGTGGCGCATAAGGAGCTCCCACAGGACTAGAGAGGAAGCAAATCAACAGCACAATCAAGTTATTGGCTTAATGGATTTAACTTCAGGTCTGGAAAAACAGCAGTGATTTTCATGGAAAACTGTTAGTTACAAGAAACGAAAAAGCTAGCAAGCTGTAGCCCTTGCTTCCTATGCCAGCTAAATGAGATCAGAAGCCCGTTTCAGCTTGAACCTAATGCTTACCTTAAAATGGAATGAATTTCTAGGAGAAGAGCTGCAGCTGTACTGTTCATTTTTTGCTAAGTTGCTGTAGTAGTTGTCAACTTTGTTGTTGATAGCTTTGTTAGATATTGGGTCATCTGTTATAGGGTAGATGTAATAACTATCTTCATCCTCACTATCACCATCAGTATAACTTCCAGAGACAGCTTTAGTCAGTCTGCTATTATCAATACCTTCCATACGAAAGATAAGGTCCTCGTCTGCCATGTTTGCAGGAGATCAGTTTAATTCGTTCAATGATTAAAGTAGCCAGTATTATAATATACATGAAAAAGGAAGAAAGAACCTGGGGGGAAAAAATTAAGCAATTAATAATCCTATTGATAAAGAAAACAAACTTGAAAGCAACATTTACAGTGACCAGTATTAGTAGAAATCTATCTATTACCTGGATACAAGCATGTAAAATGGGTATTTGGGGCAGACAAGTGCGCACCTGAACACCCACATAGAAGTTTGAGTTTCCAGTATAGATATCCACACTTAGTACTTCCATGTAACAGAAAATAATTAGCCCAGAATAGACTAAGATTATAAAATTCTCTGAACCATGAACACTGGACGCTTTTAGCTGATCACTGTTGGCTGCCTGTTTCCATTTAGCAACTTCCTCCTTAATATTTCTGCTTTTTCTTGTTCAAAAACTGGTCCTGAACATTACATAAGTGCCATACTGGGTCAGACCAACGGTCCCCCTAGCCCAGTATCTTGTCTCCGACAGTGGCACATAATATATGCTTCAGAAGGAGCGTATAAGTACCAGGCATGCCTAGAGTAATCCATTCTCAGTCATACTCTTCCTGACAACAACCATCATCGGTTTAGGGATGTCAGAGGATACTTTTCTGACTGTTCTATTTAATAGCTTCGCCTCTTCCTCAAACAAAACCCAGACTTCATAGGACAGTAACTGTGAGTTTTGTCCATTCTGGCTGCAGGATCAGACCACCTGTTTTTTAACAGCAACTTTCTATCAAGGGACCGACCATGTATAACACAGAAAATTAACAGACCCAAGGGAAAAAAATCTGTGGAATATTATTGTGGGAAGACAAAAATCAGAAAAACGCACCCTGTACAAAGAAGGCTTCATAGTTTTCAGGTATCAGACCACACTGACTTGTCACTAATACCAGCTGATGCAGAGTCAAGTAGGGAGGGAATACATACTAGGGGTGCACCAATAGAGAATTTTTAGGCCGATATCGATGGCTGATTTTTAACGAGCCATACCAGCTGATACTGAACCAATTGCCCATATGTGGCCTGGCAGCATGGAGAACAGCATCCCACTAGTAAGTCTGTTGGGGGGAGGGCGAGAGGGTAGGGGAAGCAGATCGAAGCCTCCGCAGTAAAGGAGACAGTGGGGCAGGGGCTGCTGTACCGATGTATCGGTGCACCTCGAATATATATGACACACCTCAACCTCTTTGCTTGGGTTTAGAATCACATCCTATCTCCCTTTCCAGCAGGGAAGCTTTTGCTATGGGTCTCTTAACTGAACTTTCCAGGCGAAGCAGCTAGGCTCTCTCGGTAGAAGGCCTTTCCCATTGACTGATTCACCAGACTAGGGTCTCGGTTTGGCAGCCTTCAGGGCACAAAAAAAATGCACATTTATGTACATATTTTCTCTCTCTTTTGTTCATTCAGGACTCATAATGATATATATGCCTCATCCAAATCCACTGAAATCAATGGAAACATTCCCAATTACTTTGATGGGCAGGCTTAGGGCTCAAGATGACACTTTTTAGCAAAGCCAGGTCCTGTGTTGAAAGTAAAACACTTGCACTCACTTTTCCCAATCTTTTCACCCAAAAAGTTTTCTATGAATTCCACCAGACTAAGATAAATCCCTATTTTTCTGCCCAGAGTTCAGCTAATGGCAGGCATGACAGTCTCTCTCTCTGACCTGCTGTCAATAGCTTGTGCACTTTATCAAAAGACCCTTCAACCTTAAATAGTAAATCATGCTAATTTTATCACCTCCTTGGTCTGGTCTCAGCCACTTACTTCATCTGTTCACTATGGAACAAAACAGAAGTATGTCCTCATTTTCTAATTCCCAAACCCTTGCATGTACAGTATAGTATACAAAGACTGAACCTTGAGCTTGACAGTAAGCTGGTGGTGCTAAACTCTGCCTGTTGCACTTGTTTTGTGGGCTGCGTTTTAGCCATGTCTTATCACCTTAACTATTCATACAACCCACACCCCTAACTATTCATACAAGTTTACTTCCTCTTCATTGTCTGTGCTACTACAACTCTGTCTTCTCTGACATGGAGGAAAATAGCTTGAGCCTAATTTAGCCTTGCTCTTTATGACCGTCCAAGCAGGAAAACTCTGGTGTTTTAGTTTTGGTCTCCGCTGCAGAACTGTAATGCAGAGCCACCATCAGAGTAGCACACAGTGATCCATCCCCACTCCACATGACTATGGCTCTGGGGTAGATTATCTCGCTTCTGTGCTCTTAATTCCTCCTGCTTTTTATACAACCAGAGGCATTTCTCACAAACAGTACTTTTTTCTTTGGACAAAGTAAATCATACACAAGTTGTTGATGTTCTGAACCAAACAGGGAGACTCTTAAATTACGTTTATCTGAAATTTCACAAAAAGTAATTTTTCCTGGATGGGGGAAAAAAACTGACCCAGCAGTGCTATATAACACTTTATCTTTACAGAGCTGCTCTCAAGCTGTGAAAGAACAAAACTGTAATTGTCTCACTGATGCGTATAGCAAAACCCTTAAGGAGGAAAGACTCCCTTAAATTAATTTAAAGGCCAAATAGTGACATGTGGCCACTATCCTCTATAACAGGCAGGCTGGAGCCAAAGTGGCCCAGGAAGATCCCTCCAAACTACAGCATTCTGAAGGATTTGTCTACAGTTTTACCAGTTAAACCAAGAAGAAGATCCTGCTACATTTTCATTCATATTAAAGGTACAAAGTAGTGGACAGTAATCAAACATATGGGGGAAAAAAATCCCAAAATCTCAAAGCCTTTTTGATGTTTAACCAAAGTGGCCTTTGATTCTATCACTTTGATAAGGTCATTCTCCTTATTTAGCCTATGTCCCAACATCCCTGTAGTTCCCCCATACAACATTCGGACACTCCAAAATGAACCCTAGTCAGTTATTAACCAGATGAATTCAGCAAATTGGGCTTTTCAAGCAGCGGTACAGAAAGCAGCACAAGGTGCACAGAGTTCCAGATTCATAACATCCCTGTGGGTACAGCACAATCCCTCATAGCTGGTGTTGGGAATCACCCACCCATAAATCTTCTTGATCCACTGAAACAACTGCTTTACAAACGCCAGTCACTGGCTAAAATTACAACTGGTTTCTTTCCATTGCATGTTGCATGCTATACCGTCTGTCACTCAGCAAAAAATAACCCACAAGCAGTTTATGGCTCATTTAGTACAAGCCACTAAAATGAAATAAAAGGCTATATTTCTTCAGCTGCATCATGCATTATTTAAACTGTGCTGAATGTTGATTAATGCTGAGAAAATAATGTTGAGAAAATAGGTATAGTACTGTAGGATCCTTATTCACTACAAACAGAACTGTGCCAAAAACAAATGTTCAGCAAGGAGATTCAGCAATCTCCTATGTTTATATTAGTACTAGTTAAATCTCCTCTAGAAGGTGAGGATGGGGGCAAATGCTTCTTGTGGGCCTGTAATACATGCTATCGGGGCAAGCAGCAGGGAGCAGCTGTGTGTGGGCTTTTGTCCTACTGTAATCCCTTTTTTCTAATGGTGCCAGTTTTAGAGGAATTATGTGATGGTTATTAATGGGCTGAAGCCCTCAGAGCCGATTCACACAGCAAACTGCTCTATTATGTAAGAACATAGTTTAGCTGCAAAATATTTTTTGCCACGGCTCGGGTTCCACCCACAGAGAGCTTCAAATGGGTGGAGATTCCCCTGCACATGCCATCAAGAGAATATTAATGACGACTCAGCAGAGCTTACATAGAAATATTATTTCCCAAGCAAATTCACTTCCAAGCTGTAATGTCTCACTCTGACAAGCAGAAGCTCTGCACAGATGGGGAGGGCTTTCACCCCTGTGGCGATACCCTGATGATCTTTCATGTTTTCCGATGTATACTTACTCTCAAAATCCTATATTAAAGGACTTCCAATAAAGCCCACTGACCTCAGTGTGCCTAAGAGTCAGTCGCATCCCATTTTAGCAGTGGGACATGATCAGCCTCTCTACCTGTGCCTCTGCAATGAGGGAATGAGACATGGGATGCCACCAAGAGTGCAAAGGTAGGAGTGTTTCTAATGGCAGGGGGGCAGATGTGGGCTGCCCACTGTGGGCTGGGGCTCTGTGCCCTGTTGCCTTTGCCCTGGGGACCACACACACTTCAAAAATAGCATCTCATGATTTACATTCCAAATCTCTTGATGTTTAAGAGTCTGTCTCATGATTTTTTGACACAGTGGGGTTGGTTGGCAATACTGTCCTAGTGTTACCAGCTGCAACTTATCTGAAGTAATGAGACTGCAACTGTGGAGACTGTGGGGGGGGGGGGAACCTGGCCTATCATCTACAGTATTTGTTGCCAAGCAACCCCAAATTAGGAGCATGTGCCTCATAAAGGATCAAGTTCTCTGCAGGCCTGCATCTCTCTCACTCATGCTAAAGTTTATACTTATTTTTTATACTGTCTTCTACAATTAGAAGAGCTCTTCTTTCCCACAGCCTGAGCTACCTCTGAGCCCTTTTTCATATCCACACTGCAAATGCCCTTCTTTTCTTTAGCCTTAAAACTCATCTCATCTCTGACAATGTCTGCTTTCATGGTCATGTAAAGACACAGATTTTTATGTAGTGGCCACTTCTGTTTAAAAACACATAAGAATTGCTAAGGTGAAGCCAATCCACAGAACATCCCATCTGGATCCAAACCTGAGACCTGGCCTATTTTATTGTAACTGAAGCGATGGACGGGCAGGGGTTGTTTTCCCACCAGTATCTGCACTGGACTCTAATGAGGTCCATAGTCTAAATGGCAATTTTGGTACTCGCTTCCACAAAATCAGTTGAGGCCATAGCAGAAGCGCTCATGGCATGGCCATGTCAGATTCCAATGAATCTGCAAATTCTGCTAAATACCTTGACATGAGGACACGAAAGAGGAACGTAAGCTGAGGCCAGAATTAAACCGAATAATAAGCTGGAATTAAATAGCTTTTGTGCTATGAATATAGCTTTTTATTTGAAAAGTCCTTCTTTTATGTCTTTGCTATTTCTTTTTTCTGCTGAACATGCAACAGGACAGTACGGCTCACAAATGAGCCTTCTGGCTCAGTTGTTTTCATGGTCACTTCACAGTCCGCCACTGTTCTGCTGCCAGTTTGCTGTCCTTACAATTTACATGTCAATCAGCAAATCTAACTAAGACTGAACTGACAACAAAAAAATACCACACTCATTAAGAGGCCTCTGTGCCTGAGCAGGAGGAATCCAGCTGCATAATGCTGCAGAAGTGACAGGGGTATAGGTCAATAAGGTTCTTTGGGTGAATCTGGTATCTTTTATTAGACCAACTCAAACAGTTGGAAAGTTTCTTCTTTGCAAGCTTTTGGGTATAAATGCAACTGAAACTTCCTAGCAGGACAAAATTCTCTCTTGGTTTCTGCTCTGCATTCATCCCCACAGGTCCACAGAGCCCCAGCAGGCTGGACCACAATTTAGGAATCCCTGCCTCAGGATGTTTTCTTTGAAATGATCAGAAATCAAAAGTCTGAGCATGAGCTCCTGGACCCAAGTCATGGGAATCTTTCCATTGAATTTTAAAGGGGCCAGGATTTTATATCTAGTCCCTGAGCAACCCTTCTTGTCCCCATGTGGAAGTGACAAAGCTCATGCACTGAATGGGTCAGTGCAAAACAAGCACCCAAATGTTTGCAGTGGGTTTAGTTAAGTTTAAACAAATATTTATGGGTAAACAATTTTTGCAGGCTTCTCCAGTGCACAGTGAAAGGACAGTAGAAAGGGAGAGGAGCCTGCTCCGCTTACCTGTACAGGCCAAAGGTAAAACACACAAAGCAACATCTGCTTTCATTTGTAGCATTTGTAGGGAGAAGTCCTTTGAACACTAGAGTGCTGAAAACAACACTGCTTTGTACTCGCAGCATTTTATACACTCAAAACATTGTATAAGCTAGGGGTGCACTGATAAAGATTTTTTTGGCCGATACCGACAGCCTATTATTACCAGCCAATACATTCTGATAGCTGATATGCAGCCCAGCAGCTTGGAGAGCTGTCTGTGGAGGAGGAAAAGACAGGGGGGAGGGAAGAGGCATGGGGAGGCAGACTGAGGCCCCACATAGTGAGCAGCCCAAAGAGCCTTGTCTATTTACGTCCTTAGATCAACACGGCTACAACCTATACCCTTGAACAAATGTTGTGGCACGCATTCTGTCTGTGTACCTAAGACAATGTATGTAAGAGTCCCTGAGTTGTTCTTGGAACCATCATTCTTTTAAAGTGGACATGGTGTTTGCTTAGCCAATGCATTTATTTAATTAAGTTTTAAAGAGTCTGTGCTGGTTGTAATTGATTTCAAATACAAAAAAAAAAAATAATTCCAGTAACCACAACTGATTGGGACACGAAAATCTCAAGAAACCCCAACCTCATCCCAAAAAAATCCAATACTTGTATTTTGCATCTTTACACAATGACATGAAGTCTAGTGTTGATGTTATTCATTAATGCTAACTGCAATGCTAACCACAATCCTTGTCATCTATCTTGCCATCTTTCTTTGCACTAAATAATAATGAGCATTGCATGGTATGCAGACCTGGAGAAGAGACAAAAATATGATTTTCTGCCTTATATATGTGCTCTAGCTCAGGGATTTTCAACCTTTTTTAATAAGTGTACCCGGGGGGGGGGGGGGGGAGCGAGTAGCCGGATATGGAGTGGGGGGTGGTGGTAAGAGGCCAGATGTGAGCGGCTGGATGCAGAGCACAGGCAGTGTGAGGGAGGCAAGCTGTGGAGCGGCGGCAGCACGGTGCGGCCCTGCTGGGCCCTGCTCCTGTGAGGCAGTAACGCGGGGTGGAGGTGCTCAAGCCCACCTGCCCCCACATACCCCCTGGGACCTTTCAAAGTACCCCCAGGGGTATGGGTACCCCCAGCTGACAACCCCTGCTCTAACTTTATTGCACCATTTACAGACAAGTTAATTGTAAAAGAGCACTGACTTTTAAATCCAGCCTTGGGATTGTACCATGCTGATCAACACAGCACTGGACTTCTTAATCCAAAACAAAAAGAGTTAAAGAAGTTATTAGAGAGTTGCCTTAGTCCCTCTGTTAATTTGCATTCATATTTATTCATTTGTAAATGTTTTTCTCTCCCCTGTCACCCAAAAGAACCACATAAATAACAAGGAGAAGTTACTACCTGTAAAGAGAAATGAGTGATATACAAGATGCTGTCAAATAAAAATGTGGGGAGAATTCATGGCAGAGCCAGTGTAAAGCAATCACAAAGCAACTGGAAGGGAACCTGCCACCACAGGACTGTCCCTGGATCTGGGGGAACCCTCCAGGGACATCCCACAGCTGTCCCAGCACTGATGTCTGCTGTAACTGGTAGAGTGCAGGAGTACTCTGGCAAGCAGAAGTTGGCCTGACTGGAGCATTCCCTCCAGCTATTTCCTGGTGCACCCTACAGCTAGAAACAATTTAGCATAATTCTCTGTAATGCTCTAACCCACCCTGGGGGGCTGAATCAGCACAGAGAAGGTTGTGCCTCCCCACCCATGGTTCCTGTCTCAAATAGAAGGCAGGGTAGATTTGTATCTTGTAGATGAACCAAAGTAGATACTAAAGTATACATATGAAATATGTAATACTCATATCTACTTTGGTTAGTCTGTCTGATGTAAATCTACTCTGCCTTCCTCTTGATTTAGGACTAACACAGCTAACTATGCCTCTGGTCTCAAGCTCAGAACTGGGGCAAGAATGAATTTTCCCCACAGTAATGACCATTAATCTCCTTCAGTTTAATTATATTTCAGTTACAATGGTGATGCTCTAACCATAATAGGTAGGATATTTTCTTAGAGAAATGTAATTTTTCATGTTGACAGTATTCCTATAAATTTCAAATTAAAAATAAAATAGATTTAATGGAACCTGAAACTTAACACCAGAAACCTTAGACACTACTAACACAAGCAAAGTATCATTATTATTTATTACCACAACAACCTCACCTTACCATATCCCATCACATACCTACTACCTTTATAATGCTTAAAACACATTATTACTATTAAATGTACTTTTTAAATTAACTACTGTTCCAAAAATAGCCTAGTAATGGTTCATCTTTCAGTACTCCTAGAAGTACACCATGGTATTATCTGGAATTAAGGCAGAGTACAGCAATAGTCTGTGTATTAGGGTAACTCATCCTTAGGAATCATATAACTATTCCTACCTTCAGGAATACGCAGATAAGAGAATGGGCACAGAAATAGTAAATTGTCTCAGCCAGGCACTCCAAAAAAGACAGAGATATCCAAAGTGTCTTGCTATTTGGGGGGGGGAAGGCCTTAAAAACTAAATGAAAAAACATGCAAACAAGACGACGCATTTTCCAGCACTTTCCTGTATGTGGATGCACCATCTCTGTATACACTCCATGCTAGAAATCCCTTCCAGCTTCCCTGTGGCTAATCAGGACAACTCAGTAGGTTAGCAGGTGTTAATAGGAATGAGGCAACACAGGGACTGTGTGCTAACTCCACCGTGCTGATATCACCATTCCAACCCCAAATGAGAGCATTTTTAGTTAGGTAACATGCTGTAGTTTCAGGTGCCAAAGGGTTACTAAGTTTATAGCCATAAAGGTGAGGAAAAACCTTTTCAATCACTCCCTCCTGTCAACTCCTAAGTCCCCAAAATGACAACATATGAAGACAGTAAATTGACATGACAATCAGCATTAGGCAGGAAGCCAAGATATACAACACTGAAAGAAAAGCTCTTGCAAAAATATCTTCATAGTGTCCTTTTACTACTAAACCACCTGATACTTCAACTGGCTTTAAATATCCAGGGCAAGTAATGATAACTGATTTTCTGTGGGTACTGATACGTCATATTTCAAGACTATTATTTAGACAGATGGTTATTATTGGCATTGTGTCAGGACTGTGTTTCACTACAAACGAGATCTGAATATTAACCAACTCAAAGGACTTTTATAGCCTGTCATTGTGTAGCTACCCAGTTGTTTACTACAAGGATCCTTTAATGGCTTTCCAGCCCATGCAACCAGGGAGCATATTTCCTCCTGTTCAATGCAACCGCAGGAGTTTTAAACTGGGTGTGCTAGACACATCAGTGAGAATAAAAAAATACCAGCTGAAATTTTCCAAGCGGTAAATAAGGCTGTCTAACATCTTCAGGTGCAGCAGAAGGGGTTCATCTATTACAAACCCATCAGACTAGCAACACATTTTACGTGTATGCATTTTTCAGCTAGATTCCTGGCATTGCTTAATTTGGCTTAATCAGAATGATAAAGAATCATTAACATCTGACATCCTATCTGTCTGCTTTTTTTCAGATCTATGACTGTGAATACATCAACATGTGAACGAACAGCTGATGACAGCTTGCTATTAGCCAGGCAGCCTTAGCTCTGGCATTCAGCTGTGATGCTAGGTGTCCTGCCCTTATGTTTGCAATAACAGATTTGAGAATGTGAGCTGGGTTGGGTTTTTTTCCTTCCTTCTGTTTGATTCTCCCACGCCATCTGACTTTGGCTATCTGGACACAGCCCTGTGCAGCCTGCCCAAAAGAGAATCAGCTGACTCAGACATTTTAGCCTGCAGTCAAAACAGCCTGGTCTCCTATTGTCCTCCCTTTAGAAACAAGCAAAACGACTTTTATGGAGAAAATTGTCACCGGAAAGGGGGTTTTCAAAGGAGTGCGTCCCCACGCCCAGGTCAGGAAGCAGCTCATCCTCCCCCCAGCCCAGGACACGCTTATCGTGGGATTAGTCAGCATGAATAAAAAAGGAAACCCCGCCATACAGAAATAGGCACCATTTTCTAGCAACAACAACCTGTCACACTGTCCACAGGCCTGACCCTGAGCACGGGTCCCCGCAGACCCGCGGGTGCAGGGACAGCCCCGGAGGCCGCCGACGCGCTCCGGCCGGAGAGGTTTTCTGCAGGCGGGACGCGGGACGCGAGCAAAAGTTGTAGCACACGAGGCCTGCACTGCCCACCCGCCCACCGAGTACAGCTAAACGCCTCCCCTTAGTAAAGCAGGGTCTGCAAGGGCACACCCGTGACGGCGCGGCACAACCCAAATACAAAACGGGCGGGAGGGAAGGACAACGGTTTCAAACGCGTGCGCCGGGCGGGGCGAGGGGGGCACGGGCAGAGCTCGCTGGTGCTGTGAGGAACCGGTGGATATTGCCCAAAACCATGCAGAGACGAGGGACGTGAACACGGCCCTGCAGCCGGGAGCCAGAGCCAGGAGGCCTTGGCGAGCTGGCAGATGGGGCTGTGGCAACACCCGGGGAGCCCGCAGCCAGCGCCCCCACGGGTGGGTCCCCTCGGCGACACACGAGGGCTGCGCCACGCCGCGGCCGGGGGCAGAGCCGGCGCTTGCAGCGGGAGCGGGGCCCCGGCCTACCTGGTCCGGCGGGACGGCGCCTGCTCTCGCGGGTCGGTGCGGGGAGCGCCCGGCTCCGGCGGCAGCGCCTGCCCCTGTCCCTGCCTCCCTCCCTCTCTCCCGCGGGCGGCGACCGGCTCCAGCCTGCCCCCCGCGGCCGCCGCCCGCACTGCAGCACTAGGCCCGCCTCTCGCGTCCCCCTCGCCCGTGGGGGCAAACTCGCCCCCGAGCCAGGGCAGGCCCCGGCCCACGGGTGTCTGGGACCCGCGCGGGGCCACGCCCGCAGCGCCGGCCTCTGCCGTGGTCCCGCGGGTGGCTCACATCGCACCGAGGTCACCCGAGGGGACGGGAGGGGAGGGGACGGGAGGGGAGATCAGCAAGACCAAAGCTGCAGCCACAGCGCGCTGGACACGGTACAGGTGGGGAGACGGGGGCGGGGGGGAACCCCTCAGAGGGTTTCTTGGCACAGGTTGGAAAGTCCAGACAGAAGTCCCCAGAGGTCACCTGTGAAAACCTTTGGTCCTGTGACAGGACTGGAAAGGAAGACTGCAGGTTCATGCTTCTGTTGTAGCGGTTTTTCAACAGCTTCAGTGTTTGTGTGAATCCCAATTTTACTCATCTGTAAGTGCTGGCAACACATGATGATGCAAAGGAAACTCTTGCATGCACCAGGAAAATCGTATTATTTCCTGTGCACCCCTCCCACACACCTTATGGAGCGTGGATCCAGGGATATACAGCGTCTTCTCAAAGTCTGGCAAATTCATTCTTCCTTGAATTGGAATCCATTACATTACACAGCAATTCTGCTTTTAATGTGGCAAAAACATGTCAGGTTTTATCATACCAGATACAAAAAGACAATAAAAGAAAATTAAACTGTGAACTACAGAAGAAGCTGCAGAGAGGTTTACCAAAAAAAACACTTCCCTTTATTCACAATTAAAACCAAGCCACTTGTTAAACAAAGTAGGTATATTTTGTCCTTTTGGCCAGTTCTTGTACTAACCAACTTATAAGATTTTTCTTCCAGCATAAAGTCATAAATTATGATGGTTCATAATAATGGTTAATGTACCTACATTAACAGAGGACTCTTGAGAATACTAATGCCCATTTGCTGGACACAGAAGATAATTTTCATATTTCCTACGGGAATGTTTCTGTGGCTCATTATGCTAACTATCATCAAGCTCTCCTAACAGTTAAATGCAATAAATAATTTGATTGATGGCAACAGAGAGCAGACCTACTGCCCTAGTCTTTTTGAATGTGAATTACTATGGAAGCCCATTTTACTGGATTTAATTAAGATGTTATCATAATTATACTTGTTTCTGTCTGTTAGACATGCATAGTAGTGGTGAAGAAATAGGCCATAGGATGAAATGTTCTGAAAGGTTTCTGGTTTAGACATACAATGGAGAATCTTTTTTTTTTTCCCAGAAGTTAATAGAGTCTACTTATATGCTGCTTGATTAAATGTTAGCTAATTATTTGTACACAAAAAGGAAACAATTTTGCTGCCTGTAGGTGGAATTCTAGCTCCTTTGCACAAAGTCTGACTATGTTAAGCCACTGTGCATGACGAAGAAGAAAACAATGTCCCCAGAGGCCTGAGCACAATCCATATGAACAGCATGCTTATATATGGTAGTTAATATAGTATGCCTTCTCTCCAGTCAAACTGGTCTGAATACTGATAAACAGTACATTTGGCAGTGACTGCTATAATTTCTCTTTCTTTCTATTTTGATTATGCCTATCACCATAATCTCTAGACACCAATGCACTAAATCCCTAAACGCACTAAATGTTCTCTATACCATGTTCTCTGTGCTCTCCCATCTGTCTCCCAGACTGAATGCTGTAAGTGCTTTTTTTCATGTCATCTATCTATGGGGTGCATGCTCTAAACACCCTCTCCAGGAATACACACTATATAAGGTTGCAAAACAGATCCCGTTCCTAACATTTTAAACATCTGCTTGCTGAAATATTCCATGCTGGGTTTCTAAAGCTGGATTTTATGGAAAGTTTGAACAAAGCCTCCCAGCCACTTACAAGTTTTGGGTAAGTGGGGAAAAAAGGCTGTAGTAGCACTTATTAGTGAGCGCTACCATTCATGAAGAAGGGTTATGGGGACTCCAGCCCCAAGATAGTGTAAGCCTAATGAAAGATGCCTTTTGGGACATCCTATATTGATTGAGAGGGTTACACAGCCTGTTCTAAAAGGCCTATCACAATGGTTCTCTATCTTCTTAGACTTGAGCCATCCCAGAGAGACTTGAGACACCCCAGGATAAACTTGAGTCACTCCTCGGAAAATGCCACCTCTTCATGTTCACTGTTTTTTTTACTACAGAAAAATTAGAGTAGTTTTTCTGTTGCAAAGAACTCAGGAAGACCATCACAATAGATTTTGATTTGAATTGAGAATCACCAACCTAACCACTGAGTTGAGAGTTGACAAGAGACAGAGCTCCTGCTCTCATGTGTCACATAGGACTACTTGCATGAGGGAGTTTGTTAATGTTTAATTTAAATAAATACAGCAGACTCATCCCTCAAAAACCAACTCATTAGTTAAAAACAACCCTACCTTAGTCGTGGGAGAGGGATGTGTGTGCTGGGAGGAAGAGGAAAGGATTCTGTGTGTTCAAGGGCCTTGTAATGTTAGCCGCATTTGTTGGAACACATCTTTTAATTTTAAAAGAAAATAGTGATTGGATTGTGCTATTAGGTGACACCGCCCTAAACAGGAACATCTTCCTTCAAAGTGTTCCTACAGAATGGCATCTTCCATCAAACCTAAATATATCCAGTACATCTGGTTTGTGAATAAATCTTTGTAGAGCCCATTCATATTACAGCTATAACCACCCTTTTGGAACAATGTAGAGGCTCAGTCCTCTTAACAGGTGACAGGTAACAGGTCAGCAGCTTCCTTGCCATCATGACCACTGTTTGTGTATCTTGCACCTCCTACTCTAGCACCCAAGCATGGCTGTGGAAGTATATTCTGAGACATCTGAGCAGCAATCCTGGCATGTGGAGCAATGCAAAACTACACCCTTTTGAAATTCAAGAGAAAAAATAGCTAGTACATTTTTCAGTTCCTTAAAGACTTCCATGACTGTTTTTCTAAACTAAACACATTGAGCCATAAACCTCATTTGATGAACCATAGCTTATCCATAATAAACATGTATAAAATTCCTCATAAAATCAAGGCGTGGTTCTTAAGTCATGGGTTCAGTATGTTGGAATTCAGCCAGTGCAGACACAGGCAGATAACACAGAGCAGCAATCCCCACCCGTGGAGACATGCTGCCAGCAAGACTGCACAGGTTTCCCTCACTAACTGCTGGGGTGAAGTTCCTGAAAGTTCCCATGGTTGGCAAAACCGTGGTTGGCAAGGCAAAAGGCCTATGTGGAAAATGGCAGGTGGTGGGTGGGCTGATGCACAGGCACAGAAAACTCTGGTTATTCAAAACTGTATACCGTGTAGTCAAAATGGTACATAGAATATTAGGTGTGGATAAAACCATGGTTGGCAAAGGAAACTTGTAGCACCACTAACTGCCACAAGAAATGTTGCTTTCCACAGGTAGGTGGTTCTTTGTGTTTTCAGGGAGAGCAAAGTACGCTGTTGCCTACAGCATGTTACTTGCTCAGTGTTTTTGCCCATGGGCCGACAAAAGTTGTAAAAAGAAATGACAGCTGCTTTAATCTGTACCCATTTAATGTACTGATTTTGGGGTCTATATTTAATTTATAAAAATAAGTTTTTCCTCCTAAACACCAAATAGTAATGTTTCTTGCATTGCAAGGGAGCAGGCAGCGAGTGCAGCCAGCGCAGGCCCCGCAGACGGCCGTGGCCGGGGCCGTGCAGGGGGAGGTCGCGGGCCATGCAGCAACAGCGCCCCCTGCCGCCCGCCGCCGCCTCCTCGTCCCCCCGGCTGCAGCCACGTGGCAGGGCTCCCGCCACCAACCCGTGCCGCGGGGGAGGGGCCTGATACGTTCCTGCTGCAGGCAGCTGCCTTCCGGACCCGCCCGTCGTCCCCGAGCGGCTGTGGGAGCAGGAAGGTGGGTGGGGGGGCAGCCGAGTCAGCGCTCCATATCTTTATAGGCGCGTCAAGGTGAGAGCTGCATTCAGCGGTAGCGTGGCCGAGTGGTCTAAGGCGCTGGATTTAGGCTCCAGTCATTTCGATGGCGTGGGTTCGAATCCCACCGCTGCCAGCACATCTTTTTCGGCTCGTGCCATCATGTGTTCGCCTGCGGGCGGTCTCTGGATTGCGGGTCCCGCAGAAAAAAGCGGCGCTTTAATCCTTCCCGCTCATCGTGCACCAAATGCAGCGTTTTTGGTGCGTCTCAGTGCCTTTTGGGCCAAGGGGGCCGCAGCGCCAAAGGCGGCTTTCGTCTTGCTCCATGCTTGTTCATTTTGCGGAGCGGGTGATGAGGTCGTGCAGCGACGTGGAGGCTGCCCCCTTTCGGTTGCTGCTTTATTACAACCCCGGGACCACGCACAGGTTTCTGGCGATGAAGAGGGTGGAATTAAAGCGCAGCTCTAAATTAGTAATGACAACTTCACCCTCAGTAATTTGGCGAGAAGTAAATTAAAGCGGGGGGGGGGGGAGAGTCCTATTTTATTTGATGGCTGAAAGTGTACCTAGGTGTCCTGAAACTTGGTGCGTCTACGTGAGACCCTGCGCAGCAGCCTAATAACACTGAGCAGTAGCCATGTGGGCAAAAAACAAGCTAACCTGCCCTACTGCAAAGTAATAGTAGGCTACTGCACAGTGTTACGAAAAACCCATGTGCTGGCACTACTGCGAGTTACTGCGCATTGATTTAGCACTTGATTAACCAAGTACTAAACGTAATGTGCAGCAACTGGCCCATTTATGAACAGGTAAACACTCCCAGAGGGAACCAGGAAAAGACATTTCAAGACAATTTTTTCAAGAGATAAGGAACCCATAGAGGCACAAAATTACATTTCAGGTTTTCAAATCTAGAGAAGAAATGCTGGAAGATGTTTTCCTAATTTGTTGGCAATGTTATTTTAGTAACAATAAGCTAACACATGTTTCCGCCAGCTCTCTGTTGGCTGATGAAATACTTGAGGGAAAACGCAAGGTAACTTATCCCCTTTCATCCATGGGGCAGGTGACCTCAACTGACAAGGCAAAAGCAGGCACGGGCAGTTACCATAGGAAGGCTGAGACACTGTAAATTCACACCATTGCTCATAACTTGTTTGTGTAGCCATATTTTCAGATACTTGTCTTTTGCTAGGTATAATCCCTAATCAATGAACATTTTGGGCACTGGCTTTGGAAGTCCTCCCAATTCTGATATAAGCCCATCAAGAGGAAGCATCTTGGGGGAGGAGGGGAAATGGAGGGTGTTGTGAATGAGCACTAATGAAGGCTAGAACAGGTAAGAGATTTAAGACATGCACAATTTTAAGCACGCTTTTATTTCCCCTCCTACGCAATGTCACAACTAATTCACAAAAAAACCCCAAACCCCCCAAATTACATTGTGCATCTTTTCTGTACAGCCAGTGTGCATTATTTACATAAATCTATTTTCTACCTTTGATCTGTTTCCCAGCTCCTCACAGTAAAATGCAGTGGCAGCAGGTCTGGTCAATCTTTCACTTTATTCAAGTCTTTCTCTTTATGGTTACAGTATTACAGGTTTACTGTGGCAGCTCCTCCTCCAGTTTCTCATCCACTTGAGCAGCCAGTTTGGGAGAGAGCTTCTTTGGTGTGAAATACATAGCTCCAACCACTCTAAACCCTGCATTTTTTCAGTGGTGATCTCCTTTGTGTTTGGGATCGTACAGTCCTTTAACTTTCTAAGAGCAGCTACTGATACACCACATTTTTGGTTTAAGTCTTAAAATTAGCTGCCAGTCTGCTATGTCAAAGCCAATAACTACTACAAAGCCTAATGCAGCCCATGTGGGCACAGAACTGTACTGTGACTTAGTACAAACCAAGTTACATATCTTAATGTTGGTTTTCTTTGAAAAACTGCATAATTGAAAGGCTTTCAAATTTAAAAGAAAGCAAAATTAAACTTAAGAGGCTGGCAATGAAAGAAAGCAAGATTTTCAGGAAGAAGTGATGATTCTGGGATTTTGGTCTTGTTTTAATAAAATGATCCACAGAATCAGCAAATGCAAACTTCTTTGGGCAGTACCCTAGCTGATTACGTGCCTTGTCTATTCGGAAAGTGTGAGTTACAGCGACGTTCCACACCTACAATGCAAAAAGAAACCCACCAGACAGAGAGATGAATGCATTAGAAACCTTGAACAAACATCTCTGACGTGACAGTAACAGGTTAGAATTTACAAAAAAACAACTCTCAAATTAAGATAACATTGGATCAAATTGTACAAGTTATCAACCCACAGCTTAAACAGGGATAGCAGTATTTTTTCAACCTTGTGGACATCCAGAGTGAGTGTTCAGACATATCTTATCAGCAACACTTGCTGGAGCTGAGCTGCCATTAGCCAGTCACCCTGCATCTATGTATCTAAGGTACTTTTACGGCTCCATGATACTACCAAATCTGAAGGCCTCACCGTCTTTAAAGTACTATTATCACATCTGTTTTATAGTTGGGGAATTGAACTCATATTTTCAGAGGTATTTCGGCACAACCACATGAAGAAAGATATTGAGGGGGATTTTCAAATCTAAAGCACCTTGAGTTTGAAAATCCTACCAGATGCCTAAATACTTTTAAAATCTGGCCCTGCCTGACATATCCAAGGTCACACAAGAGATGTGTAACACAGTGTGCAACTAAATCCATCTCTCCCATAGCTTAAATAAATACTCTAACCATAAAGCTATAATTCCTTGAAACATTGCTATTCCCATCTTCTGATGAGGTGTACAGTTAGGTGCTCCACTACTGAAAATGTTATCAGTGCTATTTAGGCCCTAGCACAGGGGTGGGCAATCATTTTGGCTGGAGGGCCATTTAATGAGTTTTGGTGAACTGTTGAGGGCCACAAGGCCTGTTCCTTGACAGGTGCCCCAGCCCCTGGTCACCATCATGGGATGGAAAGTCCTGCCCCTAACCCCTGACCTTTACCACCAGAAGTCCCTTCCCTTGCCCCCAGAAGTACTCCTGGGGGGGGGGCGGGAGAGAGGGTGTTGCCATGTTGGAACTGGAAAAAAAAATTGCTAAATATCTCCTATAAAATATTTTCATTTTATTTAAAATATATTTTTGTCCTGATTTACATGTTTGTGTAGTGTACATAGAGATGATTGCTGAAAAAGAAAGTCTTACTGTTGTATATTGTGGGGGGGGGAGTGTGTGAGGTGCAGTTGGGGGTGTGTGGAGGGGTATGGTTGTGGGGGGGGTTGTGGGTGTGGGGGAAGGTGTGGGGTTTGTTGGGGGTGTGGGAGCATTTGAGAGCAGGGTATGGAGGAGAGTGTGGCTGTGGGGTATGTGCGGGGGGGTGATGGTGTGGGGTCTCCCTACATGCCCCCACCAATGGCAGCAGCAGCAGGTGGTAGGCCCTTGGGGCACTCATAGCTTAGGCAGGTGGTACACCCAGGTGGCACATGGCTCCAGCCACTTCCAGGAGCTGCACATGGCAGTATGGAACAGGGTCAGGCTGGACCGCCTCCATGGTGCAGGGCTCCCTATGGCTCACATGCAGCTCCCAGGACCTGGCTAGAGCCCATTCCTACTGGGGCAGCGTGATTTGCTCCCACCCTTGAGCAGTGGAGAGCTCTGGCCCTGGCCCCAGCTAACACATAGGTTCTGGGTGGGGACACTGCTGCTGCTGCCTGAGTAACTGCTTGGCTCACCTGGCTCCTCCTCATGTCCCTGCTGCAGTGCTTTAAGCAACAGGTAGGGTAGTGCTTGGGGATGGGGAGAAGCTGCAGCTGGGTGGGAGCACGGAGCCTGGGGCCTGTGTCCAGTGGGGTGGTGGGAGTGCAGAGCCCAGGTTGGCACAGTTCTATCACTCAGGGCTCCTTGTGGCTCATGTACAGCTCCCAGGATTTGCGTGCCACCAGGGTGAAGCCCCATGTGATGAAGCCAGCAGCCATCCCCACTCCCTGCTGCCACATGCAGCTGCTCCCAGGAATCTGCTGGGAAGCAGGGAGCAGGGCTGAGCCAGCCTAACTCCATCGCGTGGGGCTCCCTGCCACTTCAGGCACCGTGATCCCACCAGCTGCAGATTTTCTCCACCCCTCTGGTGCTTCCCTACCTGCTGCCCAGAGCATTACAGCAGGGACATGAGGAACCTGGGGATCTGACCAGTTCCCCTGGCAGTGGCAGCAGCAGCCCTGCCCAGAAGCTGTATGCTGGCTGAGCCAGGGCCAGGGCTTTACCCCGCATGAAGGTTGGAGTGAAGCACACTGCCCTGGAGGGACAGGGCAGGGCTTAGGCCCCATGAGAGCGCATTACAGGCAGCCACAGGCCAGGTGGTTACAACTAACTGATGGGCACCTGTCCATGGGCCAGATGAAATCACCTAATAGGCTGGATCCAACCCACAGGCCATATTTTGCCCACCACTGCCCTAGCAGATATTGGTTGCCTTTAATGGGAGGAATGACATGGTAAGTAGCTCCTCCTAATACTAGCTCTTCAGCCAAATCCTACAATTTTAACCCCAAAGTTAATATTTGGAGACTGGCTCAAAAGGTAAACGTGGTATAACCTAGGTCCTCAAGTTGGCTGTATCAGATCAGATTTTCCTCTTGAAGCAACAAAGAGAATGATCTGTCTCAGAATTTTTTAACACCTAGTAAAAAATTCATTTAGACATAGATGATTTCAATTTTTCTGTTGCAAATTATTTTCCAATATTCATTTACCACAACAGGCAAAAAATACTTACTAATTTGTGTTTTATAAGAATAACTTAAAATCACTTGTTTTGGAATGTGTTAATCAACCTAAATACCATATTTTCTTTCATATAACACCCCCCCTTACAAAAGCTGCACCATGTTTCTGAAAGGCAGAATAAAGAAAAATGATCTTTCTTTGAGACCCTCTGCCACAGCGGAAGCAGTGGCCACTGCCAGCAGCTAGATACAAGCTTTATCTTAACTTTCCCCAGGGAAAGGCTTAGGCAGCAGAAACTGCTGTTACTGTATTCCTCAATATAATGTGCACCCTAATTTCCAGCAACTGAATTTTTTGGGAAAAGATGTGTGTGCATATGAGAAAATATGGTAATACAAATGTGCATAATTAGGAATAGATTAGTCATCCATATTTGATTTTTGTTTAGCTTCATTTTTTTCTAACCTCAGAACATATAAGCCAAATTATATGAAGCACTGACTAAGAATTTTATTTTTTGACTTTCATATATTAATTGTGCAGACTCGCCAAAAATTGTGACCAAATATACAATGATACACTTCTTGTGACTTCTAATTGGTTGTTTAATGAAAATATATTTTACCTCATTTCTGGTCAGCAAAGGTGACACTTCAAGAAGTGGTCTCAATGTGAAATGCAGATATTCAATTGTTGTGGCTGTGCAACAGAAAGTTACTATTTGAGATAACAATAGTAAATGACTAAATACTGTAGTTTTAGGGTAACAGTCATATAGTTAGTGCTGAAGAATACTTAGGTTCTGAAGAACTGAGCAAAATCACTGAAGTCAGTCGGTCTGTTTAGTTGAGTAAGAAAAAATAGGTTGGTTTTGGTCCTTTTTTGCTGCATAAGGTAAAGGCTTAATTGAGAATGTGTGGATGAAAAGGGTTTGCAAGCTTGGGCATTAATTTAATTAAGACTCAAGGACTTCAAGAAAACATAGTGATACTAAACCAATGTAGATGGGATTCTACCTTTGTTACCTATCCAAGACTCCTTAAATTTATAGGGAACTTGGGTTACATAAGAACGCAGAATTCAGCATTAAAAAAAAACAAAAACATAATTTTTAGAGTAGGTAATAAGGAGTTTTTTACCTGTAATCTTTTTATGTTCATAGTGTGAATGTTCAGAGAGCTTGAATAAGGGTTATATATAATTTTTGTCACGCTGGGTGAGTCTACACATGCAATTAATGCAAAGCACTAAATGATGGAGCAGTTTGGGTTTAAACTCTGGAGCAATAAACTCCTGGGTGCAGTATCTATACATGTGCCTGGGGCACCAGCAATTTGAGCTGGGGTACAGCAGGCCAGGACTGGTAAGAGGCATGGGGGGGCGGGGGGAAGTCAGCCTTCGGCTCTGGGTGGAGGTGTTGGGCAGCAGAGGGGCTGGTTGGGGCATGAGGGTGCTGAAAGTGCAGAGTTGTGTGGCTAGGCAGTTGGGAGGAGTCTGGCTCCCAGCTGGCTGGGCTGACTGACTGCAATTTATGCACATGGCCAATATCTATACATGTGTTTAATTGCAGTAAATTACCCCGGCCTAACATAGCACTGCCCCGACAGTACTATCTTACTGCAAGATTAATTAGTTTACTGTGGCCTAATACAGTTGTGCATGTAAACGATGATGCTTTAGTCCTTAGCTAGTCTACTCTGCAGTAAAGTGCATGTGTAGATGCAGCCACTGAAGACATATTTTAGGGAGGGGAGTTAGTGGGATTTATGTGATGGATAAAGCTGTTGTTAGCTCTGTGAACAGGTGTGAGTTTCACCACCAAGGGTTATATATAAACCAAATGCATAGTTATTGACAAATTACATTGGAACTGCATAAAACAAAACTGTATAGTCTTGCATTTGACAAAGGTGTTACATAGATTAATTCAGAAAAACTCAAAAGTACAGCTAAATAAAGCAAAATATATCAATATATGGTACTCAGAGCCTACAGTGATGGAGATATAGTAGACAGAAAGTTATATAAAATATATTACCTGCTGCATAAACTAAGGAAGTAGGAATACGTATCCATGGTTGACTGTAGCCTAATTTTTCAAACTGAAAAGGATTTAAAAAATAGTGATCAAATCACTTAACTTCTGATATTATTTATAATTATTATTTTTTTCTTTAAAAGATTCCAAAGACAAGTGGCCCATATACAATATTATATTATTTTGAAATAACAGTGGGCACGTCTACACATTTCCCTACAGCGCCTTTGTTACTGTGCCTTCATTTAGTACTTCCGTTTGGAACTTTGGTACTAAATGATGGTGCAGTAAGAGCCCATACTGCTCTGTGTATGCAGTTATTTTTAGCTGCTACATCACTGTAGCAATGCACTATAATGAGGGAGCATATTCCTATGGCGATTTAGCTGTGGCATCACGATTCTTGCCCGCGGACTCTACGTTGGCATAGCGCATTGCTGCAGCGACACAGTGTCACTTGCAGATGCGCTCACTATGAATAGAAAAGAAGTCTTAATATTTGGGGCTTAATCCCACAATCCTAGTGCACTGATATCCCATTTTACAGTGCTATAGTTCTATGTTTTGGACCGAATCATTAAAAGTGAGATGTTTAATTGAAAAATTATTGATATTGCAGAATGACAGGCTGAACCTATGTTCTTTATACATCCAAAATTTCTACTGGCATCAGTAGTCTGCCTAAGAATGTAGGGTCGATTACTAATTAGATAAGATAAATATAACATGGTAATTTCTACTTATTGTATTAATTCCACTGTCCTGGCTTCAATGAGTTATTAAGTCCCAAATTTGGAAAGGGTCTCCTGCTCCCAAAATCAGCATGTAAACATTTAAATATGTACACCAAGGTTGGAATTGTATATATGCAAATAAATATACAGACACAATTTTCTGGCTTGTGCATGTATAATTGAATTCATAATTTTCAAAATGTGAACATACAGTTTTTTCTAGATAAGTTGTATTTGAGATAAACGTATGTATTTTACATACTAGCGGAGTTATCCATTCAAAAAGGTTGACATTCTCGCCATCGTTTATGTAATATGCCTGACCACTCTGTTAAAGAGGCAGAGAAAAGACATCTTAGTAACATGATAGCATGGACTGACTTTTATATGCTCATTCCCTTTTTAAAAATCTTTAATGACTGTGAAAATAATACAGTAACATCAAAAACAAGTACATGTAAGAATATAGACATTAATGTTAGCTACATTTATGTTTCAATCAACTGCTATGTTGTATGTAATTAAAGTGACTGACTTAATATTGCTTGTCTGATTTGGCTAATATTCTTCCCTTAAAACTTGCTTATATAAATTTACCTCTGATAAAGATTACACAACAAATAGCATAGTGTATTCTGCTCTTCTTTACACTAATTAAACCCCAATGAAGTCTGTGTGGCTGTGGACAGATTTTGGCAAACTGTGTGTTTCCTCTTGGCAACTTTTGGAAAAAACTCCCACTAATGTTCTTTGGTAATCTTTCCAATGTACTTTTCTTAGTTTAATTTTTTTAGGTTATGAAAGACACGTATTTACAAATAGGAAAAGATCTACAAGAACATTGTAAATAGATGCACCTGTAATGAATGTGCTGAGTTGGTAGTTTGCATATACCAATACTGTACAAGAAACAGGCAGTACACCTACAGTTAAAGGTGTCTAACAATTTTCTGTATTAAATACACAAGCCCTGACTCTGCAAGTTGATCTGTACAGATAGCAACACTAATATCACAGCTGTTATTGCCAATGGATTAAAAACTTGATATATACTTTTCCCACCCTCAGTCCTAAATCTGGCTTTGTTTATAGAAGCAATGAAAAATGTATATATGTGCCCCAAGCTGCATACTGCCCCTTTACTCCTGATACAGAGATAATAAATACCCTCTCTTTGGGAGAGACTGTGGGGTGAATAATTTAATTAAAAATATTTATCTGGTGCCAGCCTGGCATGGCAACATAGCAAGGCAAAGAGGATTTGCCAAAGGACCGCCTTACAAACATTAAGAGGTAGCACCATATTCCTACTATAGCTATTTTAATTTTAAACCTGTATCAGACTAGACAGGGCACTGCTTTTCTTGTTCTTGTTGTTGGGTTTGTTTTTTTACTTACAGCTATATAGTTCTTTTCAGAGGTGAGAGCTTCAGCAGCTAAAATATGAGCTTGTACAAGATTTTCTACATGAACCCAGTTCATTTGAGCAGTGGGCTCCCCAAACCTGAAGCGAAAAAACCCCCTTTCAATATTCCGCTGTGGAAACAAAAAAAAACAGAGACTACTGCAAGAGAGATTTTTATATTAGGCAGCACGCCTTTTCCAATTGGTCTACCATATTAAAACAAAATCTTGTTTCTAAACATGAATCCTAACATAGTGTTAGATCTACTGTTATGCACTACAAAGTACTGATGATTAAGATGAAAAAATGGATTTCATGTAATACAATATATTCTAAATAAAGTGACAGCTGACAGTATCCAGCACTTGGACCTTTCTGCCCATTATGTTAAAGTGGTTATTCAAACCCTTTTTCCAAAATACAGTAGGGCCAGGATTTTCAGAATACCTACATACCATTTAACTTTTCAAAATACCTATCATTAAATAAAAAGTTTTAAAAGTCCAAAAATGACAGACAAAAATTAATTTCAGGTTGAATTAAATGTTTGGTTTTACCCAAGTCGTATTTTAAATTTTTTAAATCTTGTAAGAACAAACAACATTTAATTTTGGATTGAACATTTTTTTTTCCAGTTTGGCCAACAAGTTTGCTGAGGATTATGTAGGCTAAAGAAACTGAATCCAACATTTAAAACTTTCTTTCCTCTTTTCTTGTGAGCTAGTATCACATTCATATCTAGAAAGGACATATGTATTTCATATTCCTATTTGACACTAGGCGCCTACTTTTTTTCTATAGGTTTTGGGCTTGTGTGGATGATCTGAAAAAAAGAAGCCAGTTTTATAGGATCTGGCATATGAATATATAAATGGTCTAATATCAGCAAAATATTTTCAACATTTGCCACTTTCTTCATGTTCATATACAAGTGGCAGGTGGTTTGGTACCAGTTATGGCATGTCCAACAGGAACAGCAGATCTGTCACTTGGTTTACTTTTTGCAATAAAAAGCCAAAAAGAGTTTGGTAAAATTGTGGGCTTTTTAGCTTTCATGAGCAGGTTCTATGAAGTGTTCCCGAGAACAGTCCAACTGAAATGGCTTAAATTAAAAATGGAAAATAGCTAGTGGCAGACCCGATGTTTCGGAAGCACTCAGGGCCCCTTTCCCACACTCCCCTTGCTACTTCCCTTACACGAGTGGCCAAGCTGGGTGTTTTGTGGGATACGCCCAGCAGCCCTTCCAGGACCCCCCTCCTGCCCTTGGCGGCAGTCACAATACAGTGTGGCTGTAGTTATCACAGAGCTATAGTGTACATCACACACCCTGAAAGAAGGAGCAGCAGGGAAAGTCCAGAAGTGCCTCAGTGGGGCGGGGACGGGGCACGCAATGGATACAGGAAAGGCCGGGGGAATACGAGGGCGCCTCAGAGTGGGGCAGAAGGAGGAGAGTATGGAGAGCTGGGATTCACTGAGGGAGGAAGCATTTGAGGGTCCACGAAAGGAAACTGAAGCAGAGCTTGGGCACCATGAAGAAAGTGAAAGGGCTTGAGGGAAAGTGGAGGGGGGAGAGCCCGAGGGCTTGTGGGAATGAGGACTTTTGAGGAACAATAAGGGAGAGGGAACGAGGAGGTTTGGGAGGACAAGGGGTGTGGTGTTGTGGAAAAGAGGGAATAAGAGCAGGCTGGGGACAGCAAACGAAGATGGTGAGGGGGTAGATGGGAAAGAATGAGGGGAAAACTGATGGAGCTTGGGGGAAAGAAGGGCAGAGAGGATTTTGTGAGAAAAAGGGTAACGAGTGCAAAATGAGAGGAAATGGAGGATAACTGGAAAGGAGAGAGAGGGCAGAAGAAAGGTCTGATATTCAACATACTGGACTGGGACTCAGGAAGCCCAGGCTTTACTCTCCCCTGGGCCACCTCACACAGCTTGCTTGCTCCTGCCTTAAATCCCCACATGAAGAATCTGGACAAGCACTTCATTTACCTGATAGAGTTTTGTGTCCACAAATCCATGCCTGTCTGGGAACCATACGATGGTGAGAAAGGCTGAGTAAATATTAATACAAGTGCTTTATAGGCACCCGGTGCAGGGAGAAATAGTGAGGCAGTCTTAGTCACATTGGACTGGGCTCAAGGAACGTGAGGTAGTTTTGATGCATTGAGCGTTCGTGGAATTAACGGGAAAAGGGCCGTCAAGCGTTTCTGGGAGATGTGAGGGGAAGGGGTACAGAAATATGGAAAGCAGGGACATGAAAATTAATGAGGATGTTTGCGTTACTGAGGAGAAGTGTTCCTAGAGAGGAAAAAATGATGAGGGAATATTGAAACAGAAAGGGTTAGCTTGTGTGGCTGGAGGTAAGAAGGAAGAAAGGAGTTAGGGAGTAAAGGAAGGAAGAGTGGGAGATTTGGAGAGCAAGAGGGGCTCTGAGGTGAGGCGTTTTGAGGCAGAAGAACGTATAGGAGGGAAGACAAAGAAAACAATGGTGAGAACCAGAGGGGAGAAAATCTAGGAAAAGGAAAGATGAATACTGTAACTGGGAAAGGGGAAATCTGAGAGAAAATGGGGGAAGGAGAGAAAAGAGGGGACCGTCAAAGGGAAATGAGTGAAAAACAAGATACTGATATGAAAAAGGATTGGAAAAGAGTCTTGGAACAAGAGGAAAAACGTAGAAAAATGATGGAGATAAAGAAGCCGATATTTTAAAAAGTACTGAACTGAAAAAACAGAGAAGCAGAAGAGCAAAAAACCCCCCAAAACCAACAACAACAAAATCAGGTTAAAAAAACAAGAGTAAACAAACCTTAAGTTAAAAAAGCACAATGAAGAGCACAGTTCAAGAAGCAGAAAACAGAAAGAGAAGAAAGAAAAACATGAAACAACCATAGTAAGTGCATGCAGCTAACTGTACATACATACATTTAATCTGAAACTGTTACAATTAAATAAACATCCCAGCACCCCATCATTCATTTCGTATATGTGGCATACAGCAGATATATATGATATATGTGTCACTGAAAGGTTACGATCTATATCATATCTGATATATGATCACTGAAAGGTTATCTATCATATTATGATATATATATGTGTCACTGTTAAGTATCAAGATTTTGGGAAGAGTTATGCTACTCATAACTTTACGTAGATCACTTTGTATGAATGCAACAAAACTATTTGCCACGGTACTCCATGTTTTTTATGCCACATTTTTACACACAAAATATTTCAGGGCTATATTCACATTTTTATTGGAATGATTAGTTGCGTCCTGTAACTTCTGACACCAAGTTCTTTAGTTATCTTGACCCAGTTGTATACAAGCAAATTACTCTTTCACACAGAAGGTAACATCTTTATATCAGGATTAATGCAATTTGAAAAGGCAGCCTTGCCCTTTTTTACCTGCCCCATGGAACAGACAGCTGATATTCTTTCCCAAAGCTGTCAGTCAGACATCATGCCTGAATTCTACATTTTAGCACAATTTTTCTTGTGTTTGTGAAAAATGCAGATCAATCCTAGAGCTGGATGAAATTTTCTTTGATCAATACTAAATCCACTGGAAAAAATGTAGCTATGAACTACTCACAAATTGGGCTGAATTTAGCTAATAGTTTAGGGCATAACAAAGGGAAAAGAGATTTTGAAAATGTCAAAACATTTTGTTTGAAGATTTTTTTTAACCTAATTATTTCATTTTGGAAACTCTGAAACATTTCATTTTGAGATTTTCAGAACAAAACTTGCTTACTTTTAATTTCAGAATATCATTTGTCACTTAAAAATTGATCTAAATTTTTTAAAAGAATGCAGGTTTTTTAAAGGATTACATAACCTCAAATAGAACAAGAACACTTCATCTCATATCAAACAAAACATTTGGACTGACCTAAAATTAATGTTTGTTTCATCCAAAAAAACCCCCAAAAACCCAATGTAAAAACAACGCCTATCCTTTACCTTTGTTTTGGTTTAAACAAAAATGAGTTTATTTGACCAGGTCTAATCTATTCCTTATTCAAAGGGTTAGGTAACTTTAAATAGTCATGATGCCCTTAAAACAGCAGACTCAGGTGACCATGTGCACACTGTCTTCTAAACATTGTACTAAGCCAACAATTTAAAACAGAGTTAGTAAAAAATAGTAAACATGAGCACCTGGACTGCTTACCCTTTAGTAACCTATTGTACTAGAAAGTGTTTCAGGCTCCTTTCCCTGTTTCATTGGATAATGAAAGCTGTTAAAGGTTGATGATGGAAATAAGATATTTTCCGTGTATCGCGTTTCATTAATATTTTAAAACTTTTGGGTATAAGTTGCAAAGTGAAGTTTGAAATACCATAGATACACCCAAATCTGTATAATTACAGTACAAGTATTAAACTATATCAAATCTACATACATGTGTTGGATTAATATTTGCTTGTGATACAGAATGACTTAAAGTCTCTTTTTATATTTACTGAACATGTTTTTAAAGATAATTTTCCCCTTAAATAAGCCATGTTCTACATTATAAGGTTTTGAAAAGTTAAGAGCAGTTACCTCTATAACACAAATTATTACTAATTCTATTATGTACAGAATGGAATATTTTATTAATCAAATAAAATAAAATGCATACTGCTATTCGTGGCAGATGTCTTTGCTCTTGGGGCCCATAGATGCCTGGTGGGCGAAGAACACATGTACGAAGTTTATCTCCTCCTATAAGATATGATAAAATGTGATTCTCAAAGGGATTCCATATTATTACATTATAGATACTTTTGACTGGTCATGTGAGAGTCCACCGCTGTAGCCTCTCCATTTACAGAAATTATTTTTAAATGAATTACTTTTTCATTAAAAAGTAATCAGTACCCATAAAAGGTGCTAGCTTAATAGCTCTCTTTCTCCAAAGAACAACCAAAGCAATGGATAGTAGCAATACAAAATTCACCAGACTTCCCTGCCAATATGCTTCAAACTTTAATTTAGAAGGACTCACTCTAGTTAAATGCCAATTATTTAAAATCTTTTATCCATCCAATCCTTCATTTCTGTGTTGAGACAATCAATGCAGGTGCCAACTGTGACAGTAGATTTTGTGATATTACCAAGTATCAGTAGGACCACCAAACAAAGTTTATATCAATCACTAAGCAGCTGTCAGAAACTAATGGCTTTTAGTCATTAGGCATATAAAATAGATTTGAACCACTGAAATTAAAAGTCTCCAATACACATCTTAATCCTGGTTCCCATGGCAATGGATAGAAAACTGCTGATAATGTTGAATGGGAGAAGGTTGAGGCTTACTGTTAGCTGAACTTCCTACCTTGGCAAAGTACATCTGTTATCTAGTTTATGATCAGTTAAAAATTAAATTCTTAATACCTTGTCTCTAGTTTTTGATAAAATACTGTAGCCACCAGTCCTGATACAATGTTGAATTACAAGTTGATCTTTGAGATGGTGGCTGATTAAATGCTGATCAAATATATTTTTTTTTTTTAATAGCTACCTTATATGGGTGACACCATATAAGTTGTTGAGTTTTTAGTTGTAGCCGGGTTGGTCTAAGGACATAGGCAGGCAAGGTTTTTTGAGTAGATGTGATATCTTTTATTAGACCAACTGAGTAGTTGGAAAAAAGTTCTTAGCAAGCTTTTGGGTGCAGTCACTCTTCATCAGGCAGAGGGAGTCTGCTGTACTGAGACTCCAAGAAACAAGAGAAACTAAAAGTGTAGCAGGGTGTCAGTGAGAGTGTACAGGAGAGACTCTCTATGCCTGAAGAAGGGTGACAGAGCCCAAAAGCTTTCAAGGACTTTTTTCCAACTACTCAGTTGGTCTAATAAAAGATATCACACATATCCAAAGAACCTTGCTTACCATATAAGTTGTATAATTTACCACATTTACCCAAACCCAAGATAATTATGAATTTAAAATGACTACCCAATAATTAGATTCATGGAAAATGTAAACATTTGTTATAATTTTCTCTGTCTAGAATCCAATTATTGGAGGGCCATCTTACATTTATCCCCCACCCCCCGCCACTGCGGCAGCGCAACCAGTGGCAGGGGGCAGGTGGCAGGGAAGCCAAGTAGCCTGCCCCTAGCCACGTGCTCCCTGCCCCCTGCCATCCCCCACCATTTGCCTCCCCACACTCATGCTACCTGCACACACTGGCAACTGCCCCCTGCTGACATCTGCCTTCCCTATTCGCCCCCTCCTCATGCCTGTACCCCATGGTACCTACCTCCCATGATGCCTGTAGCCCTTGGTACCTATCCCCCATACCACTTGCCTCCTCACCGTCCTCAGCTACTGCTGCCTTTCCTTCCAATATAAGGGGCTTTTATTCCCATGCTGAAAGGGGCAAAATACCTTGTCTTGGATTCAAATACATTCAGTGCTTCTTTTATGAATATGGAGCTATAAACTAATCCTAAGAATGTAATATTCTTGTTATAAAGAGCTGTGGGCAAAAGTTGGAAAAAAACAAGACATAATCTACAACATAATTTAGTTTGTAAGAAAATAATCCTCCTGGCATGAAATTCACATTCCTGACATGATATTAGCCACTTTGCAGTACTTTGCAAGTATCAAGTGAAGAATGTCTTTCCTGTCAATTGTCCACAGCTAAATTTAACACAGCAGCATCTGGTCACACAGTATCATGTTGCACTTTACGTTAATTTGTATTGCACTAGCAGTTATAGTATCTCACAGGTGAACTTAAGTATTCAAGTGTATAACTGACTCTGGCAACATGGAAAACTGTGGGAAGCACTAATAAATAATTCCAGGCTAATGTATCATGTGCCTTTTACAAAGTCTAATATATATATATCTTTAAGGAACTAATGATTTAATCAGGATTCATATTTACTTATATTGTACACTACCTTCAAGACAAGTCACTTAAATAAGATTTGGTATTTTTAAATTCTTTTATTCCTTTGAAGTAAAAAAAGGAAGACAGTGCTAGTACATTAAAAGTTTTTGTGAGTGTGGGGAAAGCTGTAAATATTCTTACATTTTTTACGGAGAAAGTTTTAATTTCTTGGAATCATTCTGTTTTTCTAAAAATCTGTGAAGTGTCTTGAAGAATGAACACACAAGCTGAAGATGTTAATTAGATACAGTATCAGGAGAAGGAATAAATCCTACTGTGTTTTTAATGGACAAAGTTAAGTGACATTAAGAAATAGAGTACCTGAGAGTAGACTTGCATTAGCTGCTAGTACCATTTGGTCTGCAATTGATTTGGTCTTGGAATAATGGTCAATATGCTAGAGAGAGAGAGCAATTATGATTTTTTAAATGTAATTACTTCAGCACAATCTGCAAATGACAAACTGAACAAATACCTTTGTCTGATTTGCTCCTTACTATCAACAAATATTTTCTCAAAATTAAGAAGTTGTAGGATAATTGTTTAGAGTAAAATGTCAAAATTATTTTTTATGGAAAGTTAGCATTTTTGTCTATATAAATTTGGATTTCCAGTTACTGATTGTAGCCCATTTACAGACTTTTTTTTAGATTTTTAACAATATACAAATATTTCTTAATGGTGATTAGAATATAATTGATTATATTTTGTTTTTTAAATTTATTTCTGAGATAACAGAAGAGACACAGAAGCAAAATACTGAAGAGTGAATGATTAGGTATGAATTTAGGTGACTGCTTTTCCTGCAGTGCAAATGTAGTTTAATACAGATATGTTTTTTCCAGTTATTTAGAAACACATTATTAAAAATATTTTTGTCTGAAAATTTATGGTAGCTAGATATTTCAGTATATATAGTAGAGTATTTCAGTACTGTATTTTAGTATATATAATAAAGTACTGTCATTAAAACAGGAAGATGGGAAAACTGGAAAAAAATCATATGAATTGATAATGAGCACATTCTTCTTAGACGCAACAATGTCACATCAAATGAGTAGGTTTTCAATATCAGTATTATGTTTAAATAGAAATTGTCTTTGACAAGAGTCAAGGCACACAAGAGGTGTTTAAGTAATGATGAATATACATGCTCATTTGGGTCCCAATCTACAAGTGGTTCTTTATATGCAGGTTGAACTGAATTGCATGAACTCTCATTGGACTTTGCATAAGCAAAAGCCTACACAGAATTTATTTTTTAGATCAGGGCCTTGATAGTCAGCAAATTAATATAAACAAACAATTACAGTACTTAAAATAAGGATGCAGTATGGTTTGAAGTAGTGCCTATAAAACTATAAAAAAAAACTTTTTACTTTTGTTTCCATTTTTTTCCAGCAACAATAGAGTAAATCAATAAAAAGAGAAAACTATTGCAGACAAAAATACCTTTTCTAGTGGGAAATATGGCACAGTTTCCTCATCACCTTCTTCAATGTGATTCCCTCCAAACACCACATTTATTGTACTAGTATATACCAATCTCGGGACGTTTCTTTGTTTGCAGACTGCAGCGATATGCAAAGTAAGTTAATTTAATTACAACTGGAAGAATGTGGAAATAAGCAGTCTACGTGAATTTGGCTGTGAGCTTTTTCTCAAGCAAATGGCACATATTAAAAACAGTCCTTCCATTTTAGGATTCTTTTTGACTTGCTGATCATGTTTTTCATGTTAAATACACCTTGCCTTCCAAATAATCTCAAAACATTTTATAATCTTGCACTGTATTCTTACCAGGTACCTATGCCTGTTACTGAATGTTAGTTTTGTGGAGGGCTGGAATTAGTCTGTAAAGCCAGTACTAAGGGACGAACAGCAGAACTACTCTAAGGACTGCCCATGTATATTAGGGCTCTGCGAAGCTTCGGCCCCTGATTCAATTCAGCGGAGATTCGGCCTGATGCAGTAGCCAAATCTCTGAATCCAAATAGAATCAGAGGACCCTTTAATCTCTCCAAATCGAATCGGAACCCTCTGAATCGATTCGGAGAGATTTGGAGATTCAGACATTGAGATAGCTTTAAATGTTTTTTTCTACGTACCTCTAGGTAGCAGGGGCTCATGAGTGCTGTGATACTGGGGCACACGGAGTATCCCACAGAAGCATGGGAGGCTCCCCCAGCGTGCTCGGCAGCAGACCTGGAAGTGGACCAGAAGCACTTTCAGTCCACTTCTGGGTCCACTGGGGAGCATGCAGGCCCCCCCCGTACCCACTGGCGTGGCACCTGGTGCCTCCTGGGTTGGGGGGGCACCTAGGGTCCCTCTGCGGTCGAATGCTGAGCCGGGGGGAGGGGCTGGGGGCCGGCACACTCCCCAGCAGTGGACCAGAAATACTTCCAGTCCACTTTTGGGTTCCCCGCTGAGCCCCCCCCCCACCATGTTGCAGTGGGATGCTCCATGCACCCCATGATCACAATGATCATGAGCCGCACCTGCTACCTCAAGGTATGTACAAAAAACTTGTAAAGCTCTGTCTCTGTGTCCGAATCACTGATTCACCAAATCAGCATCGAATCTTCAGATTTGGATTCAGCTGAATCGAATCAGGAACAGTGATCCAATTCAACAAATCAAATTGTCCCTGATTCAGGCTGAATCCGAATTGAATAGGGCCCGCTTCACACACCCCTAATGCATATTCACAAGTTAGTAAGGTTATAGTAGGCAGAAGGGCAGGGTAGATCTGTACGTTTATAGACTGACTAAATCAGAGATGTATGGCATTAAACTTTCATAAGCAGAGGGCTTACTTCTTAAATGGAGGCAGATTCTGACAGGTTAAACATGTTTATGAGACGCTCTAGCCAGGCAGCAACCAAGGTATAGGGACTGTTACTCCTTGTTTCTGGCCTTCCTGTGACTCTGTGAAGACACAACCTTCCTAAAGGGATCCTAAGAGATGTTCAGAGGCAGGTCTCAGGGATCAAGGCACATGACAGATGTGTCTTTGCTCAGTGTGTGGCCTCAAAGACCTTCCATCACTCAGTTTGTGGAAACTTCTCAACATGAAGGAGAAAGAAGCCAAACTCAGCAGCAACATATATTTCTGAGAGAACCTTGTCTTCCTTCACTCCATTTGCCTTTAACAGGAATGGTCTTCAGGGAGTAGAGCTAGTTGTATACAGGACCCAGAGGAGGCAGAACAAGAGTACAAGCCAATTGGGTTTTGCAGGGTAAATGTCATTATAATTGAAAAGGAAAAAGAAGAGTGGGACCTCGGGCATAATGTATACAATGCCATTTGAAAAGCCATAGCTGTGAATGAGTGACTCAGAATATCATTTATTGTTTCATGAGGTTGCTGCTGGAGTATTACAATTTATGAAAGACAAAAGTTAATTTGATTGCGTGAGGGTTTGGGAGGCACAAAGGAAAATAAAAGGGATATTTTTTTCCTTTTCCCTGCTGCTGTCTTAAAAAGATAAAGAGATAATAATAACAATCCTTGTGTTCATAGGCCACTTTCTATATGTTATAATTGTTATATACTTTAAGGATTTTTATGTGCTATAGGAAGGTATTATTACACTAATTTAATTTATAAGGAAAAGAACTGAGTTTAATATGATGGTTCTGTTGTGAACCGATGCTGGTGACTTTGTGAAGGCTGTTCAGGGATGTCATAGGGTGCTACTGGTGCAGGGATAGGGGCTCTATTAGAATATTCACCTTTATATATAGGAGAGGGTGAAGGAGACAGCAGGACAGAGACACCTTAAGGTCAAGTGCCTTTGTTTCCTCCTACTTGCCCCTGCAGAGCTCTCCAGTATCCAACCCAGCTGCCCAGGCTACATGCTGTGAGAAAATTCCACAGGAGTTCTGTAAAAACCTGTGGAAGAGTGAGGCATCATATCTAGGGGTCCTGATTCCTAATTTGGAGATTCAGACATTGAGACAAAAAAAAAAGTGGGGAGGGTCATTTTCTATATAAAATATATAGCAAAACTAGTTTAAAGAATGCCTTGCATTTGAAAGCTTGTCTAACTTCATCCCAGAAAAGCAGTTGGTCTAATAAAAGATATCTCCCCCTAAAATCTTTTCCTCTTACCAAATAGAATGTTACCTTGTTGTACCAATACACAAAAACAGGTTCAGATACGTACCATCAATGATGAATTTTGTTCCACCAATATTTATGGATTCAACCTGTTTTCTTTGTAGCTATAAAAATATAAATATTGCACAGTATCTGAATAATGTCATACTTTACATTCACTAGATGACTGTTGTAAATGTCAAAAACTAAATAGCAATATCCAACCCACTGTTTGCTTTCCCCTCCTGCTCCCCACACATCCCTTGTTCCGTTTGCTCACTGAGATGTCACAAAATAAGGCTGTTTTTTTGCAAAATACACTCATTTTTAATTTGATTCTAAGAGCTGATGAACCTGAAGAAAAATGAGTGGTGGTGTTTTTGATAACAGATCCTTGGTGACTTTATATATTTTTAATGTACATATCTTAGTAGTGTCCAGAGGAATTCAGTGATTTTTTTTTTTTTTGCAGATCAGTCACAAAAATAATTTGACAATCTAGCTGTGATAATTACCATTATTTTAACTGATGTGCTTTATTTCATTAAGGAGTTCTTTCTTTTAACATTTAATTTTTAACAGCTATCTACCACAAAAAGTGATGTTAATTTTGACCACAGTTTACCAACTAATTGTGGAGAATTTAAATGATACAGTTCTTGCAGTAATTTAATACAGGCTTCAGTTCTATGAAAAAAATCATAGCAGGAGTATTTGTGTATATATAAACTGGGGCACGTGAAGTTTCAGGGATTGTGGAATAAGACTCAAATATAGTTATAATATGTGCTGTACTGAGGTGTTATAGCAGTATATAGTAGTATAGTAGGTAAGGTGTCTCACTGCAGCTCCAGAGGCATGACTTCAAGACCTGCTCTGAATGCATGCCAAAGGCTATCCTCAGTCCACTCAGCTGTAAATGAGGAGCTGGTCATTTGGGCTTGAGAGTCAAAGATGACCAGATGTGATGTTACCAACATTGCTCCCCTGTGTGCTTTTGGCTATAGAAACTGGCATACCTTTACCATGCTAGCCCAATAGGTCTGAATAGACCTTTGACTTTGATATACTCTGTGGGACCAGGATGTAAATGAATAGGATTCTCATATGTGTTCTGTGAGGCTTAAATTCATCACATTTTCATTAAAGGGGGAAAATGAGGAAGAAAGAGGTGAAATGACTTGTCCAAAGTCATGCACTGAATAAACAGGTGGCAGAACTGGGAACTCAACCATACTCTCCTGTCTCTCAGTCCTGTTTTCTAATCACTATACAGCTCTATATCCACCCTTCCTAGTTAAAGGTCCTTTGGAGGCTGTGATTGGAGACTCTGATAATGAAATCACTTTCTCATCACCAGTAATATAGTTATTACATGCACAGATTCAGTATAATAACATTTTTGGCACAGCAATTCACTGAGATGACTTGAGAATTTAATTGCATAGTATTAGTATAAGTAAGGCTTCAGTATATCTGAGTTGACTTCTCACTAATCTTCCTGGGAATTTGTTGAGAAGACTGTGGCAAGACAACTCTATAGCCAACTGGAATCCTTGTATGGCATTGGTCTTGCAGTTTGATGACCTACAAGTGTTGGAACAAGGTCAGATGTGCTGATACATTTAGATTTGAGAACAGCCTTTAATATTGTTTAGCAGCAAGTGTTGTTAACTCACCTTCAGACCTTAGTTGGAAGGATGGTATTCTCGAGTGGGTTCATTCCTACCTCTCTGGAAGGTTGCAAAGGGAAGTATTAGACAATTGCGGTCCCAATGGACCATTTATGTAGGGATCTGCAAGGTTCAGCTTTGCTACAGTTTCTTTTCAATGTCTGGGAGAATGCAAAACAAGTTTAAGATATACTGTCACCCATATGTAGATGACACCCTGCTTTCTGGCTTTTTTCCTCAGAACTGGACTTGGATTTCCTAGTGTGTGTTTGATGTCGGGACACGGGTAAGAATAAGCAAGTGAAATTCAGTCTCCAGAGTACGGAAAGGGGTGGGTTATGAGTAGAAAACTGACATACCTGATGAGACGGACTTAAGAAAATAGCCTGGTTACTGGGAGGCCTGCGCACTGGGATAAGAATTTACCTCTAATGTTTAATGACCCCTTTTGATTTTATGATCTGAAACATTACTTTCATTTTAAAGTGTGTGTGTTTCTTATTTTAAACCAAAAGTATAAAGAAAAAAATCAAGAACAGAAATTCTTTTTATTATGGCTCTCAGAATGTCTAAAAAGAAAGAAATCCGACACATCATGTTCTGACAACTAGACTCAGGTCCTAGCTTAATCTTACGAGAATTCATGTAGAAGAACATAAGAAAGTTATACTCACTTGCTCTAGTCCTGACATTCCATAGGATGCTACGTGAAACACACAATCAGCCCCCTCACAAGCTGCAAATAGGGCATCATAATTTCTCACATCTGCCTGTAAAACACATGAAAAGATATTTTATAGTTGGTTTCAAAACTGTACTTTAGAATTTGCCGTTTGGTGATAATTGCACAGAGTATTCATGAACTTAGTTGTGCATAACCCTGTGGAGGCCAAGGGATGAAAATCACTCCCCTTGTAAAGAGCTTTCTTTCAAGGGACTTAAAAAACACTGAATTCCTTAAGTCTCAGGATACCACTGTAAAATAGGAAAGTAGTATCATAATGATTTGACCAGGGAACAGGCAGGTGAAGTGACTTGTTCAAAGTTGCAAGAAGAAATGTTTAGAGTTAGGAGTTTACTGCAGGAACCCTTGGTTCTAGCCACCAGATTTCACTTAATTTCTTCCCTCTGTTTAGCTCAGATACTTTTTACAGTTCGATTGATGAAAGTGCTATAAAAATGATGGAAGAACCTGACTTTTATAAGATCCTGTACATTATATATGATTGGGTAGATTCTATGAAAATTGTGTTGCTGAGATAGATTCACTTAATTTCAAACAGATTAATTTATAGTTGTGAAAACATATTTTTGATCATACCTGAATAAACGCTGCTCCATTAGGAACTTCCGAAGGAGGTTTTTGTATATCATACAGGATAACTGAGGCTCCTGATTTGGCAAGAGCACAACCCAGACTGTATCCAAAGTAGCCTCCACCTCCTGTCACTACTGCCTTCATGCTTCTTTTACTTAGAACTCCAGCATGTCCATTCAGATTATAAGTAGATGTTTGGCGCCAGGGGGGTACTACCCCATTAGGTATATATTTCGTGTCATGCCTACAAAATGAGAGACCATTTTCTATCACCAGACACACAACACAATTTCTTTCCCATGCTGAAAATTGCTCCATAGTGCTCTGGGGTGCAGATAATTCCATTAAGTTTCATATTAAAAAGCTCCATTCAGGGCTGCAAAGTTTTCCTTTAACCTGTTCAAAAGATAAATCACAATATTAGCTTCAGATTTCCAAACAACAAGACTAAAAAGGCTCACTCTTTAGGGTTTTGGATTTTGAATTTGTTTTTGTTCTGTATTTCTCTTAAACACAAAACAATGTTCATGTTTGGTAAACAGTACGTGCTGTCATTGTATTTGAGAAATTTAAGTTTTTGGTGTACATTTTCTTTATTAAAGATAGCAACCTCAATACACTTAAATATCTTTGCGTATATTCAGCTGGTCATTTCTAGATAGCAACCTGCAGCATGAGAGGGGAAAATACGTTTTTATAAAGAACATAAGAAATGTCCACATTTCATGGGTGCACTGATGTGTTCTGCATGCTAGCTTAAAATAGAATAATAGTTGAGAGCAAAATTTATCATGACATAAATTACTTGTTTGGTTTCCTGATGGCTTCAGTTTAGTTCTTGGTGTTATATATCTGCTTTTGAAGCTCAAATAGCTTGTCACCCAGGGACTTGGAATCCTGAACTGCCAGGGTCATATTTGAAGGAACAAAAATATTTAATTTCTACAAAATGTAAAGAAGAAGACAGAACTTTGCCTAAAACAATTAGTAATACCTACCTAATCTCTCTGACATACACTCAGAACAATTTGAAAAAAAGAGTTTGGTTTTGCCCCACATTACAAACAATAAAAAAAGAAAAATCAGCAGCTGAATAAACACTGAAAATGTGTTCATGCTTTAAACATTGGTGGTGGCTGGGACTGAGATATTATGAGGAAGCTTGCATTGCTGCTTCCTATTAAATGACCATATTTTAGATCAATGGTTTTCAACTTCTTTGATTCCACAAAGTGCTGTGAGATATCACAGTGGCTTGGAGAACTGGAAGAGGTACAGCTGCAACCTAAACTGGTCTAGCCAGATTGGAAGTGATGTAGTGTAACTGCATTAGTGCAGTGTTTAAGGTAGGCTAACTGATTTGGGTACAGCACTGTGGGAACATGGTTGCACTGTTTCTGTGCATAGGATGGCCTGCACAGAACTGGCTCAGCTAACCACTTGGCACTACATATGGTGACACTGGTGCCATGCAGAGGTATTCCACACAGCTTTGCTGGTACTATTGCTGGACCCAGAAGCAATGCAAACATGTACAACATTAATTAGCCTACCTACAAATTCTGCACTTAATTTGCTTCTGGTTCAAGACAGAGCACGTGTGATGCAGCATGGCAGCTCACTATGATGCTGCCTGGCACTGTGGCAGTGTTTTGGGGGAAGGGTATGCTAACTTCACTAACTACTCCCTTTTATCTGCCCTTGTGGCCCACCACTAGAAGGTTCTGATGTCCACTGGTAGGCTGTGGGCTGTTGTAGATAATGCAAGACAAATCTGTCAATCTGTTGCTTCTCAGGGCAACTAAAAATATTACTGCAGAGAGAGGGAGTGAAAAATATACATATATTTATTAAGAAAGTAAAATAATAAATCATTCTGATGAAATAAGATTGCATTTTCTGTTTTATAAGTAAATGGTACTGAGTAGCTGATGTCTGTACATGCTTAAAAAATTCAAACCACTATATGGATTCTAAGCAATTACGATTATTATGGTGATTATTATTGAGGCGATCCATTTAATTTCACTTTATATTTATAGAACATTAATGGTTTATATTATTTAGAAGCTGGTGAGGAATCCCACTTGCAGATCAGTCATAATTGCTACAATTAAAACTGTATGATCTCCTTTAAAATGTTAGAAACTTAGAAGAGATTTTCTATAAAGGCTGGTTATCTGTTGTATAACAATGTGTAGTTTCTTACAAAGAAAAATGCAGGATACATGATGCCAGGAATCTAAGTAACCAAATCAAATAATCCATCATCAGTTTATCTTAAATACAGATTCAAAAGGAACTCTACATCCATTAAAATATTTACCTGCTCCTTAAAGAACGGTTTTGAAAATGTAATATGAATTAACAGTAATTTTTTACACTTCTGTTGTCCTTGCCATCTGAGGATTTTAATGTATTGCACAAGGATTAGTTGAAAACATCTTCATAACTTTACAGATAGGGATGTTACTGCTTTCTATATCAGAAGAAGCGGAGGCAGACAGGTGAAGTCATGTGTTGAGGTCACATAGTGAATGGTAAGAGGAGGGAGTAAATTTCAGAACTTCTCATCAGCAATCCTAGGTCCTAATTATTAGAAAACACTCACTTTCCATATATCACGTGTCATTTTTCTTAGAATCTGAGTTCTGAGATGTTCACGGGTGAGGCATATTGCCATAAAAGCAAAGTTTAGACTGATCTAAGGGTATATTTCTAGAAATAGGAGAGTTAAGTTGAGCAACATTACTAAGGTGAAAAGCATAAAAGAGTTTTAAATAAAGCCTATTTGCTGTAGAACAGGTTTACTAGGGAAATTATGACAGCTTCATTGCTGAATCATTTAAATAAGGACTGGGTTGCGGTACTTAAGAATGTATTACACAGAACGATCCTGCATTGCCAGGGGTGATGAACTGGAGAAGAGAGACCTACATTTCCAATTCTAATTTCTATAATTTACTTTCTAAGTAATCAAAAATAGTAGAGACAAGCAAAGTTAACCAGAAACATTACATTGGCACATTAAAGCATTCGGATTGGATGCCTCTGAGGTCTAATTTCACCTGCCTTGTAGAATGTTACAGTTTAAAAGGCAAGTGTCGCTGGCAGTTGATGCAGTTACCTGGAATTCTGGGCCAGCTGCCTGGAGGACTGAAAACTTAAATGAATACACTGCCAAATAAAATAGTTATGACTTTTGCTTTAGTTGTCTTTATCCACCAGAGTTTTATGAATAACTATCTATGGTCAATCTCTCTTGCTATTCAGTGTAATGGTAAACAACTGATTACATTTCGGGGAGAATGAGAGCTGTACACAGTTGTACACCCTTAGGACCTTTCACTAGGATATTTGCAGTACTTTTATATTTAAGAAACGGATGCAGAAAACTTTGACGTTTTGTGTTTGCGGATTTCGCATCCGGAAAATGCTAAAATTAAAACGGTACTGAGGTATTAGAAGACGACAGAAAAAAAAGACAAGACAATCCTTAGTCCCTTCCGTCACCAGGGAAGGGCCATTAAACAACCGTTTACCGGCTGTCACGCTGTTCAGCATCGTCTACTGACTTGAGTCACTTTTGTGCCTCCCGGGGGATGGCCTGGCACATTGGCCCTGACACTTTGCTGGGCCAGTTACACACGTCCAGGACAGGTGGTCTCTGACCTCAGGGTTGCAGCTTGGTTCCCCCGGTTTGAAAAACGCAGGTTGCCTGGGTGCGAAGAGCTGCTCCAAACACCCCTTTCTTTTCCCAGCCCCACGGATCTAAATGTATCCGGCAGGATCTTTCTCTCGCTCCAGGGAAGCGACCACGCGAAGTGCGTCCATCAGCTCCCGAGGGCATCCACCCGCCCTGGGCAAGGATAACTGATGCCCACTCTCAGGCGCAGGACCTAGTGCCTTCCTACCCCTCTTCCCCTCCCGCCCTCCCTCCCGAGCATTTTGGCTGCCAATTTTGCAAGGACAAATAAACCCCCGGGTATTTTTGCAAACAGCAGGTGATAGAGGAACAAAACAACACAAAAAAAGTTAGAAAGTATCTGAGCGCGCCCGGGCACCATCAAGCCTTGGGGAGCGGCGGGGAAGCAGGGGCGATTACCCTGGGCAGGCTCCGAGGCGTGGGGGTGCAGGTCACTGGTCCCGGCTGCTCCTGGCCCGCCTGCGGGGGTGCTCAGCTCTCTTCTCTGGATGTTGACTGGCACAAAGCGTCCCCAGCAACGCATCGTCCCCAGACCAGCTCAGAGCTTCGGGGTCTTTGCACGGCCCATGGCCCGGGGAGCGTCCGCCGGGGCTGGCCAGCAAGGGACCGCGCGCACCGCGTGGCCACTCCGCTTACCTACTTACCTACCGCGCCGTATTGACGTCAGTTGCGGAGCACTGCACTTCTGCTCTTGGCTTCCGAAGAGAGAGAGAGGCGCTCGCCTCGAGCTCCCGGGAGCAGGGAGGGGAGGCTCCTGCAGAATGACTAGGTTTTAGGCACCTGGAACTAGGAATACCGGATTGTTTTGTTTTTAATATCGTAATCATTTTCACAAGGGACTTCTACCGTAGTGTCTGCAACAGAACTACACAGAGCTGTGCCCTACTCTGGAGAAGTGATCTTTGGAAAGCCCCCCCACCCCGTGATTGCCGTGTGGTTATCACTACAAAAGGCTCAAAAAACCGTGCGAAATGTTTCTGAAACACAGCAAGCAAAACCCGTAATTTCAGGAGCAAATAAGTAGAGAGAATAGGTACTTAAAAGATATTCAGTGACAGTGAGTTTGTTTTGCATCCATTTAAAATAATACATATGTAAAAGAAAGTCTAATCGGTATCTGAATTTCCAGTGCTTTGTAAAGACAATGAGCAATCCGTGCAGAACTCCTTTCTGTAAAACAAAAAGCAAGGTCTTTTGAGACTGATTTTCAGTTCATCCTATGTTGTGTAAATGTATTCTCATCTTTAGTATCATCATCCTGGCAGCACTGCACCTATTTTTTATAGTCAAGTTTTAATAATTTTTAAAACATAGCTATGATGTACATAGGGTGCCAGTACTCCTACTGATAGTAAAACGTGGGCAAAGGTGTCAACTCGGTAAAGAGTATCAGAGTACAACAATTAGGCAATTACTCATCTAAATTGGTAGCTAAAACCAACCCTCTCTTTTTAAATACTGTATATTGATTAAAAAGAAATGGAAATTAACTGAGGCTATTGTTAAGTATATTGCTAAATTTCTGTATGTAGAAAGATGTTTTGCTTGCAAAATGCTAAAAATGAAGATCTGGCATTTCATCTGGCAGTTCTCATAGTTTCCAACCTTTTGTAATAACTGGATTAATAACTATAACACATTAACATAAACAATAACCATTGCATAAACTACTTCTGTTCACAAAGGGGGATTAATATGTCTAAAGTTATATTGCATAATTTTCTGCTCCTATATTTCTTAAGAGACAGAACAAGTTTCTGCTGATGTTATCTGAGGTAGCATTGTTTTTTGAAGTGGCTATTGCACACCTTGTCATGGGATTATTTTTATTAATAACTAATCATGTATAATATTGGTTTTTGTTGTTGTTGCTGCAGCAAAGGAGTCAGTTGTCCTAGGGAGGCAATGTGAATTAGAAAGCATGCTGAAAAGCCTTCTGTTAATTTTTGTTGTTCCTAAAGCCCTAAGAAAAAAGAGAAAAAGATATTTGCTTGATGGATGAAACCAAGTGACAGGGCTCTCCTATTGACCCATGTTGTTAGCAGGTGTTAGAACTGCTGCTGAATCATCGTGACAGGTTCAGGTCCAGTTCCATAGTTCCACTCCAGATACAAGTGGTAGAAATTACTTTCTGGTGAGTGACAGCCTAAAGGCAGTTAAGCTTGTGTGGGAAAAGTAATTGGAAATTCATATTTTGTTGTTTTTTGAATTTCCAATAAAGCCAAATCCTAGAAAGGGGATACCAGTAACTCAGGGTTGTGTACTCTGTTTACAACCATGTAGGGACTTCATGCTGGGGGGTTCCTTGAAGTTAATTTAAGATATTAGTACTAGGTACAGTTTTGTGGATTCTTTGTAGGTAGCAAATAGGTTTAGTTCCTTTACAAGGAAAAGCTGAAGGAATAGTTGTCCTTTAGGGAACAATAAGTGAAACCAAACTCTCTCTTTCCAGGTTATTGTTCCAGCTTCTAAGCTGAGACATATCAGGAATGTTAAGCTTTGCCTTCCTTGATTTAGATCGAGGAATGCTTGAAAAGTAGAGTGAGATTAATTATTTTCTGTTATTGCATTAAAGTTGCACTGTACATTTACAAGCTCATATACATTTTTATTTCACCTCTCATGTAGGTTCACAAAACAGCTTATTCACAGTAATTCAACTTTTCTGTACATTCACTGATCACTATTTATATGAATCCTTTGTTTCAGCTTTCTTCTTCAGTTTCCCAGATCCACTGTATTCTTCATAGTAACATGCGATGGTTACGGCAGCAGCTAAGTTAGAAGCATTGCCTGACTCCACCTCCTTTTCTGTTTATACAAAACTGCAGACCTTTTATAGTTCTTCTTTCTCCAATTGCTTATCCACTTAAGCAACCATTTTCAGAAGAAATACATTTGGCATGAAACATAAATTTAATATCTCTCTTCTTGCATATGTCATTATTGATCTGCTGGCCTGATGACCAACTTTAACTTTTAAGAACAGTTATTGATGTACCATGTTTTTTAATATTTGTGTAACAATGTAATAAATAAAAATAAGTGTGTATAATACATTATTAAAAAATAACTCGTTAAAAAGAATAGTGCAATCTGCAAGGGTTGAGGAGCATGCTGTAACTAACTGTAAATCAGTTTGGTCCAAAAATAAGACAACTTGGGTTTCCCAAAGTGCAATTTTGGTGGAATTTAGGCACTGAAAGTCATGTCTGCACTACTTCACAGCACTCTTGTGCTCCTGAAAGATAAGCTTTACCTACCTGATCTGCTCTGCATTCTCCAAACCCAGAACTGAGCAGCTCTGGGAAGGTCCCTGCTGTCATTCCTCAAATGCTGCATCTCTAGCATGTGAGGGAAATCCCTGGAGTGCCCTCACCATCTCAGCTCTGAGTTCAGCAGGTAAAAAGCAAGAGCAGGTAGATGGGTTCCAGTTTTTGTCACCAATTTAAATAAATTGATTCCATTCATAAAACACAGTTGGAGGAGGAGGTATCACTAGTACCTACTCTTTTATGGTGGCAGAGATCATTCACCCAGAAAGCAGATGACTTGAGTTGTAGACTCCCTTTGGGCTGTCTTCTACCTCCTAAAAAACCTACCTAAAAGAAGTGAAGTTGGGGGCACACTCTATCCTTCTGTTAAAACTGGGCCTCTGTATAGAAAGAAACACAAGATTCATGGGGTCAAAGAACAAGCAAGCCGGAGCTGACTCTAGCTGGGAGTCCTCAGTTGTGTTTCCAGCCCCCAGTGTTTTTATCTATTTTATTCATTGGCTCTTTAATGCAAAAGGAAGGAGGGCACTCTCCTGGGAATTGTGAGATGTATGTTTGAACCAGCCCAGGCTAAAAAAGTCCTACAAAACAAACTTCCCCCTTCCTGGAGGAGTACTTTGTCCACTAGACTCTTCTAGGAAAAATGCACACCTTTATCTCTTCCTCCAGTCATATCTTAAAGTAAAAAAAGTAAGCTAGCTCCTGTGTATCTTCAGTGTCTAAGTGAAGAAAGCAGTCTCAGGCCATGTATCCAGTTTCACATAGGTCCTTGCCTCTAACTGGCACCTAGGCACCCAAGACTGGAAGGGATGCAAACAACCTCCCCTTAGCATTTTCTATTGGCTAGTGTAGCACCTCTTTGCTCAGCATGCCGATTTCTGAAAGTCTCATTCCTAAGCACCTAACTTTCCCCATATAATTTATGGCAGGGATCAGCAATTTACGGCCCACGGGCCAGATTCAGTCTACCAAGTGACTGCATCCAGTCTGGCTGCAGTGCAGCTCAGTCTGGTGATTTTTTTTTTTTTGATACCCTGCTCTCTGAATTCCTCTGGCTCCAAAATGTTTCTGTAGTACTGTCTGCTGTCTCCCCGGCCCTCATCTCTTGCTGTGAAATTAGTCACTAGTGACAAATGGTGGTGACAGAAATTAGTGGTAATGGGTAAGGGAGGAAGCAGCTGTAGTAGGGGGACATGAGAGTAAGACAGCAGTCCTTGGCATGGAGCAGGAAGGACTGGGGTGAGAGCAGGTGGCTTGGAGTAGTGTCTGGGGAAGCAGTAAGTGGCCTACCTTTGGATCTAGCTGCCTTATTTTGGTCCACTGCTCCTTAAAGGTTGAAGAAAGCAGTCTAATGCTGTGTATCCAGTTTCATATAGGCCCTTACCTCTAACTGGCACCTAGGCATCCAAGACTAGGAGAAATGCAATAACCCTCTTGGAGTGCTTGATGGCTTGAAATGGTGCCAGGGGAAGCAGTAAGCTGTGTACCTTTAAAGATTGCTGACTCTGGCTCTATGAGGAATGTAGGTAGTCAGCTTAGGTGTGCATATTCCATTTTGAGCGCCAGCATCCTATAATTTTAGGCATGCCAATATTGAGTGTCACTGGGTACATCTACACATGCATTAAGGTGCTTTTCCTAATGCACGTTACATTTAGTACCTCCAGCGTGAAGTACTAAACAAATGCGCATCAGGTTATCTTAATGCGCAGTAACAAAAGTGCACATTTTTTCAGTGTCGTTTAATGGACAGCAGCCTATTTTATTGAACATTAGAGTAAGAGCATAGTTTTTTAAGCGACACTTTAATGTGCATTAGGCTAGCGTGCATTATAGCACACATGTAGATGTAGCCACTATATACAAGCCTCTTGTTGGATCTGAGACTTATTAATACTTAGGAATATTAATATATACGGTTAGTCAGTAAACAGTGGCTTTCCTTCAGTAAGTGGGTAACTTTGCTCTTAAAAAAAGAAACAAAGTAAGCTCAAACACAAGATGCAAAAGGCAAGCAGGACTTTAAATAACATGTAGTTATCCCGACGCTTGGGTCTTGTCTTAAGATACTGATCCACACAATCAGCAAATTTTAATTTCTTTGGGTAGTAACCTAATTGACTACGTGCCTTGTCTATTCGGAAAGTGTGAGTGACAGCAATATTCCACACCTAAAAAAGAAAAGAACAACAAATTAAGTTGATCATGATTTATAATTTGAACAAAACATAATGGTGTAGGTGGCACCATGGAGTAAAAACCAAGAATCAAGAGCAGAATCTCAACAGAAGAAAACATTATTTAGGACCAGACTGTACCATGCAGCAGATGTGAGAACTACCTCTTGGCCAGCACCACAGCTGTCCACAGTTTAAGGTATGAGTTGTTACAGCTTAAGCTAAACAGCCAAGATTCTGTAAGCTTGGGGCTATAACAGCTCATATCCTTTATGGACTGCTCACAAACTGGGCTTGTAACATATATTCACCAATTGAGTACACAGAAGAACTTTGTGGAAGCTAGACAAAGAAGCAAGAAATAACCAATAACTGTTATAATGTGGTATAAATAAAATAAACTTCAAAGTAGAAATGAGATCAAAGGACCTTTTGCAGGATACATTGACTTTTCATTTTAATTTGGAATAAAAACAAAGTGAAATATGAGACTTTCTGAGCTTTGACCAGCTCTCTCTCATGGTGTCTGCTGATGATCCTGGTTTTGAGACTGCTTTTGTTCCTGTCCCATTACTATGCACAGGTGGATCCATGAGGGGTGCTATGGCACAGATGTACCCCCCCTTTCAGTCCACCATTCCATGGGAACAACAGCCGGGGACTTTTTTTCGGTTCCTGCAGCCTCTGTGCTCAACGGTGCCTTCCCCTTTTATCCTACCCATGGCTGTTGCTGTCTCTGGCTGCCTCAGGGGCAGGGGTAGGGGTGGGAGCTCCACAACTGCTGTTACCCATTCCAGCTGGGCTCTGCGTGGAGCTGGGGTCAGCCAGAGACAGCAGCAGCAGTGGGTGTGTCCCTTCTCCGTGCCTGGTTCCCCTGCTAGCCTAGCAGCAGGCGGGAGGGAAGAGAACTTGCCTACTGCCACTGCTATTACTGCTGCTGTTTCTAACCAAACCAAGCTCCACAGGCAGTCTGGCTGCAGTAAGTCATGAGTGGCTCTGGAGCTAAGCACTGACCTTGCTGGTCATCTGGGGACAGCAACAGAAGCAGGTAGGGGAGGAGGGCAAGATGTGCTGCTGAGCAGGAAGGGAAGGGAAGGGGGAGGGAAGACACTTACCTGGCTTGAGGGACTTAAAAATAATTCCCCGCTGTTGTTCCTATGGCAGTCTGCCCACCCTAATGTAAGGGGGAGGCTGGGAGCTGGGGTGCAGCCACCACAGCAGCACAGGTCACTACTCCTGCACCCCCATTTCCAAAATCCTGGATCTACCCCTGCCAGCATGGATACCTGCACTTAAGCTGTTTTAAGAACCTCCATTTCATAAGCAGTTCCACAGTACACAATTTTTATTAAAAAAAATAATCAGATGACTGTTAGATTTTTTGTTCGGTTTCACTTCTAGTCTCTGGTACTGCCTTTGGGTATCTGCCCCCAAAGGGGGCTGAATTTATCAATTTATTACAGTTCTATGCTGCCCTTCCAGAAAACAGACTTAGTAGGGTAGCTTATAACAAAAGACAAAAAACTTACAAAAACAGAGTAAAATATGAAAATAAGAAAATATAACATAAAAAATTCTCCTTGCAATCCCTATATTCAAAAGTGAATCTTCACCTCACACAACCCAGTCTAATTTCCAAGTCCCAATTATTAGTTCTGTAAAAAATGGGGTAGAAAACTGGTGTCACAGAGGGGGTTGGTCTTGCAGAGAAAAGTGGAACTCTTTTCTATCTACTTTATATGTTTCCACCCTCTGGCCTCTACCCAGAGAAGGTGTCCTACTAATACCATATGTTTCCTGGGAAATTGGTCAGAAAGTTAAAAAAAACTGTATATGTATACACTTAGACATTTACCTCATTTCTGGTAAAGACAGGTGTAAAATTAAATATGGGTTTCAGTGCCAGGTGCAGATACTCCATCATTCCGGCTATACAACAGAAAGTTACCTTATTAGAGCAATAACAGCAAAGTGAGAGCAACTGGGTGATGATAGCTGTTGTGTGCAATATCCTACATTTTGCTACATGCCCAATACTCCCACACTGACACCCTAGGTTGCTGTGGGCTTTCTAGAGAGGCAGGATCAGATGCTTTGACAACACCATGTAATTAACAAAGCATATAATTAACTCAGTGACAGCTTGCACTTCCACTGATAGGAGACATTTCCAAATGGTACAAAATATACAACAGTTGTGTAGGAGTTAAACAAAGGGAAACGCTAAAGATTGCAAAACTGTTAGGCAGATTACTGTTAACAGCAGCAGAAATAAAAGCTGAAATGCAACTAATAGAGCACGATAATCTAAGGTAGTGCTGTCCAACTTCTTTGCCAGTAAGGCGCACACACCATAGGCGCCACACCATTGGGGCCATTCTCCCCCACCCCACCTCCCTGTCTGCAAGCTCCCTTGGCACTGTGTGGATGGGTGGCTCCTTACCACTGTTGCACTGAGTGTGCAGGTGGGCAGCACCCCCCACTGCTGCACTGTGCAAGCAGGCCAACGGGCATCCTCCCCCTACCCCCTCCCTGCCTCCTTGGCTGTGGACCCCCCTCTGCACCAAGCCATGGGCTCCTCTGGCACTGCAGGCTGTGCTGCATTGCACCACACTGACCTCTGGAAAGAGAAGGGAGAGGGAGCCCTGCTCTAAGGTATTTTACTATTTTACCTGCTATATAAACAAGGAAAACAGGAACATGAATCCATGGTTTATTGTGACCTAATTTTTCAAACTGGAAGGGATTTAAAAGAAAAAGAGAGTAAGAAAAAGGAATTAATATCAAATTGATGGATGTTAGTACAGCAAGATTATTGTTAAATAATACATTTGAACGTTTTTTCCAATTCATCTTACTATGGCCCTTATTTTAGTTTTTCTAACTGAAACCTTTGCCACAAACACAGGTGACACCAGTAGAGGTGATGCTATTTCCAAACAACAGTGACATGAAAAGAGAGGATTTCTTATTCCTTCAGTACAATCTTGTTGCCTTGCTTTCAGTGAATTTCACCTGTGTGTATTGCAGGGACAGTAGGACAGTTGCTAAACTCCAAATCTGCTAGTTATGAGAATTTCATGCTGTTTCTGTTGTAGGTTTAAAAGAAACTTTAAGGGCATGATTCTCCACTGACCTTAATAACGCATGCCTAAAACTCTGAAGCCAGTGGAAGTTTTGGGTGCGTGAGGAGAACAGAATATAATTCTAATCTAACAAATAAATATATAAACAAGATGTTGATTTTCAGCACTTGCTTAGTGCTGAATCCCCTCTAGATTAGTTATATGCTCAAGTCCCACATGTAAGTAGACGGGTATAATACATACTAATGGAGCTATCCATTCAAAAAACACGACATTCTCGCCATCATGTACATAATATGCCTGACCGCTCTGTTAAAAAAAGCAAAGAAAAGAGAGGTTAGAAGCGAAACACTGTTTATGTAAAGGCATTTCCCCCCTATTAAATATATCTTTATTGATTTTATAAATAATATAGCAAGCCTAATAAAGGCAGTTAAGCTGCTTCCACCAGATTGAGTTCTGATCTCATAAAAGTTTCACACTGGTGGTAATCTACAGAATTTAATGGAGTTGGCTGTGTTTTACATTAATATAATACAGAAAGCCACAGCCACTGTATTTAGCTCTTATACTACAGTTAGTACAACCAACCTAATTCTTATAGTATCAAGGTTTTTCTTTTTTAATTTTCAGCAGCAAAAGTCTTGTTCCTCAGGATGAATCCACTAAATCTGCAACATGGTTGTCATGTTGATTAATACAATAGCTTATGGTCATGATGTAAGAATACTTAATTTTCTAATAAAAATAAGCTTTATTTGCATATAGCTTGGGGTATGTCTCATTTGAGCTTTGATGTTCCTGGTAATGCCCTTTGGCCTTCTGAATTTATTGTCAATTATTCCTAGGCAGGGAGCAATGGATATGACAGGGGTGGGCAAAATATGGCCCGCGGGCTGGATCTGGCCCTTGAGGCCATTGTATCCGACTCACGGAGCCCCTAAAAAATGTAGAAAATTAATATTTATCTGTCCTTGGTTCCTGTAAAAAATGACAGAAACCAAGGGCAGTAGGACCCAGGGGAAGCCCGGCAGGTTCCCGCAACAACAAGGCCCCCCTGGCCCAGCCCCCCCAGCCTGGGACCATGTGAGTGCACTGCGCCAGAACCTCAGGTAAGTGGGGGGGACCCCAGGCAGGGAAGGAACCCGGGGAAAAGTGGCCCTTCCCCCACCCTGTGGCTGGCGCTCCCGGCTGCAGCCCATGCGGGGCTGTCCTGAGCAGGCACAGGCAGCCCCAGGTGGGCTGTGAGCGGCTGCAGTTCAGGGCACCAGCCACAGGGTGGGGGAGGGGCCTCTTTTCCCCTGCACTCAGCACCAGCTTGTAACCTGCCCCCACTGCCAGCCTGGGCCCCGTGCTGGCTCTGGGCTTGCCTGCCGGGGCTGCACATTGCGACAGCTGCTGTGGCCCCCCTGCTTGCCGTGCTGGGCAGTGTTTGCTGCTGCTGCCCAACCGGAGCTCGCACGCTGGGCAGCCCAGAGGCGGTGGTGGCAAACACTGCCTGGCACAGCAAGCGGGGGGCCCGCAGCAACTGCCACTGTGGCACAGCCCCGACAGGTGTGCCGGGAGCCAGCGTGGGGCCCAGGCTGACAGTGGGGGAGACTTACAAGCTATTGCTGAGAGTAGGAAAAGCAGCCCCTCGCCTGCCCCATGGCTGGCACCCCACACTGCAGCCACTCACAGCCCGCCTGGGGCTGCCTGTGGCTGCTTAGGACAGCCCTGTGTGGGCTGTGAGTGGCTGCAGCAGGGAGTGTGGGCCACCAGGCGGGGGAGGGGCCACTTTTCCCCACACTCAGCATCAGCTTGTCCCCTGCTGGGGAGCAGGGGGTCAGGGCTGCACGCTGCCCCCCGCCTGTACCACGGGGCTGGGGGGCACTGGGAGTGAGCGGGTGCACGGGACCCACATTGGTGTCCCGGGGCCAGTGCCAGTGGGGCCCAGAGTGGGGTGGCAGGAGTACAGGGTCCCAGCCGGCAGGGGCTCTATGGAGCTGGGCCAGCTCCCCGCTCTCCCTGCTGGTGCAGCCCAGCCCAGCTCAGCTCTACAGCCTGCGCTCCACTCTCGGCCCCACCGATGCTGGCCCTGAGACATTGGTGCCAGGATGGTGACCAGTGGGCGGGGACCCTGTCAAGGGGCGGGGCTACCCATGCGGCCCTTGACAGCTTGCCAAAACTGGCTAAGTGGCCCTCTGCCTGAAATAATTGGGGTACGAGATATATAAGGGATGTGCATCAGGAACTGGGAGAATGTCTGCTCACCAGGGCACCCCAAGGGAAAAGGAAGTCTAATGGTCACAAACTGCTGGAAGACCGTTTTAGGATGGACATGAGGAAAAACTTGTTTACTATCCAAGTCTCCAGAGTTTGGAATAGATTCCCTCCAGAAGTGGTGCAAGCACCTACTCTGGATACCTTTAAGGAATGCTTGGATGCTTCCAGCCTTTGAGCTCTAGGTCCCTTCCAGCCCTAATGTCTATGAAATCTATTAAATGTATTGGAGTTCTCTATGCATGTAACATCAAGCAATACCAGAAGGGGAACATTTTCCACAAAAGGTTGCAGGAAGAGTGACTGGCTCTGTCAGGGTGGGCAGCCTCCCTATTCCCAGCCTTCTTCCCCTCTCCCCTGCCCACTAGGGTGGGCAGACCATGCCACAGCATTTAGGGACTTTTTAAAGTCCACAAATCAGGTAAAAATTCCCCCACTTCCCCTCCATACTCAGAGGCATGTGTCCTCCCCTCCCCTTCTCACCCTTTTCTGTCTGCCACTGCCTCCACTGTTCAGAGGGCAAGGGGAGCTCCAGAACTACTTCTGCCTAGCTCCAGCTGGACTGTGTAGAGGCCAGGCTCAGCCCAGGACAATGGTGGCAGCAGGTGTGTTTCTCCCTCCCTGTGCCTGTTCCCAGGCTGGCAGGAAACACCTGGGGGGAAGGGGAAACCCACCTGCCCCTATCCCAAGCTGAGCCCATGCCCTATACAGCCCAGCTGGAGCAGGCAGGAGTGGCTCTGGGGCCTCCCCCACCCCTAGGACAGTGGCACCAATGGAGATGAGGAAGAATAGGAAGGGAACATGCTTCTGAGCACTGGGGGAAAGAAGCAGGGAAATTCTTACTGCTGGAGGCTTGATGTGACCAGGACACTGCTCGCTGTAATCCAGCCTTGAGGTTGCTCACCTAAAGGTTTATGCACCCAGAATCAGAACTGACTTTAAAAAAAAAAATTATTCTATAATATTTGATAATGCTAGGCATAGTAATTTATATAGTATTCCTACATTACTTCTGAGAGTCTTGTTTACAAGAAGGAAAAATGTAATGTAAGAACAAGATGCACCAAACTGCATTTTCAATGCAAATATTTGGCATGAAGAACTCCATGGTTTCTATCTATAAAACAGATTTTTATATCTGAAAGACAGAGAAATTTGACCTGTCTTTTCAAACTATATCAAACTGACCATAAGCTATTGTATTAATTAACATGACAACCATGTTGCAAATTTAGTGGATTCACCCTGAGGAACATGACTTTTGCTGCTGAAAATTAAAAAAGAAAAACCTTGGTACTGTAAGAATTAGGTTGGTTGTACTAACTGTAGTATATATAAAATTTAATTGTTTACTTACAGCTCTATATCCCTTCTCAGGCGTGAGAGCTTCAGCAGCTAACAGATGAGCTTGTACAAGATTTTCAACATGAATCCAGTTCATCTGAGCATTGGGATTTCCAAACTTGAAGTTAAATAGCTTCCTTTCAATATTCTTCTGCAGAAACACAATAATTAAATAATTTCAGGAAGGGAAATTAATTTAGGAGTTTAGGGAAGTTAATGGCTGACTGACTCATTACATTGGTTTCTGTCAAAAAATAAAAAGTAATGCTGTAGTTGCAGTGGAAGGTGTTATGAAATTGTGCAATCTGTTGTGGTTGGAAATCTGCGTGTTGTTTTCAGAACTCTCACAGAAAAGTTATGGAAAAAACACCCAAACCACAAGTGGGACAACATTTTTCCCAGAATAACCATTCCATTTATGACCTCACAATTATGGTCCTTAAGGAAAACCTATGCAATACCTTCAGAAGATGGATCTGGGAACAAAAATCGTACTTTCATTGAACTCTGAAAACTAAGGACTTAACACAGACAACGGCTTTATGGTTCATTAGAATTTTAAACAGTTTATTTTTCTCCATTGTTCTTTACTTGGTCTGTAACTACTTGTTAACTTCTCCTTGCTCCACAGATTTACTATTTCCCTTATACGACTACGTTCATTTGTACATTTTAAACAAAAGTAATCATTAGATATGGTATTTAACTTAGGCTATACCTGATCCATTCCCAGACCTGAGCAAGGGCATTTTATACCTGAAAGATAGCCTAGCATTTCTGTCAACTGCATAACTGGCCCACAAAGAGATTTTGCCAAACAAATCTTCCTTCTCATAAAAATTAAAAGATTTATTTTTCCTTTATTTATTCACAAACATCCTAAATTTGGCATAAGGAAAATTTAACTAGATCTGTGTGTTACAGCTATGATCTAATTTATAATAGTAAACTAAGACAGGGCTGTCTAAATGGCTGCATATGGTCTGAGAGTGGTTAAATCATGGCCTGTGGACAAATTTCTATACTAGGAAAATTAAATAATAAAATGGAAAAAAATAGAAAAAATAAAAAGGGACTTTTTTCATATCATGGGAATTTTATTACCATGAAATTAGTAGTACTGATGTCTACAGTATAGCTAGCTATTTCAGCTAATTATTTCCATTTCATCCACTTAATGAGGCCCATGAGAAAGATGGGAATAGAGACGTCAACCTTCCAGTGGACAAAATTTGGACAGCTTTGAACTAAGATGTCATTACAAGATTTGGCTGAAAAAAACCCTAAAATAATGTGGGATAAGCAGTTATACAAGCTTAGCCTTTCAACCATAGCAGGTCTCACAGGATTTCTCTCACACAGAAGGGCAGATTTTTTATTTTAATTCTCACTCTCCAACTATGTTATCTGTTACTCTGTATTATGTGTTCAGTCACCAACCCCAAGATTCACATATGGCTGTGCTGAGTATTCCTGTGCCTAAAAGTAAGGCAGTGATGTCATTATAACTATGATGCTGTAGGAAACAGGCAAAAAGTAAGAGTTGTTTGGGTAATATATTTTACTGGAGCAATTATAGATTTGGGAGAAATATTAGATCAAAGTTAGCTGATACTTAGGTATCTGGCTTTAGGAACATTATTCAAAAACTCAAGTGCCAGAGGGTATATATGCAGACTCCCTGACACTCTTGAGATCATTGCCAGAAAACCAACTTCCCTACTTCCTCAGTTTCAAATTTTGAGATTGCAGCAGCAGGGCTGATTTGTCTTTCCCAGCTCCCACACTGCATTGGAGCCTCCTGAACGTATTACCTCTGTGGAGCATGTGTTAGGTAATACAATCTGGAAAAGTCCTAACGTTGCTATGTTATAATGCCAATATCTGAAAATCTCTGCAATCTCAAAATCTGAAACTGAGGCAATGAGGGTGCTTTGCAAACATGTGTCACTATGGATTTCTGGCATGTTTGAATGTGATGGTAGGGGATCCTTGAAGGAATTCTCACCACCTCAATTATGTGTTTGAAGCAGAGTAGGAATGGGTCTCTTTGGGTTGGGTCTTTCCCAGCCTCCGCCTACACCCTGACATATGCAACACCTCCTACTTTTCGTCGCCAACAATTTTCTCAGTGTCTACTACTTGGCCTGCCTTGGGAGATTGCTGACTGTCGTAGAGTACTAAGGGGTGCCTGCTCCTTTAAGGGCAGAAACTGCCTAGAGAGAGGGCCTTAGGAGCCAAGCAGAACCCCTATAGGTGCAGGTTGCCATGGCAGCAGGCTAATGAGGGAATTAGCCTGCACCTGCACCCGGTCGGGTGACCAGAAGAAGCCAGGGCTTTGGGCACATATAAACCCCAGGGCCATATGAGGAAAGGCTGAGGGGCATGGGTCTCTTTAGTCTAAAGAAAAGAAGGTTGAGAGGGGATTTGATAGCGGCTTACTGCTATATCAGAGGAGTACATCAGGAGCTCAGTGAACAACTGTTCACTAGGGCACCCCTGGGGAAGACCAGGACCAATGAATACAAGCTCCTTGAAGGGCACTTCAGGCTTAATACCAGGAAAAACACCTTCACAGTCAGGGTGTCCAGACTGTAAAATAAACTCCCTCCAGAGGTGGTGCAGTCACCTACCCTGGTGGTTTTCAAGAGGAGACTGGACAGTCACCTTGCTGGAGTTGCTTGACCCCAGTTGTCCTCCTGCTTAGTGCAGGGGAGCTGGACCCGATGATTTGCAAGGTCCCTTCTGGCCCCTAACAATCTATGACTCTATGAGTGTGAACCCAATGTTATTATTGTGTTGTAGCCCAGGGGCTTGTGTTTTCTCTTATTGAAACCGGTAGACTAGGCTGAGGCTATTGGGGAGGCCTCATTGGGGCACACTACAGTGTGGAGAGCCCACACCAGAGAGGGCACAGTGACAGGAGGCCGAGCTAGATGGAGGCCTCAAAAAGGGACAATGTTTAATTGCCACCTGTGAGGCATGGGGTGTGGTAAAGGGAAGGCTTTGGAGCCATGCATCTAGCCCATAAGGCTTGGGAGTATCATAAGGCACCTCTTGAGCGTGGGACACAGTAAGGGGTCCAACAACCCACAGGGCTTAGGGGAGTCTGTCAGGACTGTGACTGAGCAGCAACCCAAGGGCAGCATCTCAATTCATTATTTAAACCAGCAAAATGTGGCAGGTGAGATTAGTAGATGACCATAGGGCGGAGCTGAAACGGTTATGAGGCCCTAGGGACATCACGGCCATCCCTGGGGAGGCTGTATCATGACACTGACGTACAGTTGAGGCTTTTTTCCAGGCCTTTGCCCCCATTCTTGCCTGATTATCTTTAGCAATGTCTAAAGATAATCTTTAGCCTTCTGTCTCCTTATCTGGGGTTATCCCAATCTCTTTCTTTGGTGCCTACCTCTTTGAACCCCATTCCACCACTGCCCCTTGGGGCCCTCTTCACTTCCTACTGCTTTTCCCTTTCAGGACTTCCTAATCCCTATCTTGGTCCCCTGACTGCTACTGGGATGGCTTTTGTTCCTGTGTGGTACTTAGCTCTTCCTTGAGGTTGGGTTTTGTGTGTGACTCTGCCTTTTCTAGGATCTCTCCAGGTGTTCGTCCCATCCTCCTCAACTCTGGTTCTCCAGCCTGTTTTCTGGCTATGGCTTCAGCCAATACCTCTCTTCCAGAGCATGTATCTGATTTACAGCGTGCCTGGGCTTAGCAGCCCTCGCTCTCCATTCTCTTGGTTTTGGTTATTTCACCTTCTGAGTGCAGCCTCAGCAGAACCAGTCACTCCTCCTGCCTCTTGTTTTGGACTGCTTGTTCTTTTGCTCAGTTATCATGTCCGCCCATTTCACTTCTATCTACTAGATATGATCTGCCACTATCAATATTTCAGCCTCTGGCCTGCTGGCAAGTTCTTCCAGTTTCTCTCTTAGTTGGTCCACCTCCTCCATATGCTGGCTTATCAGCTAGCCCCATTTCTGATCCAGGTACTCCAAGATCGCTGGCAGGGCCTCTTCCCATATGGGGATAAGCATGACTGCTGCATGCCTCCTGAGGCTGGGGGGGGGGGGGGGGGGGCGCCATGGAGACCACCCGCAGGCGGTGGTGGTATGGCGGCGGTGAGCTTCTGCAGGTGGCTGCGGTGGTGTTGGCGAGGGGGAGCGGGGTGGCAAGCACTGATCAGCGGCCATCCGCAGGCACCACCAACAGCGATCAGCAACCACCCACAGATGCCACCGGCAGAAGCAAGGGGGAGCGGTGGTGAGCGATGACTGTCTGCAGGCGCCACTGGCAGCAGCTGTCAATCTCAAGGGGTACACGTACATCTGTGTGCACCCCCTGTGTTGCCAATGGATATCAAGTCCTACCCCTGAGGGTCTATCCATCACAGTATTCTTTCCCTGTTGCACTGCTCCCATCTGTATCTGGACTGTATCTTTTCCCCAAACTGGCTCTTTTCCACCTCCACCCTTTGCAACTGGGTTCACAATGTGTCACTCTCCTTGGTTTTACTTCTTGCTTCTGCCTCGAAGGATCGCATCTGGTCCTACAACACACCTTCCATCTGTTCTCTGACTTTCTCTATTTCTCTTGACATGACCTTTCCCCATCTCCTCTGACTGGATATGGCTTTGGACTAACTCTCTCCACATCTCTAGTTTTAATTGGAAGTATCACTGTTGCCCACTCTCCAGCTTGCCATGCAACTCCTCTACCTGATCCTCTTGATCCTGCAGTTGTTTCTGGATGGTCCCTATAAGGTGTTCTGATTCTTCAATCCAATGTGCAAAATCTGATTTATTTATTTATTTTCCACTGCCTGGGCTGCACCAGCTTTGGACAGGTTCAGCATCAACACCACCATCTCCTGCATCTTGTGCAACTTTTTTTCCTGTTTTCTACTCTTCTCAGCTTCGTCCAGGATGAGTTGTTCTAGCGCTTGAGTTTTGTCAACCTGCAATCAGACGTCTGACTTTTGGGCCCTCCTTCCTTCTCTCAAGATTGCAAACATAGTTCTAATACAGACACTTTTGCTTTGGCCTGCTTGTTTTTGGACCTCACCATTTCTAGCTCCCGTTGTAAGTGGGCCACTCTTTCCTCCACCTCATCTGCCTGCAACTGCCAGTTAGGGTCTCTTGCTCTAAAGCTTCCATAGTCTCTCTCTGCCATGTTGTTGTTGATTTTTTCCTGATCCTCTCTTCCTTTTATCCTCTCTCCACTGGGAAGAGGACCCCCCCCTGACCTGGGCCTGAAGTCTTTTTTTTTTTTTTTTTCCCCAGTTTCCTACAGCAGTATTTTTTTTTTTTTTACCTTCAGCTCCCTCTCCTGAGCTCTGGTACTGCTGGTTTATGATAAGACTCTCAGGGTTTCTATACTAGCCCAAGGGTTCACTCCCTTCCTCAGGGTCATGGCTTTCTTCCAATACACGCTCGGGGTCCCGAGGGTTGGCCATGAAGCCCCTGGAACTGTGCCAGCTTTGCCCCAAGGATGCCCTCTTGTCTTTCCTGCCACATCTTTATGGTAAAGTAATAAAGTGAGAGGCTGCCCACAGGCCTTCATATGGCCCCAGTATACTGAACCTCACAGGAACTTGCTGGTCATTGGGCCCTTTGCCAGACCTCACTCCAGTATTGTGCCACACGGGGCACCTCAAGCCTTATGGGCTGATCGTGTGGCTCCAAACCTCTCCTTTAGCACATACCCCATAACTTGCAAGTATTACATGGATGTTGTTCCTTCTGTTGGGGTCTAGGCCTACTGGACCTCATCCCCATTAATCTGGCTAGCCCAGGTTCACTGTGTTAGACCTGACTCCAAAGCACTAGCTAACTTGGTCTGTTCTGGTTATGGGGCCCCTGTCTGCTGCACCCCACCGATGCTAGGCCCCCTGGCCCCTGTGTTTGCTGTGCACCTCCTGGCACCAGGCCCTCTGGTCCCTGTCTCTGCTGCATCCCTCTGGCACTGGGCTCTCTGGCCCTTGTTCAGTTGTACTCATAGTAGTTTAACAGAAGCTAGGGTCAGGAGGGACCTGAACAGATCATCTAGCCTGACCCCCTGCCACAGGCAGGAATGAATGCTGGGTTCACAAGACCCCAGACAGGTGATCATCCAACCTCCTCTTGAATTTGCCCAAGGTAGGGGCAAAGACCACTTCCATGGGAAGATGGTTCCAGATTTTGGCCACCCTAATTGTAAAATATTGCTTTCTGATCTCTAACCTAAACCTATTCTCCATCAGCTTATTACCATTGTTCCTTGTCACCCCAGGTGGTGCTGGGGAGAAAAGGGCTCTGCCTATTTGCTGTTGATCTCCCCTGATGAGCTTGTAGGCAGCCACCAGGTCCCCCTTCAGCCTCCTCTTGCTGAGGCTGACCAGGTTCAGGTCTGAGGGCTAATGAAGCCTCCAAAAGCTCCCCTTACAGCCTCATCCCAAACCTGTGGTACAAACAATAAAACAAACATAAGCCCCTGGGCTATAACATAACAATAACCAAAAGAGACTGTGCTCTGCCCCTTTAAGAATGCAAACTTCTCACCTCGTATAGCATGCCTCCTAGCCCTGGGTACCTTTTATGAGGTCCTGGAGCCTTACTAATCTTGCAGGCAGTAGAACAGGCCACCAAAGGTCCCTGAGTAGCTTCCTTGTGCAGGAGCTCCTTCCCCTGGCTATTGCCAGAGAACTAACCCCTGCCAACCCCAGCCTTGGGCTTATATGTGCTCAGGCCTTTGCCTCCTTCTGGTCAGCTGACTGTCTGCAGATGCTGGCTAATTAGATTAGCCTGTTGCTCAGGTAACCCACAGCTGTGATGCACTGCCTAGCTTGCACAGCCCCCTGGCTATGCTGCTCCTGTCCTTAAAGGAGCAGGCACAACTTAGTGCCCTGTGACATCCATGAAAAACACAAAATTGCAATTCCAGTAGTTCCCTACTCCCTAGATGTAGATCTACTCTTTGTTCCCTGGAGGGAGGTACACTGGAGTGGGATTTAGCTGAGCATTGTGAATCGGAGGGGGGGGGGGGGGAAAAAACGGGACGATGACACATGACTTCAAACAGCCAATAGGAAAGAGGAATGGAATGTTTGTAAAACACTGCCTCTCTTCCAGATTTAGATGCCTACCTCCCCTCTTGAGTTAGGTGCCTATGTGAGATTGAGATTTGCAACTTGAATCATGCATCTAGACTTAGATTTAGACCTAACACATTCCTTCATGTAAAGGCAACTCTTTTAAGATGTGTCAGGGTTCACCTTTTATATAGTAGCCTAGTGACAGAATTATGGATTCTAGGGCCCCCTTCTCCTAAGGGTGTTCAGACTCACATGTCCTACCTCCCAGGACACTGTCCTTATGGCCAGCAAACGCTAGGGTGGGTGGCTTGAGAGCTCCCAACACTCCTCCTATGGAAGCTGGGCTGCTGTGTAGAAAGGACTGCAAGATTCATGGGCATGACAGAGTAAGCAAGATGGGAGCATAACTCCCAGCCCCTGCCTGAGAGGGAGGGAGAAGTCCTGAGTTTTGACTCCAGTTTCAAATGGTGTTTATGTATTTGATCTGATGGCTCTAGTGCACAATGCATAAAGAACGTGGGAACAGAGTTCAGAAGTCCCTTCTGTCATAAGAATGCCTTCCTCACTGGGTGAGAGTCAGGTTCCCTCTTGCATACTGAATGTTGTACTTCTTTCTATACAGTGAAACAGCTTGAACAGGAGGACAGGAGAGAACCTTCATCCCAACAGTTTCTAGGCTGATTTGGGCACTTTTCTAGGAAGTCAAAGCTGTGGGTTTGAACTTCTGGAAGCTGCAGAGAGCTTAGAACGCAGATCTTCCATTCCCTGGGTAACAGCTGTGATTCCTAGGCCTTTAAGAGTCACATCCATTGTTCCAGGGGTTTAGGTTGTAGCCGTGTTGGTCTAAGGGTATAGGCAGACAAGGTTCCTTGGGTGAATTTGATATCTTTTATTAGACCAACCCAAATGGTTGGAGAATAGTTATTAAGCAAGCTTTCGGGTTCAAAAACCCTTCGTCAGGCTAAGGACGCTGCAGCAGTTGCTGCGTGCTCTTCCTGGATGGAATGAAAAGTAAACAAGCCAGGGGCTGGGCTGGGGAGTCAGCAACTGAATGCTTGGCTCAGTTAAATTTGCAGAATCTCTAGTAACACACTTGAACTTCAGACACCTAAGTAGGTTTTTACCAGAAGCTAAGTCACCAAAGATACCTTGGGAGCATAATGCAGTTAGGTGGGGTTTCTAGGTATCACTCTTGGAGCCTTGTCACCCTAAAGACATGTTAACCGGACTTAAAATACTGGCATCCAAGTGTTCAAGTGATAAAACATGCTAAGTGCCATTATAACATAGCAATGTTAGGACTTTTCCATATCATATTACCTAACACGTGTTAAGCTAACATCCAACTGCTCCATGAAGGTAATATGATCAGGAGGCTCCAGTGCAGTGTGGAAGCTGGGAAAGACAAATCAGTCCTCCTACTGTACTGGAGTGGGTTCAAGACCAAATTCTACCTAAATCCTATTCTAGGCACCTGCATACCTTTATGAATCTCACTCCAATGCCTTGATCTGTAATCAGGATACTGGTTTGTACATTTAATTTTTAGATGGAAAAATAGTACAGGTATAACTTCTTATAATATACTCTGGATCAGATTATACAATACATACTGCTGTTCGTGGCAGGTGTCTTTCCTCTTCCGGTCCATAGATGCCAGGTGGGCGAATAACACATGTATGGAGCTTATCCCCTCCTAGGAGATCAAATTAAAAGGTTTTCTTACTACATGAGAGGTATCACATATATATTATTTGTATTTGTATATTTGGGAAGCATAAGGACAAATAGGCTAGCTATTCTGTGAGAAACTCTCTTTGAAGGAAGGTGTTTTCATCCTCCTTTAAAAATTAATTTCATTGTTGTGAAAATTGCTGCCTTTACTTTGAAGGATGAAAACAGAATGGAGAAGGTACTAGCAAAGACTTCCTCAACAATATGCTTTGTCCCAATTTGGAGATATTTACTTAGATTTATAAAATAAATTAGACTGTAAGGAGTAATAAGGCCTATCCACAGGTGTGAGAAACAGAACACTGAACATCCCAGATTAGCTATAGCTATTCCTCCACTGATTACAGCTTCACATAGGGATAGATAAAGCAGCTAGCTTCCAAATTAGTTTTGACTTTTCAGGTCAAAACTAATATTTTAAACTCCTCATGCAAATAATAGGTAACCAATATGCTCTACAAAGAACAGGTGTAATATGCTTTCTGTATGAAACTATTAAATAATACCCTCTGCATTAGCTTATTACAAAGTTTCAGCTTCTGTTTCCATGTACAGTACATTATTATGCATTGCTGGGGCTCAACGACACATTATCAGCGAGATATGCATGAGAAAGAGACAAAGGATCAGACCTTTCTTCCAAAGTTCAGCACGAACAAACAATTCAGGGTGGCAACTGCTATCTAGGCACTCAAGATTTAGAAACTAGCATGAACCAGAAATTGTAAAATCTAAGTAACAAGCAATGGCTCTCTTGGAAATCTGTAAATTTGGGGGGATTTGTGAGGATGAGGCTAGTGGTCAGATGTGAAGTCTCCAGAAGTCTATAAGGAAACTCAGTGGGATAACTAGTCTAAGAAAGAATAATGAACATTGGGAAGGAAGAAAGGAGCAAATCCTATTCTTATTGTCAAATTAACCATAACTTATAATTAACTTAGTTTAAATTTTCTGAATCTTTTGTTATCCCTTTTTATCATTTGTGTATGGTCCCTTATCTGTCTGAATACTCATACATAGAAATTAAACACATTTATTGAGAGAAGAAAAACACCATATGGCACTTGTATACGTGAGGGGCGTCTAGTTCCCTTAAATTGAAATGGTGGGTTTTTAATTGTAATTTAGGGGCTCCTGTCACTGTGATGGAACAGTGGTGGCCCGATGTCACTTCACCCCTCCTTGCTGCGGGCAGGCTCTGCTTGAAGAGAGAAGACGACAAAAAAAAAAAAAAAGCAGTGAGGGGCCCGATTCTTTTTTTTTTCCCCCCCGCCTCACAGAGCCTGCCTCTCCCATGGCTGGGGGGGTGAGCTGCTGGCAGCTCTGGATCTTCCCTTCATGGTGGTAGAACCCCCCCGCCCGGGGCAGCACCCACTTATTAGCACCCCATCTAAGCAGCCCCGGGGGGGGGGGGGCACTGCCCTTGTGGAGGGAAGGTCCAGGACCACCCACAGCTCAGAGCTTGCTGGCAGCTCATCCCCGCCTGTGGGAGAGGCAGGCAGCCCCCACAAAGGGGAAAAATAAAAAAGGATCGGGCTCGGCACTTTTTTCCCCCCCAGAGGAGCCTGCCTAAGTGAGCTGCTGCCAAGTCCTGCAGCCCCTGGGCTGTGAATGGGCCTGATGCTTTCTTCTGTGGTGGCAGCAGCACCCCCTTGGACTGCCTGGGCAGGGTGGTAACTGGGCAGCACCTGACCTAATCTAATGGTGCATGGGGTGCTGGAAGACCAGGCATGCTCAGGGAAGCTCGGGCATGGCGGGCTTCCAGTGCCCTGTGAACTATCCCTGCCACCTGGGACTGCCTAGGAATGGGCTGGCTTGCCCCTGGGGCAGTGTGGGAAGGTGGCAGGAGGTCAGCTAGGTGTACTGGCTGCCAGAGAAGGAGGTGGGGGCTGTGCATGGGGTGCTGGAAGCCCACCAAGCCTAAACTTCTGTGAGCCCACCTGGGCTTCCAGCATCCCGTGCACCATCCCCACCACCTTCACTGGCCGCCAGACATGTACATGGTTTTTGGTTTTTTGTTGTTTTTATCCACAATGGGACAATTTTCCCTGATCAAACTAAAATACATCTGAGATAGTTTAAGTTGCCATACTCAAATACATTTGAACACAAAAAGAAATTGTGCATGTGTACATGGGGATACCATTATGTTAGACAAATGATGATTTCTTTTCACTTTGTCACGTGCACATGGTCCCACCATCACGTGTACAAGTGCCCATACTGTTTATAGTTTGAAGTGCATTAATGACAGTAGAAAATTAATACTGTAAGCATACCTTTTAATGGGATTCCATTAGCAGCAAGTATCATTTGGTCTGCTATTGCTTTGGTTCTAGAATAATGATCAACATGCTAAAAAGAAAATGCAAATGTAATGAACTGTTTAATTATATCACTTTTCACTAAGCGAAGGTAAACTGGAGTATTCCCAGGTTACTCTAATCTACATCTGATCTAGTTAGAGCAGCGATTCTCAAGCAGGATGCTGCAAGAGTCTTTTAATGATGCTGCCTTGCACCTACTGCCCGTGCTGTCACCAAAGCAACCTGTCTTGCCATGCTTCTGTTTCCAGGACATGTTGTGAGGAGCTGAACTGGGATGTGGCCTAAACAGCCTGATAGGAGGTTAGACAAGATACAGTGCTTCTCCTGCCTCTGCTGTGTTCAGCCAAGATATAGCAGCACTTCTTCAGACTCCAGTTCTGATTCCCTCAGCTAGGGATTAGGCCCTTGACCTCCCAGCTCACTGGGCAACCTGTGGAGTCAAACACCAGTTAGACTGCCAGGCAGGCAAAGACTAGGTGGCACTTGCCCTAAGAAGCAACAGGGTTGCACTTAAAAGCGGATTTTTAAATCTAGTGCTTTAAGAATTGACACTTGGTTAATTAATAGCAGAAAGGCTTGCATTAATAACTACCAACAAGGTACAAAACTAAGTGACAGAAAAAGACTCTTTCCCAAGTGTAGCTAAAGCAGGAAAGGAAACTACATATACACTTCAATTGAACTAGCAACTAAAGAAGACAAAAGACTAAATATACATTTAAAGCAAAACCTGTGAATAGAGGAAAAATGTCCCGTAAGGGACACCCTCACGTTTCTCAAACCAGCCATCCAATATCTAAGGTGTTACAAATGTCTCAATCATTCAATGAATGTTTGGAGTTTTGCAAATAGACCATAACTGGTACAAGCTATTGCAAATTTGCCCCATTGATAAACAAATACCCAAAGACAGGTCCAGTAGCATAGCAATGCCTCTAGGTGTCCTGATTTGACTGCTCACGGCCGATCACATTTAATTTCTGAGCAAGTCAATAGCTGCAAGAAACATAAGTCTTCACACCTAGACAAATCCAAAAACAGGAGTAAGGCAACTTAACAATTGTAATATGATGGTCATCCTTTTCCTCCCCGTTTTGTTTAGATTTTAACTAGCTAACCATCAAGGAAAAATGCGTTGAAACTATAAATTCTTAAAGCACTAGGTTTAAAAACCCACTTAACTGCAACAGCGGAGCCTCCCTGGGTTCCACCCAGAGCAGCGGGCACTGGCTCATGCCCCTCTCCTGGGGCTCTCTGTGCCCACTCTGGGGCCTTCTCGGTAAAGCCGCCCCCCTCCGGGGGCCTTCTGTGCCCACTCTGGAACTTCTCGGTCAAGCCACCTGTCTCTCGGGCCCACCGCACTGCTACCCCCTTTCTCCGGGGCTCACCGCACTGCTACCCCCTCTCTCCGGGGTTTACCACAATGCTACGCCCTTCCTCAGGGGCTCACCACGCCCGCACTGGGGATTCTCAGTAGTACCCCCTCTCTGGTGCTCGCCACGCCCGCACTGGGGCTTCTCAACCTTCCCTCTCTGGGGCTGGGGTCTATGCACCCTGTACGCCGCGCCCTTACTGGCGCTGGGGTCCCCATGCCGCTGCGGGTTCCCTATAAGGATGCTGCGCCCTCACTGACGCTGGGGCCCCCACACCACTGTGGGTCCCTATAAAGCCTCCTCCAACCCCTGATAGCCTAACCCAAACCACCAGTGTAACAACAAAGCAAAACATAAGCCACCTGGCTACAACAACATTGCTCCGTCTCAGAGCTGCCATCCTTACTCAGCTGAAGCTGTACCTGCGGTCAGGCTGCTTCTCGCCTCTTTACTTCGAGAGCTCCTGCTTCTCTGGCTGCTGGCAGGGAACTGCTAGTCCAGCCTCAGCCCCTGGGCTTTATGAGGGCCAGGCCCTGCCCCTTCCGGTCAGCTGACCTCCTGGCAACCCACAGCTGTGCTCCTTATTCCCTGCCAGGGCTCTTTCCCTGGCAGTTTCCCCTCTCTAGGAGCAGGGCACCTCAGTGCTCTGTGACATTTTCCCAGCTTATTTAAAGTGTGCTTCCAGTCATATTATTTTTATGTATGGTAAATGCATTATTTTTTAAAATGGTGTGTCACTAAATTGAGAAAAGTAATGGTGGGGGTGCCTTGAGTCTAAAAGAGGCGGGAGTCAAGGAATTAGAACTGACAGCCCGTACAGTAAAGAATCTTCTCGTTGAAGTTCAAAGTCCACTTTTAACTTAAAATTATTTTTATTTTTTCCAAGACCCCAGATCTGCTTACGAGCATCTTTTTATTAAACATACTCCACCCGTGAAAATAATCTCACAACAGAGTTCTGGTAGCAAGAACAACATCTACGCAAAAATGGACCTATAGAAACAAACACTCTCCATATAAGTGCCTCTTAAGATGCAATAAATCCAATTTAATGAAGCTGAACAAAAATGCTTTTCTACAGATAAAGCTGACAAGATCAATTACATAGGAAAAGTACCTTTTCTAGTGGAAAATATGGTACTGTTTCCTCATCTCCTTCTTCAATGGGACTACCTCCAAACACCACATTCACTGTACTGGTATATACCAGCCTTGGAATACTTCTTTGCTTGCAAACTGTAATAATATACAAAATAATTTATTTGAAATAAAGAGAGAAGATTAGGAAAATAAATGAATTGACAATGAGAATTTTTTTATTAAAAGTAACTCCAGCATTTATAAAAAAGACAGCCTAACTTTTAGCATTATTAACACAATTTCCTTTCATTCAGATGGCATTTCCTCACCCCCAACATATGTCATAAAATGCTAGTCATGACTATGTGCTTTACAACCTGCATATACATAGGCTTGGCAGGATTCTAGTTGTATTGGTAAATATTCATAAATGTTGATTTCACCTCACACTCAGAGCTCAGCAAAAAATATTTCCATTGTTAATAATCAAAATTTGTAGAAAGGGGACATAAGAAAAATGATGGCTCATGGATTGTGTAATGAAAGGGACAGCAGTACAGAACCATGCTGACTGTAGGTTGAATTGCAACTCCCAGAAACCCCAGGGGACTGGGAACAAAGGAAAAAGAGGTGACAAAGTGGACAAGGAAGCTATGGGCAAGCAAAGCTGGGACTGATGGCAGTTCTGCCACACAGCAGCCCTACAGAAGCCCTACAGAAGCAAAGTTTGCCATTAATAAATTGTCTGCCCCTACACCCTTAATTTCGCACACTCCTGAAAATGTAAATTGTTAAAAATTGAAATAAAATGCTTAAAAATAAATATCAATATTATCCATCAAAACTATTTAAAAAAAAACTGAATTCTGCTAAGCCTACATATACATGATGTTCATATTACCACTAAATTGCAGTCAACAAATGGAGAAGAGAACTACTGAGGAGACACGTTGAAGAAACTCAAAAGCCATGCTGTATTTCAGAAACATCATACAAATTTAAATTTTGTGTTCGGGGTAAATGAAATAAATTGAAATACGCATTTCTGATGTGATCAAACAGAATTATAAATGTTCTTCTTTATCGGTGCGGTTATTAGTGTGGATAGCAACCCTTCTTGCCAAAGTCACTTTAGCCCAATCTTGAAGTTTCATAGATTCAAAGACGTTCAGGCTGGAAGGGACCTTGAAGATCATCAAGTCCAGCCCCCTGCCCCAGGGGCAGGAAGTCAGCTAGGGTCAGAGGATCCCAGCAAAATAAGCATCCAAACGTTTCTTGAAAGAGTCCAGGGTAGGTGCTTGCACCACTTCTGGAGGGAGTCTGTTCCAAGTCTTGGGGTCTCAGACAGTAAAGGAATTTTTTCTTGTGTCCAGCCTGAAATGGTCTTGGATGAGTTTATGACCATTGGTCCCTGTTTTACCTTGGGGTACTCTGGTGAACAGATGTTTCTCCAGATCCTGATGTACACCCCTTATGTACTTATAGGCAGTCACCAGGCCCCCCCTGAGCCTGTGCTTTTCCAGGCTGAAGAGTCCCATGGCTCTCAGCCTCTCTTCATAAGGCCTATTCTCTTGCCCTCTGATCATGCGTGTGGCTCCCTTCTGGACTCTCAAGCTTCTCGACATCCTTCTTGAATTGAGGAGCCGAGAACTAGATGCAGTACTTCAGCTGCAGCCTCCATTTGACAGCTGTGAGAGCACTGTTACTTTCAGCACATTTGGTCTGTGTTGTCACCTCCTTGCTTGTTCAGAAAAAACTCCATGGGTGTGTCCCCACGACCAGGAACATGTGTTCTCTGGGGACAAATAGCAGCAGCACATATTTGTGCTGCTGCTAGTTGACCCCAAGCATGCGCCCCCATGTGTACTTTGGCGCACAGCAGATTGCTCTGGGTGGGGTAGGAGAGACTGGGGACAGCACCTGGGCTGGCCCCAGCAGCCTTATCTGGGGTCCTGGGGCCTCCCAGTGCTGCAGCACCAGTAATCCAGAGCCTGGCTGGCAGCTGGAACATGGCTCTGGCCAGCCAGGCTCTGGTTTCAGGCAGCACATGCTGCAGCCATGTGTACGGCACCAATTTGTTTTGGCTTGCTTTTTTTGGTGCATTTTTTTTTACACCAGGATCTCTCGGTGTCAAACCCCCCCCTGCCATGCTGCTAATTAGCAGTATGATAAATGTGTACACATGTAGCGTGTGCAGTGTGGCGACACTGCAAACCACGCATGTGCACTTGTAGGGATGCACCCCATAAAGCTATTTCCAGTTCCATCTCATAAGGACTTAATTGTGATGGTAGCCAAAGCTGCCTTTTTAACTCTCAAAGGCAAAGGCTTCCTTCCTACTTCATCTTCCAAAATGTTATGAAGGACAGAGGCATCTTTCTGCCTCTTCTCTAGTTTTACAACAGAGAACATACAAAAGGTAGGTCAGGTTGGTACCTTAGAGACTGGGTGGTTTTGAAAGGCATGAGCTTTCATAGGCAACAGCCTACTTTGTCAGATGCTGAGAAAGACAAAACAGAATGAATCTAACCTTTCTCTTCCAAGCAGTTGTGAAGTGAGAATTTGGCTAAAATATGAGAGAGGAATAAAAACAGAAAAAAAAATAAGCCAAATGTGATTCAAATCTTATATCTTCTAAATCCAAACTGACTTTCCACTTTTAGATGCCAATATTCCATCTAGGCCTCGCATTCCCACACATAATTTTTGGTGTAGGAGTAGCAAATATCATGCAGGCACATGATGCCGATGGTATGTTGCCATAGTGTCTAAAAGTAACTGTGTGCTACTGGGATTGTGCAGTCCTAGTGCATACTGCACAGTCACTTAGTACTTGGTAAAATAAGTACTAAATCACTGCGCAGTACCAATTGCACAATCAGGGGCATGGGTAGATGCACCCACAGTGTACCGGGAAGGAAGAGCCCAAATCATAGAACAACTATGCTAATAAGAGTGACATTGCTTGTCTACCTATTATGCATACATAATCTATCCTACTTCAACAGTAAGTTTCATGCATGGTCTTACTACATGGTCTTACTGACTATGCATGTATAGCCTTACTGCAACAGTAAGAAGGAAGGCAGCTATCATGGTAGGGACTGTGAAAATAGTTACTACACTGCAAATATATGAGGAAAAATTCTGGCTATTGGCAAGGTATATCTTGATAAACCACAGCAAGCAGGGAGCCATAGGGTGTACGCAACTCTCTCAGACTTCTGTTCATTTTGAAACCCATGGACACATGGCCCGACAAGTTTTTTGTGGTTTCTGAGGTTGATCCTATTAAGGAATAAGGCAGGAAATATTTGGCATGCCTCCTTGGTACACGGTGATCTTCCTACCTCTTTATTTGTATTTTTTCTGCTTCTTGTAGAGACAATCAGCAGCAGAGCCTGGGATTCATACAGGTGACACAAAAATCAGTGCATAGTGAAGGAGTGTAGACAGAACTGCAGCTTCCTGCTGTAACTGCGAATGCCTTGCAGGAAGTGTTCTGAGTACAGTGAGCCCCTGGGACAAACAGAAGTTCACTGTTGGTTCCAGGGGGGAGGGGAATATACCTGCTGGCTGCAGCCTGCAGCTGATTTCCCCTAGAAATGGTCCTTGCTCTCTGTGAGGCTGCAAAGTTTTCAGAATGGGAGGGGGAAAATGGAGTGGAGGGAGCTCTTTCCAGAGGTTCCCCGGCCAATGCTGGAGGGTGCAGTGGGTGAACTGGAGGCTTCCCACCCCCACCTTGGGGAGGCTCCAATACACCTGCCCCACCCTCCAGTAGGGCCTGAAAAACTCCCAGACTGAACTCTCTCTGCTCCCTTTCCCCCCTAGCCTTCTGAAAACAGCAACAGGCTGGCAGGCAGTGCAAACAGAAGCTACAGAAGATGCTCTGTTTTGAAATGTTTTCATCTGACCTGCATGAGGGGTCAGATTTTCATCCGATTGGCCATTTTCTGAAGTTGTCTACAGCCATGCACTTGTGTTTGGCCACAGCTATAAACGACTTTATGTGGGCAGATCAGGCGAAAATTGTCATTTCTGTCTGAGCTGCTTGCCAGCATCAAGAGGACAGAAGCATAATAAAAGAATTCAGCTCTTGATATGTACGATACTTTGAAATGCTGTATCCGGAACCAACAGTACCAGAGAGAAGTCTATTGTCATTTTCCAGACAGCATTGTTAAAAGCCAAAATATACTGAAAAAAAGATCAAGTTTTGTTGGGTGTGAATTTTCCAGGGAACAGAAAGGAGAGGTCTAGTATTTTAGTAAAACAATATAACAATGTAGTTTAATAATATGTTTATTAAAATACTAAATAATAGCTTACTGTGCAATAACTCTTTGTACATACATGCTACCTTCCACTTGACATTGACTGCATAATAAATATAGTATATATTAGTATAATTTATCTCTCACAGCATTTCTGTGAGGAAGGAAAATAATACCATCTCCATTAGTTTTTTGAAGGTGTCATTAGCAGATGGACCAGGATGATCTAGTTGACATAATTATTTGGACTTCCAAAAAGCACTTGACAAGGACCTCACCAGAGGCTCTTAAATAAGTTTGATAGTCATGGGATTACAGGGAATGCCCACTTGTGGGTCGAAACTGACTTAAAAATAGAAAGCAAAGAGGGAGTGTAAATTGTCAGTGTTTAGGATAGGACAGCAAGATCTCCCAGGGATCTGTGTTGGGACCAGTTCTGTTTAAAGTATTCGTAAATGATCTGGAAAAGGGGGTGAGTGGTGAGGTGGCCAAATTTGCCAATAACAAAATCATTCAAAGTGGTAAAGACCAAGGTGGACTGTGAGGAACTACAGAAGGCTCTGGCATGATTGAGAAAACAGGCAACTAAATAGCGGATTAAATTCAATGGAGATAAGTGATTCACTTGCACAAGCATAACCCAAACTATACCTACACTGTGAAGGACTCTACATTAGCTGCTACCATATAGCAAAGAGTTCTGGGAGTCACTGTGGACAGCTTGCTAAAAACATCAGCTCAGTGCTCAGCAGTCATCAAAAAGCAAACAAAATATGAAGAAAGAAATTGTAAACAAAATGGAAAGAACCATCATGGTTTTTTATAAATCCATGGTCTGTCGACATCTCGAATACTGTGCCCAGTTCTGGTCCCCACACCTCAAGAAGGACAGAGAAGAACCAGAGAAGGGCAACAAGGATAATTAGTAGGTGTCTACTTAAATTGTGGAGAAACTAAACAATTTTTGTAGGTTGGTCATGGCATAAATAGCAAATCCTGAGGATATTTCCCGCGTGTGCTCTGGCAGCCCTGCCCCTCAGCGCTGAGTGACAGAGAGGCCCCAGCAGTCTGTTACCCTTCGTGCTACTTCGCCAACCAGCTCCTTCCCCTCTCCCTTATTTTAGTTTTTTAATTTATTTCGTGGACAATCCCGGATTCTGTGGTTTCCACAAAATTCACAGAATTGTGAATTGAGTAGACTCTTAATGGTTAGCAGTATGAAAAGCTTCCATATGAGGCAAGACTAAAGAGGCTAGGCCTGTTCAGTTTAGAAAAGAGATGCTTGAGGGGGAACATGATAAATGGCAAAGGGAGGGAAAGTAAATAGCCATTTATTATTTACTCTCTCTTGCAATACAAGGACAAGGGGTTGCAAAATGAAACTAGTAGGTAGTGAGTTTAAAACTAACAAAAGGAAGTTTTTTCATGCAGTGTGTAATTAAAGTATGGAACTCATGGGCACCAGAGGATGTGGAAGCTGATGGTTTAGTCCAGAGGTGGGCAAAATATGGCCTGAGGGCCAGATCCAGCCTGCCAACTGATTGGATCCGGCCCATGGGAGGGCACCCACCAGGTGAATGGATCCAGCCCACGGGTGGGCATCTGTGAAGTAAATGGATCTGGCCTGTGGGCAGGCAGCAGCTCTGAATCCAGCAGCCATGTGGTGTTGGGCAGCTGGCACTGCTTCTGGCATGCCAGGTGCTCCCTCTCTCTCTCTGGGCTGGGGCTGACACCAGCACAAAAGCAGAAGCATGAACCTGCCCACAGCTGTAGTATACTTGCTCCTTCTTCCCCCCAGTCTGGACCCAGCACCTGCTGGATGCACCCACAACTGCCCAAATGGAGAGGGTGTGTGTGCGTGTATGTGTGCTAAAGCTGTGGCCAGGTGGACTCCTGCCACAGCGGTATGGTGGGTGTGGGGTATGCTAAAGCTGCGGGCAGGTTCAGGCTTCCCTGTTGGTCACTGCCCTGGGAGGGAGGGATGGGAAAAAGAAGAGGGAGACAGGTGTGGCTGTTGACAGGTCACCAAAACCCATTAAGTGGCCCGCCACCCAAAAATGGTGGGGGGGAATGTATCTAAAGCTCATTTGACAAGCTTTAGTCAAAGTGCCTCATCCGCCATTTCTAATAACGGGGATGCTGATACACGAGATGCTCTGGGCGCTTTAATTAGAGTGGCTCTGAGAGCACTGGGGCATGGAAATTACAGCACATCAGAGCAGCCTCCCTGCTTGTATATAGGCACCAACAGCTACTCTAATTAAAGCTCCCTCCAGAGCACATGTATAAACGACCTTAGTGTTATCCATTATTTCATCCCAGTTGTTCAGACTACAAGACCTATGCAGAAGGTTCATTTTCAACATAAAATATAATAACAAATGTTTCCAGTATACTATAAGTGTTTTAAATTAGAGCCTCATTCTGCCACCCTTGTTTACGTAGATTAATTTCTTACTCTGCAAATAAGGATGAAAGCATTGCTTTTTGTCTCCTACGCTAAAGGTTTGATCCAAAGTTTACTGAAGTAAACAGAAATCTTTCTATTGATTAAACTGGGTTTGGATTTGGTCCAAAGAAAGAAAATCTCTATACATACCATCCATGATTACTTTTGTGCCACCAACATTTGTGGATTCAATCTTTTCTTTATGTTGTAGCTAAAAACAGAGTTTATAGAGTATCTGTAAATTTAACAATTTACATTCACCACATAACTGTTTTAATCCCCCAAAGTAAAACAGTCATGTCCACTTTGTTATTTAGTTCACTGTCCCCTGTCTTTCAAAGACAGAGCAATGTCCTGTAAACTCCCCTTTTATTTTTTATTGTGCTAACAATTCACAAATAAATTGATAAAAATAAAGCGAAAGTGAAAATGTTCCTGGAAATAGGTTGCAAGATCTTAATTTTCCGCCCTGCTCAAGCTAGGCTTGGCAAGACCATGGGAGAAAGAGGATGGATTTATGCCACCTACATGCCTTCCCATATTCTGAGGCTGGCCAAGTACCTATTTTACCACCAAAAAATTAGCCTTAGCTTTGATCAACCACTTATCTATGTATCTTAGTTAGGTTACGCTGGCCAGTCTCACAGTGGGAGGTAAAAACTTCTCAGGACTGGAGTCTTCAACAACTGCTGCTGAGCTATGGTTATACTTTTGGGCTAAGTAAAGGCAGTCAAAAAGCCCAAGGCTGAATTGATTCAATCTTCACAGGTTAGTCTAAACTGCATAGACTGAATCAATAAGCAAGTGAACAGACATTCACCTCTGATTCTGGAAATGAAGCCACGTGCCTGCAGTGGCTCAGACCAGAAGCCAGGGGGCTCTAGAGCATGCCTCTGCTTGGCTGGAGCAGACAGCCTGGGCCAAACCTGCCCACCCTGAGAGGGAGGGCTTGCAGGAAAGGTGCAAAGCATCTCGGGATGCTGGGGGACTGTAAGTTAAATTGAATCTGGCAGAGATCTGGGACAGAAGTTCAACAAACCAATTTAACCTAAATCAGTTAAATCTGATACTATATCCATCCAGGTTTTTCTTAAACCAGTTTTGGTCATTTTGGAAGTGGTTTAAGTGTGTGGAACTTCTGTTGTGTTATAGATCTGAACTGGTTTCTGATCACTTATGCCAGCTTGTGTGTATTTCTGTCCCTAGCCTTGAAGACTTGAGAGAAGGGAAGATATCTTCCTTTCCAAAGTCCTGGAGTCAGGCTGTCTATACATACTCCAAGATTATTATCTTGGTCTATGCATTGGGTTAACAATTTGGAGCTATTTAATAAATAGCTCCTTATTCTCTGCTTGGAATATTCAACCTTTATAAAAGAAACTTCCAATCAGTTCTGCCCAAATTTAATCTAATCACATTTATCAGAAGCTTAAATTAAATTTATTTTTGGATCCAAAATGTGTTTTTCACTAAAAAAACCTCCATAAAAACAAAAACTACGACTTGCACAACTACTTGAAAAAATGAACAAGAATGTGTTTTTTGATTAATTTTGTTATTTCACTCATTTCTATGTGCACAATATGCTGCTGCTCTTACAAGGGTTAAGGGAGAAAAACAATATGAAAATTGTACTCACTTGCTCCAGTCCTGACATTCCAAATGAAGCTGAATGAAAAACACAGTCAACCCCTTCACAAGCCTTGAACACTGCATCATAATCCCTCACATCACCCTATAGGAAAAGAAAAGAATTAATTTGAAAGGTGTCAGGAAGATATTTTATCAACTACTGTTACTAAGGAAAATCTAAAATATTCCTATAGTAGGATCGGAGTGTTGTTGTAGGTAATGATGGTCCAGGAAATATTAAAAGAACAAGGGTTTAATTGGTGATATCTTATACTGAAACAGCTGTATAGTTGGTAGAGATGTTTGTGCCCAAAAGCTTGTCTAACATCTCTACCAACTATACAGTTGGTCCAACAAATATATATTACAAAACGCTTGCTTCTTCCATAAAGTAACCCTGTCCTTCTCACAATGCTTGCTTGGGTTACTAATATTAAATAAGCTTTTACAAAACTGAATGACATAATCTATTTTAAAGACTTTTTAAGGATAAAACAAATATATATAGTTACAGCTTGTTGCAATGATACTGCATATTTTTTTGTTCTTCAAGCTGCATGTTAGCAAAACTTGTTTGATTTGAATGGCAGGGAGAATTCAGTGGTTTGTCATGCTGTCACTCAAAGATGAGAATTGTAAGCTACCCCATATTCATAATATTTCACTCATTAAATCCCAGATTTTACAATTATTAGAACACATATAAAATGTCCTTCTGTTCTCCTGCAAGTTTATTTTAAACATGTTTCAGTGGATGCATCTACTTGAGACACTTACTGATCATTAGCCTAATAACACTGCACAGTAGTGTGTCATGGCAAAAACTATGCTAATAGCCTAGTGCATAGTGTTATTAGGCTAATAAGCATGAAGCGTCACTAAACTGTGCACTGACAGTACTGTGCAAGTAACTCTCAGTACTGCACATTTAGTTAGGACTTTATTTAGCAAGTACTAAACTAGGGGCTTCTATACATGCGCAGAGAGCCTACTCCAACACCTTGGATTTCCAGTGCATTGGAGCGGACTTGAATAACTGAGTCTGCTGGAGCACGGAAATTACTACACTTGAGCAGAGTCTAGCGTCATGTGTATTAGTGTCCCGGCACTGAAAAATGGTGGCAGGGCACTTTAAACTAAAGCACGTTTGACGAGCTTGAGTTCAAAGCACCCCACCACCACTTTTCAGCATGGGGACACTGATACACATGATGCTCTGGGTGCTTTTAATTAGCATGGCTCTTGGAGCTCCACTAATTAAAGTGCCTCCCCCCCGGCCTTCTGGAGCATGCCAAAAACTCCCTAAATGTGCAGTATTTAAGGCACATTAATGAAATGTAGATGCACCCAGTGGGTAGCAACGCACTACAGCAATGTAGCATTGACTGGCACAAACCATGACATTACAACAATGTCACCGTAGCAACGTGCTCCTGTAATATAGCATACTGCTACAGCAACGTAGCTGGCGCAGCTTAAAATAACCGTGTGCTGCTGGCACAGCACAGTAATGGCTATTACTGTGCCGTCATTTAGTACTTCCTAAAGGACGGTACAGTAGCAACAGTGCTGTAGGGGCATGCATAGACATGCCCAATGAAATTGCCTGTTCATTTGACACAGTTCTGAGCTTCAGGCTAGCTGTACAGATAGATACCAAAACATGAAACGGTTAATAAGTGGTGAGTGGTAAAGTACAAACGTCAAATCTGATTCAATCTTCTGCCAGACAGTTGCTAGAATACTATCTTGGTCTGTGGGCATTTTTAATCTGACATTCCAGCTACCTGTGTAAAATTAGCTCTTTTAATTTTACAAATGGTTACACCAAAACAGAGATTGGTGAAGTGACTGGCCTAAAAGTCACATCGTATCTGCAGAGTCAGGACATAGACAAGCTGCAACTGTCAGCTCTTTATTCAAACCACTCTCTTGCTCCTTTCTGCTAGTAGGTCAGCTCCACTTAATTTATACCATTTGAGGTCTTTGGAAAGTGACATACATAGCAGCTGAAATCTTCTGAAGAGGTCCTTAATATTGCTTATAGCTATTCTGTTTATGGAACTGAGCGATTAAAATTGCTAAAGTACACAGAAATGTAACACTTATTTTAACATCACTGCTGTAGAAAATGAAACTTCATGATACCTGGAAAAACACGACTCCATTAGGAATTTTCCATTTAGGTTTCTGTACATCAAATAGAGTGACGGTGACCCCTGATTTGGCAAGAGCACACCCAAGACTATATCCAAAGTAGCCTCCACCTCCTGTCACCATGGCCTTTTTGCTTCTTTTAAGCACAGCTCCAACATGTCCATTCAGGCTGTAGTCAGATGGTTGTCTCCAGTTGGGCATTACCCCATTGCACTTATTTTGTACCATGTCTACAAAATGAGAGATGATTTTGAAAACATTTCCATAGTACTCTGAGATGGTGAGAGCTTCGCTAAGGTTTTGGTTAAAAAATACATTGATGAGAACATTGTTTTCCTTTATTATAATTTCTTCAGAACATATAAATATAAATCATATTACTAATTTCAAGATTTCTAAGTACAATGAGTAACGAATATGAATGCTCATTCCAAATTTTAGTCTTTTTTTTCTAATCGCAATTTGCATGTAATTTTTGTTTTATTTCTATCTGAAATAACAACATTCTGCAATCATAACACTGTCATTTGCAATGTATTGTTTATAAGTAAATTATTTTAGTGCTTTCTATCCTGGAAAGATTTACAAGCTTTACATAAATTGATATATTATGTATAGATATTAGCATAGCCTCCAAGAACGAAAAATGTATGAGTTTATATAACATCAAAACAAGGAATAAGAACATAAGAACTGCCATACTAGATCAGATCAAAGGTCCACCTTAGCCTAGTATCTTTTCTTGGACAATGGCAAGTAGCTGATACTTTAAAGCAGGGGTGTAAATTTCACTCAGTCCCCCAACATGGATTGGGGCCATGGGGCTTCTTGCAGGCTAGATCTGGATGTGGTAGCAATGACATAGGGATTAACGTAACTGTTGCTTGCCTCACCTCAAATTCCTGGCCCCTTTAGGAATGTCACGGGCCAGAAAACATGGCTCTGTGTGCTGGATCCAGCCTGTGGGCTGTAAATTTGACACCCCTGCTTTAAAAGAAGAGTACAAGAAACATGGCATAAGTAGGATCCCTCTTCATTTATAGCCTCCCGCTCATCAGCAGTCAGGTTTGGGATGTCCCGCGCCCAAGATATAGAACTGGTATAGAAAGGTATATATAGAAAATGCTCCAAACCACTAGTATGGATCACCTTTTCCCAGTTTCTGAGTTCATAACTGTAAACATCAAAAGTTGCTACCATGTGATGCCTATTTGGATACCTATACAATTGAATTTGTGGTCTCTACCCAGTTCCTAGTTGTTCTCATGCAAAACCATCCTTGTCAGCAGCCGTGTTTACTCTGTTCTGTAATAAAATCAACTTTATTCTGGAATAATCAGTCCTTCTTGCAAGTGCACCAACTATTCTTGAATAAAGATTTTTTTAGTCCAAAAGAGCATCCATATGAAGAGCCGCTTTAGAATGGTTACTGCAGAATAACTTGTTCCGCCATAGCTATGCCAGCTAATTTTTGGGGGTACACCGGATATGTCTTTGCTGTAGAATAATCCATTCAATTATTGGCTCTCATTGACCAGAATGCAAATCCAACCTGCTGCACTCCACTCTCAGTCTGTGTGACATCAGCTTTCACAGCGGCATCACTTGAGTTTACATCAATGTACAAGTGGGTTAAGTGAGAGGTGAATTACACCATTTCATGATTTTTTTATATATAAATATTGCCTCTGCTCTCCTGAACCTGGGAAAGAATGTCATTGATATTCAGGGTTTAGAGTGGATATTGCTTTACCTTGGTTCAAGCATTCATTACAGCAAACCAAAAGAATATGCAGCAGTTCAGAATGCTGTAACACCAGAGCCGGCCTTAGGGAAAATGGCACCCTGAATGAACTTGTATTTTGCTCTCCACCCCGCACACACCAGTGGTGCAGCTGCAGACAGAGGCAGGCAGGTAGGAATGTGGGGCACACTCCAGTGGGGCCCAGACTTCCCAGACCAGTTCCTCCTGAGCAGAGACTGGAGAGAGTTGCTGTAGCTGTACAGGCAGTACCTGTAGCTCTGCCTCCCTGCTGGACTGTGCCCCAAACCCTTGTTTGCCTGCCTCTGCCTGCAGCAGTGTCACTGACCTGTCAAGGCTGTGTGCTGCTGTGCATGCGTATATGTTTGGTGCCACCCAATGTGACTGACGTTGGCCACCCACATCATCTATCCCTAAATTCGGCTTTGTACTGTGCTGCAGACACATTTCCTCCTAAGCACATACACCACCATCCTACAGCAGGATCAAACTGGGAAGTTATAGGAGCATAGCATGGTGTCTCTATCAGCTAAGCACTCCTAAACCCAGGGAGATTAACAGCTGCCCATTTTGTCTGTACTGGCACAAAAAAGCACCAGAAAATCTAGTTTAGAGAACATATAGTTACAAACTGCCACTGCTTAGTTTTATTTTTATAACTTCTGTGTTCAGTATTACTTACCTTTTTTTTAAACTTCAGGCCCAACCAAGTGAATACCAGACTTCCCATTCTATTACACCAGTTTAACACCAAAATCATTTAATTGAGTTAAACAGAGCTACAATGGCATAAAGCTAACAGAGCAGAAAACCTGAGACCTGTAATTTTCTTTTATACTTTGAAACTCATTATAGAAATTTGCTGATATCTATACAATTTTAAAGTGACTCGCATTGCTAAATAGGAATTACATTTAAATTAGCAAGGAAAAGAACAAACCTCCTCTTCTCCTCTAAAGAAGAGGAAATAGAATGGTTATTACTGTCTCAAACACACCACCTTATAGCTTAAAACTGTAAAATGTTTTCCCTTCCACTAGTTAACCACAAGAACAAACTGAAAGCTGAGTGCAACAGGTTGGTTCCTATATTTGAAAAATGTAATTACTGACACCTGCCACTTACAACCCATTCTAGTCTTCTAGTCTAGTACACAATCTCCTGGGGAAAAGAAATACTTTTACCTGGAGAATGTTACATAAAATATCTTGAAAGAAAACCAAAACTGCCAGTACAAGGGAATTCATCAGTTTCGGACAGCATGAGAGTATTCTTGCTGAATTTTCAATGCGGTGTAAGAGTTCCAATCAGATAAGATTTAGTTCCGATACCTACTGTATATTTATAACTCTTTCTATTTCCTTCATTTTGTAGAGGCTTTTTGCAGGGTTTCATTCAAGCCTCATATGCATGCTCATGACTACATATGATAAAGTTCAACTATTGTAGGTGCATCCTTAGTAGGGCTGTGTGAAGCTTCGGTCCCTGATTCAATTTGGTGCAGTTTTGGTCTGATTTGGTGGCCAAATCTCTGAATCCAAATTGAATCAGAGGACACTTTAATCTCTCTGAATTGATTTGGAGAGATTCGGACATAGAGATGTCTTTAAATGTTTTTTTCTACAGACCCCTAGGTATCAGGGGCTCATGAATGCTGCGATGCTGGGGTACATGAAGTGTCCCATAGAAGCACGGGGGGCTCCCCAGTGTGCTCGGCAGGAGACCTGGAAGTGGACCAGAAGCACTTCCAGTTCACTTCCAGGTCTGCCAGGGAATGCGCAGGGGGGCCCCCCCCACACATCTCCCAGCTCAGTGACTGGTGCCTCCTGGGTCTGGGGGGGCACCTGGGGTCCCTCTGTGGCCAATTGCTGAGCCTGGGGGGACATGGGGCCCCTTCTGGCGTGCTCCCCAGCAGACCCAGAAGTGGACCGGAAATACTTCCGGTCCACTTCTGGGTTCGCTGCCAAGCATGTGGAGGGTCCCCCCGCACTCCTGTGGGACACTCCATGCACCCTTGCATTGCAGTGATCATGAGCCATGCCTGCTACCTCAAGGTATGTAGAAAAACCTTTTAAAGCTGTGTCTATGTCCGAATCACTGATTCTCCAAATCAGCATCGAATCTTCAGATTCGGATTTGGCTGAGTTGAATCAGGGACAGTGATCTGAATCAACTAACTGAATCACTGTCCCTGATTTGGGTCAAATTTGAATTGAATAGGGCCTGCTTCACACACCCCTAATCCTTAGCTACTCCACTACAACCTTGAGCAAAACTATGAAGTACCTTATTACACACAGTAACAGTCAAACATATATTCTTTTAATCAGCCAAAAAAGAGGTATTACCTTTGTCAGATGTTAGCAACTTTCCCCAGTCTTCGTTTCAAAGTGAATGAGACAAAACAAATCGTACTTTCTGGAAGATTATTAGCACAAGGATAGCAAACTTCCCCAGACAAGCATGGCAATTTTCCCAGATAAATTTATGTCCTATATATTGCCCCACTGTTTCACAAGCCAAAGGGAGGCGCTTACCTGAGGCTAGAGGATGGGCTGGAAATCAGGAAAGGGCTGGGCTCAGAGTGTGGGCAGTTCAACTCCCTTCCCAAAGGCAATTCAGAGTCTTGTTTCACCTTATTCCGTGAGCTGCACAAATGTTGACTGGTGTTAGTGCTAGCTTGGAATCTGGAGCAGTCACGCCCTTAGCCTAGGAGCCTTCTCTGACTGTCCCCGACCTGCACAGCTATGACTTGCCACCAGAGGCCTAGTGAGCAGGCCCAGGACTAGGAGCTGGAGCTATGAATTGCCACTAGAGGCTTGGTCAGCCAGGATACGCTTCTTACCTGCTCTTCAGGCAGGGGCGTGAGCATTGGTGATGCATAGGGGGTGCAGGAAGGTGCATGTGCACCCCCTACAAAAAAGCACCGCTGACACTGCCGGCAGCATCTGTGGGCAGACAGCAATCGCCTCTGGCCACTGCCAATGCTGCCAGCAGTGTCTGCGGGTGGTTGCTAACCCCTGGTTGACGCTCGCCACCCCGCTACTGCTGCCAACAGTGCTGACGGCATTTGTGGGGCTCCCCACTTACCACCGCCATACTCCTGCCACTGCCAGCACCACCCCATCCACTGGCAGCACGCATCATTCATGCATGTGAGAGATCCTGCAGTACTGGAGAACTTTCAATTTAGGTGGCACATCTGTGAGGAGTGGCCACGCTTTAATCCTGCACTGGAGTAGCATAACTTTAAGCTGCACAACTAGTGCTTAAAACCACGTTATGGTGTTAATACACAGACAATCCAGGGGTAAGAGCTCCAGAAGCCTCCCAAAATTGCCATGTAACAAGGATCTCAAATAGTTTCCTTCTAGCAGCCCTTTCTACAGAAAGAGTAATAAGATTAGCAGGTGTAGGAACATTAGAGATATATCTAGGCAGCATTAGTATACATTTACTATTTATCTCATTTCAATAATTAAATTGTACAAAATCATCCTGTGCTTACAAAGCTGTCTCTCTCTGCAGCTATTTTGAATGAGACAGAATAATGAATAATGCAATATTAAGAAATGTTTTGTCTCTTATAGAAAGTCTTTTTAAAAAGGAAAAGAAAGAACTTGAATCCTCACATGAGTGTCTCTCCCAACCAAATGAATGAGACTTTGGTAAATGTACTCCAATTTAATAGGCAGAAACCAAATGAAATCTTGCTTGGGTACTTGGATTTGCAACACAGTTTTTCATGCAGTGAATGTATAATGAAGAATAAATAAAAAACTCCTAGTGACAGTATCCTGTTTAAAAATTATTTTAAGATCTTTGAATTTGAATATCTGTTCTAGTAAGTGTATTCATACTTTCATCTTGACTTTTGCAGTCTTAGGACCTGTTAACACTTAAAAAGAAGCCAAAATTTAAGCAGATTATTTGTCCTATTAAGTAATGCGTGGGCATACAGGAAGGGTGGACAACTATTTGGGCTGGAGGGCCACTTAGGGGGTTTTGGTGAGCTGTCGTGGGCCAGGTCAGCACCCAGAACAGCTCATCAAAACCCTAAGTTGCTCTGCACCTGTGCTTGACCAGGCGGCTGGGTTGGGCCCACGGGTGAGCAGAAAGCGGCATTCAGGAATGAGATGGGTGCGTGTGGCTGGGGTCAGGGCTGTTGGGATTGCTGGGCAGTGACAGCATGGGGCTGCAGCCTGGGGCAAAGCTGTGATCTGCTCCCTGCACGCTGGTTCCACGGGCCCCCCTTTGGCCCTGGCCAGTCAGAATCCCGAGCCTCTTGCTCTGGGCATTCCTCGTGGTGGGCCCCTGGCCTTTTAAGCCCCATTTGGGTCCTGGCCCCAGCATGGACCAGTTGAGAGTACCTCAGGACAGATCTGAGCTGCCTGCCTGTATTCACCCTCACAACTCCACTGCAACCAGTAAGCCTCAGGCTTCTCAAAGATCTTACAAGTCTTGGCTTTCCCCAGTCAGGACTGTGTGCGCATGTGGTGGCTGGAGGTTATCAGGTGACCCTTACCCACCTTTCACCAGGGAGGTTCACAGTCCTGGCATTTCCTGGGGCTGCCACACCACCAGCAGTCCCACCAGGCCTCCCTAGCCTGGCAGGGTGCAGTTTTAGGTCATGCCCAAGACCTGGGGCCTCCTCCTTCCCCATACCCCAATCATACCTCCAAGTTCTTCCAGGCACAGGAGCTCAGCAGAGAGATGTTCTTCCCCAGCTGGTTGGTGATAAACTAAACTGTCACCTCTAGCTCTGAGAGCAGAGCATTAACTGGTTCTAGAAGCAAATAAAAAAAGCAAACAGGTGCGGAGTGAGGAGGGTGGCACTCATTCCATCTGCACGTGAAGCTTGGGGAACCCCAGCAGCAGGAGGTTCACCTTCAGGAACACCAGCTGCTCCACCAAACCAGGATTCAAGGAGGTGTGGTGGGGTGTCATAACATTACCAGCAATGCTGAACACCCTCTTGCTTGGAACACTGGTCAGTGGACAGGACAGGTGTTCCTGGGCAACCACGGCCAGATTCTGCCACACTTGGCTGCGGGTTGCCTAATAGGCCAAAGGGTCGCAGCACAGCAGCTCCAAGTCCTCGGCAAGATAGGTAGCCACCAAGGCCTCCACACTACCTGCCTGATGGTGGGGTCTGGTGCCTCTGGACCCCAACATTGAAGCCATGCCCTTGGCTCATATTGGCAGCAGCTGTGGTGGAAGAGATTGGCTTGTGGTTGGAGTGCTGGCACAGGAAAGTGGATCTCCCTCTTCCACGTCCCCCTGCCTCTGCCTCCCTGACTGTGTTCACTAGCACCTCCATCCAGCAATTGAGAGTTCTGCTGCTGCAGATGCTTCCCTTCACCTTTGGGTCGCACATGCCCTCCAGCACGTGGACCATACTGGACCGCAACGGACCCAGCCATTTTTTATGCCCTCCTTCAGCTGCTTCACCAGTGCCTGCACCTCTGGTGAAAGCAGCTTGATCCAGCCATGAACACTGATCCCTGGAACTTCTCCATTTGATTCTCAAGCTCCTTCATTATGGGGATCACCTGGCTAAGGATGGCATCACCAGCAGTGAGGAATGGCTTGAGGACCACCAAGATCTGGGAGATGGTATCCCACTGTTTTGTTAGGCGGGGGGGCACTGATCCCAATCTCCCCGACCAAGGCCATCTCATGGATGGCCTTCTGTTGCTCAACCAGCCTTTCGAGCATCAGGTATGTGGAATTCCACCGAGTCTCCACATCCTGCATGATTTTGTGCTATGGGATGCTCAGCTCTGCCTGTTTTTCCCACAGCATCTTGCCCCCACTTGATGCTCTGGTGGAAGTAGCCTGCCACCTTCCTGCATTTTGAAATGAGCTGGCTGGTAGTGGTAGTGATGGTGCCATCACCAGGAGCCCTGTCTCCCTCCAAAGCATCCCAGACTATGAGGTGGAACTTGTGCACCACACAGAAGTTGCCAACAAAGTTGGCATCACACATTGCCCTGACCATATTGACCCCGTTGTCAGTGACCATGAACCTGTGGGTGAGCTCACCCTGCCCGATGAGCCACCCCTGCACCATGCAGTTCATAGCCACCATGATCTCTCTTGCTGTGAGGGACTCATCCATCATCTCTGCTTGAAGGAGAGCCCACTGACGCCCCGACTGATCATACCAGTGCCCTGTGAGGTAGAGGTAGGTATGATCTGCACCCTAGCTGCTCCAGATGTCTGAGGTGAAGTGCAAGGCTACCTGTGGTCATTTCCGCAGCTCCTCTCTCAAGTATTTCCTGCATGCCTCATACAGGGAGGGTACCACCGTCCTGCTATAGGTGGTGTGTGCAGGCACTTGGTAGGATGGGGCCATGAGTGCCATGAGCCTCCTGAACCCTGGATGCTTAACAAAGAAGGCTGGCCATCCAGAACAAGCATCTCCCCAATGCTCTGGGTGACCTCCCTCACCTTGGGAACATGCACCCCTTTGTCTGCACCTTTCCCCCACTGGTCCAGTGTGGCCTGCCTCTGCTTCTTGGAGATGGGGCCTTTGGAGCAAGAGGGGGACTTCTTTTTGGGCACACTCCGACTGGTACCAGGCTGAGGAGGAACAAGGGCAAGGGGTGCTGCCTCCTGAGACACAGCAGCATTGCCGTGGTGTCAAAGTGTTTCTCGTCCTTGCCTTGGCTGATCTGCTTTTGGCCGTACTGGCAGGTACCACACCTAGGATCATCTGCCACCTCAAAATGATCTCACACTACACTACCCACCCGCTTCTGGGTTGAAGGTAGGGATCCGGCCTTATCCCCCTCCTCACCAGGCAGAGGCACAACAACAGGAGGAGCTGAGCCATTTGCCCCCACAACCTCCTCCGAAGTGCCTTCCAGAGAAGGAGACTTGCATCTAGGGGAACTTTGAGGGGTGTGGAGCACAAACTCGGATTCCCCCTCCTTTCCCAGAATTTCCTTTGCTAAGGCACTCAGCTCCTCTGCTTCCACATCCAGCTCCTATGGCACTGCAAGGCTCATGCTGGGAACTGAAATTAGGGTGGAGAATGACATGCTGGTGCTTGTGGTTATTACTGGTGTTAGTGGAGGTGGTGCAGGTGCAGACACTACTCCCACCTCCTTGCTTCTACTAGCAGCAGAAGACTTATCGCTGCCAGGAAAGAGGGTGCGTCTGTTTGCAGGGGAGAGAGGGGGAGCAGGGGAGACTTGCAGCTCTCCTCTGCCCCTCTCCCTCTCCTGCCAGAAGACCTGCCTTTCTAGCATGCTTTGTAATGTTTGGTGTGCTGCAAAATGTGTATGTGTCTGTAATATATGCTGTGCTTTCCTGAGCAGTGATGACACACTGTCAGGGAAAACACAGAAGAAGAGAGACTAGCTAACTACCAAGAGACTAGATAGCAAGCCAGAGCCTTTCAGATGCTGCTGGTCTGAGAGACAGCTCACAAAAGGCACAGATCACTTCACACATAGCCTTATACGTTGTTTCTACATCCCACCCCCAGAGCACTGTGATTGGAAGGGAACTCATGAAAAGATCATAGTCACTGACCAGCTACAGATGTCAATATCAGAACAGTCTTTTCCCTCCTCCCCTTCCCTCTTCTCAGTTTCTGTTTCCTGCAAGCCTGCCTTCTGAATCTTTGAATCTTTCCAAATTTTTTTCAGAATTGATTCGGAGGCTTTTGAATTGATTTGGACCTTTTAATGGGTGTCCCGATTCAGTTTGGATTTGGAGATTCAGTTGCTGAATTGGGCAGAATCTCCTCCAAATCTAATTGGCTACCAAAGCTTCACAGAGCCCTACAAAGTAATTATGACACCATAAAGGGTCCATTCAGATACAAAGTTAGGGATAGAAAATGTGTAACAACTTTATAACTGGTTTCTATCCAGCGTTAATTTGGACGTGTATCAAAGTAGCTATGTCCCCAAAGCTAGGAGCCCCTCCCAATGTGTGGGGCACTTCTACAGCCATGAGTCCCATCAGTTGCAGGACTCACAGCTGTGGGAGCTTGCTACTTGCCTGTTCCAGGGGGAACCCAGCTCCACCTGCACCAGGATGGCAATCCTGGGCTTCCCTTACACCATCAATAAGGCATGATTGGATCTGATGCTGCATCCCACAATCATGCCTCCTGCCGTGCATGCCTGTGGCAGGGCACTGAGTGTGCCTGCCACTTTAAGGGCCTGGAGCTGTCAGCCACCAGGTGCCTGATGAGAGCAGCCATTTTGGAGTCAGGGGCTGTTTATATAAAGAGGGCAGTTTGGTTGCTAGAGGCCAGGCAACAACACTGCCTGGCTGGAGGGCTGCTGAGATCATCTGGAGGTAAGGGAGGAGCTGTAGGGGATGGTAGGGAGGCTCCTGGTCCTGGGTATGACCTAAAACTGCACCCTGCCAGGAGTGGGTGGCCTGGTGGGGCTCTCAGTGGCATGGGAGCCCCCAGGAAATGCCAGGCCAGTTACCACCCCAGTGAAAGGTGGGTTGGGGTGCCTTAACCCCTAGCCCCCACCACTGGGTGGGTAACCCCATTTGTGTGAAGGGCCCAGAGGGCAGACCCTGGGAGAGAGTGAGGGGCTAGAGACCTGACCCGAATGAGAGAGTACCCTCGACTGGCCTATGCTGGGGCCAGGACCAGGACAGTCAAAAGTGCCAGGGGCCCACCGTGAGAGATGCCCAAGAGCCGGGGGCCTGGGGTGCTGACTGGCCTGGGGGTGGGTCAGGGCTGGTAGCCAGAGGTCCTGGGGGGACCACGCCTAAGAGGGGGAAATAGTTTTGGAGGGCTAGGTAGCCTGAATGGAGGCAGAGAGGCTGTCTGAGTGGAGGGATCATGGAGGGGTCCTGTTAGGATGATTCTGGGGGCCAGCATGGGGGCTGGTGATTATGTGAACATCAAGATGCCATCTGTGAGGCTTGGGCTGCAGTATAGGGGAGGAAAGGAGCTGCAGAGAGCGCCCCCTGGCATTGGGGCACCAAAATGGGTAGCCTCCTGCTTAACTGATATCAATTAATGAATCAATTAACATCAAGGCATGGCGGGAGAGAAGGCGGGTGGTTGGCCCAAGAACAGGCGGGCAGGCCATGGGGATGGGCCCCAAGCAAGCCCCCTGTTACAATGCCTTTGGCTGTACCTCTGAAGGGGCCCTTATTGATTCATTGGTCATAAGTCTTATTCCTCTTTTAGAGTTGTTGATACTGGATAAGGAAAAGTCACTTCATATATATGTCTTTCTACCTCAGCCTGGAATCTGGATGGATGTTTATGTAACAGAGCCAGAAGGAAACTGCAGCAGGGTGAGCTGGCTCAGGGAAAGCTAGCAGCTAAGGACCTAGCTATTTACTAGCTGAAGTGTAGCCAAAAGCCAGCAGAAGCAGATACAAGGGACAGACAGTCAGGCTACTCAAGGGCTAAGAGCTGTAAATGTTTGCAGCTAAGCAGCCACAGGTCCTCAGGCTCAGAATAAACACCTGTGATGGTGGCTGAGTCAACTGACCAGACAGGTGTATGTGTATAGTGCAGGGGTGGGCAATTATTTTGGGCGGAGAGCCACTTACAGAGTTTTTTGCCAAGCTGCCAAGAGCTGCATGGGTAGCCCCACCCCTTGACAGGTGCCCCGCCTCCTGGTCACCATCTTGTGAAGTTCTACCCCCTTACCCCTGACCTTTGCCAAATGAAGTCCCTCCCCTTGCCCCCAGAAGTACTAGCTTCAGCAAGTGATTTTTGTCATCTCAGAACCAGAAAAATACAAATTATTTTCTAAAAATCAAACATCTACAGCATTCATTAATTTGATTTCAAAAATATTTTTGTCCTGACTTACATGTGTTTGTGTAGTGCACAATAACTTAAAATGAAGTCCTACTTTTGTATATCATGGGGGGGTATGTATAGGTTAATGGGGGGCTATGGGTGTGTGGGTGGGTATGGGGTTTGTGAGGGCAGGGTGGCTGAGGTATATGAGGGGCTGTGGGGGTCTGCATACTTGGCAGTGCAAGGGAGGGTGTGGGTGCATGTGTACGGTGGGGTGTGCATGTGGTACTAAGAACACGCGCACACATGCGCACACACTGCCCCTGCCTACACACGCGTGCATGTACCAACACGGCCCTGTGCTCCCCCACCCGGCAATACAGCCACGTGGTGCCAGAGCAGGGTGGGGGCAGGAAGAGAATGAAATGGCTGGGGGTGGGCAGGCAGGGCTGGGCTGGGCTGCTCAATTCTGCTGACGGCTCCCCCTGGGTCTTACTGCCCCTGGCTCATGTCAGCTTTAACAGCAGTCAGGAGCAAATAAATATTAATTGACTAATTTTTTTTTTGGGGCCCCACAGACTGGATAGAATGGCTTGGTGGGTTGGATCCAGCCTGTGGGCCATATTTTGCCTGCTCCTGGTATAAGCTCAGGGCCTGAGTCTACCTAGTCAGTCTGGCCCTAGATGCTGCAGAGGAAGGAGCTAAGGAGCAGGAGAGGCCAGGACAGCTCCTAGCTGGCACTAGTATGATCTTGGGGAGGCAAACAGAACACTGCTGCCTTGCAGAAGAATGTTCCCCAGGATAAGGGGAAGCCTGGTGGTGCCAACGGGTAGCCACTCTTATGTTTGGACCGAGAGTTGGTTGGCTGGTGTTGTATTCAGAGGGTTTATTTCTTTGTTATAGTTTATACTGGCTGTTTGGGTTTGAGACTAGTAGGGATGGTATGGAGGTCCCAATAGTGCCCAAGTGCACAAACATGTCCTGAGCCCTCCTAGGGCTGAGAGGGCCCAGAACATGGAGTGGGCTTGAGCCTTTATAGGGTGGCAGCCTAAGAAAGGACTGCAGCTGAGCTCAACTCAAGCCAGTCACGGCCAGGGGCCCAGACAAAGCTGAAGTGGGCTCATTACCCAGATCAGGGCAGAGACAGGGCCCAGAACTGAAGTAATCAAGATAGAACTGGTGCCCAGAAGCCCAGTCCAGTACAGTGGGCCTGAGTTTAAAGGTCCAGCTAGAGAAAAGGAGTGGAGGCTGAGAAGGATGATGACCCGACAAGGGAATGATGGTGCAGTGACACCTGCAAGACATAGGGACAACTGAAGGGGAGGTCAGAGGCTGCAATTGGCCCTTAAGGCTAAGGGTGTCCTGGGCCACAGATGGGCTGAAAGTACCCACTTGGCTTAAGGGCAGGATCAAGACAGCAGAGTCCGGAAGGGACCTATTAGCTGTTAGACGGTTTGAGGCTCGCTCTAGGAGCCCTAGGCAGCCTCCCCTTTCAATCCAATAAATACATCAAGGCATGGCAAGCAAAGAAGGGGGGTGTCCTAAAGGCAGACAAGGCATGGGTTGTGTGGTCACCAGGGGGCATCATCACCACCCCTGAAGCATAACCTGGTTACAGTCAAACCTATAAAAACCTTGCTCTACAGGTATAAAGAATATGTTGTTTCATGGTAGAAATAATTCTGTTATTCTGTGCAACTAAGTGGAAAACACTCTCATTTTGGGCTGAACAAAAAGCAATTTTGTTATTCTGTAATTCACCTAAATTTAGACTACTTACCTGCTTTTAAGGATAAAGCTCTGTCCACTAACATAAAGTTTATTTAACTAACATCTTTGTACAACAAGTACTAGCTGATGGTTCCACTATTCTATATCATATGCAATATTATATATTTCTATACTTGTTTTCTACTGTGCTAAAAACCATAGTAAAATACATTTTATCACTAAAGTAAGGAAGTATAGAGTATATAATAGAGTAATGACTCTAAGCACAGAAGAATTTGATCGGTTGAACAAATAGATGATATTTTAGGGGTGTGCTTTAGAGTAGAAGCTCATTTTATGTGTTTGCACAGCTACCAGATTCTCTCTCTCTCTCTCTCTCTCTCTCTCATGCCCCGCCCCAGCTATAACTCATCCTGTGTTTAGTGGGAGACCTCTTTATATGCTTACTCCCAGGTCACAAAGGTCACAGAAATATACAGAAAGAGAGAAACCAACAACATGTCCCTAGGGTTATATCGTTGCATTAAATGCAACATGATGATGTTCAAAAGCTTTCCAAGATGCATAGACAATGCAAACGAGCAACTGCAACCAACTTAAAAATTTTTTAAATACTTTGTAATGTGCTAGCCAGTCATTATTTAAATTATACTAACACCCACACTGGGAAGAATGTTTAGAAGCAACTATAATGCCAAAGGGTGGAGTCCCAATGCTTTTTAAATTTCTTGCTATTGATATCACTGTTAGGTTGTTTCTTTTAATCGAGCAAAGATCAAAATGAATCAGAAGAGTGAATGATTAAACTTAATTGGTGGCAGTTGACACTATTATACAGAGGAAAAAAATTCATAGCATTCTCATCTGTATGGGACATCAGAGGACAGAGACCTAACTTTAAATTAGCTTAGCTTGAGTTTAATTAATTTTAAATAGCCTGAATATATGTTGTTCATATGAGGCACAGGAAACATACCAGTAAATGAGGGCATCAGCAGACTTTAACATGCATAACATTCCAAATGCCTCTAAAGTACTAAAAAAACTGAAAGGCCAGATGAGACACTCCTGAGGTGCTACAAAATGGCCCAAACTATAAAACATGACCATAGATGAAACGGGAACAACTTCAAAGCACTTCATCGGGGTGCACTTCATATTGGTTTGTATTCAAAGCACAATAGGGAGCATTCAGTGCAGAAGAGAGCTGTGGGATGCTGGCTATCATAAATGGCCCCTCTGAGACTCGCTCCTAACTCCACTGCCCTAGGGAACTGTCTATGCCCCATGTAACCTTACCTTTTGAAGGTAGGCATGATGGTATGCCCTGGGGTCAATACTTGCACTTGCGTTGTCCCCCACACCCCCTTGTCCGCAGTCAGTGCCCAGGGGGAATGGCCCCCACTGTCCCCATCGATATGCCACTGCTACCAGCTCAGGAACTTGACTTCTTGAGTGCAGTGCACTCTCATGCACTCACTTGCCTGTCACACCACTCCACACCATGTTACCTGCACTCAAAATTTCTGCATCTGGAAAATGCTCCACCACCTGGAGGTAAGCAGAGGGCACAGATCTCCATCTAGGGTGTGCAGAGCACCCAGGTTCCCTTAGGAAGAGCTATTGAAACCAGGCTATGTATGAGCAGATCATGGCAGAGATGGCCTACCAAAGAGCCTATGATTCCAAACAACTTCCTATTGCCTGGCAGGTGACATGCTCTCACTCTGAGGCACTGTTGCACATACTGGCTGGAGATGACTTCACAGAGTCATGAGTTGTTGTTACTCTGGGGTGAAGGCAAAACCATCCAGTGATAGCAGTGAAGCTGAACAGAAGGACTGTGATGAGCCTGTAGCTTAAGCTGTGACCTATGCATAACTAGGAGGATACTGGGGAATCCCTCCTCAGGTTCAGGTCCCCTGAGCAGATGACCTATAAGCACTCGGAACAAGGCAGCTCAGAGGACACCAACCTTGGGAAGAACCAGCCATCCATCCAGTCAGCACCCCACTATGCCATCCTATCATCATCCTATGTGCTTTTTCTGTCACTTTCTCTCCCAGCAGCCCTGCCCATCATTCTCTCAGTGCCCAAGGCCCTGCCACTTGAAGGGAACACCTTGAACTGATGGACACCAACCATACTTTTGCGTAAAGAGGCACCTAAACTAGGGCAGCATCACTTACATCCCCCTTGAAAAAGCTGGAGGCACTGCAAGCCATGTTGTGTGTAAGCTGAGGCATGGCTACATCCATGTGTGCCAACTGGTAGGTCCTTGGTGTCCGATAGGGAACAGCTTTGGGAATGGGAGCTCTTGTACTAGGCCCCAAAGAAAGTGGCAGTAGTTATGGGCAGTCAGTTGGGCAAACACAGCCCTTGGGGTGCTACCACCTCTGGTACCATTAGGACTGTGGAGTGCTAAAAAAGCTATCCAAGCCCTGTCATGTGTGTCTAACTTTGCCTTTGACATAATCTTCATTTTAACATAAAGGAGCTTCATTATACAAACAACCCCAGACATGCACAACATCAGACACACCTGCATACATAATATCATGATTGGATGTAACATTAAATTTAGGACACCATGGGTATATGTTTCCCACATACAATGCTTTCCTGTTTCCTGAATCTTATGGAAAATTTGAATTATTTTCTTTCCATTGTGGACTACTTCCACCATAGTTTGTTTAGCCTTCCTAACATTAATAATAAGTAACTGTTATAACTTTGGGTGAACTAATAATTGCTTGGTTAGTTCCCGATTTATTTCTATGGGTACATGTGTAATGTTATTAAATGTTTCATATTCATTTATATCAACAAATCCTTAGGAATGACAAAATCAAAATCACAACCTTTAACATAGAAAACATTGCAAACACAAAGGGTCCTATTATGATATTCTATCAAATAATAAAAACAATAATTTATAATTACATAGGAATAAACTATTGCAACAGATATACTTGTAATCAATATCTCTGATAACAGAGGTGTTATGGTAGGTAAAAGGCACTAAAGAAATAATGAATACAGTAGATATGATTTTAAGACATAAGTCAGTGAGGTCTAGGGCAGGGGTGGGCAATTATTTCATCTGAAGGGCCATTAACTGAGTTTGACAAGCTGTCAAGGGCTGCAAGGGTAGTCCCAGCCCTTGACAGGTGCCCTGCCCCCTGGTCACCATCTTGGTGTCAGAAGTCCTGCTCCCTAACCCCTGACCTTTGCCTCCAGAAGTCTCTCTCCTTGCCCCCAGAACTACTCCTTTCAGCAAAGGGGTTTGACATCTTGGAACCAGAAGAATACCAAATTATATTCTAAAAATCAAACATCTACTACAACATTCATTAATTTGATTTCAAAAAATATTTTTGTCCTGATTTACATGTGTTTGTGAAGTGTACCTAGAAGTGATTGTATAATAGCTTAAAATAAAGTATTACTCTTGTATATTGTGGGGGAAGTGGAGGGTATAGGTTTGTGGGGAGCTGTGGATGCGTGGGTATGTGGGGTGTGGAGGAGGGTGTGGGTGTGCATGGGGTTGGAGGGGTGTGGGTGTATATGTGTGATGAGGGAGCATGTGTGTATGGAGTGTGGGTGGCTATGGGGTTTGTGGGGGGAGGTTGGCTGGGGTGTGTGAGAGGGTGTGTGTGGGTAGTGCGTATGGCAGTGTGAGGATGGGTGTGTGTACATATTATGGTGGGGTGTGGGGAGAAATGGCAGTGGCAGGCAGGAAAGTGGGGAAATAGCAGTGGCAGGTCGGGGGTGAGCAGTAGCGACCAGGCACATAGAAGCACAGTGACAGCTGTGTGGGAGTGCAGGGCCCACAATGGTGTACCAGGGTCAGTGCTATCAGGGGCCCAGGGCAGCGCAGCAGGAGCACGGGGCCCAGGCTGGCAGGGGTTGTATGGAGCTGGACTGTGCCAGCAGGGAGATGGGGGAGCCAGCCTGGCTCCATAGAGGTCCTGCCAGCCTGGGCCCCGCACTCCCACACAGCTGTCACTACTCCCGCACACCCACTTGCTGCCACTTGCCCCCCCACCTGCCGCCACCGCCACCATTTGCCCACTTTCCTGCCTGTTGTCACTGTTTCTCCACGTTCCCCCACCCCCTCCAGCTGCTCCGGCACCACACGGACGTAGGTAACAGCCCTAGAGTCCCAGGCTGGGGGTGAGGTGGGCAGGCCTTGCAGCTGCTGTGTCCTGCTGCCAGTTCCCCCCGGGTTCTACTGCTGCTGGTGCCTTGTCATCTTTAACAGGCAGCCAGGGGCAGATTTCATAGACATTAGGGCTGGAAGGGACCTCGGAAGATCATCGAGTCCAGCCCCCTGCCCAAAGGGCAGGAAGTCAGCTGGGGTCATAGGATCCCAGCAAGATAAGCATCCAGTTTGCTCTTGAAGGTGTTCAATGAAGGCGCTTGAACCACCTCCGGTGGCAGGCTGTTTCAGACCTTGGGGGCTCGGACAGTAAAGAAATTCTTCCTTATGTCCAGCCTGAAACGGTCTTGTAGTAGTTTGTGACCATTCCACCTCGTCATCCCTTGGGGTGCTCTGGTGAACAAACATTCCCCCAGATACTGGTGGTCACCCCTGATAAACTTGTAGGTGGCCATCAGATCACCCCTGAGCCTGTGCTTTTTCAGGCTAAAGAGCCCCAGGGCTCTCAGCCTGTCATCGTAGGGTCTGCTTCCCTGACCTCTGATCATGCGTGTGGCTCTTCTCTGGACTCTCTCAAGCTTCTCCACATCCTTTTTGAATTGTGGGGCCCAAAACTTAAATATTAATTTTCTAAATTTTGGGGGGCCCCGCAGACCAGATAGAATGGCCTGGTGGGCCAGATCTGGCCCATGGAACATATTTTGCTCCCTGCACCCCCGGTCTAGGGCATGACTGGGACATTTGAGACCTAATTGAAGTTTGAAAGCGCAACCACTGGAATCGACTGCCTTCCACTAATTATTTACTCTCATTCCCTACCTTCTGGTCAATGTCAGATATACTAATGTATTATTCACCCATAGCCAAGCGGGACAATAGGGAATATTTTGTCTAGTCTGTTTGGTTTAATAGTTACAATATCAGCAATGATCATATTATATACAGGACTGTAGTCAAAATAAGTTAGTATCCACCAATTTCTTAATTTTCTTTCTACAGGAGATGACATATTCCATATCATTTTCTTAAATTCAGAAGGAATTTGATGATTATAATCTTGCTGAATGATTTTATTCAGAATAAGATTGGTCCAGATATAAAGCTTAAAGTAAACCCCATGTTTATTTGCTTCTGTTTGGGGGTGTTGAAAATAAGCATATTGTCTTGTTCTATTATTTTCTCCCACTGCAGCAGTAAGTCTGGTATTAACCACAACTGTAATGCTAATACAATTAATGAGCCACTGATCAGTTAGTCAAGTTCACACACCTGACTGGTAATTGCTCATATTTTATTTTGGATTACCTCCATATCTATTTATTATTGCACCCACTCCAGTGGCAACTCCTCATAAAACACTTGAGCAGTCTCTTCTCCTTCTAAAGTGTTTAGTGCTTCTAAGAATTTTCTGCTGCCACAGTTTCCAACCTAATTTTAAAGGTACAGTATATAAAGTGCAATTACCATTAATGCTTGAAATATCCATTTTATCAAGTGCAATAATCAATTTTCAAATAATTCTTCTTGGCTCAATAACCATGGAATAGGACTTATCATGTTTAATAAATGTGTGGGACAGAGATCACATTTAACAAAAATCTCCCTCTAAGACCCAACATTCCAATAGCCTTTCAACAACCCCCAGAGTTCAGTCTGATTTTGACCATGGCTGATCCCATACTCCAAGTGATGTTCTCCTCATCTTGATTGCAGTGTCCATATGTTTGACTAATCCATGTCTTATCTGTAGAAGCTATAGATGGATTTGTGCAGTTAAAGTGCACAGGACCTGTAATTGCATCCGGGCCCCATACACTGCATAGTGTAGCTATTATTATCCGTAGTGAAAGATAAGTACAAAACAGATCCATATTACACAAATATATTAATTTAATCACCAACAAAGATGTGTACAGCTATGTGCCAATTAAAGTGCTGACAACAAGGACCTAGTTAAGCTGCAAGTGATGATGTAATATCTGGAGATGTAAACATAGACGCTTTGGTGTGCAAAGGTGTGTACCTCGTCTCAGCAAACAATGATACCATAAGCTGTGGGAGTAAGATTGAAAATGCAAACACCGTGTCCAATGCAATCCTGCGGAAACATAACTGTCTAGTTCTTACCATCGCTCGGCATTCATAATTGCACGTGCAAATTCTCAAGATCAGGTATCTGGGTTACTTTGCACACCACAATGAGGTTGGTATTCGTAGAGATGTTCACATAAGGTACATCATAACTGTCCATGTTCAAATCCTTGATTAAGATAGTACTTCAAGGACTTACAGCCCAAACAACAAAACCCAATAGATGCAAAACTCCTTTTGAATGCTGTTGCACTAAAATGACCTCAGAATCAAGTAAGTTTCCCTTTTGTTGGATCGTAGATGGAATCAATAACCGACACCATCTCCCGATATTCTTAGTGACACCATTTTGAACAGCATTAGCACAAACACTCCTTGTAGTACACAGTGATTCTTATAGTGCATCATATTGAATCTGTCCCTGAAAGGAAACAGAATATTCTCAACAATGATTACCAATCAAACAATTCCACACTGATTTATATCTTATCACCTTGCAACAATGTCAATTGTGACGCCTAAAACCACTTAAATTTTGACTTTTTATTTGCTTTCACTTGCACTTGATAGACGGTTGGACTGATGTTGTTCACCACTCATACTGGTCTCAGCCATACTGGTGACAATGCATGTTTTCTTTCAAAAGTGGCTCAATTTAGGATATGATCTCCCACTTGGACAGGTGATGACAATGCTGCTGCTGCTTGTCCATATGACATTGATTCCCAGAGACTTTGTGTTTTGTAAATTGATTTTCTTGATTGCACATACTATTTTTTAAATTGAATTATCAGATATTACACACGATTGTAAGTCATTGGGCAGGTCACCTTCTGACCACTGCTGTTCAGGCATTCTCATCTGTCATCTAGTCATGGTGTTATGACATGAGGAGTTAGACCATGAGACGCCACGGTGCCTCTTAGTGTCATTAAAATCAGTGGGAGTTTAATGCCCTAGTCTTTTCCTTGGGGGTTCACAACTTTCCTCAAGGTTGTCTTTAGGGTTCTATTGGTACACTCTACAATTCCAGAAGACTTGGAATATCCTTCAATATGAAATCATTGATGTATATTAAATGCATGGCAAATTTCCTAGGTGACAGATGCTGTACAGTGAGGTCCCTGGTCTGAATCAATAATCTTAGGTTTTCTGCATCTTGAGAAGGTATGCTCAACCAACACTTTAGCGGTTGTATATGCCATATTATTTTTGGTGGGAACTGCCTTGGACCAACTTTGTAAAATGGTCAATTACAACTAAGCAGCACTGGTTTCCACCTGCAGTTCAGGGTAATAGTCCTATCAAGTCCATCTGTATTTGAGTCCAGGATCCCTCTATTCGCTGATGCTTTAAAGGGCCTTTAATAATCTTATTATTGGGATTATTTGAAATACATGGGAGACAATTCTGTACACAATTTTCAGGGTCTCTCCTCATCGAAGGCCACCAGCCTGCTGCCTCCACGCAGACTATGGTTCTATCAATGCCTGGGTGTCCCCCTTCACGAGCCAAAGCAATCAACTCAGTTCTTACAAGGCCTGGGCCTAGTTATACAGAAGTCGCGTCTTCTCCTTTTCTGGTGAGAACTAGGTCAGATGGTTCTTGCCATATACACCATGGACCATCATTTCCTTTTCCCATTAATTCAGTAACACTCAAATCTTGATTCTGCAAGCCAATTAAATCCACGGAATCAAGAGCTCGTGGCATAGTCTTTGACACAGATGGATGACCACCATTTGTATACAGGAATACCAATGCAAAATATTCATTAAAGAGTCCAACTTTCTCCTGACTTTTATCAGCTGTCCCATCCCATTCTGCAAGGGTCCCACATTTCCCTTGATCTACCTCCTGTCTCCTGTACTGCTGCCAAGCTTACAGCACCTGGGCTCGGGGGGCATGGGGCTCCTGGATGACTGGGATGAGGAGATGCCGGTGCCCCTGTCTTTCCTGCAAGGGCCATTTTGGGGGAGGTGCCCCTGGCCCATTCCCCCCACCCCCCACACTCCTTCCCCACAGCGCACTAGTGCTGAGCTCTGAGCGTGCCCCTGCTGTGAGTATCCCTGCCACAGCACAAGGAATTGTTTGAGAAGACTGAGGGGTGCCTGAACCACTACACCCTGCTGGTGCTGATGGCCATGGTGTCCTGAATGCACCCGTGCACCTGGCATGGGACCCTGAGCTTCAACGGTGCAGCAGGCAAATCCACCTTGCCCCACAACCTCTGCCACAGCTTGAAGGGCTACCTGTGCTATGCTACACATCCCTGCTCCCCACAGCCGAAGAGGACATTGCTGCTGGCATTGACACATTCCTCCGCATGTAAGAGGCCCATGCTCTCAATAAAGTGTTGCACTGTCTCCCACTTTCCTATGTGCTAGGGGGGAGGGGAGGGATCTGGGTCCAAGGGGGCATAGCTGGGTGAGGTATGGAAGGAGTACAGGGGCAGAGGCCAGGGCCTTTGATTCCATACAGTCCTGCATCAAAGTGATCACATATCTACTACTGTGTAGAGGTTAGCAGCATCAACGGGAGTCGCATCTCTAAGCCTGCTTGTCATTGTCTCTCTCAAGGGACCCTATCCTCTTACCAACTGCACGAAGCTGTTGTAAATGGGGTGGTCATCTGAACCGTCTCCACTCCTCTCGTACCTGGCCTAGTAACCTCCTTGGTTCCAAGGGGTACCATAGGGGCAGATGATAGCTCCCTAGGGCTGCCCTCTGGAGACAAAGTCTTAACTGACTTCAAGGTAACAAAGGCTCTTGAGCCTCATTATTTTTATCACAGTGGACAGATGAGCTACCACTTGATCCACTCTCAATATCTGAACTCACTTCACTTGCATCTCCAGCACCATGTCCCTTTTCATATATGGTAACTATTCCCCTAGCTACAGAAAGCTTCATTTCCAAATCCTTCATCGCCTTTCTGCAAGCACTATGCGTGGCTTGAGGCATATTAACCATCTCACTCTTGAGTACCCAAAAAGCAGCCTGCAACTCTAGGACATTATTATAACACTTATCTATTTTCTCTCTCAGTACAATGGATCTCCTTTTCAAAGAGTCAGACTCTTCTTTCCAATTCAACTACATGGCTAGCATCTTTTCATGAATTCGCTTGCAAAGCACAAATTAAACATTTGATTTCTAGGTCTTGACTCTTAGCAACCTCTTTCACAGACTTCTCCAGATACATTATTTGAATCTTTAATGCATCATTACACTCAACTTCTCTATTTGTTACCCTAGACAATTCCCTGTTGCAGACAATTTCATTAAGCCTGCCCTCTTTAACTGTTTGTGAGCCTGCTTACCACTGTCTTTTCAAGTTACCCACTACTTGGCAAGGTGCCCGTAGGCGCTTTCACTACTCCAAAGGCTAGTCATGTCCCAAACTATAACTCGGCAAGAGTAGCGCCAAAAGTTTTCACAAAATCTCACATTCTAACCAGTCCTCAAATCCCTTAACAACAGCATTCCTGCTTATAGTGCCTTCCTCCATGTTAGACTGCATCTTAATATAACTGTAACAGCTCCCCACCTGGCTTACCTGCCAGCAGCACAGATGCATGGAGCCCATGTGGCCATGGAAGTGTGCTCCCAATTGGCCCAGAGCCCCAGGACCAAAAGCACATAGCAGATGGGAGCAGGGGGGAACAGTAGCAGATGGACTAGGGATGAACCCAGCTGTTCACAGCCCAAGCAGAACCCAGAACACTCTCCCTGCTGTGGAACAGTCAGAAGGGGGTGCGGACTGGGCATTTGGTAGGCAATAGCCAGCCAGCTGCATTCCCAGTGGCAGCTATGGAGCCAGCTACACCCCACTTGGGGCAGACAAGAGAGATGCTGGGATCCCCGTGTCCACCAGACTTGATGGGGAGACACTGCACACAGGCCCTGCCATAGGAAGCCCCGAGCCAGGTCCAAGTGTTGGCACAGCAGGAACAGAGGGAGGGAACCTATGGGGGTTGTAAGCAATAAAAGTAGGTTAGTGTCAGGCTCACTCTCACTGTGGGCATCCTGCACACTGAGAGATGGATGTACCAGCCTTGAGTTTTACTTAGGAAGTTATTAACACACACAGGGAACCAGAATTAAAAATTAAAAATACAGACAGAGATTTATTGAAAAGACAATAGGGAATATTTACGGAAGTAAGGGATAATAACAATAATGATTTAACAGGTATAAACACAAAGAACACACAGATACAATCTATACTTTACCAGTATTGAAGCAGTAAACAGTAAATTAAGTCAAAGTTAATCTGATAACAGTCTGAACCGAAGTCGAGAGGAAGCCAATCTGAATCGAGTTGAAGCAGGAAGATCCCAGGAAACAAGTGCAAAGGATTGGGCTCTAGTAAACTGTATTTCACTCTCTCCATAGGATAAGCTACCTGCTGCACTACTGCTTGATGGCTAGAAAATTATATTTATAGATTTGCTTTTAGGAATTGGCTTGTAGGTAGAGTGGATATTTTATTAGAACAATGGTCCAGGGTAATGGCAATGGTTAACTGGTTTCTAAAAGTCAGTTTGTAACAGTTTCATGTTCTCAGCCTTTGTGTGGGAAGCTAACAGAAAAAAAGGATAGGGAAACTGAAAACACGTACCACACGTTCCCTAACAAAAATAAGGGAACCTGCAGGATTGGCATTAAGTCACCATGACCAACTACAAAGCCCCTGGGATTTCTAATTTTGGTGAAATGACCAAATTAGGAGGCCGGGCATGCCCCAATTTAGACCCCAATAAATGACCAAATTAAGATGTATGCATATGATATGTTTGAGAAACAAAGGAATATGAGGACACAACAGAATGCGGACAGGGAACCACAGATAACCACAGGGAAACCAATCAACGGTACCCAGAAATGAAGATTCATCAGGAGGAAAAGAAAACAACAGGAGGGATTTCAGAGCAGCAGGGGGGATCCTGAGGCCACCATGGGCAGAGGGCATACCACTGGCCTGTCTCACCTGCCCCGCTGGGTGGGTTGGGCATTGGCCCTTGATCTCCTGGCTGCTGACATTCAAGAAAGAATCACAGGGTGGTGCTCGTGTATTGGCCACATGCACTGCTCTCCTTGTGAACCCCCAGGGACTAGAAAAAAATTGGTACTGTATTCTGCAATCATCTTGCTTGCTTTGCTTGCATTATTTTCTATCACTGTGTATAAATTTAATTTGTCTACTTTTGAATGAAACAGGGTTCAAAAATCCAGTGCCAACATTACTTACAGTCTATCACTGCTTCCAAAGCCAAATCAAGAAGCACTCAAATAGAGTCAAATATGTCAACCGCCACAAACTCTACCAACTCTGTACCCACACACAGAGCGCGCACACAGCAAGAGATTGAACCACACATGTCAACAGCCACAAACCACACACATCCCCTCGGCGCCAAAGTTCCAGACTTTTATAAGCCGCAATCACCCCGTTCTCAACAGCCAGTCCTCTGAGGCAAAGGTCCTGTCGCTCAGTGTCAATCATATAAAATCCAATCATATCACTCAGACCACTTTCTCATAAGATACATTCATCTGCCAGTTGCACCCTGTCACTCACCTTTACCTCAGAACAGACACACATCTTTCCCACCACATTCATTCAACTGCGCACGCCCAGGCTGATAAACTGGGCAAGTGAGTCAGGAGTTCACTCCTTTTGGAGGTTTCAGAAGGATACAGTAGCATACCAGTATTACAACACAGATTAACCATAGGATCACTGGAACAAACTTCCTCCTCCAACAGAAGGCGACCATAGGTTTGCAACTCTCTCTCTCTCTCTCTCTATATAATGTTAGTTTTGTTCCCTAGTAAGCCAGTAGGTGACCCTGGGTGTGTCTACATGTGCAAATGCTGGGGGTGAGTTTACTGTAGAGAAAATTGCTCAGAATAAAACCACCCCAAGCAGGCATCTACAGGAGAGGGGATGTGGGAGAAGATTTACTGCTCTTGGCAGCAGTCTGCTCCCAGCCCCTCTGGCCCTGCACTGCCCCCTGAAGCAGCCAGAGGGAGCCCTAGGCTCCTCCTGGGTGCTAGCCCAGGGGCTGGCAGGGAGCACAGGGCCTGGAGACAGCTGTCTCTTGGTGGGGGCTGGGAGATTACTTCCTGCCATTGGGAGCTACCTGCTGCCAGGGTGGGCTACACCATCACAGCCTGGGCAGAAACAATGTCCACCTGCTGCAGCAGCAGGGAGCTCCCAGTCCCAGTTCCCCAATCAGGGTCGGGGGCTTGGAAAGAGCTGCAGGGGTCTGGTCTGCTGTCAGCTGCCTGTCTGGATCCACTGATGGGGTAGGGGGCTGGGACCTGCCCCTCCCCTGCAGCTCTTTCCAAGCTCCTGGCGTCAGTTGCCCAATTGAGGTATGGGGCTGAGACCTGCTCCTGACCAGAATAGTTCCCGGCCAGCCCCAGGCTGTGAGGAAAAGTCTGCACGTGGAGCCCAGAACTGGCTGGGGATTGCCTAAAATAGGACAGCCCCCAGCCACCTCCAGGCTGCATGTGCAGATTTCCCTGTGCAGCCTAAGTGTGGCCAGGAGCTGTCCTGGTCTGGGGCAGGTCCCAGCCTGCTCTCCCTGTGTAGGGAACTCCCAGCCCTAGCTCTGATTGCCATTGCATAACAAAGGCTGGGAACAAGTTCCCCAGGCCCCACTCCACAGTGGCAGAGCTGGAGCTGGAAACAAGCTCCCCAACCTGTTCCTAGACCCAGCTCCACGATGGCTGGGAACAATCATCTCCTAGCTCCTGCTCCACGATCAGAGCAAGGGCTAGGAACTCCCTGCTGCTGGGGCAGCAGGACACTTTCCCACCTGGGCTCTGGTGGTGGAGCCTGCCCTGGCAGCAGCTGCTGGCCGGCTGATCGGGAACAAATTTACTCCTGGTGTGCTGTGTACACATGCTTTACTGTGCAGTAATGACCTGTGAGCAAATTTGCTATTTGTATTTACAGGTAGCAAATTTACTTGCGATTAGAGCAATTACTGCACAGTAAGGGTTAGCACCATTATAGAGCGATTCTTACTAAGCAGTCATTAGCTCTACTGTGCAGTAAAGCATCTTGTGTAGATGTGCCCACTGGTACATAATTCACTGCCCTAAAGTATCATATTGTACACACAGTTACGGCATACTGGTGTGAAAACAGTTCAGCCTCTTGACACCTGACAGGACTAAAACAGTCCATTAGGCCTACCAGACCTAGCAGCCTTGATGTAAATGAACTAGAGTGCATTCACAGAGCTAGCATACACCACAGGCTGTTATCGTGGAACCTGCTTTCTACAGAGAAAAGGGTCTGGTGTAGCTTGTTTTTCTGCAACAGTCTGATGATAAACACTTGTTATGGAGAAAAGGGTTTGTTATGGTGCATTCCACTCATATGTGGAGCAGACGGCTCCTGGTACCAAGAGGAGGAAAAAACAGTAATAAAGTGAAAACGTAATTCAGGGCTGTCGATGAAGAACAGAAAAATGGCTTAATTGGTAGCTACGTGACTAAAGAACATAAATACCATCACCTGAACAAAGGAAGCATCCCCCCCCCCCCCCCCCCCCTTACCCTAACGATGCCCAAGTACTGAAGACATCTGATCTTCCTTCAAGGAACCAACTTTCCCCGAGATGCCTGGTCAGCTGTGTATTATCAGGACTGGTAATATGCAATTACTTGCTTGCTAAGATTATATCTATATGCATGCTTGGAGTTAATACTTTATAACGCTCAATACAACTGATTTATTAAATAATTAACTGTGTTCTCTTTTTGAGAAATAAATAGGTTCTCATATGGAGAAATAAATAGGTTCTCATTTGGAGAAAACTGAAGCATACTTTAAGGCAGTGGTTCCCAATCTGTGGTATACACACCACCAGTGGTACATAGGCAACCTGTCACTGGTACACGCTAACAGATTTATTATAATTACTTTATATGGCAAAAATTTGCTGGTGGTACTTAAGGTTGTATCGTTTTAAATTGGTGGTACACAATCTGTCAGAGTTTGAGAATCGCTGCTTTAAGGCAATATTGACCCTGCTGCTTGCTCTCTCTCCATTTGGGAGGAGAAACAAATACCCTCTGCTTCTTAGGACACAACACTGGCAGTGCTTATAGGACTTCAAAAACACACTAATCATTAAAACTGCTGAAAACCAGGAAATTCAGGGTTAAAAACTATAAGCTGCTCTACTTTCTGCCTCCTACTTTATCTGCAACTGTACTGCCTGTCCCCTCCCTGCTCTGCTGTGTGTCACACACAAAGGCTGCCCATGTCACTTCTGATGAACATGAAGCAGGCTGCCCACCCCAATCGAATCAAAGACTGGTATTTCTCACAGCTAGAAAGAGTAAGTAAAAGAGGAGAAGGGTATGCAAAGAAACAGGATAGCAGTGCAAGCTGACAAGTTGCTTGCCAAAAATCTCTGATGGGTCAGAGCCTACAGATGCATTCCAAGAAACAGGTACAGAACAAGATGTAGTTCTCGGCGGGGTTTTGTTTTGTTTAATGTCTCTATCTGTCTTCCATGTACAGTTGCCATTTTATGATTTCAGTGGCTTTTGTAATTAACTGTTTTGCTATTTCTTACAATTTATTGATTTGTCTGTGGTATGATTTCAGAGCAGCTGTCAATACAGACTAATCTCTCCTACACTAGAGAAGACCTATAATTTGTTGTACAAACTGGACAAGGGGCATGATTCTTTAATTGCTATGTGGCAAGGCCTAGGTGAAACAGGTAGAGCTGAGGTGCCCTGGACCAATGGTTAGAGTTAGGGTTGGCTCTTTGGCAAAACTTAGCTTGTTCTTAGTGGTCAAGCAGTGAACTGTAGAGAGAGGTGTGGAGCTGAAGGATACCCTTGAAGGTATGAGGGCACCCCCTTGTGTCATACCTAACAAGGCTGATTACAGGAGCACTTGAGGAAGAAGGCTAGAGGCTCTAAAAAAGAACTGTAATGGACTATCTGAGGTAAAGATGGAGAACTGATGAGACTAAAAGCAGAAAGCCGGCTGCAGGAATGAGAAGATCCCATGGAACATCAACTCTTCTGGGGGAGAAACCATGTTCAGGAAAAAAAAAGAGGCGAGGAAGAGTCTTGGATCCTTTAGAAAACTCTGACCTAAGGACAAAAATGGGCGAGCATGGCAAGGAATGTAAGGCAGGAAAGTGTGTGTAGGCATCTTCTTGTTTTGTCAGGATCTGTACATTTCTTGTGCTTTCTAAAGTAAAGAGTTCGAGCCTTGCAAGACTTCTGATGTGCTACTTACATGTCTTGCGTCATTGGGTAGTGAAATGTTTAATCAAGATGCTCACAAAGCTGGAGGTCTCATAAAGGGGTTCTTAAGATAAGCTCAGGCATGGGGGAGGAGGTGTTTGGTATTGGGGGTAGGCTATAGGAGAGAGGGCCTCAGCTCTCAGAAGAGGGAATGTGGAATTTGCACCCGAAGAGGGAATCTAGAGATTCAGAAGTGGAGCCAGGGACTAGGACCCACTCTGCTCAGACTCAGAAAGTCCAAAAGCACAAACACAGCAAGAGGGTAAATGTCTAGGCAGGGGCAATGCCAGAGGGTATTTATTATCCCATCCTCAAACAGAATGGCAGCATTCCTGCCATTATTATTATATGTTCAAAGTTCTCTCCTTACCTCCTTTGTGGTTAAAAAAGTTAAAACACACAGAATGGTTCCAGAGCCAAGTGAAGATATTCCAATACTGTGGCTGTGCAATACAAAGTTACTGTTTCAAATAACAATAAAAAGTGCTGGTATGATGCTGCTATTGTGTTTTGCAATTATTTATATGTATTAAACAACAATCCCATTGTGAAATAACTTCTCTTGCATTACTAGTTAGGACGTGTTGAGTACTGCAATAATTTCAGTATAGTAAGAACAAGCTGGTGATGGCATTCTAGCCTGACATCCTCTACTCAAAACACTTCCTAACAAGGATATTTGAGGGGACAAGGTGCAGGATTGAGAAAACAGTGAATTAAAGTATTTTAGTGCCTCAGAGATGTCCTACCCAAAGATACTTACACTTACAGAAGTTACAAATTCTGTTGATGCAAAGCTATTGAACAATTAAAATTGGCATTGGGCAAGTTCAACATAATACCTTGTATTTCACATTACATGACAGATTTCTGTTGACTATATAAAATAAAAATGGAAAAAACAATGTAAAGCAATAGTTTTACCTGCTGCATAGTCCGTGGCACTGGGAACTGGTAGCATGCGTGGTAAGCAGTATCTTAGTTTTTTAAATTGTGAAAAGGATTTTAAAAAGGAACAAGGCTCAATAAAATCTGCTTAACTGGTGAATATGCTTACAATAATTTTTTTTTATATGATCTTGTTGCACTCCTGGTGCTCTGGTGAAGTGCCTGAAGATTGGAAGAAGGCCAATGTGGTGCCTATCTTCAAGAAAGGGAGGAAAGCGGATCCGGCAAACTACAGGCCTATCAGCCTGACCTCTATCCTGGGGAAGGTCTTGGAAAAGATTATCAAGGAGGCCATCCTTAACAGACTAGCTGACGGCAATATCCTGAGGGATACCCAGCATGGGTTTGTTGCTGGTAGATCTTGCTTGACCAATCTCATTTCCTTCTATGACCAGATGACCTATTACTTGGACAAGGGAAAGGAGATTGATGTCATATATCTTGACTTCAAAAAAGCCTTCGATCTGGTATCCCATGACCATCTCTTGGCAAAGCTGGCCAACTGCGGCCTCGGGTCCACCACGATCCGCTGGCTGGGGAATTGGCTCCGTGGTTGGACCTAGGGGGTGGTGGTTGATGGAAGTCAATCATTGTGTTGCCCTGTGACCAGTGGGGTCCCCCGAGGCTCTGTCCTTGGACCTGTATTGTTCAACATCTTCATTAATGATGTGGACATTGGAGTCAGAAGCAGACTGGTCAAGTCTGCCAATGATACCAAACTCTGGGGGTAAAGCATCCACACCTGAGGACAGGAGGGCGATCCAGGCTGACCTTGACAGGCTCTAGAAATGGGCAGATGAGAACCTGATGGTGTTTAACACTGAAAAATGCAAGGTTCTCCACCTTGGGAGGAAAAACCTGCAGCTTATAGGCTCGGCAGTGCTATGCTATGGATGAAAAGGACTTGGGGGTCATGATTAACCACAAGATGAACATGAGGCTTCAATGTGATGCTGCAGCTAGTAAAGCGAGCAAAACACTAGCTTGCATCCATAGATACTTCTCAAGTAAATCCTGGGATGTCATTCTCCCATTGTACCTGGCCTTAGTGAGGCCACAGCTGGAGTACTGCATCCAGTTTTGGGCTTCCCAATTCAAAAAGGATGCGGAGAAGCTTGAGAGAGTCCAGAGAAGAGCCACGCGCACAATCAGAGGTCAGGAAAACAGGCCTTACGATGAGAGGCTGAGAGCCATGGGGCTCTTTAGCCTGGAAAAGCGCAGGCTCAGGGGCGATCTGATGGCCACCAATAAGTTTATCAGGGGTGACCACCAGTATCTGGGGGAACGATTGTTCACCAGAGCACCCCAAGGGATGACAAGTTGAACAGTTATAAACTCCAGCAAGACCATTTCAGGCTGGACATAAGGAAGAATTTCTTTACTGCCCGAGCCCCCAAGGTCTGGAATAGCCTGCCATCAGAGGTGGTTCAAATACCCACATTGAATGCCTTTAGGAGAAATTTGGATGCTTATCTTGCTGGGATCCTAGGACCCCATCAGACTTCCTGCCCCTGGGGCAGGGGGCTGGACTCGATGATCTTCCAAGGTCCCTTCCAGCCCTAATGTCTATGAAATCTACGAAATGTCTACATACAGGTTTACTTCCAGTTCATCTTGCTATATATGCTTCATTCTTCTGCTGGGGAAAGACAGTGCATGCTCCCCTGCCCTCGCTGATATAAGTGGCATGAGATAATGCCATTCTGAAACCAGTTACCTGGGAAAAAACACATTCTACCCTTTGGAAGCAGTCTGCTGTCTTAATACATTGATATCAATTCGAATTTGGTCTGTGGAAGGACAAGCATGATTAGATTTTAGCAAAATAGTACCCAAGTCCAGCGTTTTAAAATTGTGGTTTCTGCTTCAGATTTAAAGTGTACTTTAATTAAATTTTTAACACTGAGCTGGAACTGTTCCTTTATAATTCCCCCGTGTTGACTTCTCCCACTTGAGTCATTCTAGAACAGTTATACACCCACATTACACACACAGTGTGCTCTACACTAAACAGTGTAGAGCACATATGAATGGGGCTATCATCATTCTCACCATCATTTATGAAATATGCCTGACTGTTCTGGTAGAGGCAGAGGAAAAACAGGTTAGCAATAGGAAACTTCATAGTTTGCTACTTAAAATATCTATGCAGCTTTTGTTTTTGGTTTTTTTTTTAAACATGGCAGCATAAGCAGCGCACACAGAAATAGATGCAAATCAGTCATTTATTAGTTACCTACACAGTATGTGATCCTGGAATAAGCCTCGTGTGAAGCATAAAATTATTCCTGCAGCTAGTGTCATTGAATCAATGCACAGTAAAGTTTTGCAAGTCTGAGTCCTCTGTGCTGCAATTAGCACTGTAGTTAATGCAACTGAATTAATTATCCTAACACTAAAGGGGTTTTATTTTTATTTGGCAAAGCACACTTACACATCATAACTCCCTCTGGTACAGACTTGCTTAATTGGGCCTTTGTTTTAACCACAAACACACTGATAAAGAGGATGATGATCAACTGTTCTGCATTCACAGGGGAAAGGAAAATAGGTAATGATCTTAAAATTGCTACAAGGGAAGTTTAGGCTAGATATTATAAATAACTTTCTAACTAAGAGGATGACGAAGCACTAGATCAGATTACTGAGAGAAAGGAGGGTGGAATCTCCACTGAAAGTTTAAGTGCAGGTTGGACAAAGGCGTGTCTGAGATAGTTTAGGCAGGTGCGATCCCTCCAGCCCAAATTGATCTATGATTTCTAGAAAATCATGCCTGGAAGATAATTTCAAAATGTAGCACTGCTCTGGAACAAACAGCAAACAGTGGATTAAACTGTAAAGTTTTCAGGTGGACTGCATGGATGTAACTGAGCAGTATCTAGTTACTGGCTTCTTAATCCTTTTCTTTGATAAACTTACCCCTTTAATATTTTACTATTCTAGCTAAGAATTAAGGGTGCACCAATAAAGATTTTCTTGGCTGATACCAATTGCCAAATATTAACCAGCCATATTGGCTGATACCGATCCAATAGCCAATTTACAGGAAAGAAGCAAGGCAGCGTAGAGAGTAGCATCCTGCCAGTAAGTCTTTTGGGGGAGAGAAGGGGCATGGAGGTGCAGATTGAGGCCCCCATGGTGAGGGAGGGAGTGGGGCAGGGGCAGGTGCTGCCCAGCCAGGGCAGTGAATGTGGCCCCAGGGCAGGGCATGGGACAGAGCCCCAGGTGGTTCATCCAGGAGGTGCAGGGAGGTGAGGAGGAAGGGGGGGGGGGATGGCTCCCCACCACTGTGCACACCCCTGGGGGAGGCATGGGGGGCATTTGCCCCCCCCAGATTTGTGCACAGGGCAGGGGCAGGCTGCCTGCTGTAGGCTTGGGGCCAGGGGCTGCACCAGCCTCTTCCCAGCAGGGGGGGCTGAGCCAGGGCTGTGCTCAAGGTGGGTGGGGGTGGGGCGGGCTCAGCTGCCATAGAGTGCAGTGCCCCAAGCATGAGCGGCACTGGGGGGGGGAGGGGAGGTTGGGGGACTACAGCCGCTCCAAAATTCCTCCTAGTCCCCCCATAGCTACCTGTTCCAGTGCTGCCACTGCCCCCTGCCCTGCACAGCTGAGCCTGCCCCACCCATCCCGAGTGCAGCCCTGGCCCAGCCACCCTGCTGGGAATAGGCTGCCAGCTTGACCTCGCCCCACACACAAATCTGGGGGAGGGCACATGCCCCCCTACTTCCTCCGGGAGTGTTTGCAGCATCAGGGAGCTGCCCCTCCTCCCAACCTTGTCCTATGCCCCCCAGACACGCTGCCCATGGCTCTGTCTGACTCTCCGCCTCTCAGGGTGTGATCCAATCCAAAAGGTGGATGCAGTCACACCACTGCACCCCCTCTGGATCTCCTCTTGGGTCAGCCCCAGAACTTAATATTAAAAATGCCTACTTGAATCTCAAAGACTGAATTTTGTGCCAGTTATGCTGAGGACAGTTGATGTTTCTTGTCCCTGGAAGGCTAGGTAAGGAGGCTGCTTGGGTTGGATGTCAGGAGCCACCTGAAACCTGGCACGGAAACAGGTGAATCATCTTCTTCCTTCTCCACTGGAGACAAGGCTGGAAGTGATGATATTGATCAGATGGGTACAGAGCTGCACATTCAGTCCCCAACTGCTCCTAACAGCAACCAGCTATTTTACTGCTTGATGGCAGCAAACACATCCAATAATGAGGAATAAAAAAAATATTTTTGCTAAAGTAACAAGCAGTGGAATAGAAAACAATATTGATGTCTGTGAACAAACTGACACGCCACTGACTTAAAGAGAGAACATGCACCTCTCAGAGCTGTTATTCTAGATTACACACAGATGCAGGAGAACAACTCTGTACGAGTTTAATATATGGGTCACAGGTTTGGAAGAACAGCTGTATAGCCATATGGGTTAGATATGCAAAGAAATAGGCAGGGGCCCAAGTAGCAAATATGGACTAATTGGAGACATTTATTCTGTTCTGCCAGTAGGAAGCTTGTTTAGGTCTTTTCTATTGCAAAAAAACGAGCAAAAATTAAACCAGTTAATCCAAATAAAAATCCACAGACTTGCGTGTCTGAGCATGTATTATACTTGAAGTTATTTGCTATATGGACAGCACTGCAAATAATTCACACAACAAAAAAATAACTTAAGATCTCAAATAAATTTTACTGAGAGAAAGAAAAAAAGGGGAGGGGAAAAAAGGGCATCTAACAAACAAACCCACTGATTTCTACTAGTTGTTACTTAGTAAAAGTGATGGCTCTGCTCCATAATTCCTGTTAGCATGAACATGAAGTTGACATTAGAGATGGCTTAAACACACCAGGGTTTTTCAGATCACCATTTTAACTTTTTAGTTCAGGTTTATTTCTGCCAAGTATTAATTCTTTTAATCTGGGATAAAATCCTAATGCATCTAAAGCAATGGCTAATTTTCATGAACTTCAGCAGGGTCAGGATTTCATCCAGAGTGCCCAGGCTTGCTTGCAAGAAATGCATATTTTATGAATTGGTTGGAAAAACATGCATGTCTCTGGCAGTTTGTTTGAATTAGTCTGCCTAACAAGGCTCATGTGAGCACATATGCAATCTCTTATTGCTGCCTTAGGAGCTTAGACAAAGACACCACTGAAGTAAAATGCATTTAATATGAACCGAAGAGACCTCTAGTGAATTCAGCTGGACTTTATCGAATATTGCTTGTCTGTGTCTGATGATTTCTGACATCTCTATTTTTCCTGTTTGTGCTGGCATCAGGGGAGGAATTAAGGTTTGTTTTCAACTAGATTGTTCAAACAATCAGGGTTTGTTTTCTGTACAACGCTTGCTTCTTGACATGATTATACAAAAATGTTAGGAAGATTTTTGGTTGTTTCCTTTACCAGCAGCAACTGAAAACTATTAAAACAAATGTTAAAAAAAAAAAATGACAGGTTTCCCATACAATGCCAATTAGCTGAAGCATGTCTCATTATTGCAAATACAGCACAAGAGAATTTTTCTGAAACATCAGAAACAGAGCTGTGTCCCCTTGTAACTATTGACAATTCAAATTCACTTAATGCTCCAAGACCTTTGTTACAGTTACCTTCCTCTGAAGTTTCAACTCTGAGGGCACGTACAGGCGAGAGCAGACGTGCAGTATGTGGTGCTGCAGACCCATCTGCAGGGCCACACACTACACATGCTTGCATGCACAACATTCCCCATGCTGCTACTTTGCAGCACAAGGGGTGTTTTTGACCCTGGAAGATCCTGGGGTCAAATAAACCATGCCTAAAGAAAGTGGAGCAGCTCACATGGCAGCAGCGCGTGTGGCCTGAAACCAGAGCCTGGCCGGCTGAAGCCACACTCCAGCTGCTGGCCAGGCTGCCTGCTGCAGGCTTGCGTGGCTGCAGCTCCTGGAGGCCCCCAGGACCCCTGGTAAGGCTGCTGGGGCCAGCATAGTTGCTGGTCCCAGCCTCTCTTATTCCACCTGGGGCAACATGTCATGCACCAGAGCTCATGTGGCACAGACTTTCATTGGGGACAAGTAGCAACAGCACAAGGTGTGCCACAGCCGCTTGTCCCCAGGGAAATGCATGTTCCCACTCATGGGGACATGCCATGAGTGTTCTGCACTGGATTCATTGCCTGGGGTTTGCAGAGCCTACTAGGAAAAGTCAACAGTACAAGCCATCTACAAGCCCAAATCTTGTGGAATGGTTGAGGGCAAACCCCTACCAGTCGAAGAGATGCCACTCTCAGGCAACTACTGAGAAGGAGCATGGTAATGCTATCCTTATCAACCCTCTCAGTCTCTTTTATTTTTGTTACTCAGTTTCCAGTGTCAATCACATAAACATAGTCAGTGCAGACACTCCAGAGAATTTCTTAGACACAATTATATTTGAAAAACAGCATATAATCATGTGATTACACTCTTAGAATTTCCTAACTGAAGGATTTTATTATGGCAGCTTAATTATATTAACAATTTATTGTCAAATTGAATGTCAGAACTTTCTCTCATTTAGTTTTAAAGGGATAGAAAATGGCTACTAGGTTTAATTTAAATGGTCTATTTAATTATTTGGATTTTTATGCCTCCTTCCCCAAAAAGACTCGTGCTGCTCACCTTATAAGGTGCACAAACAGGAGCACGTCCTGTGCATTAGGAGCTATACAATGTATTCTCCAAGGAGCAGAGGCTGAGTTAATTGTTACCTTTTGTTCCTCTGTACCTGTAAGTTGACACTGGGGCCCCTGTTACAGTTACAGAGCTAACGCTCTCTCCTCTTTTGTCTCTCTGACAGCACTCTTCCTAATAAGGCCTTATGGGGTGCAATTTCCCATTTTTAGATTGGCCCTTGAGCTAAAGTTTTCACACAGCAGATCCAACTGTGTATGGCATCTGCAGTTCTTCCCTTTGGGAGTGTGTAACTAGAGATTAATATAGGGACCAAACAACTTAAAGAAGCCTAGGGTTTAAGTTCACCAACAGGAACAAAGCATAAGAGAGAAAATACCAAACCAGTCTACACACATCGTCGTATACTGAAAACTTAGCATTCTCTAATGAAAGACTAGATAGGCCTAATTTCTGCAGACATTTTGACTGGCATCTCTCTTTCCCCAAAACAGCTTCTCAGTAACTGCCTTTGTAACTTACTACCTACCTCTCTGACTCCCCCAAGTTCTTTGCTCTTTTTCTATTCAAGCTTTGTGGTTTGCTCATCTAAAACTAGTCTGGTTAGTTCAGTGAGACTGGGAAACTGAATGCTAGTTCAGTCCATGTGACTCCTTTGTGTGCCGTTAGCTGGCATGTCTTAAGCATGCTAGCCCAAGAGATCTTCTAGACCAGAGGTAGGCAATGTTTTTTGGCCAGAGTGCTGAAAAACACCACAATGCCTACCTTGGAAGGTGCCTGAGTGCCGGCATGCCAGAAAAACAAAATGAGGGCAAGGGGTACATGGCAGGATGCCCTGCTTGTCCCCCTGCCCCAAGCCCTGCTGCCCCTTGCCCCCCAGCCCTACTGCCCCTGCCCCACAGCCCGGGCTCTGTGGCTGCCAGCAGCTACCCCAGCTCTGGGTAGCTGCTGGAGCCCAGGCTGCTCCCAGCAGGGCTTGCAGCATCCCAGCTGCCTGCTGGGAGCACCCTGGGATCCCAACTGGCAGCAGCTCCCCAGATCTGGGGTCAACTACAGCTGGGAGGCTCCAAACAGCTGTGCCAGGCTCTGGCGTCAGCTCCATACTGGCGAGCCTTGGAGTGGGCAGTGAGGGCGGAGGCTGAGGCAGTGCAGCCCCAGTCTCTCCCCTGCTCCTAGCACAGAGGTGATGAGCCTGATGCAACTATTTGTAGCCAGCCCGCTGCTTCCTTCAGCTGCCCATAGCCCAGGTTGGCTAAATAGCTGCGCTGGGCTCATCACCTCCATGCCAGGAGTAGGCGAGAGACCGGGGCTGTGCTGCCTCAGGCCTCTCCTCCACCGCCCGCTCCGAGGCGCGCCTGCACACATCAGTGTGGGCCTGATGCCGGAGCCTGGTGCAGCTGTTTTGGAGCCTCCTGGCTGCAGCCAGCCCAGCTCTGTGGAGCTGCTACCAGCTGGGATCCCAAGCTGCTCCCAGCAGGCAGCTGGGACACTGCAAGCAGGCAGCAGCTACCCGGAGCTGGGGCTGGCCGTGGTGTGCCGAGCAAAATGTCCTTGCGTGCCACACTCAGCATGTGTGCCAGAGGTTGCCGATCCCTGTTCTAGACTTAGATGAGGGGTGTCAAACATATAACCTGTGGGCCAGATCAGACCTCTCTGACCTGCCACGCTACTGACAAGCCACCAGCATTTGGGAGGCACAGGAGGAATGACTTGATACAGAATCTGGGGCTCTTGGCCTTGGTAAACATAGCGACTGGAGGCAGAAGGGCAAGTGAGGGCACCCTAGGCACCAACTTGGAGGGTGGGGTATGGTGGAAAAAAAACAGGTGCCACAGCAGCAACACAACTGCGCCAGCCACACAGTGGCAATGAGAAGTCACTGCTGCCTCTGTATGGCAGCTGCCCCTGGTGCCTGGCCACATCGTTACATCTCTATTTCCTAATTATGTTTATTGTCTGCTGCTATTAAGTTAGCTGAGTGAAACACTACAGCAGCTGCAATTAATATCTGCATTAAGCAATGAGTCTTTCTAAAGTTGAAAATATTGCAATCTTACTTGAAATACCACATTACAATCAATGCCTAATATTTACTGACTGCTTACCTCAGTACTTTTTCTTAAAGGGACTTATCCTTTTGATCTAATTTCCATTTTTCTAATAGCAATCTATTGGATAGAAAAAGAGAGAGCATAAAATTGTTAAAGCAGCTTTTCTGAAAGGAAGGAACACAGTTAGCTAAAATTTTCTCTCAGATAACCATGTCCTTGCGTGACATCAGTGCTGGCCCTGCTACACATCTTAAAGTCTTTACCATGCATGTTTGTCAGCACCTGATTACAGATTGGCTATTGGGAAGGATAACATCATAGACGGATAAGGATTAGTGCAGTTCAATTTTCCTTATTTTTAATTGGTTTGCACTAGACTTGAATGTAAAGAACTGAGTATTTCTTAGAGTACTACAAGGCTTTATGTAATAACATTGTGAAAGATCATGTTGCCTACAGATCATTGAACAACGATTCTGAATGAGGGTGCCACAGTACCCTGCGGTGCCTTGAGATCCTTTCAAGGTGCCATGTGGAGGGTCTACACATGCAATTAGTGCCCATGAATAAACTCTGGAATTTATTGCTCCAGAGTTTTTTTTCCTCCTGGGTGCACCCCATTTGAACATGCACCCAGCAGCATATAACTGGAGAATTAGCTCCAGAGTTTACTCATGTATGGTACGTGGCTCCCAGCTGGAGCAGCCCTGGCTGTCAGGGGGCACCAGGGGTCAGCGTGCCAGCCAGGGACTACTCAAGCTGAGCTCAATGTGCTGCAGAGGGGCTGCGTGGCAGGCAGCCCTGGCACTGAAGCACCCTCACACCCCAGCCAGCTGGTCAGCATCTACACATGTACTGCAGCACAGGAAAAAACTTGCAGCAGAATAGTACTTGTACTTACAAGTACTATCCTGCTGCGGAGTTTATTAGTTTTGTGCACCCTAATTTACTGCACAGTTAATTAGTCAACTGTGCAGTAAATGTCTCATGTAAATGCATCTATGGAGTGCCATGCATTAACTTTTAGTTTTGCAAACATAATTCACAAGATAAACTCAGGCAGAGTAAGAAGGAGAGAAAGAAGGAGGGAGGAAGAGTCTGGAGACCTGGGGGGCAGCAGCAGGTGAGCAGTAGGGGTAGTGGTGCCTGAACCTGGAGCCCCAGAGGCTGAGGTTAATTGTTAAGGGGCAGGATGTGACTTGTGGGTTGCCTTTGGACAGTCCTGGCTTAATGGAAGCAGCCTGTAGGGATGTCCCTTCTCTCCCTATAACAGGATTATGAGTTGAAAAGTCAAATGTAGGGAAAATCTAATAATTCTAAGAACCCTTTTTGTGGCCTTGATACTCACGCACCTAAAGGATTTTGCCTGTATTAAAAAACTTCTGGCTTTTGCTACTTCTTGAGCAAGTTTCTTTAAATCATCTCCTTCAAAGAAAGGAAATACTGGATCCTAAAAAACAAATTAAAATATTGTAACTTTATTCTGCAGCTATTGCTTACTATTTTAGACAGAAAATAAATAATTGGATCAAAAAGCTGAACTTCCCCATGGTTATTGCAGACAGATGAGATCCCGTGTTTATGCAGAGAGAGAACACATTCAACTGTAAATTCTGCTTGAGATGGCTCTTTTCTTTTGCAGTAGTACATATAGGCTGCAAATCAAACCAGGGCCCAGTGGGCCAAATACTGCGCATGTATACTGTAATGATAATCTCTGCCCCAGGCACCTGACAGTAAAGGGGCATAAAACAGACGAAACAAATAGATGGTGGTGGCAGAGAATAACTATACCTGGTAAACCTGAGGTCTACTCATATCCAGATCTCAGGTCCAAAACCCATTTCCACATTTTGTTACAACTTTATGTTCCTTTCCTGGTTTCATTCACCTCACCAGTGTAGCCAGGAGATGCGGAATAGCCAGACTAATTTTTTTCTTCTTTGGATCCCAAATATATTCCCTGCGCTCCCCCTCCAAGTGATTAAAATAACCTCCTTTTTAAAAGGAGGTATTTTAATGATGGTAGAGAACATACATTGCAAGGAGCAACACAATAGAAATTGTGGAACATACATCTTCATCATCAAACCCTTCTGTCAACATCCGGTGTGCTGCTAACTGCCCATCCACATCTCCAATGCAACGATGGTAGCGACCGCCTGTGTGCGAGGCTAGTTTCTTCAGAAATTCATTAGCTCCCCTGTTAACAGTAAAGTAGTTGGTTACCTATAATAGTCACTAGAGAAACATCAGTAGAGCTTAAATTTTAGGGACCCATGTATTTCCAGGCATGCAATTTGACAAGTATGATTATAAATACCTATGTCATTTCTAGAATCTTCTTCAGCTATAGGGGATAAATAATTATAATTATTCATCACAGCCTCCAACAGCTGGTTTCTTCTGATTACGGCTCAAGGTAACAACATAACAATAGAGCTAAAACAACATAACAACTAACTAGGTAACAACATAACAACAGAGGTAAAATAAAGATTGGAATCCAGACTTGGAAGGAAAAGTAGCATTGTTTTTATGTACTGAAAAGAATTACAGGTCTGCCAAATAACTTGTTGGCAGTTGTAAGTTATTTCACAAGTCTATATCCCTTGGCAGCATCTTCAGATGTAAACTACCATATTTACTCATATACCGTACACATTTCCCCCCAAGAAATCAGCCCTCTCCAGCAGGGAAACTAATTTTCTTCACCAAAACTTCACAAAATGGAGGCATAGAGGGACAAAGACGCTGTGCTACAAGACGGCTGTCAGCTTCTCTATCCAAGCCAGGAAGCAGGGGGAAGCACAGACTGGCATAAATACAGCTGCCCTCCAACTGGCGCTAATTTCTGGCAAGTGTTATCCTACAAGGGTATGGGGGAGATGTAGCAACGTAGTGGGTGCATTCCAGAAACAAGGTACATGTCTTATTTGAGGGTATGTGAGAAAATGTGGTATACTTCCACTGAACTATGACAACTTACTCAAATTAAAGAGCTTAACCTAAAAGTCCCTACAATTAAGGAAAGTTTCTAACAACACAAGATAGGATATAGATTCAGTCTTAAAGCAAGCATCAGAAAACTGATATTAAAATGAAATCTGTGTCCTGTTGGTAATCTGTAGTATAAATCAGACTTGCTTTATTCACATATACAACCAATTATCTGAATCTGTAAATTAAGGTGAATTTTGCCTTGTAAATCACCACAATAAGAATGCTACATTTAGAGAATTTCAGAAAAAGGAAAATGGGACTAAATTATACCTTGATTAGTAATTTTATACTTTTCTCAAAAGTTAAACATACCTGTCTGCACAATTAAAAGAAATTGTGTGGATTTTGATAGTTTGTTTCTTCCTAAGCTTTTCGATCTCTTTTAGAACGAGACTGCAACTGGTATCTGGTTTGCCATCAGTCAGAACATACAGTGCTTCTACATCTTGAAAACTGAAAGCTTTCTGAAAAGCAAGAAATGAACTTAAAACACCAAGATATTTAAGACACTTTGAAAACATCATAACTGGGTGCATCTACACATGCAATTAATTTGAAGCAATAAACTTTGTAACTTATTTCTCTGGAGTTTATTGCTCCTGGGCACACCATTGAATGTGCGCCTGGGACTGCCTCATGCAGACCTGGGTCAGAGCAGCCCCAGCTGGCAGAGGGCCCTGGGGGTCAGCCTGCCAGCCCAGGGCTGCTTCCCCCTCCTCAATGTGCTGCGAAGGGGCTGGCTAGGGAAGCCCCCACACTGAAGCACCCTTGTACCCCAGGCAATGAGAGCAGCATCTACACATGTGCTGCTGTGAAGTAAAAAACTCCCCAGCAGATACTACTTGTATTTACAAGTACTACCCTGTTGTGGAGTTATTTAGTTTACTCCAGCCTAATACGGGGTGCAGTGTAGACAAGTGATGTTTACTGTGGGGCTAATTAGTCTACTTCATAGTAAACTTCTCACATAGATGTGCCCACTGAGAGTAAAAATGCTGCTCAAATCATGTTATACTTATAGCAGCTATACTTATGTCGCATGGCATTTAAAGTACAGGAAAATGTCAATACTACATGAGAAAGTATAGCTTAACTCTTGTTTAGATCAGTGGTTCTCAACCTTTTTAGACCCAGCAACTTTTTTGAATGTGGCAGCACCCCTGGTTAAGATCACTGTTGCTCTGTACAGGTGCTGCTCCTGCATCGCATACACAGGCAGACTGGGAAGGGTTGCTCTCTTCCATCATTAGGGTTCTTCAATAAATCTAAAGCAGGCAGAAGAGCCAGCTCATGCTGCAGCCCTTCCTGGCCTTGCCCTGCAGGGTGTCTCCTGAAACAGAGGGCAGCATGGCAGGTAGAACTGTCCCACATGCCTGTTTCTCAGAGAAGCATGGTGGGAACCAGATCAGGAAGGGCTGCAGCACAAGCAGGTGCCATGCTTTGGCATGGGGCCCAATCAGGGTATGCAGGGCTGGGGCAGCATGGGGCCCATCCAGGCATATAGGTCTGGGGCAGCTTGGGGCCTGATTCAGAATGTGGAGATGAGGCAGCACGTAGCAGCATGGGGCCTGTTCTGGGCATGTGGGGCCTGATCCAGGCAGGTGGGGGGCAGAGTGGCACAGGGCCTGATCCAGGTGTGCAGGAACTGACTCCCACACAGGATTGGCCCCAGGCCACTCATCCCACTTGTGGGGTTGAAAGGTTGAGCACCACTTACATAAGGCAAGGAATTCAGGGCAAAGATAACCTTCAGTCCATAATGCACTTAGAAAGAAGTGGGGCAAATCCTGGAGGTGGTGCCCCATATGTGGAGATCCCTTTTTGTGGGAGGTGTCTGGTCATGAAGAGCATGCTGTGTGAATGAGGCCTCAGGCCATTTGGTGTCACCAGCAATGGCACCTCTTGCTCCTTATATTTATGCCTCTATCCTCAGAGGTTGCTTCCTTGAATTAGATTATGTAAGCACGCCTGTTGGGCTGCTTTAGGGGGTAGATGACTTCAGCTGGGCTTCTAGGTCATGCTGAGTTCAAAAGAACATGCCCATTTGAACATGGCAGCTGTTCCAATTCACATGGGCTCTTCTACACCGAAAAATTTTTGTACTGGGACCACATTAAAAAAGCTGAAGTGTGCAAATTTTCCTTAAAAGATACAAATTTGAAAGGAGCAATGTCACCTTCCACTTGAACCATTCCAGCATTCATGGGTTACCAGAAAGCTAGACATGATAATACAAAATTATTTGGAGTTAGGAGTCACTCCTTCAGTTAGAAGTCACTACCTGATTTGTTTTCTGGATATAATACAAGGTCTAAATTCTGTAGTCTTTAGGTGACTCCTTTTTGATCCACTAATTTTAATTCATCAGTCCTAGATAATCTCTCACAAGTGGGGAACTGCAATGATAATTCCAGAAAGGAAACTAAAATGTACAGTTCAAGGGATTGTCTATACTGATACATACTTCCCACTTACTTAAAGTCTTCAAATGGAAACAGTAAGCATGCGTGTGGAAAAAGGCATTGAAAGGGCTCTGACAGAGGCACATTTTATGGCTTCAGGTCCTACTGTTTGGGTCTGCAGGGAAGCAAGAATATGGCACCTTCTCTGGAAGAACCTGCTTGGCCCTTACCCTGCATGCATATTCACAGTTGTGAATATATGGGCTTCCATTTGGAGGAATTAGTTTCTAGTAAGTTACCCTCCTGCCTCTGGTAAGTTACCCTCCTGCCAACAGGTTTTTGGTTGTAACTTCGTTCATCTAAGGACATAGGCAGGCAAGGTTCTTTGGGTAGATGTGATATCTTTTTAGACCAACTGAGTAGTTGGAAAAAAGTTCTTAGCAAACTTTCAGGGGCAATCGCCCTTCTTCATACATAAGGAGTCTCTGCTGTTCTGAGACTCCAAGGAAAGAGAAGCTAAAAGTGTGGTAGGATGTCAGTGAGAATGTAAAGAGGTAGAAATTGGGAAAACAAAAGGTAAAGCAGGAATGGGAGGGGGGGAAAAAGCCACAGGCGAGTAAGGGAGCACTCATGCTGTACTGCCAGGTGCGCCTGTGTGGCTGCACATGCCGCACAGCTTAGAGGGAATGCTGCTCTACAGTGATAGTAATTTCCAGCTATTTCAGTTTTCACAGACAGTCTCTTTTCTACCTTGAATTACTACCATTGTAGAGTCTCCCTTACTCATCTTTTGTTTCCACCCCCCACCCCGCTGTCCGCCCCCCACTGCCTCCCTTCCCTGCTTTACCTCTTGTTTCCCTAATTTCTACCTATTTACATTCTCACTGACATCCTGCCATACTTTTAGCTTCTCTCATTCCTTGGAATCTCAGAATAGCAGATACTTCCTATACCTGGAGAAGGGCAATTGCACCTGAAAGCTTGCTGAGAATTTTTTTCCAACTACTCAGTTGGTCTAATAAAAGATATCACATCTACTCAAAGAACCTTGCCTGCCACTTACCAATGTTGTTTGAATGTATACAAATGGAATGGGAAGGAATTAAGTTAATTCAAAAGCATGAAATATTTCACTTTTCTATTAAACCAAGTACTGATGATGGGCACAAACACTTCTGGAATAAAGACTAGATCCAAATATTGTGACTTAATCCTAGATTTGTCCTATTTTACATAGATATAGGAGTTTTGTTCAGAAATTACACTTGGCCAAATAATGCCCTGGGAGTACCACTGATTATATAGGATAGTGATTTTTACTAATGCAATCTGGTACACAATTAACTAACCTGTAAGGCCTTAAGGATACATGTATTACCATAAGCTTGAAATTTGGACACCCACTGGACAGCATCATGACAAGTTTCATCTGTTGCCTCTACAAGGCACTCCTGCCAAGCCTCTGTATTTTCTGCAAATCTCAGCAGGTTAAATCTGAGAAGACAGATTTCATTCTGTTAAAAAGGACAATATTCAATGCAAGTTTTCAACTTAATACAAAGGGATTGGACAATACATTTACACCAATATAATTTACATCAGTTTTCTGTAACAATGCACATTACAGCAATCTGGGGCAAACAGGTGGGCTGCTATCTGAGAGTAGCTATTAATAGTAGTTCTTATTGCAGTACTTGGTCACTAGACAGTGGGAAAGGAGGTAACAGCCTGTACCCCAGGTGCCCCAGATTGCTTTGGATATGACACATATACTAGTGTAACTTGCACCAACAGTTTTACCCCTAATTTTTATAACAGCAATTCTACATCAGATTCAGATTAGTTACAGTGGTGAAGGGCTATTTATTCTGTGCCTGCTCCTTACTTACTGTAATGTAAATGTGTCTTATGCCTTTGCTGAGATTCACTGTATGTTCTTGGATAAGAAACCTAGGGCCGTGGCTGACGCTGCATTTATAGTGCAGTTAAATGTGTTTGCTGTGCCCTAAATTGTAACATGGTATATTCAGCCAATTTATGGCACAAAAGAGAAAACCATAGAGATGGCATAAAGATGTTCCACATTTAATGTTTGAAGTTGTTTAATGTAGAACATCCTTGTGGCTGGTTTGTTTCATGCTTTAATTTGAACATGTGGCAAGATCCAGGGCTACCCTGGGTCCCATCCTGACAATCAGCTGATTGTGGGAATGAGACACAAGGATGGGGCTGTTTGTGGGGATGGGATACAGTCACCTGAGCTAGAACCTGGGGCTTCTCTCTGCTGATCATCAGCACTGGGAAGGAGGCAGCCCTGAGTCCCAGACCAGACTGCCCCTACCCAATACCCGGGGGCAACCCCAGGTCCCATTGAAAGGTGTACTGGGTCCTCAAACCCATTGAAAAGTGTGCCTGTGCAGCCTGGTGTGGAGGAACCAGCTCCCCCATGCTGGCATGAACCGTCATTGCTGGCCTGCAGGGTCAGTATATAGGACTGGGCAATTGCAATCCAAGGAATTTTATCCCTGATCGCAAAAATCATGTGTCCTGCCATGTAGGTCTGGCACAGCAGGGTGCACTGTTCTTGGTATCAGGCACAAAATTGCTCAGATGCTACTCATGCATTTATATTAATGTCTGCCAGGGGCCTAAACTTCTGTCTGATTTTCCATCACCTAAAAAACTGATACAAACAAACTATACATGTTACATGTATATGGTTACAAAAAAACTATATATCCTTCCTCATAGCCTTTATATTATTTTTGGTTTTGTTTCTAAGCATTTTAGGGTAGGTGTCATCCAACACTGTGTGTTTGCAAAATGCCTAGCGCAGCAGGGTTCTAATCACAGCTGTTCATACCTGGCATCATTCTTTCTTAGCTGTTCCCAGATGAGAGAGGTAAGCTCTTGAGTAACTTGTTGTAAATAAGGATCCGTGGAACCAGACGTATCAATCAAAATGCAGACTTTTGTCTCCAAAATGGTGCCAAATAATCTCCGGCTTCCTAATCCAGAATGTGAGGTTTAGTAAATATCAACTCATGGCCATGTATTATACCATATACCATTTTAGCTGAGCTTGTCAGTACAACTTTCAGCACATGGAAGTTTTGTAGAGTACAGGACAAATTTCCTCACGTAAATACTTCATATGCAAGGAGATTAGGTGAATAAAGAATCAGAAACGAGACAGAGTCTTCTGTTAGTTCAAAACCAGCTCTAATGAATACTAATAATTGATTGGTTTAATGGTTTATATAAAAAATTATTTCAACACAATCTTGCTATTTAGAGAACAGGTGTTTATTTCACAATAGGAGTCTGTTAGCAACTGACAAGACAAATAATTAATCAGCATGGCAATGAATCATCCTTTCATCGATACAAAGAGCCCTCCATGTAGGGACTGAAGCACATTGCCAGCAGTGGAGGTAAGAAAATGTCCACTTCTGTAGCCAGTACCTTACATATTTTACTGATAAAGGACTCCTTTTTCCGGGACATTAACCTGGTATTCTTCACACACTGATCAAGCTGGACTGAACTAGTGGATTCTGCTGGCTCTGGTATGACAGATGAGCAATTTTACATTAATATTTCCCCTGCATTTTCAATAAGATGGGTATTTTTTTCTTGACAATTGCTAGCAGCACTATAGAACTGTAAGGTGGAAAATAGGTTGTTTTGGCAGCTGAAGAAGGGCAGCAAAGACTTGTGGCAAAACAGGCCATGTGGACTTTGGGATAACGAGGTTAAATAGATGTTTCTATTAAAATGATTAGAAGAGAAATAATTAATGTTGACTCTTAACCTGTGACTTTTAACACTTTAACCTCACTGGACATTCCACTGATGACCTTAGAATAGCTGTATTTAAACAAAGGGATTTAAAAAATAAATTTAAACTTGGAATTGTAATCTACAGATTGTGTTAAGTGTGCTCCAAACAGGGACTACGAATTCTTATGCCATTACCTAGATTAGCTTTTATGTCCCTATGCTTTGTTGTCCTCTCCAACCAGTCTGCCTCTCTTAGCACTACCTTCTCTTCTTCCTCCCCCTCTTGCCCCTCCTTTCCTGTCTTTTATATTTAAACTCCTTTTATTTAATAGCCTGCTCTTTGCACGTCCTTTCATAGCATCTGATGAAGTGAGATGTGGGCTCCCAAAATACATTTCTGATTCAGTTAGTCTCTGGGGTGCACCTCTGCCCTACCTTCTGCATGACAGTGTTAACACCATACCAAGTTTAATGTGGCCACCCAAAGTTACTGTTTCAAACAGTCTGTAGACTTCAGAAGAAAATACTGCATTTCAAGTTGCTTCATGTTTCAAGGTTGTTTTCTTTTTTTGGGGGTGGGTGGGTTGTTTGTTTGTTTTGTTTGTTTGTTTTTTTTTACAGCCATGAGCTTACTATTATAATTAAAAAAAAAAGGGAAAACTAGGGACTTTGAAGCATAATTCTGCAGCAAAGTAGAAAACCACTAGTATTTTGCTCTGCAGCAAATTCTGCAGGTAAAGAAACACAGAAAAATAAGTCGAGGTGACTAGCCATGTTAGGCACAAGGTAGGGCTGGGTGATATATAGAGACATGAGCTTTTGTAGGCAACAGCTTATTTCACTGATAGCACCTGATGAAGTAGGCTGTTGCTTACTAAAGCTCATGCCTCTCTGAACCAGTTAAGTTTCTATGGGACACCTGCTGTACCTTCTGCATGGAAAAATAAGCACACTAGCATTTTTTTTAAGAACCTAACATTTGATGTCACTTAAATGTGTGCCAGTGGAAATATAAGGCATAAAGATGGATTTTATTTATTTTTGAAATACATTTGCATAGGTTTGACATATAGCCTACCTGAAAGAAGCCACTGTATTCTTTGTACATAGCGCTGTAGCACCCTCTCCAGTTGTTCAACATACTCTTCCAGTTCCTTAGGTTGAAGCTGTAGGTGTCTCACAGTACCCTATAAAAAGTCATGCTGTTTCTCAAAAATTCTAGGAACCACGGAAGTACTGCTGCAGAGAGACGCAAATGGCTAGAACAGTGATACACAGGAACTCCTGTACCACTTCAGTTGTTGTAGAATATGTGGCTTGACCAAATTTGGAAAATCTGGTGCTGGCCTGAGGAGGGTGCATGTGGCAATAAAATGATAGAATCTGTGTGGGTACATTTGTGTATTGTGATTTTGATGGTGGTGGCTTTGCTAGGCAATAAACTAACAATCAGTATCTTGAACTACACTACTATGGCTTTCTCAATATTTCTGCCCAATCTATGTTTTGAGTAACAGTGCAGAACTGTTTACAGCCAGAACCAAATGAGCAATATGCCAAATCCATCAGTTACTATTCACACACAACTTATATCAACTGCACTGTTATTTCTGCTTGATAGATTGGGCCTTTACTTTTTTCCTGCATGTTGTATGGGTATAGGAGATAACAGACTGTTTTTGCCTAAGTGCACAAATGGGTATACTGAATATTTTCACAATAAATTATAACTCTTGCCCCCAAGATAGTTTCTTATCATCAGCTTAAAGGTGGTAAGAAGGTTCACTGCTGACAAAAGTAGTAACCAAGAGTATCTATACCTGTGCTCGGGTGTAGGGAGGTGGCATTTTAATTAGAGTGGCTCTCAAACAGCCACTCTAATTAAAATGCCACAACATCATGTGTTTTCAGCATCCTATATTTCAAATGGCTATGGGGGTGCTTCAACGAGTTTTAGTTAAAGCGCTCCCACCACCATTTTGAAATGTGGGATGCTGAATATACGTGATGTTGCAGCACGTTGAATAGTTCTAATTAGAATGCTCCAGCAGACTGGCTTAATTGAATATGTTGGAGCATGTGTATAGGTACCCCAAGAGGCTGAGCTTAACATTGGTTTAGTACCACTGTGTGTAGTGTTAGATAATTCAAAGCTACATTAAAATATGTACCTCAGATACGGTGGTTTGTCATAGCTGTGCAAACGTACCTTGATTTCTACACTAGGGAAGATGGTACAGTATCTTGCTGATACTTTCTTGTGTAAAGATTCCACCATTTTCTTCTGGTGTAAACACTCAGGACCAAACATAATTCTGGGCAACTCCAGCTTTAGCTTTTTCAGACCATGCTTGCTCAACCACTTTTAAGAACAAAAAAGCAAAACAAAATTTAAAAAAAATCTCCTGAATGTACTATTTACTATACATGAAAGCAAATATTCAAATTACACTTAAAATTACTATGAATTGTATAAAAATAACCACAGAAATTTTAATATTGATTTCTGTTAGTGGTTTAATAGATGTAATTAGCAAACAACATGATACCTCTTTGCTTGAACACATTTCCTCTTCCTTTGGCAAAGCAGCAAAAGGAACAGATCTCCTCACAGCCTTTGTCTTGGGATACTTTCTGTAAACTGCACCTAGAAAGAAAAGAAATAAGTTAAGATTAGATATTCTGGGTAAAGTGTAGTTTATAAGTTCAGGAGCCTTGCCTTGGACTTGAAGTGGAGAATAAATTTCACTCTCTTTCTCTCTCCTTAGCAGATCAGTTTAAATTTCTTTAAAAGAAATTTAACTCCTTCAAACTGATATTCACTGCGAAGCATTCAGATTCCAATTTCTCTGCTTGGGCCCACAGCAAGACAATACTTTTTACTCACTTTGCTTTTGATCAGATTGTCTCAAAGCACTGTACAAGGGCGGGTGATTGTCATACCATTCAGTTTACAGAGGGTATAACGAGGTTGAGTGAAGTTAAATTGATTTGCCCAAGATTAAATAAGTCATTCTAAAAGCCTAAGAAAAAAAAACTCGTTTTTTGTTCATCATTTGATAAAACTATATTCCATTCATTTCCCCTCCAAATTCCATTCTAGCCAGAATGATAAGTTTTCTCATCTTTATTGACTTAATAGATAAGGCTGCAGACTTGGAAAAGCCCCAAAAATGGTGTTTTACTTTAAACTTGGTGTGCTCCCATCCTGAGTCCAGGACATGCCCAGAACAGTCAGCGTGTTAGCTGCACCCAGCTTTCCCAAAGTCTGTATAGATTGGGCACTTTAGTGAGGCTTTTTTGGCACTTTTATCTAATAATCTATCGAATCGGCTTCAGTTAAAAGGTCCAAAAACCTCACTGAAGCACCCGATCTACACAGACACTGTGGGGAGCTGGATAGAAGTACTGCACTGCTGCTTCCAGTAAAGTGCATTCTTTTTCCCACATCTGTCAGTGCCCTCAATGGTTTGTACTGAGAGCTGCTGACAGTTTTAGCTTTACATCCTTAGAGCACTTACCCACATTTTTTCCTTTGTCAAGATAAAATACTGAGATAGAGATCTCTGGCTGTTTCCTTGATTTATGCTTTTTCTTTTGACCAGCTTGAGACCATTCTTTTAATGGCTGAGCTAAATTACAAAGAGCAAATGTTTGTTTCAGATAGGACAATCATTCTCTTTCGCCATGTTACTCAACCCTTCTCTTTAGTTCATATTTTTATATTGTATTACAGATTAAAACACTTAAAAAGGATGGTTCACATTATTATATCATACCATATACTATACTACATTATACTATCTATATGCAAATGAGAACCAACAAGCTTAGACATTTACAAATTAACAGCAGATGGAATATCGCACGCAGTCTGAAGAGATTTATATGTTTGGAGATTAGAGGCTGCCTTATACGTGGGGGAAGCTAAGTCATAATACACATTGCACTTATTTTTTAATTAGTTACATTTGTCTCACAAAGTGATAACAAGTATAGGCTTTAAGACCAATTTTTTGGAGATAAAAACTAGAATTTAATGAATATTTTTCTCCAGATGTTAGCATTGTCTTTGGATTAAAATATACATGAAGTTTCACTAATCTTTCTAATGCCATGTTAAAATGATGTTGCAGCCATGAAAGTCCAGGAATTACGTGAGGCAAGGATTTCTTCTTTGGAAATATATCTATGGTTGGAATAATGTTAGGGCTGTGCGAAATGGGTGTGTTACGATTCAGTTTTGGATCCAGCTGTTTCAGAGGACAGTGATTTGTTTTGGTGTTTCGGATCACTGGCCTATTTCGTTTCGTCCGAATCTCCTCCAAATCTGTTTTGAACGGGCTGCAAGGGAAGCTTCATACAGCCCTACCCAGCCAGGCAGGGCTTGGAGACGGGCTGCAGGGCCCCAGGATGGGGCCGTGGGTGGCTCGTCCAGGGGAGGGGGAACGGCAAGCAGCCCTTCCGGTCCCTGCCGTGTGACTCGGCACTGCAGGGAGAAGAAATCTCTTCAATCACCACTGCCCACCCTGCGCAGCCCTGGCTCCACAGGGGGCAGAGATCCGCACCAGGGTCTCCTTGCTGCCACTGCTCACTCCGCGCTACCCCGGTGATGTGGGGCTCTGTGGGGCGGGCAGCGGTGGTGAGGAGACCCTGGCATGGATCTCTGCTCCCTGAGAAGCCAGGTTGTGCAGCAGGGATTCCCCAGCCCCTGGTTCAATTCCCTAGCTCTCTGATCATTCCCCCAGCTCTTCCTGTGGGGCGTGGGCCCCCAGATCTGTGCGCTGGGTTTCAGCAGGCTGCTGCTGCAGGCCAGGGCCAGCGGCAACACTGCAGTCTTCCTGGTGCTCAGTGTGGGCTGTGCCAAGCAGATGCTGCTGACCCCAGCCTGAAGCAGCAGCCTGCTGAAACCTCACACACAGATCAAGGGCCCAGGCTCCCCAGGAAGATCTGGGGAAATGATCAAAGAGCTAGGGGACATGATCACAGAGCTGGGGAATCGAACCAGGAGCTAGATGTCAATATCAGAGCAGTCCTTCCCCCACTTCTTCTTAGTTTTTGTTTCCCTGCAAGCCTGGCTCCAAAATGCTGAAATTCTCCAAAACACTTCCGAAACATTTTGGAGCCTTCCAATTCGTTTAGGAGCTGTTTCAAAGCCTTCCGTTTTGATTTGGATTTGGTGTTTTGGATGCCAAAATGGCCCAAAATGAAACGGTTGCCAAAATTTCACACAGCCCTAGACAGTATCATCCAAAAAATTCCTTGCCTCTTGCATAATCTTTTTAAGGGTCATATTCCAATGTCCTTACTCATGTTGTATATACATGATTCGTGGCCATGATTTGGTTAAGAAATGAAGCACAGGCCTCCAGGTAAGTTCTACTGGTGTCTGTGGTACTACATAACAAGTAAGAAATCTTGTCCTATGTCTGCAGTGCTCATTTCCACATACTCAGCTTTCTCTGATAAAATCAGATAAGAGCATTTTTTTTTCACAAAATGTCCTAGTTTTCTCAGCGTTCAAGGCCATGTCTACAGGCCTCTCTCTTCACCTAGGTGGACTACAAGTGTGAAGGCAAAATTTCCTCAATGGGTAAGAGTATGAAAGAAAAATAGAAGAAATGTCATAAAATGACTGCCAATGAGTGAAAAGAAGAGACAATAACCCGATGACCAGTATTTTGGATGGTCCACTAATGGTTTTGGTGGCCCGCTGATCAAGTTAACCCAGGGCAATTTTGCTGTCTACTAGCTGGTTCTGGTCTCTTTTTTCTCCTATTTCAAAGCTTAAGCAGGAAAAAGATGGTGTGTTAGCTAAAGATTAGACTCTTGCCCTGCTCTGTGCAGCTATAACTCTGGAAAAATCTTTTTTCTTCTTTATGCCTTTCTAAAACAAGGTGTGCATTATATTCTAGGATGTGCTGCATGCAAAAAAAAAAAAAAAAAATGGTACTCCCCATGGACTGATGCAGCATGTAGGGTGGCAGGAACTGCTAACACTACCCACTTTGCTTCAGGGGGCTAAGTGTGGAGCAGCAGAAGGGCTGGGAGGCAGACCTGGCAAACCACATGGCCAGCCAAGCTCATGAGGAAAAAGCCCAATCAGCCTGAAACTTTAAAAGGGAGTACTGGCACCCCCAGAACATAACACTCAAAGGTATTCTTTGGCATAGCCCATCAGTGAGGGCTAAGAGTTGGTGGAAAGGGGTGGTTTTTGTTTTAACTGAGCAATGTACTTTCTTGTAGGGAAGTGGGCAACTAATTGTTTAGGAGAAAACCAGAGCCCCCTTTTGAGACAAGAGGTTACAGATTTCAAGGGACAGTAAGGGGGTGGGAAGACTCTAATGCATTTAAGGCAGGGGAGTGGGAGTGGATAGGGATGTTAAGGAAAATGGGTGGGGAGAAATTATTTCTCATTGACTGTGGGCTGAAAAAGAGGTTAGGTTGGGCAGGGTGGGGAAAGCTCTACTTAATCAAAGGCTGGAGGAACGGCAGTGCATGGGCAGTGGAGTGGTGGTTTCCTTCTGAATAGGATTTTTTTCTCTGGAAGGAAAGAGGAGTTTGTTCTTATTTTAACATTTTCTTTTCTTTCTACAAGTCTCATTTCTCTTCTATTGTAAGCCACTCCAAGCATTTTTGGGAAGGGCTGTATATCAATCAATCAATCAATCAATCAATCAATCAAGTCTTAGTTTGAGAAGAACTGTAATGTTTATATTAAACTGGTTAAGAAGTGTATGGGTAAAAATGGACATTCTAAACTAATTTAAGAGAATTAACAAACAAAACAATGAACTTCTTCTGTACATACATGGTGGAATTTCTGCCTTTGCACTCGTTGGACGCCATGTCAGAGCTCTTATGGCAGCATTTTTCTCTCCATCACAGTTGTCTCTAGTATTCTAAAAGTACAGATAATCTGTGAAGTTTTTTAATCCTTGAAGTCAGCTGACAGCAACCTCCTACAAATACCATCATTATACAAAATCACTTAGCAAAAACACGTGGGCCATTGTTTTCTGGAGTTGCTTCCCAGCTCTGAAACTCTCTCTTGAGGCTTGTCAGAATTGGACCCTGGACATCTTTCAGAAGCACTGTAAGAACTTCCTACCTGGGCAGGCATTTACCAAACAAAGCTAGGATGAAATACTGATTAGGGGAACTCTGTTTTATTTTGATATTCTAGTTTACTTTTAAGTTGGTTTTGTTTTCTTGGTACTCTCCTGTTTTTATTCTGTTTTCTTACTGTAAGCTGTCCTGAGCCCTTGTTGTGAAGGGTGGCATATAAATCACGCAAACAAACACATACATGCCTACACACACATATGCATAACTAGGAAGATTTCTTGTGCCCCTATGCAGGTTTCGCTACACTTGTCTATTTCACAAGACTGAATTAATAAATTAGGCACTGTTAATATTTACACTGCATTTTGACTGTGAAGTGCAATGTAAGTGCTGAGTACTATATTATGCTAAAAAGATACTCCTGAAGTTTTCGACCAACAAACTTTTCTCTTCTCAAGAGCAGCATCTGAGCGTGTCAGGGCCTCTGGTCAGTGAGACCCAGTTGGACTGAGCTCTTGAGTTTCCACATCTGACCTTGATCCTAGGCCAGCAGTTTTTAAACTTTTTGAGCTGAGCCCTGCTTTGAGTTACAATTTTGTTTGCTTGGATTTTCCTGGTTTCTGATTTCAGCTTGCACCTTCTTGCAGCTTCTTACCTCAGATCTCCCTCTCAGCTCTCCTGGGACCTGGTCCCATGTTTTCTTCACTCTGCTGATCCAGACCCCAACCTGATGCCCTGGTAACCTGTATCTCCATCTACCCGACTTCCTGATTGCCCTTCAGCATGTACTACCTGCAGGCAAAGCCATCTACGTCCCAGCTGAACCCTCAGTGTGGGATCAATTACTAAAAAATGTAACCTTAATTGTGAATAATAAATAGAATCAAACCATTCTAGCCAGTGTGACAGCTGTGGCTTTAGGAGACGGTAGTTTCTGGGGTCTGCTTTTCTCCTTTTTCAAGAGCATCTTTAAGTCTTCTTCTGGGATAAACTGATTAGGAAACTTACTTCCTGAACACTGCTTTAAGGATTCCACCAATAAGGCACACTGGAATAAAAATTCTGATTATTGCTATGTTTAATATGGCATTTGCACTTTAAATCAACAACATTTTATGCAGACAACTTGTTACGTACTTACAGTAACACCTACAGGTCTTGCTGTGGGACCCCACCATGCCAAGCACTTCACAAACAATTAGGAATAACATCACTGCCCTGAGGACTAACTCAAGCTAATTAAGGACAAGTAGAGATGTCTTCACTAATATTTAGGTTCTGACTTGAGTTCATCTGCAAGGGCCCAAAGCCTGTGATGCTTTCCTTCCCCAAAGCTGTCCACGTTGCACTTCATATTTCCAGAAGTTGACCACAGGATGAATTCCAGGCTCCTCTGTACCATGAAAAACAGTCTTTCTAGAAACTAGTAGAGATTCTAGTTATCTCTAATCATTGGTCCTGAGCCTGGAAGTAATTGCACCCTGTATGTAACTGCATAAAAATATGTATATTTTTTTTAACTGGAGCTGGTACATATTCCCTGGCATATTCCTTTTACACATTCACCATAATATGGCCAATCTTACTGACAATAAGCTAGGAAGTCAAGCTTGTTGTGGCAGTTGCTAAATGCTGCATAGATTTCAAGGAAAGGGTGGCTCAACAGGGAACAATGGCCATAAGCTACTGGAGAGAAGGTTTAGACTGGACGTCAGAAAAAAGTTCTTCACAGTAAGGGTTGCCAGGATCTGGAATGGGCTTCCAAGGGAGGTGGTGCTCGACTCATCCTTGGGGATCTTCAAGAGGAGACTGGACAGGCACCTGGCTGGGTTCACATAACCCCAGGTTTGGTGACCCTTTTCTTGCCTGCCAGGGGCAGGGGGCCGGACTATATGGCCCACTGAGGTCCCTTCCGACCCTGGAATCTATGAATCTATGAAATAGCAAACAGTTAAATATAAAACTTAGTTTTCGCACGCTACAGAGGAGGTAGGTGAAAAGGAATTGTGGGAGTGCTGCTGGTGGACCTACTGTGAGAAGGCTGGTCTCTTCTGAACAAACATCAGTGTGGTGGAGAACTAGTAAGTGAATGGTGCCTTGAATTCTAATCCTAACATCAGGGGTCATGCTTAGAAAGGGGTTATATCTGAAAGAAAACTCAAACCAAAGCCTAACTATAGATGAAGTCATCCCCTAGGGGTCTATAACAAAAAAATAGAAAGGAGTAGAAAAGAGAGGATGAAGCAAATATGCTCAGAAAATATGTTTTAAAAGTGTAGGAACCATGAAAAAGCACAAAAACAGCCAGTCAGTTAAAAAAAAAAGGGAGCTGCAAACAGAAAATGGTAGGAAGCCCTGGCATGCTGAAGCACGGGGGAGAGGGGTGGAGATTTTTGTGGAGAAGTGTGGTGGGCCCTGCCATGTCTTTGACTGATTGGTTGAGGGGCCCTGGAAGTCTCGCCCTAGGGACGGGCAGAACTTCTGGGGCCCTTTGACCAACTGTGGGGGAGGAGTAGGCCTACCATGCTCCACTGTGAAAATGACGACTGGTGCTGCTCTTTGACCATGAAATTGGGGGGCAGCTACCCCAAATTCGATTAGGGTCCCTAATCTACCTGACTTTTAGCAATGGAATGCCTTATATGCATTCACCTTAGCTACAAAGTTATCAAACTAAACCTATCTTCTTAATGTATGCATATATTAAAAACTCAGATTTCAAATTACTATATCCTAGTGGTCCCCCTGGCCATGCAACATTAATCTGGATTCTGAGATTTAATTTTTACATTTTTGTATAACATATAGAGGCCTCATAATGCCAAATGCTGTACAAACACATAGTAAGATACAGACTCTACCACCAAATGCTTACAGTCTAAATGGACAAGACAGACAAAGAAAGGGAGTGTAAACAAAGGCAAAAGAATGCTAAAACGACTTGCCCAGTGTCACAAAGCAAAATAACGAATGAGCTGAGAGTGAAATCCAGTCTCTTGATTCCCTGTTCACTGTCTTCTTTGCTCGACTACAGGTCAAAGCTCTGTCCATTTTCTGGATCATCACTACTAATAAAGATCCTTTGGCCCAAACTATGCCCAGAGCTATGGCTGCTATTGCTATATATCAGGGGTGGGCAATTATTTGGGCCTGAGTGCCACATAGGGAGCTCTGGTGAGCTGTCAGCCAAATAGTAAGCAGGCAAAACTGTATAGTGTGCGGGCAGTAGCCTTACCTATGCTTACTAATTAGTGACTTAACTGACTTTGTGTAATTTATATATTGCAATCATATAACTGTATATATAGTGACCACAAAGTGATAAAGAAAAGATCCTCCTTTTTGGAAACTGCAATTTCACAATGGCACACATTTTAGCTTCAGTGAGCTTTTGAAAATTAGTAAGAATTAAAGATCACTTTCAGGATTACTGGAACTGGTTTAAGCTGATTCTCAAGGGTACCAGAAAGACAAAAAATTGAAGCTGGCAAATCAGAAGATGCTTGTTAGTGTTGATAGTACACATATATGGGATTGATTAAAGGGAAAACTGAAGAATACAGAGAACCCCAGAAAGGACCTGCTGCCAACATTTCATATGCTGGACTTTCCAGCAGAGACTTGTACTTTGCTGTAACAGGAAGCTGGGAAGGCAACAGAATAAGCATGTGCCTTGTGATCTGGTGAAATCAGTAAACGTCAGGCTATAAACTTGGCTTCCACCTCTTATTAGTGACCAGCTCACCAATGTAACTGTACTATAACTATCATTTAAATTATGCCTTAGCCATCTCACAAAGGATTCTGATTGTACAGTTAGCTACTGGACACTGTCAGCTGAACAAATACGGTAATTATTTTCTAAAGAAAATTTGAAATAGTAGTTTTTTAAAGCATACCTTTTGGGAGTAGTTGACTGCTTTTTCCATTTCAGACATAATAATGCTGATATCATCACTTTCATAAATGCCTGGTAATCAAATACATTTTGTCAATAGATAACTCTCTTTAAAAGAGAATGTAGAACTTGTAGACCATGCCAAAAATAAACCAGAGAACAGAGAGAAAGTGTCTGTCAGGCCTGCAGCCTTGAAACCAGAACCTTAACCTAACTAGCATGATCACCTACCCCAACCTGCCACCCTACTGTTATTTCCAAAGGCTAGATGAGGCCTTCTTAAAGTCTCCATCAATGCCTGAGTCTCCATTCATTCCCTAATACCTTAGTGCAGAGGTGGGCAAAATACGGCCCGTGGGCAGATGTGGCCCGTGAGGCTATTTTATCTAGCCTGCGGGGCCCCTAAAAAATGTAGAAAATTAATATTTCTCTGCCCTTGGTTCCTGTCAAAAATGACAGGAACCAATAGCAGTAGGACCCAGGGGAACCCCAGCAGGCTCCAACAACAGCAGGGAGGCTCAGCCCTGCCCCCCAGACAGAAGCTCAAGCTGGGGCTTCTGGCCTGGGAGCATGTGGCTGCTGTGCACCAGAACCGCAGGTAAGGGCAAGGGCAGGGGGGACCCTGGGCAGAGAAGGAGTGCAGGGGGGGAGGGGAGGGGGAAGGGCCCTTCCCTGCCCACGCCCGGTGCCCCATACTGCAGCTGCTCGCAGCCCGTGTGGGGCTGCCTGTGCCTGCTCTGGACAGCCCCGCGTGGGCTGCGAGCGGCTGCAGCAGGGAGCGCCGGCCATGGGGCGGGCAAGGGGCTGCTTTTCCCAGCGTTCAGCACCAGCTTCTTCCCCGCCAGCAAGGAGGGGGTCAGGGCTGTGCGCTGCCCCCCGCCTGTATCATGAGGCTGGGGGGGCACTGGGTGTGAGTGGGTGGGGAGCCAGTGGGAGCACAGGGCCTGCACGGGTGCCCCGGGGTCAGTGCCGGCGGGGCCCAGAGCAGGGTGGCAGGAGCGTGGGGTCTCAGCTGGCAGGGGCTCTATGGAGCTGGGCCAGCTCCCCCCTCTCCCTGCTGGTGCAGCCCAGCCCAGCTTCACAGACCCCTGCCAGCCTGTGTCCCGCTTTGGGCCCACTGGTGCTGGCCCTGGGATATTGGTCCCAAGACATTGGGACACTGGTCCCAAGACTGGTCCTTGCCAAAACTGGGTAAGTGGCCCTCCCCCCGAAATAACTGCCTGCCCCTGCCTTAGTGACTGGATCTTGTCACCTGACCCTCCACTTCCATTATGTAAGAGAAGGGAATGGAACAAGAAGTATCCAGGCAACAGGGTTGCCACACCTCTGGTAACTGCTTGCTTTCTGACCTGGTTTCCCAACTCAGTTTACTTGTGGACTTCACCCTCTTTTTGACCTACTGGTTTTCTGGCTTAGGTCACTCATAGTCTTCACTCACCTCTTGACTTCCCGGTTTTCTGATCTGGCTTGTCCCTGGACTCTGACTGCTCTCTCTGACTGGTTTGTACCTAAATACAGCAGTCTTGATGCCTTGTTGGCCCTCAGGTCTGGCCACCACTTCCTGGCACTGACAGGGTCAAACTTGTACTTCTTCATGGGCTAAACACAACCTGGGTCCCACTATATCAGTAATTAAAACTAAATGTTTATCTTTACAAATGCCTATCAAAAGTTAATTCTTGTAAATATGTAGTTCTTACTAAGCTCTAAAATAATGAAGTAACCCTGCATTATTGTTAAATATTTATACCATAGTACACCTAAGTGCCATGACCAGCACAGGCCTTCGTGTATGCCAGTGCCAGCATGTTATGGGATCACAATGTAAAAAGGAAACTACATGCATTTGGGAACCACAGCATGCAATCAGGGGTTACAGGCTTCTTATAGATGAAAATGTAACAAGAGGAAAGTTTTTAAAAAAATACCTGTTTCTCCAAACCAATGAAACCTTCCATTAGCAGCACGTACTATTTCTTTAAAAATGCTAGCAGTTTCGTTTGGACTTGCATAGCGGGCCGGAATAATGCTGCTGTTGTCCAAGTCCCCTGTTATATTGAATAGACAGACATGAAGCTGCAGATCACAACCACCACAGACCTCAGCCACATAAGCACTCACAGCGTGCTGCAAAGCAAAAAGAAAAACTGCCAAGTACTTCAAAGGTATTTCTAATTGTTCTGAGGCTTATGTATACCCTACTATTAAAAGTTGCAGTTGTAGGATGGGGAGACCTACCCAAGCTGTATTAAACTTGGGTATCTGAGGTAGAAGCAGCAGTAAAAATGTGGTGGCACAGGTTTCAACTTGGCTACCTAAATAAATAATCACGTTGGCTTGTGTTGATCTACACATGCTACAGTCGCAACTCTGTGGTAGCACTGACACAGGCACGGACTTGCAGGACCAATTCCTCAACTGACTCAGCTCCACTGAAAGCACTGGAGCTAAGCTGATCCCAGCTCAGGTGAGCCTGCCCCCAAGATCTTACGTCTGTGTAAATACAACCTAACGTTAGCTACAAGCCTGAACAGAAATGTTTTCTTACTGCCTAAATACCCTCCTATCTGGAAAAGGATGTGGTGACTGACTGAAGGGGGACTGAACTGTTGCCCTCCCTTAAAAAGGAACTGGTGGTCCCATGTGAGAGAAGGGTAGGCTAGGAGGAATTGCCATAAAGTGGTAGGAATTGAAAAGGGTGATTCTACTATCATGAGGAAAGGGAGCTGATGAAAGCTAACACCTTCTGAGAGATTCTATAACCACTCCCCCAAAGATTCTGAGATTCATCTGTCACCATTTCCTAAACAGCGAATTAAACATCAAGACCTAAGCTCAGATCCTGGCATTGATGCTAGGTTTAGCTGTAATAGAAATATTCTACCCCCAAACTATTGTAGGCAGCTGAAACAAGCTTGAAATTAATCCTGGAAAACGCATTCAGTGTTTCAAATTTTGTAATGACACTTACCATCTCCTGGTCAGGAACTCCGGTGGTAAGCACATAAATGCCTTGAGATCCATGTTCATCTTTATCTTTGAAGTCTACTTCTGTTGCTCTTCTGAGAGCACTCATAAAATTCCTACTGCCTTTGCATTGTAGGCTCAATATCCATCTACATAGAAAGTTTTACTTATTATCACAATGCAAAATGTATGATGATGATAATAATAATAATGCAATGGAAAATCTCCACTACTGGAAAACAATTAGAGTAACCTGAACCAGCTGCCTCAAGTAAAGCCTCATTGTGATACCCTGGACTCAAGTATCTGCTTTTGAACCCTGTCTACAATGGCCCAAGTGATCTAGCTTAATTTTTGTACTACAGCTACCATAAACTATGATAAAGGTTAAGGCGCAGCATTACGGTGGGACTATTAGTAAATCACATTATGCGAGAAAGCTGGAATGCGAGACTTATGAGCTTACGAGTCTACTCTCACATATTAACAGAACTGTTTGCTAAATTGTAACTGATTTCACCCATACAGGCTCACAGGCATCACTGACAACATTCTCTGGCTTGCACAGCTTTTGGAACTGGTGGTAGCATATGGGAAAAAATTCAGATATGCCCTCAGACCTCAAGTCAAATGTGAAGGGGTGGCAGTTTTTAAATAACAAATTTCTACTTGTTAACATAGCACATATATGAAACTAAGCATTAATCCCTCTGATGTTGTTCTCGTGGAAGTACCAGACAAACTATAGAACAGTATACACAGCTGCTGGTTTTATAGCATAATAAACTTTTAAAACCTGCAGATTTGTTCATTGCTTTGGGTCCTAAGATACATCTACACCTGCATTTTCACTTAATTCATAAATGTTAACAAATTATCATCTGATCATACCTCCAGGCACTTTGCAAGTTATCTGGAACTGAAGGAACCATTTCTGGTTTCCAAGCCGTAATATCACTTCCGAAGCTTCCAGAGAAATAAAACAGCAATTCATTTTCAGATATTGCTTTACTGCATGCAAATGTATACATTCCTTGAAAAAAACTTGACTTCTGGAACTAGAAGCATCACTCAAATGTCCATTTGTGTTTCAAATCATAGACCTTTTCAAGAAGGAGTCTGCAGCAGACTAAGATGCCCAGATTTGAATTTGGAACTGCTCTGAATACTGCAGTAGGCATAGCAGTCATTTTGGATTCTACAAAGTGGACTAAATTATGCAGCATAAATATAACAGAGTAAATGATGGTCCCTAATTACCAGTTTGGCCACTGCTCACTCTAGCCATACACAATGGGGAGAAGGGAAAATATGTATGGCTTTTAAAGGTTATTCTTAGAATGACTTAACCAAAAACTAAATAAATTAAATACTGAAAAAATATAACCATATAAGATCAGACTAATGCTCCATAGTAGATACAATATTTTATGTCCATTTTCTAGTTACCTACCAGCATTCTTCTTATCCACAATGTTACACATATTGCTTAAAAATATACTTTTAACAGCTACTTACGCAATAATATTGAAGCAGTCCTTGTTTGACATTTGTTCCTCAAGCAAAAGTCGCAAGGAATGTTGGATGTAGATGATATACAAGGAATTTATTACTGACATATCGACTAGTATAACAACCCTACACAAGAAATGAAAAAAGAACTTAATCTCAGACAATATTCTCCCTCTCTCTCCATTTTTATCTTTTAGTCACCTCAATACCCAGTCAAATATCAATTATTCATGTATTAAAGCTATAAATAACTTTCAGGTAGCAAAAGAAAGTAAAAAACAAATGTAAGCTGAGATTTTACTTTTACATGGAAATAATACCCATTCAGGTAATATGGTATGTTTCCCAGGCTATAGCAACTCCAGGATGTGGATACATGAAGGGCTGTTTTGGTTCGTGGCCTCACCCCCCCCACCCCCAAAAAAACCCACCAAAAAACCAACAACTCCACGCCTCTACTGCCCTTATGCACAAACATGGGCTATCCAAGATGTGACTGGCCAGTTTGAAGGATGTCTAATAAGCAGGTGGGGGCAACTACAGTGACACCAACCCCCCCAGGAATGTACAAGGAGTTACTCCAAAGTGGTACAAAAAGTTTGCTCCCAGATCCACATGACAGACAAGCTACAATTCTTTGGTAGTTAGAAAAGGCCCTATTTAATGCATAAATTATCTTTTCTTTATAAATTGTATTGTGACTGTACTGAATAACTCTGCTATACAGGAATAAACATGACACAAGCCAATTAAAACTGGCTGACAGATCTATAAAAGTTTTAAAAGGGGAATCCTGTCAAACATGTATTTTTAATACTGTCCCATAGTGATCAATTTTTGTCCATCTGCCATTTAATACCGAAGTACTGCCAAAGTAACAATACCTCCTTTCACAAATAGTTCCCCATATTCTTCTGCTGCCAACTGAAAGCCAGTCAATTCGTTTCTCATATATTCTCACCATTCTAGCAAGCTGTTTCTGTGAATAAAATATGCATAACAACTGATAAGTAGTGATTTTTAATATAAATTAATATATTAACATTTCAGATTAATATTACTTCCAAAATTTATTAACAACTATAAAACTTAGAGTGAATAAAATCCAAGTATTAACACAGAGCACAAATGATCACTTAAGATAAAGATTCCAGTATCTCTGCAGTCATGCATTTTCTGTTAAGAAATCCACTTGAAAAGACAAACAAGTGGTAAAAATAAAAAGGGGCCTGTACTCATGTTATAATCAAACTTCTCTCAAATGAATGCTTCTTATCTATCCTTTATCAAGATAGTGGACAGCACATACATGAAGAAAACTGATTTCTAAACAGCATTTTTTTTTGCAAAGGTCAGAACTTTATCCATAGCAGTATCACCCCATGTTTACAGCAAAACTTAACAGACAGCATTTAATATAAATGCACACAAGGTCTGCAAACATGCAATGTACTCTAAGGATGCGTCCACACATGCAGGCACACGTGCCTGCAGCAGCTCAAGTAGCAGGGCACAAGTTGGTGCTGGAGATTTGTGCCTCAGCACAGTGCTTGAACATGTACTTTGGAGCAGGGCAAACTGACCCTGGCCAGCTCCTCTCCGATTTTCAACCAGGGGGAGCTAGAGGCTGGGGCCAGCACCTGTGCTGGTCCCAGTAGTATAAAAAGCTGCCTTGGCGAGCAGCTCAAGGCTACTTGCCCTCAGGAGTTTCTGAAACCTGGCCAATCGGTATCTGGGGACACTAGCCTCTTGTCACAGTTGGACTGCTGAAGTAGCCCTAACCTAGAGGGGCTTTGCACCTTCTACCAATTGCAGCAATCTGGCAGTGGGGGCTGTTGCCTGGCTGTAACCTGCTGCTACCTGCAACAGTATCTGGCCTTTGGACCTGTGGCCCCATGGCTACCAGACCTGGATAGGGACTGCACAGCTGCCTGGGCTGTAGTACAGGCACTGTAGCAGAGCCACCTGCATCTCTGGGCCAGCTGCCAATGGGCCATGGCTACACAGCTGGCCTTTGTTTGGCACTGCTGTCATGTCTTCTGGTGTCCCTGCTCTGCTGTCTGTGCAGGTATCATCCAGATGTGCTCATTGTGGTGGACCGCTTTGAACTGTTGAAGTGTTCTCCTGGACCCAAATGGCCAGAAGGTCAGTCACTTTGTCTGCCCTCCAGCTAGATCAGGGGCGGGCAATGATTTCGGGCAGAGGGCCGCTTACCCAGTTTTGGCAGGCTGTCGAGGGCTGCATGGGTAGCCCTGCCCCTTGACAGGTGCCCTGCCCTTTGGTCACCATCTTGGGACCAATGTCCCAATGTCTTGGGACCAATGCTCCAGGGCCAGCACTGGTGGGGCCCAAAGCGGGGCACAGGCTGGCAGGGGTCTGTGGAGCCGGGCTGGACTGTACCAGCAGGGAGAGGGGGGAGCTGTCTGAAGCAGGCACAGTCAGCCCCAGGCGAGCTGTGAGCGGCTGCAGCGCGGGGTGCTGGACACAGGGCAGGGAGGGGTCGCTTTTCCCCACCCCACACTCAGCACCACCTTGTGAACCCTGTATTGCTTGGGCTTTGCTCAGGATGACTGACATGCAATTTGACAGAGGGGAGAGGACCAAGTAAATACAACTCACCTGATAGTGGTATAATATCGGTGGGTCCACGTGAACATTTTTCACAGTTCCATCATGCCATTCAAACTGCATCATTGCTCTCTGAAACAACAAACAAAACACTCACATGTTTCAGGGAGTAGCTTCTGAAGCCCAGACAGTAGGTATCTGGGGACACTAAACTCTTGTGACAGTTGGACTGCTGAAGTAGCCCAAACGTGGACTGTTGAATTTTCACACAAATGTGAAATTCATTTCTAGACATTTTAAAGAAGAACACACAACTTTAATCTATAAATGTATAATCAGTTAAAATCTATGGAGTTTTACTTGCTTATAGCAGGACTGACTTTATCCTTCTCAGCATAAAAGGCACGATACACAAGGATAGCTAAATATGTACTGATTAGGTATTAAGCTTTTAAATAAGTATTATTTGTTTTTTTAATCTTAAAAAAGATCTTTGACACCTGCTTGGATAGAATTACCTGTACAGTCTGAAGACGTAATGTGTAAATCCCATAAGGCAGCATTATACTTTAAATAGACAGTTAATCGTTTAGAACCAATTTGCCAAGGTGCAGGATGTTCTCAACTCCAGATAAGTTCAAGAAATATATACAACCAGGAATTTCATTCTCCATAGGAGCAACGCTACACTTTTGAAAATACAATTTCACGTATAATTCCATCAGTATGCTTTAAGGATTCTTGTAAATAATGGTGCTGCTGTGTAGCTGATGCCTGGTTAAATCCCTGGGATTGTATTGAAAATATCAGCTACCATATTTTGTGCTATAGTACACTGCCCTTGTTTCACTTTTCCTTGAAACAGTTACTGCCCCTCCACAGGAACAATGTAGAATAATGGTGTGCAAAACGGGCAGTATTCGATTCGGATTCAGCCTGAATCAGGGACAGCAATTTGATTTGTTGATTCAGATCACTGTCCCAATTCGATTCAGCCAAATCCAAATCTAAAGACTCGATGCCAATTCAGAGAATCAGCAATTTGGCCATAGACACAGCTTTAAATGTTTTTTTCTTACATACTTTGAGGTACCAGAGATGGCTTCTGAACGCTGCAATGGTGGGGTGGATGGAGCGTCCCACAGGAGCACGGGGGGCCCCCCCACGTGCTTGGCAGCAGACCTGGAAGTGGACTGGAAGTACCCGCCCCATGCCCCCCCGGCTTGGTAATCAGCCATGGCGAGACGCTGGGTGCGCCCTCAGACCCAGGAGGCACCAGATGCCAAGCCAAGTGCTTCTGGCCCACTTCCAGGTCCACTGCTGAGCATGCTGGGGACCCCCCTGCGCTCCTGTGGGATGCTTCATCCGCCCCAGCATCTTGGCATTCACGAGCTGCCTGGTACCTTGAGGTATGTAGAAAAAAAATTTAAAGCTGTGTCTATGTCTGAATCATCAAATCTCCCTGAACCTCTCCAAATTGATTTGGAGGGGTTTGATTTGATTCGGAGAGATTAAAGGGGCTCCTGATTCGATTCAGATTCAGAGACCGGGCCAAATCTCCACCAAATCGAATCAGTGACTGAAGCTTCGCACAGCCCTAATGTAGAACTAATTTAAGTAGAAGTGCACCAGTACCGTAGTCCAATATCGGATTGGTAGCAATATAAAGAAAATTGGCTGTATCGGAAATCGGCCTGAAGTAGCCGATAATTTGGCTGAGAAATGCCTGTGCGTGTGCGCAGCCGCAGTGCAGCAAACATGCAGCGAGGAACACAGACCAGCTGTGTGCTGCTGGTAAGTCTGTTGTGGTGGAAGGAGAGGTGGGAGGGAAGGGGTATGGGGTAGCAGATCAGCGCTCCCCACAGTGAGGCAGGGAGGGGGCAGGGGGAAGTGCTGCCCAGCCAGGGTAGGGCAGGGTACAGGACGGAGCCACAGCTCGTCACAGGGGTCCCCCACCGCTGCATGTACCCGAGGAGGGCATGGGGGGGGTGCGCCCCTGGATCTGTGTGGGGCAGGGTGGGTGGGCTGCAGCTTCAGGCTGGAGATCTGTGCAGATCCGGGGGCACATGCCCCCACTTATGCCCTCCTGGGGTGCATGCACCCCAGTGCACTACCAATTCGATTTCTGATATAGCTGTGTGCAACTGGTAAATCTGTTGTCGTGGAAGTGGGAAAGGAAGGGGTGCGGAGGGGGCAGATCAACACCCCACCCCAGCTGGGCAGCCCCTGCCCCTGCCCCCTCTCTCCCTCACCACAGGGGCATTGATCTGCCCCCACACCCCTTCCCTACCCCCTCCCCTTCCACCACAACAGACTTATGAGCTACATGCAGCTGTATTGGAAATTGGATCAGTATTGGCCAATATGACTCCTTAAATATCACCTATAGGTATTGGTCTTGAAGCAATCACTTTGACAGCTCAGATGATATAAGGCTATTTTTTTCAGACAGTAGTTTATCTAAACTATTTAAAACATTAAAGAAATCACAAATAACAGAGGGTATGTCAGAGAACTAAGAGTAATAGCTTTATTAAAGCTACCATACACTGAATCATATGTACCGTCTATAACAACAACTAAAGGCATAGGGAAAACAAGAAATGAATTCTCATTATCTACCTCATGCAGTGTTGATGACACTGTTTTCTGAAGAATAGGCACAAATTCTTCCACTGGTGAGAATGCATTTGGAGCCAAAACTTGATAAAGGCTCAACTTCTTGGCTATAATAAATAATGGAAAGAATAAATAAAACACAAACTATAATTAGCATTTCACACTAGAGGAAATTAATTTGCATACAATACCTTTCAGTCCATTTGTCTTCAACCAGCTAGCTGAGGTTTTAGCCAGGAAGGTGGGCATTTGTATAACAAGGGGACTTTCATGCTTTGGAAGGAAGTTAGCCGGCATAACCTTTGCAAAATCTGTAGAAATCTAAACATTTAAAAATGTCTTTTGTAAATTTCAATGTATGTGAACATATGGCATAATAGTTTCACTAATGCTAAAAATGAGGCATCATTGACACAGCTATTTAAAAATGGCTAAACATTGTAATAGTGTTTTTAACAGTTAATTTCACCACTTTAAATGGTTTTGGGAAAACAGCATTCCCCTTTGCTAGTCACAGTGCAAAAAGCAGTAATGTAAAGGAAAACCTCTCAAGTTACATGTACTCTAGAGCTAAAAGCCAATCATCTAGGAAAAATAAACTAATTGAATCTTCATTACTTGCCAATCAAGTCCTTTATTTACTTGCTGCAGTTGGCTAAATGCTATAATGGACTCATTTGACATTTAATTCCACTTGTACAAACTTGTGAACCAGTGGTTCTGTGCCTTGGTACTACAACACCAGGCTTCCACAACTGCTGCCCACATGCTTAGCAACTCCATAACTGTAATTCAAGGACTGTAAAAAGAATAGAAGTGATGCTCCTCGCCATGCATCTAAATTAGAGGTGGGCAATTATTTCGGTTGGAGGGCCACTTAATGAGTTTTGATAAGCTGTGGAGGGCTGCAAGGGTAGCCCTGCTCCTAGACGGGTGCCCTGCCCCCAGTTGTCATCTTGGGACCAGAAGTCCCACCCCTAGCCCCCAACCTTTGCCATCAGAAGTCCCTCCCCTTGCCCTGGAAGTACTCCTTTTAGGAAGAGGGTTTGCCATCTTGGAACCAGAAAAAAAAGTCATATACTAAAAATCAAACATCTATTATAACATATTTTATTTTAAAAAAATATTTTTGTCCATATTTATGTGTGTTTGCATGGTGTATATAGAGGGGATAGCATAATAGCTCAAAATAAAGTTTTACTTTTGTATATTGTGTGTGGGGAGTGGTTGGGGTCTGGATGGGTGTGTGGTGGGGTATGGGATGGTGTGTGTGCTGTGTGGGGGGGTGTGGGTTTTGTGGAGGGGTGTAGGCATATGGGCAGGGTATGGGGGAGGGTGTGGGAAGGCGCGGTGTTTGTGGGGGTGTGATTGTGTGTGTGGGAGGGTGTGGTTGTAGAGGAGGGTATGTGGGTATGGTGGGGTGTGCATGGGAGCCCCACACAACTACACACACAAGCTGGTCAGCACACCCAGCCCCTGCCACCACCTCGCAACAGCCTGAAGCCTGTACAGCCTGCAGCTCTTCCCTCCCACTGCCAACAGTACACAGCCTTGACCGTAGCCCACTCCAGCCTGGACCAGCTGGAACCTGTGCGCACAGCTCTGAACCCAACACCCCCCCCCCCCACCCCCCCGCAGCTGCTCTAGATCGTGGGCCCACATTGAGCAATGGCAGCAGCCAGGCAGAAGCTGCTGCTCAGCATGCGGGGGGAACAGTGGCCCCTCCCCCTCACCTCTGCCAGGCCCAGGCTGCCCTGCAGCTCCTCTCTGCTGCCATCACCACTACATAAAAAGTACGGCTCTGCAGCCCCGCACCCACCCGTGAGCAACAAAACACAGTACTAACAGTGCAAAGGCTGCTTGGGGACAGGGATTGGTTGGAGGGGAATGCAGCTGTCACTTGAGACTCACTATGTTTATTTATCTTGTGGGTGGCATGTAGCATTTTCAAAAGGAGGTAAATATCCTCATTTTACAGATGGAAAAACAAGTGCTTATGATAAACAGCATGTGGGCAGTTCCCCCTTGCAGCAGATCTGGCCAGCTGCTCCCTTGACTGACATCTGTATTAATATGACAAGCTCCATACAGCATTTGAGGAACCTTGGCCATTACAGAGTTAGTAGGAATATATACAGTAGTTGGCTCAATGCTTATTATGCCTGCAGAAAAGCTTATATCTGTACAAATGAGTTAAAATTTTGTCAGAAGAGCTTGTTTTAGGACAGCGTTTCTCAACTTGTGGGCTGTGACCCAAAAGCAGGTTGCAAGAATATATAAAAAAGTGTTGTGAACAAACTTTAAAAATAGATCGAGAAACTATAAAAAAGGATTCTCCTTTACAGAAGAATGTGGGGAACTGTGGCTTTTCACCTGCAGGCTGGCAGAGTTCCAGCCCGCAAGGGGCTGCTTGGGGCCCCCCATACCCTACACCCCTGCTGCCCGACACGCTCAGGGGCTGGACCCTTGGGGTAGTGGGGCAGTGAGTCAGGAGTGAGGGGCACCGGATGGAGGCTGGCCACTGATGTTTACAAATGGGTCCTGGTCCAAAAAAGTTGAGAACCACTGTTCTAGGAGACGTCAAAATATCCTGAGAAAGAAACAGAAGCGGGAGCAGTAACTACTCCTTTTTCCTTGGCTAGAGACGTGAGTTTCTGGTTCTAACATAAGTTATAGTGACACCTGGTGGAAATGATCTATGCAACTGCCTCCATATTACCTGACGGAAAGAACTTGAGCTCGCACACTCTCAATCTCTCTCTCTCTCACACACACACACCCCCTTGCCCCTTATATCTGTGACAGAAAACAGTTCTTCTTGTTTTAAAAAATTTTAACACAGATCTAGATTTATAAAACAGAACTTTTGAGTTATTAAGCAATATAAAAATCAGCTCTGGCAAGCAGCTCGGGGCTACTTGCCCTCAGGAGCTTTTAAGGCTCAGCCAGTTGGTATCTGGGGACACTAGCCCCCTGTGCTAGACTCCCCCTGCACCCTCTACCCACTGCAGCAGGAACTACCACCTGCCTGTGACTTGCTGCCACCTGCAACAGCATCTGTGCCTGCCAGACTTGGACAAGGACCACACGGCTGCCTGGGCTGCGGTATGGGCAATGCAGCAGAGCCACCTGCACCTTTGGGCCCGCTGCCAGCAGGCCATGGCTGCACAGTTGGCCTTCATTCAGCACTGCTGCCATGTTTTCCAGTGTCCCTGTTGTACCATCTGGGCAGCTATTGCCCAAAAGATGTACTCAGTGCAGTGGCTTGCTTTGAACTGCCCCAAATGGCCAGGAGGTCAGCCACCTCCTCCGCTCTCCAGCTGGGTCCCCAGTGCTGGCCCTGGGCAGGCTCCTGTCTAGGTTCATTCCACTTGACTCACCAGCAGGGATTCTGGTTTTCTGTCTAAAAATCGCAAATTCTCTGATAAAATCCCAAATTGTTTCATTAAAAGCCCTGAAAACCACACTTTTCCATGATTAAAATGGAATGCCACTGTATCAGTAGGTGTCAGTTGAGCACAAGGTTTTATTGTATGTAACAGCTGCCACTGGATTTGCAGCAGGGCTCAGGATCCCTGCAAAGGCAGACCAGGAAAGGTTGCAGAAAGTTGTTGCTTGCAAGAGCATATGCATGTTTTCGATTGGCTCCTGAAGCAGGAGAGGGGTGGGAACTCAGCCCTGGGGACTCACCCAGGCTCAGAGATGGGAAGGATCCCCAGGACCACAGAGCTTGGGGAGGCACCACCTTGAGGTGCTGTGAAGTGAACCTGCCCTTAGTGACAGGAAGATAACCTGGTATCCTTTTTCCCTCTGGGAGGCAAAGGAACCTGTGTGGACAGAAAAGGGTGATGAGGCAGACTGGCCTAGGAGGACAGGGTGTTGATCTGGGAAGGCTCTGGGGAGAGTTAACTAAGAAACAACCTGGGACTGGTGGTGATAAACCCAGGGTTGTTTCAGGTATCAGCACAAGGGGCCATGTCTGGGAATTGGAGAAAGGTGTGTTTTTTTGAGAGGGCGGGAGCAGTGTGTGTTTCTTTGCAGATACCACAGACAGCTGGAGCAGAGGAGAGCTGCTCTTCTCCACGCAAGCTCCAGCAAAGCAGAACGTTCTGAAGCAGCAGCGCCAGCCATGGTCGTGTTGCCAGCGTGAAGGAGAGCTGATGTTTGTGTTCACCCTGTGTGCTCCTGCTGAAATTCACTGGAGTCTCAAGGTTTAAGCTGGGGAGTTGCACTAAGGGTGTCTTCGATTCAATTTGTAGAGTGTTTTAGTTCACTGATACCTGCCTTTGACAATTAGATTATTGATATCCTGTTCTGCTATTAACCTCATTCATACATTGACTGTTTTGTAAATAATACACTGTGTAAACACTTAGACTGTATGTACTCCAGTGTGTGGGGGAACCACAAAAAAGCACTCCATGGAGTGGTGGCCCCAACCTTAGGGGCTGGGAGACTGACCGAGGCTATTTGATCCCCCAGAACCCTGAATCCGGACATGGCCACGCGTAGCACCATGGCTAGGGTTATAGATATATTTAAATTTTAACACAGTTTGGAAGCCTATCACTGCTTCAATCATTATAATTAAATAAATTCTAAATACTTACGTATTTTGGCATTTGCTTTTGGGTTTTTTTGATCATAGGAAATCAGAGCTTCCCCTGCCCCCTTTGCTCACCAGGATGCAGGTCCAGCTGCAGCTGTCTCCCCACTTGTTTTGTGGTGTTGAGCAGCACTGAGAGGCTGGTGCCCTGCCCATGCCCTTGTTCCTCACTCCTAACCACAACCCTGCCAGTGCACCTCATTCCGGATCTGCAGCCCCTGCCTGCCCCTCACTAGCCCCAGCTCTCTCCCTGCCCCAGGACATGAGTCCACCAGCAGCTGTCCTGCCTGCTGCTTTGTGGATCTAAGCAGTGCCAGCCCTTGCTGTTCTGTTGCCTGTATCTGTGCCCAGGCCCCAGAAATCTCTATGCACTTCTTGGGAAGCCCCTGATGTACTCAGAGACTGGGCTGGGTAAGCCCCTTCCCTTCCAGGCCAACCTCCCTCTGCACAGGCTGCTCTGGAGGAGGGGGTCTCCAAGCCTTGCTCTGGAAGCCGCTTCTACCCAGAGCACCCCCCCACCCTGCAGTTCTGTCTCACACACACCCCTGTTGCTGCCACCTCCAGCCCATTACATACACCCATAGACCCTGCTGCCACCTCAATCCCCCCCTGCCCATCACCCACCCCGGTTGCCACTTCTATCCCTCCCCCTGGCCCATCACACCCCCAAAGTGGTTCCTGGGACCAGGAGTCCCCCCCAAGCCAGGTCTGCATGTCCTGGCACCACTGCAGGCACAGGACAGGGCTGCAGTGAAGCAGCTGCTGTGTGGCTGCAGTTCCCACCAACAGGTCCCATCCTATCCAGCAGCTGGGCGCACAGGGTGTAGGATTTGTGGTGGGGGTGTGGGAGTGCATGTCAGGGGGTGTGAGTTTTGGGGGGGCTGTGCAGCCCTGGAGGAGGAGTGGGGTTTGGGGGCATGCGCAGCTCCTGGGACTCAGCCAGAGTTGTGTGCTGGTGGGCGGCTCTGCCTGCCATGGGCCATGAGTGCCCCAAGGGCCTGCTGCCGGCAGAGGGTGCTGTGCACCATAGGGGCAATGTGGGAGAGGGCCCCACCCCCCCTGAACCTCACACCCCACCAACCCCACCATACACACTCCTACAGCCCCAAACCTCACACATGTGCAGCTCCCAGGACTCAGTTGGAACCAACAGGGGGGGCTCTGCCTGCTGCTGCTACCGCAAGTTGCTGTGAGCCACACCGTGCATTTATTTTCTTCAGCACACTGAGGCAGCATGCTGGTGCACTAGGGAGATGCAGCAAATGTAGATGCTCCGGCCAGTTACCAGAATGTCTCCTTGGAAGACCCAGACTCCAGTTGCTTCCCCAGTATAAAATATAGAGTCTGCACTGCAAATATGTAGCGTGGGGAACATTTCCTTGTGCACAGTGTGCTTTCTGCAGCATCTCAAACTTCTTTGAGATGCCCCAACACACACGGTCATGCTCATGTGGACACAGCCATAAAGTACAGACAAAAAGCAATATTTAAAACATACGAGTGTGATATCTTAGTAATAATATAATGCATTTTTCATATGAGGGTCAGTCAGAAAGCAATGCCTCTTAATTTTTATCTCCTAATTCAGCCACGGACATGGAGTGTTTTTCTTGGTGACTTCTTGCTTTAAGGGAGCCATAGCAAACTCAGAAGTCTACATCAAGGTCCTGAAGAAACTGAAACATCGTATGTAAAAAGCCCAACAGACAAATTTAATATATTTTTAATAACATTTGGCTTAAAAAAATAGGAGGCACTGTTTTCAGACTGACTGACATTATCAACACTAATAAGGACTTCCACACTTTTATCCGCACTATAGCAAAACATACCCCCAAAAAATAAATTCTCTACTTACTTCCTGCATTCTAGTAACAAGCAAGTCATGAGTCCTTCCCGGAAAAATCTGTTTGATCCTGTTCAGCAGGGCCTTAGCTTTTTGGGACTCAAGTAGCAATAGATGGATATCACTACTATCATAATTCTTATCATGCAACAAGAAAGGGAAAGGTCAATGGTTAGTAAAATATCAAACAAGCTGCCAGCTCATCTAGAACTCAATTACCAATTTTTATGTGCACTACCTACATAGATCCTTGACAAAATTAGTTAATGTAGCAAGAGTTAATGTAGTCATATCAAATAATACTGCAATTAACTCTCTCTACTAAACAACACAGAATCCCTGAATTGGTCTATAGTGATACAGTCTGTAGCTTTAATGTTAATTTAAAGCTGAAATCTACAGTTGTATTACATGCACAGAAGCCTCTAGGAAAAGTGTTTAGGAAAGCATTAAACACATGCTTAATTTGATGCACATGCTTAAGCATTTTCCTCACCAAGGTTCTAGTTACTACATCATTTTACTAAAGATTGATAGACCCATTCCATGAAGAGCAACTGAATGAATAAATCAGGAAAATCAAACCTACCTCACCCTTAGACGAGTAGCAGTGATAACGGCCTCCCACTACTGCTGTCAGGTTCTTTAAAATAGCCTATATATAAATATGAAGATGAAGTATTTGATTTGGGTACCTCTATGCATAGGCTGCCTTGTTCAGTTCTCTGTAACAGGCATAAAAGAGTCTTTGCCTTCAAGTAGCAAAAGCTGTAAATAATAAAAATCTCATCTTTTTTCCAGGCAGTCATATTTAGGAACCAAGGGAAAACCCAAACAACTAATACAGATTAAAGAAAGAGATATCAAATGACAAGGTTAACCACAGACTTCAATTAAGAATAAAATGTCATCATTAACCTGTTTCCTACTTATTTGAAGGCAATTGCTATTGGAGATTTAAGCTCCAAAAAAACATTTGAAAAACATTTAACAATTCTGTAATGTACTCTCTCTGAAACAAATGAGGCACTTTTACAAAACAGAAAGAACGTGATTACTTACTGGAGGAACATGATTGCTACACTCGTACGTAACTGCATGAACAAGCAGCTTTCTTCCCAGTGTACACTGCTGAATGTAGTCTGACAATATTTCTGAAGACTGATCAGGGCTGACAAAAAATGAACAGCACATTAATATGGCCTTTTCTCCTATTTGGTTAAAGAAATGGGATGATGGAGCTTCCAGGGATGAGGAAGAAATATCCAATCATAGGAATATAATTTAAGCATTAGGCAATCTGGGGTAACTACCATTTTGTAAAAACTTTTCAAAAGTTTGTGCAGTTTTTCTCTTTTTAAACCCTCAGCTAATAAATATGAGAAGAAATAAAATCTAGCTCACTCTCCCTTTCCTATGCTGCCTCTTCAAGGCCAGCAGAAGCCTTTGTTACTTAGTAGTAAAGGAGGAATTGACAGCTTCTGCTTTCAGTCTGAGTTGTACCAGTAGTTATTTCACATTAAAAGGAAAATTTGAAGTCTGCATAATCCCTTGGTGCTGTTGTAATAAGCTAAACAGGAACCTGTCATTTAATTCTTCATTGCTGTTAGATCCATTAAAATGATATCTGGATCCAGACCACCAAAGGCACTTATACTTGTTCAGCAAAACCAAGTTACCACCTTACTACATATTCAAAACAAAGAAAACAGAAGAATTGGTCATCTAGCACTCATCAGAGCACTTCAAATATTCTGCTTTTATTGCACTCATTATTTGAGCTGTGCAAACTATCAAACATCTATCATAATTCAAAATTTATCTCAACTCAGAACTGACTGCTTGGCAAAGTTTGGTGGAAATTATATCTTTTAAGGAAATATCTAGTATTTCTTCAGTTCCATTGTCTGTGATCAACCAAAGGAAACTGGTATTAATGCACAAAGCAATTGATAATCCCACAGTCCTGCACAGTCCCACCAAAATTCTCAATCATGCCAATCATTTTTAAAAATCACAGAATCATAGAAAATTAGGGTTGGAATAAATGACACAATACAAAAGTTGTCATATAGTCTATATATACACAAGGACAAATTTGGAAGGGAAAGGAAGAGTAACAAAAATGAAGGAACAAATAGAAAAAGTAGCAATGGTAAAGGTGGGAAGAATGAAAATAAGTCAAGGGTGTCTATAAAAACAAACTCCTCCTGCATGCCATAAAAGTGGAAAGATACAAAATTAAAAAGTACAATTTTAATCTAAGCTAATGTTTACTACTGCCAGTTCAGATAATATACTTACCAGCATCCTACAACAAGAACCAAAGAATTCAGATCTGTCTTTGTAAGGACCTTCTTTAGACCCTTCAGCAAATTGCAGCCTCCACTGGGCTTCAGCTCCTGTACCCACTGCCTTGCTTTGTGTAGGCTAGCAAAAGAATAAAAGGAAAGTCGGGTGTGTTCTAAGTGAAACAGGTCATGAAGGTCACAAACACACAAAACCTCTTATGAGATTTAGCTGGTCCATTGCATTGCACTGTCAATTCATTTATGGTTCTTTCTTGCAAATTTATTCTGGACACAGAAAAGAAGACTATTTGAAAACAAGTTTTTAGAAGCTACATAATATACTCACACATGTACATTGACATTTGTTGGATTCTCCCATGGAAATGAAATCTCAGTCCCAAATGAAAGGAAATATAATTGCTTCTTATAACACAGTTGCTCGTCTATTAAGCACTTAAAAAACAAAAGAGTCAATTTAATATCCATGCTGCTGTTAATGGAGTTTCAGAAAAACACTGTAATTTGCTGAAAAAAGCCCAGTATTCAGTGTTCTGAGCTATCACAAATGAAAACTGGACTCAGTACAGAAGTGATACAGATTTAATCCTTTAGTGGGAAACAGTGAGAGTCAGCCACATGCCCTATTCCTTGCTTACCATGTCTGAATAGCACTCCCATTCTGATGATGCAGTATATGTTCTCCCCATTTAACCAATTCATTTCACTCTTTAGTAGTTCAAGAATATGAAATTTAGGTAATATTAATTCAGAAGGGCATGTTCATCCACAGGGCTGTTGTAATATCAGGAAGTACTATGAAATGACTGGTAAACACTAGGGGCGTCTATATACGAGTGTGGAGGCTGCTCCGATGCACTGTAATTACAGCGCGTTGGAGTAGACTTGATTAATCAAAGCTGCTGAAGTGTGGCAATTACTGCGCTCGAGCAGCCTCCTGCGTCTTGTGCATCAGTGTTGCCATGCTTAAAAATGACGGCGGGGTGCTCAAACTAAAGCTGTTGAATGAGTTTCAATTCAAGAGCCCCCTACTGTCATTTTTAAGTGCAGGGACACTGATATAAGAGACATGGCAGCGCTTTAATTAGAGCAGCTCTTGAAGCCACTCTCATTAAAGTGCCCCACCCCACTGGAAGCATGTGTAAAAGTGCCCTAAGTGCTAGAGGTATAACTTAAGGTATCCAAGGAGCACAAAAGTGCGAAATACAAAATCTTGAAATATTTACTTAGGGTGCACAAGTTACAACAGAGGATTAGGCACAAGTCAATTTTTAATAGTCAAGATTCTCTGAGTGTATGAAAAGTGAATATATAGAGAAAGTATCAAAATGAGAAAATGGTACTATTATATCTTAGCATCTCCCTTTAACAATATTTACTAGAACAGTTTTGTAAAAATAAAGAACTGAAAATCATATTGCTTTTTCTTTTGGAAGTTCAGGAACAACTAACTTAGCAGAGCCCTGGCCAAAGTGATAAAGCATGCTTTGTTGTGTCAGACCATCTGGGCAAAACTGCACCCTATTCTGGTATACTGAATTATATGTACAATTCAGCTGCCAGCTCCTGTTCCCTGTCTATTTGTGGCACACAAGAAAAATAACTGAGGCATAAATACTAAGCGGTTTAATGTTTGAATTCAAGTCTGAAAATTTTAAAATGAGAAACTGCTTTAGATTTCTGAATCTAGATATTAAGACAAAGAAGTTATACTTTAAAAGCAGTTAAAGTAATCTTTATGCCTCCTGCAGATTTACTTCTGCTACTTAAGAGCAGGGGTGGGAAAAACAGCAGATCCAGTTGGTGGCCAGACTCCATTTCCCAGCAGCTCCTGCCTGTGTCCCTGCAGCTGGTTTCCATGGAGATCCCAGGAGCAGCAGGGCAGTGGCAGTGCAGGACCAGGGTTTCCATGGAAACCAACCTGACTAGTACTGACAGGGCATGTGGCTAGGCGGAGAGCTGCTCCTGGGCTGGGATCTTGTGTCGGTGACAGCACGGACTGGAGCTGCAATCAGCTGCCTGCATGCCACAGGCGGGGGCGTGCAAGCAACAGATCACAGCTCTGCCCCAGCTCCGGACCACGCTGACACTGCCACAAATCCTGTCCCCGGCCCCAGCGCAGGTCGCTGCCCAGCTATGCGCTCTGCCAGTACAGCTTAGGCCAGTCTCCATGGAAACCCTGGCCCCACACTATCATTGCCCACAGCTCCTGGGGTCTCCATGGAAACTGGCAGGGGGATACAGGCAGGGGCTGCTGGGAAATGGGGTCTACTGCAGGCCCAATGCAACCCACAGGCCAGACTCTGCTCACTCCAACTTAAGAAAACACAAAATTCAATAAGTGTTTTTTTTTTCCCCCCTAGCTGTCAATGTTGAACAGACACTTCATATTTACTTTCTCCCCTGCAGTCATACAGAACCTGTATATCCCATCTGTTTCAGTATTTACCAAAAGGTTTTTCTGGAAATCAAGTAATCTGGGTCCACAACTTATATCAGATACGTCAACAAGGAGTCCAACTCTGGTTCCTTTTATAAGGCCAAACACCTAAAAAGAAAATGTAAACATAAAGACCTTAGGACAATTAACTATAAAGTTTTGCTGTATGTGCTATACCAGGGGCAGACAATTATTTTGGCTGGAGGGCCGTTTAATAAGTTTTGGTGAGCTGTTGAGGGCTGTAAGGGTAACCCCACTCCTTGATGGGTGCCCGACCCCCTGGTCATCATCTTGAGACTGGAAGTCTCAACTCTAACCCCTGACCTTTGCCACCGGAAGTACTCCTTTTGGGAAGGAGGGTGCTGCCATCTTGATATTGGGAAAAAACAAATCATATAATAAAATATCAAACATCTACTATAACCTAGTTTAATTTTATTTAAAATTATTTTAATTCTGATTTATGTGCGTTTGCATAGTGAATCTAGAGGCAACTGCGTAATAGCTCAAAATACAGTCTTACTCTTGTATATTGTGTGTAGGTGGTAAAGAGGTATATGTGGGGGGGTGTGGTTAGAGAGTGGGTGTGTATGGTGGGTGGATGGGTGTCGATGTGGGGTATGTGGTTGGGGTGAGAGCAGTGGGAGGGTGTGGGGTTATGGTGGGTGGGGTGGAAGTGTGCATGTGGAAGGGTGGTGTGTGTGTGTGTGTGTGTGTGTGTGTGTGTGTGTGTGGAGGGTCCTTGGAGTCCCTAGACTGTGCCAGTCCCTGGAGCTACATGTGGTGACAGGGAGTGGGGCCAGCCCCGCCTGGCCCTATATGACACAGTTCCCCATGCTCCCACTCTAGTCCCCACCACAGGTGGTGGCAGCATGCGGGACTGGCCCCACCAAGCCCTGCATGATATAGTTGGTGATGCAGGTCATGGTGCTCAGCTGGGGCAGCAGGGAGATGGGCAGAACCAGCCCAGCTCCACAGCATGGAGCTCCCCGACCTGTAGCAGTGAGCAGGGCTGGGCTGATGGCTCCAATGTGTGCAGCTCTCCTCAGAAGTGCACAGCTCAGGCAGACTACATATGACCTTTGTGCGATGGAGCCAGGTAGACCCTGCACCCAGGCTCTGTGCTACTGCTGCCCCACCCTGGGTTTCCACTGGCCCCGAGGCACCAGCACAGGCCCTGCACTCCTGCTGCCACCGCTGGTGAGAATATTAAAAGTTAGTTTTGGATGAATGCATGAGAGCGAGTGAATTTGTTTTCAAGCATACCTAGTCTGCTGAGAAAGCAGCCTTAAGAACAGAAAGATAAGAAGAACAAACAAACCAACTACAAGAAGATAAGGAGCAAAGCAGACACCCCATCTCAGGATACTGTAAACTAAAGCACCTTCTCACCATCCATCTGCATGCCTAAGCCAAGATGTACGTAACCAAAAGATTGTGAGTTTTGATGAAGTCAGCTCAGCAACTCAGCTCAACAGCAACAAAGTGATTGGCTGAGCGGGCTGTCAGGGGCAATGCAACAGTCTGCCTGAACTAAGTATAAGAAGGCAGCAAAGACCAGGCCATCCACATCAGCGAAGACATTGTATGCCATCCACATCAACTCAGGAGAACCTGCCAGCATCCCTCCCATAAGATCATCGTGTCCAGAGTCATTGTGACTGGCTATCGTGACTAAACCTGAGCACCAGTGGATTGGCCTGTGTGCATGTATGAGCATGAGTATGAATAGTTTTAGATAAAGCATTGCTTTTCCCCACTTGATCTATGTGTGTCACTCAATAAAGACCTTGGTTGCTGTACCTGCGCGTTGGTCTTCTGTCCAACACCACCACTCCCCCGCCACTGCCACTTCCCCCGCCACCATGGCTGCCACTCCCCCACCACTGTCACTTTCCCCACTACCACTACTGCTCTTCCCCTGCTGCTTCCCTACTTTTCCTCCCACCTGCTCACCACTGCTGCAACTGCTGTTTCCCAGCTGCCGCTGCCACTCCCACCCACCCACCTACGCTACTACCCCCCTGGGCTAGGCTGGCTCCATGCCACACTGTGCAGCCAGAAACCGCATGGTACTGGCCAGGGCAGGCTGGCTCCAGCAGGACGTGGTTCCCAAGTGTAGGACCAGGACTGCATGGTGTGTGGCATGGAGCCAGCCCAGCTCGGCCTGGCCCTTTTGGAATGGGGCAATTGCTGGCGATCCTCCCCACTCCCCTCCCTCTGCCCATTCTTATCTGAGTTTCCATTCTCAGATGGAGGGAGGGCAGGGGAATAGCCCCATAGTTCCCAGGCCAGAAGCTTGTACTAGGAAGAAGCTTCCGGTTGGGGGCTTGGGGTGAGGTGGGGCCCAGTGGGCCTTGCTGCTGCTGCCACTGGGTCCCACTGCTGGCTGCTACTGCTGGTGGTGCCTTGTCAGCTTTGGCAGGCAGCCACCAGCATGTAATAATTTTCTAAGTTTTAGAGGGGCCCCACAGGCCGGACAGAATGGCCTGGTGGGCTGGATCTGGCCTGCAGGCCATATTTTGCCCACCCCTGTCCTATACACTGCCATTTTAACGTCAAGTGTTATATTTATTGATTAAGTATAAAAATCGGACAATGATAGAACCATAAGAAAAAGGAGGTTTCACTTGTAGTTTGCTCTAATAAGCAGACAAGTTTCTTCCTTCCCAAGACATGTCTGTTATTTGGAAAAGGGAAGGATTGCCTCATTTTGCAGTATCCTCATCAAGCCAATCCAGCAACTGTTGGGAGCTAGTCTTTGGGATACTGCTTACTTTCTGGCCCTGTATATATATAATCCTTAGAGGTAACAGCCACTAAGATTATAAAGAAAAGAAAATACTATGTGTTAAAAAGCAAAATAGCTATCTTAGTAAAGGATGAAAATAAATCTTAAATGGCACTTTAAAAACAATTAATGAAACAATATAACAACGAGAAAAGAAAACATTGCTATACATTGCTTCCATGTTTTACAATATGGGAAAAAATAGAAAGTTTTCTCCAGGGTGATTCTAGGGTTAATTTATTCTTTACCTTGAGGTACAGAGTTCCCTTAAAAAATCATATTGAAAAATTAAATCTTACCCGTCTGCTATCCTCCAAAAGCCACTGAATTCGCTGGTGATAAAGCTGCATTACTCTGTACAAGCACAGAATATATGTAACTACTGTATTCTTTTGAATGGTACGTCAGTTTGTAATTCAGAACATTTTCATCCCAATTCAATTTCTCTGTTGGGTACACGGCCACTTTTTAAATGCACTGTATTTTCTTGCATACAAAATGTAACTTTCCCCCAAAATGGGATGCATGTATTAAGCAGGGAAGCTGATTTTCTGCCCAGGGATAGAAGCATCATGCTTTGATCCCTGAACCACAGTGTAGCAGCTGTGGTATTACTACCAGGAAGCTGAGGGAGTGAACTCACTTAACTGTTCATTGTTCTTCACTTCAGAGGTTAATGAACATCTCTCCTTTTTAATGGACTTGCTGTTCCACTAATCAAGCTGCTATTTCTTAGGGCAATATTTTTTGTCTGCAAGCTACTTCTGGGCTCCCTCCTATTTTATAGCCTTGGAGATTCTTTAGCTCTTTTCAAAAATCTTAGATCCAGCTATGGAAACCAGTCTTCAGAAACAGCTGGGTTTTACCTTTAGCTAAGTAGGAAAGGGAAGGTGAGTTATCTGAAGATTAGGCTCTGTGTCTGTTCTATTCGGCCAAAAGTTTGGAAAAATCTTTTTTCCTTCATTCCACCTTTCAAAAACAAGGTGTGTACTATATGCCAAGGCATGTTATATGTGAGAAAATACGGTATGTATTTATAATGCTCTCCTTTCAGCACTAGAGATTGCAATGTTAATTATTTAAACACATCTTTCTTTAGAATTAATTGATTAAATAACTAATTGCCCTGAAAAACAATGAGATCAACAGAGGCATTTAGATGTGTGTAACTGATGCACTGAAAGCTGTTCATTTAGCAAAGGAGTAGGAACTTTCACAGAAGACTGAGCTGGGTACTATAATGTTATACTGCACTCTACTGAGCACATTCAACAAGTCTGCTTGTCAAATGATTGCTTGATTTTGGAGATTTGTCTTATAATTTTAATGATTTGGTGCTTCCAAAACCAATGAGAAAGTATATGCATTTACAATTTATACAGAAATATTTCAAGCTTCAGACATCAAATACAGGATTTTCTTCCTTCCTTCCTCCCCAAAACATACCCGTGTGGCTAAGATGCGTAGAGACCACATAGCCTTGGACTATTAGATTACTGGCTTGAAAGCAAGCCAATAAATAAAAGCCAGTAAGCATCTTAATGATTTTCAGGGGCCTATCTGAAATTAATCAAACCTTCTCAGTTCAGGTCCTACTTGACAACTGTCCTCATCACCATTCTAGTGTCTTCCAGCAACCTAATAGCTCTCATGGAAAAGGGTAATGCTTGAATACAGAACTCACCCAAAATGTCATGGGTTGGTAGGTTGGGACTGAGATATACTACAGCAGTATCATGACAGAAGCATGCACAGCTACTACTTATGTTTCATTTATCACAACTCCAGGGCTGTCATAGGTGAACGATTCTCCACTTACAAATATTTCATCTGTGGATTACTGTAAAATCTTAAAACTGTAGCACATAGTATTATACTTACTCAGACAGTTTGGATTCAAAATTCACAACAGTCTCTGCTGTAAACTCTATCTGTTCAGTGGCATTTTCAGCATTCCTAGAAGGACCATTATTTACCATTAATAATGTAAACAAATATAATTGATTAAAGAAGGCATGCCATTGTACTTACAAGACAAAAGTGCCCTTCTTTATGAGATCTTCTAATGTTAATTGCATAGATTCTAAGCCATGAATCCTTAGCCATTCTTCTGTGGTTTGCATCTCGCTAGAGTGAACTTTATTTTTTTGCACTTTCTGTAAATTAAAAGCAAGAGAACAACTGAAGATGCTGACAGGAAACAGCACATGCTGTTCAAATATGATAGTAGCAAAGCGATAACATTTGGTATGGGATAGAAATTGAAGAGTATTATGATTTGACACAAATCTAGCTGCAGTAACCAGGAGTCTGCCTAACGGGTATCATACCCTATGCACTTGAAACAAATGTTATTGTCTTACCATATTTACTCAAATACAAGAGTTTTTTCCCCCCAGTTGACATAGGGAAAAAAGCCCTTCTTACAATTGCACACAAGAAAATCTCACTAAATACACTGTCTATCATTAAACTGCTACCAAGAGCAGGGCATGCTCAACAATGGAAACCAACTATGAAGTTAGTTGAAATGCAGCCAACACCGAGCATGATTATAAAAAAAACATAGTCAACACTGGGCAAGTGTGTGTGTGTGTGTGTGTGTGTGTGTGTGTGTGTGTGTGTGTGTGTGTGTGTGTAAACTGGCACTGGGCCTGGAGGTACTGCAATACCAGGCCAGCACCACAAGGGCCAGAGCCAGCCCAGCCCTGGCACGTTCCTCTTGGTGCCAAAAATGTTACATTTGATCTTAGCCAAAAAGGCCGAAATGCTGTTGGAAACGTACCTCAAGAATAGGTTAGTGCAGCCTGTAAGAATAAGATATGCGGTAGTGCCTATTAAGCACAGTCTCCTCACTGCCAACTCTTTTTAAAGTCATAGTGAGCCGCTACACTGAAAACATTTTGACTTCCTCTTCACTCCAATAGCTGAGCTGCACCTTTCTTTCCCATTTCCAATGACTCCTGTTTCTTGACTAGTCTTAAATGCCTGGCAAACATCATAAAACAGGGTCCCAAATAGTTCACCAAGAATCCCTCTGTCACTCCCTCTCTCAGCCTGGCACATATGATGAGTGTGACCCCAAGCTCCATAAGATGAAGCCAGACCAGATTTCCTGCACCTCACCTGCATATCATTGTTTTGAGCAACCCAGGACTCATGACAAGAACACTCAGTTCCAGTCATGAGTGGAGGCTAATAAGCACATGGATCCTTTGTGATGGGGGAAGGGTATCTAGAGAACACACACATACTGACCAGTGCTGAGCTATACAAGAATGGTTAGGGAGGATAAGAGGGAAAGGGAAGAGCTGGACCCCCTAAAAGGGGACCCAGAGGGAACCCCAGAAGATGAAGAAAACTCCAGCTCAGAAATGGAGACCCAGGAGGGACAGGAGAAACCTCCAGCAAACCCAAAGACAGACCAGGGAAGCTGGGAAACCCCAAAGTACAAGAGAAACCTGAAGTTCCCCCACACCCTCACCATCCGGACAAGGGAACTAGTGCCCCTGAAGGAACTCCGCAGGGTGTCAGAAAACTTCAGCCTGAACAAAGACCCTAAGAAGATAAGGAAATGAGAAAGACACACAGCAACTGCCCCTCAGCTTTTATCCTAATAGCTTCAGTAAATGTGAGGAGCCTGATAAAGAAAGAGAAATAGGTACCATATGATATCCTACCCTGATAGGGAGACAAAACGAGACCCCCTCCTCCTCCCCCCCACAACATAGGCAGATTATTCCAAACAGGTTGCTACAAGTCACCTTTGAAAAAGAGGGAGGGAAATTTGACCTCCTAAATGTTTACGCTCCAGCCAATAAAGAAGAAAAAAAACGGGTGTGCCTTCCTAAAGAGCACAGCTGTGGAAATGCCCAGTATCTGGCTAGTGGTGATCACAGGAGACTTCAACTGCATCATTGACAAGGGAGACAGAATAAGCAGAGGCCAAAAGATGGGCTTAAACAGATCCTCCTGGTTACTGAAGCAACTTGCCTATGACCCCCACCTGGTGGATGTGGGCAAAGGAGCCCAAAGGCCTGGGGGAAACTTCACCTGAGTGGACCGTATAGGGCAGACGAAGTCACACGCAGACTTGGTCCTCTGCTCTTCCCTTTCCCTCTTATCCTCCCTAACCATTCTTGCATAGCTCAGCACCGGTCAGGGTGGGCAGTAGCGAAAGCTGAATCCACGTTTGCTTCTCAGACGGCTGCCTCTGGACAGTAAAGGCAGAGATGGGGGGCAGCCCAAAAGAGGAAGAGGAGAGTGGAAGCTGAATGCGAGCCTCCTGGATGAAGAAAAGATCTAATGGGAGTTCAGACAGAGCTATGCAGGGTGGAGGACCCTTAGAGCTGGGTACCAGATCCGCACAGCAACAGGACAACATAAAAGAGAGAGCAAGAGCCTTCTTCCACCAAGCTGGAGGTGAGCCTGGATCCAGAGTGTAGGAGGGGGAGGAGTGGTCTGCTTATTTTGGCAGGTTGAAAAAAAAAGACCAGGAAGGAGGCTGCAACCAGCATGGTGGACAGAAACGGGGCGAATGATCAGTTGAACTAAGGGATGCTGGAGATGTCAGCAATCTTTTACTGAGAGTTGTAGACAACACACACAGAGAACCCTGTCCCTGCAGGAGCTCACCTGGGCCCTGGGGGTAGACAAGTGCCAGAAGCTGGTGGAGGAGTAGATGTTGGAGAAGGCCACCAAGACTCTCCACAGCTTCAAGAATGGTAAAACTTCTGGGGCAGATAGCCAGGCCAGAGAGTTCTGTTACCTTCTGGGACCAGGTGGGTCTAGACCTGCTGGAAGCGTATAGGGAGCAGCTGTAGGAGAGTCACCTGGGGGCCAAAATGGCTAGGGGCATCATAACCCTTCTGTGCTAGAAGGGGGCAAGGAAGGAGTTGAAGAACTGGAGACCCAATAACACTCCTGAACTCTGACTATAAACTGATGGCCCATGTCTTGGCCAAGCACTTTAAGTCTATTAGAGGTGCTGTGATCCACGAAGACCAGTTGTGCGTAGTGCTGGGGCGGCAGATCCATGGAGCGCAGCTGTGGCTGTAAAATATGCTGTGGTACCAAGGGGAGAGGGAGCGGGATGTCACCATGCTGAACCTCAACTGGAGAAGGTCTTCAGCCAGGTGTTCCACTGATTCCTGTTTAAGATGCCGGAGAGGATGGGGATCCCTCGACCTTCATCACATGGATAAAAGCACTGTACACCAACATAAGCAGCAGAGTACTGGCGGATGGGGTGCTCAACTCCACTGCAGCTGGGGTGGTCATCTGGTAGGGATGCCCACACCCCTCAAACCTTTACACCTACATGATGGAACTGCTGGCCCAGTGGCTCAGGCAAGACCCTGGGACTCACCGAGTGGAGATCCCTGGGAGCAATGGGCCAGAGACAAGAGTCCTAGCCTACACAGGGGAGGTGACCTCAACATCCTGTGCAAGGAAAAGTGGTTGGTGGGAAGAATGCTACAACATTCCCAGGTGTACAAAGAGGTGGCAGGGGCCAAGCTCAATGTGGGCAAGACCACCTGCCTAGCCCTGGGCAAAGCAGGGTACCTATCTGCCAGAAAACGTGGGAAAAGACAGAGGCCAAGGTCAAACAGAGACTGGGACTATGGAACACAAGCCTCCTGTCAATGGTGGGGGGTGTAGAGCACATGAGGGCAGTGTTGCTGCCAGTGCTTCTGTACACTGCACTGGTCTTTCCTCCCTCAGAACAAAGGGAGGAGGCCATGTGTCTTTTTCTGGGGCTTAGGTGGAAGACGGTTGTAAGCGCCACAATGTATAAGACAAAACGGACCAGGGAACAAGGAATGCTTGATGTTCTGTTATTCCTCTGGGCCAAGTACATGAGCCAGATCTGCAAACTGACAGCCAGAGCAGAATCTAAAATGGCTGGCTTCCTTACATACTTTGCAGGGCACCTGCTGCAATACCGGGGGTATATACACTGCCCAACTTGCACCTGTTGCCCTTGGAGCCACCATGGATTGACTGTTGGGGTGGGCAATTATTTCAAGTGGAGGTCCACTTAATGACTTTTGGTGAGCTACTGAGGGCTGCAAAGTGCCCTCAGTATCTTCAAGGTACCCCGTCCCCCAATCGCTATCTTGGGATCAGATATCCTGCCGCTTACCTTTGACCTTTGCCACTGCAAGTACTCCTTTTGGGAGGGGGATTTGCCCTCTTGGAACCGGGAAAAAAAATCATATACTAAAAATCAAACATCTATTATACTATAGTTTAATTTTATTTCAAAAAAATATTTTTGTCCTGATGCATGTGTTCTTGCAAAGTATATATAGAGGCAATTGCATAATAGCTCAAAATAAAGTCTTACTCTTGTATACTGTGTGTAGGTGGGTATGGTTGGAGGGGGGGTGGATGTGTGGTGGGGGGGGTGTGTGATTTGTGTGTGGGTTTTGTGGAGGGTGGAGATTGTATGGGAGGGTTTTGTGTGGGTATGGGCCTCCCGCCATATGCCCCACCACTGGCAGCAGCAGCAGCAGCAAGTGGTAGGCCCTCAGGGAACTTATGGCTTGCGGCAGGCAGAGCACCCCGGCAGCATGTGGCTCTGGCCGAGTCCTGGAAGCTGCGTGTGGCAGCACAGAGCCAGCCCAGTCAGCCTACTGCCACATACCTGAGCCCCAAGCCAGGTTAGCTCTGTGCCAACATGTGGGGCTCCCAGCACAGCAGGCAGGAATCATGACATTGAGCCAGGCTAGGCTGGCCCCATGCCTCCACATGAGGCTTCTAGCAGTCCAGTGGGGAGCCCCATGTGGAGGAACAGAGCCATCCTGGCCCAGCCTGAAGGTACACAGCTCGCAGCTGCAGTGCCGGGAACTCCACATGCTGGCATGGAGCCAGCCCAGACTGGCCCAAAGGTATGCAGATCCTGCCTGTACTGCTGGGAGCCCCACATACTGGCATACAGCCAGCACAGCCTGGCCCAATGGTAGTGGCTCCTGGAAGTACCAGGAGCTGCACATGGTGGCACAGAGCCTACCCGGCCTGATTGCACATGGATCCTCACAGCTTCCAGGCATGCTGGGAGCCCCTCAGAGGTGGAAGAACAGAGCCAGCTTGGTCCAATGGCATGTGACCTCTGAAAGCCCTCATCTCCCACTGGCTTTCAGAGGGGCAACCATGGGCCAGTAATGGAGAGGCCCCCTGGGCTGTATAGAATGACCTAGCAGGCCATATTTTGTCTGCCCCTGTTCTACAGGGTCTTGGAGAACTTCCAGAACACATACAAGTTACACAACAAGAACTCAGTGACCCTGAAAAAACACTGTAAAATGCAGGAGGCGGTTAGGGCAAGGGACAGACTGTCGCCCGTGGACATACTACTTAGCAACAACTGCCAGGTTGTGCGAGAATGTATTTTTCATAAGGACCTGCAGAAGGAACACAGAGACTTGACCTGCCAGGTAGCCCACTGGGCACTCCTCGTGTGGGCACGGAGACGCAGAGAAGGGCAGAGGGGCCCATCAAACTGCCCCTGGCAAGCTTGCTGGTAGAAGGAGGAAACAATCAGCCACCTCTTCTGGAACTTCCCACGCACCAGGGAGGTGTGGAGAAGAGTAGTCATACTCCTCATGATGGTTACTGGGGTCAAGACCCTGACCAGAGATGTACTGTTTAGACACATGACCAATCAGCAAGGACTCTAGGTAGCCTGCTTTGACCAATTCATCTCCTGCTTCAGGAATGCCCTGTGGAAGACCAGGAACCTGCTCATTTATAGACACTCCAACCTTCCAGTCAAGGACTGCATCAGAATGGGAATGAGTGAGCCGAAGGTATACTACAAGGAAGACAAAAGAAGGATGATGGGGAGAAGATGGCCGAGGGTGCATGGAAGAGAAAAGACTGGCACAGACTGTTCAGAAACAAGATCCTCCCCCAGAGAAAATGACAACGACAACAAGGTAGAGGACAATGACAGTGACAAAGAGGGGATGAGCGATAAGGATGATGGGGAGGAAGGGGATGACAAAGATGATGCGGACTAAGGAGCAGGGAGGGAAGAAGGAGGATTGTGGGGGGTGCGAGAGGGAGGGGAGAGTGGTGGGAAATGGAGGCAGTTTCACGTGATTGTAATTGTTCAAGAAGAGGATGATGGGCATGTGGGTGTGCGGGAGCATGGTGCGGTTATTGTAACAGGGATGATGATGATGATGCAACTGTAGATGTGTGTTTTGGATTGTCAAGTGAACCATATCAGTGACAAGACAGGTCCATAGAGGTATAGGTATTTATTTATACAGAAATATATATTTTGGCAAAAAAAAGTTTGTACTACATTTAAATACATACAAAAGTGCTGCTTAAAAGTGTGTTTATGTAGTACCTGTATTAAAACTTGCAGCAGTTTCAAAAAAGGTAGCATACATCAATTCTAGATTATCTAAGTGCACAGGTACTATATGTAAATTACTGCAGCCATTTTTCATTTCAAGGTTATTGTTTTCAAATTTGCTCCTCACTTCCATGTGCTCAGGGAGAGCAAGATCTGACAGTAAGGAGAGGGGCAAGGGGCTGCCAGGGAAAAGTTGCAGGGAAGGAGAGCGCAACAGGGCTACCTGACGCCCCAGATTTATTTTCCCTGCTGTAGCAGTGGGAGGGGGAACAAATTCGTGGCAAACTTCCAATAATTAAATTTTATACCTGGAAAATTATAATAAATTTATCAACTTTCCATATACAGAATCTAATTACCAGGGGGGCTGTCTTATAATCAGGGTTATCTATTTGAGTAAATATGGTATTTCCTTTTGATATGCAATTCACACAAATAAATAATTGGTCACTATTTTGTCATCCCTCTTCATTATACTGGTCCACAATAACTTAATTATTTATAGAATGAGAAAGAAGCTCAAGTTTTTCCACTCTTTTTCACGTTTGTTTCTCTTTAAGAAAAAAGCAGTAGACCAGTCATGAATCATGATCCATTAGGTCATGGATATAAGTTTAACATGGATCTTCAATTAGAGATATAGATAGTTTTTAATTGCTTACTGAAGTTATTTTCTAACTGCTTATTGCAGTTGTAAATAGAGCCGGGTGGGAAAAAGTTCTCTTGTATGAAAATGTTTGAGATTTCAGTTTTTTCTTGTTCTGCATCTGGACAAAACTGAAACCTGAAATTTTTCAGAGCAGGAATTTTATTTTGGCTCTTCTTCATTCTCAGGAAGTGCCCTACCCACAACACCATTAGTTATTATAGAATGGATCTCTCTCAGCCTATTCTGTTGGAGCTATTCAATTTTGGGTAATGAACTAAACATTTACTGGCCACAGAAACACCAGATCTATAGCCCTGTGGTAGCATACTCATTTGGGATATAGGAAAAACAGGTCCAGGTCACTGCTCGGCCTGCTTACAGTAGGGGCTTGATTGTATTGTGAGGAAACCAAATTCAAGAACCTTAATAAATGGACAATTCTAAGCCTCATGGTTGTAGATGGGGGTCAGTCTATCCCTAATGCTTAGATCAGACTTCCAACCTGTACCTGAGAAGCATTCCCAAAGATTTTGTTAAAACTGATGCTCCTACTAGAATTTTTCATTTCAACAAAGTATCATTTTCCAATTAAAAAGTTTACTCAAAAAAATCCCTGATTGCATTCAAGGCCTTTGTGAAGACCCAGGGAAACTTACAGATTTTTTACTTGAAAGTAGAGGCAGAGAGAACAGAAGCCTTGTGAATGAAATCAAGAAGGGTGTTCCATGCATAGGCACAGTATAGATGAAGCCATAGAAACATCTGAGTAAATAACTAACAAATGATTAGGTAAGGCTGATACTTCTGGCAAAGTACTGAACTAAAGGGGACAATTCAGGGGCAGATCCAAAGGGGGTGCAGTGGCATGGTCACAACCCCCCCTTTCAGACCATGCCATGGGAGCAGCAGCCAGTGTCTTTTTAAAGTCTCCGAGTCTGGTAAGAAACCTCCCTCTGTCCTCTGCTCCATTCTCAGCAGCATGCCACCCCTTCTCTCCCATTCCACTCCCCACCTCCAGCCTACCACTGCCATTGTTTCCTCTGTCTTCAGCTGCCCAGGGGTGGAGGTTGCTCCTGAGCTGTTCCTGCCCCACTCTAGCTAGGTTTTGCAGGGAGCTGAGTTCAGCCCAGGAATGCAGCAGTGGTGGCGAGTGGGTTCTTCCTACCTGTCCAATCCACCCCAGGTGTTCCCCTCAAGCTTGGGAACAGGCACAAGGGAGAATCTGCCTGCCACTGCTGCCCCAGCTGAGCCTGGCTCCTTGTGCAGCTTGGCTGAAGCAGGGCAGAAGCAGCTCTGGCTGCTGAATATGGAGGGAAGAGAGGGGATGCCAAGAGCAGGGTAGGGAAGTTTCTTACTTGATTCAGGGCCTTAAAAAAGGTCCAAGGCTGCTGCTCCAATGGTCTGCCTATCCCAGTGAAAGACAGCAGGGAAGTTGGAAGTGAAGGTACAGCCACCCCTGCAGTGCCAGTCACTGCTTCACACCCCGCTTTACAAAATCTTGACTCTGCTCATGGGGTAATTCAGAACAAGACCAGAGCAGATAAAAAATTACATATGGCTTAGAAGCTTGGATGTGAAGCCTGAACCAAGGGTGCAGACAGAAGGGCAGCTCCCAACTGTAACTCAGAATGTGTTCGGCAAAGCATTCTGAGTTACAGCACCCCAGACCAAACAGAAGTTCACTGCTGGTTCCAGGGCTGAGGGAAATCTGAGCCTGCAGCCAAGTTCCCATAGCAATGGCCAGGCTCTCTGCCAGTGCTTGCTGTTTTCAGAATGGGAAGGGGGGAAAAGGCAACAGACAGCTCATTCTTGGGGCTCCCCAGCTGGTGCTGAAGCCCTCTTGGGGGGGCTGAAAACCCCACAGGCTGAATTCCCTCTGCTCCCTTTGGCCTCTCCTGTTCTGAAAACAGCCACAGGCTAGTAGCTCCCCAGATACAAGTTACAAAAAATGCTACATTTTGAAACGTCTTCATCTGATATTTTATGAAAGGAGGGGTCTGCCATTTTTTAAGCTGTCTGAAGCCATGCACTTGTGCTTGGTCATAGCTATAAACTGCTTTCTGCAGCCAGATCAGGCAAAAATTGTCACTTCTGTCTGCACCTCAAATGGAGCAATTCAGAGGTGAGAGGGAAGGGCATGATCCAATCAGAAAGATGGGCCAAGTACTTTAACAGCAGTTTTTTGTGCAATTTGGAGGGTGCTGAGGGTGTTAGATGGGTAAAGGAGCAGGATGCCTTGATAACTGAGATTAGCAATAACAAGTATCTTAACATAGCGGTCTCCTTTCCTTTTTCTTAATTTATTCTTATCTAAATAATTAAAACAGGTATACAATAATTTAAAAATGATTGTATTTACTTGGTAAAATTGCTTACCAGCAGGTCTTGTGTTTGGTTGACATGTGTAACCAACAATCCATTGTCAAGCTCCAAATCTGTTATTGTAACATTTCGCCGGGATGGAAGACCTCTTTCTGATGGTCCATCAGAGCCCCCGCTTACCCTACAGAGTAAGCCAGTAAGTTTTTTAATCCAATTGTCTCAACTGAATAAGTGTTTGAACACTGAAAACACCATTGTTATGTTAGTCACTTATATTAGCTAAACATTTTGGTTTGCACATATTTGACAAGTAAGGACTCATTTTTAGCATCCCAAATACAGTACATATACTATTTAAGGGGAAAAAATATATAAATTTACAATTCCATACAAGCGTGTCTTTCATTTAAGAACTCCCCATTAAAGATTCTGCAATATCCTTACCCGACTTTTTCCAAGAACAGATCATTATCCAGTAACTGTGCCATTTTTCTGGTCTGCACATCCATGGTGCTTAGACTTAACCTTCTAAAGAAGAAACGGACACATCAAAGAAGAGAATGTCAATCAGGGACAGACTTTACAAGTGTTAGAAAAGAGATCACCCATCCAAGGCATCGCTGCCTCAGGATTCAGATAAATAGAAATCACAGATGTAGCACTGCTGGGGGTATATATAGCCAAGTTTAAAAAAATAATAATACCCTAGCAGTATGAATAATTCACCAATATTTTTGTTACATAGGCATTTATTTGCAACAAGTTGCTCGCTTGTTGGGGCTGTATCCAGTCACGAAGGTGCAGCTCAAGCTGCTGGAAGAGGCGGCAGCCCGGGTGCTGGAGCAAGGTAAACTCTCCGAGAAGAAAAGCTTTGCAGCAGAGGGGTCTGTCCAGGTGCAAGGAAGCTCGGGAGACAGCGACGCTCCGGCCCCGAGAAGCGTGACTCGACTTACCCGCCCGACTGCAGCCAGCGCGCCCGACCCCGCTCCATCCTGCGCGGCCGACAGCTCCCCCAGAGCGGCCCTCAAGGGATGCCCCCCAAAACCCAGGACTCCGCATCCCCACCGCCACTCACCCGCATGCGGCTACTTTATACCCGGGGGCAGCCGCTGCGCTAAGCACCCGAGGCTGGGGGCGAGGGGCCCGGCCGCCTCACCTAGAAATCCCTGCGCTGCGGCCGGGGCTGAGGTGCGAGGACACCCCCGCGGGGCCAGTCCCGGGGCCGCACCCCGCCGCGCGCCCGAGAGGCAGCCGCGGGACTGCGGGCGGGGCGGGGCGGGGCCAGGCCGCCGCGTTGCCAGGAGAAACGGAAGGAACCATTGTGTCGGGGGCGGGGCAGACGCTGGTCTGCGGCGTCTAGTCGGGGCGGGGTCCGCCGCCGGGCGCGCGGAGCGAAGGGACGGGTCGTGAGTGGCACGGTCCGCGGGCCCCCCCCCCCAATCAGCGGAGCCGGGGGACCAGGCGCTTTAGTAGACAATTTATTTCGATAAACTTGCTCAATAACAAAAATACAAGTGAAGAACATCGTGTTCATTGCGTACAGTCCGCAGTAACGTTTGTCTGGAAACCGGTCACGAACCAATCAGAAATCGAACGGGGGAGGGGGGGGGCGCGACTCGTGGCAGCCCCCTTTTTCCATCATATTTGTCCCCGTCCTTCCTCGTGAAGGGGCAGCGCGGGGCGGGGGACGGACACGGGGCGGGCTCTGCTGCTGCCTGCAGGAGTGACAGCGACCCCGCGCGGGGAAGGGGCGCTCGGCCCCGAGGGAGACTAACAAAACACCGAAAACAAAACCGCCAGCCCGGCCGCTGGGTCCGGCCGCCTGCAGGCAGCCAGGCAGGCAAAGCTGACGGAGGTTGCTTCTGACCCGGAACTTGCTCGTGTTAGCTCAGGAAGTATTTACATAACATTGCATCAGGTGGTGACAGCAAGCCTTTCTGGTGACCAGATGAAGACCAAGGAAGGGAGTGGGGGGACCTATAATAAAAATGAGCTGTCCTTTAATTTAAAAAAACAAAGACAAAGTAGTGGAGGAAGGTGGCAGAGTCAGAAAAAGTTTACATAAAAAGTTTACATAAAACACTCAACGACATATAGGGATTACCTTTGGAGAAGATTCATACGGAAACGTTTGTTTTTAATGGACTTGAAAGTCTACAGATGTTTAGGCATGTTCAACATGAACGTCCTGTAGTTTAGAACTAATCCTTGTGCAAATAAAACCTATAAATAGTACTCAGCAGATTTTACAGTGATGCTCTTAGGTATGAAGAGAATGCACACGACTTTAAAAAACAAAAAGTAACAGACATAAGTTTGACAAATGATTGCACCATAGAACAGTGTTTTATATACAGTTTACAAGATATGCTTTTCTGCTATAAATTAATACTGTACTATATAGTACTTAGTGACTTTATTAAAAGCAACTGTTGACAACTGTCTCTTCATTTGCATGGATTACTCTTACTTTAAAAAAGAAAAAAAAAAAGGATGCCCCCCCAAAACATTGAAACAAACATCCTGCTAGGTGAATCTGCAGTCTCTTAATGATTCATAGCTGTAGCACTGGCAGATTGGATAACTGCAACCAGCCCCTCGTGGACTGGATATGCTCCAAGATAAAATTATTTTTTATTAAAATGGTAATATATTTACTGTAAGCCTAAATGAACAACGTTATATAGAATGTTGTTATAACAAGTAAACATGGGGACAATTCTTAGCAGCTGAGAAACTCTCTCCACCCCATGCCTGGGTTCCAGTTAAAATACATCATGGAACTATTTACAGATAACTGTCATTTGTGAAAAAGAAAAAAAAAAGCTTTTCATAGTTTAATTTAATTTTAAAAAATTGAAACACTTCATGTCAGGGCACACCAGCGATAACACTGCAAACTCAGGCACAAGCCTTGCAATTGGATCTATGGAGAGGTTTCTTTTTATTCATCATAAGGTTCCAGTTGCCTATGCCCATTCACTTGTAGGATATGGACCTAAAATTAGGAACCAAATCAAAACCAGGCAGGTGACTGGATGCTTTTTCAAAAATACAGATATAAATAACTTTACTTGACATTTACAGATTTTCAGTGATAGCTTCTTTTGGCCTGTGAGTGAACCGATTGAAAAAAATGAAATGAAATAAAATAAATCATAGAACAAACACTCCAGAGACATGTTCATCCAAAAAAATGCCAATGAGAAATTATGATACACAATTCATTTTTCCTCACTAAAACACTTTGAAGAAAACAGTTAGAAATTTCAATGGCACATAGTTAAGGTAATTGCATGAGGCGTCCCATTTCTAACACTTGAGGTTATCCAGCATACTTCCCCCACACTCCCAGCCACACCAAAATAAATCATAAGTAATTTTCTAAAGCACCTCCCAAGGAAAAATGCATCCAGATTCATTTTTCCTTATAAAAGCATAGCTGCCACAATGTAACTAACACCAAATACATTTGGACTGTCACTCTGTTGTGTTGCTTTTCATGTCACTTGTTTTTGTGTCACTATTTCCCCACAAAAGAGATAAAAATTACAAAGACCTAGAAATAGGGCTTGATCCTGCAGGCAAATTGAGGGACATCAACCAAAAGTTTTTGTTTGTTTGTTCGTTCTTTTTTTTTGGGGGGGGGGGGGGGGGGAAATAGAGGTGCTTTTGTTTTTTTTAAAGGAATAAGGACTGCCAGATCCAAATCACTGAATATTCAGATGCAGCATGACACATGCATCCAAAGTTTTTTGATTTTCATATTTAAACAATACACAAACTGATTTCAGGGGAGAGCATGTTCTCTGAATGTAAATGACTTTTAAGTCCATATTTGATATCGACAATAAGGCGTACAGACACAATAACAATTATGTTACTCATTTTGATAAAGATAGATTAAATTAATTTTCACAAATGAAAATAAATTAATCCATTTTTACTAGAGAATTTTCTTTAATAGTTTGACCTAAACACTGCATTTTATATCCTCTACAGGAATAGTCATCTGTGGTAAATTGCTGTGCTTGAACATAAATTAAAGCACTCAATGTACTGAGAGAAAGAAAGAAAGGAAAGAAAGAAAGGAGAGACTCCCTGTACAACAGTTGCCAATAATTTAAATAGTGAATAGTGTCAGTTTCCCAAAATTAGGGTTTTAAGGTATGACATGATTTCACCTTCTATCCTCATATACAAATAAATTACCATACAAAGAATTTTAGCTTAACTTAAAATTGCACCTAGAAAGGCATGGGATTGTTTGTACCTATTACAAAAAACTGTTAAAATCAAGGGCTGCTACAAAGAATGAGGTAAACTGAAGACTCTCAGCTATGTGGCCTTCAGAGAAATGGCTTTTTTCTATTGAGTTCTAGTTTTGCACACCACAGTGTTTTGCTAGCAAAGCATTCTGAGTTCTCTTCCAGGAACTGTTGTGTGTATATCCATATCCTTGTGGATATGCGCATACACACACACACTGTATACTGCATCAGCAAAATATATATATATTTTATATAAATATAAGGAAAAATTTTCCCCTAAAATGTCTTAGCGTTTTTCTACAGTTGAGGCGTTGGGGCCCAGGGGAGTAGGTGGGATGTCATTTTGTTCTTACATACATTTTAGAGAACATGTTTTGATCTATTGGCTTCTTGGTGCAGTAATGCAAGACGGATCCATTTTGGTGCCAAAGGCTTTGCTCGTCAGAAGGAAGATGTAAAACACTAATCTCCTAAACAGCGAGGCCAGCCTCACTTGAATTCCTTTGCAACCCTCTGGTCTACCACAAAGTTCATAAATACTTTTACTTTCAATTTGTTAGACATTAAAAACAGGTATGGTACAGTAACATGGGGCAATATGCTTCTCAGTGTAAAGCATTCTTCTTCACTAGTTCCTATCACAGTGCAGACCTGACTGCATTAATATGCTCAGGAGATTAGTCAGCGTTGTATTTGGTTATGGGAAAGGCTCTCCTTTTTTATCCAAAGTGCATAGTGAGAACAATTCAAAGCATTCCTCTTTTCAGTTAGTATTTGATAGTCTGATCTAGGCATCCTCCAGAGAATGCAACTTTGATGTCTTGCTCTCTTCCAAAATAAAAGTCATGAAGTTCAGACATTCATCAGCCAGGTAAACAAACTTTGCCAGCAAATAGAAGTCCAACTATTGTAAAGAAAATGGATAAGACAAACAGTACATATGAAGACCCAACCACTGTATTGTTGGGCAATTTATATGGTTGACCTCCAACTTCATTGATGTAAAATCCTATTGGAAATATTAGGGCTGCCATGCAGAATAGGATCACTGAAAGATAAATAAATAAAAATAATTACTATTTTCTTGAATTGTTTCCCTCAGTTCATAGGGCAGTACAGAAAAGAGTGAACTATCAATATTTTGCTCTGTACTAACTATGGGAGGACTGAGGTAAATCAATGCCAAACAAGTTCATCTAGAAGAAAGTAATCACAAAGGATGTACCATGCTCAATCTTCTAGAGGAAGGTAAAAAGAACTCCACTTTGATAATCATTTAAACCATATTAAGAAGAGCATTAAAAAAAAAAAATAAATCACCATTACAGAAAGATTGAGTTTTTAAAGATGCATTTCTTTCACCATTCATGAATCTAATCATAGATTACGTATGTTCAATTTTAGACAATCATTTTCCCCCAAAGTCAATGTAAATTAACATTCAAACGCTGAAGAAACTCACTTTCCATTATCAAAGGGTTGTCTTTTCCCAAATGTAGTTGCCCTCTCCTATTCTTCCACACAATAGATTTGCATATTTTCAGTACATGCTTTGCTAAAAATAGAAAACACACTCATTGTTTGTCATTGTATTTTTCTTTAGGTTAATTAAAACATACCATTGTAACCCAAGCGTTAAGATACTCTATTAGAGCAACAAAAAGCTTTCAGATTAAGATCTAACCTTCTCTGTAAAAGGGTCCAAGATCACCTTTCATAGATGCAAAGCACCAAAAACCTGATTTTTATTTCACTTGAATAGGTGAATTCATATGTATAACTTATGCGGTAAACAACACATATTCCTTTGTGGAGAGACACATACAAAGAGTCACTATAAAAATAGTAATTAAAAAATTTCATTACACTTTTCACATTCTTTCAGACTTTACTATTGACCGACATCCTTTGCAGTGTTTTAGTTAGGGTTACCGTATTGCCAGTTCAAAAAAAAAAAAGAGGACACCTGTTAGGGGGACACCTCACTCTCAACCCACAACCCCCTGGTTCTGTCAGTGCCTCTCACACCCAACCTGCAGCCCTCTGTCCCTGGTGCTCTCCCTCACTCCTGACCTGAAGACCCCTGGCCCTAACAGTGCCCCTCACTCCTAATTCACAGTCCCTTGCCCCACTCGGCTATGCTAGGTGACTCTCAGTCCCAACCCGCAGCTCCCCATCCCTGCTGCTACCCCTCAATCCTGACCCACAGGCCCCTGGTCCTGCCAGTGCCCCTCACTCCCTATCCCGTCCCCCGCCGCACTGGGGAGTGAAGGGCAGGAGCTTGGCCAACCCTCAGCCCCCGGCACTGCCAGCACCCTGCACTCTTGACCCCTAGCCCCTCACTCCCCACCCACAGTCCCCACAGCCCTGCTGGTACCCCTCACTCCCAGCCCACAGCCCCTCTGTTCCACCCAGCACTGCCAGAGAGGGTCTCCAGCTGCCCCCATCCTGACCAGGCCCAAATGTAGTGGCTGCAGAGTAAGTCTGGCCCCAGCTCAGGCTGGAGGGAGGAGGGGACAGCTATAGTATTCCTGGGCCCAGGCTGGGGCTCCTATGCTGCACCAGGTGGTCTGGCTACACCCCCTGCCCCCCTCCCTGCTGCAGTGTTTCCCCAGGTGCCCTGTTCCTGTGAGCATGGGCACCGGTTCCTGGTGCCACTAGCCTGGCAGCACAACTCCCCATTGCCCCCCCAAAGGCCCCTCCTGCCCCCTTTCCCTGCTGGAGGGGCAGGCACCTCCCCCCTGCCCCTGTGCCCTGCTGCAGCCTCATGTTTAGATACCATACCCCAGTGTCAGCAGTCACCTGCCACCCCTCACACACCCAACCTCTCCACCTCCCCCCTCAACAGTCCCCAAACCCTGGCCCTCCAACCCCCACTCCCCACAGACTTACCTTCATCCAGCTGCAGAGACTGCTTCCACTACCCTGCCTGGCTGCATGCTGGCCATGTGCATACACAGATGCACATGGTACCCCCTGCCTCCAATTGCCCTCCCCGGGTCTGTACCAGTGAAGCACAGCAACATCCCAGACATTTGTTCAGATTTCAAAACCGCCCAAGCAGATATTGGAGGACCCAGAAAAAGGACATGTCCGGGAAAACCTGGATGGTATGGTAACCCTATTTTGTACTCTGTTCAAACCAATGACACAGATATGTCTGTGCATCTGCTTACATCCTCCTCGTTTCTGTAAATAAGTTCATGTACCTGCTTAATACTGAACATATGAATCCTGCATAAAATGGTTTTCAGACAAGATATTCAATGAGGTAACATGCGTCTCTTCAACTCCTAGCAGAGGCTACATTTATCATGATTAACATGTTAATTGTGCAATAAATTGTCATGTCACACATGCAAGCAATTATCATAAGATAAAATGGCCAACCACCCACAAAGAGGTTACTTGTTAAATGTGGAACATCCTTATAGCTGGTTTGTAGTCATTTGTATTTGTGGCTTGTATGCTTTGTTCTTCCTCAACCATCTGCAAGGCATGGCAGGATCTGCAATTTTGGGGATCTGGGATAATATTCCTCAGATATCACTGCATGTTTAAATTGATGTCTGCCAGGGGAGTTTGTTATTTAAAAGATTAGTCGTTGATTGTTCAATGCTGTGTTTAAGAATGTACTAGTAGATGAAAAATACTAGTGGATGGTTGCAGAATTTCAACTGGTGAAGTCATACAAATAATCTATTAGGTTTTTTTTTTAATACTCTTTAGTTCCACAAAATTAGACTACATTTCCAGTATACTCATTATAAAACAGCTTTTAAAGTTGTATCTAACATCTATTTACTCAACAATTAAACCCATTTCCCTACCCAAAACCCCCCATGCATTACTTACACAAACACATCTTCCCTCCCTCTGTTCCATTTTAAATTTTAGCCAACCTCAAAATACAGTTCTGGCCTTACCTAAATAATGGTCATTAATACTAGCACCTTACTGCACTGAGAGCTGATAGAAAGTCCAGCAGCTCCAGGGAAGCTCTACTCCCTACTTCACCTTCCCAACTTATGAAAAACATGTATGGATGCCAGCTACTGTTACCTCCAGAGACAAAATGTTAGCAGTTCCTCCAGTCCCATACTGCCCACAACTGGACCTTTCTAGTACCATTACGTGAACGGCGCTCACGCAAACCTGAACAATGTTGTATTTATATTTTAAAATATGCCTAGTTAAATGCATTTACAAAAACTCTCAGATGTTCAGATTCTTTCCTTATGTGTTACTTTGCATATATACACTTTAAAAAAAAAAAAAAAAGCTCAACAAACCTGATGCTTACCAGTGTTAGACGGTTTTTCACATCCCTTAAGACCTCAAGTAATTCTACATTAAAAAAAAAAAAACCAAGCCAAACCAAAAAAACCCAACAACTTATGAATGGTACAATGCAGGGCTCAGCTTTGGGAGAAAACATCATCAGTGGTTTTATAAAGAAGACTTTTAAACTCTGAATTTAGGTCTCACGTACAATGAATCCGATAACTTCAAACTATCAACCAAGCAGCTTTTTTCAAAAAATTGTGCACACCCTACCACAGCAGCTGTTTTCATGGATTAGCAGATATGCAGAGCACCTACCTGGGTCTAGCAAAATTAGATTAATCCTTCAGATTTAAGAGAACAGCATTTAACTGAATCATTCAGAGCCAAATAAGCCACTAGATGGAGCTTGTACCTTCTTTTTAATGTAGCAGCTCTTGTAGAAGACAAGACACTGATTAAGAAGGGATCCACCTAAACCACTTGGGAAGTGCACTGCACAGAAGCTTCTTTAATCTTGCTTTTCACCATGCATTCCCCCGGCTGCCAATTGGCGAAGGGGCCCCAGTGGCCCCGCTGCTTGCTTCTGATCAGCTGGGTGGCAAAAGCTGTGGCCTGTTTAAAACCGTGGTTTTTGCCTCTGACTGCTGATTGGCCAAAAGGGCCCCCTGACATTTGCTGCTGATCATCCAGAAAACAAAAACACTATGGGATATTTAAAACCATGGTTTTTGCCTCTTGGTCAATCAGGAGCAGGAAACGAGTGGTGGGGCCCCTCTGCCAGTCAGTTGTGGGGAGGGGGCATCCAATATATTTTGTATATGGGGAACACCCATGTTGGATGCCGTTACCATCACTGAACAAGAAATGCCTAAGGTGTTGTTTTGGTGTAAAAGAAGTTGCTGTGCAGTGCACTTCCGGTGCAATTTAAATAGATCCTAAATTATAAGTCTACAGACTGCCTAGCTAGCAAACTGTTACTTTGAGATGCAGCTGATTAATTTCTTTTATGAAGTGAATCTGAATGTATTTGAATACTATATCGTTTATTAAGGTGCTTTAATTCACACCTCTATAGAGCAATATTATCCCACATGATAAGTTTTGTTCTCGTTTTTTGCTGAAGGATCAAATTTCCTATTTTAATGGTAAAAAAAAAAAATCCATAACTGGGTTAGCTATAGAAAAGATTCTTGGATATGTTTAAATAAATCTGTATCAGCATGGGAAAGAGTTTTATTTTTAAAATGGCCCAGGTAACAATGTTTGATAGTGCATAATTAGTAATGGATAATATGTAATTAGTAACAATTGCAAAAGCATGCCCAGGATGAGTCACTGTTAGAACTCAATGCGTTTCCTATTCCATCTAGTTTGTCCACCTGAAAAAAAAGTTCTAGTTCTCTACAAAAGTGCTAAGAAGACATTAACAACAATACGCTCACATGAAATGCCTTCAGAACACTGAAATCATCACTTGGATTTTCAAGGCTATTTTTGCTTTGTTACTTTCAAGAATCACAGAGTTACCAAGTTTTTAACGGCCTCGTGAATATATACGAAATAATTTGCAAACGACTATTACTTACCCCCATAGTAACTGATTTTCTTTGAGATATGGCATGTACACCTACATTGGAACATGCATACACACAAGTTGGAGACTTTTTGCTAACAGTGCCATTGGACTGATATATTCATATTAGCAATAATGAAGGGCAGGGCTCTGTAAATATCGAAGGAATAAAACCTTTTTTTCATCCCATGTGAGGCAGGCTTCACAAAGAATATATCAGGAGAAAGAGCCAGATTTAAATGAAAGGCTGAAATAGTCTTGGGCCTGAATTTTGGATGTGCTCACTAAGAGACGTTATTCTTATGGAATTTGGCATATCATGGATGTTTCATCAAGGTTTGCAATTCTAAAACTCTCCAGGCTAAAGTTATTGCTCTAAAAATATAGTTTTGTAGCAGGAGAGACAGGAAAAACAGGAAGCCATAGACTCAAACTTAAAGGTCCCATGAATCAGGAGAGGATGCGGATTACATTAAAATGAAATAACATCACGAATCAATGGATAAGGTCCGATAAAGCCTTTTGAGGACTCTTCTTACAATAGATGCGTACAGACTGATTTACCTTGGGTTTGAAGATGAAAAGCTGATATTGCTGTGAAATGAATTCTAACCAAGCTAACAGACATTCTTGGTGCAGTTCTTTCAGTATAGCAAAAATTTGAGAAAAAAAAAAAAAAAATCACATGAATTACTGAGTGTGTAACAGATTTGTTTGGTACTATATGCAAAAGACTTTTACCTTTCTCCTGGTAAGTGCTTTTTTAGGCTCTTTCCCTGTATGTCTTGAAAGAATCTTCTTACAGATGGAGCTCCCAAGGGAGCATAGCCAGAGATTAGCCATACGAGATAACTGAGTATCTGAATACAAAAGTTACCTGCAATTCTGTAAAGGCAGGGTTTTTTTGGTTTTTTTGTTTGTTTGGGGGTTTTTTTTTAATAAAAAAGGATTATAGGCCATTGACATGAGAGCTTCCATTGGTTGATATACCAACAGTGTCTTGTCCAACCTGGTATAAGTATCACTGTGAAACAATTCTGCTTCTACATCCCTAGTATTTTGTCAGATTGGGGAAACATATACAGGAACAAGTCTATAACAGAACCTTGGCTTTAACTTACACCAAAACAACACCTTAGGCATTTCTTGTTCAGTGATGGTAAGGGCATCCAACATGGGTGTTCCCCATATACAAAATATATTGGATGCCACCTTTCCAAGACCACTTGTGATAGAGAAATGGCTTCTGTTGAAGGTATCTACTAATATGTTTCTTACCCCAAGGAGATTAAATGTGCCTTACTGCAATTTTTTTGCAAGGGGGGGGGAGGGGAAGAACAGGAACTCCACAATGGACTTTCTTGACACAGTAGAACTGATTTGGTCGTGTTTTTCTTGCTCAAAAGGTACATGGTAATTGTACACTTATGCTGTGCAGCTCTCTACTTCAGCATTTCCCAACTGGTGTGCCATGGCACACTGCTGTGCCGTCAGGCATGTCCAGGTGTGCCGCAGCATTTTGGGCTGGAGCCACACTCCTCGCCTGCTGCTGCTGCGTGCAGCCAGACAACCTGGGGGGCGTGGCTCCAGCCAGTGATTCAAAAGCCACGCCACCCGCTCCACAGCGTCCTGCCACTTGCTACCTCCCCACCCCAATCTGCGGGTGTTCAGCTGCTTGCCACCTGATCTCCCCCTCCACGGCATTTGGCCACTCACTACCTCCTACCCCACTTGGCCAGTGTGCCATGGGGTGGAAGAAGCCATGTAAGTGTTCCAGAGAGTGAAAAAGGTTGGGAAATGCTGCTCGACATGCTCAATGCATACACTTGGTTCAAAATAGAGGCTTCCCCAATTTGAAACTGAAACTTCATATTCTCCAGGTGTGAATACCAGCCCTTGCTTGAAGCATCTATGACCAGGTCACTATTAATAGCAGGAGAGAAAAAGGGGGCATCTTTGCAGACTGTGAGCACCTATCCCCAACCAAAGGAGTAGAGCACTTCTATCAAGGTCTAACAAGTTTATACATTGTCCCAACCCAAACTGACATATAGAAGCTTAGTGTCTGAAGTCGCATGGTTGCACAATAACATGCGTCTTTCCAGTATTAGGTAAACCTCTTTTGTTGTCTTGGTTCTCTCTCAAAAACTTTTGCATGCAGTTAAAATATTGAGGAGTGCCTTGTGATAAGTAAGTAGTAGCTGAGGTCAAATGGCTATAAACTCAAGTTTTTTTAAATGGTATCAATGTAGACTTTTTGTGCTTATTTTCATCCCTAGCTGAGCAAAAGTCACATGAGTTGTCTAATGTGATTTTTGGGGGGGGATTGACCACTAATAAGTCAATCATCCAAACATGAAAGATACCTGGATACCGGAGTGCTGAAGTTGGGCAACTGCCATTCATACATTTTGAAAATACTTCTGGAACTATTTATAGGCTGAAAGGAAGTGCACTGAAATGGTGGCAAAAGCCTTCTATTGTAAATCTTGGGTGTTTCCTGTAGCTCTGACTGACATGTGGAAATAGCACCCTATGAGGGGGATGGGGGTAATCATACTAATCACCAACATCCAGGGAAATGGTGGAAGACTTTCTTTCTTATGTTTGGGATGAGCTTCAAATCACCTTTCTTGCAGAAGGTGGAAATACTAATAAGAGAATCCTTGTTGTGGGAAAACCTTCCCTACAAACCAAGTTCAAACAGAGTCTGCACATTCTGAAAAAAGGTGGCCTTGCGAGCAGGAATCTCATTCCCAAAATGAGATAGGAAGGAGGATGCAGAAAGGCAAGGTTTGGAACTTAACAGTACCTCTCTGCTCCACAAGGCCTGAACCTGTGGATGTTAGTCCCACTCACTGTAGAAAAAGGCAGAAGTGATTCAAGAAGAAAGGGTGGCTCTAGAACATCTCAATCTAGTGACTCTCTAGATTTGCAAGCCCACTTTTGTCTTGCACAAATCAAAACATGTGTCCTTCAAAGACCCCACACCAAAACAAATACCCCTCACCAAAAACGCCTCAACAAAACACTTAATATGCACCCCCCCGCCCCCCATTAGCACAATGTTTGAAGCCTTGAGACTTCAGAAACTCCTGGAATGAAACTCTATGATATAGTGTTGAAAACTATTTCCAAAATTGCTAAGAAGGTAGCTAGGACAAAAAGCAATTAACAGAGAGGATATGGATGTAAAGGGAACAAATTGATCACAGATTCTCCTCTGCTCAATTCACTGGAAGGCAAGTCACCTGGAAGTGGCTAAGAGGCTCTTGCTATGATTGGATCTGGATCCTCTCCACGTAACAGTCTCATATTGGATTGCACTGATTTTTTTTTTTTTTTTAATCTGTCCTGACTAGTTCACCTGGAAAGACTGACTTGATTTTAATCAGATTCATCTACCATCTGACTAAGAACTGGGAAGACCGACCTTTGTTGAGGGATGGCTAAACAAATTTCTTATGTGGACCAGCACTAGAGGTGAATAGATACAACTGTTTAGATTCCAGAGTACTTTCTTCCCCATTCCAGGCTCTTGAGGAAAGATGTGCTCTGATGGACACAGGCACTTAGAATCATAAAAAATTAGGGTTGGAAGAGACCTCAGAAGGTTATATCTAATCCAACCCCTACTCAAAGCAGGGCTTTACCTCACTAGATCATCCCAGCCAAAGTTTTGTCTAGTCAGTTCTTAAAACTTCCCTTGACCTGCCAGCAACAATCTTACCAATGCAGCCCAGTATGCCATTAGCCTTCTTCACAAGAAAGGCACACTGTTGGCTCACATGAAACTTTTTGTCCACTGTAAACCCCAGGTTCTTTTCTGCAGAGCTGCTGCCCAGCCAGTCAGCCCCCAACCTGTATCAGTGCTTGGGATTGTTCTGTCCTAAGTGCAGGACTTTGCACTTGTCCTTGTTGAACCTCATGAGATTTCTACTCCATCTGCCCCACCCCGGTATCAAATACAAACTTGCTATGCCAGTGCTTCTCAAACCCTCTCATGTGGCTGACCGGAAATTTTTTTTCCAGTGGGCCAGGGACTGGTGCCTGGTTCAGCCAGTGGCAGCAACTGCGTGCAACAGCACTACACAAATGCGCAACCAGCTCTTTCTTTCTCTTTCCTCACCTCACACGACATGACGTCGAGTGTTGGAACGTACGAACTGTGGTGCTATGACACATCAATGTTATGCTTCTGAAAATATATTTTTTTTCTTCCCTGGCAACTCACTGCGGACTGGCGACCGGTGGCTCACTGACCGGCGCTGGTCCGTGGACCACCACTTTGAGAAGCACTGCTCTATCCCATCTTCCAGGTTGTTGATGAAAATATTGAATAAAACTGGCCCCAGGACCAACCCCTGAGGCACTCCACTTGATACTGGCTGCCAACTAGACATCAAGCCATTGATTACTACCCTCTGACCCTGATGCTTTAGCCAGTTTTCTAGCCGCCATACAGTCCATTCATCCAGCCAGTACTTTGCTTGCCTGCGAGAATGTTGTGGGAAACGATATCAAAAGCCTTGCTAAAATCAAGGTATATCACATCTGATGGTCTCCCCACATCCGCAGAATCAGTCATCTCATCAGAGAAAGGCAATCAGGTTGGTCAGGCATGACTTGCCCTTGGTGAATCCATGCTGATTGTTTCTAATTAGCTTCTCCAAGTGCTTAGAAATGGATTCCTTGAGGACCTGCTTCATGATTTTCCAAAAACTGGGGTGAGGCTGACTGGTCTATAGTCCCCTGGATCTTCCTTTTTCCCCCTTCTTAAGTGTGGGCACTATGTTTGCCCTTTTCCAATCATTCAGGACCTCTCCTGATCACCATGAGTTTTCAATGATGAAGGCCAGTGGCTCTGCAGTCACATCAGCCAACTCCCTCAGCACCCTTGGGTGCATCCCATCCAGTGCCACGGACTTGTGTATGTCCAGCTTTTCTAAATACTCCATAACCTGTTCTTTTGTCACTGTTGGCTGCTCACCTCCTCCCCAAACTGTGCTGCCAGGTGCAGTAGTCTGGGAGCTGACCTTGTCTGTGAAGACTGAGGTGAAAAAGGCATTGAGTACTTCAGTCTTTTCTACATCCTGTGTCACTAGGTCACTTTCCCCATCCAGTAAGGGACCTACATTTTCCCTGATCTTCCTTGTTACTGACATACTTGTAGAAACCTTTTTTGTTACCCTTCACATCCCTTGCCAACTGCGACTCCAATTGCACTTTGGCCTTCCTGACTTGATCCCTGCATGCCCGAGCAATGCTCTTACACTCCTCCCTAATTGTCTGTTCAAGTTTCCACTTCTTATAAGCTTCCTTTTTGTGATTTAGCTTACTGAAGAATTCCTTGCTAAGCCAAGCTGGTCTTCTGCCATACTTTCTTAGTCTTCCTGCACATCAGGATGGTTTGTTTCTGTACTCTCAGCAAGGCTTTGTCAAAGTACAGCCAGCTCTCCTGGACTCCTCTCCCCATCAGACTGGCTTCCCAGGGGATTCTGCCCATGAGTTCCCTGAGTGAGTCAAAGTCTGCTTTTCTGAAGTCCAGGGTCCTTATTGTGCTGCTCTCCATCCTTCCTTTCCTCAGGATCCTCAGCTCAATTATCTTACGGTTACTGCTGCTCAAGTTGCCCTCTACTAGTCCATTCCCCACCAATTCTTCCCTACTTCTGAGCAGCAAGTCAAGAAGATTACAACCTCTAGCTGGCGGCTCCAGCACTTGTACCAGGAAGTTGTCCCCAAAAACTCTTCCTGGATTGCCTAGGAACCGCTGTATTGTCCTCCCAGCAGATGTCAGGGTGACTGAAGTCCCCCATGAGAACCAGAGCCTGTGATCGGGAAACTTCCGCTAGCTGTTTGAAGAAAGCCTCATCTACCATTTCCTCCTCGTCTGGTGATCTACAGCAGGCCCCCCCTCCCATGACATCACACTTCTGCCCCTTCTCCCCAAAGCTGAACACTCTCTCTGCCCCACAGAATCCAATCTCAGCCTGATTCTTCTTGCTTCTTCAGTGTCCATTCTCATCCCAATCCAAAATCTCCCACCCCAACCTTAATAAAATCCATATCCCTTGCCCTCATTCCAGGTTCTTAACTTAGCTAGCCCCATTGCTCCTCCTGCACTCAAGTCCCTTATCAAATCCATCTCTCCTCACCTGCTTCACCCAACCCATTGAATCTCTGTCTTAACTTCCACCTCTCAAGTCCAACTCCCTGTTAGCACCCAATACTAATGTCTAGTCTTCTCCACTCAATCTAATTCTACTGCCTCTGCAGGTCTTGCTCTCATTCTATCTGCATTCAAATTATGCAGCTTTTTCCTCCTTAATGCTACCTGGGCTCAGATGGTGGTAGTGCAGCCTCTGAGAACACAAGGAAGACAGCCTTCCTGCTCTTAGCTCAATTGCCCAATCCTAGAACAGCCCAGAGGCGCAACTGCAGGGAAGTCCTCCTCAGTCCTGTGCTGGAACACACCCAGTTTCCAGAGAAGCCTGTGGAAGTTTAGTTGCTGATCTCTAAAAAGGTCAGTCCTGACCAACTGTCCTTCAGAGACTTACATCTGACCAAGCTGGGGCAGATTTTCCATGGGGACAACAAAAATGTCTCCCTTATATTAAAAGCAAGCCCTGCCAAAAATGCTAAGAGTTTTTCCAAAGGAAGAATTACTTTTATTATTGTTAATGTGGGGAGAAAGCTGCATTTTCAGCCTGAGGCAGACACATGGCATGATAAATTTCAGCCTAATGGTTTATATTTGCCATAAGTATAAGGAAGCAAAAATTCTTCTTAGACTAGAAAGTGCTGAGCAACCTTAATGCATCATGCTACTAGTTCCACCTATTATGTAAGCTTATATGGTAAATGAGGGTCCAAACCACCAAGGTCTAATTAATCTCTTTGTAAGTTTGGAGCAGTCCAAACAAGGTCACTGGAGTAAGTCAGGTTCTAATGCCCAAGATTTTACTTAGTCATTCTTTCCTCCAAATTCACCTAGCATTCCAAGACCTTTATTTTAGGGCACTCACTTTAATATCTATGTCACTATCTCACCCAATTAAAATCATCCTCACAGCCTCTCCTTCAGTGATTTTTTTGATGAAATCAACAACCTGTTCTTTGAAAGCAGGAAGCTTGCAATCAAAGTACTGCCAACCCTGTGGGAAGGTCCATATAATGGCCTTGCATTATGTTCTAATAATGATGCGAAGCAAGAAAAAAAGTGGGCAAGCAGCTGAAGACTCTGTAGTCTTCAAAATTACCTGCAAGCAGATACAACAGCCACAAAGATTCCCCTCCATCTGTCTAAACAGCACAAGTTTCTGAAACAAAATAACCCCCTCCCCAAAACAACATTTAATTGTTTGGGCTCAGCCATATATACTTCTCTTCATAGACTGCTAATTAGGGTTCCCATTAGGGTGAACCAGGGAAGTCATTCATACAGACTCATTTCACATGAAAAAGTAGTCAGATAGCCATGGCTTCCATTCACTATGGATCTAGAAGTAAAAGATTTTTTTTATCCCATTAACATGATTGTAAGAATTTTTCTTAGGTCTGAGTAAGCAGTCAAAGCTTATGTTAAAAAAAGAGTCTCAGAAGGGGTTTTAAGATACTAGAAGCTGAATTTTAGATTTCAATAATACAGCAGGAATCTCTTACTAGGATTATGAATAATTTTGGTTTAAGATAAAACAAATCTAACAGAGAACCTTTTAATAAAAACTGCTCAAAGCAGACTGTCAGAACGAATGGGGAAGATACACTTTTGCATCTCTGTATTTATTCTATTAATGAATATGGACACATTAGACTTATCTCAGTCTAAAGCCTGCAAAGAAAAAAGGAGATTTCAAGACATCAGACTTTTTAGCTCACGTATTCAGCAAAGTCTTAGAAAACTAAAGCAAAGTGTTTTTGAGGATGGAGATATCTTTAAAAATCATGTTTCTGAAACTGAAAACCCAATGCACAGAAACAAAAACACTGTAGATACACTCTAATATTTTCTATTGTTAACATTCAGTTTCAGGAAAATAACCCCTTTACTTTAGTATTTTAAATCCAGCTCATCTCAAACACTTTTGTAATGTGTTGTTTTAAACACCAGATTTTTGCTATTTATAGGTAGTTCACTGAAGAAAACAGTTACAATGGATTTAACTTAATAAATTAACCCTACATTGTCCGCAAGAGCTACGTTATACAGCAGAGAAATTGGAGGCAATGGCTTTAATTACAGAGGTGCCTTAGTGGGATGGTTCCAGCTGAGGTTGTGTTTTACAATGAGCAGTTTAAGTCCCTTAACATAAGAATGTCACAAGTCTTTGCCAAACCAAAGCTAGTCTGCGCTTCAGTTAGGAGCGGAAGCTTTTATTTTCTAGTTAATTTTCTTATTGTTTTTCAGAATTCAAGCCAATTTATAAGCCCTCAGTTTTTTTGTTTCCCCCCTTAGAATCTAAAGTCTTTTGCAGGCCTCCATAATGACCATAGAAACACTAAAACCATTTTGCAGCAAGGGGATGCCTGTAACAGCCTCCCCCTCTCCCTGAAAGGGGAGTCTGACTATTTTTGTAATGTCTTCCTCTGCCTTGCCACAAGTGGTTTTCTTTTCTGCTAAGACAGCTAACAGAATGGGCTTCTCTGCACAGAAATATGAGGTTGCATTCCTGTTAAGGGAGGCCAACCATGGGCTATCAGGAGAAGAGACAACCTGCTCAGAAACAGCTCAACAGTAGGAAAAGACAGGAAAATAGCATGCTACCCTGATCAGCCTCCAGCTGAGGAAGTGTCACCAGGAAAGGATGGGGATGGAAATAATTCATGGCACTATGAGACAGAGGTGTCCTGCAGCCCCAGATCACTTAGAATGCAGGTGTCATTTCTCACTAAAATGAACAAACACCTTGCACAAGAACAAATCAAGTCTAAGGTGGCATCAACCCTGCATAGTGTGTTCATGAGACGATAAAACCCAGGAGGGTGCAGAAGGGGCCAGAGCCATCAACTTCTTCTTCCTCTTGGGATGGAAGGGGTGGGGGGCAGGAAGGGGAAGGCAACAAGATGGGAGCACCAGACACTGGCTAAAACCCGAGTCATATGACTCAAGTAGCCTACCCCAACCTGGCTCAATTCTGTGTCTCACTCGGACACTTCCCAAGGAGCTAAGAGTTGCTAGTCCTAAATTGCACTTCGTTCTCCTGTCTTGGCCTCAGCAAGTACCAAGCATTGTGACCACAGAACCAGGATCTCAAAGGCTCCCATCTTAATCTCTCCTGGTTGTTTCAGCACTTTTATATGCCAAACCTTTGATTTTAAAAAGAAGTTTCTTTCTGCAGAGCAGGAGTTCAGAGGGGGAAAAGTGTGCTGTCAAACAGCAGCATTTAACCACTGGTCTCTGGTAACGCTACCCACCCAGATTTCTTCTTAAAAAGCCTCTCCCAGTTTGTCCTACATGCAGACTTACTGCATAGCTGAAGTCACTTACTTCCAGTGAATGCTATCCAGCGGGCATATTTAGTAGCTTCTCTTCGCCAGTGGGAAGCCACCAGCAAACCACATGTGACAGTCAGTGAAATGATTCCCATAATGATGAAAAATAATGTAGTAACCCACTCTGGAGGCAACCGTGGAGGAATACAGGTCCTGTCACGTCCATGGATGGTTTGACACTGTCGCACAAGGCCAACTGTGAGTGCACCTGAAAATATACAGCAGAGGCAAGTATGAGCAAGATTTACTTGTAAGGGACAATATTCTGAGTTCTTTCTGTTGCTCCTCAGGGTCCTACCAAAACTCAGAGTAGTCAAAGGTGGATGAGGTTTTCCAATGGGGTCTGACAGTGCCAATCACTATCAGCTGAAGTGGTAACTGAGCAGCAGCCAGGCTCATTTCCTTTTCTGCTACAGGGAGATATTCCTTTGTCACCTTCTGCTTCAGTTTTCAGAGTGGAGGAAATTAGGAGTGGGGATGGAAAAAGAGGGGAAGAGGGAAAGAGAGAAGGAAAGACTCTTCCTAAGAAGCCAGCAGTGAATCAGCTAGGCTTTGTTCAGCAAAATGTTCTGAAAGGTTAGACAATTCAAAGCAGTTTTCCTACCTGAAAACACAGCTTACAGCCTTTATTTCTACCTGTATCAGCAGAGCTTAAGAGGTGCCCTTGGGAAGGATGCACTTGACAGCATCCCTTTGAGAGCTCTTCTATGCCAGATACCCAGGTCTAGTCTTTTAACTAAGATGGCCAATGTTGCTAGATCAAAAGGTTATTTCAAACAGTTCTGTATATAAGGATACAAGAGTCTAACAGTTACAAGTGTGTTAATGCATTGCCAAAGCCTACAGAAAAAACAAACCAAGGTGATTAAAAATGTGCAGTTAACCTCCAGTTTCATAACAGAAGTCACTAATGTGCAGAGTACAAGAAAGACATGTTATGTACAACATGCAAAGTTTTGTAAATGGCACAAATTAAATATTTTCCTTTAGCTTTAAATAGTTCTGATTTAAAGTTCAGTTTGGTGCTTTCGACACACTCAAGGCTTTGTACAACCAATACTAATAGCAAAGTAGGTGTTGGAAAATTTGAGCCAGAAATATTAATTAATAAACACTTTTAAAAAGCATCTTTGCTGTTGTTTCTAAAGTGTTACATGCCTCAAGGTGCAGGATAATCTGTTCCACCCCAACTCCCAAATCTTTGTCAGATTCATCACCATGTGTCCCACTGAGGTTAAAAAAACCCAACAAAACAAAAAACTAACATTATATGCTATGACACTGAACTTTTAAAAATGAATTTCAATACTAACATCTTATTCCACAAATGATATTGCATATTATAAACAGGGGGTTTGATATGGAAAATGCAAAGGCAGAGGTTTGGACAGATAGTAATAGTGGGACTGGGAAACTAAAGTTCTGTGAACCATTCACAAGTTAGTCTCAAAACTCTTCCAAAAACAAAAATATGCAGAGCGAACAAGCCACTGAGAGGAATAAAGATCAATGTTTACGCTGACTTTTGATTAATATTTACATTGACATATGGTCCAGTCATAGGAATAAGCTCACATACCAGTTGCTGGACTCATAAAAGTCAATCCCAGTTTACTGTTTTTGTGCAATGAAATATCACGTGTCAGAGTTTGTTTTTCTGGTGGAATATTTTTAAAGCACCAGGCAAACTGGGAACAAGCAACTGAACTTTGTTCAAGTGATTCTGCAGACTTTGTTAAGCCTGAAAAAGTATGCTGATCTTACTCAAGCATGTCTTGAATTAACATATATACTCGAATACAAGACGACCCTGAACGTAAAGCTCCTCCACCCAATAATTTGATTCTACACACACACAAAATAATCATAATATATATACACATCATAATTTTCCATGAATGGAATCTAATTATTGGAGGATCATCTTAAATTCATCCCCACTCCACCACTACTGCATGTGGTAGGGGGAAGAAGTGATGAAGGGGGAAAATAATGGGGCAGGCAGTGGGGGAGCCAGTGGGGTGGGGGAAAATGTAGTAGGACAGGTGGGGGGTAGGTGGTAGGAGTAGGCAGTGTGGAGGTAGTGGGGTAGGCAGCAACAGAGGCAGGCAGCTTGCCCCTGCTGCCTGCCCCCCACCACTTATCCCCCATTGTGCCTGCTCCCCCATACCCCACAGGCTCAGGTTGCCCCAATTCCCCCTTCATCCCCTCTCCATGCTGCTCCTACCACCTGCGGCTTCAGGTCCCTGCCCCACTTCCTGCCATTCCCCCCCAACTAACTTTTGCTCCAAACCAGCAAGCTCTGTTCCTGTTGCAGCCCAGAGCATGGCTCCAGCCTGGTCCTGTAGCAGTGGTACAGAGCTGGCACTGCTGTTCCAGCCTGGTCCTGTAGCAGCAGCAGGTTGGGGCCAGAACCAAAGCTGGAACCAGAGCCGCAGCTGCTGCCTGAGCACCCCCCTCCACTGCCTTGTACTCAACTGTAAGGCAAGGTGGCTTCCCTGCTCCCCTATGTTAGATGTAGGGGTACAAGGAGAACCTCATCTTCTAATGAGTATGTGTGGTAAGTATTCATTAGCAGGAAAAAGAAATCAGAAGACTGAATTCTCCATTGCTACTTACTTAAACCTGCAAACAGACCTTAAACAGAAAAATTACAGCAACAAGATGATCCCTTAACCAGGCACAATTGTCAGTTCCTACCTAAAGGGGTGTGTAATAATAGGGTTGCTGCAAAGGAGGATTAAGGGGCAGGCTGGCAGAATTATACAGGGAAGCTGGTACAGCACCCACATGTGCACCACAGGGTTTTTGTCTTCTCAAGAAAAGCATCAAACTTGCTTGTGTAATTTTAAATTGCTCCCAGCACCTTCCTGGTAGTCTGCAATATTTTGCTTTTTAAGTTAAAGGGCAGGAGGGGTTTGCATGTGTCCTTAAAATCCAAACTTCCTGAAATGCATACAATGCAGAACTTCATACAAATTACTTTATGACAGGGGGGCAGGGGCTTGTAGTTTCGGGATAAAGAGGCCATTCACTGCTGTGTCCTAGATCTTGATACAGGAAACTAATCCTGATCATTCTGCAAGGCAGGGATTTAACAACATTTTTCCCATACTTGCATCAAAAGTCATCACTGTTCCCACTGTACCTCTAAGAGCAACTATATACAAACAACATCTTGTTCTAAAGATCTGTTTTCTCTATGCATTTAAGGGCTCTCCTGAATTTAGTATATTTGCCATGATCTATCTTTACCTAACACTGCACAGTTAACACTGGTAAGAAACACTGTGCCCCACTGCCCACCCCGAGGTGCACACGCAGTTGCCACCAGCATGGAGCTGATGCCAGCATTGCGGAGTGAGGGCTGGCCACTTGCTACCACTGCCCATAGCCCAGGCTGGCTACAAAACAGCTGTGCTGGGCTCATCATCTCCGTGCCGGGAGCAGATGAGAGACCAGGGCTGCCTCAGGCCCCCCCGACCACTGCCCGCTCTGCTGGTGGAGCTGATGCCAGAGCCTGGCGCAGCTGTTTGGAGCCTCCCAGCTGCAGCTGGCCCCAGCTCTGGGGAGCTGCTACCAGCCAGGATCCCAGGCTGCTCCCAGCAGTTAGCTGGGATGCTGCAAACCCTGCTGGGAGCAGCCCAGGCTCCGTCACTGGCAGCAGCTGCCTGGAGCCGGGGCTGGCCGCGGTGTGCCAAGCAAAATGGCCTCAAGTGCCACGTTCGGCATGTATGCCAGGGGTTGCTGACCCCTGGCATACAGAATACAGTTTGAGGGCCCTATTTAGCATACAGAATGGTTATTGTAGATAAGGGCATGTTACAAGGCAAGGAAGTTCAGCTTTCAGAACCCAGGTGTAGTCTGCAGAGGAATCTGGCTTTGAAAAGGAACAGGGTTTGATGTGGGCTTCTGCAGAGGACCCAAGCTAGTCTTAGTAAGCCATTTTTACTGTAGAACTTCACTTTGAACTACCTCATTTCAGATAAAAGTTTCTTACTTCCAAGGGCTAAAGCTGCCGGTTCTAGAAACACAATAGAATATGCAAGAAAACAGCAACCAGAAGAACAGCATTTTAAATGCCAAGTACCAAGGCATTGCCTATTCTCAACTAACCTTAGGGTTTGTTGGAAACTGCTTAGACTTCATTTCCTAAACTATGGCACAGGTACCACTGGTGACATATGAGCTTAATATTCTGTTCCTATCACAGTTTAAGAAGCTGATATGTTAAATCAAATGTTGGGAGCTGCTGGCTTCGAGGAAGAGTATTGAACTTCTTAGCTTCAGAAATGAGGTTTTGATAAACTCTAAGACCTCTACTGATGCTAAATCTTCAGAGTCCTGTACAACTTTTAACCTATGGTGCACTTGTAAAATACAGTAGGTGTATGGCAATGATAGCAGAGGCTACACTTCTGAACCTGCTCCTATAGCAATAAAACTCCTGTTGACTGCAGACTTGATAGGAGCAGGACTGGACTCAAAATTACTCTTCAAGGCTGCAGTGTGCATGGGCCAGGAGCGATCCGGGCCCTTTTTCGCGCCGCGCGGGCTGTGGCCAGCAGCCCAGGCACACTGGGTCGGAGAAAGCAGGCGATACGCTAGAATTAGGCACGGACGCATAATGGTTGATTCAAGATTGTTTACTTACACCATAGATGGTCGCAGTGTAGGCTGGACAGTTTCCCAGGCAAAGCTCCGCTTAAATCCCCAATTTGAGGACTCAGACTGTACTCGGATCACTTCCACGGAGTTGTCGAGGCTCCGTGGATCCTTTTTTGCGTGCAGGGAAGAGGGATACGTCGAGGATTGCGCTCGGTGACGGGGAGAGGCTAGAGGCTGATCAGACCCCTGTTGCCTTCTTTGAATACGCTGGGTCCAATAGGCTCCGCAGCGCTTAGAGATCTTCACGAAATGTGAAGTCTCCTCCTCCTGATGTTCGTGGAGTCCTCCCTTGCGGGGTTCTCCTCGGAGTTCTCCAACTTGGGCGGAAACCACCCAAGCCTCTTATACGGCTAGCAAGCCAATCGCTAGCCGCCACGTGGGAATATTTTAACACAAGACAATAATGGGGCTCGAATTTTAATACAAATGGCGGGAACTCTTTGCAACGTGAATTTCTATGTTGCAAAGAAGAAATGCACCCTGCAAAGAAAGCTCCAAAATGGCGGGAAAATAATTTAGTGGTGCCAAAGCACACACAAAACAAAAATCACACCCTTGGGTTGTGACACAGAGCAATGCAAACTATTGCACAGATGGAATCACTGATCGAATAATTTACAGTCATCCATCAAGCCAAAGGAACATCTCATTTAGGGAACAGAGTAACTGTCTGACAAAGAAGTCAAAACAAAACAAAACAAAAATCTCTACACCATGCTCAATCTTGTTAGCCCTGTGTCAAAAGCAAGTGGGCCAAACAGCTCTTGGGCTGGTGCCTAACATACTAATTTAGCAAAGGAAATCTCATTTAATCCTGCATAACTGCCAAACAGTGTAAAGCAGAAGTACTGACCCAGGTCCTGTTTTACACTGTCATTTGCAGGATACTCCATGTGAGATGCGAGAACATTCTGTTTCCCACCTGAGGCCACAGCTTCAATATCTGAGTCACCCAATTCCACTTAATACCTAAATGAAAAAGCATTGGTTTCTCACATGGAATAGGTGAAATCAAAGCACCTATCTTACAGGGCAACATCTAGGCTGATACTGCCAAAAGATGCTGGACCAGGCAGCTGTAGAGTCTTTCGCTCAGTGATTTTTATATAAACACTCTTTCCACAAGTGTGGCCGCTTCCAGGTGTGGGAAGGAAGTCCTGTTTCCCTATCCTCTCCAACTCCAGGTCTTCTATTGAGATGGCAAACCAACTGGTGCCAGTCCTGGAAAGAGACTGGAATATAAAACTCCAAACCTCTGGGATTTGGACTAGTAGTATCAGCTCCTTCTGTTCAAGGCAGACAGCCTTCTACTGCAGTGAGTCACTGTGGACACTGGATCAATGTTATACCCCTGAAGGTTTCATACCCCAATCTCTACTCCTGCATTGCCCCAAATTATTCAGCCCAGCAGTACTGCCATTTTCAAATACAGTTTATTTACACCCAAAGTCCACCAATAAATAAAAATCACCGATAAAAAAGTTCCTTACAAACTAATACTTTGCAGAGCACAGCTTGAATAGTTCAATGAAATATCACTAATCCCACCCCCAAATTCATTTAATGTTTGTGCAGATATACTGCCCATCACTCAAAGTGCCCAGAATCCCAACTCTTCCAAAAGAGCCAATCAAATGTCATCTTCCTCCTGTTTCCTAGGTAACCAGAACCACCAAGAACAAAACCCTCCACAGAATGCTGGAAAGAAAAGACTGCTGCAGCCATTTCCATCCCCCACCCCTCCAACACCTTTAAATTATTAAGTGTCACAGCAGTATGATGGTGAAAGAGTGGGGCATAAACAATGAACACCGTAATGGCAGTCTAACTATTGCTCCTCATCTTGATTGTAGCAGCAGACAAGAAGCCAGATGCTGCTGCACAGACACCGGAAGAGTGTCCCTGCCCTGAAGACCCTGCAGTGCAATAAAAAACAGGTGGTTGGGGAGAGACTGGGGGGGGGGGAAAGAGGACGGCAATGAAGAGAGTAGGAAAGGAAAGCACATGTACAATAAAGTCACATTGCTCTTCAGTTATGATGAGTGCTATGGAACAGGCCAACACAAAATCCCCAATGTTTTTGTTCGGTCTTTCGTCTCCGACCATGAACACCTGCCCAGATGCAGCCACCTACTGCTTTACTACAGGTTTAAGAAAAACTATGGTTTTCTTCAACTTTAAATACATCAAGCTGTCTCCACCCTTCATGCCCTTATTTTTCTGTGCTGTGACTTCCCTTCTTGTCTCAATACACACTTACCCCCAAGGAGGCAATCACTTTATGGGAAAAGGCTCACCCCTCACACCCCACCCCAATAAGTGTTATAGAGAAGGTTAAAACATCCAGTCATCACTGACTTAAATGTTGCATACACAGCAACCTGGTCACTGAAGACTAATCCTGTGGTTTAATAATTAAAGGATAAGCAAAGGGATCAATCTGACTGTCTTAGTTTTAAATAGGTGTGCTCACTTCTGATCTGTGGTCAAGTCTCTGCAATAAAGGATCACTTTCACAACAAGTTGAGACACCAATGAAGATGTCCACTGGGGAATACACAGCAAAGTCAGCTTTTAAACTCAGGCTAGTTCCAGCCGAATGGCTTGAGTACAAACTAAGCAGAACAGATTTTGCAAATTGTAGAATAAAAATTATGTGGCCAAGAAGGGAACCACAAGTTGCAACTTGCATCTCATCCCTGCCAGCCATATCCAAGGATGGTGTTTCAGGACCACAGGATGGGCTTGTTAGTGAATAACCTATCCAATCTATATTGGATATATATATCCAGTATATATGGTCTTCATACCCTTTGGAGACCCCCCCCGCACTCTCTCCCAAAATTTACCATAAGCTTTTTTAGTATCAACACAGCATAGACAGACAGGGGCTCCATTTCAGGGTTTATCCAAAAGATCATTAGATTGCTTAGTATGCCAACTTATCTCAGAAAGATCAGGAAGTTTAAAGTTAAAGGGAACCTAATTATCCTAAATCTAAAACTTGGATCAATAACTTGCTGATCTATCTTAAAAATCCTTTAGATTAGGGGTGGACAACCTCTGGCATGGGCAGCCTCTGTGTGGCATGTAGGGCAGGGAGCAGAAAGGAGAGCCACAGCTTGGTCAGGAAACACAAGACAGGGAGAAAAAATGGCGTGCAGCAAATCAGGTAAGAGAAAGGGATCAGGGTGGCACTCAAGAATGGTGCAGGGATAATTTGTGGCTCACCCACCAGAAAGGTTGGCACCCAGTGATTTAGTCTCATTCAATAATATCACAAGGTACTTTGCAAGAATAGCTACATATCCATAATTAGCTTTATGCAAACAAAAACAAACTGCTTTTTTTCTTTACTTCACTACACGGACACTCCAAGTAGAAATCAGAGATATTTTTGTTATTTCGATCACAGTAAACAGGTCAAGAAAAAATTTTACAGATTGCCAATTCATGAAGTGTCATCTTCTGGTTGTCAATAAAGCACAAGTAATTTGTCTGTTGCTATTCTTAACTAAGGAGTTTTTTTGGCAATTTAGTGTTTGGTCATTACATAGTAGTTGATTAGAATAAATAACTTTAAAGCTACTGTACAAGCAAATACATTCAGGATGAAGCATGAGAGATTGATACTTTACTGCACAGGCAATTCAACACAATGCTCAGTTTCAGGAGGCAAGCAAGCCCAGACTTGCTGAAATAAGGTTTGTAAGTATTGAAAACTGAATTCAAGTCTAGATCAGCCTCTAGGGGTTTAACTGCAACACCTGAAATCTTATTTTGAGCTTCTGTAAGTTTAGGAAAAAAAATGTAATGAAATTATCTGCTGATCACTATAATCATGAACCAAGGCCCTAGTAGTTTCTTTGATGTAGGGTAGCATCATTCTGTGGACTGTCCAGCTGCCAGACTGATCTTCAAAACCAGTACTGTACAAAATCTGCTCATATCTTACAGTGTAAAAAAGTTGGGACAGAGTGGGAAAAGGGCAATAAAGAAAGAGACTAGGAAAAGGAAAGCAGGAGCACAATAAAGGTCACAGGTTCTTTAGTTATCCCAATGCTGTAGAACAGGTAAACAGGAATCCCACAAAGGCAGTCACAGAAGGACTTTCAAAATTAAAGATGTTGCAGGTCACACGCCAAACTTACGAAGAGTTTGTCCTTGTGTATTTTCCTTCTAGGAAGGACTTTTTAGGAGATATAGGTTATCTTCATGCTTCAGCTCACAGAGAAAAGAAAAAAATAAGCTAATCCTGCCCTGAGTACAATGTCAATTCTTGTGATTAGTGTAGTTACCCTATTCATCCTTCTATGTTATATAGTCCAAAAGAAACAAACTAGAGATAAATATATTGCATCTACAGGTGCACCAATACAAATCAGTATGATAATCGGATTGGCACCGATATAAAGAAAATTGATTGCATCAGAAATCAGCCTGATGTGGCCGATAATTTGGCTGATAAATGCCCGTGCATGCACACAACTGCAGCACAGCACGTAGGAAGTGAGGAGCAGAGCACGACAGCTTGGAGAGCTGCATGCAGCTGGTAAGTCTGTTGCAGTAGAAGGGGAGGGAAAGGGAGTGGGGGGCAGATCAACACCCCCCCCCCCCCCATGGTGAGGGAGGGACTGGGGCAGGTGCTCCTCAGCCAGAGCGGGGCATGGGATGGAGCCACGGCTGGTCCAGGGGGCGTAGGGGCAGCTCCCACCTCTGCGTCTACCCTGGGTGCACGTTTTTAAAGGAAACTTTAGTTACATAATATTAAGCTGAAAGCTACACAGAGGCTGACTGTAATGAAGAGCTGCTGCTCCTACTCTATCCTGACCTCTAAATTCAATCCACTCTCCCATTGAAATGGATTCTGAAATACACCCATTCCATTTGCATAGAAGCCATCTCCCTTACTTAAGAAAGCCTTTTCTTTAGAGACCAAAGGCTCCCTTTCCCAGCTAGGTTCTTCAAAATTCTTAAGGCCATGTATTCACATTCACAGAACAGGAGGCTTTATCTCACTACTTGTAAGATAGTGGCTCAAATCCAGCTAAGTTAGCAGTTAACCACAGGTTGTTAATCAAGTTAGTAGTCAGTAAACTAATGAAACAAGCTGTTTGGATATGCCACCATCTAGATATCCAAAGAACATTAATTGGACTCTTTTTGGCACTCCTAGAAGAAAACTCAAGACCTGGTGAGCACTGCAACTGCACTGCCTTCATGCCTGGGTGGGAGGTTAGAGGGGTTGATGCCTGTCGAAAAAACAATATAGGGAAAACTTGTCCTACTATTGCAGTCCATGCCAGGCCTGTGTTGCAGTTAAGCTCCCAATTTGGGTCTCAAGGGCTTTTGATCCAGTATCTTGCACCACTGCTAAAATTCAGAAAAAGAGCATGTTATCATCAAGAAAAAAACTGACTGAGGGTCCAAGTGCATTTAAATTACATAGTTTAAGATTTTAGTAAAGTGTCCAAGTTATTTTGGTTCTGTTCACTGCAATGGCAAAGTGAAGCCCTAGAGCAGGGATTGTCAACCAGGGGAAGGCCCCAGGGGGGATGCAGCAGTGGCACGGAGAAGCAGTGGCACTTCCAGTTTCGCCACTGTGCCTAGGGGACACCCCACCCACCCTGCTTGTGCATCAGCCACTGAAGGACCTTCCCCCCTGCCCCCTCCTCCCCTGCTCATTGACGGGCTAGGGGACTCCATGCTTCTTGATCAGCCGCCAGGGGCATACCAACCAAAAAAGGTTGAAAAACCCTGGCCTAGAGCACCAGCTCCCAAACTGTGGATCATGACCCCAAATGGAGTCACAACCTCAGCAGATGAGACTGCAGGGGTGAGGGGCTGTGGATGGGAGTGAGCAGCCATGTTGAAGAAATAGGGCCATAAATGGGGTCATCCTGAGGAAAAGTTTGGGAAGCACTGCCCTAGAGCTTGCCACGGCAGTGCAAGCCACTCGCCAAAACACTGACTCTGAATTGTCATGAAGTTTTAAATAGAGAAGGTTAGTTAGTTAGTTCAGTCCCTGAGTCCACTTGTAAGAGGAAGGAAGACATTGTAAGCAGAGGGAATGGTGTGAAAGCAAAGAGTTGCAAGTGTGAACAGTTGCAGGGATCCACTGGTTTCAACACTAAATTAAATTTATTTAGCACCTAACACATGTTAACAATGCCACTTTGCACTGTAGAAACTCAAGGAGAGGGGATGAGGGAATAGAACTTCTTTCACACAGATCCAGGGGATAGTATGGGATTCTAGGACAGCCCAAGAGTTGAACTTATCTACTAAAGCAGGGGTGTCAAGCACACAGCCTGTGGGCCAGATCTGGACATGGAGCCCTATGATCGAACCCATGAGTCTCGGACCCAGTGCTACACAGGAGATGGGTTCAGGGAACGTACTTCCTGTGGTGCCCATGCTGCACCCGCTCTGTGTGCTGGCTCTGGAGCTGGTCTCAACTTTGCTTGTCTGGCAGGGTACCACGAATCATGTCTGGATTAGATGAAAGGGAGTAGTCAACATCTTATGACAGAGGAATCTTGTTTTAAGATTGAGGATGATCACTGTGCCCATCTTTAAGAAGGGGAAGAGGGAGGACCCGGGCAACTATAGGCCAATCAGCCTAACCTCCATCCCTGGGAAAATCCTGGAAAAGCTCATTAAAGAACCTATGTGCAATATGCTCGCAGAAGGTAAGATTCTGAATGACAGCCAGCATGGCTGTTGCAGGTAGGTCTTGTCTTACCAATCTCATCTCCTTCTACGACCAGGTCTCTCGCCACCTGGACGTCTACCTCGTCTCCCACATTACATACCTAGACTTCCAAAAGACTTTTGATCTAGTATCCTAGGATATCCTTGGCAGAAAACTGAAAGATTGTGGGCTCAGCTGCTCGACAGCTCAGTGGGTGGGAAACTGGCTACAGGGTAGGACCCAGAGAGTTCTCGTGAACAGATCTCTGTTGTCCTGGCATGAGTGGCCAGTGGTGTCCTTCAGGGGTTCGTGCTTGGATCAGTTCTTTTCAACATCTTTAGAAATGATTTGGATGGGGGAGTGAAAAGCTCACTGGCCAAGTTTGCGGACAACACCATTATGGGGCAATGTGGTCACATCAGAAGAAAGGTTGCAGATACAGGAGGACCTGGACAGGTTCAAGAGTTGGGCAGACCAAACCAGATGAAATTTAACACTTCCAAGGGTAAGGTGGCTCCATTTAGGGGCAAACAACCCTCAATATACATACAGGCTCAGTGGTGACAACTGGACTTGCACCATGGCCAAAGGACCTAGGGATAATGATTGACCATCACATGAATATGAGCCGTCAGTGCGAGGTGGGGGTCAGCAGGGCAAATAACATGCTGGCATACATCAACCGATGCATCTTGTGTAAAACTAAGGAAGTGATGCTCCCACTGTACTCAGCACTCGTGAGACTGCAGTTGGAGTACTGCGTCTAGTTCTGGGCGCTGCACTTCAATAAGGACATGGTAAAAACTTGAGAGGGTTCAGAAAAGAGCCACCTGTATGATCAGGGACTTGCAAGGCAAGCCATACGAGGAAAGGCTGAGGGACCTGGGCCTCTTTAGCCTAAAGAAGAGAAGGTTAGAGGGGACTTGATAGTGGCTTACCGCTATCTCAGAGGAGTGCATCAGGAGCTCAGTGAACAGCTGTTCACTAGGGCACCCCCAGGAAAGACCAGGATCAATGGATATAAACTCCTGGAAGGCCACTTCAGGTTTAATACCAGGAAAAAACTCCTTCATTGCAGTTTGGACATCCTGACTATGAACTCCCTCCAGAGGTGGTGCAGTCACCTACCCTGGAGGTTTTCAAGAGGAGACTGGACAGTCACCTTGCTGGGGTCACCCAACCCCACTTGTCTTGGCTGGACCCAATGATCTGCAAGGTCCCTTCCAGCCCCTAACAATCTATGACAGCATTGTATGCATTTGCATCTAATCCATGTTCTTGAGATTCTACTTAAGCATGAATGTTAAAGCACACATGTTTAAAAAAAAAAAATACATGGAAGTTTACATTTGGGAGGAAAATTCAGTAAGAAGTATGGATCCTGCTTTGCATCTGATGATAGTAGAAACAGAGGTTTGGCTAATAGCTCTGCATTTTAGAGTTCAGTGAAACTATGGCCCAGATCTGAAGATGTCCAAGAAGTCACAGCAGTTCTCTAGTGGAACCAGAAACAAAACCTGTATTTGATCCTTGCTCTGTGCCTTAGTAATAAGAGTCTCTCTCAGACCCCAGCAGAAAGGTTAGAATGAAGCTGAAAGCAAAGGGTTTGAATGTGAGATAGTCACACAGGAAGCCTTCATGTTTGCCCTGCAACCAAAATGTTCTCCCAAGAGCTTTTTCTGTGGAATAATATGTATTGGTCACTTGGCCATTACAAAAAGCACCTTGTCTTTTTTCATAGGTTGGTAGAAAATGATGATGGATGACAGGGAAGAAAGCTGAGAAGGGAGTGACAGCATCCCTTCAGCAGTGCCATTTCACTAATGGTATAAACCAAAATTTCTGATTTAGGCTTGGGGTGCTCTGAAGCAAATAGATCACATATATGGGGTATATGCCATTAGATGAAGTTATAATATGAATGGTGGCTGGGGGGTGTGGGTGCTAAGGCACACAGTTGGCAGCCCAGAAGTTGCAAATTCAAGGCCATAGCAGAAGCGCTCACAGTACAGCTTGTCAGTTTCAACAAATCTGCAGGTTTGCTAAATACCTTGTCACAAGGACACGAAAAAGGAAAGGATAATATAAACGAGCACTTTTTACTTGATTTAATCTAAAATTAGAGAGTGATATTTATACAGTTGCCACTTATACCGATGTTCTGAAACGTGTTAATAGTTTGGATCAGCCACAAGATGAAAGAGATGGCTGTTGAGCATGGCCCTGCTTGTGTTCACAGGACAGAGTGCTGTTACAGTCAGGTTAAGATTGTACCTTGGCTCTGGTAAAGTCCATATTAAACTGTTCTTTAGAGGTTGATTTTATAGTGTTATTTTATTTTTGGCTGTGCTGACCAGGGGGGGGGGGGGGGGGGGGGGGGGGGGGGGAAGGAGAGAGTGTGTGCGCACTTCCTGGACACCTGCTAGTTGCCTAAATAAACCAGAGTTGAATTCTGTGGGCTTTGGAAAACAAGGGCTTGAGAGTACAACACAGTATGCTTGGAGACCACCCCTGAATCTGATGCCTGCCTTGCTATACTTCCAGGTTTTGAAAGTTTGCTTTTGCCAAAAGCAAGCTTGCATTGTGCCTGTGTGTTTGTGAGTAAGTGCCTACACATGAGAATTACTGCTGCGGCAGAGGAAAACAATTGCAACGACAGCTGACCTTTTTAATCTTGCATGGGAAACAAATGAAGTACTGATTTTTAATAGGGAGCTGACTTTAATATATTAATCAAGTAGGAAACGATACTTATGTATAATCTGCCCTCAGGGTGACACACCGCCAGCAACATTAATGGGAATTAGGTCCAGATCCAAGGTAGAATATATTCCCAAGAGGTAGTGTTTCCCATTTTGTAAAATAGACTGACACGCATTGTTAAAGTGCGGTTTAACATGTATTCTCAATTGCTATAAACAGGTTGTACACAGTCTTTGAGGCTGTTAATCGTCTCCTCTTAAATGTGTTTATTACTGTGGGTGTTATTCTACTCAATAGATTACCTTGATTGCTCTGAAATAGTGTTTTGGGTCATATTGCATTTTCCTTTCTTTAATTGGCAGAGGCTCAATGCCTTCTAGATCAAAAATGTTCTCCTATTGAATATCACTTGGTGTATGCTTTCTCTGTTTTATTATACATGGTGAATGATTTGCTTATAACCAAGTCTGGGGCCAACTGGGTGTAAATTTGGAACCCTGTGACAGACTAGTAGAAACAAAGAAGCACTCAAGCATCTCTGAAGTTCAGCTTAGGTGGAAAGTGCACGTATTTGGAATTTAACTCATTCTGTACTCTCACTTTTTGTTCTGTATCTTGCAGGAACTCTCCTTGGCCCAGTTTTACTGTAGACCCTTTAAAGGTTCCCATTCTCAATGACAACATTATCCTGTTGTGACAGTGTTTAAAGTGTTGGAATACAAAACACCAGAAGGATGCAATTTATTAGAGATCCTGTTTACAGACACTTAACTAATGCTGCGTTATGAACTAGGAAAGAATACCTTCAGCGTAGGCAGCATTCTTGGCTCTGTCATGCAAGAACACAGCAGAGCCTTTGTTGTGCTCTTGAGATAGTTATTTGTGTGTGGTTTCCTGAGGAAAGCTCTCTCTATTTGGGGTGGTCCATCTTGTCTAAAAATGTAAGAATGCACCACACACAGATACTGGAGTTTGTTTCTGATAATCCAGAATGTTGAAATTGGTCTGTACACCTTAAACAAAAGCCCTGGGTAGAGTGGATATAAGCATACTTGGTATTTTATCAAACTGTGCATTACACAGCTCAAGACATTATGTTCAAAGAACAACTGACTCAGGTTCCAAACTAACCAACCAGTTAGTTTGCCTCATAGTCTGCTCTATATGTTGTCTATAGAAATACCATGACTAAAAATCTATATGTTTCTAATACCTTAACATTCCTGTTCATGTAATTCATTAAGACTTTTCTTCCTTGTTTCTATATATACCTTTCCCCAACCTAAAGAAGATGGATCTCATTTTGAAAAAGGAACATTCTACTTTCTTTCTTTCTTTTTATATAAAGCATTGCAAACAGACTTTACCACTGGATAGTCAAACATCAATATTTGCTCCTGTCATAGACAGATGACAGAAACAAAACTGCTGGATTCAAAGCACCATGTGTGAAATACTCCTAGCAGAGTACAGACACTAGACATTCAACATATTCAATACTTTGCTACTTGGGACCCCTTTGCTAAGTGATATTGCTAAAGAAAGCAAGCAAACTCCAGCCTATTTCCCAGGTGAAAGCAGGGCCTTTGAGTGAAAAGTCATTTTGTCATCAAAACCAATTATGGGGAAAGAAAATGAAAGGTGCACAAAATCCCATGAAACAAAAGTCATCTAAAGTAAAGCACCTATGTAGAGTGCAATTCAAGTGACTCTTAGTTGAAGTGCTACATTTTTAAAGCAGAGCCATTTTCGTTTTACTTTTGGTCACAAACTAAGGCTTCCGTAATATTTTAAAGATATCTGGTAATAATATTTTTCTCAGTGCTGCTTGTGCTATAACTTTTTGACAGCATAACTAACTCTTGTATAATTCCATGCTATGGGGAACCATTCTAATCTGCCCGAGGAAGTGACCTGCAGGATATTTAGAAGCACCCGAGAAAGGAAGGTCAATCCCAGAGGGAAACAAACTCACTTTCAATGCTCCATTCTCAGAAGTCACTTTTTCATTAGCTTAGAATGAGATGTGGTGCTCAAAAGGACTCTCTGGGAAAGATTTTCAAAAGCACCTGTGGGATATGCCCACAAAGTCAGTAGGCCTTGTAAATGCCTTGGGTCCTTCAGGAAAAAGAAAAAACAAACCCTTCCCTTTACTAGAGAACATAAATGCAAATCTTTTCTTTATTTCCAAAAGGTAGGGGTGCATTGATAGAGATTTTCCTGGTCCATACTGATAGCCGATTATTAACCAGCCATATCAGCTGATACCAATTCAATAATCGATTTACAGTAATGCAGCCAGGCAGCATGGAGAGCAGCGCCCTGCAGGTAAAGTCTGTGGAGAGGAAGAGGCATAGGGGAGGAAAGGGGCATGTGGGGGAGCAGATCAAGGTCCCCATAGGGAGGGAGAGAGTGGGGCAGAGGCAGGGACTGAGGCGGGAAGTAGGATAGCCACGGGCAGCTTGTCCAGGGGATCAGTGTCCTGCTGCTTAAAAATGGCAGCAGGGGTGCTTGAACTAAAGCTCATTGAATGAGCTTTAGTTCAAGTGCTGCGGCCACCATTTCTAAGTGCTAGAACGCTTAACTGGGGAGAAGCCAGGCAGGGCGAGGGCGGATATGGGCTGCCTGCTGTGGCTCAGGCCTCTCTGCTCTGTTGCCTTTGCCCTGGGAACCCCGTGCTGGCTGCACACCCCCTGCCTGCCCAGCAGCAGAGGGTACAACTCACCACCCCACTGCTGTGGGTTAAGCAGGGGGTGCACGGCCAGTGTAGAGCTTCCAAGGGATAGGCAGCAGAGCTGAGAATCCCAAACACACAGCAAGCAGGCCGCATCCGCCCCGTGCACAAATCTGGTGGGGCACATGCCCCCATGTCACCTCCAGGGGATGCACACTCTAGCAGGGAGCTGCCCACCCCCCACCTCTGGGTCCCATTCACTGCCCTGGCTGGGCAATGACCCCATCCCCAGCCCACACCCCACCATCATTGTGGAGGCCTCGATCTGCACCCCCATGCTTCTTCCCGCCCCACACCCCTTCCCCTCCACAGACTTACCTGCAGGGGGCTGCTCTCCACACTGCCCAGCTCCATTCCTGGCCATGTGCATGTGCGCAGCTGCATGCATGCACGCAGCATCTGGGGGTCCCAGCCAGAAGGCATATTATATTTAATTGGTGAACATTATCAGCTACACTGGCCAAAAGAAGCCAATAATGTTAATTTTCCTTTTTTCAGTGCTGACCCAATATGCAACTGATATATTGGTGCACCTCTACCAAAAGGTGTTTTTTTCAGGATGCAGCACACTATGCTACCTCTGTACCTCATCATGGCTTAAGAGGATAAACCTGTATATCAGCTTTTGTATTTCTCCCTCTCCCCTGTAGGGAGCTACACAGCACTGCTACATCTATAGCACGAGATGGACAAGAGCAGTGTGCCCCCAGTGTGGACTGAGAATCATCATCAGTAATTAGGGCAAAGGAACAAGGGAGGAGGGGGGGAAGGGAGGTTGGAGAAAGAAAGGAAAGCAACTGAGGAGGAGAGAAACATGGAAGAAGAATGAAGATAAAAAGGGAAGAGAATTCAGAAACCCCCTCAAGGGCTGTTCCATAAAACTAGGCCCTCATCTGGAACATGATGGCTTGTACTTTTCACCTGTCAGCTGGAGTGACCAACATTGCCATTATTAACTAAAACAATTGGAAATGTTAAGCATCAGAACACCTCAGAACGGTTAACACAGCAATCATGCATCTGCACAACAAGGTGGTAGCAGGAAAGTTCAAGACCTCAAATGAGCAGCCGTCCACTGGACATTTTTTTTTAAATGCAAGTGATTAATAATTATACCTCCAGAGGCCACTGCCCTTAAGGTCCCCAAATTGCTCCAGCCATACACAAAGCACTGAGCTGTAGCTACCATGGAGATCTTGGCTAACTGCTGGTCTTCACCTTGGAGTCAGTCTCTAGGAACCATTTGATAGTCTCTCAGAGGACCATTTAATTCATCCAAAGGAACCACCCATGACAAAGTACCTGCCTCAGAAAGAGGACCGAGTGTCTTGCAGACCTGGAACCTACAATTTTCAAGAGCTGCATGTTTCATATCTGCTGAGATCCCAAAGCTGCTTACAAGCCATCAATCCCTGTATCAATTTACTGCTTCTTGGGGACAAGAGTTCAATTATTCTTGGGTTGATATCCAGAAAGGAAGCCTTACTGAATTGTTAAATTATTTTTATTCCTAATACAAGGTTGGGAAGGAGGAAGTCGTGATAAGGAATTACTAACTGTGGCTTTAATTTTTCTAAAGCAATGAAAGCAACTAAGATGTCTATGTCATTTAAGCTTGTTTGAAAAAGGTTTGCGGTAGTGACAAGAGATGCCAGTCAGGTAACCACTGCCTTGGTAAGCAGCACAAACAAGCAAACCAAATATTCAAAGGAATTCAAATCCAGACACAGTGGAGCTGAAATAAAATAGCTCACTTTCCTTTTTTTTTTTTTGCAAGCAACTAATCTAATAAGAGAGGTTTAATCTCATCTATTCACTTGCTTACCTGCCTCCTGCATTTCAGAATACCAAGTTATACATGAAACAGAATATAGCAAAGTTCATCCAGATCTTTCTACTCTGAGATAAATACAATTTATTTCTTCAGACACCCATAATTCTCTACTATGCCCTAATAAAACCTTTGCCTATCAACGTTTCTGACTTATGTTCCTTCTCCCCAAACATTGTGGACCATGCATGGGTCTTTCAGTTGGCCTTATCCTCATTCCTCCTGAAGAAATGTGTATGTCTCTTAGATGAAGGACCAAAGAGGACTATATTGAAGTAGTCACTAATCATCTCCATCCAATCCTGAGCACAACAAAAACCCAGCCCACAAATGCAGCTCCATGGCACAATTGTAATACAGTGACAATAATAAGTTAGGCCTATGCCCTGCAACCAAAGCCTCTTTTTCTATTTGATCCTAGATCCGGTAGGAGCATCTACCCTTTCAATTCCTCTTAGAAGATCATATTCCTTCTCCTAGTCCTTCTGTCAGACTGGTGACCTTTTACTGAAGTATCAAGACATCAGTTTTTGCCAGAAAAGGGATATGAGAACTAAAGTGCTCCCAAGAATGGAAAGCCCTCCATTCTGCATCAGCTAAGAAAGGGGTGGCCAATATGTGCAGGCAGCCTCTGTGTGTGGCAAGTAGCAGATGGGGAGGGGACAGGCAGCACAGTGGCAGAATGGGTAGGAAGCAGAAAGCAGAGCAGGAGACCAGGTAGGTGAAAGGGACTGGAATGGCATATCAGCCAAAAAAGGTTAGCTACAACTGAGCTAAGGATTTTAAAAGTGAGCCTTTTTAATTTTTACTTTGTTCTAGAACTAAAATAAGAAAAAAAAAACCCAACCCAAAAATTGTGGAGAAAAGTAGAAGTGCTGTCAGGTAGCTATGGAAAAGTAGGTCATACTTATAGTTTGATCTACTGATCTTCTTTGCTTTGGCAAAAATACAAATGAAGTTTACATAATGTCACCCATGTCTGAACACTGATTAGAAATGAAACAGGACAAATCTTTTTAATATGCCAAAGTCCTTCCCAGGATCCTCTCTCACAGACAGCAGAGTCTTACCTTTGTGGCACATGCTACGAAAGCTTTACTTTTAACAATTATATATTTAAACAAATCTCAGGTCAGCCTTTGAGTCCTAACGTGTTGTGAGGTGCATCAAAGTTGGATCTAAAGTTCAAAAACTCACTCAGATGAGTGAGAGCGCAAAGAAGTACTAGAAGCTGTCACGTGGTGGGGTCCCTAGGGATGGCCGTTGTGCCCCTAGGGTCCTGTGACCATGCCAGCTTCGCCCTATGGGAGCCTTCTATTCTCACCTGCCACATCTGGATGGTTAAGATAATAGATGGTAGATAGGGAGGCTGCCCTCAAGTTACTATGCAGTCACAGTCCTGGTGGACCCCACTAAACAGTGTGGGTTCTCAGACCTCTTGCTGGGTCCCACTCTAAGTAAGTGCCTCATGGGGCACCCCAAGCCTTATGGGCTAGATGCGTGACTCCAAAGCCATCCCCTTACCACACCCCATGCCTCGCAAATGGTATATAGATGTTGCCTCTAGTGATGAGGCCTCCGTTTAGTTTGGCCTCTTGTTGTCCCCGGACCTTTAGCCTCAGTAACTGTGCCCTCTGGCGCTGGGGTCTCCTCACCCCCTGTCAGTGCACCCTCTGGTGCTAGGGCTCTGCATGGTAGTGTGCCCCAATGAGGCCACCTCCTCCCCAGGAGCCTCAGCCCAGTCCATCAGATTAAAAGCAACAACATAAATATGAGCCCCTGGGCTATAATGTAACAGCAACTATAACACCAGAAGTCACACACTGTCCCTTTAAGAGGGCCAGTTTCTCCTTCAACAATGTGTGCCTCCTAGCCCCACATACTTTAGGAGCTCCTAAACCTCATTAGTCTCACCAGCAGCAGCGCAGGCACCCAGGTATCTCCATGGAGCTTTTCTGCATGAGCTCCACTCCCCCTGGCAGCTGCCAAGGCCCTAACTGCCTTCCCTCCCAGCCCTGGGGCTTATATGGGCCCAGGGTCCTGCCTTCTTCCAGTCAGTTGACCGGGTGCAGGTGCAGGCTAATTCCCTCATTAGCCTGCTGCCATGGCAACCTGCACCTATGGAGTTCTGCCTGGCTCCTAGGGCCCTCTCTCTAGGCAGTTTCTGTCCTGAAAGGAGTAGGCATCTTAGTGCCCTGCGACAGAAGCACAGAAGTTTCTAAAATCTCAGAAAGATTATAAGCAGATGTTGAACCAAGGACACCTTGCAGGAGGAGATGGAAGACCAGATAAACTGCTTCCCTGGTCATGGATTGTAACTCCACTGTAGGATAAATATACCGGCCACTGGGCAATACAGAAACCTTTTGAAACCCAACTGAGATGTAGGCTAATGTTTTCAAAAGCAATTAATAGTGAAAAGCAAAGTGAAGAACAGATCCAAAAAAGTAGTTACCTGTTTAAGGAGGTGTATGTAGGTCTCTCATCATCTCAACATTTTTCTCCATGAAAGAAGGGTCAAGACAGCAAACAAGGTGGAAGTTCTACAGCACTTTACAAATAACCCTCAAAACTGCACTTCTGAAGAAGGCATTAGCCTCATTTTACCAAGGGGTAAGTCAAAATACTGGGTTATTAAGTAACTTGCTGAAAGTTGCAGCAATCTGTGCTAGAGGTGGAAACAAAACTGAAGCTATTGGTTCCCAGATCTGTGCTCAGTGAGTGATTGTGGCTCGGTACCAGATTCTGTAATGTGAACAAAAGTTTAAACAGGATCTCAAAGGACACATGAACTAGCAGTTTTGCACTCATGTGCCAAAATATATTTTTTAAATTAACAGGATATTCTGAAGTTAACATTGCTTCAGCTAAAGAGCAAACAAACACAATCTTTCCTGGGAGAAGGGGGCGAAAATCAGAAAAGATAACCAAGCTGAGAGTTGTCCTTTTCAGGAGTCTGCCTGCATGGAAAAGTCTCCCAAGACCAACCACTAAACCCAAGCACAAAATGATGCTTTCCATCACAAGTAAGCCTTACTTTTAAATTATGATTACAGTGCCCTACAGCTTGGTGGATTATAGAACAAGTAGTCACCCAAACACAATTCAATCCTTGAGCCTTGTCTAACATCTCTACAGACATTTGTAAGGCAGTTTAAAACATGACACATACTGGAATTTTAGCTACATTAGAGGTTCCTAGAATGGGAATAGCAATGCTACCTTTGACAGACAGGTAGTTTTAAATGTGAAGCAAATATGAACTGTACACTTTGTAAAGAATATTTAAGTGCACAGCTTTTATTCCTCAAGCACCTTAAACCATTTTTCTTAAAACTACTCCCATCTGAGAGCACCTCTCAAAAGCAAAATGTTGATCCATCACAACAGTCTTGTAAACACAGTTTGGCCTTTTATCAGCTCTTGCAACATCAGTTAGCACTAAAGCAATCACTACACCAGAGTGCTTTATGAAACCCTTAACCTGAAACAGGTGTCAAGGTCAGTTCTCCTGCATGTTGTCCCTGATGTCCCAGTACAGTGTTTTTCAACCTTTTTAAACAAGTGTGCCCCTTCTGTCTTAAAGTTTCAGCTCATGTACTCCCTTTTTTTTTCTTGTTTTTAAGGGGGGGGGGAACAGATCAAGGCCCCATGATGAGGGAGAGAGTGGGGTTGGGGCTGGGTGGGGCAGGCACTGCACAGCCGAGGCAGAGTGCAGGATGAAGCTATGAGTGGCTTGTTTGGGGGGGGGGGGGGGGGGGGGGGGGGGGGGGGCATGGCTCCTACTGTTGCACACACCCTGGGAGGGCATGGGGGAGCATGTGCCCCCAGATCTGCACTCAGGGCAGGGCTGCACCAGGTTCTTCTCAGCAGGGGGCTAGGCTGGGCTGTGCTCAGGACAGGCAGTGGCAGCACTGGGATGGGGGCTACAGGAGGCAGCCCCAGGCCCCAGCAGCAACTCACCTTTGCCCCACATGCAGATCCCGGGACACATGCCCCCCCAATATGCTTCTGGGGTGCACGTAGCAGCAGGAGCCGCACTCCTCCCCTCTGCAGCTGCATGCACACACACGGCATTTACTGGCCACATTATCAGCCACATCAGTCAAAAAAAAAATCGAATTGCTGATGCAGTCAATTTTCCTCATATTGGTGCATATCTGATACTGGACTAATGTATTGGTGCACCTCTAATTTTTTCCTTACTCGTTCTGCATACCCCTTACGACCTTTGTAAGTACCCCTAGGGTTATATGCACCCCCAGCTGACAACCACGGTCCTACTATAATCACAAATCACAGAGGTCCCATTGCCTTCCTCTCCCTATGCTAATAGTGCTGACACTGAGTGCAGTGCTCTACTGGATGTTTTCAGAGAAGCAGAAACATTTGTCTGAAATTAAATGGTATATTACTAGGCTAATTCCAAACTTGACATATTTAGTGGGGACTCCACACATCTACATTTAGTTGTTAGACAATTTTCATTTTAGCACCACCAATCATCTTATAGCATCAGTTGCTTTTGGAGGATTGCACTACCACTGTGCCCCCCATTTTCTGCAATGCTACTCCATTTTTTCTGGTTCTGCCACTCTACTCTGTAAGAATGCACCTTAGAGGGTAGATAGCTCCCCAGATTACAACCCCTACAAGACATCGCTCTAGCCAAAGTCTTAAGAGCTATTCCATCTTCATTGATTCCCATCATGTCCCATGTTCTCTGCCTATTCAAAGTCCTTTGAATTAGAATCATGTGTTTTGTACATCAGGCATATTCTGGCTACTTCACAAATGAATGCTACCACTCCTCTGCAAGCAGTTGCATGGATTGCAAATATCTGCATTCCATGGAGTGAAAGAATTAAGTAATTGCTCTAAATCTAACCCATATAGCACAACAATTGGTTTCAAACCTAATTCTTCTAAATGGTAGCTTCCTATACCACCAGCTGCTATGCAAGAAATACAATCTAGACCACACTGAAAGTGCTCTGTGAGATTTGTAGCATACAAGCATTTGTGAATAAAATATTGGTAGATGAAAATAAGTGTTGTGTTGTAAATTTGCAGCCTATTGTCATTGCTATCACTAGACAGCCTGGTATACAAGGCTATTTAAAAAAAAAAAATCTCAAGGTCACGTGTTAAGAATTGCATGTCACAGATGCAAGAAAAAAAACTTAACATTTTATTCAACACTAATTTCATACAATTCAGTTACACATGAATAGTAACCATAAGATTATACAATACACTGCACTGTAAAATATCCATCAAGTCATATTAGGCTGATGTATTTATTTAAGACGCTATCAATCAAAATTTTGCAGTCTTAAATTCAATAGTCCCATTCAGTTAATGATTGCTATAAAGCACAAATATTTAGTAATTTAAGGACCTAAATGTATGATTATACAACAGTACTTGGCCACCCTCTGCAGAATGAACAGAGATCTAAACTAGTGTTTCACTTATGAAACAGGGTTTTATTTGATTAAATTTCCCTTTTCAACTGCATGACCTGTTTTGAAACGGTTCCAAATTGTCAACAACTAATGCACATAAGACAGAAAGAGACAAAATACTAGGGGTACATTGATAAAGACTTTTTGGGCCAATACCGATGGCTGATTATTAATGAGCCATATCAGCCAATACCGATCCAATTGCCGATATACAGCCTGGCAGCTTGGAGAGCAGCATCCAGTTGGTGAGTCTGTGGGGGGGGGGGGGGGGGAAAGAGGCGTGGAGGGGAGGTGAAGGGAGGAAAGGGGCACCCCCCTGCAAATCAAGGCCCCCACACTGAAGGAGGGAGCGGGACTGGGGCAGGCGCTGCCCAGGTAGGGTGGGGCAGGGTGCAAGAGAGAGATGCAAGCAGCTCTCCCGGGAGGTGCAGGCAGCTCCTGCCACTGCGCACACCCCCAGGGGAGGCATGGGGGCATGTGCCCCCAATCTGTAAGCGGGGAGAGGGTGGGCTGGGCCAGGGCTGTGCTGGGGGGGGGGGTACAGCGAATTCTGGGGTGGCCACAGCGCATCCCGTAGCCCTGCTCCCAGCACCTGCCACAAGCACAGCCCCAGCCCAGCCCCTCCACGCTGGGAAGAAGCTGTAGCTGCCCCTGGCCCCAGCCCACAGTGGCAGCCCACCCTTGCCCCATGCACAGATCCCTCATGCCCCCCCATACTTCCCCCAGGATGTGCACAGCAGGGGGAACTGCTCTCCCCCCTTCGCACATCCCCCAGATGAGCCGCTTGCAACTCTGTCCTGCGCCCCTCTCCACCCCAGCTGGGCAGCACCTGCCCCTGCTCCAGCCCTACTCCCTCCTTCACCGTGTGGGCCTCTATCTGCCCTCCCTGTCCCTTCCATCCAGCATACTTGGCCAGCCAGGCATCTTGGGGAGCAGTGTCTGGCTGGTGTGTGCATGCTGAGGCTGCTTGTACGCACACATGGCATTCATCTGTAACATTAATTGGCCACATCAGCCCAAAAAAGCCGATTGCCAATAATGTCTATTTTCCTTTTATCAGTGCTGATACGATATGGACCAATGTATCTTTGATGTATGGCACCTCTACAAGATACCAGTCACAGGAGATCCTCCCACACAAAAACTGAATATATAGAATGAAAAATACTTGCTTATAAAACCTAAGTTCATTAAGGAAAAAGGTACTGATAAAAAAAATTTAAATTCTACTACCACTGAAATCAATGGGAGTTTTGTCACTGATGCCAAATGAAGTAGGATCAGTACCCATCTTTTGGGAAACACTTCTCTGGTAAGATAAGATTATTGGTTAAAATGATAGCTTCCAGATTTTACTCAAAATGTTTCATGCTTGGTACAAAAAGCCAAAAAACTTCTCAGATGGGAAGCTCTTTAGAAAGGAAATCCATTGATTTACACATTTTATTTTATGAGCCAAAAATTTGTTTTAAGAGAATTCTTAATTTTATGATGCCTTGAACTAGATTTGCTGCAGCAGCATCATGATTTGGACAAGTCCACAAAAGTCAAGACAAATCTCAGTTGAGGATACAACTCCTCAACTTTGTCCTACATCCACAAAAGTATTTAAGTACTGAATTTGTTTTTATTTCAGTGGGTGTTTGATGCCCAAATATGTTTGTGAATCTGGGACTTTGACAATTGTGCAGAAGTACAGACTAGAATGGAAAAGAGTGCCAAGTCAAAAAGAAAAATACATCTTTATATAGTAAATATAAAGTTATCCTTGAAAAGAAGTGCCAGCCAATGATGCATCCCTATAGAATTTAAGCTTTTATCTACAATACAACTAACACTTAGCTTTTCAGAAAAATATGCAAGCCAAATGCATAGAGAACTAATTGCATAGACAACTATAACTTCATGTGAAAGTTAAAAAATGCACTGTTTTATATTCAAATCAAAACACAAATTCCTTTGTTGTTGAGAATTTGGGCCCTGGGTTTCAGCAACTGTAAGCAATCTGATACAGTAGTTTCTCTTCCCAAATCTGCTGATAGCTCTGCGACATCTAGTTCTCAGATAGCTGCAGTGTTGACAAGACTCAGTTTCATGCTGCTTTTCAAAATTCCGAAGACAGCAATCAAACTGAGAAATAGTATTATTCTGCTTCTACTTGGTACTATGATTATCTGAAGAGGCAGATGCTAGAGCTATTCCTATAGGAAATAAACCCCCAAACCCAGAAAGCAAGCTCCTTTGATCAATGAGAGAAGGATGCATCAAACCACCACAATGCAGAGATGATAAGAAAGATAAGCCACATTCAAGGGGTCCAAGGATGGTTTTCTTGTAAGAATCTCAGAATTCTCTTAGTAGCTGGGCATTCACTTGCTACCACATTCTTTTCTGTATTATTTTCTAGATAGCGGGTGTATTGGTTTTACACACCAGTATTATGATACAAGGCACAAACAAGTCCTTGATCCCAAAACACCTTCACTCTTCCTTTCTTTACTGTATCAATTTAAGCAAAATGTTTACTTTAGAGTGTGGCAAGGATTTCTTAGGGTGATGTTTTTTATTGGACCAGCTAGCTGGGATAAAGTTAAACAAGCTTTCAAATGCAAAATATTCTTCCTCAGATCTCTTTAGAGCAGGGGTGGGCAATTATTTTGGTTGATGGGCTATTTAATGAGTTTTGCTGAGCTGTCTAGGGCCGCACCCATAAAACATTTCAGATCTCATTTTACCAAAATTATAGATAAAACAAAATCACGTACTAAAAAAAAATCAAACATCTATTCTAACGTATTTTAATTTCATTTAAAAAATATTTTTTCTTCTGATTTATGTTTTTTTGAGCAGTGTGCATAAAGCTGATTACCCATGGTCCAGGCCAGCACACACCGCTTCCTGGTGGGGCTGCTCCCACTGCTGCAGCAGCTGCCCTGGCACTGCTCAGCTCTACCCATCTCCAGTGGTTCCTCCTCCTCCTGCCCGTTGCACCACTCCAGGTGGAAGGGGCGCTGCAGCCAGGCAGTTCCTGCCCCAGTGCATGGGGCTCTAACTCTAGCTCCTGGCTGCTTTCCACCTATCCAACATGATGAGCAGTCACCTTTGGATGGAAAGCAGCCGGGAGCTGGAGCTGGAGCCCCACACACTGGGACAGGAGCCACCTTGATGCAGCTTCTCCCCCCACCTGGAGCAGTGCAGCAGGGGCAGGAGGAGGAGGAACCACTGGAGGTGGGGAGAGCGGAGCAATACCCAAGCACCTGCAGCAGCAATGGGAGCAGCCCCACTAAGAAGCTGTGAATGCTGGCCAAAGCCAAGGCAATGCCATCAGCATGCGTGGGTGGGAGGATGGTACAGGCTGCCCCAGGCAGCAGTGGGTAGGGCTCAGCCCCATGCAGAGTGCCACTGGGGCAGCCACAAGCTGGATACAATCAATTGGTGGGCCAGATCCAGCCCACAGGCCAGATTTTTCCCACCCCTGCTTTAGTTTATTCCAATTTAAGACTTCATCGCGCACACACTATTTCCCTTGTCAATACAAATCCATAAAATACTCTTATTAAGGCATGACCTAACAGCTTTCTTTTAAGGTTGTATCAAGTCTACAGCTTCTTTGGCTCAAACAGTAAAAAAAGAGTCAATCTGTCAAACAGTTATTTGAATGGTCTAGTCTAGTATGTTACAAAAATCCATGCTGGTTTAGGGGTTGCCAAGTTTCAGACTAATTAAAACTAAAAAAAACTGTTATCTGCATTTCTAAGGGATGCTTAGAATGGAAATGGCAGTTGATCTCTATGTAATAAGCTGTCAAGTAACTAATATCTATTTAATGACTGACAGGTAGAACAGTTCAAGTACTGATTTTTGCCTTCTAAATAGACATGAAATTAAACATTTTAATACAGTGTATGTAGCACCTTTAAACCCACAAGTTCTTTGCTCATCACCGATTCAGAACAGCTCAGAAGTAGCAACTGGTATCTTATTTCCATACAGATTCATAGACGACAGTCTTTCTATATTCTCTAGAAAGTAGTTTGTGCACTGTGATTTAGGGGAAAAAACACAGCTGTTTTAATTATAGTCAATTTTATTAGACTTTAAATCCTTAGCTTATTAACCTATAGGACTCCTATGAAGTGGAACTGTAACTGAAAAGAACTAACACTTATAATGCCACAGGTGGGACAGAAAGAATATCACCACAATCAGCTTCAGGAAGAGTAGGGAAGTCAGCTAAGGAGTTCTCTGCCTGTTGAACTCTGGAAGGGACTACTCCCCTTCTACGTACATTAAAAAAAGACTAAAAAGATCTCTCAAAACAAAACCCCAGATTGAATGACTGGGGTCACTGTAGACAAACTTTAATCAAATTACCGACAGCCAGCTTGTTTCTGCTCCAAGAAAATCAGAAAAGTAAGGACATTCTGAACCCACTGCTTATCAACAATTTACATTTCAACCAATTTAACCTCTGTCAAGGACTGATCATTAGGCAGTAAAGATATGAAAATTGGGTGGCAGGAATCAAAACAGAAACTCAACAACAACTTTAGAACACAGAAGTTGATACATCTCTTCTGTAAATCCTCTTGCCCTCTAACCATTACTCTTAGATACTCTATAAACAAGCATTAGACTGAAGAAGCAACTACAAGAGTTCCTGAGTACAAGTAGGGGAAGTACAAGTAAGAACAGCAAAGTCCAGCACAACACAAAAAGCAGAAGGGGAGAAAGACATTATACTTCCCCTGTGCAGCCAATCTGGAAAGTAGAATGTTCATAAGGGATCAGTTTAAGTGATATTCACCCATTTTCATGTTCAGACATCTACCAAGCATGGCATCACCACCTCCTGCTTTACCAAGGAACCTCTGTGCTTCTTTGGGCATGAGATCAAATGGAAGCCCTCTCCTCATCTCCCTTTCCAATCCACCAGAAAAGACCAGGCTCACCCAAGAGCTGAGATTAACTGTAGTCAAAACAATTTTCTTTAAATATGAACCAAAGCAGTTGAGATACTAGAAAAAGGAGAGATGCACCTGTCATTGACACCTGCTTTATAGAAAGACTTGGCCTGCAGGCCAGATCCGTATCAGCCAGAGCCCTTTTATCCAGCCTGCAGTGCTACCTGTGGCTCTCAGAGTGGACCTATACACTATGTGCAACATACCCTGCCCAGCCCAGCAAGTAGCATGCATTGGCTCTGTCCCTGGCCCCAGCCCTGCATGCAGAAAGTCAGAATCTGAAACAAACTCTACATGACATGGCATGGGCAGTCTCTGTATGGCATATAGCAGATCAGAGAGGAGATAAGCAGCAGAGCAGCAGATATCAGAAACCAAAGCAGCAAATTAGACAGAGAACACTTGGAAGAAAGAGCAGCAGATCAGGCAGAGAGCACAGGGCTGGGAGCAAAAAGCACAGCTGAGCGGGCAGGGGATCCGAGTGGCACTTGGGGTAGGTACCGGGCTAATCTGTGCTATGCCTGCAAAAAAAGTTGGCCCTCGCTGCTCATACATCACTCAAATTTACTGTCCAAAATGACTAAGAGAGGAGATCAGCAGTGGGACTTTCTGTCCCTTTAGCTTGTAAGATTAAGCATGATTTATATTACCTGTTACAGACTCTGGGTCTTGGATCTTGTGATACGTTTCTGGGCACAGATGCAGAGAAGCCGGCCAGCCAGAATATTCCCCAGGAATCTGTCAGATTGGGTTGGCTAGGCAGCACTCGCCCCTCTAAACCCAACGCTTCCTCGAGACTGAACGCACTCAGGCAGGCTGGTAAACTCGGCCCTTTCATTGCCTGCTCTTCATCCAGCCTGGGCTAGGCAGGTGGCTTACCCCAGTATGAGTCTCTCAAACCGAGACATCTAGTATCCATACCCAGGCCATTTGAGCGCACTTGAAGTCTACTCAAGAACTCCAGGCCCCATCCAATCTAGTGCTGGTGGCCCAGACCATGCAGACTTAGAACGGTGGGACAATAAGGCTCATAGATTGTAAGGCTGGAAGGGACCTTGGAAGATCATCTGGTCCATCCCCCTGCACCAAGCAGGAAAGACAGCAGGGGTCAGGTGACCCCAGCAAGGTGCCCATCCAGCCTTCTCTTGCAGATTTCCAGGGTAGGTGACTGCACCACCTCCGGAGGGAGCTTATTCCACAGTCAGAACACCCTAGTTGTGAAGTAGTTTTTCCTAATGTTGAGGCCGAAACGGTCTTCCAGGAGTTTGTGACCAACACTCCTAGTTTTCCCCAAGGGTGCCCTGGTAAACAGTTGCTCACCAGGCCCTTGATGTACATCTCTGATATAGCAGTAAGCTGCTACCAGGACCCCTCTCAGCTTTCTCTTTTTCAGGCTGAAGAGTCCCAGCTCCCTCAGCCTTTCCTGGTACAGCTTGCCATGCAAGTCTCTGATCATACAGGTGGGCCCTTCTCTGAACTCTCTCATTAGGACCTTGGAGAGGTCACCTACTGGATCCAGTCACTTTCATCCCAGCCTCAACCACTCAGACCAGTGCTCCCCCGACTTGCTCTTAAGAGACCCCCAGGACGTCGATCCAGCTGACCTGCTGTCTGTTGTGCCTCACCACGCTCCTCCTCAGCAGGAAGTTCTCCTTAGCATACAACCCGTGTCCCGAGCCAAGGGCCCAGCCAGGCCCTGCCTGCCACACCTGCAGGAGCTCCGGGGTCAGGCTCAGAAGCAGCGCAGCCCTGGACTGGGCGGCTTCACCTGCCCCACGTCCGTCCTCAGCACGCAGCCAGGCCAGAGCTTGCCTCGGCGGGCCGTGCTCTGCAGGAGCCCCCACTGGGCCGGCCTGGGGCCCCCAGCCGGGCTCCGCACTCCCCTCACGGTCCCCACCGCCGCCCTCGCTCCAGCCCCCGCAGGGTGACCGTGCCCTGCTCCCACTGCCTACAGCCGGGCCCCGAGCCCCGCATCTCCCTGCTGCGGCCCCAGCAGGGGTCACCTCCGCCCCGGGCCGGCCCGCGGTGCCCCCTCACCCGCGGACTCCCCGGTGTTGATCCAGTCCGGGTTCGCCAGGCTCGCGATGGCGAAGATGTCGGCGGCCAGGAAGAGGCATCCTGAGATGATGGTCAGTTTGTCCATCTCCTCCGGCTCCGGCGGCTCCCGGCTCCGGCCTCCGCCCGGCTGCCGCAGCGGGCCCGGGCCCGGGCCGGGGGCTCCTCACCGCCGCGGCTCCATGGGACCCCCGCTCCCGCTCTCGCTCTCCCCTGGGCAGCGGCTCCACGACGGAGCCCCCCGGACAGCGCCGGAAGCGAACCCGAGGGCAGCGCCGCGGCCCGGAAGCGAAATCTGCTCTCCTTCACACTCTGCCCAGACGGGGCGGGGCTTGCAGCGGAGGGGGCGGGGCCACCACAGAGACAGGGCGGGAGATCCCAGGATGCTGAAGGCGGCTTCTCGGGGAGGGGGCGGGGCCGATGTGGGAGTGGGCGGGGCTTCTTCCTGGTGGGCAGACCTGCCACGGGGGTGGAGGGGGCAGGGCGTCTCTGCAGGGCGTTGCGGGTTGGCTGCGAGCTGGAGCGCTAGAAGCTCCCATTGGCGGGAAGGTAGCGTCGCTGCAGGAAGGGTTCTAACATGGGGGCGGGGCTGCGCCTCAGCCTGGGGCTGGGCGTGTGGGGTTGCCCTGGGGCGCAGCCTGGGGCTGGGCGCTGCCCCAGGGCTCTAGCCATCAGCACCCTGCAGGGTTCAGTCTTGGTGGCTGAAGGCAGCCCACGTACCCCAGGACTCTGGGGGTAGTGCCTTGCATGGCCCCTTTACTGCCCTTGCTGCACTCCTGCCCCAGGGGCTGAGCCTCGGGTCACGGCTCCTGCTGCCCACGTGAGGAATATGGGGGCCGGAGACAACAGCGCTAGGACCTGTGCTTGTGCCTCCCACTACTAGAGAGGAATGAGAATTTGCTACTGTCCATATGTGGCAGGGGCAACGTTGGACCAAGTAACATGGCCAAGAACTGTTTCCCCGAGTCCCAGTGGTCAGGGAAAAGCATGGAGAGCCCAGCAAAGTGCTGAATATGGAAGGACCAAGTGACAGACCAGGGGTAGGCAACCCCCAGCATGTGGCAAACCAAGGCACTTTGCTTGGTGCGTGCACCTTGGAGCAGATGGCGAGGAAGGGGCTGGGGCTGTGCTGCCACAACAAAGATTGGGCCCCTCATGGCTCCCCTGCCCTCCAGCCCTGGCACGCCAGCATCTTACAAGTTGAGGCTGCTGGTGCTTTTGGCCCTCTGCCCAGAAATGTTGCTGACCCCTGTGATAGGCCAAGAGGGAAAGCCAAGAGAGGACAATTAGATCAATGAAAGGATGACATGAAAATAAGAAATGTAACAGTGCTCAAATGGTGTGGGGCAACTGAGTTAAAGCTGCCAAGCAACCTTGAAAGAAGATTAAGCTAAAGAAAAGGAGTGGTAGAGAAAGACATGTCATCACAATTGCATAAGTCTATGGAGGCACAAGTTGAATTACTTGATTAAGGAGTTGTTGCAATAATAATCCCACCTGTCCCAAATCCTATTCTTCTAAATCTTCATGTCAGTCTCTGCCACTCTCATTGTGTAACTTTGGGTAAGTCACTGTGCTTCAGTATGCACAAGTGTATTATAGTTATAAGGATAAAAATAGGGCTATTGGGAGGAGTAACATTTGTGTTTGGAAGCGAACCTAATTAACCTTGACTGGAAGAGTCATCCAAATATATTGACTATTAATTACAAGGTTTTTTTTGTGTTTTTTTTTTCTAGTAACCTCATCAAAATAGAAACCTTAGAACAACTAAACTTTCCAAAGACTGCACATATCCCAGGCCTGGCTGCACTGTCATCTTACTGGTTACTTGTGCCTTTGGGTTTTTTGGTGATATTTTTTTACTGCCTTGTGTCACGGTGGGGTCCTCCAGGAGGGCTGTAATCTCCTTAAGGTCCCTTCCTCTGTGCCAAGTCGGCCCAAGGGCACTCTCCAATTCTTGCCCACCACATCTTTGATGTTCTAATACATATTAGGGAGGCTGCCTCACGTCTTCTTGGACACAGTCCGTTGTAACCTCTGGTCCTGTAGACTCCCGGACCCCTCGTGGGTCTTGTCCTGCAAACAGGTGCTTCGGGGTACCCTAGCCTCGTGGGCTACACGTGGCTCCAACTACCCCTTACACCACACCCCAAGCATCGCAGTTGGAATAGACGTTGGTCTGTCACATATACACTCGCCCTCTCCTCTGGTGCCTTCTCAACAATGTTGCCCTCTCCTCTGGGGCTGGCCGCACCCGCACTAGGGCTTCTCCATAGTGCCCCCTCTCCGGGGCTGGGGTCTATGCACCCCATACGCCACACCATTACTGGCACTAGGGTCCCCATGCTACTGTGGGTCCCTTATGAGGCCTCCTCTAACCCCTAACAGCCTCACCCAAACCACTGGTCTAACAAACAGCAGCAGAAACTCGAGCCTCCTGGCTATAACTTAAACATAAGCCACCTGGCTAAAACAATATAGCACAAGCATCTTAGGGTTGCCATAAACTGTACTTGTGGTCAGGCTTCTTCCTGCACCTTGGCTTAGGGCACTCCTGTTTCTCTGATTGCTAGTAGGGAACTGCCCTGGCCTCAGCTCCTGGGCTTTATAAGAGCCAGGCCTTGCCCCTTACAGCCAGCTGACCGCTGGCAGGTGTGGGTCGTTTGCTGCCTCCGGTTGCCCTGGCAACCTGCAGGTGGGCTCCTCATTCCCTGCTAGGGCTTTTTCTCTAGCAGTTTCTCCTCTTTAGGAGCAGGGCACCTTGGTGCTCTGCGACACCTTAACTATAGTTGCGTTCCTGGACCATCGCAATGACAATAACATTCCAATCCTGCTTGTGCCTTAGTTATTCCTCCAATGATGCAAGAATGCTGAGCAGGAAAGTTAAAGTGTTCTGCCACAGGTCTGGGTGTTTTTCTGCAGCTGTTATCAAATTGGTGTTCATTCATTCTTTCAAACTGGAATCACCCCATCTGTTAAGTGTAAAAAGCAGAGGGGTACTGTAAGTAGATATACAACACTGATAGATTTGTAAGTGAATGAACTTCGGATGTTACAATCCAGGTCATTTGGTCCAGTGATGATATGGTCTGTATTGATGTTGGAGGACAGAAGGCATGTGGGTCCATTGCAAGGCCTGGTGCCTTGATGAGAGTGGGCATTAGGTAGCCTGTTGCTTAAAAGGCACTGTTTAAGGGTGGGAGGGGCAGCCTGTAAGCCAGGACAAATTTGTCCCCCATGACCACTTTGAGACAGTCATCCTTTTCCAAGATGGGTTAGAAGTCATTTTCAATCAGGGTGTCAAGGCACACTATACTGCCTTGAGATCCTTTCAAGGGTGTCGTGGAGTTAGTTCTGTTAGGTTTACAGACATCATTTACAAGATAAACCCAGAGATTTCAAATATAAATCCATAGTTGTTGTCCGAGTTCTTTGCAACAGAATAAAATGCTTTATTATTTTTCTGTAGTCAAAAAGAGAGTGAAAACTAAGAGCTGGCACTTTCCAAGGGGTGCTTCCAGTCTATGCAGGAGTGCCTCAAGTCTATCAAGGGATGCCTCAACTTTAAAAAGGTTGAAAAACACTGGTTCAAGGTGTTCAAGCCAGCTGCTGTAGGTGACAACCAGAGGGGAACTCTTGTCCTTGTCCTGGAGTTGGTATAAGAGCAGATCAGAGCAAGGTCTGAGTCTGGCTTTGTTGATTTGAGTGGATCCAGTTTTGGGACTGTACTGTAACTGAAGGAATCCCTGCTCCAGGTGTGCAGTGGGATCAGAGCAGATGGTTGTAGTGTAGGCCTTGGCTGTAGACAATGAATCTAGTGGTGTTCTTAGGATAAAAGCTGGTGGCGTGAAGATAGTTGTGGTGGTCAGTTGGTTTCTGATACACTATGGTGGCAATGTGGCCATTGCACTGTTGTGTCTAAGAGATTAATTTGCTGGGTGGAGTATTTCAGAGTTAGCATCATGGAGAAGTAGGGCTGGAAGGAACATCCAAAAGTCATCTAGTCCAACCCCCTACCTGAGGCAGGATCATCCCTATCCAAACCATCTTATACAAACCATAATAAACTTTACATAAAACTACTGCCAAACCTGACATAACATAGAACTGACACCCTAACCTGCCACAGGTAAAATAAGGGAACCAGAGCAGCCAGTGTCCTGAATCTATAAAATGTTGCCAAAAATACGCTCAAGAGGTCCTGGGTAGAAGGCCATGGTCCCTGCTACAGAGGAAGGCAAAAACCCCCACAGTCCATACTAATCTGACCATAGGGTAAAATTCCTTCCTGACCCCAAGTATGGTGATTGGTCTGACCCTAAGCAGAGGGGCAAAACCCTCTACCCAGGAATGTCCAGCTTTGGTCTCAGCACTGAGTACTGACACACCCCAGTTAAAGTCCCCTTAGCTAACACCAAATGCTTCTAGGAAGGCTAAAGACTTTGTGACACACATGAATGCTGCATGCCCCTGCAGGCTGGGGGGCATGGCGACTGCACGCAGGCGGTGATGTCGGCAATGGGGGTGTGGCGGCAGTGAGTGGGGAGCTCTTGCAGGTGGCTGCAGCAGTGGCCACAGCAGGAGGGAAGGGTGGTGGCTGGCAGAATCGGCAGTGCTTTTTGCAGGGGGTGCATTGCCGATCTCATGGGGTGCACGTGCACCTGTGTGCAGCCTCTACACATCACCAGTGGTGACACACAGTAGCAAAGGCAAGGAGGGGGGAGCAACCAGCAAAGCCCAGAAGCATGGGAAATGTTCTAGTAGTTAATTTAGTTTAACTTAATGTAAAACACTCAGCCATCTCTATAGGCAAGCCATAAGTGGCATGTGAGTTCTTGTTTACTTGATGTAAATCTTATGTGTCACTATAAAAGATAATAGCAACCATTTGTAACCAGGTCAAATACCAGTTGGGAGGCACCAAGCAAACGTAAGGGGGATACTAGTAAAAACACCCGAACAACTTCCTAAGGCATAAAGAGGATTTTCCCCACCTTTATCCAATCTCCTCTTAAATACCTCCAAGGAAGGGGGCAGCACCACCTCCCTTGGAAGCGTATTTCACATTTTGGCAAAGAAAATAGGAAAAATCACTGTAAAGATTTTTTTCCTTTATGGCCATAGGCAATGCATAAGTGCCGACAGTGAAGGGCACAACTGCACTGCCACCGCCACCCCCGCTGCTGCCAGGCTTTGGGTTCAGCCAGGCTGCAGCCCCGTGGACCGCTGTTGGTGCAGAAATCATACTGCCACTGACACTCCCACTGCTGCCGGACTTGGCTTCAGCCTTGTGCCCTATGCCCTGCTGTCACTGCAGACATCCTTAGTGGGGGCATGTGCCCTCCCATGCCTCCCCCCACCGATATGTCACCAATGTTTACTGGAATGTGAGGAAGGTAAGAGAACACAGTCTGCAATTAGCTTCTATTGAAACACCTGGCTTTTGACATCTTTTTTTTGATAGGTTAAAAACATTAACTTTATTTGTTGCAAAACAGTCAGATTTCTCTCCATAATAGAAGTAGTTAGTATTTGGCAAATGTGAAAGAGCTGGTTTTTTTATTTAAAGAACATTAAAACATTGTTGTATTAAGAGCATGATCCAATTATCTTTAAGAGAAATTATTTCCAAGTACTGTCTTAAGCTATCCAATAAATTAAGTTTAAATGATATTTCAGTAGTTTTTAATGCAATTATATAACAACCTAGCTCAGAGCCACTCTGCCTCCAAACAGCCAGAGTGGGGATAATGAAACAGCACAGACATTTCCTCATTTGCCCCTGACTTGGCAGCAGTTTTTAAGTCACAAATGGTCATGACTGAGTACCCAGCCTTGAGAAATACAGGCTATACATAATCCTGGAAGGTGAACAGCTAAATATGTTAATTCTTTATGGGTTGAGGATAATTAAAGGAAGACTATGTCCCAGAATGTATCAGGTTGCGACCATACTGTATAAAATAGATAGTCTGTGCATAAGGGTTTAGGCAGAATCAGATCCTTAGAAAAGAAAACTGAACTTTAGATAATAACAAACATGCAGCGCAGAGCAAATTCCTGCTCTGGAATGAAGAAATCCAGGTAAAGCATCAACCAGCAAAACACGCCCAACCCAGTTCTGTATTTCCATCACATTTGTCCCCAGGCCCAGAGCTGAGTTCTGACCAGTGCTTCTGCGTGTGACCCCTGCGCTGTGAGGCTTTGACTTTCTCCCATGGCTGGAGCCTGGGGCCGCACTCAGAATCCAGGTCCCTTAAGGTTCTAAACAGTTACTGGGTCTTCGAAACTTCTTGCCTGCTGCCCTGTTCGTTCCCCACAGGCCACTATGGAGAGGCATTTACTTTCAGCTAAACACACCTGAGATCGTTGCCCATTTAATTTTGGTTGTACAGACCATCTCTTATAGTTTAGGATCCATGGAAGGTGCAAAGTCTTCTGATCTGCCAGCAGGTAGGGATGAAACCAGGTGAATTTTAATGCTCTCCCAAGCTCTTTCCCTCATCATCTCAGTACTTCAGGGAAAAGGAATGTTCCCTTATTCCTGTATTTCAAGGGACCCCAAGAGTTTTAGAGTCTCACTGCATCCGCTAGTTGAATGACTATATGGCTTTTCTTCATCATAACCTTTTATCACCTCACTTTTCTCATCATTTACAGCCACACATACTTTTGGATCAATATCTGGGTATATATCGAATGCTGGTGATATCTAGAGGAGGGTAGTGGGTGGATGAAAAACGAAAAGGCTGGCACTTCTGGGGAAGAGGGCTGGATAAGATTCCACAAGTTACTTTATAGTAAGGCTTGAAGAATGTAGGGTTGTCCCTGCAGAATGATAGCTTCAGAGGTGCCACAGGGTAAGGTTTGTGAAGTTTCTGAATCTGTCCCCAAAGAACAAAAGAAACCCAGATATTCTCTTTAGGGACTGGTCTGTTTTACTAATCTCAGGTCTGTAAAGTCAAGGGTTGGATACAAAGCTTTAGCAGTTTCAGGAGATGCTCTGGCAGCCTCATAATTTTCCAGGCTTTTGGTGAAAGGAAGAAGTCAGAGGATTTACTTTATTATCCTCATTATAACTGGTTGTGGATTCAAGTATGGATGATCTGACATTTATACTGCATTATTTATATCATGCATTTAAATGGCTAATAGATGCTCAGATTATACACCTAAGGAACTGAAATACACTTGCCAGGTACCAGTCCCTTTCCTCATGTAAGCAGCAATGTATAAAACCATTCTGCTGGAAAAATTTAGAGATGAATCTCATCCTGAAACACTGACAGGGAAAACACATTTTCTCATGTGAATTCAAGCTTCTTCAAAACAGTTGGTGGCTTCACTAAGCTATCATTTTCTATCGTGTCCTCTCCTCTCTGTGTGCATATCCATTTAAAAGTAATGCACAGCATGAGCGGTAGCTCTTTTCTTCAGCACAGCATGCAGTTGTTTAGAAATACGTTTCTAAGTGTGCTAAAAAGCTATTTCAGAAATACTTGTTTTCAGATAATTATCTCACAGAATATATAATATTTGATAACTTTTAAATCAATATAGTTTTGTGTCACTAATTCAGCAGTTCATATCTATTTAGAAATGTATGTAAGGATGTACTTAACTTTAAACTCATGGGACTTTTAAGTGCTCTGCCAATTAGGCATTGATTTAAGCTCTTTCTTAAATGCTTTGCTGAATTGAGGCTTGTGATGCTGTCATCATTTCAATTAGTAAAATCTCCCAATTATTTTTCAAAGGGCTGTTTCCAGCACTGGAAAAGATCTCTGAACACACCTTGAGTACTACATTAAAGACCAATATCAGCATGGGAGAACAAGGCTTGGGTCTTATAATCATTCAGAACGGGCCATATCTCCAGATAACAAGTCTTGTTGAGAAATGCTCTGCAGCTAGCAATGGAAGGCTAAAACCAGGTAAAAAGACAAATAGCCCTAATCACCATAGTTTTGTAGAAATGTAACCCTAATTATGATCCATTCACCAGTTTTACCTTGGGCCCACTTTTGCCTTGCTTACCTGAAGAAAATCCAGAGTTATTCCTCTTTAATCACTACAATTACAGAGGAACACAAGTGGAATAAGAATATCAGAGTTGAGCTCAGCATTACTAATGCTTTTTTCTGATAAATGGAGACAATCAATTTTTAGATTAATATCCTATTGTCTTAATTTGATTTAAGTTGCTATCATGAACAATGATTTTATTATTAGATTAAGAAAACAATATATCTAAATGATATTTCCACATGCAATTATATGCAGAACTGTAAATGATGGGTATCTTTCTTTATCTTGAAATACTCATTTCAAAACAAATTGCTTGCTTGTGTTTCATATTGATATTTCATAGAGCCAGTTAAATGTGAATGTACAGTGCTTATATATTTGCCTACATAAGCAAGTTTTGTTATAAAAAATAAAAAGAGGAATCTAAAAGATTAAAAAAACAAAAATAATTACTCACACCTCATTTCTTGTAAAAAAAAATTAACAGTAGAAAAGACATATGTATTATGGCATCTCTTTCCCATAGACAAGTTAATTTAGTCTCTCTTGTTAAAGAGATTTCTGTTTAATCATAACTTTTTCCCTTACTCCCTCTCTTTTCCCCCTGATGTTTGAGGATAGCATGAGAGTAGAGAGATGCTATACCAGATCTGGACGTGAGAATGACCAGTTCTCCTGATCTTTAACCTTTGTGGGGTTTGGTTTTGTTTTGCTTCCTTCCTAACCGTACATTTTGATCAGGGTTATCAAACTCTTGCTATAGAGAAGGATCAAAAGTCCACTTTAAATTATGGTCCATGAGGCAAAAGTATAAATGTACAACTAGATATTGCCCTTCAGCCAAGGTGGATCACCCCCTGTTGTCATCAGCAATTTTGCACAAAAATAGAAGGTCAAATGCGGCTTTTGTATAGTAACTGTACTTTAATATCTTATTGTCTGCTCAGTGCCTTTCTGTGAGTTTATTTAAACATTTTCACATTTACAAGCAACATAAAACTTCCATGTGTCCTGGAACTTATCTTGCCATTTGCTTTTACATTTATACTTTGGAATTATAATGAAACAATTTATTTATAAATAACCAGAAGTAATCTGCCTAGTCTAAAAGAAAACACACATTAAGTACTGCAGTTATATTCTTTAAAAAAACCCCAGAAAGTACACATGGTGACATCTGGTATATTAATAACAAGTGAATGCTGCATTATTCATATGAATTAGAAAGTTAAAATGCCTCATTTGAAGAGCGCTGTGTTTCATTACTTTTACATTCCCTCTCTATAGAGCAAACAGTTTTTAAATTTTACCCAGAAGTACTGGAGGGTTTAGCTTGATAAACTGACACAAGGCTAAACTACATGATCTAACAGGTCATTTGCTGCTTTACTTTTTTGAATGCACTGAAACCGATATTTGCTATATAATTACTAAGTGTGATATCGTCTCTAATTTAGAATGCAACTTGAAGGTCATGCAGCTACTTAGTTAAAATAGCTTATGCTTACACACACACACACACGTTAAACTATATCCCTATAAAATAATGGAAACAATTTACTCTGTTATCTTAAGAACTATGTATGCAGGTCTGAGGGAAAAATCATCTTTCAGAATTAAACTAAAAGCCCATGTGTTAGAAAAATGGATAACATTCTGCTTATTTGATGAAATGTAAACAACGACTGAAGTTCTACATATCCTTAAAAGAGGCATAGCATTTTTATTTGAGTTTGTTTTAATTTTAAGCTAGTAAAAGAATCCTCTGCAAGAAGGTAGATCTGATGCAAGCCCTGTTAACCTAACATTTTTGTATTTGACAGGCTAAGGGCTGGTAGTTTTCAGACTATAAAATTGTGATAAAGAACTAATGTGCACAAAGGCATATGCAAACTATTAGGCTTTTTAGAAGAACATCTATATTATTAAGATTTTTGTCTAACAATATTGAGCTACTCATAATTTTAATGTCTATATACAACAGTCTGAAAACAGATTGACTATAAAGGCATTTTCAGTAACAGCTATAAACTCAGGGAATCAAACCTCTGATTTATTTGATTTCCCAGATCAAATTTGGACATTGTAAAGTAGACCTGGGACTTCCCAGGTACTCCTTTGTAACAAATATAATGACTTTGCAGCTGATTTTAGCTTCTACAACCAAAAGGAAAGGTTTAGGGATGCTTCTGGGAGCACTTACATCTTTCTTACAATGCATTTCACAAACAAAAAAAGCAGAAAGCTGAATTGGTTCAATACATTTTTTAATTAATTAATTCCTGCTCTCATTTTAGATATAAAGTTTTTGATTATAACAGTAAAGACAGGAGTTGCATACTTCAGGAAGGATGTGAACAGATTGGAAAGAGTCCAAGAGAGCAACAAAAATGAGTATGAGGAAAGGCTGGAAAAACTAGGGTTATTTAGTTTGGAGAAGAGAAGACCGAGTTACTGAGTGGGGATTTGATCTTCAAATATCTGAAGGGAGATTATGAAGATGGAGATAGCCTTTTCTCTGTGGGGCTATGACTAGGAGCAATGGATTTAAGTTGCAGCAGAGGAAATGTAGTTTGAAGATTAGGAAGAACTTTTTTTACTATAAGGGTGGTTAAACGTTGGAACAGGCTAGCAAGAGAAGCTGGAGAATCTCCATCCCTAGAAATTTTCCAGAGCAGGTTGGATAAACACATGGCTGGGATGGTTTAGTCAGGGATAATCCTGCCTTGAGCAGGGGCTGGAGTAGATGACCTTATGAGGTCTCTTCCAGTCATACTTTCTTATGATCCTATAATTTTGTAAAATATTCCCAGATTAAAGTGAGTCTTGTCTATTGTAATGAATATTGCCTGGGTAGGCTTTACTTTGGATTTGAGCCAATTTAAAGAGTATGGTATTTTTTGATATATGTAACTAGATGTATAAATGTATACATAAAATAAACACATGAACACAAACAATGTGTTTACATACAGAAATGTACTATTTACAAAGCCTTCTAAAGCTGACACTTGGGAGCACAGAACTTAATTTTTAAATATCAACAGACTACATATTTCTTTTAAGTAGGCCAAATATTACTAGTTTCAAACGGCAACCCAGAAAAGGCCTATTTCAGCACTCATCATATCTTAAAAGCAGTTGTGTGTGAACAATGCAACCCAGTATTAAGTATGACCTCAGTGAAACGTTCCTTTTTCAGTGAAAACCTACAGAAAAATTCCTACTTTAACAATAAACATTTTGTAATGGTCACTGAATATTCAATATAAATCTAAAACACAGTATTATGTTTAGCACTTTAAACAACACGATCTTTCCATTAAATAAATAGCTAGAATTTTAGAGACTCAGATAGACTGGAAATTCTGCTCGTCTTTAAGAAATGTTGCACTGAATTTATTTGTTCGCTTCATGGGGGCGTCTACATAAGAGGTTTACTGCCTAATTAGTTCCACAGTCAAATGTTGTCATCTACATGTACAGTGAGATTAGGCCAGAGTAAACTCCACTGTAGCATAGTACTACCAAACACAAGTATTATTTTATGGTGGAGTTATTTACTCCACTGCAACACACAGGTAGATGCTGATGGGGCTGGCTGGGGCACGAGTGCTTCAGTATGGGGGCAGCCTGTCAGTTAGCCCTGCACTGGAGCACCCTCATGCCCCTGCCATCCTCCACAGCGTGTTGAGCTGGGTCACAGCAGCCCCAGGTTGGCAGGCTGACCCCCCAGGCTCCCTGCCAGCTGGTGCTACTCTGACCTAGTTCAACATGCTATGGTCCCTGACAGACATGCAAACGGCATGCTGGGGAGCAATAAACTCCTGCACAAACTGTGTTAGGGTCTATTCAGTTGCATTACTAGCATGTATAAATATAGCCAGTAAGCAATAAATTATCTATATCAGGGGTGGGCAAAATACAGCCCATGGGCTGAATCTGGCCCACCAGGCCATTCTATCTGGCCCATGGGACTCCTCCAGAAAACAATTATTACCAGGCTGCAGCTGCCCCTGAGAAAGCCAGCAAGAGGCATGGGCTTTCAGAGTTGGTGAGCCATCAGACTGGGCAGGCTCTGTGACTCCACCTCTGTGGGGCTCCTGACTGGACAGCTGGTGAATAGGGAGGGGAGCTCCTGCCTGCAGTGCCAGGAGCCCCACATGGAGGCATGGAGCCAGCCTGGCCAGCCCAATGGTGCACAGCTCCCAAAAGGAGAGCTGAGAGCCAGACTTGGCAGTATGGAGCCCATCTGGCCAGACAGCACACGTGTGTGGGTGAGTGTGGGGTTCATGGCTGTGTGGGGGCTCCCCCACCACACGCCTCCCCCCCAGTGCACAGCCCCCACTCCCAGCAGCAGCAACAGGGCCCTCAGGGCATTCATGATCTGTAGTAGGCAGAGCTCTCCAGTAGCACACAGCTATGGCTGAGTCCCGGGAGCTGCACATGGTGGAACAGAGCCAGCCCAGCCCAGCCCAGCCCAGAGGCGGGCACTCCTTGCTGGCATGGAGTGAGCCCAGCTGCCCTGATGCCACAGCTTCCAGAAGGACAGCTGGGAGCTGCCATATTCAGCTCCTGCCACTGTAGCCAGGAGTGCATGCTGCTGGGCCAGGCCTGGCTGGCTCTGTGCTACCATGTGCAGCTCCATGTGGAGTGCTGGAAGCCCCACGTGAAGGCATGAAGCTGGCCTGGCCTGATGGTGCACAGCTCCTGCCTGCAGTGTTGGGAGCCACACGTGCTGGCACAGAGCCACCCTGGTCTAAGCTGAAGGCACATGCCAGCAGGCCCAGCCAGGCTGGCTCCATGCCACCACATTGCAGTTCCTGGGATTCAACTGGAGCCGCACACCATCAGGGGGCTTTGCCTCCCACAGGCCATGAGTACCCAGAGGGCCTGCTGCTGCTGTTGTCACCGGCAGTGGGGGCTGTGGGATGCGTGATGGTGCCCCCCCATAGACCTCTTCACAAACCCCACACAAAAGCCCCACACCCACCCACACACAAACCCCTTAACAACCCCCCCACACACACTCCACACACAATATACAAGAGTAGGACTTTATTTTGAGCTATTATGCAATCACCCCTATATAAATTATGCAAACACACATAAATCAGAACAAAAATATTTTTTGAAATAAAATTAAAATATGTTACGGTAGATATTTGATTTTTAGTATATGATCTGGGTTTTTTTTTCCTGGTTTCAAGATGGCACCCCCGCCTCCGCCCCAGAATACTTTTAGGGGCAAGGAAAGGGACTTCCAGTGGCAAAGGTCAGGTGTTAGGGGCTTTCGGTCTCAAAATGACAATCAGGTTGTGTGGCACCTGTTAAGGGGCAGGGCTACCCTTGTGGTCCTCAACAGCTCACCAAAAGTCATTAAGTGGCCCTCCAGTTGAAATAATTGCCCACCCCTGATTTCTATCAAACTGAAGTATATGCACACCACTTCTTTTGTGCCAGCTTATAGCAACTTCCTAGTTAATTATTGCCTTGCATAAGTTTATATTAAATGCACAGCATTCTGGGCAGGTATGCAATGAGGCAATATCTCACTACTGAGTTCTCTTCCATGGAATTTTCTTGCAGGACATTGTAGGACCCTCCAGAAATTCCCATAATTCCCACAATTCTTCTCTATTTTGCCAGTACTGCTTCTGACTTGCTCTCAGGCAGCATTGAGAACATGCAAAGAAGTGTCACAATCATGGCAGCTGTTGCTAGAACCAGGGTGATGCATGCACATTAGCAGTTGTACTGAATAGATTCACCTGGGCAACCTTGAATGACATAGCAAGGTGGGTACAGGGGTATGAGGAGGAGGAGCAGCAGAAAGAAAATAAGCAGTTAAAATTGGACATTTATCTGGAGCAACATCATTCAGAAGAGCAGTGCTTCTGGACTCAGACAACTAGGAACTGTGATGACCAGTACAGAATGCAGATGGTTACTCTTCTATGCATTTGTGTGGAGCAATAGAACCCAACTTATCTGGCCTCCCGCAGGCCAGATCTGGAACATGGAGCCTGTCTGTGGGCCAGTTCCAGAGTGCAGAGCCTTATCATCTGCACCCCCTGGGGCTGGAAGTGGGCCGTAGCATCCTTAATTGCTGCATCTCCCAGAGATGCAACAGTAGCTGCTTCTCCTCCCAGTCTAATTTCTAGCCCCACAGGCAGGTCTGTGGCCCAGATGACATGGCTCTATGTTCTGGATCCAGCCCTTGGGACTCCCTTTGGGTCTGGAAATTTGGCAGAGTGGTAAGTGGTGCCAGCATTAATTGCTTATGCTGGAGCTGCATGGGCAGATCAGTATGGCAAATCTAAGCAGGAAGCAGCATATTTTTCTAGAACCGTGATTCTCAACCAGGGTGCTGCAATTACAGAATGACAGAACTGTGAGTTATTATAACAACACACAGTAGAATATAACAAACATCCTTGCTGTGCCGGGATTTGTAAAAAATAGTTATTTACTTTTTAGCTGTAACAGTTTATGTCACAAAGAGAAGGGATTTAAGGGGAGGAAGTGAAAGTAAGCAAGCAAGCAGCAGCAGCTCGGAGAAAGTGGTTGGAAATTCATGGCCATAGGCGGACATGATACTGCATAGAAACAAAAATTTAACTAAGTCTCCAGGACAGATACCATTAACACAAAGGGAGGACAGGGGAAGAAAAGCAAAACATGTGGAAAGAAACTCTACCAAACCTGACAGCAAACAAGCAGGTTATAGCCTAGAATGTGCTGTCTAAATCTCCTTATGCAACTGAACTGTAATTCAGCACAGATATTTCCTGGCACACTTCCTCTCTGGAGTATTTTGAGCAGGTTGCTGATAGAGCTCTTGTCCACAGCAGTTTGTCTGTCTGCATTGGGTTCTTATGTAATTTCCAAAAAAATTGCCGAGCCATCCCATTCTTATCGGGTAAGACAAGTTTTTCTAATTAGTCCCTATGATAGGACTATTGTTTCAAATACCTTTTGGAAAACAGTCCATCACCACATTTATAGATGTAGCACTAGCATCACTTGCAAAAACACAGACCCGCTCTTTACAACACAGACAGGTAGGCACATTACCAGAAATCCTGTTCTTGTTTATTATCTTCAGGACCTCCTGCTGGAGCTCTCTGCGCTAATGACCTTGGTAGTGCTATGCAGGGGCAGGTCCAAGAGTGGTCTCACACCCCTTTCTGAACACATGTTGCACACAATGAGCTCTCCACCAACAAGAGCTCTGGGCTCAGTTGCTAGTTATAGCCCCTGTCCCAGTAATCTCTCTTCTACAGCCCATTCAAAAATCCAAAATCTGTTCATGGTGCTGAGCATCTTGTCAGGGTCTACATTAGGGCAATCTTTCAAGTAGAGAGTTGTGACCAGTCCCCCAAAGCCATGCCTACTCAAATGTAAGACATGGCTCCTGTAATGTGTAGCTGTTCAAGCAGCTGAATACTAGCTGTTCAAACTCACCACTGGCGGCTATTGAAAAAAAGGCACACCTAGCTCAGTCCTATCATATCTAGGAAGTCTAGTTAAGATGATCTCAAGGGCTAAGTACAGACAGTCAAAAAGCCAGAGGCTGAATCAATTTAATCTTTGCAGGTTAGTCTACAATGTACACATTGAACCAATAAGCAAGTGAACAGACATTTACTTTGGATTCTAGAAATGCAGCCACATACCTGAAGTGGCTCAGACTAGACTGGGGGCTGCTAGAAACCCCGTCCCCTCCACAGTTGCCTGGAGCAGACAGGGGAGGTGAAAAGCATCCTGGGGGGCAGGGGCAGGGGATCTGGAACAGAAGTTCAACAATCTGATTTAACCTAAATCAGTTAAGTCTATACTACCTACATCCATACAGGTTGATCTTAAACCAGTTTCAACCATTTTGGATGCCATTTATGTGCACTGAACTTCTGTTGTGTTACAGATTGTAATCAGTTTCCAATCACAGTTTATTAGAGGTCCACCAATATATAAAAGGAAAATTGACATTATCAGCTATTGGCCTTTTCTGGCTGGTATAGCCAATTCCACCAATAAATATAATATACCTTCTGGCTGAGGCCCCCAGATGCTGTGCACATGCACAGCCACACACGTGCATGGGGCCAGGAATGCAGCCAAGCAGCATGGAAAGCAGTGCCTTGCAGGTCAGTTTATGGAGGGGAAGGGGTGTGGGCAGATCAAAGCTGCCACAGTGAGGGAGGGAGTGGGGCAGGGGTTGGGGGTACTGCTCAGCCAGGGCAGTGATTGGGACCTGGGGCCAGGAGCAGGATGGAGCCGCAGGTGGCTTGTGTGGAGAGCAGGCTTGAGGGGGCAGGCTCCCTGCCACTGTGTGCCCTCCCCACAAGAGAGGTATGGTGGTGCATGTGCCCCCCAACATTTGTGCACAGGGCAGATACAAGCTGCTCACTGTGGGCTCAGGGCTCTCTGCTCCACTGCCTTTGCCCCAGAGGCTCCGCATCGGCTGTGGATTCCTTGTCTGGCCAGCAGCCGGAGGCACAACTTGCTGTTCCTACTGCTGCCAGGCAGACGGGATGTGCAGCCAATGCAGAGCCCGCAGGGTAAAGGCAGTAGAGTGGAGAGCTCTGAGCCCTCAGCGAGCCTACATCTGCCCTCCTGCTCGGCTCCGCTCGTTAAGCACATCCCCACTCTTAAAAATGGTGGCAATGGCACTTGAACTAAAAGCTCATTTAATGAGCTTTTAGTCCAAGTGCAGCTGCTGCCATTTTTAAGTGCCAGGACACCAATTCCCTGGACGAGCTGCCCGCTGCTCTGTCCCACTCCCTGCCCGCAGTCCCACTCGCTGTCCTAGCTGGGCACCATCCCCAGCCCCAGCTCCTGCCCCACTCCCTCCTTCACTGTGGGGGCCTCAATCTGCCCCCCCCACGCCTCTTCTCCTCCACAGACTTACCTGAAGGGTGCTGCTCTCCATGCTGCCCAGCTGCATTCCTGTAAATTGGTTATCAGATCAGCATTGGCCAATATGGCTGGTTAATAATCGGCTATAGGTACCAGCCAAAAATGTCTTTATTGGTGCACCCCTACAGTTTGTATGTAACTTCTGCCCGTAGCGAGGGAGCACACAACTCAGAAGATGGGTTGCAGTAGGCGTGAGACAGTAGAGCATAGGTAGCACAAGGAAAACTGCTAACAGCTGAATAGTAGGCAGATAATCATATAGACCTCAGAATGAACAAACTTCAAAAATGGAAATAAAAAAACTGCACTACCTACTGCAGCTTAAAGTTAGACACAAACCGTATACAAACAAACTGAGGTTACCAATGTAACATCTTTCTGTAGACAAAGCCAAAAATGTAAAACAAGAAAGGATAATTCTGAATCGGTAACAAATTTTATTGCAAAAAAGCGTTTGGAGGAAAAGGGTTTGTTGTTTCTTTTTGTTTTGTTTTAAATAAAAGATGCATATCAGCTCCCTTTCGTTCAGTATTAAAAGGAGCTGTAACATTTATTATTTCTTTCTATGTAGTTAGTAAAGCAATGTTTAGGAGAGGTAGGGGAACCAGCATGTAAAACAGAGCCAATACACAGCACTTCTCCAAACAAACATTTAAGCCTTCCCACTCTTGCCAAAACTGCAATTGTTTGTAACAAACGCACACTTCAGTTTGAAGATCAATAATCCTGGATTTTTATATTAATACTATTATTTGCTTCCCCTGGCAGGTGACATTCTGATTAAAATTGGACATGCTAACGTATTAGGATGGACACTGCGAGAGCTTAGGCAACTTTTGTACAATATTCCTGTAGGAACGAGTCTACAAATCAAGGTTTACAGAGATTTTGTTGAAGTACCTGAACACTGGCAAAGTGCAGTTGAATTAATTCCAGAAGTAAAGCTTCCTTCAAATACAGAGTAAGAAACACAGCTACTATGCTTGAATGGCATTTTATAATACACCTAAATATTATGAAGAGAGAGAGAGTGTGCAAGGTAGTACTTGCCCAGGGGAAGAAAGAGAAAGAAAAACAAATCAAAGGTATCATTCCTGTATGTGTTCTCTGGAAAGTTCAAAAGGATCAAGAGAAACCCTCCATTTCCAACTTGTCTTTCTCTGTCCCTAAAAGGTCATGAGGTGAGATCCTCAACTGGAATAACTGACTTCAATGGAGCTATGTTCAGCTGAGGATCTAGATGACTATATGTAACAAGTTCCTGTATCATGAGCATGTGTTGAATTGCTAACAATTCAAGGTGGTAAAAAAGCTGGTAATTTACAATGCTTAATGATCACAGCATCTTATAAAACACAAGAACCATTGCAGGAGAGAGGGAAATTCAGAGATGGAGAGGAGGAATATGGATCCTACAGAGGAGAAAGTGATTGAAAATAAGAGCACCCAAAGCAGACTGGAAAACCCCTGGGCTCTCTCTTCCAAAAGACTAAGTATACTATACATCTGTGCTGGAAACTACTGGTATTTCTAGAAGTCAAATTATTTTGTGTTCTAAATTAATAGAATAACATTGCTTTAGTTTATTAAGTGTTTCTTTGTGTTGTTTATAATCCAAGTATTATAGCACTATAAAGTCCATATCAAGTCCTGCTAGATTGAAATCACTGATTGGGCAGTTCTTTGCATATTCATTTATTTGGGCTAAGGACTTTTTATATAAAGACTAATATACAGTCTTAGTCTTTTATATAAAAGAACTGTACTTTAAGTTATTTTAATCCAATGTGTTCATTTAACCTGAATACAACAGCAACTTCCCAACTTTTTAGTTTTCTTATGGAATGAGTTATGGTAGAATAACATTCACTATGTTGTACATTTTAGCACATCAAGTAAAAGCAGCGAGGAGAAAGAAGTCTGGAGCAGTAGCGATGATGAGGTTGATATAAACCTGGAAAGTTTTAGATACAAATCTTCACAATCATATGGTTATGAGCTTATAGAACAACTACCATCAATATCCAGAGTTTGGCATGAATTTAAAAGAAACCACCACACATTTACAGTAGGAACAGATATTGGATGTGACATTATACTTCATAATGAAGTTGATGCATTGTGTGATTCTGGTTTTGCTACTACTGGCATTAAATCTTCTTCATACTGGACTATGCCAAAGAATGATGACAACTTATCATCCTCCTCTTCCTCTCTATCAGATGCATTTTGGCTTGAGGAGTTTGCCATTGTTTTGGACTAGCTAACAGGCACAAATTTTACCTAATCAGAAACTGGATTCCTGACAAAGTAAATTAACATCGGAAGGTTCAGTATTTTGAAGTTAGCTATTACTGAAAGTTTCTAGTGGTGCACGCCTAGACTACCTAAGAATCTTGATTTTAAGATGCTGCTGATATCCAAAAGCTACCTTTTTTTGGTCTTGGCAAATTTCTCCATCTCCCACTAAGATCTATGAAGAGCACATTAAAACATGCTATAAAGTCCAGAAAGAAAAAGGTACCACGTTCAAGTCCTTAAAGTACTTACAAAATACTGCCTTCAGTTTTTCAAGGTAAGTCTGAGAATGAACTTAAGTAGATGCTCTACAGATGTGAAGTTTAATGTTCACTAATGTTCAAAGACTATTGCTGATAAGAATGCTGGGCTAAAATTTTATCCTTGAGACAATTATTAATTTAAATCAAGAATATAGCTTACTATTATCTCAAAGTTTTTTTGCATGTTACATCAGCTAAACACCAATTAATATTTCTTACTATTACTTCTCATTATATTAATATACTTGGTTGATTATACTGAATGTGCAGAACATGCCCTATTCTTTAGGAGAAAAAAAAAAAACAGTATACAAAAGTGTATGAATTCAGCATTTAATTCAATATGTGCAAGCCCACAAGTAATCAGATTAATGTTTTGAGACATCCGAATTCATATATAACAGGTTTGGTAGTTGATATAGAATATAACCGACTGATAGTAGAGGTCCATTTGGAATCTGCCTTCCAATTCTGTTTCATTCTACAACTCATCAACAAAAGGGGTACTTCCCAAATCTCCAGTAGCTGCCATTGATTTCTTCCCATTAACAAACTTCTTTGCAGCCTGAAAATCAGAAAGATGGAAAATATGAACAACAGTTCCCCACACTTCAGTTATAGTATACTGAATAGACATACTTGACTTATTTCAGAGTCCTAGCTCCAAGTGTAATTATTGCTGATTACATCATGGCATCAGGACAAAATTTATATTAGGTGGTCATAACTGTCCCAGTGTGGCGGATCAACAGAATGCTTCTAAAGCAAGTCAGAGTCCATTTGTCCAACTTCCCAATACAGATATACATGCAACTGATAAAAGATATTTGCTATTCTTGTCAGAAAAACAGGAATCAGGAAGGTTGATGGATTTGACACAGGTGTGAGCATCAAGCTAAGTGGGTTATATTCTCAGAAAGGCCACCAGCATCGTGCGAGACTACTGCTCTATGCCTCACATCTCTTAACCTTATTTTACCCTGGCCTGTCCATTTAAGCCAGGGGCTGGCAACATCTTCTGGCAGTGGGGCCAGAATGACCCAACTCAGGTTAGATGCAGACTGGCACAATGTCTTGGCCACTGCTACCACTTCTCCCCACTCTTCAGCTTGCTAGAGTTTATGCCAGTCAACTGCGGTGCAGTATGGACACAACTCCCCCTTTGCGAGAGGCCCACACAGGCAACTGTGGTGCCGCACAGAAAGAGTCCCACTGCTGCCAAAGCTACAGCTTTATGGGCCTGATCAAAGGCTCTCTGGGCAGGTTGCCATCCCCCAATTTAAGCTAAAAGCTCACATCTCTTGCTGCATGTTTATTCAGTGCGAGGTACAATGCTGCCCCCTAGCGTCCCTGATCTAAGATGAAGTCTCTCAACATCACTGTAATATATGTGAATAGTTGCTTCTGGGAACACACTGTGTGTGTACAGGCGACACTTGCCATTTGCGGGGGATACGTTCTTGTATCCCCCATGAATAGCAAAATCTGCGAATAAGGCACTGCGTTCATGAACACGGTGACCCTGGTGTCTGGGGGCACGGCTCTGGCGACAGGAGTCCACCAGCAGCAAGTGCAGAGCCTCAAGGAGCTCTGGTAAGTGCTTAAAGTGTATTTCAAATATGAGTTCGGCATTCGCGAATCTTTGAAACGGTGAATGCCAAACCTGCGAATGACGAGGGTTTCCTGAATTTCTAGAGGAACTGTGCTCATTTAAAGAAATGAAAATAAGATACAAATACTGCTGGTTAGTTATCTCAACCTCTCAGTGAAACAGCAAAACCTGTTCATTTTTTGTACAATAATTTGAATTCTGCAAATCCTTACTTGGGCAGTTTAGAGGCTACCATAATTAGGTAAGTAAGTATGCCAAAACAGCCAAGTGATTAAAGCAAGACAGAGTATGCTCACTAGTTTTGCAGTACAGTCATAGAATCATAGGAAAATTGGTCTGGAAAGGACTTCACAAGGTCATCTAGTCCAGCCCCCTGCTCAAAGCAAACTCATTCCTGACTAAATGATCCCTGACAAGTGACAAGCTACTATCAGTAAACTAAGGTGATATGATTTAAAATATCTATCTAGCAGAGATTTGTAAATCCAGTAGAACCATGTTCTGTATGGGCAGACAAGGTTCCTTGGGTGAATTTGGTATCTTTTATTAGACCAACCCAAATGGTTGGAGAATAGTTATTAAGCAAGCAACTGCTGCAGCGTACTTAGCCTGACGAAGGGTTTTTGAACCCGAAAGCTTGCTTAATAACTATTCTCCAACCATGTGGGTTGGTCTAATAAAAGATATCAAATTCACCCAAGGAACCTTGTCTGCCTATATCCTTAGACCAACACGGCTACAACCTACACCCCTGCAGCATGTTCTGTATGTGCATTTTTAAACTGTATCAGTATTACATTCAGCCAGTAGGGATGGAATGCTATGTCATTCCCATCCTGAGAGGTATAATATATAACAGTCTTAATTTAGGTATGTAGCAATGGCAGTCTGTTTTGTACAGTAAAGCTTATATGCTACTTTGTAGTCATTTTTATAGGGACACATTTACTTACAGTCACAATATCAGCAGTGGCTACAGAGTCAATCTTTTGAGTTACACCAGCTGGGGATGTGTGCGTACCAAATACCAATGCCTCCAAGCCGATTTCATTCAGCAACCCATCTGTGGTCTCAAGTGACAACAAATATGTGGCTTTTGCCTGGTTTCTGCCAAAAAAAATTGAAAATAATCAAATCAATTGGTCTTCTGGTGTTACCCAGTATATAACCACTCAGGAAACCCTCACTTGGTCTGTGTATTTTTGTGCAGTGTACACCTCAGACTTGCTTTTCCTGAACAGTTGCTTCTGATGCCCTGAAGTTCTGAAGCTGAGTTCCTTGTTCCTTACCAAAGAGTTCAGAAGTCTTACTATGCTGAAATTCAAGGTCTCATTTGCAAATGTGGAAGCCTCAGCAAGAGGCACTAAAACTGGACAAAAGTCTAGGAAGAGGTAGGAGAGGCTCTTTCACTCCTTCAAAGTCAAAAGCCCTATCTACCAGTTAGAAAGCTCTGAAACCCTTTTTAAAAGCATCAACACCCCAATAAAGAACGGAAGACACAGGAAAGAGCCCACATGCAGTACCCAAAGCAGAAATCACAGCATACTACCCTTTTTCCAGCAGCTGGGCATCAGAGATTAGTTTCTCATCAAGCCTTTGCCCCTTGTACCTCACTGCTGCACTCTGTGCATTACCGCAAAAATTGTGTATTAGCCTCTAGCTAGCAGTTGTCAGCTTAAGATAGAGCCCTTAAGATAGAACCTATTTCCAAACAAGTAGCCACATGTAACTATTTGATCTGTTCTATGCAGGAATATTCAAGTTCAACTGTGGCAATTTGTTTTAAGCCTCATATCAAAAACCTCTAATTAGGAAGTCTCACTCACAACAGATGTATGGAGAAACATTCATATCTTGTATTTATTTTATGGCAAAGTCTTAACAATGTTACATTTTTGGTATAACAATTTAATGCTTTGTTATAAATCTTGCTAAATGCTGCACTTGTTACCTCATTGTCCTTTATTTGCTTAGAGCAGGTACTTATAGCTATTGATATGAGAATCTAGTTTAGTCTATGCTATTATCTTCTACTGTTTATTTTTTAATTGTAAAATAGAAACAACTGAAATTGGTGACCTGCGCTACACAGGTCACATTAGCTAAATGTTAGACTACACTAGAAACTGAAATTTGCATCACATAGTAATTGTGGCTCTCTTTCATTACAGCAAGGGACTTTGGAAGGAAAAGAAAACACTGCTACAATAAAACCAAGAGAAATGAAATATATACTTCCCTAGCATTAGGAAACAGTCTTGAGCACTGCAAGCAAAACAATTAGAAGATTTAAGACCTGCCTACAGTTTATGACAAAGATATAATAATATATCATGTTTTGAATGTTATCATGTAACAGGAATTAAACAAAATTGACACTACAATAAATGTTTAATGTATCCAAGAATGGCAATAGTAGTTTTATTGTTTTGAGATCAACTGGGACTACTTGAAGAAGAGGCACCTAAAGTACAATTTCAGAGATTAAATGCACTTTAAATATTATTCCAACTTCAAGTCCCTGTATATTAATTCTTAATTGGCTAATTAGGTCTACAGGCCTGAGAATCAAAACTTTGTATTTGCCACTTCTTAACAGCAAAGCAATCTTACCCAACAGGACTCCGAGGACATCATACTTAGACCTTGTGGATAATGCAATACCACTACAGTTTAGTACTTCATATTTTCAAGTCATTATAAATAACCACTCGCATGGTTTCATTATTATAGTGGTTTGAGGATGTATAACACCAAGCATTTGCTAAATATTACAGGCTGGGGATTCACTGCAGTCTTATCCTGAAGGGTATTAACTAAATATCACCATTTGTGATTCTAATTGAATAATGTTTCCTTACTATTACTTGATGTGCTTAGACTACAGCTTCTTCTGATGACTGTCATTTTTTATTTTTAGTACAGAAATAGTTATTAGTAAGAGCTCTGTTCTAAAAGAATCTTAAGGAGTTTCTACAGGAAAGCATATAGTGCAATTTTGTAATTACAGGTTTCCCTCACCAACCAGTTTTGAGTACCCACGCTTCAGAGAAGGGGAAGGGTACAGTCAGAAGGTACCCCCTACAGCTCCCTGTCCCTGCTTGTGCCTCCCACCCCCTCCCCACCCCAGCCTTGCTGGTGCCCCTCACCTCCCACCCACAGCATCTGCTCCCCCAGCCCTGCCAGTTTTGCCAACCATGGGAACTTTCAGGCACCTAACCCCCGTGATTGGCAAGGGAAACCTGTATACCAGTATTACTATAAAAGAAAATAAGTCAGCAGGAGTGGCATGAAATCCCCATTCCTAAACAAATAACTAGACTAGGGCATCTTACAGAGAATCTTTACCTAGGCAGTTATGTTGTACAGCTCTGCAGCTGTAACTTTTGCTTTGTTATTAACATAGCAGCAGACAGTATTATAAAACTCTAATGAAAAGCAAACTGGTATTCATTAAACACTTTTTTTCATCAACTTACTTAGCCCTTTGGACATCTTCCTCTGTGATGTTTCCCTGAGCAATTGCCTTTACTTGATCCATTGCAGCCTTTATGACCTAGGCAGGGGGTAGGAAAAAAAAATTATATTTTGCAGTAGCAGCTTGACCCTTAGTGAGTAAGAAAGAGGGAGGAGGGAAGAGACATTTGTTTTAAAGGCTGCTTGTTTCACTTACCATATTTAAAAACAGACCAGTAAAATATTTAAGAGAAGTGATCAGTACAACTACAAGCCTGTTGGTCTGGTACAATGGATATGCAAGACTTTAGAGCAGTGGTTCTTAACAGGGTTGCTGTAGCACCAGAGAGAACCATGAAACCCACTTCGGTGATTTTAAGACAGGCGCTCCCAAAGCAGCACCTATTGAAAAACTTCCCCATGTGCACTCATACATTAGGGCTCTCTGATTCACCTAAAGGAGGCAGCAGCTGGCTTAAGCTGTAACTGTTCTTGGTCTGTGCACACCCCTCCCCCTGCCAATGTTCCTCCCAGAAACAGAGGGCCATGGAACAGGAAGGGTTTAGATTACCTGGAATTCTTCAGTCCAGGAAGAGCATGGGTTGGGGAGGGGGAAGGGAGCTGGATAAAGAAGAGTTACAGTCTGAGCTAGCTCCTGCCTGCTTTAAACCAATTGGAGAGCCCTAATGTAGGAAGGGATTGTGCATGTCCCAATGCCCTTTTCATGCTGCCTCTGCAAGTATGCAAGGTAGTTTTGTCTGGAGGCAACTGCACATGGCTGAGAGGCATTTAAGTAAGTTAAGGCAGCACCAAGAGTGGTTTCAACCAGTACTGCTGCCATATTCAAAAGTGGGGCCAGAACTCTAAAAATATTGCAAATCACTGCTTTAGAGCAATGAGCAAACGAGGACCTGGAGGTAAATGGAAAAATTATACAAAATGCAGTGGGGTTAACAAAAGCTTAACATGTCCAACTAATCTGATATCTTTCTCTGATCGCTTCTTTTTTCCTTTAATACAGACCACGGGACTTTAAAGCTTTACTGAAATTCAATAAAAGATGAAGGAGATTAGAGTAAGAAAGTACCTAATGGGAAAAAGAAACACGAACCAGCCACTGGGCTGTGTTGAAAGGGGAATTATCAGAGTGGAGAAAGGTTAACAAAGTTATTCATAGATTGAACTTAGGACTTTAATATTTTCATTAATTAACTTGGTACAAAATAGAAATGTACCAATGAATTATACAGACAAAAGTGGGAGGCACAGTCAATACAATGGAATACTGGAATATCAGAAAGGAAGAAATGGATGACCTTGAAGATTAATGGCAAGAAGATGAAATTTAGTATTAAAAAAATGTGGTCATGCATTGAAAAGATAACAAATTCTGCTTTAATCAGGGAACTCAAGGTGGGGGTGCAAGAGAAGAGAGAGACTAAGAACTTTTTTTTTTTAAACTAACAAAAAAACACTAAGGGGGGAATGGGAAAAGAGAAGAGTGATTTTTTTTTTTATATATAAAACATTTAGAGGCATAAAGCAGGGACAGAGAGAAGACCAATTTAAGCTAGAATTTTTGTCCAAAGAACAGAGAGGTTCTTCAGTAAGTTAAGGCTGAAAATTAGAAGGCTGCTGATCATCAAGCTGTGAGATTCTAGAATAGCCTTCAAAGCCAGTAGCAGTGACAACAATCCTAACTACTTTTAAGAAGCCTGATCAGGATAATATGATGCAACTGCCTGTGATAAGAGGGGTCTGGGAAGGACCATCTGGGCCACATTCTCTTATTCTTCCAATCAATCATATACTGACAGCCTCATACAATAGTTATTGTACACTGAACACAACAATCCAGCATGGCCAGGGATAGAGCTTGCAATCTGCTCAAAATCCTGTATTGGCTGCATAGAAATTTCAAATCCTTAATAATGAATGTGATCAGGAGCTCCTTCTCAAGAGGGGATTCAAATCCAGCTCTTTCAGATGATACAGCCAATGGATGGAATTTTCATAAATGTGAGTTTTGAAACAGACATTCAATAATTCAAGTTATTTTGTTGCTGCAAATTCATTTTTTCACTTGTACTTTGTTGAAGGTAAGCCCTATTCCCTGCTTCTCTTTACAGGTATAGCCATTTATTGAACACACATTTCCAAATGAAAACCAGTTTAGTTAGTGTTTTAATCCTAGTAAAATTACCATATACATTTAAAGAAGTGTCAGAATTAAACCTATCATTCGAAATCAGAGTTAAATACATTAAATTCTATCAGAGGCATAAATCAAAGTAATCTAACTGACAACTCTGAATCAGCAATTTACCTCTCCAGCTGCCGAAGCTTGAGATATGACATAAATCCCAAAGAGTCCAGTATCGGAGTAATTAACGTTAAATGATGAAGCCTGTGAAACAAAATTAACTTCAATTATTGCATTTCAGTAACAAGGCAGAATAGCCCAATGCCTTCTACAGGAAAATAGTTATAGGCAGCATCCAAGACAAAGCAATTTAGAAACACAGATTCTACTTTTGGAATACAGCTTTCAGTCTTACAAGGAGACTTTAGCGTGCTGTACATTTTCCCCTCCCGCAATGCATTAACTTTTTAGCAATATAAGTATGTAACACACTTTTGGACTCACATCAAATGGTAAGTTAGTTGCTTTAGCAACTGCTTGGAATAGTTTGCTGGTAATATTGCTTCCCCTTTTGATAAGAGGCCCTGGATCTAGGACATGCTGAAGGACAGTAAAAGCATTTGCTTCTTCACTCCCAAGAACAGCTCCTTCTGCCACTACAGCAGCATGGACAAGGCTATTGCCGCTTTGTTCTCGGATTTCACCTGGAAATAAAAACAAAGGTATACTGCAAGTAAGCTAACTGCATATCAAACACACAACAGTGTTAATTGGATGCTACTATTCATCTCCAAGGAGGAGAGGAGCACATTATTTTATTGCAATAACATGGCCCAGAACATAATACCCACCTGGTTTTTGAAAGGCAGCGTGAAGAAAGAAAAGGATTATGAGATGCACTGATATATTGGTTCATACCAGACTGACACCGATAAAAGGAAAATTGACACTATTGGCAATTGGCTTTTTTGGCCGGTGTAGCTGATAAATGCCACTAATAAATGCCGCGTACATGTGTGCAGCCGCAGCATCCATGTGGCCAGGAATGCAGCCCAAAAGCTTGGAGAGCAGTGTCCAGTGGTAAGTCTGTGGGGGCTGAGGGGAGGGGTGAAAGGGGTGTGGCAGGGCAGACTGAGGCACCCACAGAGGCAGAGGGAGTGGGGGGCTGGGGCAGGGGAAGGCACTGCCCAGCCAGGGTGAGGCAGCTGCCTGCTGCTGTGCACACCCGTGGGGCGGCATAGGGAGCATGTGATCCTCGGATTTGTGTGCGAAGTGAGGGCAGGCTGCGATGCCCTCAGGGTGGATGGGGGTGGGGCAGGTGGTCACACTGGGAGGGGTGGGTATGGGGTGGGCTTTGGCAGAAAATTCCCTGTTACCCCCTCCCAGTGCTGCCCCCGCCTGTCCTGAGCACAGCTCCAGCCCATCCCCCACCAGGAAGAGGCCAGCACAGCCCCCGGCCATGAGCCTACAGTGAGCAGCCCAGCCTTGTCCCGTGCACAAATCTAGGCGGCACAAGCCTCGCCTACCATCCCCCCCCCCGGGAGGTACACAGTGGCAGGGAGCTGCTCTCCCTCCCTACAAACCCTGGATGAGCCATCCACAGCTCTGTCCCGTGCCCTGCCCCAACCTGGCTGAGCAGCACCTACCCCTGCTCCAGCCCCACGCTCTCCCTTGCTGTGGGGGCCTCAATCTGCCTGCCACATGCCCCTTCCCTCCCCCAACAGACTTACTGGTAGGATGCTGCTCACCAAGCTGCATATTGGCTATCAGTTCAGTATCAGCCAAAAAAACCATCTTATCGATGCACCCCTAAAAAAGATCTTGCCTCGTAGTATGGCAAATACCATATTTCATGGTGTACAAGTCAAAGTTTGAAACCAAAACGTTTACCCTTGAATTTCCACAACTTACATACCATATCAATACTTCAGCTGGACCCCACCACACAGTCCAGGGGACATCACCACCATGGAAGGAAGGACCAGGCCGCCCCTGCAGCTCAGGAGCTGCTCAGCCCAGCAGCGGCTTGTCCCCCAGCTGTGGGAGAGGCAGGCAGGCTCTGCCAAAGGTTTGGCGCCCCCGGGGAAGGGGATGCCTTGCCACATGGGCAGCATGGGGGGGGGGCAGCAGGAAGGTGGCAGGGCATGCTGGCGACAGGAGAAGGCAGTGGGGACAGTGTGGGAGGCACTGGAAGCCCAGGCAGCACTCAGCCCTGCCTGACACCCCTAGCCTCCCCATCACCCCTACTCAACACCCCGTGCTGCTCATGGGGTACGGCAGCCCCTTCCTGGGCAATGCTAGGCTTCCTGCAGGCTGCAGGAGCCTGCTGAAGGCAGAAGCAGTGAGGGACATGTTCCTGCTTTTGGTAGAGCCTGCCCACTCTGCCCCCAGGCTGGGGGGCGAGCTGCCACCAGGCTGTGCAGCCCGTGAGCAGCAGGGAAGCTCAATTATTCCCTTTGTGGCAGCAGTGCCCCCCGGACCTGGCCAGACAGGCTGCCAGTGGGCCAGGTGCTGCCTGAGCTCAGACGCACTTGATCCAACTCTCACACAAACTCATCCGAGCTTCCAGCACCTCACATGTCCCTGCCGCCTTCTCCTACCACCAGCATACCCAGTCACCCTCCTGCCAACCCCGTGATGAGGCGGGGTCAACTTATACACATCTATGACGAGCCTAACTTCTTTGAGTGGAAATATGGGGTTGACTTACACGCGTTGACTTGTACACTGTAAAATATGTTGACTGAATATAAGCAGGTAGGGAGCCGAGCCTCCTTCTGAACCTGCTACCAAGCCCTGCTTGCCACATCATCCAGCAGGGATCCAGAAATTTGGCTGTGAGGAGGTGGTAGCAACATTAACTGCCATCGCTCCTAGAGCTATGGTAAGTAATGCTGCCATACTCCCCTACCACCAAGTTTCTGGACCTGCGGGGATCCACATTTCTCAAGTATAATGCACACCCCAATTTCCACCAGCTGATTTTCAGGAAAGTGATTTATTTTTTATGCAATAAAATATGGTATTTCTAGCCAGCAATTAAGCTTATCCAAAAAAGAAGTTACTGAGCACTATGTTAGGATGTGAAAATTTAGAGTTGCCTATCTCACACTAACTCTTTGTGGATATCCATAATGCACATCAAAATGCCTTTATGAGAAGTAGCTTACAACTTTAGAGGAGTATACTACCTCACATTCTGCATGCACTCAAAGTAGCTGCAAAAACTGGCACTACATAGTGCACTGTAAATTTACCCCCTAGCTTGCTGCTCACAAACTTCCCATAAGGAAAATTCCCAAGAAGACATTAACATAGATTTATTGTTTATTAGGTGTCTGCAAGATTAGCTCTTGTAATAGGAAACAACAAACATCAAAATCTGGTGAGAAGGAAAACCAGTTCCTTTATTTTTATAGAATAGGAAAGGTGGAAGTCTTACTTGTTTGCAAATTACTCACAAGCACAAAGAGAAATTCAAATGGAGATGCTGTCTGTGCCTGGTTTGAATATGGTTCTACTTCCCTTATGGCAAAAGCTACAAAATTCAGTGAGCATCTTCTTCAAGGGAAAAAAATGTACACAAAACCTACTCACTCAAAAGTTAAATGCACTGTTTCCAGAGGTAATCAATGAATACAGGGTGCATCTGTGTTTAATTAATGCAACAGATGCAATAAATTCTGGAGCAAAGTTTATGCCTGAGTTAAATGTTCCCAAGCACAGCATTTACAGGTGCAGCCAGGACAGCAGCACTTTGAGGCTGGGGGGAGAGGGGGTTCAACCCTGGCCTCTGGGTGGCAGCAGTGGACAGGTTGGCTGGGGCACAAAAATTGGATGTGTGGAGCAGTGTAGCTAGGTGGCAGGCAGGGGTCTGACCACCTGCTGCCTGGGCTGACCGGGTGCAATTGCTTCCTGCAGTCACCATTTACATGAGCATTTGATTACAGTTTTTGACTCCTGTCAGGGACAGTACAATCTTACAGCAGAATTAATTAGTTTACTGTGCTCTAATACTGGTACACGCGTAGACAGTAACTGGAGCTAAAAAGTCAACTCCACAGTAAAGTGCACATGTAGATTCACCCACTGTGGATAAAAAATGCTCAGTATTAGATCAGATACAGCACTGAAGAGGCATAAACCAATATTTAGCTTTTGCATGAACTGCCCGACTGGGTTAGTAAGACTTCTCTGAAAGAAACACTTGCAGTATTCCCAGAAAGCTCTCTGTATTCAGCTTCTCACACTCTCAGAACACTAAAACCTGAGGCCTGAGTTTTTAATTTAATGGAACAGAATGCAAGGATGATCCTGTGATTAAGGCAGTGGACTAGGGACTGGAAATTTAAGTTGAGCTCCCAGTTTTGCTACTAGGTCCCATCTGTAGAGAGAGTTTTCTTCTTTTGCCTTCTGTTTAAATTACATAGAAATTTCTTTGCAGCAGGAACTTCTGTGCAGTGACAAGCACAACATGGCAATTTCAGTTGGGACTTTATTTAAAAAAAATAATTCCTTCATAGTTCCTACACCAATACTCTGTTTGTAATTAAGACAGCAATATCAAATACTGGCCTTACCTCCACGATATTGTGCCTTAGCTCGAGAAGAACCAGCTCCACCCCTGATATTTAGAAATTGCTCTCCAACCTGTTTTAGGTCAGACTGGCTTACACCTGCAACACAATATTTTCATTTCAAGGAGTTGCATGGAATTTACAGTGGCAGAATAACAACTTGAGTCAAAAAGCAATGGTGTGTTAGACACTTTAACTGTTTGACTTTCAAAGCAGAAGTTCGATTTCTTCCATATATTTTCTGCATAATACACAACATGCTAAATTAATACATACCTATTCCCACTAGAGCCATCCGTGCACTTGTGAAGTTGTTCTGTACAAAGTGGTGAAGCTGCAATAATTAAGTGTTCATTTCAGAACAGTTCCACATAAATGAAATAAAGTAGCAAACATCAGATTCTGCACATAACTGTATCAATTGTTCTAATGCTGCAATTTTTAGTGCATCAAATGTTGAAGCTTCTGGCATGAACACTGTTTTGCACTCTCCTCAATGACAGAAGGACCCTACTAATGCCGCACTTTGTACCAGGAATTTTAATAATCATGCCATCAAATGACAGTGGAACTCTCTTACATTTATGTCAAATGGGGAAATTGATTAAAATTTAGACTCAAAAACTGCATATGCTGTTTTAAATCCATAAGTGTCTATATAACTGAGAACTGAGCTAGGCAGCACTCCGGTAAGGCAATCATCCAAGGCGGGCTCAGAAGATGATCCTAATGAACTACAGTATTTATTTGATTTATACTGACCTATCTGAAAAAAATCATAGTGACTTACAATACACAAACAACCTATAGAGTCACAGGTTAGGGCTCAATACCTGCAATAACTTTGCCAGTCTCCTGTACCCAGCAGCACAGCCCTCAAAACCTCCATACTATGCAGCACGTTGCTTTTTGTACCATACTTCTGCAGTAAAGCTTTTATAAGTTGAGTGTTTTTCTTGTGATAAATTCATGTACTACAAACGTAGCTTTTCCAAATGCTTCTGAATCACAGTAGATAAGACATGTGACTTTATCACACCTTGTAACTGAATTTAAATGTCAGAAATAGACTGAAAACATGTAATAAGAGCACACACACTTCCCTTTCGGGAAACTTTCACAATAAATTCAATCTGCATTTTTTACAAGAGAAACAAAACAGAGCTTCACACCTTATTATTTATCCATTAGCTACAATTGATATATTCCTACCTGTTCAGGTGTGATTTTCCCAACTGCATAATCTGGACAATACATGGAATTTGCAAGAGCATTCCGATAAGCTACAGCATGTAAGTTTTCAAGAACACCTAAAAACAGAAGAGACAGATTATTACTGAACAGAAAAATTAACCACTTACACTGATGTGAAGAGATGGGAAGAACAAATGAAGGCACTGCCATAATGGACCAGAACTGTGATCCGTTTGAGAACAGCCAGCCACAGATGCTATGGAGGCAGGCACGAGACACCCTGCATTAGGTCAGGTCTGGTATAATTCACCTCACCCCTTTTCCCCACTCTATCTGATTCTATAGTAACATGTTACATCCATGACCGCTTTTCTCCAACAAAAGACTGGAAAATTAACTGAAATGGTAAAATTACTTAAAGCAGAGTAAAAATCTAGTGTTTGCAAGTCACTTTTTAAAAAAGTCAATTCTTGTGAAACCACCATAACAGATCAGGAAATGTACCTACCAACTTGCAGATTCTGAAAGGCAATTGTCTTATCAATCTTTAATTGCGGTTGGAGCGCGGTTACTTCCCAAGGCCTGAACTCAGGAGCTGTAGTAACATTAATTAGATACTCCATTACTGTATCACTAAAAACACAAGGAGACAAAAGGTATAAAGGATGTATTAGATTCTTTCAAGTAAAAAAGAAAATGGTAAAATAGAGTAGCAAGAACTAGGGATGCACTGATAGAGATTTTGAAGGCTGATACCGATAGCCGATTTTTAAGGAGGCATATCAGCCGATATGATCCAATTTCCGATACAGCTGCGTGCAGCTGGTAAGTCTGTTGTGGCGGAAGGAAAGCGGGAGGGACGGGATGTGGGGGGGCAGATCAACACCCCCGCCCCAGTGAGGGAGGGAGTGGAGTTGGGGTAGGTGATGCCCAGCTGGGGCAGAGTACAAGATGGAGCTGCAGCTCATCTGGGGGTGCAAGGTGGGGGAGCGGCTCCCACCACTGTGCGCACCCTGGGAGTGCATGAGAGGGGGCATGTCCCCATATCTATGTGGGGAGGGGCTGGGCTGCGCTCTGGGTGGGCAGTGGCAGCACTGAGGGAAAGGGCTATGGGGGGGGGGGGCGCTATGGTGAAATATGGGGTGGCTACAGGCCCCCCCCCATAGCCCCTCTCCCAGCACCGCCGCCTGCCTGCCCCAAGCGCAGTGCAGCCCAGTCCCCTCCCGCCCCCTGTCAGAAGGGGGCCAGGAAGAGCCTGGGGCAGCCCCTGGCCCCAGCCCCCCCCCCCCCCGCCCAGATCCATAGCACATGCCCCACCCCCATGCCCTCCCAGGGTGCGAGCAGCAGCAGGAGCCAGTCCTCTTCCCCACATCCCCCTGGACAAGCTGCGACTTCATCCCATGCCCCACCCCAGCTGGGCAGCACCTACCCCACTCCCTCCCTCACCATGGGAGTGTTGATCTGCTCCCCCACATCTGTTTCCTCCCCCTTCCCCGTCCACAACAGACTTACCAGCTGCAGGCAGTTCTCCAAGCTGCTGGGCTGTGCTCCTTGCTGCCTGTTTGCTGTGCTGTGGCTGCGTGCAAACATGGGCATTTAATCAGCCAAATTATCGTCTGCTTCAGGCCGATTTCTGATGTAGACAATTTTGTTTATATTGGTGCCGATCCAATACTGGACCGATAATACTGGCGCACCTCTAGTAAGAACCCAACTTTACGGTACAGAGCACATGAATGCTGCAGAACAATATAATCAAGCAAAGCATCAGAATATTAGTGGTTGGCATAAGTCATTCATAAGGGCATAACATTAAATACTAGTACTTTTACTGCCATTTAAAAAAAAAAAAAAATGAAATTCTGCAATTTGTCCAGGGTATTTTGAAGAAAATATACTGTATATTAAAATGTTTCTACATCCAGGTACTTACACATCATCACGCAGGCAGTCAACAGAATATATCATGTTCTCTCTCGTAGAGATCACACTGAATTGAAAGAAACATCCTTTTTAGAAGCATGTACTACAGGTGTGGGGTTTAAATATTAGTTCTTGACAGATTTGAATTCCCTTGTCTAGGGAATTCAAACAGTGTAGAGGCCTCAGGTGCCTCTACACTAATGCTTGGAGTATAGGGAATAAACAGGAGGAACTCGCCCTCAGAATAGCCAGTTCAAACACAGACATAGTAGGGATCACAGAAATGTGGTGGGATTCATCCTACGACTGGGCAGTGAGCATTAGGGGCTATAGGCTCTGCAGGCAGGATAGAGAAGGAAAGAAGGGAGGGGGTGTGGTGCTCTATGTCAAAGAGCAATTCACATCCTCTGCCAGCAAAATGGGGTCGGAGGAAGAGCAAGCTGAAGTGCTTTGGGTCAGGATACAAGGGGGTCATGGGGAGAGGGATGTAACGGTGGGGGTCTACTACAGACCCCCCAACCAAGAGGAGGAGCTGGACCGGGAATTTTTGGGCCAGCTTGCAGAGGCACTTATGGCAAGAGATGTAGTTGTCGGGGTAATTTAGATCACCCATGACATCTGCTGGGAGGCCAGTCAGCCAGGTCGGACTGATCCAGGAGGTTCCTGGCCAAGATACAGGACCTCCACTTAACCCAGGAGGTGCACCGTCCCACCAGAGGAAATGCCCTGTTGGACCTGGTGCTGGCCACAGGAACGATCTGGGTAAGGGGCCCCCAGGTCCTTGACCACCTGGGTGATAGCAATCATCGCTTGCTGGAATTCATCATCCAGAGCAGGGTGACAAGGGCCTGCAGCAAGGTGGTAGCCCTAGACTTCAAGAGGGCCAGCTTCAAGGAGTTGAGGAGATTGGTGGGAGAGGCGCTGGGGTTCTTGAGGGCAGGGGAACTCAGTGCCCAAGATGAGTGGTCGTTCCTTACAGAGACAATACTCAGGGCCCAAGAGGTGACGATCCCAACTAGAAGCAAGGGGGGGCAAGAGTGTCCAAAAGCCTCCCTGGCTCACCAAGGACGTCCGGGAATGCCTGGTTGCCAAAAAGGTGGCGTACACCCGGTGGAAAGGAGGGGCAATCTCCAAAGAGGGGTATACCTCCACTGCTCGGGCCTGTAGGGGGCTGTTAGGAAAGCTAAATCGGTCATAGATCTAGGACTAGCGTCCAAGATCAAAGATAATAAAAAGTCCTTTTCCAAATATATAGGGAGGATGAAGAAGGCACCGGGAAATGTGCGGCCCCTGCAAGATACGCTGGGCAATCTGGTGGTCAGGCCAGAGGAGAAGGCAGACCTCTTTAACAAATTCTTCAACTCTGTTTTCTTGTGCAGGGATCAGGACTCCCCCACCGTGATTCAAGATGGATTTGAGGGGAATGCCTCAAGACCTAAGGTTGAGGAGGACCGGGTTAGAGTGCTACTGAAGGGGCTGGATGTGTTCAAATCAGCAGGTCCAGATGCTCTCCACCCCAGGGTGTTGAGGGAGCTAGCAGGGGTTATTGCAGGGCCCTTGGCACGGCTTTACGAGCGCTCATGGTGCTTGAGCCAGATGCCAGATGATTGGAAGATAGCCAACGCGGTCCCCATCTTTAAAAAAGGGAAGAGGGAGGACCCGGGCAACTATAGGCCCATCAGTCTTACCTCAATCCTGGGGAAACTCTTTGAGAAGATCATCAAGGAGCACATCTGTGATGGGCCAGCATCGGGGATGATGCTCAAGGGCAACCAGCACGGTTTCATTAGGGGCAGGTCATATCAGACCAACCTGACTGCCTTTTATGATCAGGTCACAAGAGCATTGGATGCAGGTGTCGCCATGGATGTAGTCTTTCTGGACTTCAGCAAGGCCTTTGACACTGTCGACCACCCCATCCTTGTTAAAAAACTAGGTGACTGTGGCATCGATGCCTACACGGTCAGATGGAATGCGAACTGGCTGAAGGGTTGTACTCGGAGGGTGGTGGTGGACGGGTCGTATTCGACCTGGGGGGAAGTGGGCAGCAGAGTCCCCCAGGGCTTGGTCCTTGGGCCTGCGCTGTTCAATTTCTTTATCAGCGATGTGGACGATGGGGTGAAAAGCAACCTGTTCAAATTTGCTGATGATACCAATATGGGGAGAGGTGGGCACATTAGCAGGGAGGGAGAGACTGCAGAAAGACCTGGATAGGTTGCAGGGGTGGGCTAACAAAAACAGGATGCGTTTCAATACTGACAAGTGCAGGGTGCTACACTTGGGCAGTAGTAACCAGCAGCACACTTATAAGATGGGAAACTCCCTTCTTGAGACCACGGAGGCAGAAAGGGATCTTGAAGTCATCACTGACTCCAAGATGAACATGGGCCGACAATGTGAGGTCACGGTCGGCAGGGCTAACCGGACCCTATCGTGCATCCACAGGTGCATCTCAAGTAGGGCCAAGGAGGTGATCTTCCCCCTGTACGCGACACTGGTCAGGCCGCAGCTAGAGTATTGTGTCCAGTTATGGGCACCCCACTTCAAGAGGGATGTGGACAACATTGAGAGGGTCCAGAGGAGGGCCACCCACATGATCCGCGGACTGCAGGGCAGACCTTACAATGAGAGGTTACGGGACCTGAATCTGTTCAGCCTTCACAAGAGAAGGCTGAGGAGGTACCTGGTGACCGTTTATAAACTCACTAGGGGGGACCAGAAGGGTTTGGGGGAGACCTTGTTTCCCCTAGCGCAAGGAATAACGGCCACAAATTGTTGGAGAGTAGGTTTAGATTAGACATCCGTAAGAACTACTTCACAGTTAGGGCGGCTAAGATCTGGAACCAACTTCCAAGGGAAGTGTTGCTGGCTCCTACCCTGGGGGTCTTTAAGAAGCGACTCGATGCCTACCTGGCTGCGGTCATTTGAGCCCAGCTTTCTTCCTGCCCAGGCAGGGGGTCAGACCTGAAGATCTGCAAGGTCCCTTCCGACCCTACTTCTATGATTCTATGAAATTCTGCAGCAGAATTTCAAAAGTTACCTAAAAACTTCAGTTGCAAGAAGTCCATTTTTTTGAGATTATATCAATCTTTTAAGTTTTAGGCCTACTAACAAAAGAAACCCACAACAACAACCCCCACCAAAAAACCCCCGAAAACCAAAAGCCCTCTCATTCCTATAGAAATTCTGGAAAACCACTATTAGTTTTGTGACATCTGTTTAGATACAAGTGCTGTTATTTCAAAACAAATTCAAGTGGAATATTAAAACTAGAAGAGGGGGAAAAAATAGTGTCTAAAGGAGAAATAGGATGGAATTTGGGTAGGACAGCCCATAGAAACATTTCACTTTTTCAATTTCTGTTCATGTGCAATAAAGACTTGGGGTTTTCAAATATTGGTCTTTAGGATCATATGCTTTAGCTCATTCAACTTAATATTACTGAACAAGTGTAGATACAAAATATACACATATACAATAAAATAGTAATTTATAATAGCCCTTTGCATTTAAGTTTTAGATCAATATTTTAAATTTTCAACCATCTTATTACAAAAGAATGAAAAAAGCATGAACTCTTGTATGCTATGGCGATTCTTTTATTTGTACGACTATTAATGAATAACAGATGCTTAGTATTATGCTCATTCTATTAAAGTTAATTATAATTAACAGGTTAATTTTTCTGCATACTTTAAAATGCTTGAAATGATGCAAACTCAATACTTTCTACAAATCAAGTGTGCGCCAACTATGTAAACTCAATACTTGCTGTAAGTGAAATACCATTTGAAATACAAATTTTGATTATGGTCTTTAATGTTTCTGTTTTATTATTTTCCTATTTCTTGCTGTTATGCATTATCCATGAGTTTCATGATATCAGGCAGGTCCATCCACATAATGTAATTTTGTGGGGTATATTTTCTTTTTGCCTTGAATCACTTTCCTGTGGAGACTATAGATATACTACCTAGTTTCCACAGTTTTCTTTACCATACAGAATATGTTTAAATACCAACCTGAGGCTACCTCCAATAGCTTCAATGCCACGAGTAATCTTGAAAGAAGAGGCTCCTTTAGTAGTCTATAAAAATATGTATGTAAGTTACCAAATAAGTTAGGTTTCCATGTTTTTAAATTAGTTTTATTTATACATTTAAAGCAAGAGACATTAAAAAAATCTACCAGTGTTGCCATTTAGAGAAATGTTGTTGTAATTTAAATTACAAGAGGCAACTCTATCTACAATCCATACACTAATCAAAATTATTAGGAAGGGGAATTAGCCTCAATAAGACTCAAGAAACGGGAACTTAAAATGTTCTCATTAGTGAACAAAACCATTCATTTAAAAGTCTTCTGTAAATAACTTATTAGTTAATGTATTAATCCTTTAAATGATCTCATGTTGCATTTGTTTAACTTTAAGAGTTTGGAGACATCAGGGTAACACTGGTCTAGTTTATCAAACAGCCATAACAATGAATGTGAACATTCCACTTCTAAGAAGTAATGTCATCAATTCATTTCTTTCAGATAAACAGAATAGCCAGTATCAGGGTGGATAAAAATCAACGCTTAAAAAAAACCAACCAGAATTTGTTTTATTTAAATCATATTTTTTATTTAAATCATTTTTTATTTTTTTGTTAAGATGCTTTTAAAAAAACCTATACAATGATAGTTGTAATTTAAGGCATGCTAAAGCTTAAATATATCATTATGGACTAGGGATAACATCAATTATATAGTATTTAAGACCATATATTCATATAACCTTGTTAGAAAAGTTTTAAATAGGTCACAACAGGACTATAGTAGGGGCCCAATCTTATGGGGCACCTCTACAGATTAGTAAAGATTAAAGAAACCCACTCTACCCAGTGGGGCTCAGTAATTAAATCGAGGTGATTTAAATCAAATTCATTTAAATCCAACCCACCCCAGCCAGTATATGGTAAGAAAACATGAGCCATGCCAACTCTGAGCTGCATCTGAACCCAAACAAAATGTTTAAGTCCACAAATACCAGCAATCCACCTTGCCCATGTTATTAACTCCCTGGAATGCAAATCAAGCATTTCACCATTTTATCTTCCTTCAAAAAATTAAACTTAAAGTTACTTACCAAGTTTGATGCAAGACGGAGCAAATGTACAGTTCCCAAATTACTGGGGGTTTCATTTCTGCTGCCTGCTTTAATAAATACACCAATTCTTGAAACTGGAGAATAGTTTTCCAAGGAGGCAATAATTAAACCATTTGGCAATTTTGTGATCTGCATTAAAAATAAAATAAAAACTTACTATGAGTTAGTGGCTTAATAAGAGTACTATCCACCACACTGCTTCTTTTTGAACCAATTCAATTCAGTGTTAAAAGATAAAATATTGATTTATACTGACCTCAAGATCCTGAGGCTGTAGATGCAATTTTGCTTGCTCTTTGGTGGCAGAAGCTTGAACTTTAGGAGCAACTTTGAGAGAGTACAGCCTCCTCTAAAGTGAGAGCATAGAAAGCAAGATTTAAGAGAGGTGCATTTGCCCCCTCAAATTATTTACTATTACTATCTCGTGGAGCACATTAAGCACTAATTCAGTACACATATCAATCGCTATTTCAGAACTATATGGCAGAATAATAGCTACTGGTTTCACCACAAGGGTTTAATTTGCTCAGTCTTTGAGATGCACACTGAAGTACCTAGACAGAACTGCAAAAAGTGAAGAACTAGAAAATTGGTTATAATTTAAAAAAAATCCCATAAAACCACCCATAATTGATGCCATCAAGCAGTGTGAAATTATACAACATATTCTGTGTGATCACTGCAATACAATTTACCGAGCAACCAGTCACATGAAAATTAAAAAATTCTAGCTAGTGTGATTGCCCAGATTCCTTGGTGCAAGCAATTGCCTTCTTAAGTGGCGCTGGGAAAAAAACTGACCAAACTGCTCTAACAGCTACCAAGGACACCATCTGATTCAAGCTCAGTTGCAAACAAAAGGATGCTGGAACAAGTATGAAGTCAGAATTGAAAGCAGAGGTGCAGTGATACATCAGTTCAAATTGTATTGGAACCCATAAAAGGAAAACTGACATTACTGGCAATCGGCTTTCTTGGCTGATGTGGCCAATAATGCTGCCATACATGGGCACAGAGAAAGCATGCACATGGCCAGAAGCACAGCTGGGAACTTTGGAAGCAGCATCCAGCTGGTAAATCCATTGGGGGGGGTGGGGGGGGTGCCGTTTGAAGCCCCCACGGTGAGGAGTGGAGCTAGGGCAGGCATGCACAGCTGAACCAGGAGGCAGGATGGAGCTCCGGCACAGCTCATCCTGTTGGATGGTAGGGCATGTGCCCCTGAAATCTGTGCGCCAGGTGAGGGTGCGCTGCCCGCTCAGGGCTTTACTGAACTCTTCCCAGCAAGGGCTGAGCTGGGTCTGCACTTTGGCTGGGTGGGGTGGGGAGGGTGGCAGTGGTGCTGGGAAGGGGCCTATGGTGGGGGATGTAGCAACCCCACAATTCACCGCAGCCCCCCTCCAAGCGCTGCCACCTCTCACCCCACCAACTCAAGCACAGTTCTGACCCAGCCCGTCAGGAAGAGCCCAGGACAGCCCTGAGTGTGCAACAGCAGGTCACCCTAACCCTGTGCACAGATCCAGGGGGTATTTGCCCCCCGCATGCCTCCCTTGGGGTTCGCGCAATGGTGTGAGCTCCCTTGCCCCCCCCTCACCCCCTTGCACTGTCCCCTGACAAACCACTGTCTCCTGACAAGCCATGCCCCTGACCAGCCATGCCACAGCTCCATCCCATGGCCCACCCTGGCTGTACTGTGCCTGGCCTTCCCCCCAGCCCCACTCCTTCCCTTTACATGGGGGCCTCTAACAGCCACACCCACGCCCCTTCCCTCCCGCATATCCCTTCCCCCCCCCCCCAACAGATGCTGCTCTCCAAGCTGTGGAGCTGCATATCAGCAATTGGATCAGTATTGGCTAGAGGTGCACCAATATATTGGTCTGATATCGGATTCAGCACAGATATAAAGAAAACTGATTGTATCGGGAATCAGCCTAATGTGGCCGATAAATGCCCCGTGCACGCACAAAGCCACAGCACAGCATGCAGGCAGCAAGGAGCGCAGCCCCGCAGCTTGGAGAGCTGCGTACAGCTGGTAAGTCTCTTGTGGTGGAAGGGGACGGAAGGGGTGTGGGGGGGGGTGCAGATCAAGGCCTCCACAGAGAAGGAGGGAGTGCAGCAGCGGCAGGGTGTGGGATGGAGGCACAGCTCACCTAGGGACCTAGGGGGGTGGCTCCCACCACTGTGTATACCCTGGGAGGGCACGGGGGATGGGAGGGACATATGCCCTAGATCTGGAGGGGGGGGGGGGGGAGAGGGAGGCTGGGCTAGACTGTGCTCGGGGTGGGTTGGGGCTTGCAGGCCAAGCCCTACAAGGAGGGCACCTGGACCTTTTCAGCCTCTGCAAGAGAAGGTTGAGAGGCGACCTTGTGGCTGCCTATAAATTCATCATGGGGGCACAGAAGGGAATTGGTGAAGCTCTACTCACCAAGGCGCCCCTGGGGGTTACAAGAAATAATGGCCATAAGGTAACAGAGAGCAGATTTAGACTGGACATTAGGAAGAACTTCTTCACAGTTTGAGTGGCCAAGGTCTGGAATGGGCTCCCAAGGGAGGTGGTGCTCTCCCCTACCCTGGGGGTCTTCAAGAGGAGGTTAGATAACCATCTGGCTGGGGTCATCTGAACCCAGCACTCTTTCCTGCCTATGCAGGGGGTCGGACTCGATGATCTATTGAGGTCCCTTCCAACCCTAACATCTACGAACGTATGAATCTCACAGTCCCTGTCCCAGTGCCATTGCTGCCCACCCTGAGTGAAGCCTGGCCCCACCCTGCCCTACACAGATCCAGGGTACATACCTCTCCCCCATGCCCTGCTGGGGTGCGCATACAGCAACAGGAGCTGCCTCCTCTTCCCCCCCCACCCCCCTCCCCCCCCAACAAGCCACAGCTCTGTTCTTCACCCTGCCCCAGCGCCACTCCCCTTCCACCACAACAGACTTACCAGCTGGACACAGCTGTATCAGAAATCGGATCAGTATTGGCTGATATACCTTCTTATAAAAAAACCAAAACCCCGCTATTGGTATCAGCTCCCAAAATCTCTAACAGTGCACTTCTAGTATCGGCCAATAGGGCTGGTCAACAATCACCCATCAGTATGGGCCCAAAAAATCTTTATCAGTGCGCTCCTAATTGAAAGGTCTCCAAACTGATGACAAACAAGGAGGAGAGCCTCCCAATCCATCTTAAAGAACCTACCCTGAGCTAACAAGCAGGACCAAAATTTCAAAATTGACATTTTTCACCCCCTCCCTCCCCCCGCCAATCTTCTTCAAAATCCTGAAAACTTTCAGGCTCAACTTTATTTCTCCACTTTTCAGGCTGTGAAGCAACGCTTGCTGCCACCGTGACTGAAAGCTGAAGAGAAGAAGCAAACTGAACCAAATATTACTGTTGCCCTAACAGGATCTCCGGGCAGAGACTCTGGCAGAAGGTCCCTACATATTCCTCGTGACACGGACCCCTGATAGGGATTCTGCCACAGCGGCTCCACCTCAAATAGACCTTCAGGGTAGGTTTTATCACAGTGAAGGGGATTGCAGACATCATTTAAAACTTCAGGCTTTTTCCTACTACTACTTTGTAGTTCAGTCACACCTGTAGCTGCCTGTCAGGGCCACAGTGGCAGCAAATATGGGGAAGGGCACGCGCAGCTAGAAGCGGTCACCCCCCGTTCTCCGGGGCCACTACACGGGGGTGACATGGGCAGGCAAGGAGCAACCTCCCCGCCACACGCTCGGCCCCGCCCCGCAGTCCTCGGCCGCCTCCCGCCGCGGGTGACCTTCAGCCGCGCGGCCCCGGCCCGGCCCGGCCCGACACCCAGCCGGGCTCGGCTCCACGCGACTCGCCAGGGGGTCCTACCCCTACCTCGGCCGCAGGGAGCTCGCAGCTGCCCCCGCCCCAGCGCCCCCTGCCCCACCGTCAGGCCGCGTCGCACCGTCTCCCGGCCCGAAAGGCAGCAGCGGCTCCTCCTCCTTCCGTCCCCGGCCCACTGCACTCCCCTATCCCGCCGTACGCACCGAGAAGGAGCGGGTTAAGGCCAGTAACCCCTCCATACTCTCCACACCCCTCGGCCCGCGGTGCCACAGGGAAAAAACAAAGATGACGGTAACAGGAGAACGACTCCGCCTCCCCAGCATACACCGCGTCGCTCCACCTCTCTAGCCACAGTGCCCTGGACTCTACTGCTCCGCGGGTGAGACGGGAGGAAGAAGGCCGAGCGCCCCCTACCGCGGCTCCTTGGGCACGTCCGGCATGCCCAGATGCGCGCATGCGTCAGTTCCGAGCCTCGCCCACCGCCGTGGGCCCACCCCCCACTCCCCAGCTGGGGGGCTACTTAGGGTGCAGCCCGGGGCCGCGCTTGGTTTGTGCAGCCGACGCCACCATGAGCCAGGACCCGCCGCTGTTCCTGGGCGCGGCGGAGGTGGAGCGGCTCCTGCAGCGCGCCAGCGATCTGGTGGCCCCGCTGGAGACGGCGCTGGCCAACTTCTCCCGCGGCCCCGCGGGGGGCGTCGTGCAGCCCGTGCGCACCGTGGTGCCGGTGCCGGAGCACGGCGGGTGAGCGGGGCTCGGGCTCGGGGGCGGGGGTGGGGGGACACAGCATCGCCCTGCGGAGCTGCGCTGAAGTTCAGCGGCTGCTGGGAGGGCCGGGCCCCGAGCAGGCGACTGGACCGTTTGCTGGAGACTCCTCGAAACGCGGGAGGTCGCGTCTAGTCCTGCTCCGAGCAGCACCTCCCCGGCTGTCTCGTCCCAGCCAAGGCTTTGTGGAGCCGGGACTTAAACACTTCTGAGGGTGGAGGAGATGCCACCACTTCTCTGGCAACCTGTTCCCACGTGTCACTACCCTTCTCCTGAGAGAGGCTTTTTTCCCTAATATCTAACCAGCAGTGCAGGTTTTTGGGAAATTTTGAAAGTTTTCCAATGCCCTAAATGGAGCGTGATCTGATGTAGCATGTTTGCTTGACTTAAAACTAAAAAAGTACCCCTTGTTTATTTTATGTCCCAGTATCCACAAGTATTCGAACTGAAATATTTGATTATTGGAAAAAATGAAACAGAGCACACTTAATGTGGATTAAATGTTATGTTCAAACAAATTCAAAACTTTGTGGAAATAAGTTATTTTTATTGGAATACTTGTAAAAATGTAAAGATGAGGTGCAATAGCATGTACTTCCCTGACATTGTTTGTTTAAATTTAAGATAAAAAACAAAGGTGCTGAAAACTGACACGCTAATTTTGGTACACGCTAAAAACTGTGCACGATGGGCTGAGCTTTGGGTTTGATTCGACCTGCACAGCCAATTAGGTGAATTCCTAATTTGGGTTTTAGTTTGGATTATTATGCCAGTGTATTTACCCTCCTGTTTACAAATCAGTAAAACATATGTACCCTCTCGCGCACTTCCTAGGGATAATCGCCTGAAAAAGATTAGTTACAACTTTGAAACTGCCAAACTTGCCTAATATTGTATTGGCATCCATTCACTGTTACTAATAAACATTATGAAACAATGAATTTTTAGAAATGCAAAATCTCCCATGGGAAAATAAAGCACTAGAACATTTCAGAAAATGTTCCACCCCATATTTAACCTAACTTCCCTTGCTGCAACTGGGGCAGTCTCAGGAAAAATCCCCTTGATCTCAAGAGGAGGAAATTCATCCCTCTGCCCCTGAAACTTTTGGATCTAGACCCTAACTCCCCTTGTGGGTCTTTCTGAAGAGAACCTGCCCAGACAGCTTGGAAATGGAAAGCAGTTGGAAAGTGAGGAAGGGTTGCACAATTCATGTGGTATTAAACCCTTGCTACTTAGCTCATGTGTTTGAGTGCTGATAATATTTACCAGTAAGTTTGTATCATCTGTGGAAGATTTTTAGGGGTCATGCCTGCTTACAGTGCTGAGGATGATGCTCTAACAACCAAACTAGTGACTTTCTACGAGCACCAAGAGGATTCTTCTGTTCCTTCCCACCAAGCAACTGTTCTCTTATTTGACCCAAGAAATGGATCCTTAAGAGCTGTAAGTACAGTGTGTGCTCATGCGTTTATCTTTACTAATGGTCTTTCAGAGTGTTTTGATTTTAAAATGGTAGAACTAGAGGAAACTGGCATCATTTTACTGGTTTTGGTGGAGCTGTCATTTTCAGTCAGCTGAAAGTCTGACTCACAGGTCTTGTGAGTCAAATAGCTTTTCCTACACAGTTGGGGTGATGTTTTACTTGGGATGGTCTAGGACAGTGGTTCTCAGCCTTTTTTTATACCAGAACCCACTTGTAAACAGCAATGGCCAGTCCCAGCCCAGTGCTACTCACTCCTGACCCACTGGCACTGTGTAGGGGTAGAGGGGGGAGGGGGTGTGACATATGGGGGGCCCAACCAGCCCCTTGCAGGCTGCAGCTCTGCCAGTCCACAAGGGAAAAGGCCCAATTTCCCATGTTTTAATCCTTTAAAGGAGAATCCATTTTTAAAGTTTGTTCATGACCTTTTTACATACTCTTATGACCCACTTTTGGGTTGCAACCCATGGGTTAAGAAACACTGACAAGGAACAATGGTAATAAGCTAATGGAGAATGGGTTTAGGTTGGAGATCAGAAGGCAATATTTTACAGTTAGGATGGTCAAAATCTGGAACCAACTTCTCAGGGAAGTGGTCCTCACCCCTACCTTGGGCAAATCCAAGAGGAGGTTGGATGATCACCTGTCTGGGGTCTTGTGAACCCAGCATTCATTCCTGCCTGTGGCAGGGGGTCAGGCTAGATGATCTGTTCAGGTCCTTCCTGACCCTAGCTACTATGAAACTGGTGTAAAAAGACATGAATAACTTGTGTCCAAAAGCTTGTCTAAAATCTCTACCAATTATGATGTTGGTCCAATAAAAGATGTCATCCCCCCCTCCCCCCCCCCAAATCCTTTTCTTCCTTAGTCTTGTATTTCATACTCTTAAAATTGTACTCTTTCCTCTGTTCTTTGCTATTCATTATTTCTAGTGTTTGGAAGTGAAACATTTGGGGAATAAATTGGAAACATTTACCTGATATTGGGGGGGGAGTAAATTGCCAAATCTGAGACTGATCTGAGATTGTGCGCTATGTAAAGTTGAAGTGTTTTATAGTTGACCTGAGTGGGGAAAAGGGAGGGGGTTGATTTATTTAAAAAAAAAAAAAAAAAAAGTTTTTAAAGAGTGTGTGGTTATTAACTTACTTAAAATTACAGCAGTGGTTAAAGAAGGGTCAGAACTGGAATTCCAAACCCCTGACACAGATTGGAGCAGCACAGGAGTTGCTTCATCACATTCCGGTTTACATTGGCCTGGCTAGGGTGCCTATAATCCAGCTATCTTTGCCCTAATTTATCCTTTGCTCTAGAGACTGCAGGGGGTATGCTGCAGCAGCCACTATGCTGGTTCTCTATCCAGTCACGGTATCGTAGTGCTTAGGGTCGGAAGGGACCTAAAGAGATAATCGGGTCTGACCCCCTGTCCCAAGCAGGAATGGGTGCCGGAGTCATATCGCCCCAGCCAAATATCTGTCCAGCCTCCTCTTGAAGAGTACCACCTCCCTTGGGAGCCTTTCCAGAGCCTGGCAGCCCTAACTGCAAAGTAATGTCTGCTGATGTCCAGCCCGAACCTTCTCTCTAACAATTTGTGGCCATTATTCCTAGTAACCCTGGGTGGTGCCCGGGGGAACAGAGCCTCCCCCAGTTCCCACTGTTCCCCCCCGGTGAGTTTGTAAACAGCCACCAGATCCCCTCTCAGACTTCTCTTGTGGAGGCTGAATAGGTTTAGGCCCTTTCGCCTCTCTTTGTATGGCCTGCCCTGCTGCCCCTTGACCATGCGAGTGGCCCCCCGCTGGACCCTCTCAATGCTAGCCACATCCCTCTTGAAGTATGGCACCCAGAACTGGACACAGTACTTCAACTGTTGCCTGACCAGTGCCGCATAGAGGGCCACAGGTGAATAGCCATTTTCTCTTCCATTTGTGCCACTTAAGTGTGGCACAAATGAGTGGCGGAGGGCAGAGACTCTTACCTAGTTTGTATATTATATTTGCAAATGCAATATTAATAATTGCTGGCTTTCAGATTTTCGCTGTCCTTTCACCTGAAAGTACTTGATATTGGACACAATTTCTCTATGTAAATTATGCTTCTAATTTACTTGTGTATCTAGGGTTCATTTCAGTCTACTGTATTTGGTCTTCTTTGAAAGGTCTTAGACGGCAGTGTCATTACAGCAAAACGAACAGCTGCAGTGTCTGCGATAGCTACTAAGGTATGCCCTATGATTTATAAAGCGGGATGAAAAAGTTTATGGGACACCAGCAAAAAAATTGAGGAAAGAGGCTTTCAGTCCATGTTAATTACTTGTAATCACAATTTGAGATTAAGTTTTTTGTGTGTGTGTGTGTGTATCCCTCGAGAGAGAGTCTAAAATGTGTTTTGATTCAGAATGAGTGCTGTCTAGTGCCAATCCTTTACCTCATACATGATGAGGAAGAGAGATGGGCTGTGTTTTGTTTTGGGTTTTTTTGTGATTTGCTCTAGATGCTTTGCTCTGGGATTATTTTTTGTTGTATGCTCCTATGGGATTAAACGAAATACTATTATGCTGCATCATTTCTTTTGGAGCCTTTGTTTACAGTGTCACTCCCTTATGTCCAATTAAATATAGGACTATGAATTCAAATTCATTTAAATAAATAAATAAATAAATTTTTATTTTTAACACTTGGTTGGGCTGCTGCTCCCTGCATATGCTGGGAGGAGCCAGGGCTGCACTAGGTGGGTGGCAGTGGCGCTGGAAGCGGGCCTACAGAGGGAGCTACAGCGAAATTTGGGCTGGCTGCAGCTCCCCACCCAGTGCTGCTACTGCCCATCCTGAGCCGAGCCCGGCACAGCCATGGCTCCAGCCCGCAACTGCAGCCTGCCTGTCCTGCTGTGTGCCCCCAGATTGGCGCAGAACTCCACACACATCCTCCTGGGTGTACACAGCGGGGGGAGCATGCTGGGTGCATGCTGCCCCCCTCCCCCAATGAGCCATGGCTCTGTCCTGCATGCTGCCCCAACCTGGCTGGGCAGTGCCTACCCCTGCCCATGCCCCTTCCCTCCAACACCCCTGCAGTGAGGATCTGCACCCCCCCCCATACCTCTTCCTTCCCCCCCATCCCTTGCCTTCTACCACAACAGACTTACCAGCTGCACGCAGCTGTCCACACTGCTGGGCTGTGCTCCTTGCTGTCTGCATGCTGTGCTGTGGCTGCATGCACACACAGGTATTTATTGACCAAATTATCAACCACTTCAGGCCAATTTCCAATACAGCCAATTTTCTTTATATCGGTACTGATCTGATATTGGACCGATGTATTGGTGCACCTCTGGTTACAGCCTATATCAAAGCAAAATGCAGACCTTTTTCCTAAGAAACCCTTCTAAAAAGGGGCAAGTCTGTTGGTCTCTAATGTTAAACTTTAGGGCTACTTGTCACTCAGACAATCCCTTCTAAGAGCTGGATCCTTCAGTCTTTACTCAAGCAATGCTCCACAGTCTTCAAAGAAGCTTTCCTGGTGCGGGGACTTCAAGATCAAATCTTTGTCATGTGCTGCTCCTATGAAATTTTCAGCCCTGTTTGAGTTTAGCTCTTAGTTGTCATCTTTTTTTACTTTTTTTTTTAATAGCATTTCCTTTTCAAAGGGATGGTGCTTTTATGTAGGGAACCTTTGAAATCTCTACTGCTGAGTCAGTGAAATGCACAATAAAGAGAGCTCTTACCTATTGAAAAACTTGGTTCATTAGATTTTTCTTTACTTTATTTCTTTGCTGCAGAACATGTACAACTAGCCTTAAGAAATCATGCAATTCAAAGGTTTCATGCACATAAGTGAGCATGGCATGTGTATAAACACCAACCTTGTACACCTACCTGCGGGCTGGGTCCCAGCTGGCAGGGGCTCTATGGAGCCAGGCCAGCTCCTCCCTCCCTGCTGGTGCAGCCCAACCCGGCTCCACAGATCCCTGCCGGCCTGTGCTCCTTTCTGGGCCCCACCGGTGCTGGCCCTGGGACATTGGTCCCAAGACATTGAGATGTTGGTCCCAAGCTGGTGACCAGGGGTGGGGCACCTGTTAGGGGGCATGGCTACCCATGCGGCCCTTGACAGCCTGCCAAAACTGGTAGTAGATTCAAAGATTTCAAAGATTTGTCAAATCCCAATGAACCCCGGGGGACAACTGAAAAAGGAAAATGGAGTAACCTGAGGACTGACTACTACCTTTTGTGATTCAAATCAGTGCTTGTTTGTAAAGGCTGATGGTAGATGCTTATCTTGTTCTTGGGGAACCTCTTATGTGTGGAGCATTTTAAGTCATGAACAGCACCATGTGCAATATCAATCCAAGACTTAAATGTAATCTAAATTTTTTAGAAGGAAAGTAATCAACCCATGTTTAAGACATGTTAAACTGGTGCCATTTTTAGCAAGTGGCTCCATTTAGAAGGGGGCATAGACAAGTGAGAAGTTTTCTGTTTTATTCTTTTTTTTTCCTCCCCCTCCCCCAGAGTAGATAGTTCATCTCTAAACAAACACGGACTGGATTAGAGGGTTGCTGATCAATACTGATGGTACTTCAGGTGGCAGACTAGTCTGACAGCCATTATCCAGTTTCAATTGCAAAAAACATGCTCCACGAGATTGCTAAATAAAATGCTTTTCTTCCTTTCCTTCACTGTTGCCGGCAACAACATAATATACAATCTGCAAAGTTTTGCATGATAAGGAGCGTAATAGACAGGGCCAAATTCTGCCCTATAAACCAGCCCAGGTGATGGATTCCTGGCAAGCAAACGCCACCTAAGCATGTCTGTACGGATGTATTGCATTAGTGCAGGGGTGGGCAAAATAAAGCCCGCAGGCTGGAACTGGCCCACGAGGCCATTCTATCCGGCCTGTGAGGCCCCTAAATAAAAAAAAATGTAGAAAACTAATATTTCTCTGCCCTTGGTTCCTTCAAAAATGACAGGAACCAAGGGCAGTAGGACCCAGGGGAAGCCCGGTGGGCTCCCACAACAGCAGCCCACCTGGCCCTGCCCCCCAGCCAGGGTTTCTGGGCTGGGAGCATGTGGCTGCCCCATCGCAGGAAGCTCAAGTAAGCGGGGGCTGGGGGACCCAGGGGAGGGGTGTGGGAAGCATCCCCTCCCCACCCACGCCCAGTGCTGCAGCTGCTTGCAGCCTGCATGAGGCTGCCTGTGCCCGCTCCAGACAGCCCCACGTGGGCTGTGAGCACCTGCAACTGGCCATGGGGTGGGGGGAGAGGCTGCTCTTCCTTCCCCTGCCCCCCGGCTTTTCCCTGGGCTCCTTCCCTGCATGAATAAAAGCGGCCCCTCGCCTGCCCCATGGCTGGCGCCCAACGCTCGCAGCCTGCACAGGAGCAGGCACAGGCAGGCTGTGAGCAGCTGCAGTGCAGGGTGTGGGGCATGGGGCGGGGAGGGACTTCTTCCCCCTCCCCCCGCATGCTCAGCACCACCTTGTAACCTGGTGCTGAGCGCGGGGAAAAGTGGCCCCTCGCCCACCCAATGGCCAGTGCCCTGCACTGCAGCCACCTGCAGCCTCCATGAGGCTGCCTGTGCCAGCTCCGGACAGCCCCGCTCGGGTTGCAAGCGGGTGCAACAGGGAGTACTGGCCATGGGGTGGGTGAGGGGCCACTTTTTTTCCCTGTGCTAAGCACCAACTTCTTCCCTGCTGGTGAGCAGGGGTCGGTGCTGAGCGCTGCCCCCCGCCTGTACTGCAGGGCTGGGGGGGCACTGGGTTTGAGTGGGCGGGGAGCCAGTGGAAGCACAAGGCCCACACCAGTGTCCCAGGGCCAGTGCTGGTGGGGCCTAAAGCAGGGTGTCAGGAGCACGGGGTCCCAGCTGGCAGGGGCTCTACGGAGCTGGGCCAGCTCCCCCCTCCCTGCTGGTGCAGCCCAGCCCAGCTTCACAGACCCCTGCTGGCTTTTGCCCCTCTCTGGGCCCCACCGGTGCTGGCCCTGGGACATTGGTCCCAAGACATTGGGATGTTGGTCCCAAGCTAGTGACCAGGGGGTGGGACACCTGTTAAGGGGCGTGGCTACCCATGCGGCCCTTGACAGCCTGCCAAAACTGGGTAAGTGGCCTCCGCTCAAAATAATTGCCCGCCTCTGTATTAGTGGCTGATACACTCGTATTTTGTATGAGTGCAGCACATCTATGCTGGTTTTACACTGGATTAGCTATGTTGCTGTAATCAAATCAGTATAAGTAGCCCAGTATAAAAAGTGCAGAATTTGGTTCACAGTATTAAATTTTACGTATGGGTAAAGGAAACTACTTCAAGCCCAGAAAAGTTTCTCTTGGAGTAATGACTCTTGGGGTCATTAGTTCCCAAGGGGAAAAAGGAGCATTAGGTTTAAAAAAGTAATTCTCTCCTTGATTTTAGTTGCATTTTCAGTAGTTTTCAGTTAAAAAGGGACCATTCCCATAGTTGTGTGTCATCCATGACTACTGCCACTGATTTCTTTTGTAACTTGATTTATTTTAGCTCTTGATGCCACCCTCTGCAGAAGTGCTGTGCATTTTGGGAGCTGGGGTTCAAGCCCATAGCCATTATGATATATTTACAGAGCTGTTTTCATTTAAGGAGGTAAGAGAGCTATAGTATCTAAATGGAAAAAAAATATTTTTCTCAATATGTTTTTCAGTAGCATGTAGGTAGAGTAACTAGGGCACATAAAATCAGTAAAGTTGCACCTAATATTTCAGGGGTGTAGGTTGTAGCCGTGTTGGTGTAAGGACATAACCAGACAAGGTTCTCTGGGTGAATCTGATGTATTTTATTAGACCAACTAAAATAATTGGGGGGGGCATGGAAATTTAGCAAGCTTTTGGGTTTAAAAACCCTTCATCAGGCTGAGGAAGTCTCTGCAGTTGGTGTGTGCTCTTCCTGGATGGAATGAATAGTAAAGAGCGTACGTACCAACTGCAGAGACTTCCTCAGCTTGATGAAGGGTTTTTAAACCTGAAAGCTTACTAATTTTTTTTTTTTTTCCATCTATTTAAGTCGGTCTAATAAAAGGTATCAGATTCACCCAAAGAACCTTGTCTATCTAATTCAAACATTTTTAGGAAAGCATCTTTAGAGAAGCTAATGATACTTGCAGTTCTCCAGATCAGGGGTCTGCAAGCTTTCACTGAGAGCAGGCTGAAATGATATGGCTTGATCCTAAAGCGGCCTGGAGGTGGCCATTGACTGATGCATTCTCATGCAAATGGACAGAGTATATTAAACAAGCTTTGCTCGGTAGGCCAGGTAAAATCACTTCATGAGCCCGATTTGGCCTGTGGGTGGTATGTAGATTGCCGCTGCTTGCTGTAACCTGGTCTTTGGATCACAAAGGGATATTGTAAAACCTATGTAGGAAACATCAGATTTCCTTTTTTCCAAGTATGAAAAAATCCTACTGTATGTGGACCAGCTTCCCAATGCCTGCATCGGTTCAGAGTTGCTACATTTCTAGAATTTGCATTTTCTAAGTCTAAAGATATAATGAGCTATTATACTAGCAGGGCAAAATTAATCCCACACGTGGAATTGTGTGACAGGAGGATTAATGATAATAGGGGATGAGGAAGGCTAAGGATATTTTTATTTTAATTAAAAAACAAAACAAAAAACTTCATTTGGGTGAGTAGAATGAGAGGTTGAATTACTCCCACAGCAGTTCCACTTTACCTACCTGCTTTTCATTTTTGCTTTGAAGGTCAGGATGTGGAATCGCACGAAGGAGAATGCTGTGAAGTTTGCTGGCTCAGTGACGGGTCCAGTGCAGGTTTGCTCTTCTGCTCAGGAGGCCGTTATTGGGGCTGATGTCATTATAACAGTTACCATGGCAACAACACCTATTTTATTTGGAGAATGGGTAAAACCAGGTGCCCATATCAATGGTATGTCAGGCTTTCCTTGCTTAGGGGAATTTCTCTGCTGGACTCATCATTGTGTGATTTAGCTCTGGTAATGTGCTCACTGCTGTCTTCTACTCTCAGAAACCAAGATGTAGGTTTCTTAGAATAAACACTTCTTTATTTTGAGTGTTTCACTTTGAGCGTTGACCTGCTGGTGCCTGGATTCGATGCCTTGTGCTGAGCCATGGTGGGATCCTACATCTCATCTTTGCAGTGGACTCCTGTAAGATTTGGCTCTGCTTCTCCATGGTGTGTGGCTTGTCCCCTATATAAACAATACTTCAGAAACATGTTTTGCCTAAAGTAATGTCAGGTAGCACTATGATTTCCCTGGGACTTATAATCTTTTTCTTTTTCTCTTGCTGTACTGTATCTTGCAAGCCTGAATTGCATTGACTTCCTTGGAAGCTTTGCATGAACTATGGACTATGTAAAAATTGTATAAGAAACTCCAGATTTGGACTCTTCATTTTGTTTTTATTTTTTTCCTCTAATGAGGCTGCTGCATTAGTGGACAGCCTCCAGACCATTGGCATTTACTTATATTTATTAATTTTGGACTTGGTTCAGAAGAACTAGTGCCCTTCTCAAGTGGTTTAGTAATAGAACAAAAATAGCTTGTCAAAGGGGACAATTTAAAGGAAGTTCCTGCATTCTAGCATCATCCTACTGATTTTTCAGACTCGGTTAAATCCTTTGTCATCAACACTGTTATCTGTGCCATGTCACAGCAGGGGGCCAGGATTACAACCGGAATCAATTAGTGTCTTTAGTCCTACATAAAGACCCAGACTCCTTGTTTGTGTTTTGTTTTGTTTTTATTTTTCTCAGAGGCGTTCCTACTGTTTGAGCAGGCATTCAGACAAGCCTCACTCTAACTGCTGGGAAATGGCAATTGTTGTCTCATTCAGTACAGTATTCTCTTTGCTTTCATCAATCCAAAGCAAATTGGTAATACTGTAGGGTTTTGGGGGGTTTTTTTGGTGGGTTTTTTGCATTTTTAATATAAGCCTTTGATTGTTTAAAGATCTCTCCAGATAAGTAAAAAATCCATAACCAGACTCAAAGTGCACTGCTGATGAAGTTACAAGAAAAGACTGGAAATTGTGTCTGCTTAAGTCTTGGCTAATATTGTTCAGTCATTCATCTTCCCTTGCTGTTCTTTGCAGCAAATTATGTCTTTGGTTTTGATCTGATAAAGATGAGCGAGGAAGCTTTCAAATTGCATTTCTCTATGAAGGCATACAGCATCAAGAGAGCCTATATCAAAATGGTTTTAATAAATGGCTTATGAAACTCAAGGCGTTTACAAACAAATTTAAGGAGAGGGACAAGAAATAACTGGGAAAGTGGGGTGGTTGACTCATTTACTTCCACTCTTTGCATCTTGCTGGGGAGAATGGTACATTGACAGCACCCAAAGTTGAATACTTTAGAAGGGCTTTGCCAGGAGTAGAGGGGAAGGTGTGGGTTAAGAACAGAAAAAGAAGGGGAGAGTAAAGTGGATGGTGGGAGAGGATTCAATGGAATATGTATAGTATCAACCATGTCTCTTGGACAGGTTATAAAGTTACACTACAGTGAGGGTTGTTTGTGGGGTTTGAGTTGAATAATAAAGTTATTTACGAAGTCAAAGGTAGAAATTCAAGCTCTCTTTGTGTCTGCAGAAGGGTGCAATGTAAGTAATGTCAAGGCAAGCTTCCTATGTTGCCTTACTGAAATGACTTGCCTGTATCCTTTGAAGTTGTCCTGTACTGGGGGATGGAGCTCCCCTTTCACCCTTACAGCAGTCTTTGGTCTCTCTTCTGAGGCAGCTACACTCAGTTTCGCTGGTTTTAGATTTTTTTGGATTGGTGCAAGGAATGGTTTGGCAGACACTGTGGGAACAGGAACAAGCTGGGACATGTATAAAACTCTTCAGCCAAATTTGGCCTAAAGTGGTAGATTCATTAGGTGATTTTCAACAACCCCCCCCACCTGCCAACTATTTTTTCTTTGTAAATGGTATTTGGCTTCAGAGACTTCATCCACCATGCTACTTGGAGGAAGCACTTTGGCTGAAATGGAGTAAAAATACTGAGATTTTTTTTTTCCTTTACGGGTTCAGTTGGCCACTGGATTTGCTTCCACAAATCGTACTTTAAAGTGGGAGCATCCTGATTCTGTAAGGAGACCCATTGATTTCAGTGGTATCAGTCATGCTCAATTGAATATACAGACTTCTGTAGGATCAAGATTTGACTTAGTAAGGAACTAGGGTGCTGGGCACTGCTATGTAGGCACTCATCACTTTGGAGGTTTGTTTGAACCCTGGGGGTTAATACTGCTGTGAGACCCATGGGAGTAGAACATGCTCAGCGTTTTGCAGGATCAAGCCTTTTGCATGTATAATGTATAGCTCTGTCCAAACAGGAGGAGCCCAAGACTTTCCCCAGAAGGTGAGGCTGTTCATGCTCTCTTTCAGTGAATGTCCCAGGGGTTAATTTAAACCTATATTTCATCAGTGTGGGCATCTGGGCTAGGCCAGTTTTGTTCTAGTCTTTTGTTTTAGAAATGCTTTTGGTCCTGTCTTTTGGTCTAGAAATGTTTTTGTTAACTAAACATTTCTTTCAAATCCATTGCTTTTGTCTTTTAGCAATTGGGGCAAGCAGACCAGACTGGAGAGAATTGGATGATGTAGTGATGAAGAATTCTGTGCTGTACGTGGATTCCAGAGAGGCTGCTTTGACTGAATCGGGAGATGTTATATTATCAGGGGTAAGGCTTTTGTTATGTAACAGAGCTCCCAACCAGATGAAAATTGCTTTTGCATTGTGCCACTTCTCATTGTAGCTTTTGCTTTCACTCCAACTTTATTAGCAACACTGTAGCATTCTTTTGGAAGATCTATACTTACCAGAGTTCTATAGTGATGTCAGAAAAGAAAAGAAAAATTCCACATTTTATTACTGCTACCTCTCATTTTTGTCCAGAGAGATCTCTGTGATTTGGTACTCACTGCTGTGTCGCACATACAGACATCTCTATGCCATATTTTTCAGAATGTCTAAAATTTTACTGTCTCTGGCAGAAAAAAGAAAAGTCGTACAATGTACGTACTGCAGAAAAGTAAGGGAAAGGGACAAAGTACCATGGATTGTACACCCCCACCCCCCCCACACACATTGCAATACTACAATGTCCACATACAGTAAACAGGGCCTTCATTTATAAGGTTTAATTTCAGGGACTTGCATTCTGTAAAATGCACAAAACACTATCCTTTCAGAAAGGTAATGAATAAGAACCTATCTATTGGACAATGAAAATCTGGCAGATTGTTTTCTGTGAAAAGTCTTTTGTGATTACTGTCCAGCTTATATTGTCCTTGCCCTAGGAAATCTTTCAATTCTATTTCTCATCTCTTTTAAAATAACTCAAGACTTAGTTTTTCTCTTGACAGTTGCCTTGAATATCGATCTTCTCTAACTAAAGAAATGTGCATTCATTTCACAGGCAGAAATTTTTGCTGAGTTGGGAGAGGTAGTGAAAGGGACAAAACCAGCACTCTGTGGGAAAACAACAGTGTTCAAATCACTGGGTAAGAACAGCACTCACCTGTGTGCAAATCTGACAAAAAGCAATGCTTTGTTATTTATTAAGTTTCTCTTGCATGGGAAATTGCTGATCATCTTCAAAGCTTCTGTCCCATAGCATTCTACAGAAGAGAATAGCCATAGCACATGTTGTGCGTTTTCCTTTTCTTTTTCTTAGCATAGCATGACTGATTGTAATGGGGGATTGATTGGAAAAACAAAGAACAATGTACTTCTTGTTTACATTTGTTTACCTCAGTTAGCTAATGACTATTGGTTATAAACATTGCTGCATCCTAATTGATGCCCTGAAAGTCTGTTTGACCTAAAGATAATGTGACAATTAAGTACAGTATTGGAACCTATTTTAAAAAAAGAAAGACATGAGAGAGAGAGAGAGAGTACCGTTCTCTGAGCTTAATAATTTGTTGGCCAGGATTCTTGGTACTAATTGTTTTGGTTTTTAGAGTATGAATCTCTGGTCACTGGCAGTTAGATTGAGGCCAAAATATTCATTTAATACAGGACACTTGATTAGCCATTTGGTGTGACAGTAGCTTTTGGTCATTACCAGACCAGTGTCCTGGAGGTGTAAGATTTTCTGTTCCATTCAAGAATATCCTGAATCCTTCTGTTCTGTATGAATCCCCTATGAATTCCTTTCGTGAGATCAGATTATGAAGGTGATTTAAGTGTGTTCTATATTTCAGGAATGGCCATTGAAGATACAGTAGCAGCAAAATTAGTTTATGATTCCTGGTCAGCTGGTAACTAAAACTGGAGAGCCTGCAATATCAAGACAGGCATAACAGTATGAAGTCAGTGGTTTGCATTTGGCTTTTGGGCACTCTTTTTTTTTTTTTCTTTACACAGAAAGGTAATAATCTTACATGTTATATACAAAGCTTTTTCATAACTTTCAGTCATCAACTTTAAAACCACAAACTGTGCAGTACATAATCCTGTATTTTTAAGGACAGGTATCTAATGTTTCTGTTACTAACAAATGTACTTCTCTGTATTATCCTTATAGGACAAATGATTTACCATTCCATGCATCTTTCGTGGAGAGCTTTGAGAGCTAATTGGTGTTATGGTGAAATATGCTGGCTTGAAGATTAAAGTTTAATATTCTGTCATGGAACAAAAGAGATGGCACTCACTTGAAATCCAGTGGGTTGCATTCTTAGCATGTTGAACCTGCAGTGCAGTTCAACATGTATCCTTCCATTCTCAAGCTCTGATTCAGGAATACTAGGAGTTTTGGAGATCAGAGATTGTGTCAAGTGGAAGGGTCACATGCTGACCCACAGTCAGTTCATTGTTTCGGATCACTGTCCCTGATTCGATCCAGCCGAATCTGAAAATTTGATGCCGATTTGGGGAATCAGCGATTTGGACACAGAAAAAACTTTTATGGCTGTGCCTATATACCTTGAGGTAGCAGGTGCGGCTTGTGAAAGCTGCAATGCTGGGACACTTGGAGCGTCCCATAGGAGTGCAGAGGGGCCTCCACATGCTCGGCGGTGAACCTGGAAGTGGACCAGAAGTACTTATGGGTTTGCTGGGGAACGCACTGGGGGGGGACCCCAGCTCAGCGACTGCCTGCAGGGAAACCTGGAAGTGCTTCTGGTCCACTTCCAGGTCTGCTGCTGAGTTCACTGGAGAGCCCCCGCCCTGTGCTTCTGGGACACTCTGCGCTCCAGCATTGCAGCAGGCACGAGCCCCTGATACTTATAGGTATGTGGGGAAAAAACATACAAAGCTGTGTCTGTCTGAATCTCTCCAGATCTATTCAGAGGGTTCAGATTCCATTTAGAGAGATTAAAGGGTCCTCTGATTTGATTCGGATTCAGAGATTTGGCCACCAAATTGGGCCAAATCTCTGCTGAATCGAATCAGGAGCGAAGCTTCACACAGCCCTAGAGGTAATGCCTACTTCTGTAAGCAGCGAGGCCTTTAGCAGAGCCTTTGTTTAAGCTGTGTATGCACTGATCAATGATTGTATTAATACATGGTCCAGCAAGGCCTACTGTCCATTAAATGCATCCTTACTCTGTGCAGGGGTGTAGGTTGTAGCCGTGTTGGTCTAAGGACATAGGCAGACAAGGTTCCTTGGGTGAATTTGATATCTTTTGTTAGACCAATTCTTATTCTGTGGAAGCATATGCAGCAGTCATTGCAAATGATAGTATCAGTATTGGCAAAGCCAGAAAGTGGAGGTACAAGTATTATTTTGAGTTTAAAAAAAACAAACCTCTAGGTCGGGGGTAGGCAACTCCTGGCACGAGTGCCCAAGTGTGGCATGCAAAGACATTTTACTTGGTACTTGCGCTTCTAGGAAGGGCTAGGGCTACTCTGCCACAACAAGAATCAGGCCCTCCTTGTCCTCTTGTAGCTCCCCTGCCATCTGTACCTGGCAATTCAAGGTTGCAGGTGTTTTTGGCACTCTGCTCAAAAATGTTGCCAACCTCTGCTCTAGGTAATGCCCAAGTAAGGTTATAAGGGGATTTAGAGGTCAAAGGCCTGTGATACAAACAATCGCCTGACTTTCTAAGTTCTGCTTTTTCCCTCAGTTTCCTTTGATGCTTCCAATACTAGACTTATCAGAGTGCTTACCTATAGCAAAATGGCAGCACATTATTAGGAGTCTTGGAGTGTTAGGTTGCCCACTCGGTGAATTTCAGTGGGACTTGCAAATATGGTTCACTTAGGCTTCTTGGGAAATCCCAGTCTCCATCTGTTCATATTTCTTGTTTTACAAATCACAGTGGCATAATCTCAAGATAAGTATTATGTATTACTTACATTTATGTTGAAATTAAAATGAACTATCTGTTTCTAGTAGGTGCTCTTCTGATTACCCACTATGTGTTTAATATGTTTTTTAAAGATTATAAATAAAACCTCTTTCTATCTAACTTGTCTCATTGTCTTTCCTGTGTCTTGACTCCAAGAGTCAATATGGCTGCCTTTTGTAGCTAATCACTTGCTGTATAAAAGGGGAAAAAGACAAGCTAGTTCTGCTCTGTTTGGGGACTGGGTTTTTTATGGTCATGGAGCATGTTCTTTTTCCATGTTTGTCCTATTTAGATTGTAAGCTCCTTGGGGAGCATCCATTCTCCTCCATTAGGGGTTGTCTTTATCCATCAAAGGCAGCAGGATAAAACAGATTTACAAGTGGAAATGCACAGGATGAGATTTTTTTTGAAGGAGAGAGGGGTGCCTAAGATGCTGCTAGGCGATTGGCAGCACTTTCAAAATCGTTCTGGCACTTTAACTCCTACTGAAATCAACAGGAGTTAGGCACTTACGTGCCTGGGAGAATCTTGAAACATGCCTACCTCTAGCTTTAAGCACATACCTACCTTTTAAACCTGGCCCCCAGAGTTGTATTACAGGCATCACACGGTACTCTGGTCTAGTCTTGTTGATGCTCATTTAAGTGAACAATGTAATGTAGAGATGGGTTATCTACTGAGACTTCAATCAAAATATGTAACAAATGAACATGTGACAACTGGTGACTGTTCTGCAAAACTGCCATATGCATCAGTTCCACCTTTAGTGACATCATTCATAGATGGGTTGATGTTGTGGTAAGAGTTCTGCATGTCTTCTGATAACAAGTGTATGTAGGGAGACAGAGAAGAAAGTGCATGGTAATACAGTAGTGAGTGGAAATGGTCTGTTGGAACTGGATTCTAGTCATCTTGCAAAGTAAATGATGGCAGAGCTTAGCCAGTAAATCAGGACTGGGATGGTGAGGCTAGGTCTGTGTCCAGCAGTCTGATTTCCAAACCCTTGTAATTTTCCCTGAGCTCAATTTGCCCAAGTAAGGTTGAGAGGATTTGACCCTTCAGTTAAAAGGGTGTCTTCAAGCGCATAAAAAACCATTGCTTTTTTGCTTTGTTAAATAGCCAAGAATTTCTTGGTTAATTACCTACTGGATGCTGTCTGGTTTAATTAATGTGCTGGGAATTGCAGTTGCATACCATGGGATTCCAGAACAGCTGCATAATAGAAAAGAGCATTGAAGTTTCAAAGCATTAACCCACTGAGTAACTGGACCCAGTAGGCAGAAGTTTTCTCAGCTCAGCACCTACAGGCAGAGAGAGGTTGTTCCTTGAAATGAAAGTCTTCCTACATGACATATCACTTCTGGTCAAAGGGCTTTGCGGGTAATGCAAGGAGCTCAAGGGTGAATGTCCACATCTTGGATCAAGGTGTGGGTGTTGTCTCCCCCACCCCCATCCCTCCCCTTAAAGCATTTTCCTTGCTCTGGATGCCAGATTTATTTATATTATCATTAGCAGTGCTTGGGGGGCCTAATTTCTATTGGCAAAGACCAAGCAGAAGGTGGGTAAAATGAAACATACAACTGTTAACAAAGAAAACCACAGCTTCTTGTATGTAAGTACTACTCCACCAGCGCCCAAATCAATAGGTTGCTTGTGGACACCATGTCTATGATCTTTGCTTTGAATGTAAGAATGAAAAAGAACATACAGCCCAAACCAAACACCTCATTCAGACCCCTTTCTTTGTTTTCTTTCACTAAGGACCATCCCTAGAGTAATGAGAAGTTGACTAATAATGACATGACATTTACTGAGTCAGTATTATTTACTTTCAATCAGAGCCTGTTAGTCAATGAGCTGCACTGTGTGTCATGATGAAGCAGTAGTTCTTGGATACCATTAGTATCAGTGAGGGGAACTTGTATCAATCTATCATAGTATTGCAAATTATTTTCATTTGGTATAGAAGACTAAAATGCTCTGACCAGAAACATCATCTGTGCGTTGGTGTTGAAATGCAGAAATGGCTTTTGTCATGATATGGTGCATCAGTGGCAGTCACTAATAAATAATTCAGCATGTCCAAAGAAGATACAACTAGCATGAGCTTCAAGTCGGAGAAAATTAACACGAGCAATATTTTCCTGTTGTTTATCTACAGTCTTTATCTTTGCCTAAAGTTGTCTGTTCAAAGAGAACCTATTATTATTGATCCTGTTGAGCATCCTTAATCAACTGGTAACCTTTTTGCCTTTCCCCTGAAAAAAAACCTGTACTAGGCTTTGAAACAGTGAAATATAATCAATGCACAATTATAGTAGCTGGCATGTTTGTTTATAAGCGAGTATCTCCTATTTTTCCAGGATTCTGCAGTGCCTGTTTCCTTCTATCTACAGCATTGAGGACTCTCTTCCTTGGGCCCAGCTGCATTTGTATGCTCTGTAGATCTTCATCAGAACATAGCATGAGGGCATCTAAATCAATCTGTTCTCTGAGGAAGACAGGAACAAACTCATTCAGATTTTGAGAGGCCAAAAATACATCAAGAGGAGTGCTCTCTGCTTCATCATCTTCCCAACCAATTTCTTCCTCATTCCAAGGGACATCAAGATCATTTTCAGTGGCTAGCTCACTTCCATTTTCAGACTCCCTCTGTTGAAAAAACTCACCAGATATTTTAAATCGTATTCCTTCTTTCTCAAAGGACATCTCTTTGGCATTTATGTCTGCTGCCAAATTCCTTCCAAACACAATTTTGCCCAGACCTGGCCGTTGGAAAATTGACATATGCTCCTGCTGGCTATCCTCTTCAGAAATGTTTCTCCCTTTAGAGTAATTTAAGAATTCATCCTCATCTTTTTCATTGAATACATCCATTACACCCATACGCGCAACCTTGCCTTCCTCCTCTTGGCTACTCTTTTGTGCATCCTTATCAGCTATGTTTTCATCTTTCTTTTTTGCCTTCAGTCTGAAGGTGTCCTTCAGGCTTTTGGAGAAGGTGCCTGATGTATTGGGAACAAAGAAATCGGGCACCTTCATCCTGGAAGCTGTCCCTTTGGCAGAACTTACTGATCCAAGCTTTTCTTTGTTATAATTCCTCATCATTTCATGTTGGTGCTTCTCTTGGCGCTTTTCACATTCCTTGATTTGTTTCTCTGCATTCTTCTGAGCCTGGGCCTTGAGTTTGGAGACCCTCTTGGCATTCATTATGGTCTGTTCAGTAGCAGCTTTGTCCAGGAGTCTGACACATTCATGCTGGTCCCTGCTGGCAGCTGCATCCAGCGGAGTGCGCATATCATTATCCAGAGCAAATATATTGGCACCAAACTTAATCAAGAATGAGAGACAGTGGATATGACCATTGGAAGCAGCATGATGGAGCGGAGTGTTTCCCCAGATGTCACATTTGTCTGGGTCGCCACTAAGGAGCAAAACATCAGAGTCAGGTCCATCAAATACATCTCAAACATAAGTGCCTGCCACAGTGATGCATTGAGGGCCAAGTTCAAATCTGGGATAAGCGGATGCTGTTCCAGTGAAGAAATGTGGACAGAGGGTTATGGCCTGTAATATACTTTTACCTACTTACATCAGGGCTGAATCTGGCTCTAGTTCAAGTCCCATCACCAATTCTGTATGAAACTGAGCTAGCGCTTTGGGCCTGCAGCCAAAGTCGCATTCCAACCACACAGAAGAACAAGAACAAATATCCTTTATCCTTTGAGCTTTTTGGGTCTTGGGTTCAGGGACTGTGCTGCTTCATTCACCTACCCCAAGTGGAGGGCAAGGAATGGATGAGTGCATACTGCCCCTTCTAGCAGGTTGAATTTATGACAGCCATAACAGGGGTAATTATTTTCTCCTGATACAGGCCATCAATTGATTACTCCCTCCCTTCCCCCTGCCTGCCTCCCTCACCTTGAAAGCCTGGTGGGGTGCCTCAGCTGGGCAATGCAGAGAATTTTACAATCGACTTCAAGAGAAGCAGGATCAGACTCTAGATTATAGTTCATGACATCAATGACAAAACTTCTACTGCTTTCAGCGGGACTGGGATTTCACCCACGGTATTTTAAAAGCTACTGAGATCAGCCTTTCTTTCTTTGATGTAAAATGCAGGAACAGTGGGAAACCTCTGCATTTGACTGCCTCAGGACATAGTTTGTGTGGTAATAACAGCAACTTTCACAATGGGTAATAAGTAAATTATTAAGAAAAAAGGCCTAAGTCTCCATGTCTACTATAATTAGGTAATGTTCAGGCAGAAGCCATAGTTTTTCTTCAGCTGCTGCTTAAACTGCTATTCCTAACCCTTCCCCCAAAATACTCCTGGGATTTGAAAAGCAGAGATTCATAGGGACTGCATGCTGCCCTTGGCTAAAGACTACTCTTTCTGCTGGCCTCCCAGGCTTCCTATGGACTGCCGCAACCCACAGTTCAGGGGATGCTGATCTCTCTGCCACCTGCTCTGGAAGCCAAGTCCAGAGTAGGGGAGGACTGAGACTTGGAGCAGACACTGACTCTGCAGATGCCTGAGCTGGAAAGGGGAAGAGCCCAGCCAGCTAGTGGGCTTTAAGGGGACTGCAGGGTGCCTTTGGGTAGGTGCTACCAAAGGGCAACACTCAGTGGTCCCCTTTGGTATCACATTTCAGCAGGGATGGGGCAGGGGCAGGCATTGTATTTCTGGTTATAAACTGAATAATGTGCTTCTTTGGGAGGAAGGGGAGAATGAGCGGGTTTGGGGAACAACCCCGCCAGGTGAGAGAGGGATGAGCTTCAGAGGGACGTTATGGGAAGGGGGAGGGGACTCCTGGATGCGAGGCAGGGAGTGGGAGGATTGGGGAAGGCTTAGTTTGTCACACTGACCAACGTAATACTTTGTTCTGTTTTTATGTGTCGTTTTGTTTTGGATTGAAAGTGGTCCTGAGCTTAGCTTTTTTGGAAGGGCAGTATATAAATCAAATGTATTCATACATACATAAGTAAGAAGTTTAGGTGTGTCCATGGTAATGGGGCAGCTGAATGGTCTTAGAAATCCCTTATGCTAATCACACTTGCATACCCAAGGACTTTTGTGCAGCTAATGTGCCTTGCCTGTGGTTACACAGGAGTTCTGGGGTGGAGCACAGACCTGAACCCAGTTTTCCCGGGTCCCATGTCATTCCCTTACTGGGTGTTCCTTCCTTTTGCTTTAAGGAAAAGAGGCACGTATTAGAAATAATAAGTCAATTTTTTTTCTTGAAAGCCCCATCAGCCAGGGGCATTGTTTGAAAATCTTCCAAAATGCAGCTTCTTCCAAAGACCCAAACAAACATTGCTGAGATTTAGACCAGTTTCTCTGACTCTCAAAGTTAAGGAGTCTCAGGTTAAAATGAAAGCTTTCAGGAAATCATCAGTAATAAAGGTTTGAAGCTTTTGGATGCTGTCCTGTACCAAGCTGATACCAATTTTAAATAAACTAGTGTAACTAATGAATAGAGAATACAGCTCTGTGGAAATCCTTGTGCTCTGTGCCCTATTTTGTGATTGGCACTGGTGTATATAAGACCGTGGAACCTGGGAACACGTTATCTTGCTCTATTTATTTTTCTTAACTAGTTAATTTTCCCTTTTTATCTTTTCCTAAATTATAAGCCAGATCTCCAATGTCTTCAGCAACATCACTGGAATTACATATTGTTTTGTACCAATTTAGAATCTGGCTTCTGTTTTTTGCTTTTCCTAAGGTTATAGCAATAGCTATATAGTCTAAAGGTCTCTTTTATTGGCAGTCAGGTGTTTCTATAGCCACACCTTAGATCAAGAAGCTAAGAGGGGCATCTACCTATTACACTTACCATGTACAGGGAACTTTTTTTCTATTTTTGCAGAAGGGCAAAACACAACTAAAGAAGTATTTATCTTTCCTTAGTTTTCTGCCCTCTGCTCTTTGATGGTTTCCCCAAGTGAAAATGCTCTAGTCCCCTTCTTTCCCCAGTGGAAGACTCCACTAAGAAATAGACCCCTAGGATGACAGCCTAAAGAGAAGACTTGGAGGAAACAGTGGGCAATCCAGAGTAGGGGAATGACCTTTTTATAATTTATCTATAGTGCTGGTGCATTTAATAATTAATGTGAGGAAAAACTACATCAGAGAAACCTCCTTTAGTCTATATTTAATTCCTTTGCATTTTTTTCCTGAAATTTTACCAGCTCCAGCAGAAGCACAGATTTGTTTTTCAGGCATAACTTCAGTTTCTAATGCTATCAAGAGCAGAAAAATCACATTTTTAGATTCAGCTCTTTCTGGTTTCCTTCTGAAAATTATCTGGAGGCTATTAAATACACTTTAATTAAATGTACTTTAATTTACAAAACTATAAAGTTAAGGGTGTATTCCAACTTCCGTTGAAGTAAATGGCAGCTCCTGTAGCTCTCGCTAGCAGCAGTCCTGCATCCTAGTTTCTAAAACTATACATTGCTCAGACGCCATAGAAGCCTGTAAGTCTATGCTAGTGCACCGGGGCCTGATTTGTACAGAGCAGCTTGTTTGATTATGGCCTAAACCAGTAGCACCCCATCCATCTGGCTCTGCGGACCTGATGAGTGGCACAGGACTGATTCACTCTCTCTGCCCGATCCAGCCTGCCGGTTGAATACCACTGGGCTCAACCAATAGAAAAAAAATGAAGCAGCTACACATGATAAAGATTGAAAGCCCCCACAAGAAAACAAGTAATTTAGAAAGCAAGAAACTGCCCATTTGCACCAGTATTTGCATTAAAAGGTGCTGCATGATAATTGTAATTTTGTTTCATCGGCTTTGAGAGGTTGAGGCCTGTTATACTTACCCTCTGCTGCATATGACTTCCAGAGCTTCTAGAAGCCCGTGATAAGCTGCCAAAAGGGTGGGTGTCATCCCATCTTCTTCTGAAGTATTGAGATCTTTTTTGGTCGCTTCTTTCAAAAGGTCCAGATTGCCGTCAGCAGCTGCTTTGTGATACCTGGTCGACATTTTCAGTAGATCCCACAGCAGCGTCCTGGGGCACTGTTTCACTCCGAGTTCTAGCAGGTGCATGCAGCCACACTTTCGCTATCAGGATAGTTAGTTAATAATTACAAGCCAAGATGTCAGCTTCCGGATTGAAATAAAAAGGCAAAGTTCATCCCAGTACACAACTTGCCTGGAACACCGCCTCACTAAAGCAGCTGCTATACAGGTGTCTTTTCTGTGAAGTGACTGTCCATTTGCTTTTAACTCCAGTATTTTACAGTTAAAAATTAAGGGGGATTCTTTCTCTAACCACATGTCCCTCTTCCCCTTCCTTACACAGTTGGGGTGAAGTCAAAGGGAGCTTTGCTATTGATTTCAGCATGAGCAAGATTCTACTCTGTGTTAAAACCAACCCTGGGTGGGTGAAACAGAACACATTACAAGCCACTACACTTCAGACTATGCAGTCTTTTATTCTTAGCTAATTACAACAAATTCACCTTGTCTGTGAAAATAAAACCAAATGAATGATATTTTTCACCATACAGCTCACTTCATCTCAGGATCTTAAAGGGTGTTACATATATGAAATATGCTAATAGGTATTGCTATCCCCATTTTACAGACAGGCAAATGGGAGATGCAGAGAGTTTTAATGACTTGCCTAAGGTAGCAAAGTGATTTAGTGGCAGAGCTAGAAATAAAATTCAATAGTCCTGGGCTTGGCCTCCCAGTCGGTCCCCCATCCTCATAATAAGAGGTCTTCCCCTTGGGGGTATGGTCCCCCTAATTTTAACTGGATGGCCTGTAAGAATACAGTAGGGGTATGATGGGAAAAGCCATTAAAGTATCTCACTGTGGTTCAAGAAACGTACGTTTTGAGACCCCTTCTGGACATTTGCTTAGAGCTGCAGTCCAATTGACCCAGCTGCAAATGGAACATGGTCATTCAGGCTGGGGAGCCAAAAATGGCCAAATGTGATGGCAACCACATTGTGCCCTGTGTGGTATTGGCTACAGAAGCGGGAGTGCTAGAATCACACTAGCTTTATGGGCCATTAGGCTTGAGTGCACCTTTGGCTTGACTTGTATGAATAAAGATCACTGTGCGAGGAAAAGCCTGCGGGATGGGGCCCAAATTCTAACCTGGAGATACAGAAGAATTCTAGACTGAAGTCAATGTAAAAGGTCAGTTTTGAAGCAGTAGCTAAGCAGAAATCGATGTGGGAAGACTGATTGTTTAATAAAAAGCCCCAAATTGCCCTTCTATTGTCTTGGTTACAATCAATATACCTGTCATTTAGCATTATTTTTTCCCCGGTGGTGTTTTATACATTTCACTGCTTTAACCAGTACTTTACACAACATGCAGGCAAGAATTAGCACTAACAGGATTTGACGTTTGGAGCCTTTTATTCTTTGGTATGCTCTCAGCTAGAGTGGAAGTAGCAATTACAAAACAGTATTTACTTGAATCAGTATAACTGCTGCATGCAGTGAAGTCTCATTTGTTTTCCACAATCCCTTCCATATTACATCTGTGATGCCCCTACAAATAGGTTTCCTACCTCAAATATCTTTTCAGATGGGGCTGAAATCTTCAGGAGCCAAGGTTTGCATGTGTTGACAGAGAGAGAGGACCAGACTCATGCCGTAATAAACACTCTTAAACTGAACAAGTATTGAAGACAAAATTATGTTGTTATGCCCTGTATAGCAGTCCACCCACCTATTGCAATAATGTATGATCAGGGTGGCTACTACCCACCTTGGTTGTTCATGTGTACCATGTGTTATAACAGAACATGGTATCCAGACACACCCATGCCCCTTTCTTCATCCTCCTGGGTGAATATCAATTACCAGAAATTGTTTTTTTTCCAAAAACTTAAAATAAATTGACTTGCCTTTCCAGTGACTGTATTCACTGTTCTCCTTGCTATTGGATCAAAGTTGGAAATGCTAGAAAAAACACAGCTGTATGGAAGCGTATGCTATATATGATACTGCATTAAGCTATAATTTATTGGATTCAAGATTCCTTGAGCTCTGGCATTTTTGTTACTGTATTCAATACTGTCATGGATATCTAATTTAATAGATACTGCTAGTAGATATTGGATAGCTGTAAGCTGTTAGTGATTTTATGAGCTCATAAGTATAGCATGAGATGAGTCATTACTGTCTTCTGTGCAACAGCATTTCAAATTGTTAGCTACATCCCTGGCCGGTTTTAAAACTGGGAAATAGCAAAAGAGAATTTTCTACCTTTCTCTCCAAAATCATTTTCTCCTATAAAAACAAATTTACTAGCCTCTGCAGTAAGAAACAGTATTCTCTAAGTAATCTTTATTGCTTAAAATGAAAGGATCCACTTTTAAAAGAATGTTTTTTTCTTCTGATGTTCAAAAGAAATTGTTTTTGTTGCACATTTTAATTGAATGCAAAGCAAAACCTGCTTCAGGAAGAAAGAAAGTACAGGACGTCACAAGGCTTATTGTGATTGTCGCAAAAACAGGCAGCACAGAGAGATCAAACCACATTTCCATCTATTTCTAAAGCCCTGGTGTTTGTTAGTTTTTGTCCCCATCTTAAAACCAGAGCTTAAAACATAATAAATGATTCAACATTGAATGAGCTAAATTTGTCAGCCTGAATGGAGATTTTCTTTTCACAGTCGAGTTCAAAATTGCAAAGTCTCCTGAGCAATTAGAATGGAGCTTTTCTTTTTGTGTTGAAAAAAAGTTCAGAACCATTCCACTTCAAATTGAAATGTCTCATCAGGCTCAGGAGAAACTCCACTGATGTTGGATGTCTTGTTCTAAACTAATGAATTATTTAACTAACGGTCTTGATTTGTTAACGGATTTCTCAACATCTCTGCTTATTGTTTTCCTAGCTCTTACAGATATAATATGGCAGATACACAACATGGTCGGATTCTAAGACCATGGAATTGTTAGTTAGATATTTTGTTGCAGGCAATTCAGAACCCTGATTTGCATCATGCCAATTAGAAAGGCAGAGGTGTTATTGTACCATCTATTTTGCATGAGGTATAGCACACTAGTTCCTGACTACACTTTTGTAAATGGCAAGTTCAGGATGGGGAATGTCATATGAAAGGAGGTAAGTAAGCCCCCTCAGCTTGTATAATGAGATCTGTTAATACTAAGAGGTTAAAAGATTAATGAATCCAGTTGCATTTAGTAATTACAGCTACATCCATCAATGACAATGTAACAATACGTGGTCCTACTTGCATTGCACAGGCAAAACTCTTGCTGCAGTCCTTCAAGTCCCTTGTACTATATGAAATCTTGACCATCCCTGACTCAGCCTCATTAGGAGTTAGAGAGGTTAGAGCATGAATCCACATCCAAGATGTTGGCTGAGACTGTCCAGCAATAACTTCTACTCAGGTAGAATCTAAGGAAATCCTTAGTGGTATTGCCCAAAGCCTGACATATCTGTGTTCCTCATAGCATAGCACATGGAATATGTAACAGCACATGTAGAGGTTTTTGTGGTAGCAGAAGCAGTGATTCACTTACGTTTGTCCTCCTCCCCACACACAATATTTGGGTTTTTTTAGCACATTGGTTCTCACCTTTTTAGACTCAAGGAACCCCTCTGCAAATGCCAGCTCTTTGCTTTCACTCCTTTTTAACTGCAGTAAAAAAATAGAGCGTTTTTTCTTTTGCACAAAACTCAGACTACAACAGGTCAGATTATTTTTGACACTATGAGTTCCTATTTGAAATCGATGGGTTTAGCTCATGCTTGTTAAGTGAAATGGGATTCAGGACTAGTGTATAAAGAAAGGATTGGAAGGACAACTCATTCAACGGATGACAGAAAAGCATTATTTACTACAGGTATTGACTGTTAAATGAGCCTAAAGCAAAGCAAAATCCAGTACATTTAGCTGTAAAAGTGATAGTTTCTCACTAATTACAGGCAAAGAGGTGGTCTCAACCTTGCCAGCTTCTCAAGGTGTGGATCCATTCACCAGGCGATCAGCGGGGCACAGCAGCAGCTCTTGTCAGAATGATTTCTCCTGTTAGCTGCTTCATTCCTCTTTCACATCCTCTAGCTCAGCATCTTCAAAAGCATTCCTGTAGTTGTGTAAATCAAGAGAGAATCCCAAGCAGTAATGAACAGGAAAATCCTGTTAATCAAACTGTTCATTATTGGTTATCAGAAAGTCCCAATTTTGATTGAATTACCTTCCTCGCTAATAGGAGGTTATCCATTTCTATTAAGTTGGAACGTATCAAAAATTGATTAACAACCAAGAAAAACACAAAGCTTCGGAGGAGTTGCCCTTCGAAGATCAAGGGAACCACTGAGGCAAAACCAGAGTAAATCAGGAGGAGGCACCTATCAAAGTCCATATGGAGAATGTCTCTAATAAATCAAGGATAGACAGTTCATACAGTTACATACCAGACAAATAGGAGCCTCTTAAAATCATCATAAATACAGTAAGATAAGCTGGAAGTGGTGCCTCATTATTTCTTTTCAGAAGGTCCAGCCACAAACTTACATCCTCTTGCACTATGCAATTCTCATAAAAAGTTAAGTAGGATTTCAACCTTGTTGCCAATCAGCTTTGGTTAATTGTTCTTGTCTGAAGACTTGATTCTTCAGGTTTCTTTAGGTATAAACATTTTTTGCAACCATCAGTTTAGGCCGGGGGGATCTGGGGGGGGGGAAGGGGGCAAAATGGTGGATCTGGCCAGCAGCCGGACTCCATTTTTCAGCACTCCCCGCCCATGTCACTGTGGCTGGTTTCCACGGAGACCCCAGGAGTGGCAGAGCTGTGACAGTGTGGGGCCAGGGTTTCTATGGAGACCAGCCCCAGCAGCGCTGGCCAGGCATGCAGCTGGGCGGGAAGCTGCTCCAGGGTCGGTGCTGGGATCTTGCAGTGGTGACAGTGTGGTCCAGAGCCAGGGCAGAGCTGCGATCCACTGACTGCACACCCCTGCCTGGGGCACGTTGGCAGCAGATTGCAGCTCTGCCCCAGCTCTGGACCACGCTGTCACTATTGCAAGATCCCAGCCCTGGAGCAGCTCCCCGCCCCGCCGCATGCCCAGCCAGCACTGCTGGGGTTGGTCTCCATGGAAACCCTGGCCTCACCTTGTCTCAGCTCTGCTGCTCCTGGAGTCTCCATGGAAACCAGCTGCAGTGACATGGGCAGAGACTGCTGGGAAATGGAGTCTGCTGCAGGCTTGGTTCGGCCTGTGGGCTGGACTTTGTCCACCCCTGGTTTAGGCTGTGCTGACCAAATGAAGGGAAAGAGAAATACTACTGCATTGGGTGGAATCTCCATCCCTGGAAATTTTCAAGAGCAGGTTGGATAGACACATGGCTGGGATGGCATAGTCAGGCATGATCCTATCTTGAGCAGGGGGCTGGACTAGATGACCTTGTGAGGTCCCTTCCAGTTCTACTTTCCTATGATCCTAACATAGGTCAATGGTCCAGGGTTTGTTCTATTCATTTGCTTTGCAAATTGTCCTTTCAGAAAACAAATTAACTGTTTAAAAATAGTTTTATGGGTCTAAAGTTGCCATAAGGAAAATGATGGAGAGACCTGGAGTCAAATCTGGCACATCTTCTGTAACATACTGGCCTCAAGATCTCAAAAAGCACCTCTGACTACAGTTGGGCCAAATGGTAGCCTAAAGAAAAAATCCAGTAAAATCCCTATTGACTTGACTACAGCTAGGATTAGGCTGCTTTTAATTTGCTCTAGTTCAGGATTTTAGACAGAGCCCATTGCCATAGCAGAATGGCCCATTGCCACTATATACATGTATCCTGAACCAGCTTGGCACATCCCTGCGAGAGCTTTCCCTCAAACTAAACTCCCTTCCTGTCGGTCACAGCTCCTCCTGATTATCAATATGGCTAAAAAAAAATCTTAATCAACCCCTCTGTCTCCACTGACAGGCCATCATTTTGCTTCACAACATTTTTAAGAAGGTAGTGGAGTAACAACCCACCTAATGCTTAACCAGATAGTAGGATCTCTGGATCCTTTCTTTGGCTGTGGCAATGATTAATACCCCTGGGCTGACTAATATCCCTTCATCTTGTACTGGAAGGAGAAAAATGTGGGTTGAAATCTGCTGAGACAGAGAATGGCCCTGAAGCTTGGTTTCCCTTCATCCCCTGTGAATCCTCTAACAGCTAGACTATTGATTAATAGGGTTGAATTCCATCTTTCTACTTTTCTGCAGGGCCTGACTTGGTAAGTGTATTTTAAGCATGCCTGCTACTACCAAGTCCCAGAGATGGCATGGCAGGGAACTACTAGATGGTGGACCTGGTGGGGTTTTGACATAAATCAAGCTTCAATGCCTGGTACTTGTTTTGGCAGTTCTGCACATGGCCAGCAGCATATATTTAAGTGCTTAGGGAACTTTACTGGCAAAACAAAGACACTGAGGAACTTTAGGTGCTTTAGGGTGAGGCAGGAGATGAATAAAGATTTTGAGGAGCAAAATTTTGGAGTTAAATAGGGTACTTATCTGGCAATTTAAGTGCTTAGATCCTTTGGATATTTAGCCCTTGACATCTTTGAGTTTTGTGTCTTCGGTCTCCAAACCAAAGGGTTTAATAGCATGTTTCTATGTATTGTTGCGATACAATTAATAAAAAATCCTAACATTCATTTTCTTCCCAAAAAGTTGAGGATATTCACTTACAGGTTCAAACTGGACAGACTTTTCCTCCTGAATAGAAATATTTTGTGTAGATTAACTAAACAGGAGCTGCTGGAAATAGTTCCCAGTAAAGAAACACTGTGCAAAGCCCAAAGCCAAGCTCATTTTAAGTAGTTAGAAGAACAAAGCAAGGCAGAGACTGAAAGGGTGAAAATGCTAGTCAAAACGTTCAAGGGTGAAAGTGCTAGGATATCCAGAAAATGTAATACAAAGTTCCCTTGTAGTTCTAATTCATCAGTGATTTTGCACCATCTGCCTGCAAGAGAACACACACAGTAGGACATTAGTGCGCAAGAGAAATCAGATTACAAGCTACTCATAAAAAGGAGGGAAATGGCAAACTGTGCCATGTCACCTTGCAAGAAAGGCTGTTTTCTCCTCTAACTCCTGACTGATTGGAGCCTAGAGCAGGAACAGGTGCAAGCCATCAGCCTCAGGTGCTTTAATCACTTGTCAGCAAATGAGAGGGAAGCAAACCAGGTGATTTCCAGGAGCCTCACCTGTGCTGGGGCTTAATCACCTACTATATAACCCCCAGCAAGGTGATGAGAGTAAGTTGGGTTGGTGTGATTTTAAATCAGTCAGGATGCTGCCTTTAGTGCAGTGGAGGTGGTGTTGTTCCTGCAGCATGTGGTAAGTGGCAGTGTTTTTTTAGGGGGGGGGGGGAATGGAAGTTTTTGTATAGGGGTCTCTGAGTTTTGTTGTTGTGCTGTTTGTTTTATAGGTTGCTACTTTTGTTTGATTGTCTTGTGGTGCCTCTAACACTAGGTGCTCATCATCCTGGGGTTCTAGACTTCCCAGGTAATGTTCCTATTTTCTAAACTGGGGGTGGCTCTTCTAAAAGCTGGTGAGAAGACCTAGGGCATGGCTAGAAATGCTGAAGCACCCCCTATACCAGAGGAAGGGTATGGAGCTGTAAAACATAGCTTAATATGGCTTGGCTGTTGTGGCTTTTAAGAGTTCAAATAAGACTGACCTAAGCTTTTCTCTCTGTAGGGACTGTGTCTTGCCACCCTGACAAGATGCTGACTCAGTTTCCTAGAGAGTTCAGGAACAATTCCTGGCAAGTTCATGTAGTTGGTGAGTGTTGTTGCAAGCTTGCTGGGATTTCTAAGGAAATGGCTAGGGAACAAGCTGTACACCTGACTGGCTTCTCCTTGCCTTCTAGATGCAAGTGGCAAAGAAATTGTAGACTGTGACTATGTGATGGATAATAAGAAGCTAGTATTGATTACCCCATATGTGAACTGCACTCAACTGGAGGTAAAATAGTCCTTCTAACTTGGAAATGAATACCTTGACATGGCCTCCTGAAGATCTTAGTGCTGAGCATACTTTTTTGCTTAGATGCATTCCTGCTCCTAATAGTACAAGACTCCAACTGCAAATGCCATGTAACTTCTCTTATGCTAATGACTTGTATCCTAGCAACTGAATGGGGCAAAACAGTGACCTAAAATTTAAAGCAAGATAGTACTGTTCCTAGCTCTTCCAGTTTATGGTGTATTGTGTGCTCCCCTATCAAGCTAACAAGGAAACCTGTAACTAAAGCAAAAGTAACTACCAATAGGAAACTGCTAGGATTGTCCAGCAGTTCCCTTAAATCCATTTCTGCCCCTCTTCCCCCCCTATGCACAGGAAGCAAGTGCAGTAATAGTTTAAACTATTCTTGCATCTGCTACAGACCACTACTAGGTTCAGTAATAAGTAATGTGTATGTTCACTGTGGGAGCACACTAATTGTTGAATTCTTATGACTTGATTCATTGCCTGTAGCATGAGCAGCATAAACTGAAGCTGATGATCAACTGGACTGATGCTGAGGAGGACAATGTGACCTACAGCATTGGCTGCAATGTTATTCAAGCTGATGATATCCCTCCTTTTTTTACTGGAGCTACAAATTGTACTAAAGACTTCATGGCAGTAAGTACAGCAGTCTCCTTCCTCTTTCTTGGCTGGTAAACGGTATATGCAATACTTCAGATCCATCTAGTGTGTGCTATTGGTGGCTTTTATTAAATGGCTTTCCTCTTAGGAACACAGCAAGAAATCTAGCTAGGAGACTAGGTAATGGATTCCTTGCTTCTGCTTTCTGGGGAAGCTACAAACTGGAGTCTGAATGGCATCCTTAGCTTGTGTAGCCCAATGCAATAGCTATCCTGAGTGCTGGCTATGGCTTGACATGAGGAACTTCTGGACACCTGGGTGCTCCAATAGCACTACAAGGGGAAAATGGCACTCTAAGCCTGCCTAGCTATTAGCATGACAGACTTCATTAGTTAAGCTGGTGCTCATTATTGCTGTAACCTAGTAGAGGTACCTATTACCTCTGCCTTATTACTAGCGGTACCTAGTAGCCTCCAAATTGCAGAATACAAAGCAAGTTCTTGTAGCAGGGGTGGACAGTTATTTTAGGCAGAGGGCTGCTTACTGAAAGTTGGTTTGTATGGGGGGGGGGGAGGTGGGGGTGGTTGTTGTTGTATATTTTTTAGGGGCCCCACAGGCCGGATAGAATGCCTAATGGGCTGCATCCAGCCCCCAGGCTGCATTTTGCCCACCCCTGTCTTGTACCATACTTCTATAGCTTAAACCAGATGTGTGTTCAGCTGTTGCTCTTCTATTTCAGGTTACATTTCCAAGGCTCATTCCCAGCTTCAGTGATGAATACATGGTAGGCAACTTCAGTCTATCAATGTGGAGGTTGACTATTTAAACTGTATAAGCCCTCCAGATTTCTTTTTAAGGGGCATCTATGGATTAGTTTGCCATTGCTTAAGGAACTAAAATGAGTCTACATCCTTAGCCCTAGATGGCTAGCAAGTCCTTAAGCTACCACCTGACAACCCTAGCACAATTGAGTACTCCCAGTATTCTTATTTTATTTTTTTTATTGATTGGCCCCTCTCTCCCTTAAACCAACCTCTTATTTCTAATTGGGACTGTCAAACTCGCAGACTGCAGAATCTCCGGTGGCCTGGATCCTATCCATAGATGAGGGAACAAGGACGCATAGGCTAAGCCTGGGGCAAGCCATGCAGCAAGGGTATACCTTCCTCACTGATGGTCATGACCTAATCTTCCAGGTGTCATTTGGTGCAACAGGCGTTCTCTCCTACAAGGTAGGTGCACAGAAAGAACATCATTCAGGGGAAGAATGAATCTAGAAACCAATATGCCCCATACATCTAATGGTGGGGTTGAGAGAGATCTAGACCAAGCAGAGGCCCAAATAATGACTGTCCTAGTGCCATGATCTTGTAATAGGAGCTAGCTGCAAAAGGCAGTTCATCTGTAGTCTGTGTAAATGGGAAAGACCTATTAATCCAATAGCTAGGGATAGTCCCAAGGCTAAGGGGCTTTACCTGAATGTGCTTGGAGAAATCTAACTTGCTCTAAGTGGTGTAAGCATCAACTGAAACTACTTTGGTCTACTGGAGGATTTGTCCAAATAGCAATAAGAGCAGACTGGCAGCATATTAATCATCTAGTGACTGCTTCTTCCCAAGAGCAACAAAAATGATTAGTTTCTAAACTACTTGGTCACTTCCACCTTTCCCAAAAAAGGACCATATGGGTCACAGCAGGTTGTGATTGTGTTTTTTAATAGAATTGACTACATGTGCACAAGCTTGTGCTAGATGCTCGGGCTGTTTAACTTTTAGCAGTCTGCTAATAGTGATTAATCTGTCCTGTGCAGCAAGATGACCAGGTAGTCTACACTGTGGCTGTCAAGCTTGCATATGGTCCTCCCCAACGGCGACTGACTGTGGAATCGAGAATGATCTGTGCCCCAGGTAAAACCAGGTTACAAAATGGAGGAAACTGGACCTGACCTCTGAAATGGGAACTTGCTTTCAAGGATCATAAGAACTTGGGTATGTAACCCTTTTTTTTTTTATAGGTCCTGTCACTTGTAACTCAACACACATGACAATTGCCATCCCAGCTTTCCCAGGGACACTCGCTGCTGTCGGTGTAGAAGATCAAAATGTTCCGATGGACCAACTTCAAACAAATAGAATTGCTCTAGACACCAAAAGGGGAATAAAGCTACACATCAACAAAAGAATCCTGAAGTCTAAAGTAAGTTCAATACCAACCAGGAAGCACCTGACTCAACAAGCACCAGACAATTCTGGCCTTGCCAATATTCTAAAATGCAAAGCCTGAAGAGTTTGAGATGGGCCTGGAACTTAATCCAGTTGGACCTCTGGCTAGTGTTTTTTGCCAGTGGTGGCAGTGGAGAAACTCCCTTCATATAAACATCCAGGGCACTCTAACTGTAGTCTTAGTACAGGCCAATATCTTAAATGTATTGGCCTCCCACTGAAGTACTGTAATATCCTTCATTCTAGCCTTCCATGCTGAGGCATCTGAAAGACTGGGCCTCCTACAGAAGTCATGATTTATGGCTAGCATTACATTGCCTGTCCCCTGTTACCACTGACTAATTCAGGCAGGCTTTGTTTGGAGTTCTGCTACTTCACAGCCATCTTAGTAGCAGATAAGCTCTGTTCAGGCTACTGCTTCTGCTCTTGAAAATGCTAGCTTTAATGGCTGGGATGAGTAGTAGTTGATGTAGTATGCCTGGGTTTGAGATTCTCTGCTGAACTGCAAGATGGAGGACCATGTTCATGTGTGCCCTGATTCTGCAGGGGTTAAGTTAACTGAAGTGTTTCAGGATGAGTCTCTCTAAGAAGATGTAATAATGTGGACTAAAACTGCAGTGGATGGAGTTGCCAGGGAACAAATGGCTCCTAGTTCTGGGAGGTATGCAGGGTTTGGGTAGCTTGATTTGGTACTTGATCCTGATGTAAGATGCTACCATTATTTGTGAGGTGACGCACTGCAGGCATGCTTAAGATGTACCTCTGTGCCATCCCTTGAAGGGATATCGAAGTTATTGTGCTAGCAAATGTCTGCTCTTCCAGCCATATGGTGAGAACTGCTTGGGACTTCAGTTCTACATGTCTTCTATGAAACTAACTTTCAACTTCCATGGAGAGATGGTATCAATGGTGACATATCCAGCATGTCCCTGTGACCAACCTGCCCCAGTAGGTAAGATCACTGACTTGTGTCTAGTACTCTTCCATCTGCAAATGAAGGACTGCTTGCCAAAAACTCCAGGCTTCCAATATTTAAAATCTATGGGGATTTTATAGAGTTGACTCCCACTCGCTTACCTTACTAGAAGTAGATAAGAGTAAATGAATCCTATTTTCATTAGGAGTCTTAATAGCTGAATGCTCATTAGAGCCCTTGCACACAGAACAGACTTGGTACAAAGATTCACGGTTGCTCTTTTTAATTGCACTGTTCTGGTGTCCAGATGGTGGCATGTCACATCTAGCACTGGCAGCTCTGTGCTTTGCCTACCTTTTGGGTGCAGAGAATGAATGTCACTAGTTGTCCTCATGGGTTGACTAACTCATCTCTTTGTAGAGATGGGGACAACAGATTAGTCCTGAGCATCCCAGAACCTAGGCAGCTGCTTGCAAACTCTCTAAGAACCAGCTCACTACTGTGACTAGTTATTTCTCTTCCCTTCTTACAAGGGTTGCCCTCTTTCAAATTCTTGGCTGGAACTAATGTATTGCCCCAGTTTATACCAAGCATGAGGCTTCATCATAATGAATTGATGAGGAATCAACATGGTTTCATGGGAACTTCTGTTTCAGCTGCCATCTGTACCCAGGATGGACACATGAACTTTGAGGTTCTTGCAGACCGAACAAACCCCCCTCTAGACTTGGACACACTCAGGCTAAGAGATCCTACATGTAAACCAGTCTTCAAGTCTCCATCTAATAATATGGTGCGGTTTCATGTACCCTTGAACAAGTGTGGGACACGGCAGATGGTAAGTGTCCATTAGGATGGTTAACCTTCTGTATTCTGATAGTAAGATGGTTGCTAATTCTGATCTCTTCCCTCAGTTTGAAGGTGGGAGAATAATTTATGAGAATGAAGTGAGTTCACTACGGGCAGATCTAGCCCTGCATATAATTTCTAGAGACAGCGAATTCAGGTATGTCTAGACTTCTTTCCCATGGAAACCCAGTCACGAGCCAAGCTTGCTACTGGCACTGCAGTGCTCCAGTTGCTTACTCCTTGCTCAGATGTCAAGCTTTTTCCCTTGGGGGTTCTTTTTCCTCTTGCAGGCTAACTGTAGTATGTTCCTACAGTAATGACGATGCCTCTCTAAGTTTGAGGCTGAACAGTCTCCCTCCTCCAGTTTCCTCAATAAATCAAGGTCCCCTCTCCTTGCTGCTGTTGACCTACCCAGGTGAGGATTATATTTTTTGGCTGCTGATCTTGTGGCTGGGGTGACAATATCTTCATCTATGAAGAATATGGCTGCTTGAACTTGAGCTCTCTGGCCTATCTTGTGCTGGCTTCAGGTACACATGCCTCATGTGGCTTGCATAGCACTACTCTGAAATGTCACAGCCTTGAAAAGGCTAATCTGAAACTAGATCATGTAAGGGGTTTACAATTGTGAAATGGTCCATCTCCTTGGGTGGTAAACTACCAACCTGTGCAAGGAAGTCAAACCTGCTTTAAAAGTCTAGCAAGACTGGCATGTCCTAGCTCTGGACTGAAGCAATTTGTAGAAACATATTGGCCCTATTTGGGGCTATTACACTTAACAGTGTGTGGTTCTTCCAGACAACTCCTACATGCAGCCCTACAGTGACAACCAGTACCCCATAGTAAAGTATCTGCGGCAACCTATCTTCCTTGAACTACAAGTCCTAAACCGCAATGATCCCAATCTCCATGTGGTACTGGATGACTGCTGGGCAACAGCATCTGAAGATCCAAGCTCTCTACCCCGATGGAATATTGTTGTGGATGGGTAAGTGTGTGTGGTTTTGTGTTTTGGTGTTGTTAATTTAAAAAAAACAACAACTCTGGACTAGATTTGGCAGTAAAGGGTTGCTAGGGGATTCATCTAGTCACCTTGAAATGCTGATCCTGTTGGTCTGTGGTGCTGAGTGACTTCCCATTCCCATACTAAAACTTTTAAATTTAACTCCAGAGTTCAGGTATGGTATCTCTCGCCTAGGAGGTATGGCTCTTAAATGAAGCTGCCAAGTGACGGGATCAGTTTGCACAGTGAAGTGGTGGCAGGGACTGTAAGTCGCCCTCATTAATGACCCAAAAGACAAACATGTTATCTTAACAGGCTTGCTCCCAGCAAGCCTACTAATGTCCAATCTTGCCTTACTTGGGTATGGGCTTCCAAATCCATACAGCTTTATTTCTTCCTAACCTGTTCAGGTGTGACTATGAATTGGACAACTACAGGACTGTGTTCCATCCAGTGGGTCTTGCAGTCAGCTATCCTAATTATCGCCAAAGATTTGAAGTGAAGACTTTTACCTTTGTGTCAGGAGACACAGCTCTCATCAGCCTAGTAAGTAGTGTTCCTATTGCACGATCTAAAAGCTGGCACCATCTGTGATCTAAGTGGCCTTGTGTCTTCTCTTTAGGTATACTTCCACTGTAGTGCTCTGCTCTGTAATAGACTTCAACCAGACTTCCCTCTTTGTACCAGAAGATGTCCCCTGTCTAGAAGCAAACGAGGTAATATCTAATTGCTGTGACATCATTTGCCAGCCAATATAATCTAACAAGCTAGCCAAATGGATGCATATAGAAATCCCCCTGTACAAGAGTTGTGTGTGTATGTCTTTCCAGATGCTGGCTTGCAAGGGGAAAACTCTGCTGTAGTGAGCTTACCTGGTCCTGTTCTTTTGATGCCAAGAGAATGGTCTGCAACCCAAGGTACTGGCCATCCTTGTTTTCTAAGTAGCTGAGGCTTGTTAGAGCCCCCCTGTTGGGGGCAGGGGGTGTGCTTACTAATGGATCTATATTGTCTCCCCCACAGAGAAAACGAGGCTAAGCAAAGGAACCTGGACCACGATTACAGTGATGGCTGCAGTGATCCTTTGTGCAATGGCTATATTGCTGGTGATGCTCTTTAAATCTCTAAAAAAAAGAGCTGTACTGGTAAATGCTGTATGTTAATTTTTTTCTTTCTTTTTATAACAAAATAAACTTAGTTTAGAGATGCCCTTTTCTGTGGTAAACTTACTTTTTTTTTTTTTTTTTTTTTTTAATTCTTAAGACACACAAAGGAAAGCTTAAATTTCTTTTTCTCTGTTCCTTCCACTTCTTGGAGGGAGTGGGTGCTATAAAACAAGTCCTGTACAAGGACAACTCTGCTTCCTGCAATCATTTGGGTTACGCTACTCCCTGGAACCTCTATTGTGTGGGGTTTTGTGTTTTGGGTTTTTTTTTTTTTTTGGGGGGGGGTATAAGAGGTGTGAGCAAGTAGATCCATAGATGCTAGGGTCAGGAGGGACCTCAATAGATCATTGAGTCTGACCCCCTGCCTAGGCAGGGAAGAGTGCTGGGTCTAGGTGACCCAAGCTAGATGCATATCCAACTTCCTCTTGAAGACCCCCAGGGTAGGGGAGAGCACCACCGCCCTTGGGAGCCCATTCCAGACCTTGGCCACTCGAACTGTGAAAGAAGTTCTTCCTAATGCCCAGTCTAAACCTGCTCTCTGCTAGCTTGTGGCCACTATTTCTTGTAACCCCTGGGGGTGCCTTGGTGAATAAAACTTCACCAATTCCCTTCTGTGCCCCTGTGATGAACTTTTATAGGCAGCCACAAGGTCGCCTCTTAACCTTCTCTTGCAGAGGCTGAAGAAGTCCAGGTGCCCTAATCTCTCCTCGTAGGGCTTGGCCTGCAAGCCCTTAACCATATGAGTGGCCCTTCTCTGGACCCTCTCCAGGTTATCCACATCCCTCTTGAAGTGTGGCGCCCAAAACTGCACGCAGTACTCCAACTGCGGTCTGACCAGCGCCCGATAGAGGGGAAGTATCACCTCTTTGGATCTGTTCGTCATGCATCTGCTGATGCATGATAAAGTGCCATTGGCTTTCCTGATGGCTTCGTCACACTGCCGACTCATGTTCATCTTGGAGTCCACTAGGACTCCAAGACCCCTTTCTGCTTCTGTGCCACCCAGCAGGTCATTCCCTAGGCTGTAGGTGTGCTGGACATTTTTCCTCCCTAGGTGCAGCACTTTGCATTTCTCCTTGTTGAACTGCATTCTGTAGTGTATTTTGTCCTTTTCTGCCCATATGTCCAACCTGTCCAGGTCTGCTTGCAGCTGTTCCCTGCCCTCCAGCATGTCCACTTCTCCCCCACAGTTTTTGTGCCATCCGCAAACTTGGACAGAGTACACTTCACTCCCTCGTCCAAGTTGCTGATGAAGACATTGAAGAATATATCGGTCCAAGGACCGAGCCCTGCAGGGGCCCCACTGCCCACACCCTTCCAGGTTGACTACTGACCCATCCACTACAACTCTCTGGACCCTCTCACTACGACCCTCTAGCCAATTCACCACCCACCGGCTGTGTAGTCCTCCACGTTGCAGCCTCTTAACTTGTTCACCAGTATGGGGTGGGATACCGTATCGAAGGCGTTCTTGAAGTCTAAGTATACAACATCCATCCCTCCTCCTCCTGTGTCCAGGCATTTTGTAACCTGGTCATGGAAAGAGACTAGATTAGTCAGGCATGATCTACCTGCTATGAACCTGTGCTGGTTTTCCCCTTGGCATACTTTGTCCTGCCGGGCTCTTGCAAATGTGAGCCTTGATAATTTTTTCAAAGATTTTGCCTAGGATGGAGGTGAGACTTGCCATCAGCCACATAGTACACATGCTGGCTGATGGTGAGGGTCCTGCTATAGTACTCAAACAAGCCTGCAGTGAGGGTTACCACAACCTTGTAGTGACTGCTTTAGCAGGCCACAAGTCTGGCAGACAGTGGTGTGGTCCTACCTACTGCTTTAGGACACAGTGTAATGAGCAGGGCTGGAGCCCTGGGCAAACTCTGCAGGGGAATTGGGGAGGGGAAGCAGTGGAGGCCCTAGGGTTCTGAGAGCAGGGGCTACTTGACCTCAGGCCAATGGAGCCATGTAACCTGGCCTATGAGGCTACTAACATCTGAGCAATCAATGTTAAATGCTGCTTTTCCTAATGCCAGACTTCCAGGCAGCCTTATGGGCCAGAAACTTGGTGAAAAGGGCTGTGTTTAAGGTGCTCGGGTTTGGTTGCCATGCACTACTTTTTTCTTTTTAAACCAGCTTGGGGTAACTCTTCTGGCAGGCATGCTACAAATTGAGACCCACCCACTCAAAGTACCACTCCAATTCCTTTCCCTATCTCCAGCTCCACTTTCTGCTTCATGCTTTTTATCTGCTATGATGCTGCCTGCCCTCCCCTGATCTTAGGTATGCTCCACAGATGCTGGCTATGCCACTTGTGGTACCCATGCTGCAGGCTGGGTACCCCTGTTCTATATGAAGCCACTTACAGAAGGAAGTATGGAAGCTCAAGGGTAATGGTTGTGATGGTGGAAAATAATACTACTACTGCTTCCTTAGTGTTGCTGGTATACCAAGGATCTGGCCAGAGTGTCTTCAGAAGACCCCATCCTTAAGGGTGGGGGGAGGGGGAAAAAGGGTTCTGGAGCCTTTTGGCTTCACATTGGCCTACTGGTCATTATAAGAGTTCAGGTAAAGAAAGCAATTAAAGCTTATTCAAAATTAAAACTCCTATTTTGTACACCTTCTTTTTAAAATTCCTGTAAGGAGGACTTTTGTAAGTAGTTCTCTACTGTGCTCATTGTAAAATTTCTGTAACTAAAGTTACATTACTCCTGCTTTTCTAGAACCAATGAAAATTGGAGTTGGGAGAAGTAAAAATCTTCCTTTTTTTCTTTTGGTGGAGGGAATGGATGTATGCATAACAAACTTCCACTTGTTGCATGTCTCACTAATAACATTACTTGCAGGCTTTACTTTCTAATATACAGTATGGTCCTCCTTGCAGAACTATAGAATATATGCCCACACTTATGTACTAGGACTAATCAAATAATAGGAGTATGCAAAATGGACCCTATTTAATTCAGATTTGGCCCAAGTCGGGGAGGGGGAGTGTTTTTAGGATCATTGTTCTGGAAGATTCAATGCTGATAAGCAGAATCAGCATTTTTGTGTATGGTGTGTTTTTTACATACTTCCAAGGTACCAGTGTGGCTTCTGAATGCTGTGATGCTGGAGCACATCGAGCATCCCACAAGGGCGGGGGGCCCTCCCCATGCTTGGTAGTGGATCAGAAGTACTGCCAGTCTACTTTTTGGGTCCTTTGGGGGGGAGGGGCCTGCACCCCTTCTGCTTTGCAATTTGGCTGTGGGGGGGACCTGGGTGCCCCACCAGACTCGAAGGCACCAATTGCCAGGAAAAGGAGTATGGGGAAGGTCCCCACCTCCTCCTCACCACACTCCCCAGCCCCCCACACTCCTGTGGGGAAACTTGGTGTGCCCCTGCACTGCAGCACTTAAGAGCCACCTGCTACTTAGAAGTATGTAGGAAAAAACCATTTAAAGCTGTATCTGTCAGAATCACCAAATTTCTCCAAATTGATTTGAGGGTTCCTGATTTCAATTTGGAGAGCCAGCCACTGAATTGGGCTGAATCTCTGCCAAATTGAATTGGGGACCAAAGATTCACACAGCCCTGTAAGTAGTAGCATCATGGGTAGTGCCAGTCTGGTACCAAGTATCTGAAGGGATGAAATCCATAATGAAAACTGGTTCTGAAATGGTTTATGTAATACATAATGATACTCTATAGTCTAGAGCTGATCTCAAACAACTTTGTGCCAAGAACTGTCAGCAAGAATTGTCCAGGTCTGCATTCCAACTTTCTCAGTTTGAGAGTTGTGTGCAAGGCAGGAAGTCAATTAAAAACGCAAGTGGAGTCTTGAGTCACTTCTAGTATTCAGTCAAGTGAGAAATGAGGGTTTTAGGTTCTCATGAAAGAGGATCAGAACTTGAAAGTCTGAAACTGTAATAAGGTCTGTTCCAAATGGAGCGGCTAGACTTCAGCAAAACACTTTTTGGCTATTTCTTGTCATTCTACATATTTTGGGGGTGGGGAATAACCTTGCTCAAACTATCATAAAAGGTAATGTGTTCAAAGACCAAGCCCTGAAGCAAAATTCACGGGAAGAATAAAATATGTCCTTGGTAAGGAATACTCTTAATGCTAGTTGTTGAGATGCTTTTATAAACTTTCTAAATACTGGGATGTCAGGTGGCTTTTTTTTGTTTTTGTTACTACAGTATTGAGTTAATCCTTTTATCTGGTACTTTCCTAATGGACTTAGCTTCTCTAGAGTATAATGAATTTTGTCTGTGCCAAACCCTTGACTATGCTGTTACTATGGAAATACTTTGCAGTCATATTAGTAAAGCTAGAGGACTATTGATAAGAAACAATTATTTCTTATTTAAGGCCCATTCTACCATTACATCAATGCTACATTGCTAATGTTTGTATTTTCCTATGCTAGCAACCTTAAACCTAAAGTGGTGCAAAACAGGATCACTTTAAAAAGGATATGAAGAGAATAAAATATAACTAGGCTGCAAAACATTGCAGTGGTAAGGGGATGTAGTATGGTATCTAAGGCAAAGCCTGTATTTAAAAACTTCCAAACTGGGGAGTCCTTTATACATGCATCTATCTTACTTCAGTTAGCTTAGCTCCATCATTGTCTGGTACCACAGCTGATTTAAATGTCTTCCTTTGTCTTCTAAGTTCTGTACCTCTATAAAGTAACAAGTACATAACTCCAGCTGTTGATTCACAACCTCAATGTTAGAAGCTTGGGACTACTGAGGCAGGGAGTACAAAATAATTACTGGGATTCAAGGGGTTAGTCATCTATACTGTTTTATGTTCTTGTAGTACAACAGCAATGACAGCAGGTCCTTCAGAATAAAAGGAAATGCTTCCATTTCTTTTTCTTTACACAGTTAGTTGTTAGCTTATGGAATTCATTGCTGCAAGATATTAAAGCACTTGGGTTCTTAGGACTCAGAAAAGGATTGAACTGTTCCCTGGAACTGGATATTTCCCATTATATTAGAAGGTGGGCTAAGTATGTAGTATGCAGGCAGCCCCCTATGCTAGAAGTAAGCAAGGGGTGGAGGAAGAGAAGGGGATGTGCTGCAGAGCTCTCCAAGATCAGTGCAGTCTGCCCTCACCACTTAAAGCTCACATCTGCCCTCATATCATTCCATGGGGTCAAGTCCCATCCACTCCTGCCTGGGGAAGCCTGTCATATTCCCACTGGTGCTTGCCAGACAGCACTACCCCAGTCCTGGCCAGCATGCAAAGCTTCCCAGCAGAGCTGCTGCTATAGCCACCTATGTACTGCTTGGCTCCTCTTCTTCCTGCACCCCTCTGGGCAGTAGGTAATGTAGGGAAGCCATGGGGACATGAGCCAGGCAACAAATGCCCAGCCAAGTGCTAGGGAAGCTTCAGCCAGGTAGCTCCTGGCCCAGAGCATGGGAGTCCTGCTCCTATTCCTAGCTGCATCCCACCTACTTGGATGCCTGCAAGTGACCTGTCCTAGTACAGAGCAGGCCAAGTGCATGGAAGGGAGCTGGGGCAAGAGGCACCTGGCTGCAACTTCCATGCTGCCTAGCTGGGCATCTGCTGCATTGCACATGTCCCTGTGGCTTCTGCCACATTACTTGCAGCTGGAGATTCATGGCAGGAGGAGGAGGAGCTGCTAGAGGCAGGGGCAGCAGAGTAGTAAGTGGGTGGCTACAGGAGCAGCCCCACCTGGAAAGTGTGCACTGGCTGGGCCTGGAGCAGTGCTGGGTGGGTGTGCAGTATGGGCTACCCTGGGCAGGAGTGTGTGGGGCTTGGCCCTATATGGAGTGCTACAAGGGCAGCTGTGTGCTGGATGTGATCAATTGGCAGCCAGTCACCCACAGGCCAGATCCAATCAGTTAGTGAGCCATACCTGGCCCACAGGCCATATTTTGCCCACCTCTACTTTACACCCATATTTTGCTCTGTTCTGTATGTAGTCATGACTTTCTTGAGTAGATTTGTGATAACTGGTATCTTGATAGAGGTCACAGGCCTATTTCTCCCTTCTCCCTAAAATACACACAGAAGTTTAATGACAGAACAAGTGTACATTGTTATAGTATTTGTTTTACTCTTTATGGTCATGGGGGGGGGGGGGGGGGGGAAACAACACCAGCTAATTGAGTTTGCCTGGCAGCTGACCCACTTTGTTTTGCCCCCCTGACTATACAAGAGTAACTGTTTTTTATTATGTGAGCAGTCACACATGGCCATCATACATTCCTAGGACTAATTTGAAAAATATCTGTGTTTTTAAAAAAAACAAAAAAAAAAAGAGCCCCTCAAACTTGATGGATCTGTTCCCTGCATTTGTCTAAATCAGGGATGGGCAAAATACGACTGGATTCAGCTTCCTGAGGGATTTTGTCTGGCTTGCAGCAGGTCTCTCGGTCCTGCCCAGTACAAGTATAGGGGAAGTCTGGGCTGTGGCGTGTATGGCCAGTCCCACTGCCCCCTCTAGTATGTGGCGAATCTGGGGCAGTGCAATGGCCAGTCCCACTTCCCAGCAGCCCTGGTGGTGGCTCCTCCTGGCAGCTGCTGCTGTCAGACCCAGTCCCACTGCCTGGGCACCCCGGTCTGCCTGCCTCATACCCACCACTGGGAGCTGGACCTGTGTGGGCGGGCAGATGAGATGGGGCAATGGGTGGGCAGGTAGTGGTGCTAGGGAGCAGGACAGCTAAGCAAGACTGGGATCATGAAGCAGGATCCTGGGGTGGTGACAATTCAGGGCTGGGGCAGAGCTATGATCCAATGCCCTCATGGCCCTGCAATGGGTGTGAGTTCCACAGGCAGGGGCGTGCGGGCAGTGAATCATGGCTTTGTTCCAGGCCCCAGCCCTGCACTCCCACCATCCTGAGATGCCAGCCCTGGATGCAGCTCTGTGCACCCTACCTGCGCAGATCCCCGCTGGTCTCCATGGGACCCCCCAGGCTTGCTGGGTGGTGACAGCACAGGCCTGGGGCCTGAAACAGAGCCATGATCTGCTCCCCACACACCCCTACCCACAGAACTGGTGCCTGTCCCAGGGGTGTGTGGGTGGCAGATTATAGCACTGCCCTTGGCCCTGGCCCCATGCCGTCGCTGCCCCATGATCCCAGCCCCAGCTCTGCCCACTTGTCCCACTCCTGGTTGCTGTTCCCCACCCACCTATCTGTGGTCCTATCCCAGCCACCCAGATTAATGTGGAAAAGAGCTCCTTACGGGTTTTTTTGTGAGCTGTTGTGTGGCACTGACCTCGCCTGCAACAGCTCACCAAAGCTCCTTATGTGGCCCACAGATCCAAATAATTGCCTACCCCTGGTCTAAAATAAATAAATTAATTTTGCTCATTTAGGAGCATTTGCAATGTTCAGTTCCTGTTTGGCCTGTTGAACCAACGTGGCTATGGGAGATTGTTCTTTCTTGTGTATCACTAAGTCCTAATTCCAGGACCAATTCTTTATACTTGTTGGAATCAGTAGAAGGGGCTGGCACAATTCATGCTGCTGAGGCTAGAATGGGACGTGCAGAATACTTCCCCTAGTGGAGATGCATTGGAAATACAGAGCCTAGGGTCTAGGCTAACATTCATTTTCAGGTTTAGTTTACAGGCTTGGCTATTAGATGAACAAAATCTGTCTACTTGTAAACTGAGCACGTTTGGCAGTCATCACAGAGAGAGAGAGAGAGAGAGACTAAACACAAAATCCCATCCTGCTATTTGCATAGTTGCTTTTCAGAGTAGAGCCACACTTAATATTCTAGTCGGAAGAAGGGTGTGAGGACTGCTTAGTAACAGCACCAGAAACATAGTCAAGGTTTTTCCTAATGTAATTCATTTATTTTCTTCTCCGTTTCCTCTAACACTCTCTATGCAGATACAGAATTGCCTTCTTGACTATCTTTTTCCATCTGGCACATGCACATAGTCCTTCCTCATAGTCCCAGTGTTTTTTATTGGCTCGTAATGAGGCTTGTTTGTGGATTTGTGCGGTCTCTGTTCCTGGAGTTGTTTGCTAGTAAGCACGTGCTCCCTCTGCCGGCTATAGCAGGGTGGAGCAGAGCACCCAGTGCGGGGCCCTGCCGTCCCGGAGCTGTTTAGGCAGCTTTCCATAGTGCCATGCTGAAATGTCTGAAGTTTGATATGACTCATCATTTTTGTCTATCTTCATGAACAGCGGGGGTTCTTGGGAACATTTTTGCTCAATGATGGAAGAAAAGCCTTTTATTTAATTATTCATTCATTTAAAAAAAAAAGGGGGGGGGGGGAATCCCTGACTGACCCTATATGCTATAGTTCAGTTTAGCTGACCTGTCCTGTTACTGTGGACTCGCGATTCTGCTACATGGTATTCCTCTCCTGGGCCTCTTCAGATGTGACGAATGAATCTCCTGCTCTCAATCCTTTGTCCTAGCCTAGCATTGCTGTTTGCTTGAGTGGTAGGAAGGTGAGCTACACAAAAGTCTGTTTTCCCCTTTGATCTCTGAATCCTGTAACGGTGTGTATCTGTCTCATGCCACAGTTGCCAGCTGTCCAGTCTAGCTAGTGGTGTCCCTGCAAGTTGCTGACAGATTAGCTAATGTTCCAGAATTTGTGCAATATTTAGATTAACCATTAGAGGATGATGGTTGCCACCTTACTGGCCTCCCATCATCGTGCACTAGTGGAGACCTCGTGTCTTGCTAGGGAGAAGGGACTGAGAGATGGTCCTAGTCAGCATTAAAGCAGCAGAAACTATAGTAGAATATCTCCCTAGGCTGCTACAGTGCCTTTTGCTTTCCTTCTGAGAAAGCTAGAAAGTTGCTGGAGAAAAACTGGTTTCCTGGGTTGGGGAGTACACAGCAGAGACCTTAAACAATGGGACACCCCTTGATGGAGTGTGGGAGCATGCCCCCGTCTGCTTCATTGCAGCAGAGAGGGTGGGAAAATCTACCTGAAGTCATCAGAAAAATCTGGGCCTGCTGCTAGGTTCTTGCCAATGGATCTCCCTTAGGACAGTTGCTGGTAAGTGTGGACACTTTGTTGGGATGGGTAGCTGTTTGTGGGGGGGTGGGGACGATGGCGCCTTCCTGTTTAGCTAAACCTCTAATTTTTTGAGACCCTCAGAATTTAAAAATTCATATTCAATTCATTGCTTAAAATTCACTGGGCCTTTTCAGAACCATCCTGGGAAGAGGTTTTGAAACATTGTGAAGTGTCTGCTGTGTGGTGTTTGGTTCTGTTTCTTTCCCTTGAAGGGTCAATGGCAATATTAATGTCTTCAGCACTTAGGGAGAAAAATGGGGTTAAACATCATAGCAATTAGCTGTGTGTTCTTCAGTGTTGATGGTAGCATTTTTCCAATGTCAGTGTGGTGTGCAAATACAAGCTAAGCTTTCACTCAGGGGATGGCAAACGCATACTATTATCTGTCCTCTGTAAAATGGGGGCAACTTGAACAGAGTAGTTGTGACTTGCCTGTTTGGCAATAATTGAAGAGTTCCTGGCTTCCAGGTAATTGCTGAACTCTAGCCACTCGGGCTGAGATTTTCAAAACTGGTTTAGCTTTGTATACCCAGTTTCCAATATTACTAATCTAATCCAGTCAATTTTCTGCATTGCCATGTGCACAGGGCAGCATTAAAATGAAGCATCTTTGCAAAATCTTAGCCTACAAATTTTTGTGATTGACACCTTTTAAAAACACCTTGAAAAGTTTTTGTCAGAAAAGCATGTTAGTTCTGATTTGGTTTCCGTGAGAGTGTGCTGAAGAGCATCTGTGATGCGCTTGAGAATCACATACTGGAAAAACAAAAACCAAGTAAAGATGACTGCCTGGGGTAAGAATTTCATGTAGGGAACAGTGCTATGTCTATTTTTGCTCCTTTCTTGTTGCTATAGGTCAGGTGCATGCTGTGTTTTGCAAGCATTAAAAAAATGCCCCTGCCCTGAAGCTGTTCAGCTCTCACCCTGCTTGCCTAGCCCAGCCTGGGTGGCACGGGGCATGGCTCAGCCCAGCCACGTGTGTCCTGCTGCTCCCGATCATGGAGCCTCTGACAGACTGAGATCGGTTGTTGGAGGCTCCACAATCAACCAGTCGATCAAGATCAGCTGGTTGGTGACCACTGGTCTAGCCCATGCTGAGCTTTTTGAACTATCTTGTGTTGGAAATGTGCCAAATAATCACTACCTTTTTTCTGTTCTGGTTATTAGTTGCTTCTCTTGTTTGTCCATCACCTATCCATGGTGCTCCAGCTCTGGTGTTCACAGACTTACTGCCGTTTTTTTCATGTCAGAGGGTTCTATTTTATTTGCTGAGTGTTCGTTATTTTCTCAGTGGTCTGTTTCTCAAGATTTGGTAATGAACGCCACCAATAACGAAACAGGATGTCAAGCAGGGTGTTGAATTATGCTTCGTTCTTCTTACAATGTTTAATATTTCACAGGAGGATTGGCGATGGAAAGTTCTCCTCGACAAGGCATTTCTCTTGTGTTGAGGTTGTTTTTCAGGTATGCAAATCTGGCTCCAAACAAAAGGCTGGAGCAAGGGTGTCAGCTTCCAGGGCTCAAGGTGTTAAAATTTGTTTTATTTATGTAAAATTATGAAGTTTTTATTTCAAAACGGTTAATTATGATATCTTCCATCACCAATCCTCCTGTGAAATATTAAACGTCGTAACAAGAGAGAATTCAACATCCTGCTTGTCTATTCAACATCAGACACCCTTGAGGTAAATAGATGGTTCCAACTTTTATCCAAGCCTAATTTGCATAAAATGACAAATGAACTTTTCTGGTCAGGAGATCTGACACTGCTCTTCAGTGAAATATGAATTTTCTTTTCTACCTGGAAGAAAGTTTACCATCTTTGCATTCTCCTATGCCTGAGGAGGGGTATGTGTGCCCGAAAGCTTACAAATAAAGAGAACTCTTTTTTGCAACTGTCTAGTTAGTCTAAGAAAGATATTGCCTCTAGCACACCTGACTACTTGTATTTTTAGACCAACCCAGCTAAAACCTGTATCCCTGAAACTTAGAAAAGAGAGAAATTGCCTGTGATTACTCAGCAAAGCAGTGGCAGAGCTGAAGTCTAGCCAGTGCCCTGTGAACCAATCCACATCACCTTCTAGTTAATAGTCAGCCCTGAATCCTTTGAAGCCCTGAAGAATGAGGGCTTATATCTTATCTTTAAAATGTTTTATCCAATGTAAGTGTGGCTATGGTTGCCATTCCATTGAAATAGCTAATCCTCTTTTGAGTCCTACTAATTTTCCAGCCTTTGGCACCTTGTGCCTGTGAGCTTCATAGGTTACATATATACAGAAGAAATAGCTTTTGTTGAATCCATTTGAAATGGGCTGCCTTTCCATTTCATTTGCAATCCTCCTGGTTTTGTATTATGAGAAGATAAATAAGAGGATTTGATTTAGTTTTTTCTGTACTGGTCACTATTTGTTTCTGTCACGTTTACCTGTGTTCATTTCCCCTTCCAGACTTGAATGCTGCCAGTCATTTTTAGTCTTTTTCCTAAGGAAGTTGTTCTGGCCTTCCAATAACTCTGTCACACCATCTGAGACTACCGAGTGGCTCTCTCCTTATACAGATGTAAAGTTATAGAGGTATGGCTGCTGTACATTGGCAACACAAGGGGTGCACGCACACCCTCTGAGATCGGCCGTGCACCCCCTGGAAGCGCCAGCCACAAAACCACGCTTCTGGTTTGACTAATGACTTGGCAATGGGCCACTGTACCCCCTGCCGCTCCCTCCACCCCCATCAGCAATCAGCCCTGGCAGGGACACTGCTGCGCCCCCCCCACCCCTGGTCGGCGATCTGGTGCCTGCCCCTGCCCGACTCAGGAGGCACTATTCGCCCGTGTTGCCATGGGAACCATAACTTTGAGTTTCCTAACTTTTAAAACCACTGTGGTGTGCAATAAGTTTCCTTTTCAAGAGTATCACATGACTATTTTTGAAAGTCTAGGATTTTTGCAAGTGATATATTTTATTGGATCAGTTGTATAGCCAGGAAGGACATAGTAAGCTTTTGGCTATCACTGTACCCTTTCTCAGGTGTATTTATTTACAAATACTCTTCCATTCAATGACTTAAAAAATAGTTATAGTTGTCTATGCAGCTTCTCCAGCTCGTGTTATTGAAAGTGGGTGTTCTCTATCGTGCTGCGGCTGCACAGATGAGGAATCAAATACCATATTTGTTGCAAGTCTCTGTGGGCAGTGTGGCAGGTCAGGCCCTGGGGTAGTACCCCTAGGGGCCACCCTTATCCTGCCTATGCTCCCAGGCCTCTATATAATCTCTCATGTTTGTTTCACCTGCCACATCTTGATGTTCTTTGGATATTGGGTGGGAGGCTGCCCTGGAGTCCTGGAACGCTCTCACCGGCATCTGCCAATCTAATGGACCTCCTGGGGTCTCTGGGTCTTCTGCCCCCTAACTCAAAACTGCATGCATACATAGGCACAAACTCTATGGGTGCTCCAGGGCTTGAGCACCCCCCAAAAAATTAGTGAGTGCTCAGTACCCACTGAGCCACTTGCAGATGTTTTTAAAAAAAAAAAAAAAAAAAAAAAAGTTTTACTGGAAGAAGCAGTGCATGACTTTGACCCAGCTCTGCAGCTGATTCAATCAACTATTAGATAAAAGTGCCAAAAAAGCCCCTCTAAAGCACTGAATCTTTACAGATGCTACAGAGCTAGGTAGAAGTTAGCATGCTGCCTCTTTTGGGCATGTGTGAGGCTTGGCACAGGAATGTGCCAAGTTAAAAGTAAAGTGCCCTTTTTTTTTTTATATGCCTGTAAGCACCTACCAGCAAAAAAAAATTCAGCGCCTATGACTTCATGGTTCTTTGCAGGTCTCTTGAGTCCCAACAGTCCTAGGGATGCCCAGGTGGCACTATTCCAAGCCAGTAGTCACCAGCCATGGCCCTAATTTAGGCTAAAGGCCACTATTAAGAGCCCCAAAGCTTGTCACACCTATGCCTTGCAGTTATCATTATGTCACCCTTTACCTTCATGTATAAGCTTTGGCCTTCTTAGCCTACAGCCTATAGGTCCCTGGCTCCCTACTCCCCTTCAGCTAGCCCAGAATCCACTGTCTTCCCCCACCTAGGGACATCCCTGCTGTGGTTTCTCCCTTAAAGTAACAGGAGCACTTGGCTCCCTGTTGCAGGCGGCATTCTAGGATGGAGAAATAACTTCTCTCTGTTGATTCACAAGCCTGGGGCTTAGGATGAATTTTCTGAGAAATCTGTGCGCTCATCTCAAATCCTGCCTGTTAACACATGTTAGAACGTGTCATGGTGCATTTTGTTTCTACTGAATAGTGCAGAGAAGTTAAAAGTTATAGTGCTGCTCCTTGACCTGTCTGATGAAGGATCTAGTGTCCATTTTGCCTTTTAACTGTGTGCTGCTCAACTAAATTGTTGCTACTGGGGAAGAAAAAAGACTAGATAATCTGAGTAGCAAAGTCTATCTCTTGAAGACTATCAATGTGTTACATGATAGGCATAGATATTAATTATTTCTGGGATACATCTTTGCTTTGTATAGCTGCCTACTAGGGCTCTGTGAAGCTTCGGGTGCTGATATGATTCAGAGGAGATTTGGCCCTATGCGGTGGCTGAATCTCCAAATCCCAATCAAATCAGGACACCAGTGTGGGGCATTGGGGTCAGGGAGGAGGAGGGATGATTGACTGCTAAGTGGGGGCTTTTTTTTTTTTTAAAGAGCCGGGAGCTGGGGCCAGGCAGAAGATGGGGCCTCGTGCCAGAACCCCCCAAGCAGAGGGGGGCAGCAGCCAGTGGGTGCCAAGCTTTTTTTAAAGAGCCAGGAGCTGGGGCTGGGAGGGACAGCCATTGACAGGGTTGGGAGAGCAGGTGGGGGATGAGGATGATTTGAAGATTTGGCTGATTTAGCAGTGGCCGAACCTCTGGATCAGACTTGGCCAAATCGATTCAGGACAGTGATTCAAATCAAAGTAAAAAAAATGAATGAAAGCAAAGAGCTGGCATTTTCTGATGGATGCCTTGAGTCTAAAAAGATTGAGAACCACTGGACTAAGATATTTCCTATGCAGTGCAGAATATTTTCCTTTTAAATGCATTAATTTTAGGCATTGCAGTGAGAGTGAAAAGATGAAAACTCCTTGTTTCTAAATTTAACAGAGAGAATCTGTTACATTCCACCTAAGCTTTACATGGTTATATCTGACATGACTGCACCTTGTAACGAACCTGAGCATGCTGAGCTTTCAGATCTTCCATCCCACAAGCAGTGCCTGAAAAATGTGTTTCAAAAGTAACCAGGAATGAAACCCTGGTTATTGGCTGCATTATATATAAGACGCATCTTCAGCCTTACAAGCAATATATTCAACAGGCATATCTTTAAAAGGGCAGCACATATTTCCAAAATGTCATGGCATGGTATTTGTGTATTATTGCCTTTAATTTAGGCCCTGACATTAGAATAGGTAGACTTAATAGAGTTCATTTAAAACCAAACCAGTTTCGCTCACAGAGATGTATGCTTTTTATTTTGCATTCTGAGTACACTGACACAACCATGTGGACAATACATAAAGATATAATCACACACAACTAAATGAACAAGAATGAAAGTGCTCCATGGCTGGTACAGGCACAGAAACCATAAGTTTAAACCAGTGATTCTCAACCAGAATGCCATGTGATTAGCACACTACAGAGTGTTCCCTGTAGTGCCTTGGGATCTTTTCAAGGTGTTTTGCACTGTTAAGTGCAATCATGATTTATGAGATACATTCAGAGATTCCAAATAGGAATCCATGGCATTAAAAACATTCTGGCCCATACCATTAAAAATATTCCAACCTGTTGTGGTCTTTCTCAGTTCTCTGCAGAAGAAAAATTGCTCTGTTATTTTTTCTGGAGTCAAAAAAATGAGTGAAAACTAAGAGCTGGCATGAGGGATACCTCAAGCCTTCAAAGGTCAAGAACCACTGGTTTAAACCTTCTCTAGCATCTGCCTTTCCCTGTAATAGTGACATGAATCAATAGAAGTCCAGCTCTGCATTCCTTGGGCTTGCAAAACTCCCACTAAAGTCAATGGACAAGCTTCCACTGACTTTACTAGCACAGGATCAAACCCATAAAACAGAACAAACACAGGATTAGGGCCTTTCTACTTCTTTTTTTTGCTACGTGTTGGCATTTGGACATATTGCATACAAGTATATTTCTAACAAACTAGCAAAACCAAACTGAACACTTCACATTTATCAGTATTTTCAATACATGTGGTAGATGGACACGTTTTTCAATCACTGAAATACATAGAGACTGAAATGCAATTAAAGTTCAGTCTTGCAAGGAGAGCCTGGCATGAGTGTGAGGAAATGTATTGTGCTTGAAAAGGTTTATGCTGTTAATTACATATCACCAATAAATCCATAATGAAACCATGCATTTGAGATGAGGGAAAATACATTTTTTAGTCAGCTATGTTATCTGTTGTCAAATTGCTAGAGACTAGATTTGAGATCCCTAATGTATTAGGTACTGATTCTGCAAATACCAGGGGCTTATGCCTGGTAATTTGTCAAAGCACTTATTTGGGCGCCCAAAGGTGAAAGCCAATGACTTCAAGTTAAAGACATTATTAAGCACTTACACATGTCCATGATCATGCCCTACTGAAAATCAATGGGATTTTTGTCACTGACTTTTTAATAAGATCCAACTTTCTGTAAATAGATCCATTTGTGATAGTGAACACTGACAGCAAATAGATATTTGCAGACTAGTAGTCCTCTCAATACCAGCTATGTTTCTTGCTTTCGCTAAGGGTGTGTTTTTGATCCAAATGAACGGGTTTTGGCCTAAAAGACAAAGGCCCCAATATGGCTTGGAACTGTCTAGAAGAGTCTGCTGTAAAACCAGCAGCAGGAGAGTAGGGGATTGAATACCCTTTTTCTTAGCCCCTTTGGAAAACCATAGGGGCAACCTCTGCAATTTTGCAGAGGGTCTTGATGCAGTGTGGTCTACTATTTAGAGAATAAACTTGTGTTATCTACAAACACATTTATCCTCCCCGAGCCAATGATATCCAATAAGTAGGGTGACCAGATGTCCCAGTTTGGTCAGGACTGTCCTGGATTTCATAGGCTGTCCTGTGAATGCTGCTCACATGTGTATTCACCTCTTCTCAGTCCAGTGGAGTTGGAACCAGGGAGCGACCACTGTGGTAGGACTTCCTTGAGGGGGTAGGGTGGCTCAGACCCCTGCCCTGAGAGGAGGGGGGGTCCCTCCCCTCTTTCTGTCCACTCGGTTTCCAGAGACTTGTGTTGGGGGGGGGGGGGAGGGCGCTCCAGACTGTGCCCTGGGACTGCAGCTCTGGCCGGCTCCATCCTACCTAGGCCCAGCTGCCAGAGGCCGGACCCCAGAGCTTGGCTCAGTGCTCTCCCCGCTACCATCAAGTACGTGCATTAGGGGTGGGGGAGGACAAGCTGGAAAGGGGAGAGGGAGGGTTGCAGAGGCAGTGAGGTGGGGAGGTCTGGGGAGCAGGGAAGTGGCAGGGAAGCAGGGAGGGAGGGAGGAGAGGGAGAAGGAATAAATGGGAGCAGTAGGAGAGAGGTGGGGAAGGTAGCCAAAGGGGGAGCAAGCTGGTGGGGAGGCAGGCGGCATATGCAGGGGCTCTTTTGGAGTCAAGAGGAGGCTGTCCAGGTTCAGCCTCTTACTGACATGATGGTCAAGCAGCTGCGCACACATGCCAGTACAGCAGCCTGGATCCAGAGCAGCTGCGCGTGCGCGCGCGCACACACCCCCCCCCCCCCAATGGAAAAGGTCAGCTTTCTCCCTGATCACAGCCAGAGCCTCCAGCTCAGCCCTCCTCCTCCTGATGTCTTGCCTAGCAGAGCCCTAGCCACCTGCTTTCCTGGCCTTGCTCACCCCCTTTCCCCATGGGCAGTTTACCTCCCCCTCCCCCTGCTTCTGGCCATTGGGGTGGCAGAGTGGCATGATGCAGGGTGTGGTAGGGGGGAGAGTGTCCTGGATTTCCTTAAAAATAATATGGTCACCCTACCAATAAGCCCTAGTGCCTTTTCACCTCCATCTTATGTCTTAGGTCGGTGGTGCTCAACCTTTTGGCCCCATGGGGCAGGTGAGTGGCCCAGAGCTGGTCCATGGGTTGGATGAGCCCCATGTGCCAGGTGGAGGCACATGCATTGATACCAGGGCCCCTGAGGCCCAGTCCTACCTCCTCCTGCCTCGTGCACTGGGATTGGGTCCCACAGGCCTGGTGCCACCCCCTACATAAGGGTTGGGTCCTGGGGCTTGGCACAGTCTCTGCCCAGCCCTGTGCATGAAGATTAATTAGCACCCTGGGCCCCAGCTCTCCATGGGTCTGGGAATATGGCAGCACACCTCTCCTGCCATCATATTTCCAGATCTGTGGGGGGGCTTGTGGGCCAGATGACATGGTGCCATGGGCCACATCTGGCATTTAAGCACCCCTGTCCAGACTACTCCTAAATTTATGAGATGAAACATGCTAGTGCTGCCTTTTTTAACTATGAGTGCTCTTACGTTAAAGTAGCATTACATCAGCCATTGTGTGGATTGTATTTAAAGAAGAAAGTTCAAGATAATTCACATAAATAATAATATTCTTTATGTTGCTCACTTGCGTCTAAATCTATAGGTTCTTAAAGATATCTAATTTGCTTTTCACCATTTGGCTGTTTTGTTTTCTTAATATTTCCTGTATCTTGGGCATCGGTAGACAGGTCAGATGCCTTTTCCAAAGCTCGTTCTGCAAGGCTATTGCATACTGTTTTCTGTCATTGCAAGGAGCGGTTTACATGCTTACAAATGGTTCAAATGAAAATACCTTTCTGCTCTGACCTGGTAAATCATGCCCTTTCTGTACTCACCTTCCCCATGGAGGGGCCCACACAGATCCACAACTGCAGTTCAAGTTCACGACCAGGGAATTTAAAAACTAAACAAGAAGGATTAATATAATGTCTCTGGGCCTGATGCCCAACTGCATTGTCATCAATGGGTGGGAGAAGCAGCAGGTAGAACTGTGCAGTTGGAGGCATGGAGTAAGTACTTCTGGATTGTCAGCACTTCGAATTGAACAGAACCCTCCAGTGCTACATGCACTAACTAGCCTCTATAGGTTGAGTTGAAGAGCCAGGTTCAGTGGCTGGGGTCTGTAACAGATTGCCCCTCTGGTTTTTGGACAGAAAGGAACGTGTAACACATGTAGGCCTGTGGGTTATATGCTCTCTTCTTCTTCCTGTTGCAAAGGAATCCTCTTTACCAGGAGTTACCATGTTTGTGGATGGAAATGGGCATGCTGATGAAATGGGCTTAGGACTAGAACAGGAGTTGGAAACCCCTGGTACGCCTAGCAGAGCTTGGCATCAGTGCCGTAGCAAGGGGGGGTGGGAAGTGAGGTGCCCGCCCCGGGCACCAAAGCAGAGGGGTGCCAACAGGTGCTGCCCAGCTAGGGTGGGTTGCGGGACAGTGCTGTGAGCGGCTCGTTTGCGGGGTGTGAGGATGGGGGCAGGGCAGCTCCCACTGTTGCATGCACTCCTGGGCTAGCATGGGGGGAGGGTGCCCCCTGGATCTGAGCGCAGAGCGAGGACAGGCTGCTGCTGCAGGCTTTGCTCTGGGTGCCAAACTTTCTTGCCACTGTACTGCTTGGCATGTGAAAGCAATTTTGCTTGGCATGCATGCCTTTGGGTGGATGGCTGGGAAGAGGTGAGGCTGTGCTGTCACAACAAGGATCGGACCCCTTGCAGTTCCCCTGCTATCCACCTGGAGGTGCGCATGCACCCGCCATCAGCAGCAAGGTAGGCTGGGGCTCCGCAGAGCTAGATGCAGTGGTTTGAGCCTCCCTACCACCTGCTACGAATAGCCTGGGTTCCTTGGTAGGTGGCTGGGGTCTGCCCAGAGCCTGGGCTGGCTGTGGCAGGTGACTGGGAAGCTTCAAGCTGCTGCACTGAGGTCTGTGGACCTCAGCCCTCCTTGTTGCTGGTGATGGGTGCCCACACACCTGTGCTGAATGGTGTGGGAGCCACAAGGGGTCTGATCCTCTTTGTGGCAGCGACCCCTTCCCGGCCATCCACCTGGAGGTACGTGTTGAGAGAGAAGAAGGCTGCTACTTGACATGAGTAGCAGAACTCCCATCATGTGACCAGTGCAGACAGTGACCCGAGATCCTTGCCCCAGCATGGCTGGCTGATCGAGGACTCTAATTATATCCACCCAAGTTGTTGAAACATGGTGAAGTTCACTTTAATGTGTCTAGCATTGCTGCTTTAGCTGTGTGTATGTAGCCAATAAAGCTTGGCTTGATCTTTTAACTGGACAGGTGTGCCATGGTGCAATCTGTATAACTTCCCTGGCACACACCAGCACTTGTGGGGTTGTAAGTTTTACCCCAACATTTGGTGCTCAACATGGGGCTTGAAGGGGGTGGTTGATTGACCAGATCAAGCAAAGTGGCATACGAGAGTAGCAGCTCCAAAGTAGACAGGGTTGCAACCTGGCAACCTGGTCTCGGAGATTACCTAAGGTCTGTGAGTCAGGCAATGGTATGAGCTGAAATCCACTTGGGTTAAGCAAAGGTACGTCCTATCGTGGGTATGATGGAAAGTGAGGAACAGGAAAAATTGACCTCCCTGCTGGAGGGGTTTGTGAATGAGCATGGAAAGGGTCCTTGGGACTCCAAGGCATTTGTAGGCAAGGATGCATATGAAAAGTTGAAACAGCAATGGGTTGTGCTGGTAACAGGAGTAAAACCTAAGAAGGGGGCTGCTTTGCAGGGATTGTTAATGGTATGTAAGGCATTCTCCGTGGAAGTGGCACAGATGCAGCAGGAGGTTGTACACGGTCAGAAGTGTCTGTGTCAGCAGGTTGTACAGTGTCATCATCCTGATGACGATGACAAGACTGAGGTGGATGAGTAACAGCATAATCCATCCCCACGTGCACCACTGGTTCCAATAGTGCTAATTACAACAACCACAGTTACCAGTGTGGACCCGCAGGTGACAGGGTCCCAAGCCAGGATAGAGGTGAAGCCTTATTTCCCTGACCAATTTGCATGCCCCGGTAATGGGTTGGCTAACTGCCTTGGAATCAATTCCAGGATGTAGCACTATGGATTTGCCAGGGTTGCTAAGGGAGTATATGCATCCAGAAGAGTTCAATGTGTTGCCTTCTGATGTTAAGTTTGGCATTGGTACTGGTAGTATTGCTGGAAGTATGAGGGCTTTGTTAAAATTGGTTTATCCCTCAGGGAATTTGGTGGTACTGTATCACAATGAGAGGCAGATTCTGGGAGGAAGGCCAGAAGGGTATAAGGCTGGAATAAGATTGTGTTTGTAGCAGCTGGATTGGCTGCTGCACCAGCAGCCAGGGCAGCTATAAATTTTGATGTGGCAGACTTCAAGGAAACCTTGCTGCAAGGATTGAGCCTCGAATTTAGCCTTGCCACAACTCGCCTGACTGGCAATACTCCATTGGCACAAATGGAACAGAGGTTGGGTGACATGTATAACATTATTACTTGGGTGTTTGCCCAAGGGCGGCATGAAAAGGCATCAGCTATAGCAGGGTGAGGATGAAGGCGAGGTAGGAGGTAGAGGACGTGGTGACAGTCCTGTGAATAGCACCCAAATGGAGGCCTGGAGACAATTAAGTGTGAAAAAAGGAAGATATAGATGGATTGCCAACCACAGAGCTTTTTCTCTGGCTTGCTCTGCACAAGGAAAGGAAAATCAAGAAGGATCCAGCCCAACCCTGAGACCAGGGATGGGGAATATAAAATAGGGGTGCCCTGTGACCCTCATGTGCCCCTGTGAACAAATAGTGCCATTAAAATTTGGTGTGTGGTGGCACCCAATCATCTCAGTGTATTAGCAGGAGCAGGAGGGGATGCAGGGCAAGCAAATAATGCTGTTGGACACCAGTGCATCCTTTTAATCGCTTAGCAATGAAAAGTTAAATTTGAAAAGTAATGTAACTAGAGTGTTAGAGGGGTTCAATGGAAAAGCTACGAAGGTCATGTTTAGCAATTGTCTAAGGTTTCAAATACAGGGATGTATAAAGGAGGGCCAGATATCCGTTGGGAGGCGGAGGAATTTTAAGGGCTGATGCCCTCAAAGTAAGAGAAGTGCTAGTAGATCTGGCCAACTCAGAAGTAAAGATACGTAACATAGAAGATGGAGCAGAGGCAGCAGTTATTGTTAGGACATGCTGTTGGTGTGAGGATCAGCCGTGTGGTACTAAAGACTACTCACACAGCTGTCCTTGTGGGTGGCCTCTGGGGAAAAATCCACACCCAGATAAAAGACTTAACAGCAAGCAGCATTACAGGATCAGCTTGTGGTAGCTAAAGGACTGACCAAATAATAGGCACAGGTTAAGGTAAAAGTGCATAGTAGGCAGGATAAATGCTGTCAGCAAGAGAGACAGAAAGGAGAGAGACAGTTTCAGGAGATAGAAAATTTAAAGACGCAAATGGTGTGTTGCAATAAATGTTTTTGAAGAATGTTTGTAAGATAACTGAAATAGAGCAAAGATTGCATAAAGCATTGCAAGTGATAAAGGAAGAAGAGGAAGAAAACAAAAAACCTGGTTGATAGCTTTAGGGTGGAAGTGTGGCATAAAATGCTACCATATGAGAAGCATGGATGGTTTGCCCACAGCAAAGTTGTTGAGGAGGCTGGCAAAGCATGAAGGTGAAAGTAAGGCCAAGGAAAACCAGGGCAAACCTTCAGCTTCCCCCCATGGAAAGAGAAGAACTGCTTGGCACCTCAGTCCTGCCCCTTGTTACTATTGTGTAACCGCTAAAACATCTTTATGCAGTTGAAAAATTTAAGGGGAAGTACAAAGATAACCAATTGCAAGGAACCCTTCCACAACTGAGACCAAGCAGAAGGGAAGAAAATGTTTTGAGAGGTTTTTTAATTTAAAGAGTGAATAGGAAATTCTCCCAAGTTTACTCATTGTTCAAATAAGTTTGTAAAGATGTTGTTAGCTGACAGTTGTGGCATTTTCAGGTCACAGGCCCTGAAAAAGTTGGAAGTTTTGGTCCACTGTGCTAATGTACTTGTGAATTGGAAGGCAAAGAGGCTGCCATAATCAGGAGCCACTCGCAGTTTCCTTTAGAAACGCTGTTGTCAGAAGGAAATGTGCTTGTTGCATTGGCAATAGAGGTGAGGGATGTCTTTGCAAAAAAGAAAACAAGTTTGTTCTTGAATTAATAAAATCATAGAAGCAGAGAACTGGAAGGGACCTGTAAGATCATCAAGTCCAGTCCTCTGCCGTGGGCAGGAAGTTATTGGGCTCAGATGAGCTCAACAACGTGCCTGTCCAGCCTCATCTTGAACGCCTCCAAGGAGGGTGACTGCACCACCTTTGCCGGGAGTGTGTTCCAGATTCTGGTGACCCTTACAGAGAAGATCTTTCTTATATCTAGCTTGAATTTACCCTCTATTAGCTTATGCCCATTGGTCCTCATCTTCCCTTGGGGTCCCTTCCCGAAGAGTTGTGTTAATATTGTGGGACCTGATCTTACCACCTTCGCCCTGCAAGAACAGTGTGGATATCCTTGAAAGTAGAGAAAAGCTTAGCAATGACAATGAACAGATTGCTGGAGCAGAAAGTGCTCACAGAAACTCAGTGCAGCTGTGTAAACAAAGGGTACTTTTTTCTAAGAAATTATTTTAAGCAAAAGGAGAAGTCCTGACCAGAAAAAATAGGTTTTATCAATAAATTGCCTGCTCCCATAGACATTGTCACTTTGAAGTCCTTTTTAGGACTGACAGGGTTCCCAAAAGATTGTATGTGGCTTGTTGATGGATTTAGTTGTGAAAAGGAAACCCCCAAAACAGGGTTCATTGTGATGAATGTAAGAACAGGTGGAGAAGTAATGGGCAAATGTGAGTCACATTCTGCACAGGCTGCAGAAATAGTAGCAATGGCAGCTGCACTAGAGCAAACCCCAGAAGAAGAGGAAGTAGTTATCTTTTCAGGTTCTGACTGGGTGGTAAGAGCTTTGGTAGATTGGTTGCCCATATAGGAAGTAGGGTGGCCATCATAGAGGACATTCTGGGTTTCTGCTACTCTGTCCTCTGTTGATACGAAACCTGACACCTTTATGTCCTCTATTTTTCTCTTCAAGAGAATTTACCCTTCAAGAGAAAAATAAAGAACATAAAGGCGTCCTGTTTCATATCAATAGAGGGCAGAGGACAACCAGACTGTCCTCTATTTTGGCCACCCTAATTGGAAGGCAGAGAAATACAAACTGCTGATGGAAAGCAGGTAGCACATGCTCAGAAGTTACAGCATGTGTGGGAACTACCTAAGGTTCATAAATACTGCATTGTCCTTGAAAAAGTTAAGGCTCATAAAGAAAGGCCAGAAAGGGCCACTAGTGGAAATAAGCACGGGTTAGGGAGCTTGCAGCCCAGGACAGACATGACTAAGGCAATTACCCTCAGAGTTATAAAGGGTCTATTAAAGGGGAAAAGACTGTGAGTTAAGAGAGACCCATAGGGTGAGCGCTGAGGCCCAGAAAAAAGTGCAGGGACTGAGAGAGGGTTTGTGGGACACAGAAGAAGATGACTTCAGAGGACTGCAGGGGAAATGCCTAAGATGCCCAAGAGTGGGAATCTCCTGGTCCTGGGTAAGACGTGAAACTGCACTTTCCCAGGCCTGGTGAATGTGGTAGGGCTACTTGTGGCAGGGTAGACTCTACAAAATGCCACACATTGCCACTGCAGGGAAAGGTGAGCATAGGGTGCCTGAAAACCCTGGTTCTCATTGCCTTGTGGGTTATCCCTTGGCAGGAAAAGTCTAGGGGAGCATACCCCGGCAGAAAAGCCCTCGGTGAAGGCTGAGGAGGGAAACACCCCTCTCCCACCTCCCTGGATATGCAGGAATGAAGGGGGAAGGAGTGGAATTTTGCCAACTGAAATGAGGAAAAAATTTGGAAAAAGAAAAACTCAAGAATTGTGTGCTGTGCTGCTGTTTCCCCCCTCCTGCCTGTCCCATGCCTGCCCCTCAGCAGCTGAGCTTCTTCACGCCCCCGACCTCCATCCACATGCTCCCTCGCTTGGTATGAGCAGGACCAGAGTGAGCTGCAGGCAGAGTCCACCCCGCTCCCTTCAACTCTGCAGCTTTCCCTCCCACCCTGCTTCCCCGAGTGCTGCAGCAGGGACAGGAGCAGGAGTCGCTGGAGGAGCCCAGCAGTTCCCCGGGCAGCAGCAGCGCTGCTCAGAAGCTGTGCCTGCTGGCAGGGCTGGTGCCCTCCATGGGGGGGCTGGGAGTGCAGCACGCTCTGCCCTGGCCTGGAATCAGCCCCATGCAGAGCGCAGCAGAGGCAGCCACTGGTGGGGCCAGATACAATTCATTGGTGGGTGCCAGCTTGCGGGCTGGATTCAGTCAGCTGGTGGGCCGGATGCAGCCCACGGACTGTATGTTGTCCACCCCGGCCTAAATTATTGATAGCAACAGAGAAGTCTCTCTTAGCTGTCAACAAGGGGATTGTAGAGAAGAAAGCAGAAGGCATGTTGCCACTACTTGACATGAGTAGCAGAACTCCCAAAATCCTCTGGGTGAATGAGAGTAACCCCAGATTGGCTCAAATAGCTGATGTGCAATTTTGCACTTAGACCTGGAGACTTAGCAGAACAACAACAGATAGTAGGAAAATCAGGTCAGGAAGGTCCAGTAAACAACAAGAAAGAAACCAACCTTGGAAAATAAAGAGCAAACAGGTTTGTGGTGTCTAAGTTGACACAAAATGTTGAAGAATCTGTAAATACTGTTTAGAAAGATAACAGGGTAGCAACCACCGAGCAACAGTGATGCCACACCAGAGAATAAGGAAAGACAATGAAGAACCATCAAGTGTATTCCACTTGGACTGCATCTCAAGAACATCACGTGACCACCGCAGACAGGGTGACCCGAGATCCTTGCCCCAGCATGGCTGGCTGATTGAGGACTCTTGTTATATTCACTCAAGACTGTTGCAGTGTGGTGAGATTCACTTGAATGCATGTAGGGTTGCTGCTTCAGCTGTGTATGTGTAGCTAATAAAGCTTTGCTTGATCTTTTAATTGGATAGGTCTGTTGTGATGCAATTCATATAACCTCCCTGGTCCACTCCATCGTTTTTGGGGCAGTAAGTTTTACTGCAACAGCATGCATGTACCCACTGCCAGCCATGACCCAGGTTGGGGCTCCGCAAACCCTGATATAGCTGCTTGCAGAGTTTTGGCAGCCTGCCACAGCCGACCTAGGCTTTGGGCAGTGGTGGGCAGGCCCCTGCTGCCCACCACTGAGCTGGGGCTGCTCTCATGAGGCAGCGAGGAGGCCGCAAGCTGCTGCACTGGGGTCTGCGGAGCCCCAGCCCGGCATGTAGCTGGCAGTGGGTGCACGTGGGCCTGGAGTGGACTGTGTGGAAGGGGCCAGGGATGCACTGCCACAACAAGGATGGGGCCCCTTGTGGCTCCCCTGCCATCCACCCCTGGCACGCCAACATCTTACAAGTTGAGATAGGGGTGTTTTTGGCACTCTGCCCAAAAACATTGCCAACCCCTGGACTAAAATAATTTTACATCAGATCCCTGTTTCAGAAACATGCCACATCAGTGTCCAGTGGGAGCCAGTCTTGCTCTATGGATCTGTAACTCCTGCTCCACAGGTGCCTGATCCTGCTGACTGTAAGACAGAAGCATCAGTCGAGAGCTATGCGGTTTGGCCTCACCTAGAACCCTCGTGTCTTTCAGGACTGGAGGTTATGCTGTTCCTCTTACACAGTCTCCCAAGTCCCTCTCTGAAAAGGCTGAGGTTATTCAGTGTCTCTTGACTCATGTCATTTCTGGTGTCAGAGGATTTAATATGTCTATGTGTTTATTTTCATAAATGTTAAGACCAGGAGAGAATACTGTGATCATTCAGCCTGACAGATAGCTCAGTGCTCAAACAACAATGTTATTTTTTGGTAACAAAGGCTGCTTGCACACATTAAAAAAACCCCAAAAACTAAACAAAGCAAAAAACGCATTTTAGTTCAAACTCCGCACGCTCCCACACCAAGCCCAGCACATGCCCAGAAGAAGCAGCATGTTAGTTGGACCCGGCTCACCCGACATCTGTATAGATCAGGTGCTTTAGTGGGTCTTTTTTGGCACTTCTATCTAACAGCTGATTGACTCTGCTATTAGATAAAAGTGTCAAAAAAGCCCCATTGAAGTGCCTAGTCTATACAAACGCTGCAGAGCTGGGTTGATGTGTTGCTGCTTCTGGTAAAGCGCAGCGTTTTTTTTTAACATCTGCAAGCAGCCAAAAGGTCTTTGCTGTAAGGCGAAATTCAATAAAGAAGAATAAAACTGAAGTAAGATTTTATGCAGCGCCTAGTAATAACCAAGGCACACCTGGTCTGCATTGGCTCAGATCTCATTCCAGAGAAGGGATAATGTTAATAACGTGAGTTGAGATACACTGTGGAAAATGACATTTAGTAAAAGAACATAGTGAGGAGCTTTAAAATGCTAGTCATCCAAATAAATTAGCAGAGGCCAGATAGTGAGAATGTTAGAATTAAAATAATTCACGCCATATTAGCACTGGCAATTGAAGATAAAACTTACCGTGACTCATGTCAAGTATTCACTATGGGAAAAGTCAATTAAAAATGCTCAAGGAAATACCTCATTTGCAGACAGCCTGCCTCTCATATAAACCAGTGTAGCTTCATCACCTCCCGTGGATGCTAGTTTCTGTAGAGCTATGCCAGTTCATTAGCTGAGGATCAAAATGTCTTATGAAAAGAAAAGGTTACTCAGCATGTTCTTATTTCTAATAGTGTCCTCCAGCACATGAAATGGGGGTTGTGAGGTTGAGAGGTTTTGTGTCCATGGTGGCAGTAGTGGCTGAGCTGGTAGCGATTGTGGCTGCCATTCTTGTGCCCCTTTTAGGTCAGTGTCCAGGGCCGGGACCTCAGCATCCCACCTCTAGTTTTGCTGCTGCCTAAGGTCAGGTCAGCCCTGTAACTCTGCATGTGAATCTTCAGCCAAACTCTAGTGAGAACAATCAGAATCGTTCCTCTGACTTTAAAATGGACTTGGAAATTACCTAGTGCACCCAGATCTCAGCCGTCCCATGCAGAAGTGTGTGAATGGCTGCTTTGAGGTCCTCTGTATAGGGACCCCCGTGCAGGAGGAAAGGGTTGAGACATGATGTGTCTTTCAGCTCATGGAGACTAATGAAAAGAGAATATTAGGGCCTGGGGCTTTGTTGTTGTTTCTGTGGAGTCTCCTGGAGATGATCCAGCCCGGGGAAATTCCTGGTACTATGACTCTTTTGAATGGTTGTACGTTGAATGAGCATGCCATTAAATTGTCTAAACTAACTGAATAGCTCCTGGGGGGCTAATCACAATTTAGATTAAGACAGTGCATATAAAATAAACAGCAATGCATTTCTTCTGTCTCTCGATACAGATTTGAAAACTACAGTAATGAGCTCCATTTAGGAACCTGAATAGAGTAAGTCAGGGATCAAATCATCATTAGAAACTTCTACAAGAAAATGCTTTGGAACATGATTTTGGATGTTTTACAATTCTAGTTACATAAAACTTGATAAAGAAATTTGATTTTGTTTTTATGAGTCTTTGGAGTAAAGATTTACCTTATACTGATGTTATTGACCCACCATTAAAAAGTAGACTCCTTAAAAATACCAAAAAAGCCTAGATTTTTAATATAAATTTTGATAAATGGTAGGAAAGATGAGTGCTATAGAAACATTAATTTTCTTTCTTTTCCATTCACTAGGATCTTTAGGGCTGTAGGCACTTGCTACTCTATTCATAAGAATAATAGCTGGCATTTTAAAGTAAATGCCTGGTGATTTTTGGGTGCCCAAATGGAGATACTTTAAAGAGGCCCAGTTTTCAGAGGTTTGGTACTCACTTGTTGAAAACTGGCCACCTTTAAAGTATCTCTAGTTGGGCATCAGGAATCTGAGTTGCACAAAATCACTCTTGAAAATCTGTGCCGTAGTGCTTTGGAGATCTACCTTTGTTAAAGAATTGCTGCAGTCCTTTGGGAAAGTGCCTTGGTGATGGGAACGTGGATAAGATTTACTGCCAGTGCTTTTTAATGATGCAAATAGCATCCGATTATTATTTCTCCATTGTGAAACAGTATGATGACCTGGTGACAGTGTCTCATTGCAACTCATGTTGCTGTAGTTCTACAAAAATACAGTTCAGAAACATTTCTCGGAGGAGCTGTGAAGGGGCTTTTTGGTTGTTTTTAATTTGAAATGCATCTGAAGTTATTCTCCAGGCGCTAGGGCAGTCGATTGTGCTAGAAACAGGTCAGCTCTCATGATTATAAAATGATAGCAAATGATAAGCCACTGGTAATGATGATCACATGTAGATGGATTGATATCAATAGAGCAGCTGAGAAGCCTGTTGTTGCACTATAGCTTTTCTAAACAACGCAACAACGGTATTCTCAGCTGCTGCACCCTGGTCTGCACCCAGAGGGAAAAAGATCAGAGATGATCTTCAGTCTTTTTTCTTAATGTGCTTAAAGCAAGAAAGTATACTGAAACTCACTCCAAATTTAATATTATGGCAGTGACTCTGCACCCTGGCACATCGCTTGTATGGGGTTTAATGACACGATTGAACTAATTAGTGCCTGGGACTTTTTGTGAGGATACTGTGAACAGGCTGTCATATGCTGGGGGGAAGGCTGGAGAAATAATTCACTTCTACCTGGGGAAAGCTGAAAGTGAGCATGTGAATTGGACCAGTGACAGCTAGAACCCCAGCCCAACTGCTGACCCTATAGAAATCTCTATGCTGCTCAGAGAAGCCAAGATCAGCTCAGGAGGGTCAGTCCATAGAAGCTAAGAGAAGAGCTGTGTGTGTGTGCAGGGGTGTTTCCACAGTGAGTGCAGTTGCACTCCCCTTTCAGACCATGCTGTGGGATCAGCTGGGAACTTTTTTAAAGCCCCTGAAGCAGATAATTCCTCCCCTTTCTCCCCATCTGTGTTCAGTGACACATTCCCTCCCTTCTCCTTCCATTTGCCCCCTCCCCTTCCAGCTGCTGCCTCTCTTCCCAGCTGCTCTGGAATTGGGGGACCTCCAGAGCTGCTCCTGTCCTGCTCGTCAGCTGCATGGGGAGCTGGGCTCAGCAAGGGACATCAGTGGCAAGCAGGTTCCTCCTCCTTGCCCAATTTCTCCCCAGAGTGTTCCCTGGCAGCCCAGAAGCTAACTCAGGGAGGGGTAACTTGTCTGCTGCTGCTGCTGCCTCTGTCTCCAGCTGAGCCTGACTCCCCATGCAGTCCTGCTGGAGTGGGGCAGAAGCAGCTCTGGAGCTGGGGACAGTGTCAGTGGCAGGTGGTGGCAGGGGAGCAAATGTGAGGGAGAAGCTGTATTGCTGAGCATGGAGAGGAAGGGAGGGGATCCTTATGTGGAGAGTGACTCTGATTCTTACCTGATTTGGGGACTTAAAGACTCCAGCTGCTGCTCCTGCAGTGTGGTCTGCCCATCCCGGGTAGGGGAGCTAGGAGTGGGGGTACAGCCACCCATACCATACCAGTGGCTGCTCCTGCATTCCCTTTTATAAAATTTTGGATCCACCCATGTATGTGCATGTCCAGTGAGGGAAGGAGGGGAATGCTTATAACTGGCACAGGTGCAGCAGCCCTGGCCAAGGCTGTGTGAGGCTCTCCCATTCCCTTCAGGTCTCTCTACCTGCTGGAGACAGAGACCAGGTGCAACAGTGGCTGCCCTGACTCACTAGGGTCCCCTCGTGCATTCTTGTCTTCATTTGGGGAAGCCTCTTCTCCTGCAGCTGCAGGCCGGACAGAGACGACCAACTTCTTGCGGAAGTTCTGGCCCAGAAGGATGTAGATGAAGGGGTTCAGGCAGCTGTTGGCATAACCCAGACTGATGGCCACATTATATGCATAGTAGAAGGGCAGGGTAGGGTGACTCATGGCTAGCTGTACCAGCTGCAGAACATGGAAAGGTGCCCAGCAGATGAAGAAGGCCAGGCAGATGGCAATAGCTATGCGGGTCACTTTCTTGGTGCGGGTCCTGGCACCTCTCTGGCCAGTGAGTGCCTCTGAGGACCTGGCCATCCTAAGCAGGATCCTTCTGTAGGCCACAGTGATGAGGGCAAAAGGAATGGCAAAGACCAGGAAGAATTGATAGAGGGTGTACCAGTAAATGTCCCTCTGTGGGTCTGGCAGCTGAATCCCACAGCCACGCAGCCCTCCAGGCAGAGGGATGAGCTGGGCATACATCCATACTGGAGTGATGCTGAGGAAGGAGAGGGCCCAGAGTCCACAGATGACAAAGATGGCCACAGGGGGCTTCCTGAAGCGAGTGGAGGTGAAGGGATACACAGTGGCCAGATAGCGGTCAATGGACATAGCAGTGAGGATGTAGGTGCTGGTGAACTGGCTGTTGGCATCCAGGGCAGTGATGATGGTGCACATAGTCTCCCCAAAGTGCCAGGCTCCATTGCCCAGCAGCTGGTGGATGAGGAAGGGCATGCCCAAGAGGAAGAGCAGGTCCACCATGGAGAGGCTGATGATGAAGATATCTGGGACGCTGCTGCTGGGGCTGGATTTCTTAAAGACTGTGCAGATCACCAGGCTGTTGCCAAAGATACCCAGGAGGCAGATGATACCAAACAGGGTAGGCATGATGAAGCTGGCATAGCTCACCCTACTTGCCTCACCTGCAGAGACAGAGCATAGGCAGAGTCCAACAGATGGTAGGACCACAACAGATAAGGTAATAGAAACAATATAAAAAGGACGTATTTCCATCTCCGCATATAATGGTGTATATATTTTATATATACATATAAATCTGCTTTTATTCACACATGTGAAAACCAGACTATCTACACACTCTATATGTAAACAGAGCTTATAGGCACAGCACATGTAGTCAGTATTTGCATTTGGTCTGTCAGTATATAGTTATGGGCATGTGTATATATGCAGGGATTACACACAAACACATACACATCCATTGTGTATGTATACACCCCATATTCATTTTATGTGCATACATGTGTATACATACATTCATGTCTCTATCTATATAATACACATGCTGCTTAATTGTATAGTATATTCATAATATCCCTAATCCTATCACTTAGCTTTCAGAAAAGTGATTAGCTGTTCCCACTCCCCAGATACAAAGCCATTCCAGCACACACCACTATATATTTTCACTTACTCATTGTAATCACCAGCCAAGGAAAAGTTTTGCACACCTTTGGAGATGTTAGGGGGGCAGTCGTTCAAGCTCTCCGAATGATTTGTTTTGAAATCCATCCCTCAGCAGTAACTGGACCCAGTCAGTGGTTTGAGGATGTCATAGTGCTGATGTTTCTTATGGAAGAAGAAAGGTGGCTGATTCCTGGGAGATCCTGTGCAACTGCTGAAATCTGCTGCTCTGAGATTCAGCAGAGGTGGCTGTGTAGGTTAAAAAGCAGCTGTAAAGCTCTGACTCCCTGCACTACCGCCAAGCGAAACTGTCACCTGAATGTAATGAGGCAAAGTGCCTATCATCAGGCTGTCAGCAGAATGCCTCTTAACACACTAGCAGGGAGAGCAGGGAAGCAGAGTTTCATTTCTTTAGTGTGGAAGGCTCAGACCATCAAGGGATCCAATCGCTGCAAGGAACTTGTGCTCGAAGGAAGGGAACTGGGGCAAGGAGATAAATAAACCAAACTTCTTATAAATGGGAGGTTTTCAATGGACAGTGCAGCTTTTGCCTTCAAGGAAGACGTCAGTATGAACAGTTTAATGGCATCTGCCAGCCTAAAAAAATTAATTAAAAAGCTAACAATTAATGGAACTTCAGCTGTATGTAGCAGGGTTTGGATTCATTTCCTTTAGTTTTCTGACTTGGAAATAACAGGCTGACCAGAAATGGAAAGTAAAGAGAGAGGGAATTGTAGGATTTCTCTGCCTAAGTCTGCCAAGTTGCAGTGCATCATTCTTTGTCCCCTTTCAGTCCGCTCTCGTGTCCAATCTCCTGTCCAGTGAAGCAAAAGGACATGGAGCATCTCTGGAATGTGATAACCAAGACCTGCTTAAGGCAAGTCAGGCAGGCACTGCTCAGAAAGGATAGGAGTCAGTCTGGGGATTTTTTTTTTTAGCGTTTGTAAACTACAAGAAAGTTGAAACTACTGAAGTTTGAAATGAACCTGTAATAAACACACACACACACACTGAAAAGATTGAATAGGGAGGAAATGACCCATGTTTAAAATTGGGTCATTCTGAGTATGATCTTGCTGCTTTCACTGCTTCAACAGCAGGATGGTTCCTAGCACCCAGTTCTCTTAGATTTCAAGGTATTACTACTTGATAATTTGAAAGATGAAATTACATAGTAGGGATAATGGCTCTAACGATGGTGGCTACCGAGCAGTAATGGGAAGACAGACAAGATGATGATCAGAATAATGAGAATTCAAGATCTGTTTCTAGATAACCACAACATTTCTACCATTACCAAAACAGCTACCACTACCCTAAAATGTAACGGTTCCTAAAATGGTCAGTCTTTTGGTACAGGAAAGAATACAGTCCATTTACCAGCCAAACATCCTGCTCTTCTGCATGTCAGGCCTCATAGGTTCCTCTGTTCTGTGGAGCCTCTTTAAAATGTGTAGGCAGCATCCTCTCTTGGGTCACTGCAGTTCTGGAGCATGATGGTATTTACACAGGAAAATAAGGTTGGGTCAGTGATAGGAAAAGCATTAGCGCTGACCCGTTGGTATTTCAAATGTTAACTTGCCTCCAGAATACTTTAATTTAGGGGAAAAGTGGCTTTAAAGCAGACAATACCTGCTCTTTTGCTCTCTCTCCTTTGAGATAGGTTTGTCCTTGTTATACACAAGATTCTGCCTTAGTATCAGCATGCAAAAAAAAGTCAACCAAGAGAACATACCGCACTTAAAAATCTACCAAGTCGCTGTAATTCCAATTAGTTTCTTGTCACCAGTGCAATCCAATTACCACTTATCAATATTTTCATTACAATGCTGTGTCCTTACCGAGATCCACTGTTTCTCCACTCACAAAGGAAAAACGTTTGCTTTTATCATCTCATTGCAAAAATTGAAAGCTGGCACAAATGTAGATACAGCAGCCTCTGTTGAAAGATTCACTTCAAACACATTTTTCTTTTGAAAGCTGGTATGTAAAGCTAGTCAGGCAGATGGCAGACGTGTACATAATAAAAACTTGCTGCTAGGTTGCATTGAGTACAGCTGTGATGTGAATACTTATTGCTAGTTAGCACTAAGTCATAATAAAAGTGCAACAGTCTGCAGGAATGTTACATTTTCCCAAGATCATCAAGTGATATAAACTGTCATAACTCTGCAATGATTTATGACAGCTGAAGTCCTGGTCCTAAAATGGGAGCAGCAGCTAATAGAGTTAAAGCTGCTTAGTGTTTGCTAGAGGTGTACCAATACATTGGTCTTATATTGGATTAGCACTGATATAAAGAAAATTGACTGTATCGGAAATCAGCTTTTTTGCCTGATGCAGCCAGTAAACACCCCATGCATGCATGCAGCTGCAGTATGCATGGGGCCAGGGGCACAGCCCAGTAGCTTGTAGGGCTGTGTCCAGCTGGTAAGTCTGACATGGGGAAAGGGAAGGTGCATAGGGGGGCAGATCGAGGCCCCACAGTGTGGGAAGGAAGGAGTGGGGCTGGGGCAAGCGCTGCCCAGCTGGTGTGAGCTGGGGCGCAGGGTGGAGCCACCCCAAAATTTGCTGTAGCCCCCCTCAATCTTGCCTCCCAGCTCTGCCACCTGCGCTGAGTGCAGCCCAGCCCAGCCTCCACCCGGAAGAGCCTGACAGCCCCAGCCCACAGCAGCAGCTGCCCCACCCAGTGCAGATCCATGGGCACACCCCACCTTGCCTCCCAGGGTGCACAGTGGTGGGAGCCACTCCCCTGAACGAGCCATGGCTCCATCCTGTGCCCCACCCCAGCTGGGCAGCATCTGCCCTAGGCTCTGTGCTAGCTCCACTCCCTCCCTCACTGCAGGGGCCTCGATCTGCACCCCCCCCATGCCTTTCCTTCACCCTCCCCTTCTACTCCAACAGACTTACCAGCTGGACACTGCTCTTCAAGCTGCCAGGCTGCATATCAGGAATCAGATCGGAATTGGCTGATATGCCTCCTTAAAAATCGGCTATTGGTATTGGCCCAAAAAATCTTTATCGGTACACCCCTAGTGTTTACATATGTAAATAAAAGAATACCCCTTTTGTTTTGTGGGATTAAATTGTCCAGGCTTTGTATAATTCCCAAGTGAAACGTTTTGTTTGTTAAATTTAGGTAAGTTAATTCCCACTATAGTCTTTTCCAGAATAAAGACTAAAATAGTGGCAGGATTGTTTTTTTCCTGCTCATAATGTTTTGATAGTTCTGTAGCTAAAAAGACTTGAGGCTTAAAAGAAAGTGCACCAATTTTGAAATGATCTTATTATGAAGCACTGGTGGTACAGGAAAAACCCACTTGATATATGCTTATTATATTAGAAAGGGGAGTTTCTCCTTATGGATGCCAATCCTGCAAATATCTAACACTTTAATGAATTAGGACTAGAGTGCACAGCTGAGGTTGGCCTCATCCTTGCATATTTACATGACAAACTTTCCAGCAGGGGCGATACATAGGGGGTGAACGTGCATCCCCAAGAGCGCCGTGTACCCTGTTAGGCTGCACTCCCTGTTTAGCTGGCGGGTAGGAGGGCCAGCGGGAGCACCAGTGCCCCCCCTGTAAGCGCCAGCCGAGGAGCAGGGCTACCAGCAAAAGCAGCTGTGCTGCTTCCAGAAGTGGCTGTGGGAGTTCTGGAAGTGGTGTGGCCGCTTTTATGGTGAGTGAGATCAGCTGCAGGGAACAACCCCCATCCGGTTAGTGGGGTCAGCTGTGGGGGACCCCCCCCCCCCCCCCCCCCCCCGGCCAGTGGGATCAGCCGCCTGGGGACCCCCCCCCCATCAATGACTGTTGTGAGGGGGGGGCATGTGCCCCCCCCCCTTACTCAAGAGGTACCAGACACCCATGCTTTCTAGCGCAGAGAAAAGTCGAAGTGAAAACTGTGTCCCAGTGTTGTTTCATTAAATATAATAGATTATCTGATAGTGCAATCATCAAGCAAAAAGACTGGAGCAATATTCTGAAGCTATCAAGGATCAAACAGTCTTTGAAATATATAAAGTGCTGAAATGAGACATGCAAAAGGAGCAAGAAGAGATTTATTACATGATGTTACATTATGTTAATTTAAATTAAAGAGCCTGTGTTAATGTTTTAAATCCAACCTATTAGTTTAGGATAGAAGATTTCTGCCTAATTCAAAAACTGCATGGGACAGAGGTAAATTGGCACCTCCCTAATGAGGGAGGGGCTTGACTGTAACTCAGGAGTGCTGTACCATATTATACTGACTAAGAATCAAGGATTATGCTTCTCCTTTGAAGGCAAGTCGAGTAGAGTGTCCCTCAGGAATGGCAAGCTAACTACAATTTGGGGCTGTGAAATTTATTTAGAAATAATCTACCAGATTACAGTAACACAGAGTTAAATTTTAATGTTAAGGAATCTTCTTTTAATTTTAACTGTTTTTATTTCAGTGAGGATGGAATGACAAAAACAAAAACACATAAATAAATAGCATTTTATTAAACTAAATATCTTAGAGATACCTGGTTACTGCTTAAAAGAAAATGCTTACAGTAACTACAAAATGTAATAAGGCTCACACCAAAGATGCATAAACAGAGAACAAAAACTCAAATAAAATAGGCATTTTTAAATACAAGCCAAAACACCAGGGCCATACCACATGCTGTGGGAAGGAAAGAACAAGGAAGATAACCTTTCTGAATAATGTAACATTCAAGTGTATGTAAAAGCTTAGATGATCAGTTATACATAGCAAACCCCTCTCTTACTTTGCTTTACCAACAATGTATACAATTAATGTGAGGCAAGCTTAGTTTTTCAACACACAAGTATTTTGAAAAAAATTACTAAGGCTTGAAATTATTTTTTAACGTTCATAAGCGTCACTGTTGTTGGGCATCGTTATTTTCCATGTGTAAAAAACATCCAGTTGCCACAAGGATGCATTAAAGACATTCTACTTTGATTCCCCATCTGTTGGTTGTTCGTATTCTTACACCAACGTTTAAAATCTGAAGTGCGCAGTCCTTCCTTACTCAGTCTGCCACCAACTTTAGTGGGAGTTGGCACTAGTTATAATCCCGCACCATATTAACAGGGATTGCTTCCCAGGGTCTGTACATTTACTATCACAACGCACTGACTCTTGATGAGTTACTGTTCATTTTACACCATTTTACAGTGACAACCAAAGATGCATATTGATTCTGTTTCCACAAACTTCACACAAAACTTGACTATTCAACAGGTAAATGAATAAAATGTCTAAATTCAGAACTGAACAATCAAGGCATATCAGAGAAGATGGAAAGGTCCCATTTATTTGCTCTTGTTATTGACAGAAGGGTCAGAGTTGGGAGAACTGTTCAGTGAGAAACCATTTCCATTTGCTTCTTGATCCATTGCTTGACTTCTGTAGAATAGAACAATGATTTTTTATTGCCTTTTGCTTTCACAAAAGGTTTTGCTTTCTCACCAAGACTAAGCCGAGCAACATGAAGACTAACAGACATATCGCTTTTTGAGTAGACTTTGCTAAATGTTCAGAAATCTTCTGGAAGAGGCATAGTAGCCTTTTGTTTCTGCAAATCTCATAAGATCCATGGGTGGGGTACGTAGAAGAGGCACTGCTGTACTGATGGAACAAACTCAGGAAAAATACTGAGAAGGGATCTGAAAGGTTTCCTCCCTTTATCATGTCTCCCCAGAAAGGGTGATTTGGAGCCAAAGTGCTACTGGATAGAGCTATTTTTGAGTAGTAATAAAAGCAGGCTATTTGCAATCCTCACAAAGATATGTCACATGTAAACATGACTGCCCTCATTTAAATATATAGGTAATACAGTCTGTTGGACCACTTACAATGCACTTGTTCCAGACTCAGTTAAAAACATGATTCCTGTTTTTGTATAGCCAGGACCTTCACTGTACTCTGTGGGACCCTGAAGGCTTTGGCTTAATTACAGAATGTGGTCAAGGTCCGATTGACACTATGAGTCCTGACTTAGTTGCATTTGTAGAGTAGCTGGGCTCAAATATTTCCTCTCTCAAGGTTGCATGCTGGGAAAAGATGACTAGCTGGTTAGAAGGAATCCTCTCAGACTAACTTCAGCCAAGATATACATTACAACATAAATATAAATGATAAATTTTACAAAACCTAAGACTAGTAAATTCCTCCATAATGCTCCTAAAATGTTTTGTTTTTCAAATAGATATTGTCTTACAGTAACTGCTACACAAATGTTGCATAATAGTATTAATGTGGGAGAACCATAAAGCAAATCTGGCTATAAACAAAGTAAAATTATTCTGTTTTCTTTTTTTTGAGGTGATAAGTGTAGGAAGTAAAGACAAATCATACATATGTAACAGGCCTTTTAGTTATTCAAGTTTCTTCAGCTTTAGTAATTTAAGGAATTAGTAACAGTAAAAATGCCAAGGATGTTGTAGGACTTGCAAATTTAATGTCAAATGATTGAAACCCGACCCATTGCTAAAACTGTACCTGAGTTTCTAGAAAGCTGAGGGAGAAATAAAAGTTTTAGTAGATAAGTTTGTTTTCTTTTAAAAGAAAACATTCCTGTAATTGTGTTTCTTCAAAGTGGTTTAACTCATTTCTATTTAGCACATTCACACCCTTAAAATCTAAAGCAGTCTCTGAACTTTGCTAGGCCATTACCATGTAAAGCATTTTAACTGTTTGTATTTACTAATGCAGAATGAAGTTAATCAGGGTAGAAACAGATGTCGCTTTGTGCAGCCATACAAATATTTACAGTGGCACAAAGAGACAGCAAACAGGCATCCATCATGCCATAAGGCAGCAGCAATTAAAGGCAGTAATAAATTGTACTATTTATTACAGCCGACATCGATTTGCTTTATGACAGGAGAGTGCAGACAGCCCAAAGCAGCCTGTGCTCTCCCACTGCCCTGGGCAGGCACTTCCTGGGCTTGAAGAGCCTGATCCTGTATACCCTGCCAATTCCTGCACAGAATTAGGCCCCTCCAGACCAGGGAGCACCTACTTAATTTTACCCACTTTCAGACACGTGCCCTTGGCAATCTCCATGGCGAGGCTCTGGAAATAGGAACCTCAACTTCCGTTGCTTCTACAGACTTGCCTAGAGAGTGCTGGGGGTATGTTTCTGCAAGCAGGGAAAGCCGGGACACACTGATGCAGTCCCAGGGCTGGGGCTGCCAATTAGCTGATTGGCAATCCTGTCCCTGGGACTTCACCAGAGTATGGAACTTGCTCTGCTGGGGGCCAGGGGTTGAAACTGCGAATCAGCTAATTGGAAGCCCAGCCCTGGGACTGTACTGGAGTGTCCTGGCTTAATGTACCCCTGACAATCTTTGGTAACCCCAGAGATTGCTGGGGGCATGTCTTTACAAGCAGGGCAAGATCAAGAGGTGGGAAAACGGGTGTTGTGTGCTTCACCCAGTAAAGCAGATCAGCTGTGCTGGGACATAGCCACTTCACTGGTGATGTCTATTTCTAGACTTACACAAGACACACTTGATAACTATTTCTTCCTCCTTTTCCTTACAAAGAAAACAGGGTCTGAAGGTCCCAATATTAAGTCTTATCAGGGTAAACAGAAATACTGTAATATTCAAAGCTGATGTTTATTATTACTCCAAGCAACAAATTATCCACTGCTTAACATACAAGGTAGTATGTGCAACTACAGTTAAAATGTGACATTATTGTACAGAGTGAAATGTTGATACTTACTTTGGAGTGTACCAGTAGTTGATCAGAGTTGTAAACGCTACATAACAAATACTCATTACTCCAGAAACTGCCAAGGAAAGCAGCCCTAGGCCACCCAGCACACAAAGAAGAGCTATTCCACCTGCTGATATTACAACACCTAGCAAGGAAGAACCAATTTGTTACTTGCATGAATACTGTACATACTATTGTACATCAAGTACATATTGAAAACAAAGAAAGTATTCGCTGCAGGTCTACTGCAATCCTAAATTCAGACCAGCAGTAATTTAAAAGTGCACATTAGTTCTGTTCACAATGCAGGTCAAAGACCCAAGGTCCCCAGTTGTATGACATCCCCTAAAGGAGAGGCAGTCTCCCTACAGAGTTTTTCTCTGATCAGTCTTGAGGAGTGATGTTTGTTTTTAGCAGGCTTTGTTCAGGTCTCCAGGGATCGAAGGAGGCTAAGAGCTTCAGCACAGAGGCTTAGCATCTCTGGGACTCAGACATGAATCCTCTAAATCTGCATTGGCCTGGACCTCCCTAGCTGTCCTTCTCCACCATGGAAAGGTACTACAGCCATTACAGCCATGTGCATTCCTCTTACACTAGATGCTGGCCTCTTATTTGTTCTCCCAGGTGGATCCTCTGGCCCACAGTGACCTTTCCTTGGATTAGGGTGAAGTAAATGATTAGGCCCACATAGCTGGTGGAAGACAGGGTATGTGGAGGTATACTTCAGAAGAGAAGTTTCAGTACATGCTATCTGTTATCATCTAAAAGGAAAAATCCCACACAACATGCTCTTCGTAAATCTCCTTGCAGGCCAGAGATGAAAGCTATCCAAGGCAAAGATAAGAGGTTTAACAGCATCCGCATTGGGATTAACTGTACCCAAGACAGGGAAATCCTATTTCCTTTTTTAATTAGATTATTATTCCAGCATTAAGACTTTTGTTGATGCTGAAAGCTGAGAACTTCAGAAAAAATCTTTTAAATTCAGTTGGATCAAGAGCTGGGCATGAGAGAGGGGAGAGAAAGGAAAATCCTGAAAATAAAAAAAGGCTTAAAAGGGGAGGAAAAGAAAATAAATAAAATACCTTCCATGATTATAACTCCAATACAGGCCATGACAGCTGTTGCAACCACAAACATCAGAAAGAATGCAACAGGAATAGCAGAAACTGCAATAAACACCAACAGCGACAAGGCAACAAAAGGATGATCATCTAAGTATTGGCCAATTCGAGAGTTCATAAAAGCAACAACCTGTAGGGGATTGAAAGAAGAAAAGTTGAATTAGATTAGGTGTTTGCTTCATAAATCTTTTATGATCTTAAACTACTTTAATGAAATTTTGGGTACAATAATTGTGTAAGTACACAAGTGATTAATTCGTGTTATAGGCAATGGCTGCACAATGTCAGAAGCACGGAGAACCGTCTGGCTTGGTACATATTTGCACTGTACTCACCATCCTTGTATACGAATGCCTTACAAATTCTATCACGAGTGGCATATCAAGGAAATAGTTTTGCAGCACATGTCAAAGCAGATGTGGAGATATATAATCTATTTTGCTAAATCAAATGTATTTTAGTACACCTAAATTTAGAAGCTAGAACATAATGGTACTTGAAAACAAAGGGGGAAAAATCAATGTGGAAGCAGGAGTCCTCACTAATAGCATAAGATAGTTTACAAAAGATATTCTGTTAAATATATGTGATACAGATGAACCATGCTATAAATAACAGTAAAAAACTAACAGTAAATGAAGTATGCAAGTCTATAGCGTATGGGGTTTTTACCAACTGTAATTTTTAATCCAGTGATTAACATTTGTTTCAATGTTGAAAGTCATATAACAGGCCAGGTACTAAGGTCACACTAAAACAGGTGCAAAAACAATTTGTTTTCAGGGACTATAGGTTAGCAGCAGATCCATAAATTGCCCTCCCTTGAACATTAAGGACTCCACAGATGGATCTACACTACAAAGTTGTATTGCTTTAATTATACTTATTATCTTAATTATATTTATATAGTTAAAGAGATACAACACGTCTTAAAACTTCATACTACTATATCTGAATTCCAAATTTATGCTTCAAGTTTCCTTGTATGTAAAATGGGGATAAATGTTTACTGCCTGTTGTGAGCCATTCAGATGTTACTTTAATGAATCCCATAGAAATGCTTTTAAATTAAAAATACGTTATGGTGGCTTGTTCCTCCCCCATGCCCTCTTAAAAAAAAAGAAAGAAAAAGAGGGGATCTAATTTTCTCATGATGAAAAATTCAAATGTGACTTTTGTAATTATATCCTTATCATAAAATGAGGTGTGACATCCAAGCAAAGACAGCTGGAGAAGCATTATGTAAACACACTCTATCAAATAATAATCGAATCCGAAACCCACATTGGAGTTGCTGTGGATGGATTTCATCATGAAGCGCCACTGCTTCTGCAGCTCTTGCATTTCTTTTGACATGTTGGAGCCTTCAGGGTTGTTCTTGAACCTTCTTCTGGATGATCAGTGCCAGCTTGGCCATTCGACCTCCTTAACAATTGAAGTGAAGTTACTGACAGGCTTGTGTATAATTAGAGGAACAGTATTTTCTTATTTAAATCAGAGGAACGAGAAAGACGCTGAGCATGGATTTCAGCGCGTCCTATAAAATCTAGGCCACATATTACAAAACATTTCAATCCAGTCATTCCAGTTCCTCAACACCTCACTTACATTGCCCTCAAGTACAAAAAAATTACATTTTTCCCCCTGAATATAAACATGCTTCTTGCCTTCTCAGTTTATCGGTTCAATCTTGTAATTATTCATAAAAAAAAAAAAAAAAAAGTGCCCAGTTCCCCAAGGTCCAAAAATTTAAGGGGGGCAGCATCAACTTGAAGACCACTTTTCGTCCTGAAGTCTGACCTGCGGGCGCTTCAAGCAGCGCGCTTACAGGGAACAGACCAGACACCTCATGTCGCAGCTGTGGGCCCTGGCGCTACAATCAGGCTCCCAGCGCGGGTTTCCCTTTTGCTCAGGGGCTGCAACAAGGAGGACAGAGACAATGGAGGCGGGAGGAGGGACCCTGCAGGCCGCTTCAAGGACCTAAAACTGCGTTTATGGCTCGTGTTAAACCACACCCAGCGCCTGCACCCCCGCCCCGCCTGTCCGCACGGACACGAGCCCCGCGCCCACCGCGCCAAGCGGCCGGGCCCATCCAGGCCGGGGCGGGGGGTGGAGGCGGGCCCGCCCCGAGCCGGTTTAGTCGCGCGAGTCGCCCGTGCGCTGCCCGCGTCCCCCGCGGGAGGAGGCCCCAGGCCCCGCGAGGAGGAGGCGGAGCGGCGGCCGCCGCCATCCCCCCCGCTCCCCGCGGGCAGCGCCGGCTCCTACCTCGGCGCCGGGCCGGGACTGCTGCAGCCGGCGGCGGCCTGGGCAAGGCTGAGGGAGACGCGGCCTCCTCCCGCTTCCGCCTCCGCCTCCGCCTCCGCCTGCCCGCGCCGGCTGCTGCGCGCGGGGGAGCGGGCGGCTCCGGCCCGGCAGGGGCGCCCCGCGCGCCCATGGCCCGGCGTGCGACGGGCTCGGCCCCGCCCTGGTGTTGCCCCTTGGCTTGTCCCCATCCCCCACTGGGCCCTGGCACCAGCCTGTGCCTCTCCCTGCCGCCCGGGTTGGAGGTGCCCATCCTTGCCCCGAGCCGCAGGGTGCGTCCTGCCTGCAGCACTTGGCCCAGGGCAGGTGCCTCTGGGATGTGTTGTACAGCGCTTGGGAGGATGGCAGCTCTGGCAAGTGGGCTGGAGAGAAGCAGGTCGATAGGTCTGGAGGGGAGGATCCCTGCGGTGGGCTATGGCTTCGTCCTGCTGTACACACTGGGGTGAAGGAAAGCCGCCCGCTCCGTTGCGGGGGACACCGGACGGCGCCCTGCCAAACAGAAGTGCACGGAGTAACCCCGCTCAACCAGTCGAAACTCAGGAGTCGGGTTCCCAGAGCAGCATAAAGCGATGAGACTTTTAACAACGAACGCAGTCAGGATTTATTTTAGTAGTACTTTGGTTGTTGAGCCTTTAGGGAGTGCTGATCATGTCGAGTGTTTATCTACAGCACTTAAGAGTACAACGTTATTTAAAAAAAAAAAAAAGTTTAGATTCCCACCTTTTTATAAAGCACCAGGATATTGTAATGCTGATATAGCGTGGGAAGTTTTGGCTACGGGAGTTTGTATGCTATTGTAAGAACAGACTGGCTTGTACCGTAAATCAATTGTTGTTTGCTGCTGGGTGTCCACGGGATTGCTTGCTGAGTTACGTGTCCTGCAGCTACAGGAGTTTCCGCCTTTGGAACAGGAGGGTGTGAGAACTCATTCTTCGGCTGCTGTGAATTGATGGCAGCGAATTGGTGGTTGTGGCAGTGATTCTCAGCTACGGCATAGGGACACCCAGGGATCCTTTGAAGGATGTAGATGTGAGGAGATAAACAGGTAAGCACAGGATCAGGCACAGTCCCTGCTTGGCTGTTCCCCTGGCCTTGCTGCCCAGCCCCTTGGCAAGGAGGTAAAGCACTGTAATAAATAAGTTAGCTTTTACAACAGGGTGCTGTTCACAAAATATATGGAGGGGCGCTCTAAAAAGGTTGAGAACCACTAAGTTATGATATATAGCAGCAGTTCCCAAACTGACAGATTGCGCACCACCAATTTAAAATGATACAACCTTAAGTACCACCAGCAAATTTTTGTCATGTAAAATAATTATAATAAATCTGTTAACATGTACCACTGACAGGTTGTCTGTAGACCACTGGTGGTACGCATACCACAGATTGGGAACTGCTGGTATACAGCATATTGAAATCGTAGTTACTAGGTGGCTAAAGATCATTAAACCGCTGTCGCGTGCAAAACTCGAACCGCTTCAGGTAGATTAGCTCCTTTTGCTGTACAGAAATGTGATGTTGATGAGACTACCTCAAGAAACTAGAACATTTTTTTCTCATGCTTACTTTTGATCAGCCTTTTTAATTGGTGCCACCCAATTAAATATTAATGGTTTCATTAGTTTTTTAAAAAAGGGGCAATGGAAATAGACTAGTGTGTGTGGGGGGTAGATTAAAAAAAATCTTCAGTAGTGTTTAACAGGATGCTCTGATGCTTGTTTGTGTTAAGTGCAGGCGAACGGGACAATGAAACAGATGCTCTGCTATCTGCAACTGATCAGTTTAGTTTAATTTTCCAAGTTGAACGACATGCAAAAGTAAGTAATAACCCAGATGGCAAAAAGTAAACTTGCTGTTTGAAATTATTTCCATTTTGTGCCTTGATCCTGCTCCACTGTGGATTGGGGCATTAATAATTGAGTGGATTATTAGTAACATAAGTAAAGGCCTTTTTATGTACAGTTCTTTAAAGATGCTCTCTGCATGTTGGAAAAAAACAGTGGATGTTGTGTGTTTAATTTGGATTGCAACAGTCTCGTTAAGGTAAAACAAAGCTTTATAAATCATTTCATTTGGAGGTAAATGGAACCTCTGCCCTTAGAGGCATCTACTGTGTGGTATTTCACGAGTGAAAACATTTGTCCTTCTGGTGAATTTGTAGGATGAGTCTCCAACTCAGCTCAGATTTTTGTCCATTGGTTCTCTTGGGCTCTGGTCCCAAAGATACAGAGCAAGAAACACCCAGAGAGAGGAAAGCTAACAGTAAGAATCTCAGTAAACAGTATAATATAGTCTCGCTTGGGATACTAGAGTATATACAATTCTGATTTTCAGCTTTGGTTTTCCATTTTTATTTGTTTATTTTTGGATATTTTTAAAGCAAGGAACAAAATCTCAATCAGTGAAATTGACTGTCTTCACAGGCCCTGATATAACCCAAGGATAATGGCACAGTAAACTGTAATGACCCTATTGTGTTTAGATTGATATGGAAACTTGAAATGGTAGATTATTTCCAAAAAAGTGAAGTAACTGGTGTTGAGGGTCTCATACATCAAGATGAGACGTATTTTACAAGTATTCACAATTGTTCTTTTTGCTAGAAATCCTTTTTTCCAAAAGAAACAACTGCTTTTTGCTTTTGCAAAACAATAAAAAATAGTTTCTGTAATTTATTTAACTTTCATAGACATTAGGGCTGGAAGGGACTTTGCGGGATCATCAGGTCCAGCCCCCTGGCCCAGGGGCAGGAAGTCAGCTGGGGTCAGATCACCTTAGCTAGATAAGCATCCAAACTTTAAATCTTTAAACCTCTTGGTTGCTGTATGCAGAGGAATAATAGTTAAAATAATTATGTCTTAATTGAGATTGTCCTGTTTCCAGCATTAACCTGAGTTCTCTGTGCTGAAGTTAACTCCCCTCTACTTAGGAAAGCAGAACTAAAAGTAGTCATGCAGCAAAACAAACACCTGAGTTGCAAAGTGTGACTGGATTAAAAGTAAAGTGTTTGCACTAGCCATCCTGTGTTGTCCTCACAGAAAAGTTGAATTGCCACTACCATGAGCTGCAGCCTTGCCTGAGCTTCATCTATGCCAGGTAAGGTAACTTGAGTTCAAAGCCCTGGGTAAGATGAGCTAGACATCTCTGTGTGTGCATGGGAGTTGGGCCAGTAAAAACAAGCCTGTTACCCAGTGTTAGCAGCCTTTTGCCCGAATACAAAAAACAGTATGAACCCAGCTTCCTAGACATAGGTACTATGAAGAGGCGGTTAAAAAGAAAAGATGGCTTGATGCGCAAAGGCCTCCTCCTACAAACCATCCTCATTCTCCAAATTCATCTACAGGGAGGTCATAAAAGAGAGTCTCAGTCCTCAGGGTAAATTGAACTGTGGTCAATACAAAAGCAAAGGGGGAATGCACCACCTTTGTGCTATTGATTCTGCTTCATGTTGGTGGCTGATTCAGCCCTTGTAAATTTGAGCAACCAAAGGGGACATCCCAGCAGTTGGAGGTGGCTGGAATACAGCTACACTCCAGTAATCCACCATTTAGCTTGGTCACATTCAGATAATGGGAGTGGGGGGCAAGGCAAGTGATACAGAACTGCTTTGCTAGCTCTGCTTCCTGCGGATTCCCCAGCTGAATAAAATGGTTGTGCCTCCTTTGGACCAGCAGTTCAAAGAGGTTGTAGCACAAGGGAGAGGAAGGTCGCTGAAGTTTTTACATCCTGATTGAGCATCTTTTTACAAGATATATTCTAGTTCAGCCAGAAGCCATCAGCTTGATGCATGCAGAAATTACTGAGGGGAATTTTTTTCAGGGTATCAGAGTAGTTGATTATAATTGTTTCTTTTAGCCTCAAAGTTTAAGAGTCAGGAAGACTTTGCTGTCAGTTTGACTAATGTAAAATGTTAGGGGAAAAAGAGCAAGGACAGTCAACCGGAATCAGTTGTTTAATGGGACCCTGGCTTAGACATAGTCATTTAATGTATTCAGACAGAAATACAGATGACTTGCATGCCAAGGTGAACTAAAAAAAATCAATCTTTATTTTTCAAAAGAGCATTCCCATTCAGAATAATTGTTCTAATGGTCACTTTTGCAGGGTGCAAAAAGAGATTGAAAGGTAGACAGCAAAGAGTTTGTGTGGGACGTCTCCCTTAGGATAGTTGAACTGCATGGGCAAGACTGGAGAGCAGGTACAGGGTGACAGCAACAGAATTTCGACTAGGCGCAGACATTCAAAAACCTGGAGCCTGAATTGATTCAATCTTTGCAGGTTAGTCTAACCTGGCTAGATTGAACCAGTTTGTGACTGAAAAGATATTCCCTCTGGATTGAGGAAATGCAGGCACATGCCTGAAGTCACTCAGGGCACGAGCTGGAGGGCGCAAGAGCAGCGTTTCCCAAGCGGTGTAATGCGGCATGTGCTGTCAGGCAAGTCCAGGTGTGCCGCAGCATTTGGGGCTGAAGCCACGCCCCCTGCCTGTCTAGAGCTATTCCCCCCCCTCCCCCGCCTGCTGCTGCTGTGGACATGGACAGACTGGGAGCATAGCTCCAGCCCAGAATGCCATCTGGGTGGCCGTGTGTCACCCACATGTCGCTGTCTGGCTGGCTGCACGCCACGCCCCCACTGTTGGTGTCTGGATGGCTGTGCATTTCCCCCTCCTGGTCCGTGTCTGGCTGGCTACGTGCCCTCTCCCCACTCTGTGTCCGGTGTGCCACGGTGCTTTTTTATTTAGGTAAGTGTGCCGTGGGGCATAAAAGGTTGGGAAACACTGCACTAGAGTGCATCCTTGGCTTCAGGGAAGGTGTGCTGGAGGGGCGTGGCCAGCCCTGGTAGTAGGCTGGAGTGAACTGGCCAGGGAGGGGATTTACTTCATAGTATCATAGTAGCTAGGGTCAGGAGGGACCTGAACAGATCATCTAGCCTGACCCCCTGCCACAGGCAGGAATGAATGCTGGGTTCACAAGACCCCAGACAGATGATCATCCAACCTCCTCTTGAATATGCCCAAGGTAGGGGTGAGGACCACCTCCCTGGGAAGTTGATTCCAGATTTTGGCCACCCTAACTGTAAAATATTGCCTTCTGATCTCCAACCTAAACCTGTTCTCCATCAGCTTATGACCATTGTTCCTTGTCACCCCGGGTGGTGCTGGGGAGAAAAGAGCTCTGCCTGTTCGCTGTTGATCTCCCCTGATGAGCTTGTAGGCAGCCACCAGGTCCCCCTTCAGCCTCCTCTTGCTGAGGCTGAACAGGTTCAGGTCCTTCAGTCTCTCCTCGTAGGGCCTGTCCTGCTGCCCTCTCACCAAGCGGGTGGCCCTCCTCTGAACCCTCTCCAGGCTGGCCACATCCCTTTTGAAGTGCGGTGCCCAGTACTGGACAAAGTACTCCAACTGCAGGCTGACCAAAGTCACATAGAGGGGGAGTATCACCTCTCTGGACTGGCTTGAGATGCACCTTTGGATGCATGACAAGGTATGGCTGGCACCTTTGGATGCATGACAAGGTATGGCTAGCCTTGCTGGCTGCGGTTTGGCATTGGCAGCTCATGTTCATCTTGGAGTCAATAATGACTCCGAGATCCCTTTCCGCCTCTGTGCTTTCAAGAAGGGAACTCCCCAGCCTGTATGTATGCTGTGGATTCCTTTTCCCAAGGTGCAGCACCCTGCATTTGTCTATGTTGAACCCCATCCTATTCTTGTCTGCCCACTTTGGTAGTCTGTCTAAATCTGTTTGCAGCCTCTCTCTCCCTTCAAGCGTGTCCACCTTGCCCCACATCTTAGTGTCATCAGCAAACTTGGACAGCGTGCTTTCCACCCCCTCGTCCAAGTCGCTGATGAAGATGTTAAACAGTGCGGGCCCGAGGACCGAGCCCTGGGGTGTACCCCACTGCTCACGTCTCACCAGGTTGAGTACAACTCGTCCACCACTACTCTCTGGGTGCGCTCCATCAGCCAATTTTTTACCCATCTAACTGTGCAGGCATCAATGCCGCAGTCACTTAATTTATTAATGAGGATGGGGTGAGAGACAGTGTCAAAGGCCTTCTTAAAGTCTAGAAAGACTATGTCCACAGTAACACCATCATCCAAGAATTTAGTTACTTGGTCGTAAAAGGCAATCAGGTTGGTCTGGCAGGATCTGCCTTTGGTGAAGCCATGCTGATTGCCCCTGAGCATGATCTCCCCTGCAGGCCCCCCACAGATATGCTCCTTGATGATCCTCTCCAAGATCTTCCCGAGCACCAAGGTGAGGTTTACAGGCCTATAATTACTTGGGTCCTCCTTCCTCCCCTTCTTAAAAATTGGGACCACATTAGCCAGTTTCCAATCCCCCGGCACCTGGCCAGATGATCACGAATGCTCTTACAGCCGGGCCAAAGGCTCCGCGATGACCCCTGCCAGCTCTCTCAACACCCTTGGGTGGAGGGCATCTGGACCTGCAGATTTAAAAATGTCTAGCCCTTCCAGAAGATCCCTAACTACATCTGCACTGACTGAAGACTTGATAGAGCTATCCCCAAGATTGTCCCTACCTCTGGTAGGTGGGATATCCTGGTCCCTGTTTAGGAAAACAGAGGCAAAGAAACTGTTAAAAGTATCAGCTTTCTTGTCTGGCTTCCTCCCTTTTATTGTCTGGCTTCCTCCCTTTCTTATCTGGCTTCCTCCCTCCCTGTGCCACGGACCCAAGCTGGGGTCTGTTGGGTGCTCCCCCCTCACTGCCACAGCAGTAGGGACGCAGCCAGATGCCATCCGGCATGGCCTCCTGAGGCAGAGAGGGCAGGGAAGGGGGTTATTCCTCCCTCTACCCCCTCTGTCCTCAGGGGACTGCAACAGGGTCTGCCTGTCCCGGCTGCCACAGCTGCTGCTCGCTCCCTGCACTGGGTGAGTGGCGAGATAAGCTTCCTCTTGCCCCACTCCACGCCAGATGGAGGGGGGAATAATCACCATTCCTGCCCCCTGCCTAAGGGGCCATGCTAGCCGGACTCTGGTTGCGTCCCTGCCGCTGGAGCAGTGAGGGGGGAGTGACCATGTTGGGGGCAGCAGCCCTTGTCCTGTTGTCTGGGGAATGCGAACCTCTTCCTGATGGGGGGGACCATGGGTGGGGGGGCCAGAGCTGCCGCTGATTATGCAGGGTGAATGGTGGTACCTGGGCTTGGAGGTGGCCATAGCTCCCCAAACTCCTCTAGCACCACTGCTACTGCTTGCCCTTCACAGTCCTCAGCAGCTTTCCCTGACCCACAGTGCGGCCCCCCAACCAGGAAGAGGCTTGCACTCTGGGACACTGTGACAGGGGCTGCTGCCCCCAACATGGTTGCTCACCCCTTGCTGCTCCAGTGGCAGGGGCAGGGCATGGCCAGAGCCTGGCCAGCATGGCCTCTTAGGCGGGGAGGCAGGAAGGGGGTTATTCCCCACCGGGAAGAGGCTTGTGCTCCCTGGACACCATGCCAGGGGCTGCTGCCACCATCAGGGGCCCTGCTCCCTTGCTGCTCCAGTGGTAAGGCAGAGGTGCGACCAGAGCCCAGCCGGCAGGGCCCCTTAGGTTGCGGGGGCAGGCATCTGGCGAAGGGGGCAAGAGGGGGCTTATCCTGCCTCTTGCTCCCTGCAAGGAGTTAGTGGTGGTGGCGGTCAGGGTGGGCAGACCCCACTGTGATCCCCTGAGGGCGGAGAGGGAAATAACCGTCCTCCCTGCCTAAGGGGCCCATGGTGGCCAGTGTTTGGCTGCACCCCTGCCACTGTTGCAGCAAGGGAGGAGCACCCGGCAGCCCCTGGTTCGGGTCCGTGGGACAGGGAGGGTGGAATTCAACCCAGATCACTCCAGGCTACTGCTGGAGCTGGCCGTGCCCCTGTTGCTGAAGCAGCCAGCAGAGAAATGTAGGTCCGTGGTGGTGGGACGGGGAGAGGGAGCGGGGAAATTAACCTCTTCCCTGCTCCCTTCCAGGGTCAGCGTTTGGCCAGGTCCCTGCCCTTACTCCGGCCAGGGACCAGAGGGGTGGGGCCAGCCCTGTTCCACTGGAGCAGAGAGGCCAGCCCAGGGGGGGATGCTGGGAGACTCTGGTTTAACTTAAACCAGGAAGGGGTCTGCATAAACCAGTTTGAGCTCAATCATTTAAGCTTGATATTACATTCAGCCAGGTTTATCTCAAACTGGTTTTGGCCATTTTGAAACTGGTTTATGTGCACTGAACATATGTTCTGTTTCAGGTCTAAACCAGTTTCTGATCACTTAAACCAGTTTATGTGTACCCCCTCCTCTGCAACAGTTGGACCTTCACTTCAGGAGGATTCTTCAGTAATGGATGACCCCGCTCCACCTGAAGAGGACCCCCGCAATGAGACTATATGAACCGAGACACTTTTCTTCAAACCACTTCTTCCACCATTGCGGACCACCATAACGGGTTTGTGTGTATCTATCCTCTTTCTGTCTGTGTCATGAACCCCCCCTTGCTTAGTTGGCTAACGTATCTCCTATAACCTAGTTGTGTTTCTCTTCTCACCCCCATCCCTCTAATGTTAGTCCCTTGCTCGGGAGCTATGTGTTTCCCTACCGGCTTTGTCATCTTTTTTGGATTCACAATCCTAAACATCTACTAATAAAAGTCAGTCTGTTCCTAGCCTTCAACTTACAGGAAATCTGTTTGAAATTTGTATGCAGTGCAGGGATGTGTGACCTGTCTGGGCCTCTCTTTTTCTGAATGAGTGCATGTCTTATTTTAGGTTGGTTTGTTTACCTTAGACTAAAATCTTTGTAGACAGGGAACATGTCTTAACACTTATAATGCTCTAGGATGTATAATAATTGATGGTGTTGCATGGCTGAATAAGCTTTTCAGGGTGGTTCTATCTTGAGTTTCTCAAGATTTTGAGTTCAGTTTGGTGAATACACATGATCTTGTATCTTGATGCTGTTGTCACACACATGGGAAAGACAAGAAACCTCTGTGCTCCATATTTCTGTGTAGTCCATGGCATCTGCAGCGAGGATTGACTCTGATAGGGTTCAATGCATGTGCTCCCAGCTCCTCTGCTGCCATTGTAGGGTTCAATAACTGTTAGGCAGAAAAGCTATTGGAGGCTGTGTGGGAGCCTCTTGAAGGGGCTAGGAGAAGAAGAGGTACCAGATTTGTTTGTAGTGGTTGACCCCATGTGAGCCAACATTTTGGGAACTTCATGAGCTTGGATTCTGGATTCAACGGCTTGAACACTTAAGGCAGGGGTTCTCAAACTCTGGGTTGTGAACCCCCAGGGCGTTGCAAGTAACTTAAAAGGGGGCTGCAAACTTCCCAGGGGGTATGCGCGGTGGTGTGGAGTGGTGGATGGCAGCAGTGACTGCTGCATGTGAACTCCCTGTCCCCCACCGCCACCATCCAGCACTTGTGGTTGTGGTATCACCAAGTTTGAGAGCCTCTGCCTCAAGGTATTTTTTCCTCCTTGCAAATATCAGGTTTTGGATTTATCTTACCTTTGCTGGTTGGAAGATTTCCCCCACCCTATCCCAGTTCAGTTTATTGATAATCTCTCCCAAAGTGTGCAGGTAATTTCTGGGTGTATAATAGTCAACGACCCCATAGGAATACTGTATTGATTACTGAGCCATTTCTCCTTGGCCGCAGTGATACGACACCATACTGGGAGGCCTTGTTCTCTAGCCAACTATGACCAAGTAGAGGAAGAGGGGGGAGAAGGAGGGGGTGGAAAAGCAGTCATTCTTATGTCTCCTAGCAACAAAAATGCTGTCACCTTGGTTACCAAGCGAAGAAGTGAAAGGCATGTCACGGAAGTTCACTTGAGCTGGGAGCAGCTGCCAGGCAGAGGCAGTTAGCCAGGGCAGCAGCAGGTAGCACCCCCTTTCCCACCTCCAATCCCAAGACACGCACCCAGGAGATTAGGCCAAGGCATAATGGGTGCAAATCTGTCTTTCTGTTCACCTTGCACTTCGATGTTTGCTCATGTCTCATGGCAATAAATGTATGCAAATCTCTGCACTAAATCCCAAACTGGGAGGCAGAGTGATCCTGAGGCATTAGAAGAGGGCTTGAGGCAGGGGGGTGGGAAAGAGCCTGGAGGCGAAGGAAGCAGGGGAGAGAGTTTGAGGTTTAGAAGAGTGGAAGAAAACTTGGGAAAGGGACAACAGGAAGCTGGGTTAGAGAGTTCAGGTAAGATACTGGTAAAAAGGGAACTTGTAGTGGGGCAGAGGAGTAAGATCCTGGGAAGAGAGGAGAAGGGAGCTTAGTATAGGTTGCAGGGGAGAGGGAAGGGAGAAGGGAGCTGGCGGAAGAGGCTTCCTTCTTGCTGATGAAGTGTGTGGAGAGAGGATAGGGCAGTGGAGGGGAGCTGTTTGTTGTAATCCTGTCTGCAGAATCCTGAATGGAGAGTGTGTCCTGGAAATTTCCCTAAATATTCCCTGAATATGCATGTAACTCTTACCAAGGCATTTATTTTAAGAAAAATAACATCATCTCTACCTTTTAAGAAGAAAAGAAACAATTTGAACAAAACCTGAGTTTACAATGAAGTCAACCCAGACACCGAGTCTCCGGCGGGTAAGTGTAATTTACTATTGAGGCTGCCTGAAATATTGAAAATTACATTTGAAAATCTCAGATAAAATTGGCCCTCTGTGATTTGTTTTTACGGCTGATTTACAGTTCAAAGTGTTTGAAGAAGCTGCTGCTGCATATGTATTGGACTGTGGCTTTTGTAAAATATCTCTTTGAATAAGTACTATAGTTCAAACATGCTGAGCCAAAAGGATATTAATTTTTGAAAATGGTTTTAGCAGTGTACGTGTCAAGTAATGTCTTTCCTGATAACTCCTATAGCTTTAACGATGAACAATCCCTTAATAACCTGTTTTGTTCGCTTTCAAAATACAAAAACCTTAAGGGCCAAATTCAGCAATCTTGAACAGGGAAATGTCCTTGTGGGTCAACTGGGGTTTTTCTTGAAGAAGGGCCACAGAATATAGCTTAAAGCTGTGATTTGCTTTGCATTTGTGTGTGCCAGAGAATAGCAGGAAGTCCTATCTTCTGGAGGTAAATCAGAGAATTCCTTTCACAAATTCAATTTCTAAGTAAGCTGTACACTGGGTATTGAAAGAAGAGGAATGTGGTTGGCTGAAGTGGGTTTGGACTGTCTAGTTATTTGCTGTAGTCACATGGGTCTGTTGTCAGTAGCCATTTCGCTACAAAAATATATCAGAGAAATGTCCTATCAAAATAATACATTGTGGAAGTGCAGTTATTTCAGATAATACCTGTCTCTTCCATGGTGATTTAATGCACTTGTCTTCAAATGCAGCGGCATACTTGTAAGCTTTGTTTTTATTTTTTTTGTAACTCATCATCTTTTGTAGCTGTGTTTTACTGCGATCTTAAAGGGCACACAAGTGGCACAAAACAAATGGTCATTGTTGCAGTATGGCACTTTAGCCTTTTCTTATACTGTAATTAATTTCCTATCTGCCTATGGAATGGTTTTTATATATATATTATTATAGTGGTTTTTATTAAATATATATTTATATACACAAACATATACATTTTAACATATAATATATTAAATATATATATTATTATGGAGTGGTTTAAATATATATATGAGCAATTAACACTTTGATTTATTTAATTTCAAACTACATTATACATAGGGTGACCACACATCCTAGTTTGGCGGGGACAATGCCAGATTTCGTAGGCTGAAGGTTGGGGGCAGGCTGGGCCGGACACTGTTCCTCCTGCCTGGGGTGGGGATTGGGTGGGATGGGGATAGTGTCCCAGATTTCCTTAAAAAAAATATAGTCATCCTAATTATACATAGCTATTGCTTGTATGTATTGATGCAAATTAAGTGCAAAATTGTGCCTGAAACTGAGTAGGTATGTTAGAGGAAAAGGGTACAGGACAGCTTCCTTGGGCTAGAGAGGGATGTGTACTTTTAGCCCTTTCATGAGTGCTGTGACAGAGGTGGTCTATCAGCTGGTGTTCCCCAGCCTGCTTGCAGCATGATCTGTAAGTGCAGAGGCATAGCCAGGTGATCCTTGGGAATGGATGTTGTGAGTGTAAGCTTGGCACTCTAATAGAAGTCATTTGGAGCTCTGCCCTTGACTTCAGGAGAATGTCATGTCCGCATGGGGGTGGAATGGATGGCACTGCATATTTTATCTTTTTAAATTGATGGTTAAAAACACTTTTAAGTATGTTCCCCACATCCTCTGGACTCATCCTGCCCTAAGATGGTTCCAAGGCACCAGGGGCACTCTGTTGGCTATGACAGCTCTGCCCTGCTGCTTCCCCTCCCTACCCCCATGTTAGTGCAGAACCAGCAGGGGATATTTCCTAAATCAGCTGTTAATATTGTTTGCCCAGAAAGGTAACATGCCTAGTATTTCCAGTTGCAGCATCAGAATTATGCTTTAGGAATCCCAGCAGTGCAGATTGCAGCATGCCAGATAACACTGCATCTCATTCATCAACATGCCCATTAGCTATTACATTTTAAGGTATAAATAACGTATAAGAACTCATACCAAATTGCTGTCCTGCCTACACTTTACGACCCTGCACTGGTGGCGTCACTTTGTGTACTAGAAGATTATGGGTTCTGGCATCTCCTGAGCCTATGTATGCAAAATTAAAACAAAGCAAGGGGGTGGGGGGGGGCGGAGGGCTTGCTTTACAATGAGAACTGCTATTGAGATCAGTCCTATAGCACGGTGGGCTAAATTATATCCTCTGGAAAAAAAAGTGAAGAAAAGCATACTTGGAAGACTCCACATGGTATGCCTGAAAGCTAACTCAACACACTGTTTGAGGACGTGCTGAGGACGTGGTCCTAGAACTTGGTAAATGGTAGAAATGCTTTGACTTTTAGCATACTTGGGGTAAGGAGTCTTCTGCTCTGTTTTCTGTCTTCCATCCTAGAGGACTAGCTTCCCCTGGCACTTTAAAAAGCATTTCAGTTGTAATGTCAGTAACATTACAGTTTAATTTCCTTTTTTCTAGTAAAAAACTTGGTTGAAGTTTCACATTCTCCTCAGGTTGGACAGTGATGAGTCAGATTCCTTGGTTTCTAGTCCAGTTCATGTTTTGGCACACATGCTCTACCACAAAACTCACATTGAGATTTTTCCAAAATACCCACAAGTGTTTTAATATGAAAAAATCCCTTTATGTTTTATACAAATATCTTTTTCTTTTTTAAGTAAACAGCAGCATTTTTCTCATGAATTATCTGATTGAAAGATTCTTAGGAAATCAGTATCTTCTTTATAATAGATAATTTATCAAAGGACCAGAGAGAAGTCAAAGACAACAGTGCAGTCAGAAAACTCATTTTCCTCTGAGTAACCCATGCTGAAGAATGTTAGTTTCTGTAACAGAATAAATGCATTTTTTATGATTAGGAATGTCCTTGTCTTTCATGAATAAAGCTCTTTTTCCAGCAATGTAGTTTATAAAAAAATTGTAAAACATTTTTTATCTCCTGTAGTCACAAAATGATTCTGTATATAACATGAGTCATTCCAAAGGAATACCCGAGTTACCACCCTTGCCACCTTCTGTATCATCAGGACCTTCAGAATTGTATCAGGTATGCATTATCTTTTTCCTTACTGTATAAAACATTACATTACAACTATTGGAATACCTGTAGGCCATAGTTATTTTAAAGCTTTGATGATGATGAACTAAAAAGGACGGATTAAATTTGCTAAGTACGTGTTTGGATATTATAGCAGTACTAGTTTGGAGGGTAAAGTTATCATTAGAGTTTCTGTTAGGACCTAGACATTATGTTTTGTATCCAATTGAAACGTGATATACAGATTCATAGACCAGTACTATTTCCCCTCAATTTTGGATTATTTGGGCATTCATCCCTTCTCCTCCCACTATTGCATGGACAGCCTTTCCACCCCCCCACTAACCCTGCTCCCTGCTACATAAGTAGCACAAGTGAGCACCCCCCACTAATGCAGTCATATGGGCAGTGCGCTTACTGGGCCTCCTGCTGTGTGCTCTGCCCCAAAACCCTGGTTGCTACTACTGGGGTTTACCCAGCCTGAGTTGGGAGGGGGTTGGTGGGGGACCACGAGGCAGGGGGAGCTCTGATTTGCCCTCCCCCCTACTACAGCTCAGGTTGGGCAAATCCCAGCCGGCAGGTCACTGCTGCTGGCTTCTCTCTCCCCAGTCCCTCCCCCCTTTCTGCTGATAGCTCCAGTAACACCACAGATTAATTCTAGGGAACACAAGTGGAGTGCCTTCATTTGATCCCTCATTTGATAAGGGTTAATTTTTTGCATTGTTGGCCACTTTAAAAGTGCTCTGGAACTGTACATGTGTGTCATGGCATGGCTGTAGAGTGCTGTCAGGGGGGTGATCACATGACAAATATAACTTCTGTCTGTGCCACGTATGTTAATTCTGCATGGGTAGGGACCTACTAAAATCATAGCATAAGTGCATCGCATGACGACTCCTTTAATCTTGCAGTTTCACCCAGACACCACTCCTGCTCTGCTGCTACTTGGTGGAGGGGCCCCAATGCTCATGCCTGATTAGTGGGGAGGCAAAAACTGTGGTTTTAAATAGGATGCAGTTTTTGCGAGTGGTAGGGCCCCTCCACCCATCAGTGGTGGAGGGGCATGCAGTGGATACTGCAAGATTAAAGGAGCCACTGCACAGTGCACTTCCACCGTGATTTCGATAGGTCCCTACTCATGGGCCAGATTTATATTACCACCCTATTGGGTTCTACACTGCAGCTCGGAAACTTCTTCAGCGAAGTGTGCTTGGGGGGTGGGGTGGGCAGGGAGTGAGTTTAAAAGAGCAGGTGTGATCCTAAAAGGTGTTGTGCATCCATAGTTCCTGTTGATTTCAGCAGGTGCTGCAGATGCTCGGCAGCTATTTAAAGAAGTTTTTACATATTTTTTGAAGACTTTTAACAACTTCATACCCCTATTATACAGGAGCCTTGTTGCCCATGCCAGTCATATGTTTAATGGCCTTCTGGAAAGCAATCATGCCTGGGTGTGGTATAAGAAACTTGAGTAGGATAGAGTCTGTGAAGTTTGAAAAGCCAATTAAAGGAGTATAATTACACTGTAACCGCAGAATAAATGTCTATTTCATTACTGATAAGATTAGCCATGTCAATCAGGAGAAAAACCCACAGCAGAGTTGTAATCTTGATTTATCACCTATTTTTAATTGGCCAATTGTACTGTTATCATTCTTATTAAAGCTTGTGATAGTTGGAAGAAAATCTTAGCTGTATGGACAAATGGAAAGAAATTATTTTATGTCTTAATACATTGCCCTTCTAGAGGTCATGTTGTGACCAGTCAAGCCAATGAGTTCATAGATTCATAGATGTTAGGGTCGGAAGGGACCTCAATAGATCATCGAGTCCGACCCAGTTCAATTGTAACTCCTGAGGGAATGGAGAGAAAAATATGAGAATGAAAGGTGGCATGTTGCAAATCTATGTAAAAGTTATTTAAATTATTAAAAACTTGATGGCAGTAATGATTTAACACGGCGGGAAGGGCAGCTAGGTATATTTTAATGACATTATTGCATTAAGAAGGAATTGATTAAGCAGAACAAATGATGAAAAGGAAATTGAATATGAATTAAAAATGGGAGCTTCAGAGACCACATTGTGAAGAGTGTTCTTAGTTCATAAGCTTGTGAAGGTTTGTTTTCTGTGAGTGTGAGAAGATCTCTAGAAGGAACATATGGGCTGACCTCATAAGTACCATACAATATGGCTGTGTGAAGCTTTGGTAGCCGATTCAATTCAGAGGAGATTTGGCCCAATTTGGCGGCCAAATCTCCGAATCCAAATCGAACTGGGAGACGCATTAAAAACTCCGAATTGATTCGGAGATCCGGACAGCTTGCAGCAAACAGAAACTGAGAAGAGGGAGGGGGATGGGGTGATCTTCCATATATGGAAAAGGCTGATTGGGGGGTGGGGAATGCTCTGATATTGACATCTGTAGCTGGCCAGTTGTCCCACGGAGGGTTTGGGATTGAGAGTATGGTTGGGGGTAGAAAGGTAAGAAAGGTTTATTGACTTAACAAAAACACAACTACGTGTAGTAACAAAACAAACAACGACAGACAAAAGCAATTTGTGTCGGCAACTTATTGGCAGTCCCCTCTGATGCCTGATACACGGCAAGCTTCTCTTTCCACAAAGTTCAGCTAAGTCAGGCGTCCCTGAACATCACTTTCTGAAGGGTACCAGGAAGGACCCTGGAATGCAGTCCTTGGGCTCCTCGAGGTCCATGGGCCCACTGATCCAGGCAACAGCTAAGTAAACCTTTCACAGAGCTGTATCTTCCTTCTGAATGGTTTCCAGATATTCTAGCCAATTTAAAGCTTCTGAATGGTTCTGATAACGTACAACGACTCAGATTCCTTTCACTTCAACTGTCCTTAGACTGACCAATTAGCAGTACAAGCCTTGCATTCCTTTGATAAGGTAATTTTAACTACGCCACAGGGCCTTACTACTTCAAGGCTTTGCTAAATTTACTAGGCCTTACTTTTATACAAGGCCTCACTACATCTTAAACTTTAATTAGGCTTTTAGCTACAACATATAGCTTAATATCTAAGCAAATACAGAAAAACACTTGGTCTAATCTTCATAGGGCCTTCAGCAAGCACCTTTATCACACAGGCACACTTTTCAGCTGTCATACCAGTGATTGTGATCTTTCCCTGAGTTCCCTTCCAATCACAGTGCTTTGCAGGAGGGACGTAGAAACAACATATCAAGCTGTGTCTGAAGTGATCTGTGCCTTTTTTGAGTTGTCTCTCTCTTGGACCAGCAGTATCTGAAAGACACTGGCTTGCTATCTAGTCTCATGGTAACTAGTCTCTCTTTTTGTAAGTCATATCCAATCCTTTCCTACTTACCCTTGCCTACAGTCTGTATTGTTATCCCTACCCATTCCTTTCAACTTATTCTTCCCCCAGAATCCTCTTTATTTGTTCTTGTTAGCCTGTCTTGATTCTTTCCCCCGACAAAAAATAAATCTGTGTTTTCTCTGACAGCGTGTCATCACTGTGCAGGAAAGCATAGCATATATTGCACGCACGCACGCACATTTTGTAGCACACCAATCATTATATAGCATGCTGGAAAGGCAGGTGCCAGGTCTTCTGGCAGGGGAGGAAAAGGGGCAGAGGGAGAGCTTTAAGTTCCCCCCACTCCAAACATAGACACACCCTCTTTTCTGGCAGTGATGAGTCTTCTGGTGCTAGTGGGAGCAAGAAGGTGGTAGCAGTGCCTGTGCCTGCATCACCACCACTAACACCATTAACCAACAGCATGACATTCTCCACCCCAGTTTTAGTTCCCAGCATGAGCCTTTCGGTGCCAGAGAAGGAGCTGGATCTGGAAGCAGAGGAGATGAGGGCCATAGCGAAGGCAATTCTGGGGAAGGAGTGGGGAATCTAAGTTTGTGCTCCATGCTCTTCGAAGTTCCCTTGGAGGCAGGTCTCCTTCTCTGGAAGGCACTTTGGAGGAGGTTGTGGGGGCAAGTGGCTCAGCTCCTCCTGTTGTTGTGCCTCTGCCTGGTGAGGAGGGGGATAAGGCAGGGTCCCCACCTTTAACCCAGAAGTGGGTGGGTAGTGTAGTGTGGGATCATTTTGAGGTGGCAGATGCTACCTGCCAGCACTGCCAAAAGCAGATCAGCCGGGGCAAGGACATGAAACACTTCACCACCATGGTGATGCTGCTGCATCTCAGGAGGCAGCACCCTTTGCCCTTGTTCCTTCTCAGCCTGGTACCAGTGGGAGTGTGCCCAGAAAGAAGTCCCCCTCTTGCTCCAAAGCCCCCTTCCCCAAGAAGCAGAGGCAGGCCACCCTGGACCAGTGGGGGAAAGGGGGAGACAGAGGGGGTTACCGTCCCTGCATTTTTTTATTCCACTCTGCCTTAACACACACAAATGATATGAGTTTTGCTTTCAACAGTTTGAGGGGCACTTTCACAGAAACCCCTGCACCTATCTACATGAAAGTTGCCAGGCTTCATGCCCTCAGAAGGGGCTACTATCCCTACTGTTTTCATCCAAATCTGCAAAAAAATGACAAAATTATAGGTATTTTAGTGATTCCCCATTATAATCTATGGCCGAATCTCAGAATTGAAGCCAAATCTGTGAATCCGAATTGTCCAAACTGAATCAGGACAGTAATTTGAATCACCGAATCAAATCACTGTCCCTCCGAGTTGGCTGAATCCGAATCGAATACTTGCAGCTTCACACATGCCTACCAGATAGGAGAAGAACTTAACAGAGAGAACAATCAACGTACCCCAACTCCTCTGAGAGAGAACAGAAAGAAGACATCTATTATTAATGTGGGAGAGGCAGAAAAATAAGAAAAGAATGTTCAAATGCTCATGTACACCACTGATTACCAGAGGGTTGAATGGGTAGATGTATAGGGCGAGTGAGGAAAATGTTAAAATTAATGAAATGCAGGGGAAAAAATCAAAGACAAAAGTTAGATGGAATAAGAATTAAAAAACTGTGACAAATAAGGCTTCCATTTTGCAACCATGTACATGCCTACTTTCAGTGAAGACACATACAGTGTTAGTTATGTGCATATGCTGAAGCAGGCTATAAGGAGGAGATGGGGACAGGGAAATGGAATCCAAGAGGCAAATGACTATAGCAGGATTGCTGGATACATTAGTCGAGCTGGTTGAAAAGACAGATTTGTTCCTGGGGAGGGAACAGTTGGATGCTGCTGTATACTGGCCTTTATGACTGTTAGCAAGGGGAGTATTTGCCCCTCACAATTTGGTTCCGCCTCCACATGATAGTTTAGAAGGCCACAAATTGCAGCGGCTGAAAAGCTGCAAAAAGTCCTAACTCGCTGTTTTTCCACAATGGTCTGCACATTTTACAGTTATTCAATGAAGTTCCAATAATGACTAAAATATATTAGTAACAAAATTCATTTTTCAAGAATGTTACCATAAGCAGTTATATGATAAATGAGCTGTTCATTTTAAATTGCTTTTATATTACACCTCAAGACAAATTCTGGAATAAATGTAAAGGCATCACTGTGCTCATTATATATCAAACCAATGAGGCAAATAAATATATACTTGAAGAAAATAAAATAAGATACATTTGTATATGGGCAGCTATTCTTTAAACCAGAGAAACAAGAAAAAAATATTGGTTCTGGTGTTTCTTAATCAGGCTTGTTTAACTTTTTATATCTGAAAAAGGATTTCTAGAGAATAAATGTACCAAGAGCTGGTCAAAAAACAGATTTCCAGCTGTGGGAAAATTCTAATATTTTGAAATTTCACTTTTGTCCCTATTTAGGACAAAAATAATTTTGAATGTTTTCCAGAAGGATGATTCCAAGGTATCTTGATTCAGAAACATCAAAAGAACATTCCAGAACCATTTAATTTTGCTAAGGTCAAACACTAATATTATATTTACATATATACTTTATTATAATGTATTTAAAATATTAAAAAACTAGACATTGAAATGAAACAAATTTACAACACTAAAGTGAAGCACAATGCTAAAATTGAAGCAAAATATTTATTACATGTTTTTCCTGTTGAAAAGTCCCTTCTGATGAAACAGTTCACAGAATAACATTTTTAAAATGTAAAACTGTTCTATGGACCTTTTTTAACCAACTCGAATTATAACAGGTATCTTTTAATAATAAATGTTTGCTTTTAGTTTTATGTATATTTGTCTACCACCTTTGATCTTGGGCATATTCTGAAAAAAGTCTGAAGCAAAATATGTTGTATTCATTTCACTAGGTCCCCTGAAGTTGTATAAGGATTCAGTTGTATTCATACTGTTTTAAGGGATGGATCAAGTAGCTCATTGTGTTAAGAGCCTTTCTCCTGTAGGTTGTTGGTCTGAACCCCACTCAGAAGAATACTTATCTAAAGTTTATGGGTATCTAATGGACTGCATGAAATAAGTTTGTTGCTCAGGTTCCCAGAGCATTGGGAACCTTGGTTGAGTTGGGGATTTTCTAATGAAAGTCTTTTATTAGAAAATTGTATTTAATTGAAACTGAATTTTTATGCAGTAGCACACCAGCTTCAAAAGAAAAAAACTGTTGGAAAAGGTTTCCTAGTACCTACCAAACTCACATTTATGATGTAGCAGAGCCAAGGATTTTTAGATTGACTTTATGCTAACAACTAGCACATTTTCTTATTTGTGCTATTTACAGAAAGACAGTTCTTTGACAGTGCAGTGACTCTAACGATATCACTATTTTCCAATTTCAGCTTGTCCTGCAGAACAGCTGTTATCCTCCTTTAATGCAAAGAGTGTCATGGACTTTGGCAGTTCCATTTAAAGAACAACGCTATCACCGAAGTCCGAGTGACTCCATAGCTAATAATTATACTCTTGCTTCACGGGATCTAAAACTGAGTGGCCTGCGCAAGATGGTTTCCCCTTCAGTGGCAAGAGCAACATTTGACTCGGCAAAGCAGAGGAAAGTTTCACCGTGTATCCATTCTTGAATTCCCAGGTTACCTAATGGTCCAATTGATTTCTGGACACTTGCATCCACAACTACTTCAAAACCTGATCATTCTCTCATATTAAAATTTTTTGAATGAAAATTATGTATTTGAAATGGCCACAGGCCTACCCCACCTTGGTACCTGGTCCTATGATGGGCCAGACAGTAAAATCCCGAACTTTTTAAGTTAACAGTTCTAACTGTGTAGGGATAGCTCCCTAATCAGGAGCACCATCCCAGACAGAATCAAGTATGCCTATTTCTCCCTGACATAAGTTAGTTTAAACAGCGGAACGATTCTCCCCTATGGTTACTGTAAACTGAAACCTGCCGTTCAGCTACAAGGTCTTTAGTGAAGAAATGAGATGCTGACAGCAAGTTAAAACCTGCCTAATTGTGAGTGTGTCAATTCCTTTGTGTACCCTGGCATTGGCTTATAAACCAGTGTTATTGGTGAGATACTGCTATAATGCAGTGTGTTAACTTCCAATGATTCTACAACCCAGCATTAATTGTATTCGTCTAAAACTACTGCCATCTGATCCAGGCCCTTCACTTCCCTGTGAAGTGTCCCCTTTTCTTTCCTTGCAGTAGATGAATGGAAATTTTTGTCAAAAGACATTCAATGTCTGCTTTGCTTTCTCTTGCTAGGCTTCTTATTATGGTTTCTTCACCTGTGCCCTATTTTCTCAAATTTATGTGCATCTCAAATAAATATAAGTATGGGAAGTGGAAGGCAGTTACAGGAGTAACCTGCTTCCGTTGAAAATAGACATCCATTCATCCCATAGCTTAGGAAGATGCCTCTCTATTCCAGCCTAGTGCCTGCCTTGTTTGGTTGTTTAAGTCTTTCCTCAACCTGTCTCGTTCATCCCCTTTTTTTTCTTCCATTATTTCTAGGTTTATTGGATAGAAATAAGCCTCCAAATTTCAGCAGTGTAAAGTAAATTAGCTTTTACTTAAGAGATGAATATATGGAAGTTGTAGTGTTTGTTTCTCTAGATTAGCAATGAAGTGCAAAGGTATGTTTGTCTTTCTCTGTTCTGGCTTTAATGTCTTTGTCTGTTTCACACAATGCTCCCAAGATATGTGAAGTGCTATATCTTTTCCATGTCAGTTCTAGAAGTTGCTATTGGTAATTTTTAGAATAATAGGAAATTAGGGCTGGAAGGGATCTCAGGAGGTCATCTGGTCCAATCCCCTGCTCAAAGCAGGAGCATCCCCAACTAGATCATCCCAGCCAAGGCTTTGTCTAGCCAGGTCTTAAAAACCTCCAAGGATGGAAATTATCCAACCTCTTTGGGTAACATGTTCCAGTGCTTCACTACCCTCCTCATGAAAGAAGTTTTTCTAATATCTAACCTAAACTCTCCTTGCTGCAACTTCAGATTATTGCTCCTTGTTCTGTCATCTGCCACTGGTGAGAACAGTCCAGCTCCATCCTCTTTGTAAACCATGCTTCAGGTAGTTGAAGGTTGCTATTAAATCCCCTTTGTCTTCTTTTCTTCAACTAAATAAGCCCAATTCCCTCAGCCTTTCATCATAAATCATGTTCCCCAGGCCACCAACCATTTGTGTTGCTTTCTGCTGGACTCTTTTCAGTTTGTCCACATTATTTCTGTAGTGAGGGCCCTAAACTGGACATAATACTTCAGATGTGGTCTCATCAGTGCTGAATAGAGGGGAATAATCACTTCCCTTGATTTGGTAGCAGTGTTCCTAATAATGCAGCCCAGCAAGCTGTTGGCCTGTTTGCAAGAAGGGCACACTGCTGGCTCATATTCAGCTTATTGTCCACTGTAACCCCCAGGTCCTTTTCTGCAGAGCTTTTGCTTAGCCAATCAGTCCTCAGCCTGTAGTAGTGCATGGCGTTCTTCCCTCCTAAGTGCAGGACTTCACACTTGTCTTTATTGAACCTCATGAGATTTCTTTTGGTCCAATCCACCAATTTGTTCAGGTCTTTCTGAATCCTAGCCCTACCTTCCAGCATATGTACTACTTTCCTCAGCTTGGTGTCATTGCAAACTTGCTGAGGGTGCATTCTGTCTCATCTTTCAGGTTGTTGATGAAGCTATTGAACAAAACTGGCCCCAGGACCAACCCCTTCAGCACTCCACTTGATACCAGCTGCCAATTAGACATCGAGCCATTGACTACTATCCTCTGAGCCCAATGATCCAGCCTGTTTTTTATCCATCTTACAGTCCATTCATCCAACCTGTACTTTCTTAGCTTGCTTGCAAGAATGTTGTGGGAGACTGTATCAAAAGCCTTGCTAAAGTCAAGGTCTATCATGTCCACTGCTGTCCCTGCATCCACAGAACCAGTCATCTCATCATAGAAGGTAGTTAGGTTAGTCAGGCATGACTTGCCCTTGGTGAATCCATGCTGACCATTCTTAATCACCTTCTTCTCCTCGAAGTGCTTAGAAATGGATTCCTTGAGGACTTACTTCATGATTTTTCCAGGGAATGAGTTGAGGTCTGTAGTTCCCCAGATCTTTCTTCTTTCCTTTCTTAAAGATGGGCACTGTATTTGCCCCTTTCCAGTCATCCAGGACCTCTCCCAATTCCCCCAAGTTTTTAAAGATAATGGCCAGCACCTCTGCAATCTCATTGGCCAACTCCCCCAACAATCTTTGGTATGCTGCATTCAGCCCTCATGGACTTATACATATCCAGCTTTTCTAAATAGTCCCTAACCTGTTCTTTTGCCATTGTTGGCACTTCCTCCCCAAATTGTGCTGCTGGCTCCAGTAGTTTGGGAGCTGACCTTGTCTGCGAAGACCGAGGTAAAAAAGGCATTGAGTACGTCAGCTTTTTCTGCATCATCTGTCACTAGGTTGCCTCCCCCATTCAGTAAGAGACCCACACTTTCCCTGATCTTCCTCTTGTTACTGACATATTTGTAGAAATCCTTCTTGTTACCCTTCTTGTTACCCTTCATGTCCCTTGCTAGCTGCCACTTTGCACTTTGGCCTTCCTGATTTCTTCCCAGCATACCCAAGCAATACCTCCCTCATTGTTTGTCCAAGTTTCCACTTCCGGTTAGCTTTCTCTTTTAGCTCACTGAAGAATTCTCTGCTAAGCCAAACTGGTCTTTTGCCATACTTACTAGTCTTCTTTTGCTGGGTATTGATTCTCATAGCTTTAATTTTATTTTGTTGATTTTTCAGTCCTCCCAACTATGCTTAGAATTGGAGGGCATGTGTTTTGGCCTGCAGTGTCTCAGCATGTGGGACAAAAGACAGACATTATTTACAAGTCAAAGTCCTCCGACATCTGTGTCTGGGTTAATTGAATTCCCCATTAGTTGTTCTGTGGTATTTCCTATTGCCCAATTCACTACCAGTAGGAGGACCATGGGAGACATAGTACATCACTGTCTGACACCTGTAGGTGCATCTACATGAGGCATTTACTGCAGTGTAGACTAATTAGCTCTGAAGTAAACGTTGCTTTTCTACAAAGGAGTAGACTAATTAGCCCTGCAGTAAACTTTGCAGGTCTCCAAGTGCAGCCCTATTAGGCTGGAATAAACTAATAAACTGCAGCAGAGTAGTACTTGTAAATACAAGTACTATCCTGCTGTGGAGTTTTTTTAGTTTGCAGCAACCCACGTGTAAATACTGCCCTGGCTAGTTGGGACATGAGGGTACTTCAGTGCAGGGGCTGCCTGCCAGCTAGCCTTACACTGGAGAACCCTCATGCATGTTGAACTGTGGTGAGCAGCCCCAGGGTGGCAGGCTGACACCTGGGGCCCCCTGCCAGCTGGGGCTGCTCTGACCCAGCTCAACATGGTGCAGTCCCGGGTGCACATTCAAATGGCATGCCCAGGAGCAATAAACTCTGGAGCAATAAGCTCTGGAGTTTTTTGCTTCTCATTAATTGCTCATATAGATGAACCCTGTATGGTTTAATCAGTAGTTAAGGTATTGACTTATTAGTTGCATAGCTGGAAAGCCTGCCATAATAATGTTCTATCTATGGATTATTTGTATACCAGATTTGGTGGAACTCCATATTTTATTGTGCTACCATTAAGTATAGAAATGTAGGTCCTAATTCAGAAAGTTATCTGTATTCAAGAAAACAATAAAGCATTGAAGTCAATGGAATTTAAGGAATTGAATTAGAGGGCTTAAACATTTTTTTAAAACAATATTTACATCCCTAACTTTACTACATGGCTGAATTAAGATCTAATCCATTTTATTTGCAGACTGTGTTTTTCTGTGTTTCAGTACATACCATAATAGTTCGTCCATTGATCTCTGTTTTGTAGTAGTTCTAAATAATATTTTGTAAATGGTTTTCTTGACAAAGCCTGTAGCTTCAAAAGAACATGAACCTTCTGAGAAAAGGCTCAAACTTGCACGAAGAAAATGTGACTCTTCCCGGTAATGTACTTTAAGCATTCATAAAAAGACACAAAATGTTTCAAATCAGTCTAAGAATCTGAGTTTTATGCACTTATAATATGCTGATGCTCAATTTTCCTTTTGGTTTGGATATTGAATTGAACATCCAATTGAACATTATGCCCTTCCATGAACTTAAGATTTGTTCATTAAGAAACTGAAGTAAATGTAATTTCCTTTACAATACTAGCCATGAGGTATGCAGAGATTATAGATTACATGCAGTCATTTCACAAAACAACTGGAAATCTGCTGGAACTGCTCTGTTGGTTTTCACATTACCTTCAGATAGTGGGGAAAATAATACTTTTTCCATGGTATCTTTATATTCTTCTTGCTTATTCAATATCATGTTTTTGGTTTTGAAATAAAGGAGCTGGTTCTGTCCCCTGCCTCTGCATGGTGCAGGCTGGAAAGGTGCTGCAGCCAGCCAGGAGAGAATACCCCCAAATCAGGCACATAGGGTGTTCCTAAACTGGCTAATAGTGCCCTCCTTGCAGGGACCAGTGAGAGGAAGGGGAGGGTGCTCAGTACTAGGGAGATTGTGAGCTGCTCTGGGCTGGGTTCAGTTTATAGGCATCCCAGACAAAACTGCTATACAGTATGATTTATGTAGAGGCCATATTGGTCTATAGTTAGCACAAAATCTTGTTAGCACAAAGGTGGCTAAAGGTACCACCTATCTCCTGGATTTTGCCAGGTATGATGTACCTCTTTTGGGTGTCAACACATGAACACTTGGAGCCCTTTCAAAAGGAGTAAGTTTCAAAAGGGCAGCTGCTGGTACATTCTAATTGTTATGTGTGAATAAGCTGAGAACAATTCAAACGCAGCAGCAAAACCAGCTCTGATTATAACACTCCCTCCTTCAGGTTAAAGTTGGAGTGGTTTTGCTTCATCTGAATTTTTCTCAGTTCATTCATACTTAACAATTAGAACTACCAGCTGCTGTCCTTTTGAAAGTTCCCCTTTTGAAAGGGCTCCAAGTGCTTGTGTGTTCACACCCATAAAGGCACAGGAGAGAAACTGTCCCAAAATCTCAATTAGACATCCACCTCTGATATTTTTTTTAATTTAGTTTCTCAGTCTATAATAATACAAATAATGTGAAGCAGCTAAAATACCTACTAGGATGATGTATAGGAGCAATCTTCATTAGAGTCATTTTAAACAATTAGATATACTACTGCTCTGAGCCTACCTGTCTTAGTAAGAGCCTTTCATGTTTCTTAACAGTTTATGATTTCATTAATGGCTATAAATTCTTGCACACATGCACACAAAATCTGTGCAAAAGGATTGTTATTCAGAGTGCAAAGCCAACCACTCAGAACTTTGGAAATACCAACATTAAGGTTTTCCATGCCTCTTTGTGTAGAGGTAACATGATATGGTCTTTCCATATATCCTGCTTTCTGCAGGGTCTATGCCTCATTTAATGCACAGGATGGACCTGCTCTGGGATGACACAGATTTGTGTGGTAAAGGAGACTACTGACTGTAGAACCCCTGCTTATTGTTGCTGAGGCTGAAACATTTGTAGTTATTGAGGCTGGTGGTTTCAGGAAGAGAGGATGTCCTCCTAGTTCAGGCAGTCAGAAACTGCACCTGAGACTTGAGTTCCTGTGTGATGCTAGTCAAGTCACAGGTGGTCATTAATTTTACATTTCTCCTTTACTGACTTGAAATCTTATTTGCAAAAATGCTGAGCACTCACAATTGCAACTGAAGGCAGTGGAAGTCATGCTGTGAGTGCATGAACTATTCTATGATGCTAAGTTCTCTGAAAAGTTAGGTCCCAGAAATATCTTTGGCTATCTAGAATCCATGGATGCCTTTACCTTGATCTCTATGTGCCTCAGCTCCTTATCTGTAAAATGGGGGTAGTAGTGGCTGTAGAAGCTACTTATGAAAATAAACTAATTAATGGTTTAACAACTTGTGATATAATTGTGATGAGCAGCAAATAATTGTGATGAGCACCATAAGAAAGCCCTTTAGCAAATTAGTAATTTTCTTCTCAGAGGTGGGTTTGAATTATTTAAGACATAATGTCACATTGAAAAGAGAGGAGAACAATTACTGAAATAGCTGCTCAGTAAGTGTGCATTGTCTGCCCTGTGCAATGAATGAGGCAGGGGTCCTGTAAAAAATAGTGTGTAATCATGAAATTACACATGAAATTAAATCATGATTAGGGGATCCTAATTAAAGTTGTACAGGCAGCCTTCATTCTAGGATTTTCTAATTTTTGAATACTTGACTTTGCAAGCTTAACAATATTTTTTTCATGGAACTTCCATATACAATTTCCTAAGATTTAAAAAAGCAACCTGGAAAAAAAATGGGAATTCCATCACCTGGGGTCATAGTAACACCCACATGGGGCATCAGGTTAGAACTTTTGGGTACACCACAAAAACCTGCCTTGTTTGTACTAATGGAGTATACTGGTAGCAGTAGTGCGCTGTCATTCTGTATGTGAACTAGCACTAGAAGGGCTGGGACACTGCCAGTAGATTTAATAAATATTTGCTGACAAAGAAGGACTCAGGAAAGACTCAGGAATGTTGGTTTTTATTCTAGGCTATATAGAGGAATCTTTCAGTAGGCAAAATACTCATTTATCCATTCTCCCTAGTTTGATCTTCTGTCCTTTGCTCCTTCCAACCTGTTCTTGTCCTAGGTCTGCCTCTTCCCTACTACTGAACTTTCCCCCCAGCCCCACTCTCCTTCCTCACACAGGCTCAGTCTCCATTCCCAGGTTTCTCATCTGATTCCCAATTTCCTTACCCAACAAGTCTTAATCTCACCCTCTCAGATTACTTGTTCTAGGGTGCAGACAGAAGTGCAGCTCCCAGTTGTAACTCAGGATGAGTTTTGCAAAGTGTTCCGAGTTACAATTACCCCAGACCAAACAGAAGTTCAGTGTTGGTTCAGGGGGCAGGGGAATCTAGCTGCAGCTGGGAGACTGCAGCCAAGTTCCTATAGCAATGGCCAGGCTCTTTGCCAGTGCTCAGTTTTCAGAATGGGGGGGAGGGCAGCGGAGGTAGCTCATTCTTGGGGCTTCCCAGCTGGTGCTGAAGGGTGGGTGAATTGGAGCCCCCCACCTTGGGGAAGCTCCAGTACTCCCGTTCCACCCTCCAGGGGGTGCTGAAAACCCCCTAGACTGAACTCCCTCTGCTCCTTTTCCCTGCTTCCTTTCTGAAAAAAATGACAGGCTAGGAGCTCCACAGACACATCTTTATCTGATACCTCATGAGGGGGTCAGATTTTCACCCAACTGGCCATTTTTGAAGCTGTTTGTAGCTCTGCACCTGTGTTTGGTCACAGTTGTAAGCTGCTTTTTGTGGCCAGATCAGGCAAAAATTGTCACTTTTGCCTGCACCTTTAGTTGCAGGCTTGCCCCACATTCCTAGTCCTTAGCTGTTAACCACCCATTTGCTGTTTTCTTACCTGAACCCCAGGACTCTCATTCATTCTTTCTCTCCTCCCATTCAACCTTCAGGTGTCTTGAGTCCATGGTGCAGGAGTCAGCAACCTGCAGCACACATGGCAGACTATGGCATGCAAGGCCATTTTGCTTAGCACGCCATAGCCGGCCTGGGCTCCAGCCAGCTGTTGCCAGCCATGGAGACCAGGCTGCTTACAGCAGGCAGCCAGGAGTCTGCAAGCCATGTTTCAAGCAGCCCAGGCTCTGCAGCAGGCAGCAGCTGTCCAGAGCCTGGGTCAGCTGCAGCGTGCAGCTGGGAGGCTACAAAAAGCTGCACCAGGGTCTGGAGCCCCAGCAGGGCTCCATGGTGGCAGCAGTTTCATGCACACCTTGGGGTGCACAGTGGGGAAGGGGCCAGGGCAGCACAAACCTGGCCCCTCCCCTGACATCTGCCTGGAGGTGTGCGTACAGATGCTGCCAGTGATAAGTTGGGCTGGGGCTCTACAGACTTTGGTGCAGCTGTTTGCAACCTCCCTGCCACTGTTCTGAGCAGCTTGGGCTCCATGGCAGGCCATGGCCAGTTTTCATGATGAAAAATGATTTGGAATGAAGCAAAATAGTATATTATTTTGGCATGTATTATGTGACTTTACTAAGCATATGTGGCTTTACTTGTTCACTGAGCATATAATACACCATATTCATCCTTAGCCTCATATCATGGGATCATATCCAGGTTGAATTTGGCCAGATTGTTATAAGAATTCATTTCAGCTTCTCAGTTTACTGAACTGGTGTTCTGTTGTTTCAGAGCTATGCCAAATGATTGTACAATTCTGATTCAGATTTGTTTTATGCATGTAGACATATACCAGAAAAGAGCACGATACCTTATTCAGACAGCCATCCGTTGACTCCAGAAGAACAATTTGTTGTCATGCACTTACATGAGGAGGAGATATTTAAGCAAGAAAAACTGCCTTCAAACAGTGATATCGAGGTATTTATTTTTTTAAGGTTAAGAAATGTGGTGATGATCATAATCAGAAATATAACCATGTACAATGATGTCCACTTAAAAGTATAGTTGAAAAAATAAAACTTCTATGTACTAAAGGAGGTATAAAAATTAAATACAACAAATCACATTTACATCTGTCTTTAGCCCTATGCAATCTCAATTCTTTCCCACCTCTTCTTTCTTTGAATATTTTCCTTCTCCCCACTCTGGATTCTCTGACAGATTGTTAATTGCAATTAACTGTGTCTAGTCAAATTCTTAACCTCTCATACAGTTGGCCTGTGCTTCAGAGATCAGTTATTTAGCAAATTGCCCTGGGCTGACTTAAATACAATGCATCAAAGCAGAGGGAACTACTGTAAAAAAAAAAAAAAAAAGCTGGTTCAAAAGGAATCAACATTTGAAGTATCCACAGCATGCTACTTAGTTGGAAAAAGCACTGAGAAAATATTAAAAAACAAAAACAAAACTAAAAACATTTTATAAAAGGCACCTGTATTAACAGCTAATACAGTCAGGATATTTTTTTGTTTGTTACAGAGATATTGTTATTATATACATAATGGAGTACGGAAAGACATGCTGGCACCTCAGGATAAAGAGGTGATGAACATGATTTTAAAACACATTCCAGATGACTTCCTTACCAATCCAAACCTGGAGCAATTGCTTCAGAGTTTACAAGAAGAGATTCAAACAGACTATCACTTGAGCCTCATGAAAGCCATTGGTAAGACATAAAACTTCTCGATAGTTCAGCAGATGGAATAATTCTTGCAGGCTAAAAATAAAGGAGCTCATTCTGCTCTTAGTTCCGCATGTATAACTCCTCTTTGCAGTCAGTGAAATTGCTCTAGATTTCTATGAAACTATAATCCATGTTCATATAACATGTAATTCCAATTTCAACAAGTACCTCTATTAAGCCCTGTAACGGTTGTATTAGTGTAGAGTTCAACTTCTCTCTAAGTTCATTAGTCATAGGTGGGTGGTTTTCAACCTTTTTTAGACTGAGGCACCCCTCATTAGGTATGAGGGACCCCTCCATAACTTTTAAATTGAGCGGTGCCCTATTTCAAAAACTAATTTATTTATTATAGTGCTTCTCTGCTTGAAGAGGGGCTAGAAAAGAGGAGGAGCAGCTGGCAGGGAAGAGCCTGCACTGCAGTGAGCTGTGGGGAGGAGGAATGCCTGGAACAGCATAGGCTGCACACATTTCCCCAAACCTTTTTGCTTATCTCCTCTTTCCCTGCATCACTCTCTCCCTGCATCACCCTTGTCATAGCACCCCAGGGTTCCCCTTTCCCCTGATGAGAATCACTGCCATAGATGAATAGCCACACTTTCCTGTACAGGCTTGAGTAATATTTGTAAAGCACAGTACTGCAAAAATATCTTCAAATATATAAAAGGTTGTTTGAAGAGGACAGTGATCAAGTGTATGCACTGAGGGTTGCACAAGAAGTAACCAACTTAGCTAGCAGCAAGAGAAATGTATGTTTGATATTTTGAAAAAACATTCAAAGCATGTAAGGATAATTAAGTGCTCAAACAGGCTATCCCTCCTTAGATGTTTCTAAGGTCCCTCCTACACATTATACTTAGGACACAAGTACCTGGTTAATCACACCTTAAGTTGTGACCCAGTTATATGTTTAACCAATAAATGGCATAATAAAACAAGCAAGAAGCTACAAAGTTATTCCACAAAAAATGTGGAATAACTTTGTAGCTTGTTTTAATCATGCCATTAACGGAACATGTGGCCAGCTAGTCCCTTGTGTCTGTGAGCCCCATCAACTGAGTTCCATCAACTGGGAGCCCCATCAACGTGCTCGCAAAGGCACAATGAGGACAAATGCACAATCTACACAAACCTCATATGGCTCTCAGCAGTGGCAGCGTTCTCGCTGCCCCCACTATGAGCCCTGCGGCCCATGTTGCTGCAGGGCTCACAGTGGTGGCAGTGAGGAGAACACTGCCACCCCTATGAGCCTCATGATGGGCTCCTAGCCACAGGGGTGCACCACCTGCTGCCAACACTGCAGCTGACAAAGCTTGCAATGGTGGCAGTGTTGTCAGCTGCGAGGCTTGCAGGGGGAGAATGCTGTCCCTCCTGCAAGCCTTCCTGGTCGCAGAGCTCACAGCAGGGGCAGTAATGTGGGCTGCAGGGCTCACAGTGGGGCTGCATAGGGAACACTGCCCCCACCCTGAGCCCCATCAGATGCAGGGATTGCAGTGGGGGCAGCAAGGAGAACACTGCCACCCATGCAAGCCTCATGAGGTTTGTGTGGATTGTGCATTAAATCCCCTTGCACCTTTACCTGTACATGTAGACGGGGGTCTTAGACAAATATCTAACAGGGATGGGCTAAATATGCTTATTCTGCTTCAGCACTGGGAGATGGATGACCTCTTAAGGTTCCTTCCAGCCCTGGCTTTGTATGGTAGCCCTATGGTACCTCTTGGAGTAAAATTCATTACTTAACTCCATTAAAGCCAGCAGTGTTAAATCAGGGTTGTTAAAATGTCATAAGTTAATTTCACTTTAACCATCATAGAATTAATGAGAAAGAAACATGGAAGTGAAATAGGTAATAATTATGGTAATAATAAGTATAGGTTGGGGCATGTTTAACAAATAGAAAAAGAAAATGAGAAGAGCTAGTACTGATGAATAAATGTAGTAGAGAACCATTTATACAAACTAACTGAGACAAAAACCTGTAAAATCCAATTGTTTGGCTAATGAAACACATATCGAAAGAACATCTGTATGTATAATACAGTGTATATTATAAATAAACTTTGTTCACTTTGCTGACTCTTTCCATTTTTTTTCAGTCGTTAAAACAGTTCTCCTCTTTGCTCATTAGGGCTCTCACTTTTGCAACAGACCATGCAGGTTGGCAGCATATCTTATTCAGATAACTGACTATAGCAGAAGTGGCCAACGTGCAGCATGGGTATCGTAAGTGGTACATGCAGCTTGTGTGTGTGGCACGCAGCAGATAGGGGATGGGACAGGCAGCACAGTGGCAGATAGGGCAGAAAGAAAAGCAGGCAGGGAGCACAGGAAAGGAAGCAGAAAGCAGAGCAACAGACTGGGTAGGGAGCACAGTACTAGGAGCAGAAAGCAAAACAGCAGATTGGGGAGGGGAAAGGTATCAGGGTGGCACTTGGGAAGGAAGCAGGGCTAATCTGTAGCACACCTACCAGAAAGGTCAGTGCCCACTGCTCTACAGTATTGAAATCCACCAATGTCCAGTGCAAGACACCTGAGTGTGGGCAAAATGATTCTGTAAAATAGCCCCCTCTCAAAAGTAAGCTTCTCCTCTCTCTAACCCAGGTGACTGAATGTAAAGCTTAAAAAGTTCTGTGAAGCAAGCCTCTCAAATGAGCATCTTCGTCACAAATTGAGCTCAGGCCCAGAAGTGCTAGCGTGGTGCTAACTTATGCTTTTTTGGGCCCAAAAGCTGCTAAAGACTATGGAAAATAAATGATATAGTAACTGGGCTTGGATTGTTATGTGTAATTTGAATATAGATTAATCCAGACAATTTCTTTCTCTGCTCCTTTACGAGAGAGCCACATAAACCTCCAGTAACTCAAAGGCCAACAGTGTGAGCAGCCTTGATGTTTAGTTTAGGATGCATCAGGGATGACTCAGCTTTGTGGTATATTGGCATAATGAAAGTTTCCCAGAGTGGAACATCCAGTAATAAAAAATAGCCTTTCAGGCCATAAAAGCCATTTTAAAAGGGAAAAATGAGGAAGGCTGCATAAGCTTAATTCATCTCAGGCTTTGGACACTAGGAGTTGCAGCATGAGGAGTTGAGTGAAGGGAAGGATTTGGGTTATAAAATATAGCAAAATTTCCTCCTATCAGAGGACTGGGGAAGATTAAACTCTAAACTAAAGGCTTTGGATTCTGATTCTCTATTCAATTATAAACCAGAAGTAATTCTACTGAAGTACCAAACTGACATAAGAAACAGGTAATGTGACTCCAAGATGAAGGAACTAGTGAACACTGTGTTTTCAGTCACTTTTTACTTTTCAGTAAACTATGAGGTTTCTCTCGAGTATGACCTCATTTGCTCACATCACTGGGTGCTCACAGCAATATGGATGTTGGGGAGCCAGGTCAAACTGATGTAATTCGTCTTCTGGCAAAGCATTGTTTGGGTTTTTTTCCATGTCTGTCAGCACCCAACATGTCTTACTTCAGTTTTAATGCCATCAGTATTTTTATGGCTAATGCTTTTCCTTTTTCATCCCTCTTGTGCAGGTAATACCCTGAAGGGTACAATTTGCTATGTAGTTGTGCAGTGTATAATACTATGAGACTCTCATTTCAGTGGGGTGTCCTTGGCATCACCATACAATTACTGCAAATGACAGTAATGCATGCAATAATCACCATTCATCCATGACACCGTCCTTGATGTTTATGAATTTTTACCCCCAGTGGTTGAAACTATCATTAAACCTACTTGGTAAATGAAATTACAGGGATGTAGTATAAAAGCTGCATGGATCCCAGAGAAAGGAGGACTGATTCTGATCTCATATACAAGTATGAGGATTACTTTGCTAAAGGTAATGGAGTTAACCTGGTATAAATATGGTATGAGATAATAATCAGGCCCCGAGTACAAAATACAAACTACAGGCAGTCATCAATTTATGACTTTTCAAGTTGTGATGAGCATCACTTACGATGTTTATAAATTGACACCCCATTTTGACGTTCTAGTGTAGGTTTCATCTTTACAACAGTCAATACTGCGTGCAGCTGGTAAGTGTGGAAGGGGAGGGGGAAGGGAAGGGGCTTGGGAAGGCAGATCAATGCCCCCCGCAGTGAGGGAGGGGCTGGGGTAAGCACTGTCCAGCTAGGGCTGGGCAGGCACAGGGATGGTTGGGGGCAGTGGCTCCCACCGCTGTGTGCTGCTCATCTGGCAGCTTGACCGGCAGTTCCCGCCACTGGTCCAGCAGGGACTATGGGGAGCTGCAGCCATGCAAAAATACACTGCAGACCCCGTCGCCTGCCGGAGCGCAGCCCAGTGCAGCCCCAGCCCCACCCATCCCACCCCGCGCAGATCCGGGGGCACATGCCCCCCACCCCATGCCCTCCTGGACCAGCGGTGGGAGCAGTGGTGGGAACTGCTGGTCGAGCCGCCAGACGAGCAGCGTGCAGTGGTGGGAGCCACTGTCCCTCCCTCTCCATGACTACCTGGCCTCAGCTGGGCAGTGCTTGCCCCAGCCCCGGTCCCCACCCCAGCCCCTCCCTCACCACGGGGCTCATTGATTTGCCCCCATACACCCCTTCCCTTCCCTTCCCCCTCCCCTTCCACCACTTATCAGTTGCACTCAGTATTGACCATTGTAAAGGAACCAATCCCATATTTGTAACACTGTTCCTATGAGAAAACTGGTTCTGAGTTATGATGTTTCGACTTAAGACGTGGTTTTGAGGAACCAATTGCCTCGTAAATCTGGGGGTTGCCTGTGCACCATTTACAACTCAGCAGGTGATCTCTCAAAATGGTATCTTGGAGGTGATCAATACCTGATACTTTAGACAGGACTAAGCACCAAGCATGCAATAAAGCACATTGAGGGTAGACTTCTTTCCACAGCCTTGCAGCAATTTATTTATGCCCTGAAAAATGTCCCCTTTTTTTATGTTGCATATGTTTGCATGATGGGTCATAAAATTCTTCCGTCCTGGCAGTAATAAGGGTCTCAACTGCATGATGACCATAGGCTTTCCATGGACTGAAATATTTCAAATGCTTAAAGACACATTAAAATATTGACTTGATAGTGTGGCCTCTTGTTCTTCTATTATAGGACGGCATACAAGTGATGAATCATTTTCACTGTAATTTCCATAACCTTCAGTACCAATCTAGGTCCCCTCTAACTTCATGCTACATGATTTTAGTGTCCACAGTCTCTTTTCATATGTTGTATTTGTGTAAGAGAATGCCTGCTTTTCATCCATTGTGCTCACTTATACTTGTGCAAAGTAGATCTACTAGGTAAAGGGCTGGCGACCTTTTACTTGCCTTGGGCCATTCCTTGTGACCCAGCTGGCACTGCAGGCTGTCCATCCCCTGCTGTACCCAAGTTATTCCTGCTCTGAGCAGAGGGGCTGATTTCACACTCTGCACTGCCTCCCCCACACTGTCACATGTCTTCTCTACATTGTCTCTTGCCTCAGCTTTCAGAGTAGTTAATTCAGTGAGCAGAGGCTGCAATGTGGGGGGAGAAAGGAGCCCTCTGTATGGAGTGGGAGCCCTCTGTAGGAGTCTGCAGCCAGGTTGTTAATAAAACACATAGGCAGAAATAACATTTGTCATGTGATCGGCCCCTTAAAATAACTCTAAAGTTATGTCCAAACAGAAGAGTAACAGAAGAGCCCTTCTCTGATCACGTGACAAATTAACTCATTGTATGAGGGTTCAAATAAAGCTGCTCCTAAGTGGAGTGACTTCATTAATTTCTGTCTGCTCTGGCTGAAGCACAGTTTGACCTGAGCTAATGTCTCTGGATGGGAGGGGGAAAAGGCAGGGGGGGAAGGTCCCTTTTCTCAGCCCCACTGGAGAGCGGGGGGATGGGGAGGGGCAGTGGATTGAAGCCCCTTACCTCAGCCCCTCAGCTTCAGATTGCCAATCCTCCATCCTCCTAATCCAACAGCTAAAATCTGTTGGATTGGGAGGACTGATTTCTATGAATCGCCCTGAATTAGACCTGGGAGCTACACTTCTGTCTGCGCCTAAAATGTAGATTGAGGAATTCAGACCAGATCCCATGGCTAGGCTGCAACAGGGTTTTACTGTACCACTTCTAAAACATTAACTGGATTGCAGGCTGGATTCAGTTTCTTTGCAGGCTGGATTTGGCCTGTAGCCCATATGTTTCTAACCCCTGTACTGGGATGTGATTCAGATTTAGTAGTGTACAGAACCACATCCTCCCACTGAATTCACAGGAGATATGGGCACTCAGCATTTCACAGATTAGACCTTGAATTGACATATTATTCTTTTCAGGTATCTTAAAGTGGTAACCATCAGAGTCATATTTCTGCATCTTTCAAACATTTGTCAACATCCTCTCAATTCTCCTGAGACGCATGGAGGTATTGCTACCCCACCTGGCAGGTGGCATGCTGAAGCACAGTGTGATTAAGTGGTCATGCAGGTGGCTTGTGGGTCAAACTAGAAAAAAATCCCCTTTCTCCTGAGATGGTTCTTGTGCCTTAGCCACAAAAATATCCTTCCTCTCTCATTTTTTTTTGGGAGCATAGCTAATAATATTCTCATTCTCTCTCTTATTGCATTACATTACCATTACATGTCTTTTGAATGAATTTAACTAAATGATACTGCATAATGATGTGCATTTCAAATAGCACAAATGAAATATGAACCAATGTTTATATGTGCATAGGATTTTTAGTTATGCTTTTGGTCTCAATAATTTGTATGATATGTTATAGTTGATTACATCTTGATGGATCCAGCTGAGAGAAAGAGACTCTTCATTAGAAGTATCCCACGCTCTTTTCCTCAGAGAATAATCCGAGCACCAGTCCCATGGCATAACACTTACCAAGAAATGAAAGACTGGAATGAAAGCCATTTGTTCATAGTGAATCCCATGATGCATACTTTGCAACATCTCTGGTTTACTGAGTAAGATACCTTGTTTACTATATATTTGGTAGAGTAATTTTTCATTTTGTGTTTTACTTCAGTGCTTTTTTAGTTCTCACATTTCTCTGTGAGGGGGATGCAAGGCATCACATTAAAAGCAAGAACCATATTCATAGTTTCATAGTTGTTTCATAGTTGATAGGGTCAGAAGGGACCTGAGCAGATCATTGAGTCTGACCCCCTGCCGTGGGCAGGAAAGAATGCTGGGATCAAATGACCCCAGCAAGGTGATTGTCTAGCCTCCTTTTGAAGACCCCCTAGGTCAGAACAAGCACCACTTCCCTTGGAAGTTGGTTTCAGATCCTAGCTGCCCTGACTCTGAAGTAGTGCCTCCTGATGTCGAGTCTGAACCTACTCTTGATCAACTTGTGGCCATTATTCCTAGTTACTCCAGGTAGTGCTTGGGAGAACAGGGCCTGTCCCATTCCCCACTAGTCCCTCCTGGTAAGTTTTTATAGACAGCCACTAGATCCCCTCTCAGTCTTCTCTTGTGGCGGCTGAACAGGTTCAGGTCCTGTAGCCTTTTCTCGTAGGGCCTGCCCTGCTGCCCCCTGATCATGCAAGTGACCCTCCTCTGGATCCTCTCAATGCTGTCCACATCCCTTCTGAAGTGTGGCGCCCAGAACTGGACACAATACTCCAACTGTGGCCTAACCAATGTCACATAGAGGGGTAGGATCACCTCCTTGGACCTGCTTGTGATGCATCTGTGGAGGCATGACAAGGTGTGGTTGGCCTTCCTGACCGCGTCCTCACATTGGCGGCCCATGTTCATCTTGGAATCAATAATGACTCCAAGATCCCTTTCTGCCTCTGTGCTGATGAGGAGGGAGTTCCCCAGCCTGTAGGTATGCTGCTGGTTCTTTCTCCCTAGGTGCAGTACCCTGCACTTGTCAGTATTGAATCCCATCCTATTCTCATCCACCCACCCCTGTAACCTGTCCAGATCTAGTTGTAGCCTGTCCCTCCCTTCTAGCACGCCCACCTCTCCCCACATCTTAGTGTCGTCCAGGAATTTGAACAAGGTGCTTTTCACCCCCTTGTCCAAGTTGCTGATAAAGATGTTGAACAGTACGGGCCTGAGGACCGAGCCCTGGGAAACTCCACTGCTCACTTCCCTCCAGGTCGAAAATGGTGGTCCACCACTACTCTCTGGGTGCAGCCCTCCAGCCAATTTGCGACCCATCTGACTGTGTACGCATCAGTGCCACAGTTGCCTAGTTTTTTAATGAGAATGGGGTGAGAGACAGTGTCAAAGGCCTTCCTAAAGTCCAGAAAGACTACGTCCACCGCGACACCTGCGTCCAAGGATTTTGTGACCTGATTGTAAAAGGCAACCAGGTTAGTCTGACAGGAACTGCCCCTAATGAGCCCATGTTGGTTGTCCCTGAGCATCATCTCCCCTGCTGGTCCCTTGCAGATGTGCTTCTGGATAATTCTCTCAAAGAGCTTCCCCAGGACCGAGGTAAGACTAACAGGCATATAGTTACCTGGGTCCTCCTTCCTCCCTTTTTTGAAAATGGGGACCACGTTGGCCTTTTTCCAGTCCTCTGGCCAGAGCACCATGAGTACTTGTAAAGCCATGCCAGGGGCCCTGCAATGATACCTGCTAATTCCCTTAGCACCCTGGGGTGGAGATCATCTGGACCTGACCTGATGATTTAAACACATCCAGCCCCACCAGAAGTTCCCTAATTAGGTTCTCCCTGACCCTAGGCCTGGCGGTGCCTCTCATGAGTCTGTCTGGAACCCTGGGGGAGATGTCCCGCTCCCTGCTTAGAAAAATGGAAGCAAAGAATTTGTTAAAAAGGTTAGCTTTTTCATCTGGTGCAATCACCAGATTGCCAAGCATGCCCTGCAGAGGCCCCATATTACCCAGTGCCTTCTTTTTACTCCCTATGTATTTAAAAAAGGACTTCTTATTATCTTTGATCCTGGTTGCTAGTCCTAGTTCCATCTCTGCCTTAGCCTTCCTAACAACCCCCCCTATAGTCTCGAGCAACGGAGGTATAATCCTCCATGATGATAGCCCCTCCTTTCTACCAGGTGTATGCCTCCTTTAACTTTCATACGTTCCTGAATGCCTTTGGTGAGCCATGGGGGCTTTTGAGCACTTTTACCTGCTTTGATTCGCGTTGAGACTGTCACCCTTTGGGCAAGGAGGATCGTCTCCTTAAGAAACGCCCACTCGTCTTGGACTCCCAACTCCCCTACCCACCTACTCTCAGTGCCTCTCCTACTTATCTCAACTCATTGAAATTGGCCCTCCTGAAGTCAAGGGCTACTGCCTTGCTGCAGGCTTTTGACACCCTGTGTTGGATAGTGAATTCCAGTAGGTGATGATCATTATCGCCCAGGTGGTCGAGAACCCACAGTCCAATCACCAGGTCATTGCCTGTGGCCAGGACCAGGTCCAGCAAGGCATTTTCCCTGGTGGGACTGTGCACCTCCTGGGTTAGGTGGAGGATCTGTATCTCGGCTAGGAAACTACGTGAGCAGTCAGACCTGGCTGACTGTTCCTCCCAGCAGATGTCTGGGTAGTTTAGATCACTCATGACGACCACATCCCTTCACTTAACTGCTTCCGTGAGCTGGCTCGAGATCTCCTGGTCCAGCTCTTCCCCCTGGTTGGGTGGTCTGTAATAGAGACCTACTGTTAAGTCCCTTTCCCCACAACCCCCTTGTATTCTTACCCAGAGCACTTCAGTCTGCTCCTCCTCTGACCCCATTCTGTTTGTTGAGGACATGTATTGCTCTTTGACATACAGTACCACACCCCCGCCTTTCCTCCCCATTCTATCCCGCCTGTACAGTCTGTAGCCTCTAATGTTTACCGCCCAATCATGGGTTGAATACCACCAGGTTTCAGTGAGCCCTTCTATATCCGGGTTTTTGTTAGCTAGCAGGAGGACAAGTTCCTCCTGCTTGTTCCCCATACTACGAGCATTAGTGTAGAGGCATTTAAGGCCTCCTGTGGGTGCTTGCACCATCCCCTTGATCCTAGGACTATCTGGACTCCTGTCACTTAGCTGGGTACTTCTTGTGCTCATCACCTGTCTTGGTTGGGAAGTGTCCTTGTGTCCCACTGTGGCCCCATCCCCTGGTGAAGATACTTTAAAGCACACCATACAAGATCAGCCAACCTGGAAGAAAAGACACGCTTGACTTTAGGGGAGAGATGAAGCCCATCCCACCCGAGCATGCCCCCTGCAGCACCAACTCTGAAGCCACTGGTTGACCACTCCAATGCAGACCTCATGGCGCCGTCCGCGTCTACTTACCGGGAGAATAGAGGAGAATACCACCTGCGCTTATTGAATCAGGCTTTGTTTTTTCTCATGGTAGGACTGTGATGCCTGTGCTGTAATACCTGCCCCATGATAGCTGGGTGCTGTAATACCTGTCCCATAATAGCTAGGTTAAAAAGCATTGAGTTATTGAGTATGTTCACTGGCCTTCCCTGTAGTGTACCTGATCCTGAACTCTTGGTGAACTATGGCTTTTCACTCCTTCAACTATGAGAACTAATGTGGGATGGGGAGGGGAGCATTAGTGATTCCATGGGGAGCTCTTTTTTCCTTTTCCCTTGTGACCCTAAAATGCATCTACATGTTGGGCAAGAGGTGGAAAAATAGTTTATTCTTTTCAAAAGCTGTTTGGACACAAGTTTGGCAAGTAAGCTTAAAAATAAATGAAAACATAGGGCGCTTGTACATGTGACACCATTAGCATGTACACACGATGAAAATGTCACTTTGTGTGGCTTGATGGCATTACACTGTACACGTGCAAGACTTTTGTGGGTTTTAAATGACTTTGGATCATTGCAAACTAAACTACGTCTGAATGTATTTGAGTTTGCAATGTTGCAAATTGCAACAATACAGCTGTCAGCTCACCCTCTTGCTGCAGGAGAGGTGGCAGGCTCCGCAGAAAAAAAGGATCAGGCCCCTCGCCACTTCTGTCTTCAGCAAGCGCCTGTGGGGCAAGCTGCAAGCTACCAGTGGGCCAAACGGCCTCTGAGCTGTGAGAGGCCCCAATCCTTCCCTCTGTGGCAGCAAAGTGCCTACTGAAGGCAGAAGTGGTAAGGGGCCTGATCCTTTTTTCTTTTTTTGGTGGAGCCTGCCTGTGGCCAGGGAGTGAGCTGCTGGCAGGCCAAGCAGCCCCTGAGCTGTGGGGGGCTCCAGTCTTTCCCTCCTTCTGGGGCCGTCCAAGTGGGTTGCTAGCAGGCTGGGTGCTGCTCCAGCTTGGATCGAACAGTTCCCTGAGCTCACCTGTCCAGACAGCCCTGGGGGTGCTGCTGCCATGGAGAGAAGGCCTGGGGCCCCCCACAGCTCAGGGGCCATGTGGCCTGCTGGTAGCTCACACCCTGGCCACAGGCAGGCTCCACCAAAAAAAGAAAAAAGGATCAGGCCCCTCACCACTTCTGCCTTCAGCAGGCACCTTGCTGCCACAGAGGGAAGGACTGGGGCCCCTCATAGTTCAGAGGCCACTTGGTCCACTGGCAGCTTGCAGCTCGCCCTGCAAGCGCTTGCTGAAGACAGAAATAGCGAGGGGCCTGATCCTTTTTTTCTGTGGAGCCTGCCACCTCTCCTGTAGCCAGAGGGCAGGCTCTGGCTCTGACAAAAAAAAAAAACAAAAAAAACCCCAACAAAAAAGGATCAGGCCCCTTGCCATAACATGATGGAAAAATCGAAATGGTTTAGTCCTCAGGTTTTTAGTCTATGCCCCACCATTTCAATTTAGGGGCATAAAATAAAACCTTGGGGATTAAACCCCTGTCACATGTACAAGCACCCTTCTTACAACAGCTTCTGGATTTAGGCAGGAACATCTGTTTCGTATCTCCGTATAACTGAGGAATAATGGATGTGCTAATACCACTGAGACCAATTCTTATGTCAGAATACTCCGTTCTTGAGTTAATATTCCTAGATGAGATGACTAATAGCTTTTGGCTTCCCAACCTAATATCTGAAAAAAGCCTGGGTTTTAAGAAAATGGGTGCTCATTTTTTTCTGAGAATTAGGTCCTCTAGAGTGCCTCCATTTGGGCATGGAAAATGACAGGTCACTTTTGAATTATGAACTCCCATTTTTTTCTTGTGGCTTTAAGTTTAATATTTATTACTATTAAAGCATTGGTTTTTGTGCAAATATTTGTACTTTGTGATAAGGAATCTAAAAAATTGATTTGGGACTTAATTTATAGAACCTTGCAAACTGTGATGTGTGTCTTGTGATGCACTGAATCACAATGTATGAAAAATTGACATGATTTTGACTTTTTCTCTTCAGAAAGGAGCCAGGGCCCACACTTAGTTCTATTTTTGTTACTATGTGATATGAGGAGAAGCAGCTGTCCCTCTGCATGTTTGTGTTTGACCAGGTGGAATAATGAATCTAGAAAAAGGGACAGAAAAACCCCAAACTAATTTTAAGAAAAAGTTATTGTAACATGAATAAGGGCAAATGCAAAATGAAATTCACGCAGTCCTGAATGCTTTTTTTTTAATAGCAAAAGTGTATTAAAAATATGTAGAGCAATTTAGGAGAGAAATAGCATGCATCAAGTTAACTGCTTATAAGAGCTTCTCCTGTTGCATTTGATTTACTTTCCTTTAATTTGAACTCCTCTCACCATCTACATTTTTACTTTATTTTCTGTAGATTTAGTGACCTAAGATTTGTTCGTACAGAAGAAATGCTTTTGGGTGAGCTGCCGCTGTTGCCCGATGAATTTGAAGAGTTAATTCAAAGGCATTGTATGGAAGCTCGTGATATTCTTCAGAAGAAGTCAGTACTATGCTTAGGACTGGTAACTAAACAGAATGTTTTTAGGATATGAAGGCTTAACTTGGTCAGTAACTACAGAGAAGAAATCCTTTATTAAGTGTGTATTCCCATTTGTTCCTACAAAGTGTTTGCACATGCAGTTTGGAGGGATTACATGCAGTAAATGTTACCAATGCTCCACATCCTTCTGCTTTCTATCAAGCAAACTCCTGATATCTTTTGTTTTAATGAAATATTCAAAGAAAGCACTGGCAATTTTTTTGGTAGTAAGTATTGCCTGATTTGCTTCAGTATATTAGCTGCTTGCATAAGCAAGAAGTCAGGTGCACATTTTACTGATTTTTTAGATGAAAACTCACACCTGCATGTTCCAAAGGGCCATGCCCATTTGCAGTAGTGTCCATACTTAAATAATTGACCCCAAATCCTAAATGAAGCCATGCACATTATATTTACATTGGGTCTGATGTCTCTAGTATTTAGAAACTGTTGCTGTTTTAAGTGATCAACCTAGGCTAAAAGCAGTAGGCCAAGTTGTGCAGTCAACAAGTTTTTGTCAGAAGAAGCACTTGTCCTGTAATGTATAACATCCCCATTAGGATGTTTATTAGTCAGAGTATAATATAGAACATATTTAATTCTTTAAAAGTGTCAAAATCTTTGTCCTATTAAGTTCAGTGGGGCCAGGATTTCACTTATTAATATCCATGATACAGACTTTAGTTGTAGGATAACAATCCCTATCTACTACATGAGGGGATTCTGGTTAGCTGATTCCCATTGACTTGAGTAGCACACTGTTGGCTTTTAAGTACCTGATCCAGAGCATACTGTCAATAGAAAACTCGCATCAGCTTCACTTAGCTTTGTATCAGGCCTTACATCCTGAGGCATCTCTACTACAGAGAAAATAAATACTGAAGCACAGACAAACATTTAATTTTCAGGCTGGTGTCATTGATTATGTGGCAAGATTCTTTAACCATGTCTGCATGTGGAAGCACGTGCTACTGTAGGCTTTTAGGAAGCTAGCCCAAGAGAAAGGAAACCATCTCATTAATGAAGCTTTCCAAGTTTTTGGAACATGGGATTTGTTGTCAGGTCAGAATTTATTTGCTACATTGGTCTTGCCTAGAGCTGTGTACTCAGGAGTAGTTTAGAAACATAAGCAGGCTGAGAACCTTGTTACTTCAATCCTGTTAGAATGAATTAAGCAAAGACATGCTGGGGACTCTTGGGTACTCAAGGTTCCCTTCTGAGCTGCAGGGTTTTTATCTGAAACTGGTAATGTTAATCTGAGCTGTTTGGTCTCCCCTGTGTGAAGCCTTTGAAATTGGTAAATCTTAGACTGAATGGAGGAATAGCACTTCTATTTTATGCTGCTCACAGAGGAGTGTGAAGGCAGAGCTGGCTGTGAAGAGAATACAAATGCACCTCTTTTCAAATGGATCATTTCTCTCTCCAATTCACTACAACTCTTGCTTGAGTTCTGTCTGTTTCAAAGGGTTCACATAAAAGATGTGGACAAGCTCAGGTTGAAAATACAGAGCAAATATCTTTGTATCTCCTGGGTACTAATGATAGAAGGACTAGCTAGCTTTTAGAAACAAATATTAAACCCAGAGGACTGTGGCCACATACATACACAACTACCAAAGCAAAAGCCAAAATATGTGATTGCTCCTGGGAAGGGAAAAGAACTATTTAAGCTAAAGGACAATGTTAGCACAAGAACAAAAGGGTATAAATTGGTCATGAATAAATTTAGAGTGGAAATTAGAAGAGGGCTCTTAGCCATCAGGGCTAAGTACAGACTGTCAAAAAGCCTGAGGCTGAATCAGTGTCTTTGCAGTTTAGCCTAAACTGCACAGATTAAATTGAAACAGAAGTGAAGAGACATTTACCTTTGGCTCAGGAAATGCAGCCAAATGCCTGTAGTGGCCCAGGCCAGAAGCTGGGGGAGGGGGGGAGGGTGCTACAGCTCTGCTCTCTGGCTGTGTGTTCATTGTTTCTTCCTGATGCCCCTGAGGTCTCTGGGATTTGCAGTCCAGAATTACAGCAGCAGGACTCTGCAGGGTTACTCATCACTTCGTCTTCCTGGTTCCAGGTGCCTCTGGTCTTTGTAGTCCACAGTTGCAGCCAGCAGTAAGTTTGGGTGGGGGAAGGGGTGTTTAACCCCCCTCCCTGGCCTCAAACCCCAGCCGGCGTTTGCCTGGCGGGGTTGGCAGTTCCCCTCGCTGCAGACTGGGCTGCATCCTCAGCTAGGCTTTCTCCCCTCACCTCCTTGTCAGCCAGCCCTCACTGCTCCAGCTAGGGAGCATAGGTGTGGGGCCAGCCCTGTTCTCTGGAGCAGACAGCATAGCACAGCCCACGGGTGAAAAGCATGCTGGGATGCTGGGGGACTGTGATTTAACTTGAATCAGGAAGGGATCTGGGATAGAAGTTTCATAAACCAGTTTGACCCAAAACAGTTAAGTCTGATACTGCTGAATCTTACAGGGCTGCACTGTGAGCGCTTCTGCTGTGGTTTCAAACTTTGCGACTTCTGAGCTGTCAACTGCACACCTTAGCACCCATGCCACCCCAGTCCACAGATTATAGTGGTTAATCTCTTGGTATGCATTGAAACCAGTGCCAAAAAACTATCCTCAGAAGGCATCCGAAGCACCAACAATCCTGTTTTCTAAAGGTTTTTGGGACGGCCTCTGCTAGGAGTCTGTTTCACTGGTCCTTTAGGTGATGATTTAGCACTAGTTTCATGGCATGCAGCGGGTTCAATCTGCAAGGTTTTAAAACAGGGTCTACTTTGTTTTTTATGGTAGGTGGATCCCAACCTGTGCATCCCTCTTCATTGATCAGAAAGAGAAGTGGCTTCATTTGGCACCTCAGAACGACTATGATTCCCCTCAACAAATTGAAGAATATTTTGCTTCTGTAGCAAATCTCATGTCATTACAACTACGTGAAATGGTTGTTAACTCTTTAGAAGATCTCCTTGCATTTTTTATGATACACAAGGTATGTGGAATGAAGTGTTGTGCTGCTGTTGCTTTTCAGTATGGTGTTGAAAAAATGATTTAAGCAAATGTAAAATGAAATACTTTAAGGGTTAAATGTCCTAGATTCTCTTTGCTTTCAGGAGATATGCCTTAATTTTGTACAGCAACCCAGGCTTCTTGTGTGATCTAGAACAATTCATATGAGTAAGAGATTGCAAAATAACTACCATAAATAACAAGTTCCAGAAGCTTCCAATTATACCTGCAATGAGTGTGCATTTGTTTTCTTTTATTATTTTGATAGGCCTTGATCCAAAGAGTGTTAAGTACGCGTTTATCTTTAAACATCTGAGGTCTCATTGAAGTCACAGGTTCTCAGGTTCCTGGGATCAAGCATATAGACTCATAGGTGACTAGAACTATTTGCTTAGACATTTATTAATATGACTCAGTTTTCCTTGGTGCTAGGTGCTATCCAGACGTTTTGTGTGCTAGGGGGTTCATGTCAGACAAGTAAAATTGTTCTTTTAAAAAAGAGAATAGTTTCTTAGGAGTTTGATTTTATATAGTGGTCAGTGCTGTACTTCCATTGAATCATTGAACACAGAAAGCAGTGAGGCCCGGGTGTACTGAAAGGATATAAGTGCCTAATTCCCATAATTTTCAGTTAAGAGTTAGGTGCCAAAGTACTTTTGGGGATCTGTACCTGGAAAGATTGGACTTCAGATCAAGGTAAGTGAAAAATACACCAGTGGTGCAGATTTGTGCACTATCTTGATTTCATAAGCAAGTATCCTTTTCTTTCCTTCTTTTTCTTGAGGATGGGAATGACTTTAGAGAACCTTATCAAGAAATGCAGTTCTTTGTACATCAAATACTAATCATCAAACTCAATGTGGAGGAACCGAAAATTGTGTTTGAGCCACCTATGAAAAAATGTTGGGATTTAATCTACCGTTGCTTCATGGAGATCTTGCGGAGTTCAGAGGAACTTCCAAAGGTACAGAGTAAAATAAAAGAGATGGAGTGTACTATCATGAGGAATGTTCGGGTAGAAACCATTGACAATATACACAGCAAATGGAGGAGTGTGTTATAAGTGTTATCCATGGTATGATAAGCCTTTTCAATGATTGCAGAAAAACATGGAAAGGATCCCTGTTTTTATTTAAGCTACTTTATCACATATTTGATCTCATGTATGGTTCACACAGAAGAAAAATGTGTAGGCCAGTGAAAGTATACCTTTGCTTGCTGCAAATTTTCTTATGGCAACTGATTTTTCTATCAATACTTTAAATGGGGACACAGTGGTAAAGAAGCTATGGCATCTTGCTCTGGTTACAGAGGTGCACATTCGAGCCTCTCAGCACACTTGTACAGAAGGCCACAGACCTCCAAACTGTACCTGGGCACCTGGGCATGCAGACTGAGGTGTTAAATGAGGTCAAATGTAACATCTCTGTCTATTTCATAGATTTCATAGATTTCATAGACATTAGGGCTGGAAGGGACCTCGGAAGATCATCGAGTCCAGCCCCCCGCCCAAAGGGCAGGACGTCAGCTGGGGTCATAGGATCCCAGCAAGATAAGCATCCAGTTTCATCTTGAAGGTGTTCAATGACGGCGCTTGAACAACCTCCGGTGGCAGGCTGTTCCAGACCTTGGGGGCTCGGACAGTAAAGAAATTCTTCCTTATGTCCAGCCTGAAATGATCTTGTAGTAGTTTGTGACCATTCGTCCTCGTCATCCCTTGGGGTGCTCTGGTGAACAAACGTTCCCCCAGATACTGGTGGTCACCCCTGATAAACTTGTAGGTGGCCATCAGATCACCCCTGAGCCTGCGCTTTTCCAGGCTAAAGAGCCCCAGGGCTCTCAGCCTGTCATCGTAGGGTCTGCTTCCCTGACCTCTGATCATGCGCGTGGCTCTTCTCTGGACTCTCTCAAGCTTCTCCACATCCTTTTTGAATTGTGGAGCCCAAAACTGGACGCAGTACTCCAGCTGCGGCCTCACTAAGGCCGAGTACAGGGGGAGAATGATGTCCCGGGATTTGCTTGAGAAGCATCTATGGATGCAAGCCAGCGTTTTGGTCGCTTTACTAGCCACAGCATCGCATTGCAGGCTCATGTTCATCTTGTGGTCAATGATGACCCCCAAGTCTCTTTCTTCCATAGTGCTAACCAACATAGCACTGCCGAGCCTATAAGGATGCTGCGGGTTTTTTTTCCCAAGGTGGAGAACCTTGCATTTATCGGCGTTGAACACCATCAGATTCTCATCCGCCCACTTGCTGAGCCTGTCCAGGTCAGCCTGTATCATCCGCCTGTCTTCTGGTGCGGATGCTTTGCCCCAAAGTTTGGTGTCATCAGCGAACTTGGCCAGTCTGCTTCTGACTCCAGTGTCCACATCGTTAATGAAGATGTTGAACAGTATGGGTCCAAGGACAGAGCCCTGGGGGACCCCACTGGTCACAGGACACCACGATGAGTGACTTCCATCAATTACTACCCTCTGGGTCCGACCCCGGAGCCAATTTTCCAGCCAGTGGATCGTGGGGGACCCAAGGCGACAATTGGCCAGTTTCTCCAAGAGACGATCATGGGACACCAGATCGAAGGCTTTTTTGAAGTCAAGATATACGACATCAATCTCCTCTCCCTTGTCCAGGTGATAGGTCACCTGGTCGTAGAAGGAAATGAGATTGGTCAAGCAAGACCTACCCGCAACAAACCCGTGCTGGCTATCCCTTAAGATGTTGGCGTCGGCCAGTCCATTAAGGATGGCCTCCTTAATAAACTTTTCTAAGATCTTCCCCGGGATAGAAGTCAGGCTGATGGGCCTATAGTTAGCCGGATCCACTTTCCTCCCTTTCTTGAAGATAGGCACCACGTTGGCCTTCTTCCAGTCTCCGGGCACTACACCAGAGCACCAAGAGTTTTCAAAGATCCGCGCTAGAGGCTGGGCTATGATGCTCGCCAGCTCCTTGAGTACCCTGGGGTGAAGATTGTCAGGGCCGGCTGACTTGAAGGTATCCAGCTTCTCAAGATGTTCCTTCACAAAGTCAGCATTAATGGAGGGCAGGGGATCACCCTCACCCGGACTTCCCGGCCCTGTAGCAGGCACGGGCATCCCATGGGGCTGATGAAAGACCGACACAAAGTACCCATTTAATAGGTTGGCTTTTTCCTGGGTGTCAGTTGTCAGTTGCCCCATCTGGTTCAGCAGGGGTCCAATGTTGCCCCTGCTTTTCCTCCGGCTCCCCACATATCTGAAAAAGGACTTTTTATTGTCCTTGATACTCAAAGCTAGCTGGAGTTCAGTTGCAGCCTTGGCTTTCCTGGTCTGCTCCCTACAGGACCGGACCAGTGCAGAATAATCCTCCTTGGAGGTGATGCCCATCCTCCATCCTTTGTAGGCCTTTCTTTTTAGCCTCAGGAGGTCTGCCAGGTCCCTGGAGAGCCAGGGGGGCTGCTGTGCCCTCTTGCTGCCTTTCCTCCAAGATGGAATAGACTTAGTTTGTGCATTGAGGATCGCTCCCTTGAGGAGCAACCATTCTTCTTGAACTCCCCTCTCCCTGTGGTCACAGTCCCTTAGGGCCTCACTGACAAGCTACTGGTCTACTGTTAGCACAAAAATTTGCCTGCTTAATTCCACTGAACTGAGGGGCCATTTAGAGTCAGGTAGACCTTTGACATGTTTTGATTCTAAACTGGAGCATTTTTTATTTTTCATATATGTTGGTGTGACAGACTTGGGGAATCTGCCCCAGCATTTGATGCCAGCATTTGATGCCAGACTTGGGAAAACTGCCCCAGCATTTGACTTGCTTGCCCTCACTCCCTGGCCTCTCTCACCTCCTGTCTCTCACCTGCCCCAACTTGATCTTATGATATTTAACTTGGGAAGATGCCTCCAGAGGCCAGGGTAGCCTCCTCCTTGGTGTCCTTTTTGTCTAGCCCTCAAAGCACCTCTGCCTCCAAACTCCAATCCTTGGGGCTTCACTTCTTCAAACTCTGTGGGGTGTAATTCACCTTTAAGGTGATCCTGGCTGTGCCCTAGGGGCTAGAATAAGGGATCTACTTAAATGGCGGTTTTGCGATTTTTCTGGAAACTGCAAAACATGCAATTTCTGCAATCACTGTGAAAAATGGTGTTTCTGATGATTTTGCATGGAATCACCCCCCAAAAATAAAAGCTTGCTGTAATACAAAGAAAGCACAGCAATCCCTGCAACCATAGAGCACATGGTTTGGGAACTGAGTGTCTGAACTAGTGGCGTAGGCTCAGTGAAGGCACCAGTCGGGAAAGTGAGAGGGTTTTGGTGCCATCTTGTAAGAAGCCAGGTGCAAAGCTGCAGTAATGCTGTAGTCTGAAGATGAGTGATTGGCCATCGCAGCCAATCAGTGGCAAGGGGCAGGGCTGCTGGGGCCCTTTGACTAATCAGCGGTGTGGGAGGGGCTCGCTGCAAAAAGACGGTGAAATTGGCTCTGCATGCCGTGAGCAGCCCGTGAAAATCCCTTTATCTTGCCATGATTTAGGAGGTCTCTAGCTATAACTGTGGCCTCCAACCATCCCCATAGCCATGTTCATGCCTCACAGATATCAGTTACCACTTGGACAGGGCCTCCTTGCCCAAACTGACATTGGGTCCCTCAGGCCCAAAAGCCCTCGTACAGACTTCAGCCTTCCTAGCTTTGACTATTTTTCTCTGGCTGAACCCCCTCAGCCCATGATCGCTGCTGAAGACCTTGGGCTCTTGCACCTCAGCTCTGGCTTGCTCTCTATACCAGCCCCTGGGGTCCTTGATCCCAGCGAGGCTGCTCTTGCTGTCTGTGCCAGCCCTTGGGGTCTGAAGCCCCAGCAAGGTGACTGTCAATACCAGCCCTTGGTGTCCCTGACCTCAACAAAGCTGTTCTTGCCCTGCACTATCCTGGGGTCTGTGGCCCTTACAGGGCTCTATGCTAGGTGTTCCTCAGGTACCCTGTGGCCTCCACAGATCCTCCATAGTCACAGTCCAGTCCTCCAGTGTTTGAACTTAAACATAGAAGAAATAACTAGAAAACAATGCAACTCATTCAGACCCCACCAGGGCTATACCAGTTGCCACATTCCTCCCCTAAGGAGCTGACTTGATTCCCCAGCTCACAGGGTACCTCCTTTTTCCTGGCAGTCAGCTGTCTTTAGCTCCTTCCCCTGCAGCCTGCTGGCATGGATTGCTAGCCCTAGTCCAAAGGCTGGGCTTATGTACAGCTAAACCTTGCCCCCTCCAGTCATCTGATTGGTGTTCTTGAACATGGGCCCAGGGGTTTCTGTTCAGCCTACCAAGTTGTTGGGACTCTCCTGTCCTGGAGTCCTCCTTGGTTACCTAGCAGTTCCTGCTGTTGCAGGCTTTCTTCTGGATGCTTATCCAAAATGCAGCTGACCCCAATTCAGGTATCCTCTCTTAAAGTAACAGGGGGCTCTGGCTCTTTGTTACAGCTGGGAAACTATGAGCATTTTTCCTGCATTTTATTCCTTCAGTTGTGGAATAGTGTCCTTTGGGCTATCTTTATGTTCGTAAATGAAATGTCAGCATCGTACACCCAGTTTTCAAATACACGCTCCAGCAGAACAGCCAAGTGTTCCCAGTGGTATTTAGAGATCGACATGTCAATGCCTAGGTGTACATTTTATGCCTCTCAGTGCTATTTTGAGTGACCAAAAGTGATGTATGAGCTGTTGTGGCCCAGACCTAGTGTTCTAGGCTTTCTCTGATTCTGGCCCTGAGGTGGCAAAAAGCACTGAAGACAGCTTCAAGTGCATTTTCAGTGTTGAATTATGGATCATACTAGTGTGGCATGGTACTGTTTCTCCCAGATCACTAGTAAGTAGAATTATACACTTTTTTAAATGATGGTGTGGGTTGGTGAAATGCCTTCTCCTATTATTATGAAGTATGTATCACTTTATTTGCATTATGGGGGTCCTTTTAGGTAGAAGTTCAAATCTTTCCAGAATTAAAAAGGGATGACCACATTCTTCGTACGGTCAGACCAGAGGAATCTTTGGTTTCAGAATATGTGAATAAAGCTGCAAGGATATTTGAGAACAACACAGTCGGTCCACAGAAGTAAGTTTTGGCTTTTAACCTCTTGCTAAACTAAATCCACTATATGATAAAATTGTGTATAAACAATTAGAGTTAGTGCCATTTGTTGAATGCTTACTTCCAATTGCGGTGAGTCCTAACACTGGCATTTTGTTTTTATTTTTATGTTCTTTTGTGTTTTAGGTACTTAAATGTGTACAGGAAATACAGTGATCTTTTGAACAACAAGGCAGAGCAAGAGGTTACTAATTTTTTGAAGGAAAGCCATTCCTTAGAAGCTTTCACCAAGGTAACATATTATACTATTCACACAGCAATCAACCTCTGCACAGCAGTACAGAGATGCAGGTGACAAGTTTCTCATCCCAAAGACATCCCCGGTTGGACTAGACTATGATCTCTTGAGGTCCCTTCCAGACTTACTTATCTATGTTATATGATCTAAGAGGTTTTACTTTAAGGGCTTGATTCATCCTTGGAAGTGGAGGGTACTTGCAGTAATTTACATTCCCTCTGTCCACAGGGAAGTTATGCTAATAGAACAGATGATAATACTGTTTTCTATGCATTAAGCTGAGGAAGGCAGTTTGTGTGCCAAGAAGAAACCCACTGCAGAGGACTATGTAGGTCATGCACTGAATTAGTACATCTCCTTGATTCTTCCTTGCCAGCCTTACTCGCGTTCTGAGCTTTCCTGGCTGAGCTAGTCCCTAGCTAGGTGCAGCCTGCAGGCAATATGAACCACTGTATCACAGTGAACTCTTTCTACAGTTGGGGTTCTTCAGCCTGGTTCTGTGGTGGGGGAGAGCTGAAACCTAAACATGTAAATATGGGTTATTTCTTATTCCTGTGGGTTATTTCTGTGTTAAATGTATTATCTACTTGGTGGGTTGCAGCTAATTTTTTATTCTTTTGTAGCATTTGCCCCCCCACTCCCACCCCATGGACTCTAAAGAAACTAATAGGATTATTTTTCCCCTTTTGCAGAAGATTAACAGTTTAACAAAACTGAAAAAAGAAATAGCCTCCATGCATATCACTGTCCCTCTCGCCATGTTCTGCCTGGATGCTTTAAAGCTGAATGAGGAACTTTGCAGTCGGGCCCAAAATCTTAAAGATAGGCTCATTGAGTTTGAAGTGGATGAAAACAGAGAATTAAATAAAAGGTACATGTATGCTAGATTGCTTGGCTACCACTACATTTTGGGTTGATGTTGTATATTAGTGCCTAAGGGACCTTCACCCCTCTGATGGATTTTATATTGTTAATCAGATATGCATGGAGGATCCCAGGTTGTGTATTTAAAATTGAAGAAAGGAGGTCTTTAATTTTTTTACAAAACACTTAAATTAGGCTGTATCTGGGCACATGTAAACATCACAGTGAAAACACATGACAATTATTTCCTCTTTTGATGACTTGTCCGGCTGAGAGCTCATGGTTCTCTGTTTTCCCTGCAAAAGCTGATGCCCATCTAAAGCAGGGTAAGGGCTGTAGGTACCTGTTGGAGAAGTATAGGCCCTAAATTCAGGTGCTGACAAATGAAAAAAGAATAAGCTTTTTAAGATGAATTTATGTTGTGATAATACTGTACATGAGCCACAGAGCTGTTCCACGTACAATGTGCATCATCTTTATAGCTCATGTGCATCATGCCTTATATTGAACATGAGACAGATTACAGCTGGCCCATGACAGATCTGAGTGTCAGGATCTGCATGGGGCAGCCCCAGGTACCAGGACATGGCTGTGCCATACTTGATTGGGCTGAGGGCAGAACTGGTTCCTGTACCTCATGCCCCAGTCTGATCACCAGAAGCAGATGAGTGGGGTGCTGTGAGCCTGACATTAGAGAGCATCTCCCCAGTCTTGGGCTCACTACATCCCTTTAAAAAGTGTGTGTGTGGCTGGGCTGCACATGCAGTTTTTAAGGATTCGGGTGCATTGGTACCTCAGGATCAGGGAGCCACTCTCTTTTTTTCTCCCTCTGCATTCCCCCCCACCCCCCCTTTACCCATGTTCATTTTTATTTGGAGGTCCAGGGGTTTCCATTTTAGCTTTTAAGTTTTGCTTCATGCTAGATGCAGTGTTTTGTATATGTTGGCAAGAAATTAGTTTTTGATTTTTTTTTTTAAGTAAGTTTCTTTTGGTGTAAGAGTTTAAATCTTAGGTGGAACCAAGGATTCTAAATGCAGGTGTACTTTAAAGTATTCCAGTGGCAATTTACTGTCGATTTGACTAGGATTCTATTGTATGGACATATCAGTTCTTAAAAGAGAGGTAGGATGATGGAACTGAATGAATGACATAAAAAAGCATGCTTAATTATATGCCTGCTGTGCATATTCGTGAGAATATGTCAATTGTAAAGATGCATTAATGACAAACTCCATTAATAAGATCTTGCACCACTCATTATTAATCATCATAATAATATCTCTATTTTCTTGTTGTAGCATTTGCAATCAGTACAAAATAATTGCAGACAAGGTGAATGAAATGCCTTTGAACACTGAGGAGCTGGTGGAGCTTACTGCCTACTTAAAAAAAGCCAGTGAAATCACTGTTTTTAAACTGAGACGTGAGATCTCTGAAGCAGCCTACAGACTGGAATTCTTGATGGAGTATGCTGACCTTCCTTGTATGTTTTAAAATACAGAATATAAAAGTCTTCATGGGGAAAATGTATAAAACAGAGGCTACTGTTTATCCAGGGTGCTAGATAAATTATAGAACTTCTATTACGTTTATGAAAGGTTGCACAAAAAAACCCACACCAAATAGAAAGAAAGAAAAAAGCGTTTTCTAGAGGGAATTGATTTTGCCAGGATTCTAGAGGGATTCAGCAGATTCTAGAGGGAAAAATACAGCAAGAAAACAATTCTTCTTTTCCAGATGTAGGACCTCTATACTAAGGACTCTTTCAAACAGTTGCTATGGTATGTGCAAGGATTGGTTGCACTCCTGGTTATATTGTTCCCTGCCATACTAACAAAACCAAATCTTTGTTTAATGTAGGGGTGAGGTGACCTTGTCTGACAAATACCTCTGATTTGATGATAATAGAGATAGTTTTGAAGCTCAGATATCATCCTATTCTGTCAGATCAGTGTAAATGTGGCTATACTACACCACACTACTATAAATCACACTATTCTGGGGGGGAAATTTTCCTCAGGGAAGTCAGGAATCTATATACACTGGTATATGGATCATGTGCCCATAGAGCTAATAAGTTTCAAACTTGAGTTAGGCATTCATTTATTGCAAATGGACTATTACTGATTCCCCTGCCACCTGATGGTAAGGCACTGTAGTAGAATATGCTGCAGATAGCTGCCTCTGGGGAGCTGGTCATCTGTTCACTCTAGATGCTGGTGTAACTTATATCCATGTACAGGCAGTCCTCGACTTACAACGTTTTGAGTTACAACATTTCGCACTTACAACGTTTATAAATTGACACCCTGTTTCAACTTTATGATGTCAGTTTCGACTTTACAATGCTTGATGTGATGCAATGCCACGCCAGCGAACAAGTTCGCTGCATTGCTCATCTCCTTGGAGAACATCTGTCCAAATTTCCCCGGACACTTTCTTTAAGAAAGAAGACAAGACTCCAGAAAAACCTGCAGCCAAGACTCCTGATAAGACTCCAGCCAAGAACCCTTCAAAATGTCCAAAGAGCCTTTCAAAAAGTCCAGCAAAGTCACCTCAAAAAAGTCCTTCCAAATCAATATGATTGCTATTTACAATATAAATACATCAATGTAGCTATATTACTCATCTATAATTGATCAAGTACAAAATTCTGGGGTACTTTTAGTGAAAATAGGGTATCGGGCCTTGGTTCAGGAATGAATCCCTCATTTATAACATTGTTTCTTATGAGAAAATTGGTTCCGAGTTACAACGTTTCGACTTAAGACATGGTTTTCAGCAACCAATTGTGTTGTAAGTCCAAGGACTGCCTGTATAAACTCATGTAAGTGGCAGCAGGGTAAATGTATAGTGTATCTGCACCTTTAAGTCTTGCATGCATGGGGGACACCTCGATCATCCCAGGTCACATCTTTAAATGTTCACTACATGAACTCCTTACTCAACTCTCACATAATACTTATGATAGCAAGGTTCCCAGACAAGAGCACACCCTAGAACTTAAAGCATATATTTTAATAGTTTTGGTTTGATTTTATAGTATTTTGATTTCATCCCTTTCAAAGTATCTGTCTCAATTGAAACCTACAAGACCAAATTTTGATTGCTCCTACACACATGAGCCAAGAATTAGTCCCTCTGTTTATAAACCAATATAATACTCTTACATGAAGATCGTCCTGATTTAAAAACCAATCTCAGCCATGTCAGCACTTTTCATGCTCCCAAAAGTCAACATGACTATCTGATCTATTTTTACTTGCAAGCTGAAGGTACAAGATTGGGTACTATTTTTTGTAACTTTTCCCTAAGAGTAGTCTTAACCATTCTGCATGTTTGTCATAGTAACCACCCTATAGTTCACTGTTTAAAATAATTTCTTAAATAGACTCTTTTTTAATTTAGATGATGACTTAAAGCTGAATAGTACTGTTTTCCACTGGCCAGATGAGATTGAGATAATCTTTGAAAAAAGCAGAAACCAGCTGTTTGTCAGGAGGGATATAGCAGAGACAGCTCTGAGTAAAAGGTATGGTATTAAATTAGGATAGTCTTTTGTACTGGAAACGGGAAAGAAAAAAAAAAAAAAAAGAAAAGACTCAGGACCAATGAAGAGTGTGGTATTGTCAAGTCAGCAGATTGCAGTCAAAGGAAACACCTAGCTCCAAGTTTTAAATAATCTTTCAGGCAGGATAGATTGGAGTTTTTCTTGTTTCTGAATTGGTCTGAAGGGTGGAAGGAAGGATGGTGCTAGGATTTACATAAATTTATTCTGTCATTCCTGGGGTTTAGGTTGTAGCCATGTTGGTCTAAGGACATGGACGGACAAGGTTCTTTGGGTAAATCTGATATCTTTTATTTGATCAACTCAAATTGTTGGAAAAATTCTTTGCAAGCTTTCGGCTACAAATATCCTTTGTCAGGCTAAGGAAACACCTACAGTTGATCTGTGCTCTTCCTGGATGGAATGAATAGTAAAGAAGCCATAGGCTGGTATGTATGCAAGAAAGCCATTTTCTTTCTTGCATGCACACCAGCTTTCTTGCATGCATACCAGCCTCTGGCCTCTTTATTATTCATTCCATTCAGGAAGAGCACAGATCAACTGCAGATGCTTCCTCAGTCTGATGAATGGTATTTATACCTGAAAACTTGCAAAGAAGATTTTTTCTGATTATTGAGTTGGTCTAATAAAAGATATGAGATCCTGTCATTTCTAAATTATACCCCAACATATCGGGTAAAAGCTTTTCTCTCATTTCCAGCCATCATGTGTCTTCATGTGGATAGTAAAGACAGCAGGCACTAGCAGACAGAGCCTGGAGCTATTATATGTTTTAAAAGGTTTCCTTAGTTATATTTCTGGCATTGTTACTGACTTGTTGTCTGGAACTAAAAAAGTCACTCAATCTTTGTGCCTTGGTTTCTTCATCTGTAAAGAGGAAACCTTACACAATTGTGAGGAATAATTAATTAGGAAGTTGCGTTTTGTAAGTGATAGGTTAGCTTTCACTTGACAGTCCTCTTTATACTTCAAAAAAAATTCAAAACTTATAAAAGGAATAAAATCTAAAATGGTAACATTTCTGAACTCTTTTTAATTAGGTGTTCCCGATTTGAGGAAACTCTGAAAAAATATGAGAAAGAAGTAGAAAGTTACAAAAAACGTGATGTCATGATTTTGGAAGAAATGAAGAATAATGTTGAGAAATTTAATGAGCTGGATAAGAATTTGGATGATGCAATGGTAGAATTTGAGGTTGGTATTTATTATCTGGCTCAAATGTTAGTCTATTCAGGTAAGCTCATATCCTGGTCTTTCAGAGTTATGGACACAGATCACCAAGTTGACTTTGAAAATGATCCCCAAATTTGCAGATGCACATTGCCAGTTCCCTTCTATTTACTAAAGCTGGTTTGAAGAACTGGATGTTTTTGACAATTTTCATGTAAAAAAATCATCCTTGTATGACTGAGGATGAATCCCATATCTACTGAACGATTGAAATTGTTGGGAAAGGAGGATGGCTTAAGACCCAACAGTTCTTGGGCTCAGTTTCTGGCTCTGCCATAGCCATTTTATGTGACCTTGAGTAAATCATTGAATCGCCTTGTGCTTCACTTGCACAACAGGAAAACTAAGACAACAATGTTGCTTTTCAGTCACTCTTTATCTCTGTTACCTGCTTATAATGGAGACTTTTTTGGGCAAGGACTGTTCCTTATACCTTAAGGTTATTTTCTTGCATATAATCTGCACCTGCATCTGTGCATTACTGGTACATATGAAAAAAACAGTTCCCCACAGGTCTGGAGATTTGGTGGCAGGGGAGCATACCAGTAATGCTGCCACTACTCCACAGACCTGTGAAGACCCCCCCCAAGTCAGATGACATGGTCCCTGTGCCAGATTTGGCTGATATGTGAGGTTGGTCTGCATCTGGACCTGATGCACTGGGTCAGATGCAGCACATGACCCCGGACCGAGCAGGCATGGGGTTGGATGTGGTCTACAGGGTCAGATCCAGCACATGGACCGAGGTCTTGTGTGCAGCATTGGGTACAATTTGCCTGGATCAGATCTGCCATGTCACCTTGGACCCAGTATGTGGCCCCAGGCCTGACATGATGGTTGGACCCAGCACACTAGGTTAGCCTGTAGGCCCTATCTAGTGTGTGAGGCTGGAAGAAGGCTCAGGAGCAGTCTCATCTTCCTAGCTGCTGCTACTCAATCTGCTGTTCAGATTTTTTTTCTTCAAGCTGCCGTCTAAAAACAAAGTGTATATTATATATAGCGGTATGCTGTACATTGGCTACCTGATCTTCATTAAAGCCTCTAGATTCTACTATTATACAAAATAACAGAAAATAACACAATGGATACAATTTCCCAAAATGTCCAAGTCCCTTTTCCAAAAGTAATTTAAGCACTTTGGTGCCAAAGTCTTATTGAAAGTCAATGATACTTAGGCTCAAAAATGGCTAAACCTGGGCTAGATGGACCATTGGTCTGACCCTGTATGGCATGGCTTATGTTGTAAGTCATTAATGAAAAGTCTGCTAAGGCCTGCTTTTTTAAAAGTATTTGAACACTTGCAGTCTTCCAGCCAATAGGATTTTCAAAAGCATATAGGTGCTTAATTCCCTTATTGAATTCCCACTAGACTTTCACTGCATTTTTTGGTACCTTAATACTTTTAAAAATCTAACTGGCTCTTAGATACTTTTATCCTATGTTCCATAACAGAATTCTTCAGTAACAATGGACTTCTTAACGGAAATCATATTTTTCCCCTAAAGGCTATTAATAAAGAAGAGGAGTTACTGGAGCGTGAGAAGAGTCAGTTTCCTTTGCTGCAAGCTGTAATTGTAAATAAACAACCTTTTGAGCAACTTTGGATAACAGCTTTTAATTTCCATACCAAGTCTGAGGAGTGGATGAATGGTGAGGATGATAGGGCTTTGTGATAAAATTTGCCATTTTGGAGTTGTCTGAACTTGTATAGAATTGTAACTGGGCCTCAGCCCTGAGTGCCTGAAATCACTAAACTGCTCTCTCTCTCAGTGTCTGTTTATAAAATTAGAATGATACTACTTGCTCATGCAGATGTTGCAAAGATTGATTGGTTTGTCCTGTGCAAAGTTTTTTGGGGTGGTAAAATGCTATGTAGAGGTGCTAAATAAAGTTGTGGGTCTGGTAATTTGGAATGCAACAGTTTACAGTTGTTTACAGTTAAAAAAAGAAAGGTTACAAATACCTATAAATCTTTCTAGTGCTGAACAAGCATCAATATTTTCTTAGTGTTCATTTCAAATTATACATGCAGGACCTCTTCAGAACTTGAATGCTGATGTTATCACTGAGGAAGTTGGAAATATGTGGAGGACCATGTACAAACTTTCTAAGACTTTTATAGATCTTCCTGGACCAAAGCGCTTAGCAGAAAATATGAAATTTAAACTTGACAAGTTCAAGCAGCATCTTCCTGTCCTGTCTATTGCTTGCAATCGAGGAATGAAGGAGAGACACTGGGAACAGGTGCTGTTGAAATACATACTAAACAATTACATTTTCTCCTTCAAAATAGTGATTGTTCTGATACCCCCATTCTTTATTCCAAAAAATTCCACAGTATGTAATTCCACTAAAAGTTAGCACATGTTGGACCCAATCTTGCAGTTCTAAGGGTGCAGAGCCAACTGTGGTGGAATGAGAGTCTTTGCAGTCCACTTCAGTAAACTCCAGTTACACATTTACATCTTTATAACCAACCCTGTGTTCTATTTATTTTCAGATTAGTGAAATAGTAGGATGTGAGATCAGACCTGATGAAACTACTTCCCTATTAAATATGTTGGAATATGGATTATCAAAATACATGGAGAAGTAAGTAGTACATCCTAATTCTAATTTCTTTTAAACATAAACCCCATTGATACACTTTTCTAATCTGATAAATTTCCTAACCCCTTTAATCCTATTAGATATTTTTTCGCATTTTAAAGCCTTTAATTTTTCACTGGTGAACATTATTGACTTAAAGGTGGAAGTTTCAGAAGTGTTGGAGGAAAACAAATCTGACATGAAAAGCATTGTGAGTTGTTCTTGTAAAGGTATACTTCTGAAAATCCCACCCCTATTTATTCCAAAATTCTCTTCTGCACCTAAACTGCAGCGTAAGACTGTAGAGATTATTATCCTCAGTTGGTGAATTAGAAAATGTAAGTAAAATCGTGCTAGGTGACATTAGTCAAGGGAGCAGTGTCTAGAATGGCTACAAGATTTAAATGGCATGAGTGATTTCTGCAGGTTATCTCTTATAAATGACAATAAAGCATTCATCACATCATCATATCTTTTTAGGTCACATTTCTCAGTAAAATTATTTTAGGGAACTTGAAAACATATTTTTGGTACTATTTTAAATATTTTTTATATCTGCATATAAAGCCAAATGCCTTGGTACCAGTTGTCCAGCTATGAGGATTTATGGACCTGTGTGCTAAAAGGATACTGTACATACTTACCAAAACTGAGTATTTGTCTAATGTTCCTTAGGCTGTAGGCTCTTTTAAGCAGAGAGAATATTTCTTTTCTGTGTTTGTACAAGCCTAGTGCAATACAGTCCAGCTCAAGAACATTCCAGGTTGCTGAGTCTAATCATCTCTTATCACATGTGCTACATCATATGATCTCTTTCATAAACTTCATGGAGTTCTACCTTGAAATCAGGTAGGTTTTGCTTCCGCTGGAAGGCTGTTCCAGAACTTTATTCTCTAATGCAGGAGTGTCAAACTGGTTTGGCACCCCAGGCCAGATCTGGCCCATGGGCCTTCATGCAGGCAAGATCTGGGCTCACCTGTGGAGACGGGGTGAATGGTGTCAGAGAGCTGTTAGGATTGACACAGCTGTTGCTTGCCTCACTGCTGATGTACATGGATTTTGGGGGTGCACCTCACCCTGCCACCAAATTCTTAGCCTTTTTAAGAACCTGGGGCCAGACAAAACAGATCTGTAAGCAGTTTCAGCTCCTGGGTCATATTTTTGATACTATTGCTCTAATTGTTAGAGACAATCTTCTGATTTTCCAGTCTAAATTTATTCTTGGCCAGTTTATACTCATTTATTCTTGTGTCAGCATTGTTCTTTGGTTTAAATAGTTAGTTATTTTTGTTCCCTATTGTTTATGCCTTTCAGTGTATCTATACACAGCAGTCTTCATTTTGCTTTGTCTGAAGAACCCAGGTCCTTCTAGTCTCCTCTTTTAAGCTTTCAATTCCCTGGATCATTCTAGTATCTCTTCTCTGTACCTAGTTTTATTTGTGTTCATCCTTCTGGAATATGGGTGATCAGAAATGCACTCAGTATTCTAGATCAGGTCTTACCTAATTACAGTGTCATCAGTGCTTCTACTTCTCTCTTAGACATACCTTTCCTGATAATACCCTAGCATCACATTTGCTTTTTTAAATTGTTTTTGAATCACATTGGCAACTCACAGTCATTAGGGCTGTGCGAAATGGCACCATTCTGTTTCGCCTTGAGTTTCGACGGTTCAACAGAATAGTGTTTTGTCTTGAATTTCATTTCGAGTCGAAACAGCTGTTCTGTTCCGTTGAAACAGAAAGGCTCTTTCGACACTGTTTTGAGTTTTGCTGGGGATGGGAAGTCAGCCCAGCTGGGATGACTTCCCATCCCCGGTGCTAGATCCTGCTGAGGGCAGCGAGGCAGCCCAGCTGGGCTGTTTTCCTGGTCCCCCGCGCTAGATTGCACCGGGGGCGGGAGGCAGCCTAGCTGAACTGACTTCCCATCTCCAACCTATGGTCGAAACATTTCAACTAGCCTCGTTTTGTTTCAAGGCTATTTTGAGGGCCTTTGTTTAGTTTTGATTTTGCTGTTTCGACCTCGAAATTGGTCAAAACAGTGTCAAAACGAAACGTCTGACGAAATTTTGCACAGCCCTAATAACCATCCTGTGATCACCTAGTACATCCAGGTTCTTCTGTTCTGCTGTTTTCAACTCATGAGCTCCCATGTGAAATATGGCCTGTTACATATTTCACTGGCCTTTTTCATGTGTAAATACAAGGCTGAAATGCATAGACACTTCAGTGCCATGCATAAGTCTGCATGTAGGTTCACTGTAGGTTCTGTAGGTTCACTCCTATGTTTTCTCATTGAATTGCCTTTTTTCTTTCTCTATCCCAAAATTGTTTTTCACTTGGAATGTTTTGTTTGTAATATAGTTAAACTACATTTCATTTTAATCCAGATTGGAACCTATAGGAGCAGCAGCTAGTAAAGAATATTCCCTAGAGAAAACCCTGGACAAGATGAAATTGGAATGGGTCAATATGCATTTCATTTTTGTGAAGTACAGAGACACTGTGAGTAAAGGTCAACTAGCAAATTGTTAAAATGATTAATCCGCACGGACTTACAGCATTTCAGCAAAATCAGTGGAGTTATTACTGATTTACAGGAGTATCATGAAGTAAAATCAGGCATGATAGCCCATGCAAAGTTATTAAAATATCTATCTGTAGGTAATTTAATGACCTATGTTACCATAGCATCTGAAAGTCTTTTGGGGTTTGTAGTATTTATCCTCACAACACACATGGGAGGCAGGAGGGTTTTATTATCCTTATTTTCCGTGTGGGAAACTGAGCCACAGCAAGACTAAATGATTTGTCCAAGGTTACAGAAGAAGTCTGTGGTAGAGGGAGGACCTCTAAATTTTTTAGAGTAGTGTATCAAAATAACTTAATTTGCTTTAACCAAGTGTGATACATTTACAGAACACCAGCATCCTGTCAGCAATTGATGACATCCAGCTTTTGCTTGATGATCACATTGTTAAGACACAGACAATGTGTGGCTCTCCATTCATCAGACCAATAGAAAGTGAATGCCGGGTAAGGGAAAGCCAGTTCGATTGCATTTATATGTCTTTCATAATATACTTTTCCTGAGTGATATAGGTGTTCTGGCATCATAAGTTATACATTTTGAGTTATTTCTAAGGAATACAAATATTCATGCTGTTTTTTCAAAGAGCTTTGAACTACTGGTTTCCAAAGAAGCAGGTGCAACACTTGCAACGAAGCTAAAGGAAAATGTAATTGTATGGCCACACTGGTTGTCACGTTCAAGATTTTTTGAGTCCTGTATCTTGGGAATAGGCTGATGGATTTAAACTGACCTTGTTGATTTGTATAATAAGAAGCAGCACTCTCATTTGTGAGGGAAATACATATGTAATTTTGTGGCATTGCTATAATCCACACATTTTTTCAAAGTTGTTCTTCCTGATGGCCTACCTGTCTGTTCAGGTGCAATTTCATGGTAGGTTTAAGATATAAAGTCATTCTGCAACACATTTTTGATGAACAAAGGTGTTAAAGACTGTACAAATTCAAAAGGTTTACACAGAAAGTAGAGATTCTAGCCACCTCCAATTAATATTTGGTTATACTTTTGACTAATTTTCATGATGTCAGTCCTTTAATTCCATCTATTCATTGGGTCATTAGCCCTAGTGCCTAGGTCCAGCTGACCTCTGCTCAGCAAAAGCACCGAGGGTGGTGAGGAGCAAATGCTACCCTTAATTTACAGGCTCCTGTAACAACCCCCAAGGGTCACCTGATACAGTGCAATCTGCCTACCTTCTTACATACCCTCTGCTTACCCTGGCTCACCCCTTACACTGAAAATTGGGAGATTTTGCACAGTTTTGAAGGGCTGGTGTCTTATCAGTGCACAAACCAATTTACAGTCATAAATAAAATCAGAATCTTGCAACTTTGTTCTCAGGAGTCCTTCTTCACACACGTAGACCCCATTAGGTGCCTATATACAAGCAGTGAGTAAGCTCCTGTTGGCTCTGGACTTAGGACCCAAAGGCCTTGTTCCCACCCTCAGACCGACCATGGCCTTTCCATTCGATAATAGGCAAATTTATTGATACACAGTGATAACAAAAGAAGCTATACAAACAACCAAGCAATTTTATATAGCTACCAAATCCTAGGGCTGTCATCAGAGTCAAAGTCCACCTGGCCAGGATGCAGTCTTCACTCTGAGGCTGTCTCTTAAGTGTCAGATGTCAGCATATCAGCAGCCTGGAGGTGGGATGCCAAGGCCCACACAGCCCCTCCATTGGGGTGGATGAGATGGGCTGGTCGTACAGCCTCTGTCCATGGTGGCCTTGGGGACCCTTCCCAGGGGATGGGGAACCCTCTCAGGGAGAAGGATGGGGAGGAGGAGGAGGAACCCGGGGTGGGACGAGACAAAGGAAAGGACCCTTTGTTACTGTCAAGTCTGCACTTTTGTATTCTCCTTCCCTCTTGGTGACTCCTGATGATTCTTCATTCATGGCCATCTCTGCTTGGTTGTCTCTCTGTGGTCACACATCCATGTAGCTTTCCGGGCCTTCTAATTTTGTCTGTTCCCCCAAAACCAGGACTTGGGCCCCTCTGCTCTCTGGCTTGTTAGCTGGTTCCACTTTATCTCATGTTATGGGCAGCATAGTACACAGTCCCAGTTTCCAGACTGTTTTTTCATACTATGTGTTCTTGTTGGCCTTGTTGCATCAGACAGCCTGTCTGCCTTCAGGGTTGTGTGGGACCCAAACTCTTTAGAAATCAATTGACCCCTGTTGCCCATTCTACCTATAAGCCAATTCCCAAATAACAAACTTTTGAATACCATTTCTAAGCCAATACTCTGATGTGCTGCAATCACAGTGCTTCAGAGCAGACTTGATTAATCGAGTCTGCTGGAGTGTGGTAATTACTGTGCTCAAGCAAACTCCAGCATCTCATGTATCCATGTCCCCGTGCTTAAAAATGGCAGTGGAGGTGTTCAATGAGCTTTAGTTAAAGCGTTCTCGCTGCCATTTTTAAGTGCAGGGACACTGATACAAGAGACACTACAGGTGCTTTAATTAGAGCAGGTCTTGGAGCCCCTCTAATTCAAGTGACTCCTCCCTCTCCTCCCCCCTACTTCCGGAGCAAGTGCATAAGCGCCTGTTCTGGCTATTCAGGTGAATAAGGCCTAAACACCTGAGCCACAGTTGCACTGCACCTCCTGCTTTGTTAAAAAATTGGTTCTTTCTGGCCAGAGTGTGATATTAGAGATAAAACTCTTAGGGTTGTTTATTTTCAATTATGTAAATACCAGTAACCACATAGGAATGAAATGAGAAAATGTTGCATTAATAGAAGTAATTATCTGGCATTTTCCACTATTCAGTCTCTGAATCAAAACGTAATTTGAAGCAATTATGTAGATTGTAAGCATTAAATGTTCTGTTTACAGGCATGGGAAGAGAAACTTGTTTTAATGCAAGATATTTTAGATAGCTGGTTAAAATGTCAAGCAACGTGGCTTTACTTAGAACCAATTTTTAGTTCAGAAGACATTATCGCTCAAATGCCAGAAGAGGGCAGAAAGTTTGGCATCGTAGACGCTTACTGGAAAGACATCATGACACATGCAGTAAGTGCTTGCATGTAATGGAGTGAGCATTTTTTAATTTATTTGTTAATGTAAGTATAGCTAAGCTAATTTGACAGCTTTTCCAAAGTCAGATATTTAAGTTTGCGTCATAGGAAATTGTAATGTAGAACACAGAGTCCCTAACTAAACACCTGTAATGCCTAGTATTGTATAAAAAATGGATAGGTAAGATTACCCATTCTTTTGAGATTTCTGTAGAAACTAGATACAATGGAATGAATTTAGAGAATAGTTTGAACTCTAATTGTAAATCATCTTGTTTTTGTGCAGTTAAGTCAGGTTTTTCTGTTAAATGAATAGAATATTGAAGAGGGATAAGTGATTTGTGCTTCCAGAGCTTATTGAAATGAGTAGGAAGGCTTCCAGTGACTTATCTGGGCTTTAAAGGCTCACTTGGTATTAGACCAGCAAAAAATATAATTTGCATGATATTTTCTGTGTTTTTGTGTGGTATTTTCTGTGCAGTAAAAATTCTGTTAATTCATTACATTGTCAGAAAAATATATGTAACAATATGTTGAGCGATTTCCATACTTGGGATTATGGAAAGTTAGTAAGGAGTGCTAAGTCTTTTTCTGCTGAATATAACCACAAGAAATTTCTGATAGCAAGAGGTTAGATGTTTAGGAGCAGTGGAGGCTGAGATCTTTGTAAGATAGGCTACTCAGGACAACTGATATAAGTTTTGAAGTAAACCAGAGATTTGCATAACAACCCAGTTTCTGTAAATTATGAAACTTGTTGTAAGAGATGCTGATCGCATCAACCAAATGAGTGCAATCACAGAGAATAAATGTAAATTGGAGAACAAGCAGAAAAGATAAGTGGAGGGTTTCAAAGGTGCATGTCATAGAATTTTTATTCCTATTTGTAAATGAAAGAAATGTTGCAAGCCTAAAGCACATGCAAACAAGATTTGACTCTTCAAATCAGTATAATCTTTAAAATGTTCTAATGCCTGTGGATGTGATCCTATCAGTTTTTTTTCCACAATCAGGCTACAATGTTATTGATACAATTTAGTCTGTACAAAGCAATGTTCTCAAACAGTAAGCACTCTTAATTGCACATTTTCATAATCTGAAGATAGGCAACAAAGAAACCAATGTCTAACTTGTCATGCTCTGTAACATACTTGGTGACCATCATTAGCATCTATTAAAGAAAAATGAAATAAACTAATCAAACCATATGTCCACATATAGTGTTTTCTACATAATTTATTTTCATAAAGGTAAAGGACACCAGAGTACTTGTAGCAACTGAACAGCCTAAGATGTTGGACAGGCTTCAGGAAGCAAATAATCTCTTAGAAGATATTCAGAAAGGGCTAAATTCTTACTTGGAGAAGAAAAGATTATTTTTCCCAAGGTAAATGTATTAATAACCCAACTTCGAGCAGTAGGAGATGTAAAAGATTCTGCAACACTCTTTGAAATAATTTTTATTGAGTCAAATTGATGCATGTTTATCACAAAAATACACAGAACACAATTCTATGTTACAAAAAAAAATGAAAATCTATTCTTTTTGAAGTTAGAGCTGATTGAGCTGACCTATGCTCCACCAAAAAAGAAGAGGGGGGAGGCAAAGATGTTTTGAGCAGCAGAACTATGAGGTGGGAGAAATGCATCATCTATTTCAGAAGATAATTTCTTTAAGCGGCTGATCTGCCCTAACTGACCTCCCGGCCATACCTTCCTTCTCTGGGTCCTTGCTTACATCCTTTGCTTATCTAACAGTCTTTAAGGAAAGAAACTTTGTGCCCAGAATTTTGTCAAACATATCTCCCAACTCTGTAGTTGGTGCAGTAAAAGATGTCACCAAACAAATCCTGCTTCTTCTCTGGACCATCACAGCTACAACACTACAATATGACTGTTGGGATAAGTTTTTCTAATGTAAAGAGTTAAAGCAAATTCACACTCTAATCCTGTAGCTTCTTGGATGACTATTTCTATATTTGAAATGTTTTTGTGTACTTTTAAATCTTTTAACAGATTCTTTTTCTTGTCTAACGATGAGCTGCTTGAGATTTTGTCAGAAACTAAAGATCCCCTTCGAGTCCAGCCACACTTGAAGAAATGTTTTGAGGGAATTGCTAAGTTGGAGTTTACAGAAGACTTGGAGATCACGGGCATGATCAGTTCAGAGAAAGAAACTGTTCCCTTCATAGAAAAAATTTACCCAGTGAAAGCAAAAGTAATTTTTTTAATTATAACCTATTTTGATTGTAAAGCATGTACTTTTGGGGAAGTCAGCATTAAACAAGATGGCAGGCAGGTTTTTAAAGGTATTTAGGCTACACAGGGAGCATCTACATGTGCATTTAAGCATGCTTAAATTTAATGCATATTAAGTTAATGTGCATGAAGCAATTTTTGGCAGGTGTCTACATGTGCAGGTACTTGGCACTTGGCACTAAAGTTAGTGCCAAGTCCCTGCAGCCCTTCCATGTGCCCCTAGTAGCTGGGCAGACCCAGCACTAAAGTTAGTGCCGTGTTGCATCTACACATGCATTAATGCAGTTTAACTAATCATGCCTCCATTTGATACCTACAGGTATCAAATGGAGGCATGATTAGCCAATCTCACCATTTTTAATGCACATTAAAGGTACACACATAGATGCATGCCCGTAATGCACATTAAATTAGGTTAATGCGCATTAACTCATCTTATGTAGATGTGCTGATAGAGATGCAGACAGGTGCTGGATGGGATTTACAGAGAGAAAAGATGTGGGATGTACTATATAGCAATCTTTTGGCCACATCATCCAGGAGCAAAGTGCCCCTTGGTATTACAATCATGTTGGTTTGCCCTCTCAGGGCTACATTTCCATTCTGTGCCTGTATATATCCCACTGCCTTCTTATAATGAAACTAGCTATGCCTGTGGAGTTAGCTTGGTTTGCCTGCTTGTATGTACTTCTGTACTGTAGTCATCAGTGCTTATGGTCCTTTTTTTTGAATCCTTTAGTCCATTTTATCTGGTCTTCACCAGAGCAGAAAAAGCATGCATGATTCAGCTCATGTGGTTTAAGCCTATTTCATTTTCCCATTTTCACTTTAATCTATTTTTGTTTGTTTTAAGGGCATGGTAGAGAAATGGCTTTTGCAAGTAGAGGAAATGATGCTGGGCAGTGTAAGACAAGTTATTCAAGATGGCATTGCAGAATATGTTCAAGTAATTATCTACATTTGTTCTCTGTCTATATATAAAATATTTACAGCATAAAGTAGATCTTGAAAGTAATCCGTGCTTGTACAGGTATCCAATTCTGCATAGCTGGGATGTCATAGATTCATAGATTCATAGATTCATAGATGTTAGGGTCGGAAGGGACCTCAATAGATCATCAAGTCCGACCCCCTGCATAAGCAGGAAAGAGTGCTGGGTCTAGATGACCCCAGCTAGATACTCGTCTAACCTCCTCTTGAAGACCCCCAGGGTAGGGGAGAGCACCACCTCCCTTGGGAGCCCGTTCCAGACCTTGGCCACTCGAACTGTGAAGAAGTTCTTCCTAATGTCCAATCTAAATCTGCTCTCTGCTAGCTTGTGGCCATTATTTCTTGTAACCCCCGGGGGCGCCTTGGTGAATAAATACTCACCAATTCTCTTCTGTGCCCCCGTGATGAACGTATAGGCAGCCACAAGGTCGCCTCTCAACCTTCTCTTGCGGAGGCTGAAAAGGTCCAGTTTCTCTAGTCTCTCCTCGTAGGGCTTGGTCTGCAGGCCCTTGACCATACGAGTTGCCCTTCGCTGTACCCTCTCCAGGTTATCCACATCCTTCTTGAAGTGTGGCGCCCAGAATTGCACGCAGTACTCCAACTGCGGTCTGACCAACGCCCTATAGAGGGGAAGTATCACCTCCCTGGACCTATTTGTCATGCATCTGCTGATGCACGATAAAGTGCCATTGGCTTTTCTGATGGCTTCGTCACACTGCCGGCTCATGTTCATCTTGGTCCTTAGGCTCCTTCTGTTTCAAGTTAGTTGCACTGAGTAAAACACTTGCATCTACTTTAATTGAAGTAAAATTGTTTATTATTTTTTAAAAGATTCCCCGAAAAAAGTGGGTACTTCACTGTCCTGGACAGGTGGTTATCTGTGTTTCATCTATCTACTGGACAAAAGAAGTGTCTGAAGCTATCAAAAGAGGAACATTGCCTGTAAGGTTTTCTTATAATTCCATATTAAATCCTGCATGATGTTTAGAACTCTCCCCACATCAAACTGTTATGTATGTTTGAATGTATAAAATCTGACTTTTCCTGTTGACTTAAACAATAACAGTATTTTTTAGTGAAGTATTCTTTGCAACTTCCACTTGTGTTGACCTTTCCTTTGCATTCACTCTTGCAATCTGTATTCCTTATGTTTCCTGTACTCTTATGGAACTGATTCTGATTTTCCTTACCTTTGTGTAAATAAGAGTAACTTCACTGAGTTCATATTATTCTTGCATGTGTGAGTAAAGGAGTCAGACAGAAAGCTTCAAACTAGTGCCAGGTTCTGGAAAATGCCACTCCTGTGTGTATGCTTATTCTCATGCTTTGTCCCAATGGGATGATATGAGGGAGCAACTATTTGCAGGATTGGGTAGTTAAGTGGCTCTGGTTATTGCTGATTTCTCCATCTGATAAAGATACTTGGGCTGGTTGTGATAGCTTTATCTTAGCCCTCACAAAAGAACCTTCCCTTGTAAGTGTTTGCAGTTCATCCATGATCACCGCAGTCTTGTGCATTTCCTCATGGAGGGCTGACCCAAAGCACACTGCAGTAATGGAAAGACCATCTGTGGTTTTTTGGTCAGACCCAAGTAGAGGCGGACGAATACAGCAAGGTTTTTTCTAGGAATAATTACGTGATCTTTTAAATGTATTTACTTTGGCTGCCTTCATGCTCTTTCTGTCTGTGTTTGCTTTCTGGGGCTCTTTGTCAAATGAGTCTCTTGGCAGGAATTTTCATGGAAAAGGCAAATTTTCAGTAGTTTATTATACAAGCAGCTATATTCTGGTGCTTATACTCAAACATATAGGACACAAAGCCCATCAGGGCTTCTGTGGAACTATTTGTATTTACACCAGTGGGGAATCTGGTCCCTTGTGTCCTGTTAAAATTGGTTGAATTTAAAATACTGAATATTTTCAAGAAACTGCCCACAGACCAAAAATTAGTAGTAGAAACAGTTGGCAAATAATTTCAAATAAAACAGAATTTCAGGAAAATCTTAACTTTTGCTGAATGCCTATTTTAAGAAGTTTCATCCAGTTTTACTCAATAGAGAGTATCTACATATCTCCTGGAACAGAGACTTGTCATTTGATTTAGGGAGAGAGAGAAGGTTTCCATTACCATAATTTTCAGACCATAAAGCTCTTCTGAGTGCTTCTGGTAAAATAAAATGGCAATAGATGAAGAAGACTCTTAAGTGTCTATATGGTGCCAAGGAGGCACTACTGATCTGCCTCATCTTGTTTTAAGAGTTTTTTTTCTAATGACTTACACCCCTGGGAGTTCTGGGGCTGTTTGCTATCACATTTCATTAATGCTCACATCTTATTCTTCTAACAGGATTTTTTGGAGAAGAGCAACCACCAAATTGGAGAAATTGTTGAATTAGTGAGAGGAAAGCTGTCCAGTGGCGCCCGTCTCACTCTGGGGGCTCTCACTGTCATTGATGTGCATGGTAAATGTGTGACTGCTGCTCTCATTACAGTCAAAGCAGAATTGCTATCATTAAATGAAGCAAATTATCTGAAGGAGGCAGCTGGGATGCTTCCTGCAGCAAAAGTTACATCCTGGAGAATGAGTTAAAGGATTATAGTAATCATTTTCATTTGCTAATTCACATGAGACAAAAGCTGGATGTGCAAAGCCAGCTTGTACTCATGGGCCAGATAAGTAATGATTTGAGCTTGTAGCCTGAGCAACCTCCAGCAGCCGTTTTGGCTATGTAATCTTAACACCTCTTAGACAGTTCTCCTTGCCCTTTTCATCAGCTGATGGATGGGGAGGCAACTTGCAACCTCACAGGGGAGAATTCCAGTGTACTATGCCATGGTACGCTCCTGAAGTGGCAGAAAGTGATTGTGCTCTGGCTGGAGGAGGGCAATGGAGGCTTCTTTTTGCAGAGGGGAACTCATGGCTGGGCTGGTGGGAGCAGCATATTTGCGTAGAGTGTGAGCTTCAGCCCATCTCCAGAGTAGGGGAAAGGAGGAGTCCGTCTGGGCAGGAAAGGGAGTTTGGTGGAGCAGACCTCTGCTAAACCCATTCACCATTTGCATAAAGTCACAGATGGGCCTTATGACAGGGCACTGCACCCCAGCTCTCTGGCAGTCCCCCTGCTTCTCTGCTGCACCTTGTAGAACTTTGGCACGGGGAGAATTCAGCCCGGTAACCTGGGGGGAGGCAGTGGTAAGTACACAGGTTCAAAAAACCTGAGGCAAAATTGATTCAATCTTTGTAGTTTTTTCTAAGCTGCCTAGATTGAACCAGTAACAAACTGAACTGATGTTCAGTGCTTTGGGGGACCAAGCCTGCACTGGCCCAGGCCAGGAGCTTGGGGGCACTCATGTGCACCGTCCCCTATGGCCAGGATGCCCAAGTCTGCTGACCCAGCAGCCTAGGCCTGATTGGCAGCCAGGGTCTATGGGGTACAGGGGGGAGAGGGACAAGAAGCACTCCCTCCCCCCACCCCCCAGGTGCCAGCTGGCCTGGGCTCACCCCAGCACCAACCCTTCCCCAGCTGTTGGCTTCCAGGAGAGGGGAGGGGGGAAACATACTGCTCCCCCACCCCTGTACCAGCCCCCCCCCCCCCCCCCCCAGTTGAGGTCTGCCCAGCATGGAGGGGAAAGCACCCACATGGCTGAGGAGGGGGTGGGGGTCCATCTCCCACCCCCCCGAGGTGATGGCTGGTGAAGGGGTGGGGTTAGGGGATCCCAGCCCAGCTTGAGCTGGGGGGTAGTGAAAAGCTCCTGTGGTGGGTGATTTTCCCCCCACACTCTGGGCAGACCTCAGTTGTGGGGTGCATTCCCACCTTGCCTCCCCCCACTGACCTAGGATGTGGATGGCTGAGGAGGGGAGGGTTTGAGCCAATTCCAGCCTCTCTCAGCTGCAGGGGGGCAGGTGAGAAGCTCCTGGGTGGGGGCTTCCTCCTCTCCCCCCAGACTCCAGCTAGGGGAGCAAATGCTAGGCAGAAGCAGAGGTGGAGGCTGGAGAGATGGTAGGGCTGAGCTGATCTCTGCCTGGTTTGCTGGGCTGCATTGGGAGGAGTAAAAAGCTCCCATCATCGGAGCTTTTCTCTTCTTGCTGTACAGCCTGGGGATAGCGGGGCCTGACCTGCCATCCATTCCCCTGCCCCCCTCCCCCTCCCCACAATCCTGCTGTTCAGTGGAGGTGGGCTAGGGGAAGGAAAAAGATGTGGGATGTATGCAACCTCTGCGTGGTACAGAGCCTACGCAGTACATTTCTGGCCCTGCACAACTCCTCAGTACCTATCTTAGCTGCTCAGACTGAGCATTGGATTCTGGATAAAACTAAGTCTAATTACCAGGATCCTGTTTTCCGTGATAAAAAATCACAAATTCTCTGATAAAAATCCCAAAATCTGTGGTTAAAATTAAATGCCCCCCACAGCCCTGCTGGTGTCTCTCACTCCCCCTCACAGCCCCCAGCCCTGCTTGTGCCCCTTGTCCCTCACCCACAGCCCCTGCCCCCCAGCCCTGCTGGAGGGGGCCCCCAGCTGCCAGGGCTATGGGGCCAGAGACCCAGGTCCACAGCCCCCTGCCCCCAATGGAACACAGCAGCTGCTACAGCAGGAGCAGGAGCCAGCTCCCCCACTGCTGCCTGCTGCAGGCTTGGGTGGGGCCAGCTCCCAGTGGCAGTGTGCACTCCTGGGGGGCGGGGGGGACCTGCGCTCCCCAGATCTGGGGGGGGCGGGGGGGCAGGGCGGATGTGTACTGCCCCTGTGCACGCAGAGCAAGTGTGGCCAGGGCAGTGGCAGGCAGCTTTCGTGCGTGGCCCCGCTGTGCCCTGTCCCGCCAGTCGCACATGCTGCACCCTGAAGAGCCTGGGGGAGGGCAGTGTTTGTGACCCATGGTTTGCAGCTGGCTGGGCACACCGGCTGGGAGGGGGTTTGCAGCCTGCCTGCTCCCAGCCAGAGTGCTCGCTTGTCTGGAAACCCCCTCTCTCAGCCAGAGTGCCTGGCTGGCTGCAAAACTCCCTGCTCCCTCAGCCCCTAGCCAGCTTCCCCCCAGCCCTGCCCTGCAACCCTCAAGACCTGCTTACCTCCAGCAAAAAGAGTGAGCCTGAAGCAGCCTCCGGTAAGTGTGAGTGTTGGGCTCTGCCCTTCCCCTCTCCCTTCCCCTCTCAGCAGGGTTGAGGGTTTCCCCACCCCTTTTGCAAACAGCTCCTGGAGGCTGGAACTCAGCCAGCCTGCAGAGCTCTTTGCAAAAGAGGGAAATCCGTGGGTTTCTTTGATAAAAATGGGAAATCCGTGGTTTTCTCTTTTTCCGTGGAAAACGGAAAACCAGGATCCCTGCTAATTACTAAGCAAGAATGATGCAGCTTCCTTTCCAAAATGAGACCAAATCAGTTGCTATAAATGTTCATTTTCTGTGTATAAGTTTTTACTATATGAGCTATCTTGTTGCAGCTCGTGATGTGGTTGCAAAATTGGCTGAGGACAAGGTCACAGATCTGAATGATTTCCAGTGGATTTCTCAGCTGAGATATTACTGGGAGGAGGGAGAAGTAGTGGTACGAATGATTACAACAGAAGCTGGATATGGCTATGAATACCTAGGCAATTCTCTTCGCTTGGTTATAACTCCGCTGACTGATCGATGCTATAGGTAAAATTTGCATTGTCTATAAATAAAGCATTTACTTTCTAACTGGCATGTATTTTCCATATATTGTAACAGTTGCTAATGAAAAGAACATCAATAGTTTCATTTTCTCCTTTGTTTTATAGGAAGATTATAGATATACTGTTGCCCAAACATGGTAAAATATTTACAGTATGCAGATTCCAAGGCCTGCAGAGTAATTTTTGTCTTCTAAAAAAATGGCAGCTTGTAGTTATAGAACTGTTGAAGACTTGTGTAGCTGAACAAGTCAATTAATTTCTTTGGAATAAAATATATAGGTGGGGCGTCTCTGACTGTAAAATAAATGAGGCAATTATAGAGCCATTCACAGATGTGTGACCACAGTTAGCTTCCAATTCCACTACTTGCTTGAAAGAGGCTGAAATGAAAATACTTCATCCCCCATGAGGATTTGGTATCACCCTTGAAGCTTGCACAAGTCACAGATAATTGCAGCAGTTAATTTTTAGGTCTGTGTCTTAAAGAGCTTTCCCTAGAATTCCTCCAGACAAATTTATAGTGAGGATGTAAAGATTTTGCTTTAGGAGCTTTGGAGTCATGAACTCATGGTCACCTCTGTGTTATGCTCAAGTTCTTCCATTATCTGTAAATGTGAACACCTCCTTGAGCTGTAAATTGGCCTTTGCAGCAGTGTAGAATAGAGCCATGCAGTTGATATATTGGCTCTAAATCTGACTGTGGTCATTACTCTTAGGCAGTGTTAACTGTAGGGAAGTTATCCACTGCTAACAGTGGGTGCATCTGGATTGCTGCCAAACATATTTTAATTGCATCCATAGTGCAGGACAGACGTTGTTCAGCATCATTTAAAAATACTTTCTGCAACATAATTTTTTCTAGCATAGTCAAAGGCACCAAGGGCTCTTTCTGGATTCAGAACTCTTTAATGGGGAGCAAGCTTTTAGTATGGAAATCATTGAGCCATAGAAAGAGAACAAAGAGGAACAATTTCCAACCTGTTTAAGGATTTCCAAGGTTGACTTTATTTATCAAGTAGTAGCATAGGCAGATCTAGAATTTTGTAAGGGGGTGGTGCAGATGCTGTGACGCATTGTCATATAATACAACACACATTTTTCTCCAATTAAAAAGCAACGAGAAACTTTACTAATTTGCTAGCTGCATAGGGCTTTATTTAGTTTAGCATTCAAGCACAAACGAATATAAATGGGCTTGTGAGGGCCTGATTGCCAACTTCAGGGTATGCCAGGCATCTGTTACTCCCCAGTCTAGCTACAGACAAAATTGCTCCCTGCACCCCCAAATACTCCACCATGGCCCCAAAGTGCCTCTCACTGCCGTTTTCTGCATTGTACCTTCCACTTCAAATGCTCCCTGGCTCTACTCTGTCCCCTGTCATCCCACATATCCTCCATGTCAGGTCCCACCCCATCATGCCCCAAGTCCTATCAGATCCTACCATCACCCTCATGCCTCACAGAGTTGTACCCGGCCCCCATGACCTCACTGCACAGACCCATCCCCATCATACCCCAGCCCTCTTGGTCTCTCACCATCCCCCTGACCCCCTCTAAGCACCCAGACTTCACTGCAGCCTCTCACAGCCTCTGGGCCCTCCTCACCTACAATTACTCTTGTTCCCAACTGGCCTTACATCCCATTCACCCCCATGACTCCCACCACTCTGCTCAGATGAAAACCCCATGTGCCCCTCACATTCTCATAACACCCCAACCTCTTCCCTTGCCCAGAACCCATAGTGAATGTCTTGCTAGGGGGAGGGGGAAGGAATCCTGGGGGGACCAAACAATGTGGGTGGGGGGCAGTTTTGGTTCTTGGGGGAAAACAGGTTCCTGAGGATGAGTGTCCCCAACCCACACATTTAGGGCTGAAGGAGCACTTGTTCCAACCACTTACAGCACCCCTACCCAGAGTGACCAACCCCTCTGGATCCACCTGCACCTAGCCCTGTGCTGCCTTGGTTGTGCCACTGGTTCAGCCTTTGTCATCTGCTGCAATGAATAATCCAGGAAAGCATCTCTACAGTAATTTACCTTTTCACTTCACCTTTGCAGTTCCCTCCTGCCTCTGACTGCTGTCTTACCACACAGCTCAACCTGCCTTCAGCCCTGCCCCTCCTCTCCTTGTCTCTCTTATTTGTTTTGGGTTTGAATCCCCTAGGAATAAAACCGCCCAGTACAGGTCCATAGGGCACAAGTTTATTGGACATGCTGCTGGTGAGCAGAGAAACATTACCAGGAGTAGATAACAAACAGGATAATTGTAACAGAAAGGATTAATGAAAGAACAAGAGTTGTTAACACATACAAAGTGAAGGGATTAGTGGGGATCAAGTACACAATAATGAACCATGAAATCACCTGACTCTCTGAGTTCTGCCTGAACAGAAATGCATCTGTTACTGCTGAGCAATTTATTTTGGACTTTGAGTGGAGCAAGAATTAAAGTGGGGTTCGACTGCATCACCAAACCTTGCTTGAGAAGTAGAGCAGAGTCGAGTCAGATTGTTGTTTATTTATCATGCTAAATTCGATTTCAGATGTCAGGTTCCCACACCTGACATTGTGGGTGCCACTTGAGGTTAAAAGGTTTGGCTTTTACTGTCTTGCCTCACATATTGGTGTCATCTGCTTAAGAAGTAAATTATGTTTTAAAAGGTTCATTTAGGTCTGGATTTGAATCTTTATTTTTGATGTATTTGATATATTTTTAATAGCTTCTGGCCCCATAAGTCAATGCTGAGGATAGGGTTGGATGACAAGCTAGTCAAATAAAAGGTCTCCTGGTAATAATGGAGAGGCAAAGCATCAGCAAGTGTCTGTGAAATCTATGAAGCAGTATTAATTTATATTTGGTGAAAATCTAGCCAACAGTTTTAAGAACTACTAATGACTGTCTATGATTGTATATTCTTTTTGAGTTTTGATGATTCTGTGATTATTGTTTCTATTTCCTTCTGTAGAACATTAATGGGTGCTTTGAAATTAAATCTTGGTGGTGCTCCAGAAGGACCTGCAGGGACTGGCAAAACAGAGACAACAAAAGATCTTGCAAAAGCACTAGCTAAACAGGTACTAAAACAAATGAAATGTTGCATTACATTGTTTGTATTTGGAGATGCAAATATTCTTGGAAGTTCCTTTCTCAAATTGGCATTTGTTCAATTTGCCCTTCCACTGAGATTGCTAAAGGAAATATTGCATTTAGTGTGAGTATGTGTGTGGCAGGGGTGGGCAGTTATTTCAGCTGGAGGGCCCCTTAATAAGTTTTGGTGAGCTGTGGAGGGCCACAAGGGTAGCCCTGCCCCTTGAGAGGTGCCCTGTTGCCTGGTTGCCGTCTTGAGGCCGGATCTCCGGCCCCTAACCCCTGACCTTTGTCACCAGAAGTCCCTCCCCTTGCCCCCGGAAGTACTTCTTTTTGTGGGGGGCGGGCAGCATCTCGGAACCAGAAAAAATATATATACTAAAAATCAAACATCTACAATAATGTGTTTTAATTTTATTTTAAAAAGCCAATTTTGTCCTGATTTGTGTGCGCTTGCATAGTGTATATAGAGGTGATTGCGTAATAGCTCAAAATGAAGTCTTACTTTTTTATATTGTGGAGGTGGTATGGGTGGGTGGGTATGGGGTTTGTGGGGGGCTGTGTGTGTGGGTGTGTGTGTGTATGCAGGGTGTGGGTGTATGTGGATATGTGGGGGTGTGGATGTGGGTGGGTCAGTATGGGGTTTCTGGGGAGCTGTGGGTGTGTGTGGAGTTTGTAGGGGAGTTGCTTGTAGGGATGTGTGGGTATGGGGTTTGTGGGGGCTGTGGATATATGGCGGGGTTCTGGGGTATGTGGAGGGGGAGGTTGTGTGGCAGTGTGCGACTAGGGGATATGAGGTGTGGGTGGGGGAGATGGGTGCATGTGTATGGTGGGGTGTGTGTGTGTGGGCCCCCCCCCCCCACAAACACACCCTCCTCACACACGCCCCCTTGCCATTGAGCACAGCCCCTGCTGCCAGTGGCACCAGCAGACAGTGGGTCATCGGGGCACTCATGACCTGCAGCAGGCGGAGCCTCCTTGTGGTGCGTGGTCCCGGTGAGCCCCAGGACTGGATGTGGCCAAGCTGCTGGCTCCATTGCACAGGGCTCATATGCAGTTCACAGGTTTTCTGCCCATGCCCTGTGCCGCTGGTGGGGAGTCCTGTGTGATGAAGCCTGCAGTGCAGGTTATGGGGCTCAGCTTGGGTGACAGAAAGAGGGGCAGAATCAGCCTGGCTCCATAGTGTGAAGCTCCCTGCTGTTCCACATGACCTGCACATGGCACTGAATGGGGCTGGGACGTCAGCTCCATCATGCGGGACTCCCCTTGGAGGTGCATGGCTCAGGTGGAGAACACAGGCACTGTACGTGAGCCCTGGTGAGCCCTGCATGGAGCCAGGTGGACCCTGCACCCCTGCCAGTCTGGGCTCCACACTCCTTCCTCTGGACCCTGGGCTCCCACCAGCCCCTGGGCACCGGTATGGGCCCCGCGCTCCTGCCCAGCTGCTGCTTCACTCCTACCTGCCACCACTTCTTTTCCTCCCACCTGCCTGCTTGCTGCCGTTTCCCCCCACCGGCTACCACTGCTGTTACTGCTTTCCCCACCTGCCCGCCACCACCATTTCCATGCCCTCGCCTGTCACCACCACTTTCAGCCCGCCTCTCACTGCCGCCACTTCCCTTCCTTCCTGCCCCTGACCCGCTGCTGCCACCCCCTGCCCTCTACCACTGCTTCCCTACCTGCAGGGCTGGGGTCAGGGCCGTCCTGTGGGTAAGCGTGCAGTGCAGGCTGTTGTCATGGAAGTGAGTGTGGCTCAGCTCCATGCAAGTACAGCAGGGGCAGCCTGGGGCAGGCTGGATACAATGAATTGGTAGGCACCTGCCCGCAGGCCAGATAAAATTACCTGGTGGGCTGGATCCGGCTCACGGGCCATATTTTGCCCGCCCCGGTGTATGGCATCCTACTTGACCAGTTATCTTGGCAGTAGTCAACCAGCTCTGTTTACACAAGCCAAGAATTCTGTAATGAATTTTACCTTAACACTAAATGGTGTTGTGTGTATGTATTTCTTTCTTTCTTGCAGTGTGTTGTCTTTAACTGCTCTGATGGTCTTGATTATAAAGCCATGGGTAAGTTCTTTAAGGGACTGGCACAGTCTGGAGCTTGGGCCTGCTTTGATGAGTTCAACAGGATTGAGGTAACTTTTTAGTTAAGGTAGTTAAAACAGCAGTTACAAATTGAAAGCGTAGCTTTAGAGCTAGATATGAACGTAGTTTCTTGTTTTTAGGATAGCTTGCAATTTAGGCTCAGGTTATGTGCATTAAACTGCATGCACTCCTGTTGTATAGCATGTACATAGACTTAAGTTAACATAACATAAGTTTCATAGACTTCTATATGAGTTCTACAACCAACTTCCTTGAAAGCATAATGTTGATACTTTGGAAAATATCATCCATAATCTGTATTCTAGTGTTCTGTAGTTTGTTCTGTCACCTTTGTGTTTTGATTATGTAGACTATTTTAGTCAGTTTCCCTACCAATGTTAAAAGCAAGCATAGTAATTTTCTGAAATTATTTCATTCTGATGGGTCCAGGTACAGTCTGATTTCTATCTTTAGGCAATCATAAAGCCATTAAGCTATAAAAAATCTTTTTTTCCCAATAAATTCTGCTTTTATGTTGGCTAGAGGTGTGAAAAGTTGGAGGTTTTTAAATTTTCTTTCTTATCATCAGGTTGAAGTCTTGTCTGTCGTGGCACAACAGATCCTCAGCATACAACAGGCTATTATTCGAAAATTGAAGACTTTCATCTTTGAAGGCACAGAATTGTCCCTTAATCCAACCTGTGCTGTCTTCATCACTATGAATCCTGGGTATGCAGGACGGGCAGAGCTTCCTGATAATCTAAAGGTTAATCTGGTGTTTTGATTTCTTGTGAAAATGGAGCGGAATTTGCAGCTTGTATTCTAACATAGTAAAGATAGTGGAAAAGTAACCATGTAACATAACGATGCAATGCTATTAAAGTGTTCTTATTTTGATGCACTATTTGTTATGTTATAATAATGTGTTTAGCTTTGCCCTGAAAATATGGACAATAGATCTGAGTCTGATCTTGCCTCTACCAGTATTATGCTGGTTAACTCTGTTAACTTTAGTGGAGTTTCTTCTAATTTACACAGGAACGCCTTCTCTTGTGCTTAGTTCTGCTGTAGTCAATAGGAGAACTCACATGAATAAGAAGAGTTCACATTAGGGTTTACAGCGGGGGTGTCAAACATATGGACACTAGGCCAGATCTGGCCCACAGAGCTGGGTCATCCAGCCTGAAGACTTTTGCCCTGACTCTGGCTGTAATGGAGGGATTTTCCTTTGGTTGCAGCCAAACACCTGGGGAAGACCAAGGCCTGCGGTGTTGGAGCCTCAGCAGTACTGTGGCTTGTTCCTGTGGTGGCAGCCAAGTGCCTGTGGTATCAGGCTTCTTCCCATGGTGCTGCTAGGACTCCAGTGCTGTAGCTGTCACGTGGCACTTGGGTGCCACCATGGGAAGTTCTCAGCATTGCAGCCAGACTCTCTTGACAGCGCCATGATAATACATAACAGCAGCAATGTTGCAGTCTTGTGATCTTTGAATTGACTCCAGTGTTTTGCATTGAAAGCAAATGACAAAATGCTTTGAATTTACAGACGAATACTGTGCCTATAAACTAATAGAAGTAACTGCCTTAATGTCTGGTCTACCTTTTTTAAATTATATTTTTTCTCATAGGCATTGTTCCGAACAGTTGCTATGATGGTTCCAGATTATGCTTTGATTGGTGAAATTTCACTTTATTCAATGGGATTTTTGGACTCTAGAAGGTAAGTCAGGTTGGAATTTCCACTTGCAAAAATGCTTCCCAACTGTGAGTGGGCGGTGATGTTTCTACAAATCCCTTGGACTAAATTTTTGAACTCTTTTCCAAGGCAAGTATTAATATCAGTGAAAATCAGGCAGCAAAATTCACTTGCGTTTCTTTGAAAATGCTTAATTTAAGGTACATTTTTTTGATAATCCATTCTGATACTTCTGCAAAGCACAAGCCACATGACTCTGATCATACTTTGTACAACAACAAAAACACATGACAAGTGCAGTGTTACCTGTTATAAATCTTTGGCTGTGAACAGACGTTACTTTTGTCTTTGAAGAAACTATTTTCCCCAGGGCAAAGTGTGATTGTTCATACGTCCACATCCATTGCCCCTAAACAAACCCTAAAAAGTTTGCAGGATATAAAGTGCTAGCAGTTTGTCCTGGGGCAGTGTGAAATGCACCAGAATGATTATTCTGGGATTGCATCATTGGGTCAATGGCAGAAAAGCAGCAGTGCGTTCAGCCACTCATTAAACAGTATTTAGAAGGGTTTGTTAGAAGGCTGTGCATGCCAGTCCTGCAATTTACCTATTCTGGGACAAACACCAGCATAGCTTGTTCAGGGACAGATGCAATGTCTGTTGCTAGCGTTTGCTGTTATGAGTGAGATGCACTTCTGAGCACAGAGCCAGCAAAAGGACTACATTATTTAAACTTCTGTATGTGGTACACAGACTGTCTAGTAGTACTTGGCATAGGAGTGAAAATAAAGTTTTATGTACAGCAGTGGTATATAAATAGGGAAACAACATTTCCATTGGGGCTGTGTGAAACGGAAGTGTTCTGTTTCGACCAGCGTTTCAGCGTTTCGACGGAACAGTTTTTCATTTCAACTTTTGTTTTAAGTTGGAACGGCTGTTCCGTTTTGTTCCGCCGGAACGTTTTGCCGTTTCGACCCTGTTTCGATGTTTCGCCCATAGTATGTAATAGGGAAGTTTGAAACAGGCTATAACTTTGTCATTTCTGGTTGGATTTGGATGAAACTTGCAGGAATGGTAGTCCCTTCTGAGGGCATAAAGCATGCCATGTTTCAAGAAGATATATGCTAGGCATTCTGAGAAACTGCGCCCCAAAGTTTTGAGAGAAAAACTCATGTCACGTGTACATGTTACGCCACAGTGGGATCAAAACTACAGGAATGGTAGCCCCCGCTGAGGCAACAAAGCCTGCCAAGTTTCAAGGAGATAGGTTAGGTGCAGGGGGTTCAGAGAAACTGCACCCCAAAATTCTGAAAGCAAAACTTGTGTCACATGTATGTGTTAAGACACAGTGGGGTCAAAACTGCAGGCATGCTAGCCCCTGTGGAGGCCACAAAGCCTGCTAAGTTTCAAGGAGATCAGTATAGGGGGTTTGGAGAAACTGCACCCCAAAATCTTGAAAGCAAAACTCAAAAACTCATGTCACATGAGTCAAAACTGCAGCCCCTGCTGAGGCCATGAAGCCTGCCAAGTTTTGAGGAGATAGGTACAGAAGTTTGGGGGAAACTGCACTTCAAGCTGCGGACAAGCAAAACTCGTGACATGGGTGACGCTGTTTGTGTTAAGGCTTAGCAGGATGAAAGCTGTAGGCCTGTTAGCCCCTGCTGAGGCCACAAAGCCTGCCAGCTGTCAATGAGATAGGTACAGGGGTTCTGGGTTTTGGTGCCCTGCACCTCTGGCCACAGGCAGGCAAAACTCATTTCATGGGTGCTTGTGCAACTGTGTCTGTCTTGGGGCAGGGGGAACCACTGCAGGCCTGGCTGCTAGGCCGTGCTGCAGCCACTAAGCCTGCCAGCTGTCAAGGAGATCGGTGCAGGGGGGTTCTGGGGCCCTGCACCCCTAGCTGCTCACAGGCAAAAATCGTGTCATGGGTGCCTGTGCAACTGCTGCCTCTCATCAGGCAGCAGGACTGAAGATCCCCCATCACTTGTCACCTGAGGGTAATAATTGACCACAGTATGAACATGAGCCGGCAGTGTGATGCTGTAGCCAGCAGGGCCAATAATACACTGGCATGCATCAATTGATGCATCTCCAGCAAAACCATTGCAAAGAGGTGATTCTCCTGCTCTACTTGGCTCTACTCAGCACTGGTGAGATCGCAGCTGGAGTACTGTATCCAGTTCTGGGCTATGCACCTTAACAAGGACGTGGTAAAGCTTAAGAGAGTCCAGAGAAGGGCCACTTGTATGATCAGAGACTTTCAAGGCAAGCCATATGAGGAAAGGCTGTGGGACCTGGGACTCTTTGGCCTGAAAAAGAGAAGGCTGAGAGGGGACTTGGTAGCAGCTTACCGCTACATCAGAAGCGTACATCTGGGGCTTGGTTAACAACTGTTCACCAGGGCACCCTTGGGGAAAACTAGAAGTAATGGTCACAAACTCCTGGAAGATCGTTTCAGACTCATTTCAGGCTCAACATTAGGAAAAACTACTTCACAACTAGGGTGTCCAGACTGTGACCATTACTTCTAGTTTTTCCTAATGTGCTGTTTTTCTAGTGCCTGTATGTATTGGTATTAACAAATGACACATTAGACTAAGTTAATGCACAGTAATTGATGCACCTGTATAAATGGTGGTGCTTTACTGTGCATTTGATTAGTCTAATGCTTAGTAAAGCATCTTGTGTAGTCGCACCCAATGGCTCCCAGAACTCCAGCCATGTGCGCAACAGATTAACTCTCTAGGGGCATGAGTTAGGTGTAAGCAAATACATACAACACACAAACAGATAGGCATTTGAGAGGGATTCTGACATTGCTATTAAGGGCATGAGAAACGTAGAAATCCAGGCAAAAATAATATATCCAGCATCCACTTCCCTGCCCCAGTTTCCTTACATCTCCAGGGCATTCTTTGGCTGCGGTTGGGCTCTGTTGTGGTCCAAGATCCATCTTTGGAGCTCCTGGAGTCTTCCCAGTACAACTTGCTTCTTCTAACCTAAGCTGATTCTAGGCTAAACCCCCTTGCTATAAAAAGTAAAAGCTTCCTATGTATTTCTGGATGTGTCTAGACTGAACAGTTATTGTGCCTAATACCTATACCCTCAAACACACTGTGCTGCTCTGCGCATGTTGCTTCCTGACCAGAAGCAGTGTAGCCATGTCTGTGAAATGTTGGGGCTAATTAGTCCTGCTAACTGACAATAGTGATTAGCTAGCCCATGGCATCTTGTGGGCTTGACTGTACTACTTCGAATTCCATATGTATTTAGGTAATTTTGTGTAAACTGACCTTGTACCATTCATTTGAGCATCTGGACTTGGGGTATCTAAACAATTTACATATTAGCCATGATATTTGCATTTCATGTGTGATATTTTAATATCCACAGCCTTGCCCAAAAAATCGTTGCCACCTACCGTCTTTGCTCTGAGCAACTGTCATCTCAGCATCACTATGACTATGGAATGCGTGCTGTTAAATCTGTCCTGACAGCAGCTGGAAACTTAAAACTAAAGTACCCAGAAGAAAATGAAAGTGTCTTATTACTTCGTGCTTTGCTAGATGTGAACTTAGCTAAATTTTTGGCACAGGATGTGCCTCTCTTTCAGGTATGGTATCAAGTGGATGCATTTAAACACTATAGCTTTGACTGCTGCTTTATGAGCTTAGATAAATAGACAGATGGATGGCCATGATAAACCAAGCCAGACCATTACCTTAATTTAAATCAATTCAGCCCAAACTCTGTCCTTATTTGTATTGATAATATCCTACTACAATCAGAGAAATAATCTGAGGGCATGACTTGGCTCCTAATTTAATTTTTAAAAACAGGCTTATAGCAATGTCTTTTAAGTTACCTTGTGAAATGTTGCAAGGTGTCATGTTAATGGCACTTCATATAGAAACTCCATCAATTCCTCTGAATGGAAACTATTCTTTGTAAATTTTATATCTTGGCTTGGTGTTGTAAGCAAGGTCAGCACATTAAATTAAAAGCAGTAAAAATGACCTGTTAAGGCAAAGTGAAATTGCTCTGACTCTGCTGCTTCTTGAGAGGAGGATAACAAATGTATTGAGCTCTGGACCATCAGTATTGATTATAAGGACCTTAAATCTGGAATACACATGATACCTACTCACGAAGTCACTGCTGTGAAAGAACAGAACCATATCTTCCCGTTAAATCATTTCATCTCTTCCCTTGCTCCTCCAGTGAATTCAAAGGCAAACTTTCTGTGTTGAGCTACTTTGGCAGATACAATTTGTGTCTGTGTATGACACTAATTCATGTATTTCTGCTGTACAGCTTACATTCTCCAATATTTGATTGTGGACATACATGAGTTATTTATAGGTGCAAGTACTAAGATTTGCGCATTCAAATATCTTTGGGTCCAAATTTGTGACTGCAGTTTGTGCCTATGAGCGGGGATTCTGGTTTTCTTTGATAAAAAAATCACAAATTCTCTGACAAAAAATTGCAGATTCTCTGATTAAAACCCCCAAAATCCATTATTAAAATTAAAAGCCCCCTGCAGCCCCCCCAGCCCCTCACTGCCCCACAACAGCCACCTGCCCTACTTGTTTCTCTTGTCCCCACCCACAGCCCCTGCCCCCCCCCCGCCCTGCCAGAGGGAGCCCCCAGCTGCCAGGGCTGTGGGGCCAGGGACCCAAGTCTGCAGTTCCCTGCCCCCAACAACAGGCAGGTTCAGCAGAAGCAGCATGGACCTGGCTCGGCCACTGCTCTGCCTGCTTGGGTGGGGGTGGGCCCAGCTCCTGGCTCCCCCCAGCCATGACCCTCAACTCCTCAGCCCTGCCAGAGGGCCCCCCAGCCCCCTGCAAGCCCCACTTACCTCAGGCTCCAGGAGCAAAGAGTGAAGCTGAGCTGAGCAGAGCTGTGGCTAACTGAGAGCCTCAGGCCCCGCTGTTACCCTCCCCCTCCCCCTCCAGGCAGGACTTCGGGTTTCCCACCCTGTTTGTAAACAGCTCTTGCAGGCTGGAGCTCAACCGGCCTGCAGAGCTGTTTGCAAAAGCAGGGAATCTGTGGGTTTCTCTGCTAAAAGGAGAAATCCACGTTTTCTCTGATAAAAAGGGGAAGTCCATGGTTTTATCTGTTTTTCCATGGGAAACGGAAAACCAGGATCCCTGCCTATTTGTTAGCCCTCAGTCCAGCTGAAAACATTCCCCCTTAAAGTTGAATTTCCTGTATGATCAGTATTCTTTTTATCTTACTTTATGCTCTAGCCATTCATTTGTAGTAAGCTATTCTATCATGAAGTTCTGTGTTATTTTTTTCTTACCAGGGTATCATATCTGACCTCTTTCCTGGAGTGGTCCTTCCTACACCAGGCTATGAACTGTTTGTTCAGGCACTGAATGAAAATATAAAAAAAATGAATCTTCAACCAGTTCCTTGGTTTATTGGAAAAATTATTCAGGTATTTTTTTAAGTATTACCATCTCAAAGTAGATTATTTTATACATACATCTTTAAAGCACATGTCTCAGTGCCTTATTTGTGCCTAAATTGTTAGCTAACAGCGTGTTACAGAAAGCTTGACCTTACAAAATGAAAAAAAAAATCCCCCCGGAGGTAACAACACTGAAGGGAAAGACCTATCCTGATAATAGTAAGTATTGCAATTAGTCAGGCTTCTGGTCATGTGGCAAGGGTACTAGACTTTGCAGTCTAGCCTAACCCATATAACTTGGTCCAGAAAATGAGATTCTATCTCTTTCTAAGGAAAACAGTGTAGCCTATCGGAGAGAGCACTGCACTGGGACTTAAACGACTGTCTAACCTTTTGAGTGATCTTGGGCAAGTCAGTTAATCTAATTTTGCTTTAGTTTCCCTATCTTTAAAATGTTAATAAGGATGTTGACCTCTGATGTAAATTGTTTTGAGATCTAGGTGGTATTATTACCAGCACTCAGGGGTATTGTCTTTTACTCACTCTGCCTAGTTTCATAGAATCATAGAACATTAGTGTTGGAAGGACCTCAGGAGGTCATCTAGTCCAACCCCTTGCTCAAAGCAGGATCATCCCCAACTAGATCATCCCAGCCAAAGCTTTGTCTAGCTGGGTTTTGAAAACCTCCAAGGATGGAGCTTTCACCACCTATCTGGGTAACCTGTTCCAGTGCTTTACTACCCTCCTAGTGAGAAAATTCTTCCTAATATCTAACCTAAACTTCCCTTGGTGCAACTTGAGACCTTTTCTCCTTGTTCTGTCATCTGCCACCACTGAGAACAGTCTAGCTCCATCCTCTTTGTAGCTCCCCTTCAGGTAGTTTAAGACTGCTATTAAATCCCCCTCTGTCTCCTCTTTTCTAGACTAAATAAACCCAGTTCCCTCAGTCTTTCTTCATAAGTCATGTCCCCCAGCCCCCTCACCATTTTTGCTGCCCTCCACTGGACTCTCTCCAATTTGTCCACATGGTTTCTGTAGTGGGGGGCCCAAAACTGAACACAGTTCTCTAGATGTGACCTCACCAGTGCTGAATAGAGGGGAATAATCACTTCCCTTGACCTACTGGCAACACACCTACCAATGCAGCCCAGTGAGTCGCACCATTGTACACTTAGCTCTCTAAAGCAGGGTGATATGCAAGTGGCAAAACTGACAGGTGGATAGGCAAATGTCAGGCTGGTGGAACCTGACTAAGCCTCAGGTCTTATCCACATGAGACTTTCCATGGTTTACCTGAGTTAAACAGGTGCAAAAGGCTGGGTGGATGCTCTTACTTGGGTTTACTTCAGTCTTATTTGGGCACAGCTTGAGCTGATTAGGAATTGATTTAAAGGTAGGAAAAGGCAACTCTTAAATTGCAATGAGAATGTCTTCACAGTGGATGATAATGTTTAACCAAGCAGTTTAAGAATAAATAGAAGCTCACCCAGTGCTACTTTCTACTGCAGACAAGGCCTAAATCGGTGTCATTTATGTACTGAGAGCTTGGACATGGGACACCTAAACAAGTGGACTGGATAGAATCACCCTTTATAGAAGTGAACAAATGATGTAAAGTTCTACCTTGGTGTAAACAACTTTAATCTGGATAAAGTTGCCCTAGACTATTACATGCTTCTCTCTCCACTTAGTGACAAATGCTGACATATCACTTCTTGCATGCATCTGTTCCCACATAGCTGCTGGTCTGTCTGTCTGGGTGTGATTAAGAGCAAGGATGCTGCTGGTTGTCCCTGGATTGACAATTCTGTTGTCCCTACACAATAGTACAAGAATGCAGGAGAGTCATGTAGTTTTACTCATATTACGTTCTGTTCTGTATATGTTAAATTAACATATAAACCTTTTGTCACTGATGCAGATTTATGAGATGATGCTGGTGCGCCATGGATACATGATTGTTGGTGATGCTATGGGTGGAAAGACCTGTGCCTTTAAAGTGCTAGCAGGAGCCCTTGGTGATTTATATGCAGGTAAAAATAGAAATCTTGTCTCCAAGGTCCCTCGTAAAAAGCTGTTAATTCTATGACCAGTGATGCTGTTTAACAAATGTAAGTTCAGGTTGTTATTTTTATTCTTACCCGGCTGAAGAATAGAAGAGAGTTTGGATAACCAGGGACAGGATTCGAAACCCACCATTGTCTGACCAACTTTATTGGTTTCAGACATTTTATTAAGCAGTATATTCATACCTCATAGTCTTGCAAAACTGGTAGGAGTAGTCTCATCAAATAATTTACTTGAAGCATAACATCTGTCTGAAAAATGATGGAACAAAAATGGCACCTTTCTGCCCAATTGACCCACTCCCAAAGAAAGATTCTGGGCTGTTACAAGTGCAGGAACAGGTTTGTTGCTCTTTTTCCCTGTTCATTATTTTTTACCTTGTGCTTTCGCATACAGCAACTTGCTCCTGCTTTTTGCAAGAACATGCTCTAAGTTTGAGTAAAAAGGTTGCTACTCACTGCTGGCTACCTTATAGCTATATCATGTCCTTTTGTCTTTGACAGTTACAGTGGGGCCATCAGGGATGTTCCATTTCTATACTTCATTTGCTAAACCTAATTTTAAAGCCCTTTTACTTTCTCTCTAGCTATTCAAGTCAACTTTTTGTTTTAATTTGTACTCAGATAAATCCATGGATGAATTTGCTGTTGAGTACAAAATTATTAACCCCAAAGCTATTACTATGGGACAACTCTATGGGTGTTTTGACCCCGTGAGCCATGAGTGGACAGATGGAGTCCTTGCAAATGCCTTCAGAGAACAAGCATCTTCAACCTCTGATGAACGCAAGTGGATTATATTTGATGGCCCAGTGGATGCAGTTTGGATAGAGAACATGAATACTGTGCTAGATGATAACAAGAAGGTAACCATCACTTTTGCCAGTTATGTGTAGGAATCCTCTAAGTTATTGAAGTGAGGTTGTTTATTGCCCGTTGTTATACAGTTCTTCTAAGTAAAATAAAATACATGAATGTGTCTCTCCAGTTGGAATTGAAATTTGTTTATTTACAAAATAATCATGATCTTTAGCTGTTGAAGAAGTATTAGCAAACTAGAGACAGATAATACTGCAGCATTCTCTTTTTCTTTGTGACTAGTAGCAGTAGCAAATGGAAGAGCTAAGTCAGGGTCTATAAATATCACAAGCTGGGAAAACATAAACGAATGCAAACTCGCATTAAGTGCAACAGTTGATCTTGTGACAGACATGAGTATAAATGAATGCTCAGCTATAACATGATTAACCCGTATTCATGGGCTGTTTTCCTTCTAGCTGTGTTTAATGAGTGGTGAAATAATTCAGATGAATTCCAAAATGAGTTTAATTTTTGAGCCAGCCGACTTAGAGGAGGCATCTCCAGCAACTGTCAGCAGGTAATGTGGAAGCAGCCAAGGCTGACCTATCCCATGCAACAGACCCAAATTTGAATATGCATTGCAAATACATTTCTGCATTGTAACTACTTATTCTTCCTAGGTGTGGGATGATCTATATGGATCCTCAGCAGCTAGGCTGGAAGCCTTTGAAGGATTCCTACATGGACACACTACCCCCAGACCTGCAACAGGAGCATAGAGAACTGGTATGAGCTTCAATTTCTTCTTTTATTTACTATGTCCCACTGAATCCAAGGACCCCTGTAAAAAATGTTAAAGTTCCTCCATCAATTGCATGCTTCTCAGCAGTTAGTTTTTGGAAACTACCCATTGCCTCACAGGGACTTAGTAATGGGCCTGAGAACTGCAGATATGATGGGTCCCTGAAAAAAATTCTGGGGAAAAGTGTGCATTAGAAATGTGCTGGGTGGGCCTTTCACATGTTTAGTGCTTTTAAGAAATGCCTACCATAATATTATCTTCATCAAGTACCTGATCCTACAAACATTCACCAGGTTGAGTAGGATCATTCATGTGAATATAAGGACTACTCATGTTGTAAGGATTTCTAAACACTCTTCTGAAATGAGGGATGAGACTAAATTAGCAATATTGTACTTCTCCTGTTTTAATAATATCCAGTTTTGCTTTTAGAAGTATTTTGGTAGGGACTGAAAGCTGCAGCATAAATATAGTTACCTTATTTACTTGAATCCAAGATAAGGTTTTTTTCTCCCAATGAGTGTGGGGCAAAAAAGCCTCATCTTGGATTCAAATACTGGTCCAGGGCAGATGGCAACTTAGCTTTGGCTTTGGCTCAGGGCTTGGGACTGAAACTGGAGCTGCACCCCTGCCTGTCCCAGGTCGGACCCCATTACCTCCCACTGTTGGTTTTCTAGTTGTAAGTGAAGCAACAATAACACTTGAATAAAAACAAGTTAAAACTTCAATAGAAAATTCAAGTTCTAGGAATCCAGTATTAGTGGGTCAGTAAATAACGTGATCCTTAAGATTCTGCTGATGTTTTCACTTGGCTCAGGAGTAACGTTTTTCTCATTTGAAGGACATGGAAATGGTTGGACCATAGCTAACTTCCTTCTGCCCCAGTCAGCAGATCTGGGTAGTACAAAATTTCGGCAGCCGTTTCATTTCGGAGGTGTTTCAGCCCGTTTCGGCGCCTGAAACACCAAATCTAAAATGAAACGGAAGGCTCTGAAACATCTCCAAAACTAAATGAAACCATCCAAAACGTTTCAGAAATGTTTCAGATGTTTTGGAGCCGGGCTTGCAGGGAACAAACTAAGAAGAGGGAGGGGGAAGAGGGGCAGAAGGACTGCTCTGATATTGACATCTGTAGCTGGCCAGTGTCTGCAAGCTGTCCCTGCGGTCCCTTCCAATCCCAGTGCTCTTGGGGAGGGACGGCAGCCTGCTGTCATCCTGAGCGCCGATCCAGGGTCCTGCATCTCCTGGGAGGAGTTTGGCACAGCCCCGCAGCCCTTCTGGGGGCCACAGGCTCCTGGATTTGTGTGCGGGATGACAGCAGGCTGCCGCTGCTGGCTGAGGCCAGCACCTGAGTCTGCTCGGCACAGCGTGTGCCAAGCATAGCTGGGGGAGCCGCGGGAAAAGCCCCCATGGCTGCTCTGTCTGGCTGCGTCCCCTGCTTGGCCCAGCCTCCTGACACCTTGAAAAAAAGAAAAAAAAGCCCCCACTCACCGGCTGTAGTAAGGGCTGTGGGGGATCTGGGGCCTCCTGGCAGAGCCCCCGTGCCCTGCCCCTGATGGCGCCCCCCTCCCCCCACCCGGCCCCAGTATCCTAGCACTTTTTTTTTTTAAAGCCTCACACTCACCAGCTACAGGAGTGGTGATTGGGGCCTCTGAGCACTCATGGCAGAGCCCCCCATGCAGCGTGGGGCAGTGGGGCTCACCCCCCCCCGCCTGGCACCTGCATGACAGCTGCCTCATGACATGGGTGCAGTGCAGCTTGGCAGGGTGCCACATGTTGTCTGGGAGCTGGGGCAGCTCCAGCAGTCACTTGCAGCAGCCCCAGCTCCCAGCATGCTGCCAAGCCGCGCTGCACCCACACTATGAGGCAGCTGCTGCATGGATGCCTGCTGGGGGAGGGAGGTGATCCCTGCTGCCCCCTGCTGCCCTGTGCTGTATGGGGGCGGGGCTCTGCCATGAGCTCCCAGAGGCCCCAATCACTGTTCCTGCAGCTGGTGAGTACAGGACTTTTTTTTGTTTTTGTTTTTGTTTTTTTTAAGTGCTAGGACTAGGCTGTGGCTGGGCAGAGGATGGGGACAGGTAGGGCAGCCATGGGGGCTTTCCCGCAGCTCTCCCCAGTCAATCTGAATCTCCGAAACAGCGTTGAAACTGCGCAACAGATTTGTTCGAATCAAAACGGAGCAGTGATCTGAAACACCAAAACGAATCGCTGTTCTCTGAAACGGCCGAATCTGAAATTGAAATGAGACATAGCCATTTCACACAGCCCTAGTGAGTATATGTATTTAGACAACTATGCTGCTTTATAACAAGTTCCTTTTCTGCTTACAGGTCAATGACATGTTTATGTGGCTAGTTCAGCCTTGCTTGGACTTTATTCACCTTCAGTGCAAAGTCTTAGTACAGACATCCTCTATTCATCTAACCTATAGCATGATGAGACTCTATTCCTGTCTGCTTGGTAAGTATCATTTAATGCCTCATTTTCATATTTCTTTTTTTCTGATTTTGTTGTAATAATAGAAAATCTGGGCCATCTGATGCAAGTAAATGCCCAAGGCCTTCCTCCAGAATGAAGAGGGGTGGTTGGATCACATGGCCCAGATCTTTGTTCACTAACGGTAATAATACTTATGTAGCACCTCTCATCTCAGGATCTTAGTACTTTACAAACATCAATAAGGTCCTCTTGGTATAGCCCATATGTTTAGCCTACTGCTTGCTAGCATCCTAATAAAATATTTAGAACCCTTCAAGATATTTTCCTACTGATTCATTTATAATTGAAAACAATATGTTACACTCCTAGGAAATGGCCAGATTTTCACCCAGTATAAATTGGTATTGCTTCGCTGAAGCCTGTGCTCAGGGTTAGGTGTAGAATGTTTTTAATGAGCAGGCTTTGCATTATGATTTTCAATCATTAGTGGTATTTAACCAAATTTGAATGTACCTTTTTCAGATGAAATAAGGCAGTCGAATACTGAGGAGGGTGAAACTATGTCTAGTCAGCAGATCATCTTATGGCTGCAGGGACTTTTCCTTTTTGCTTTGGTTTGGACAATTGGTGGGACCATCGATGCAGACAGCAGAAAGAAATTTGATGTCTTTTATCGCAACTTGTTAATGGGAATGGTTGATGAGAACCCGCGCCCCAAAAGTGTGAAGCTCACCAAAAACAATATCTTTCCAGAAAGAGGTTATGCTTCATAACTTTGTTTATGCTGCTCTTTCCATTGCTTTACAACCCTGCCAACTCCTCCCAAATGTGTATGGCAGAATATGGTGCTCAGCAGATGTTTCCGCTGTTGCTGAGACTATGCCTGCCAAACCTGGGGCCTGCACAGTGGGGAGCCCTTTCCTGCTGCTTTAACTACGGGCAGCATGTGCCCTAGTTTGTGGTGGGACAATACAGCCATGCACAGTGAGCTTAGTTAGGCTGCTCCTAGCAACTTCCTGACCATGAGAGTCAACAGGAGGGGAGGGTCCTTCCTATTATTGACAAAAGCATTCGCCATCTCTCAGCACTGGATTCTGTGCATATAACAGGCATATCAGGAAAATGTTTTCATTTAACCCTTTCAATCCTGGGGGTGAAAAATGATAAGAGGAAACACGTAGAACTTCACATGCTAAAATGATGTAATGTACTGTATTTGCTGTCTAATCAGTGTTTTCTTGTATTGTCTTTCTCAATTAACAGGGAGTGTGTACGACTTTTATTTTCACAAGCAGGCCAGTGGGCAGTGGAACATGTGGACTGATTACATCACTAAAGAAGAGCAAATTATACCTACTGGTGCAAAGGTTAACATTAATCTTTTCCATTATACACTGTAACTGAGTGATAAATGATTCATAGATTGATTTATAGACCGTTAGGGGCTGGAAGGGACCTTGTAGATCATCGGGTCCAGTCCCTCTGCACTTGGCAGGAAAAGACAACTGGGGTCCCCAGCGAGGTGACTGTCCAGTCTCCTTTTGAAGATTTTAAGGGTAGGTGACTGCACCACCACTGGAGGGATTTTATTCCACAGTCTGGACACCCTGACTGTGAAGGAGTTTTTCCTGGAATTGAGTCTGAAGTAACCTTCCAGGAGTTTGTATCCATTGCTCCTGATCTTCCCCAGGGGTTCCCTGGTGAGCAGCTGTTCAGTGAGTTCTTGATGTACACCCCCCCCCCCCCCCCCCCCCCAGTGTAGTGGTAAGCTGCTACCAAGTCCCCTTTCAGCCTTCTCTTCTGTAGGCTGAAGTCCCTCAGCCTCTCCTCGTATGGCTTGTCTTGAAAGTCCCTGATCATATGGATGGCTCTTCTCTGGACCCCCTCAAGTTTTTCCACATATTTGTTGAAGTGCAGCACCCAGAACTGGACGCAGTACTCCAGCTGCAGTCTCACCAGTGCAGAGTACAGTGGGAGTATCACTTCCTTAGTTTTGCATGAGATGCAACAGTTAATGAATGTGTGTTGTTTGCCCTGCTGGCCACAGTATCGCACTGCCAGTTCATGTTCATGTGATGATTGATTACTACCCCTAGGTCTCTTTCGGCTGTGGTGCAAGTCAAATTGTCGCCACTGAGCCTGTAAGTATGTTGGGGATTGTATTCCCCCAGATGGAGCCCCTTACACTTCTGAGTGTTGAAATTCATCTAGTTCCGTTCCGCCCAACTCTCCATCCTGTCCAAGGCCCGCCTGTATCTGCAACCTATCTTCTGGCATGGCCACACTACCCCATAACTTGGTGTCATCTGCAAACTTGGTCAGTGAGCTCTTCACTTGCACATCCAAATCATTGATAAAGATGTTGAAAAGCACTGGTTCAAGCACGGACCCCTGAGGGATACCACTGGCCACTTCTCGCCAGGATGACACAGCTCCATTCATGAGAACTCTCTGGGTCCTACCATGCAGCCAGTTTTCCACCCACTGAACTGTTGAGCAGTTAAGCCCACAATCTTCCAATTTTTCCACAAGGATATTGTGGGATACTAGATCAAAAGTCTTTTGGAAGTCTAGGTATATAATGTCGACCTTCTCTCCCATGTCCAGGTGGCAAGAGTCCTGTTCAAAGAAGCAGATGAGATTGGTAAGACGAGACCTACCCGCAGTGAAGCCATGCTGGCTGTCGTTCAGAACCTTATCCTCAACAAACGTATCGCGCGGATTCTTTAATGAGTTTTTCCAGGGTTTTCCCTGGGCTGATTGGCCTATAGTTGCCCAGGTCCTTCATCTTTCCCTTCTTGAAGATGGGCACAATGTTGGCCCTCTTCCAATCCTCAGGGATCTCCCCTGTGTGCCACAATTTCTGAAAGAGTTTTGCCAGGGGTTCTGCAATTACCTCAGCCAGCTCTATCAGCACTCTCAGGTGAAGTCCATCTGGTCCTGCTGACATAAATGTCTAGCTTTTCTAGTTGGTTTTGCTTCAGCTCAGCATCCACAGTGGGGAGGCTATTATTCCCACCATGCCCCCTGTGATCCTTATCTCGCTTGTTTTTCTCCTTGGTCTGGTGAAATACCAATGCCAAGTGGGCATTCAGGAGTTCAGTTTTTTCCTGTGTGTCCATTACCAGCTGTCCCAAGGTGTTAAGCAGGGGCCCCATGCTTCCATTTGTTTTCCTTCTGCTCCCTACATACTTAAAAAAGGACATCTTATTGTCCTTGACTCCCTCGGCTATCTTAAACTCAGTCGCTGCCTTAGCTTTCCTAATCATTTCCTTACAAGTGTACAAGTCCTCCTTGAGGACTGTTCCTAGCTTCCACTGTGTGTACACCTCTTTTTTCTTTTTTCAAGAGCACTGCAATGTCCCTATTGAGCCAGGAGGGCTTGCCAGCCCTTCTGCTACCTTTTCTTTTCATGGGAATGGTTTTCTTTTGTGCTTCAAGGATCGTGTCCTTGAGGAAGAATCACTCTTCATGCATCCCATTTGTCTTCCATTCCTGGTCCTGCATCGCCTCCCCTACTAATGCCCCGAGCCTGTTAAGTCAGCATTTTTGAAGTCCAGGAGTTCAATCCTGCTAGTTGATTTGTCAACCTTGCGGCAGACAGTGAACCTGATGAGCTCACGGTCACCATCACCCAGGCTACCCTCAATGTTCAAGCCACACACCAGATCATCTCCTTTGGCCAAGACCAAGTCTAGGAGAGCGGTACCTCTGGTTGGCCCTTGCACTTCCTGGGTCAGAAGGAGCTCCTTGATTAGTTAAGAAGCTACATGACTGATCTGACCTAGCCGAGTGTTTCTCCCAATCTTTGTCCGGTAATTGAAGTTGCCCATGATAACCAAGTCCCTTGCATGTGCGGCCTCTGTCAGTTCTCGAGAAAACTCCAGATCAAGCTCCTCCCCTTATTTCGGTGGCCTGTAGTAAATGCTCACAGTTAGGTCTCTCTCACCTCATCCCCCTTCCCTCCAAAGCTTGACCCAAAGGGTTTCAAGCTGTGTATCTTTGGAGCCAATGTCAGCCTCAGAGAGGTGTACTGCTCCTTCGCATAGAAAGCTACCCCTCCGCTTTTTCTCCCTGCTCGATCCCTTTTGTGCAGCATGTAGCCCTCTACGGCTACACTCCAATCATGCAAGGAGTCCCGCCAGGTCTCCATGATCCCTACCAGCTCATATTGCCCACTGGAGAGCAGGAGGTCTAGCTCCTCCTGCTTGTTCCCCAGGCTCCTGGCATTGGTGTACAGGCAGCTGAGGCCCCCAGCTGACACCCTCGATTTCCAGAGACACTGTGGGAGAAACTTTTTGTTACCATTTTCAAAAACGGTTATCTTAGTGTCCTCCACATGGGAGTTTTCCTGTGTGCCAGTCCCCAGGCATGCTCCACTTGGAGTTTCCCCATCCCCCAGCAAAGTCAGTTTAAAGCATTGTCTAGCAGATCAGCCATCCTGGCTGAGAACAGGGACTTACCTCTCCGCTTGAGGTGGATGCTATCTCATCCCAGAAGTCCTCTCTCCCTGAAGTGCATGCTGTGGTTGAAAAAACTGAAGCCCTCGTGGTAGCACCACCGGTCAGAGGCATCTGTTTACTTCTTCCACACAGCCTTCCCTCTTGGGTGCATGGCTTGCAGCAGGGAGCACAGAAGAAAAAACTACTTGAGCCCAGTCCCTTGATCTCATCCCCCAGAGCCCTGTAGTCACTCATGACCCAGTCCGGAGTACTCCTGGCCATGTTGTTCATGCCCACATGGATGAGGAGCATGGGGTAGTAGTCAGAGGGACGGACGAGCCTGGGGATACTCTCCGCAGCGGCCCAGATGCAGGCCCCAGGAAGGCAGCAGACCTCTCAGGTCAATGGGTCTGGACGGCAGAGGTCCCTCTGTGCCCCTCGGGGGAGAGTCCCCTACAAGTCTACATCATTGATGCACAACTCTACATCAGCTACACGTGGCAGCTCAGATTAATTTCTGTTCTGTTAGAGCCTTCTATGAGCCTTTCCATTTTTAAGTGCTGTTTCTTTTGTTATCGGACCAACACTTGGATCTCAGCATTGAAGGTGAGCATGGAGAATAAGGATGATCCAGTGCTTGAAGATCTGTGTCCTGGTCCTGGTTGCTACAGACCTTGGGGAAAGTTCTTACAATAGAAAAGTAGCCTCTTATTTGCAGTGCCTCCATTTGTAATTCTTAAGGTCCAGTCTAGCATAAGCAAATTAATCAGAACTATCAGATAGACTGACTTTTATAGATCCCTAAGGATGTGGAGAGCAACATCCTGGGTATCCTGAATGTTCAAGAGCTCACCAAAATTTAAGGTGCGCAGTTTGATAGCAGCCTTTGAAGTTAAGCTTTCCAGGTCTCAGATTTTCTCTACAAAGGGGTGAATTATATTTCCTTACCGTATAGGTGCAGTGTGAAGGCAAATTCAGTTACATTTGTACAATGCTTTAAGAAGTTTAGATTAACGTTTTCCATTCCCCTATTACCTTGATGCCTCATTTCCATGCTAGGTATCAGCACAGTTAGAATCTGGAATAAGGTATGGGGGACAGGGAAGGTGAAATTTGATTGCATCTTCTAAAAATATTTTCTAGATACACACACACAGCTTCTGCTCACACTGGGGAGGAGAGACATCCCATGGCAATCTGCCCCCTTCCCTTTGCACAGCAGGGGGCAGAGCTGACCTCAGAATCAAATCAGGAACCATATAATTCCCTCTTAATTTATATTACTGTAATGCCTCAGGTCCCCAGACATAACCAACTTGTGCTAGGCACTGTACAGATGCAGAACTAAAGTGGGTTCTTAGTTGGCATCTCTAAAATGTGCTAGAAACTTGTAATAAACCTTTTTGCATTTCTTAATAATTTTTAACTCTGTATTTGTACTATAAACCTGCTGCAGTAAATTGATTCCAAATCTCTGTTAATTTTGATATCAGAGATGTCCTTTTCATGAAATCTCCCATCTAACAGGTATCTGATCTCATAATCCCAACCATGGAAACTGCCAGGCAAACATTTTTCTTAAAAACATATGTGGAACACAATATTCCTTTGCTGTTTGTGGGTTTCACTGGCACAGGAAAATCAGCTATTACCAACAGTTTTCTGCTAAAACTTCCGAAACATCAGTACATCCCAAACTCTATCAACTTCTCTGCAAGAACTTCAGCTAACCAAACCCAGGATATTATTATGTCAAAGCTGGACAGGAGAAGAAAAGGATTATTTGGACCTCCAGTGGGAAAGAAAGCTATAATATTTGTGGGTAAGAAAATTTTGTTTTCTTGTGTCTCCTGAACTCTGAATTTACATGGAAAACCTAAACTCTTTATTGAGTCTGATAATTAAACACTGCTTCAGTTCTTCTTTTCTATAAAGCACCTGTAGAAGAATTAGCATTGCCCCTGCTGAAAGGCTTATATACATTTAAGTAGTGCTTCTCTTTGAGACAGACTCCATTTAAACCTGTGAAGGCTGGTTCCTTGTGTTGTAATGTGATATGAAATGAACAACAAGCAATCAATATTGAAACAACATTTTTAATTTACATGTACATGATAAAATTCCACTGGATTCAGTAGGTGTATCAGAAAGATTTCATAGATTTCATAGACATTAGGGCTGAAAGGGACCTCGGAAGATCGAGTCCAGCCCCCTGCCCCAGGGGCAAGAAGTCAGTAGGGGTCATAGGATCCCAGCAAGATAAACATCCAAATTTCTCTTGAAGGTGTTCAAAGTAGGTGCTTGAACCACCTCCATGAAAGCTAACATTTTCCTAGTTCTAGCTCAGTTGGAATTTTTGGTTTGCCTTCTAAGAAACAATAGGCAGCTGCACTTTGATTTTTTCTAACCTTGTTTCTAGATGATCTAAATATGCCTGCAAAGGAAGTATATGGAGCCCAGCCACCCATTGAGCTTCTTAGACAATGGATTGATCATGGCCATTGGTATGATAAGAAGGATACATCTAGGCTTGATATCGTAGATGTCCTGTTTGTTTCAGCAATGGGTCCTCCTGGTGGAGGAAGAAATGATATTACAGGTAGGAAAATATACAGACTACTTGTCTCAGAGATGTATTTCTCTCTCTCTGTTTACAAGATGCCATCTAGTTAACTAAAGATGGGGAGACAAACTTAGTTTTACTGGAGACTGGTGATTACATCTATAGTAAGTTGAAAATAAGATTGTATGGTGCTGGATATTACTGGGTCTTTTGCTGTATGTTACAGGACGTTTCACGCGACACTTGAATATTATTTCCATCAGTTCTTTTGATGATGACATTTTAGCCAAGATTTTCACTTCAGTTGTTGACTGGCACTTCAGTAAGGGCTTTGAGCCAGTATTTTTAAGGTAAGAGTGATACCTTGCCTGGGACAAGTATTTTCTCAAATTGTTCCTCTCCATACTTCATAATTCCTTTTTTTTAAGGCTTGGCAAGCTGCTGATCCAAGCTACAATGGCTATTTATAAAATGGCTGTCGAGAATTTTCTTCCAACGCCTTCCAAATCCCATTATGTCTTTAATCTGCGGGATTTCTCCAGGGTTGTTAGAGGAGTGCTGCTGTGTCCACATACCCACTTACAAGTAGGTTGCTTTTCAACTGTGTTCCTAGAATAAAGATAGTAAAAAAGGATTAGTGAAGTAAATTCTTGTGACTTCCATTCATAATAATTTCAATACTTACATATCTAAAATGAGGATTGGGTTAGAATCCTGTTCTCTATATTTTCCCCTCCGCCTCTGAAAAAGAATATTCATATGTTCTTGAAACAAGTAGTAGCACCAGCAAAGGTTCAATATGTTAGGCATTATATATACATGTAGTATGTGACAGTTATTTCCCCCGAGACTGTAGTTTTGATAGGCAAGACAGGCAGAGAGGAGGAAAAGGAGGATTAAAATTTCTATTTCACAAATGGGGAACTAATAAATGAAGTAACATGGCCTCAGAAATATATCTTGAACTATGGACGTTTCTGGGGACTACAGAAAACCCAAATGTATTAATAATCTGAGTAAAGGCCCCAACTACATCACAATTGGATGGCTGGGGAATTGGCTCCGAAGTTGGACCCAGAGAGTGGTAGTTGACGGAAGTCAACTTGGCGCCCAGTGGTGTCCCCCAAGGCTCCATCGTTGGACCTGTACTCTTTAACATCTTTATTAACAATGTGGAGATTCGTGTCAGAAGTGGACTGGCTAAGTTCTCCGATGACACCAAACTTTGGGGTAGAGCATCCACACCCAAGGATGGGCTGGTGATCCAGGCTGACTTTGTTAGGCTTAGAAAGTGGGTGGATAAAAACTTGATGACTTTCAATATGGTAAAATGCAAGGTACAGGAGACCCTCACCATTTGTGGGGGATACATTCTTGTATTCCCTGCAAATAGTGAAATTCCAGAATAAGGCACTGCGTTCATGAACACCGTCTGCGTTCATGAACTTAGTGCCCCTGGCGGCTGTGGGGGGTGGGAGGACATGGCTGCTCTGGCGATGGCAGGAGTGTAGCAGCAGTGGTGGGAGCCTGGAAGCAGCAAGCACAGAGCTCCCAAGGAGCTCCTTTAAGTGTATTTAGGTTGCAGGTTCGGCATTTGCAAATATTTGAAACTACAAATGCCGAACCTGCTAATAGTGAGGGTTTCCCATACTCCACCTCAGAGGAAAAAAACCCTACATCATGCTTATAGGCTCAGCAGTGCTACACTCACTACCACCATGGTTGAAAGGGACTTGAGGGTCATGATTGACCACAAGGCGAACATGAGCCACCAATGCGATGTCACAGCTGGTACAGCAAACCAAACTCTGGCTTGTATCCATAGAAGCTTCTCAAGCAAATCTCAGGATGTCATCCTCCCACTGTACTTGGCCTTGGTGAGGCCGCAGCTGGAGTACTGCATCCAATTCTGGGCTCCACAATTCAAGAAGGATGTGGAGAAACTTGAGGAGAGCCACATGCATGATCAGAGGGCAGGAGAACAGGCCTTATGAAGAGAGGCTGAGAGCTATGGGACTTTTCAGCCTGAAAAAGTGCAGGCTCAGGGGTGACCTGGTGGCAGCCTATAAGTATATAAAGGGTGTACATCAGGATCTGGGGGAACGCCTGTTCACCAGAGCGCCCCAAGGGACGACAAGGTCCAATGGTCATAAACTCCTTCAAGACTGTTTTAGGCTGGATATAAGGAAAATCTTCTTTACTGTCCAAGACCCCAAGGCCTGGAATAGACTCCCTCCAGAGGTGGTGCAAGCACCTACTCTGGGCTCTTTTAAGAAACGCTTGGATGTTTATCTTGCTGGGATTCTTTGACCCTAGCTGGCATTCTGCCCCTGTGGTAGGGGGCTGGACTTGATGATCTTCCAAGGTCCCTGCCAGCCCGAACGTCTATGAAAATTCTCATCCTTTTACAATGAAGAATTGTGCTGGAGGGATGTAAGTTGGTCCTAAAAAGTCCTGCATCTATGAGTGAACTCTCTTGGTGCAGAAGCTGAAGAAAACAGCTGCAGACATTCTTGAAGACTTCCTGGAGAATATTGGAATAGTTAATGTGAATTAACTAATGTCAATTGAGTGGCAGGATTTGTGCACAGTAATCCTTATTTCTTGTGAGGAGAGTATACATACGCCAAACTCTGTCTTCAGTGGGCCTAGAATTTCCTGACCATTGTTTCCTCCTTGTCATGTGTCCTGAGTCTTGAACCCCCTTGTAACATGTCCTGAGTCATAGAATCTCAGGTATCCTTTGTTTGAGGTCTCCAGCATCATTCTAAAATTTGAAAAATCTTTGTAAAAAGCCCACGGATAAGCCCAATCAGTGTAGCAATAGAAAAGTGATTTCACATAAGAGGACAGCTTTCTATTGGCAGAATGGATAAGACATTGTCATTAGGTATGGAGGAGCCAGTTTAGTTAACAAATACAGAGCCACATACTGAATATTTCAAAATCAAAAGAGTTCCATTAACTTGCGCATGAGGTGAATCACACCCCAGATGCAGATCAGAGTACTTTGTATAAGCAGTTCCTGCCTTAAATATATTTGCATGTTGATTTCTCTTTCCACATATAGGATGGAGACAAACTGATCAGGCTCTGGATTCATGAGGTTTATCGAGTTTTCTATGACCGTTTACTTGATAATGAGGACAGGCAGGTGTTCTTTAAGATGGTAAAAGAAACAACATCAAATAGCTTCAAGCAGAGTGTTGATAAGGTATGCTAGGTTATACATAATATTTTCGATGTAGAGACTGGATTAATTCATTATAAAACTAATTGCATATTTTATATTTGGTTTGTATTGGGCAATTTTTTGGATGGCCTCTGTTGATATACCCACAGTAACCTCTATCTGTGTATTGTGCCTTTGCACGTGCAAATAAGGGCCTTCATTCTGCAAATTACACATTGCAAGTGGAATCAACTTCAGAAGGGCTTTAAAGAGGGCCAGAGGGCCACTTGGGATGAATAACTTGCATGAATAGGGCCAAGATCTCAGCAGTTTTTGACTTGTGCACATTTGAAAGAACTCACAAATGCTATGGGTACATTGTTAGAGGTGTTCTGGAAACTTGACAATATACCTGTCAAGGAAATCATGGTGGCCGCTCTGTAAGGTATGGAGAGCTGAAAAATTACAGTTAGCGCATACGTGTTACTCCCATCTGTTTTTTGTGTGGTCTAAAAGCATACATCAGAACAGCTGGAAAACAGGCTTTCCCACAGTGATAGTACTATGTGGATAAGAGAGTACGTTCAAGAAAAAAGGATATGTGTTATAATAAAGTACTCAGTCAGATTTATCTTTGATTTTTGTATTTTCAACAGGTATTGAGTCATCTGTCACCTACTGGCAAGATCACTGATGATAATATACGCAGTCTCTTTTTTGGAGACTACTTAAAACCAGATAGTGATGTAAAAGCCTATGATGAAATCACGGACTTAAAACAACTGACAGGTGTGATGGAATATTACCTTGAAGAGTACAACAATATTAGCAAGGCACCAATGTCCTTAGTCATGTTCCAGTTTGCTATTGAACATATTTCAAGGATCTGCAGAGTGTTAAAGCAGGACAATGGTCACTTGTTACTGGTGGGGATTGGTGGAAGCGGGCGACAAAGTGCTACCAAGTTGGCCACATTCATGAATGCTTTTGAGCTCTTTCAGATTGAAATTACAAAGTCTTATGCCACCAATGAATGGAAGGAGGATGTGAAACGTGTTATGCTGCAGGCTGGTGTCAGTGACAAAAAGGTGTGCTTTTTGTTCTGTGATAATCAAATAAAAGATGAGGCATTTGTGGAGGACATTAACATGCTACTGAATACAGGTGATGTGCCTAACATCTTTGCAGCTGATGAGAAAGCTGAAATTGTGGAGAAAATGCAGGCTGCAGCAAGGACAGAAGGCAAGAAAATTGAGGCAACTCCACTTGCCATGTATAACTTTTTTATTGAAAAAGTGAAGAAAAATTTGCACATTGTCTTAGGTCTGTATATATCTCACTTTGTCTTCTTGTAGCTCTCTTCACTTCATAACCCTTGTAAACTTAATTAACAATATGGATTCCTTCCAGCAATGAGTCCGATTGGAGATGCGTTCCGGAACCGATTACGAATGTTCCCATCATTGATAAATTGCTGCACCATTGACTGGTTCCAAACTTGGCCCACAGATGCTTTGGAAATGGTTGCAAACAAGTTTCTGGAGGATGTTGAACTTGAAGATGAAGTGCGGAAAGAGTAAATATTTTCTTGTCAGAAAATTTGTGAAGCTGTTTGTTATTTATGCCTCAGCAAGCTTGTATAATTATAATTAAGATATTATCCTAATATAAATGTACCATTTTTTGTTACAGTGGTACAATTCCATTGAAGGCAGTAGGACTGTAATGGATTATGGCCCCAATATTTGTACACGCTAAATACTTGCAGCACTCTTTGACTTTAGTAACTCTGAAAATCAGGCCATTAAGAAAGAAGAGAATTTGATCAATTATATATTTGGTAATGGGCAAAACCAGGTCTTAGCACTCTTTTACCACTAGTGTCATTTCCTTGAATTCAGTATGGTTACTTTGGATTTAAACTGATGTAACCGAGAGCAGAATCTGGCTCCATAGTTTTAGATGCTAAGAGAACTATATGGTTTGGTAAGTTATTGTTATTGATTGCTGTGACATAACTCTAATACCTAATTAATAATTAACTCTAATACATAGTTATATAGTAACATGGGATTTTCCCTTAGGGTTGTGCTGATGTGCAAATATTTCCAAGAAAGTGTGAGAGAACTTTCAGTGAGCTATTACAACACACTGCGAAGGCACAACTATGTAACACCGACATCTTATCTGGAACTGATTCTCACCTTTAAATCACTGCTACACAGCAAAAGGCAAGAAGTTAATACAATGAGAAATCGGTACCTTGTTGGCCTCCAAAAACTTGACTTTGCATCTTCACAAGTAAGCTTGGACTGAAAACAGTAAGGATAATTTTTTTAACATGGCATATGGGTAATAAGGCAGGCAGCTGTTAAGGCTAAAAAGAGTTACAAGCTTAATTCCCTGTTCACTGTACTATTAGCAATTTTCTTCTCAAAGCCACCAGGAAATGTTAAAGTACTGCTTAGCTATTTTAAGAGATTGTGACATATATTTTTAGATGACATCACCTAATGGACAGGATGCTACTCAATCAACCATGGTAGAAGAAATAGCTGAATTTAAAAAATGCAATAGTTTTCTCAGCGCTCCTTTTTTGAGAAATCTCTGGCAGAATGGCTTCCTTGGGAGCCTTCCTAATACTGACTGTATATGTCTATGCTTATTAGGGATGTACGAAGTGGGCCTTATTTGATTCGGATTTGGTCCAAATTGAGGACGATGATTTGATTAGTTCATAGATTCATAGATGTTAGGGTCGGAAGGGACCTCAATAGATCATCGAGTCTGACTGTCCCTGATTCAATTCAGCTGAATCCGAATCTGAAGATTCAATGCTGATTCAGAGAATCAGCGATTCAGCCATAGACACAGCTTTAAACGTTTTTCTACATACCTTGAGGTACCAACACGGCTTGTGAACGCTGCAATGCTGGGGTGTATGGAGCATCCCACAGGAGCACAGGGGGGCCCCCCACATGCTTGGCAGCGAACCCAGAAGTGGACTGGACGTACTTCCAGTCCACTTCCAGTTCTGCCGGAGAGCGTGCAGGGGGGTGCCCCTGTGCACCCCCAGCTCAGCTATTGGCCACAGCGGGACCCCAGGTGCCCCCCAGACCAAGGAGGCACCAGCTGCCAAGCCGGGGGACCATGGGGAGGCCCCCTGCATGCTCCCCGGTGGACCCGGGAGTGCTTTTCGTTCACTTCCGGGTCCACTACCAAACGCACAGGGGAGCCCCCTGTGCTGCTGTGGGACACTCCATGCACCCCAGCATCGCAGCGTTCATGAGCTGCCTTCTATCTAGAGGTATGTAGAAAAAATATTTAAAGCTGTGTCTACGTCCAAATTGCCGAATCTCTCTGAATCAATTCGGAGGGTTCTGATTCAATTCAGAGAGATTAAAAGGCCCTCTGATTGAATTCAGATTCGGAGGTTCGACCACCAAATTGGGCCAAACCTCTGCCAAATCAAATCAGGGACTGAAGCTTTGCACAACCCTAATGCTTATCTCCCCTATCAGGATGTGGAATTCAGAAAGAGAGTTACTATTACTGAAATGAGTGTTAATTCCTATGTAGATTCTTCCTAGAATTGTTCACCCAAAGTCCCTGTATGACTAAATCATTAAACGTATTTGGGCTCCAGCTCTGTTCCTGTCTGTTTTTGGAATAGACCTTCCCAACTTGGGGGGGCCTTCCCGCTCTTTCTTGGTGGAGAAGAGCACACAGTGAAGCTGACCTCCCCATCTCTGTCTTCCTCCTGATTTGAATATATGAGTTTTTAAATATATGAATATATATTTAGAAATTGAACTCTTTGTCTCTGGACATTTTTCTGCCTACACTACTAGGATTTACTTTTGTTTCCCTTGTGTCTATATTAGGTTGCAGAAATGCAGAAGGAACTGACTGCTCTTCAGCCTGAACTCATTCAAACCTCTGCAGAAACAGAAAAAATGATGATCCAGATAGAAAAAGAAACAGTTGAAGTAGATGCAAAGAAAGAGCTAGTGTCTGCCGATGAAAAGGAAGCTAATGAAGCTGCAGCTGTTGCTAAAGCTATTAAGGTATTTACAAGAGCCTGACTATGCAAGGTAATCAATGCATCTCAACTGCTATCCAGGGAAAGGGAGTTGATTTGATGGACAGAGTACAATAGAGGAGTGACCCAACTTCCTAACAATGCAGTTAAAATAAAGACATGAGGAATGATGGTTGAAGTGTAAATAATGCTAACAAATATCACAGTGACTAGGGTCAGGTGTTGGCCAGGATTTACAAATCTCCTAGAATTTTATAGTGCCCATGCCTTTGGTAGACTGTGGCTGCTTACAGACATGAAAAAAACAAAACAAAACAGCACTTTACTTTCAGCTTGGCATGCCCCTGTACCGAGTGCAGTGCATGCCTGGAAGAGGCATTGCATCAGTTTTACCTGACTTTCCCAACATCTGTACAGATCACATGCTTCAGCAGGGCTTTTTGGCACTTTTATCTAATAGCTGATTTAATCTAATTTTTTTATGTAATAGCTAATAGCTGACTACACTGACATGCTTCCTCTTTTAGTAAAGTGCTTGGTTTTTTTCACATCTGTCAGCGGGCCTGTTGCACACAACTGAGTTGCACGTACTGCTGCCTCAAAAAAAAAGTTGGTTCCAGTTTTCAACTTACTTGACAGAGAAGAAACTGATCCCATGAATATGGATAGAATAAGTCTCAGCCCCTACATAAAGCCCAAGGAAGCAGATTTTATATAAGCACTCTATGAAATGGTTTGGAGGGAAGGAAATCTTCCTGTACTACCTCAGGACATAGAAAAACTTCTTGTGTATTACCCAATGGCTGCAATCTGCAGACAGTAGCTATATCTACTGTGATGTCAAGCCTTCTACTTAATATAGAGCTTGTGGGTTGTTGCTGCTTGTGGGCACATTAACTATGCCTTGATACTTTCTCAGCCTCTTCTTGGTTTCTGTTTTCCCGAACACTTGAGCCCCCATGCCTGTAAAATGAACAGCAGACCTCCCTTTCCCATGCATTGCAGCTGCAGCAGCTGTAAAACTTTTGGGGTCTTCTCCAGACTCAAGGATTTCACCTTTAGTTTTGGTACTGAACAATATAACCAGTCTGTTCAGTGTGGGGTTGTTAGGACTTTGACTGCATTAATGTTTTGTTCACTTACATGACTATACTGGAGAAGTAAAATATACATTTTACAAGAATGGAATTAACCCTTGGATACTCGTGGTTGAGTTGTTTTAGCATGATGTCACATCATCTTGTTGTGCACTGGTTGCCCTGTGATGGGGGTCCTCATTAGTACTTTACACTTGGTAGAGAATAAATATGGGGCTGGAGTTATAAAATAATGTAGAATTCTATAACTGTGATACTGGGAAATGAAACTATTAATTTGTATTGTGGTGGAAGCTCAAGTTAGAAGCCAGGATACATATATTGCCAGAAGCCAGGATACATATATTGCCAGAAAATTTAGGCAATGTGAGAGAACATTGCCATGACGAGATAACTGTGGCCTACTACTCCAGGAGAGATTGTGAGACTTCTCAGTGCTTTCTCAAGTTGTGCAAAAAAACAAAGACTGTACAGTTGCTGGGGCTGCAGGCAAATTGTTGCTTGCTGCATCTTGCTGTAATAGCACCATATGCAGGTTAAAAGCAATGGGCATCTATACACGTGCTCCACGGTGAAGGGAGGATGCGCCTTAATTAGAGTAGCTCTCAAAGAGTAATTAAAGTGCCTGCATCATCGTGTGTATTCAATGCTCCACCCTTCAAAATGGTGGCAGAGTTGCTTTAAGTAAAGTGTGTTCAATAAGCTTTAGTTAAAGTGCTCCCACCACCATTTTGAAACGTGGGGATGGTGAATACATGTGACATGAAGGCTGCTGGCGCGTGCTAATTTGCACGCTCCAGCAAACTCTCAGCAGACTCAATTAATTAAGTCTGCTCTGATGCGTGCTAATTAGCACATGTTGCAGCAAAGCTCCATCATGTTTATAGGTGCCCAATGAGCTGCTGAGCACACTCCCCCCCACAGTGTTACTTCCATGTTCTGCTTCTCAGTACTTACTACTCTGCAGAAGATCCCTACATAGAGAAATGGAATTTTCTGTAGTCTTTTAACTGTAAAAGGTCATGATAGTGGGATGCAGTTAGAGGGTTTATAGAGTAGTAATATGCTAGACTGTTGGGACAGATTATTAAATTAATTCTGTCTGCGTAACAAATAATGTTATGAAAAGTCTATTCATGCAGTTATTTCTGCAGTAGGTTCACTAATGCCATGTTAGCATTTCTCAGAGCAGGGCAGTCAGTCTGTAACTGCTCTGCCAGGTCATAGCAGTGTCCTGATGTCATTACAGGATGAGTGTGAAGGGGACCTTGCGGAGGCTATGCCAGCTCTGGAGGCTGCACTTGCAGCTCTTGATACCTTGAACCCCTCGGATATCTCACTTGTCAAAGCCATGCAGAATCCACCAGGCCCTGTCAAGCTTGTCATGGAGAGCATCTGTGTAATGAAAGGAATGAAACCAGAGAGGAAGCCTGATCCAACTGGCAGTGGTAATCACGTCATTGGGAAAGCTGATGGTGTACTTATGTCGTCTGGGCCTGGTCAACATTCACACCAGAAGCGTTTGCTAGTATAGGAATATGATACTCTAGTGGCAGAGTGCTCCTTGTGGACACAGCTACACCAGCAGCGCTGCACACCTGCCAACATAGATTATTCCACATTGTCCCTTCTCCCCCTAGCAAGAAGAATAGTATAGGCAAAAGTGCCATTTTGTCACAATAGCTACATTTAACTATGGACTTTTGCCAGGATAACTGACTCAGTGACAAATCACACCTCATAACACTGCTGACTGATGGATCTGTCAGCTATGTAAACCCTGTCTTAGTTTGAAGTTACCTCTTCAGCTTTCCATTAACACTGAGCTAAGATTTGCAGACCCCTCAAGGAGCACTGGGAAGATCTACTATAGACCTTACCCCTAAATGCTCCTCTCGGTCTGCTGCTGCAAGAACATAAGGAAGGAAAATTTTGGCCATACCCCTAGGTAACCACCTTCCCTTGAACCTGTGGAACAGCATTAGTCAAGCTAGGTGGCCCTTTGTGGTTGGGGATGACTAGTGTTAGCACTGGGTTACACGTGAGCACGCCGGTTGACAGAAGTGAAAGGACTCCTTGCTCCCATCCTTCTCTCTTCTGCACACTCACAGTTTATTCCTGAATAATTAGGAAAATTGTTATAAATGTAGCTTTAACCCAAAATTTTATAATTTGGCTGTCGCAGGATTAATGTTGTTAATGAAGATTTCTACCAGTTTCCAATTTGAGAGAACTTAATAATACTAAGTGCTTCTGTTTCAAGTTTTTTTCATGTAAGCAATTTCTAAATGTGTCAATGTTAACTTGTGGTAAAAAGACATGGCAAAGTATTTGCCATCTTTTTTCATATTAGCATTTAAAGCCTGATCTTCATATTTTTGTGCAATACAGGTAAAATGATAGAAGACTACTGGGGACCCTCTAGAAAGATACTAGGAGACTTGAAATTTCTCGAGAGCTTAAAGACATATGACAAGGATAATATTCCTCCTGTTATAATGAAAAGAATCAGAGAGAGATTTATTGATCATCCAGATTTTCAGCCGGCAGTCATAAAAAATGTATCATCTGCCTGTGAAGGCTTATGCAAGTGGGTCAGAGCCATGGAGGTGTATGACCGTGTAGCAAAAGTTGTTGCCCCAAAACGTGAACGTCTTAAGGAGGCAGAAGGTTTACTTGAAATCCAAATGCAGAAACTCAACAAAAAGCGTGCCGAGCTTAAGGATGTAGTGGATCGACTTCAGGCCCTGAATGATGAGTTTGAAAGCATGAATAACCGGAAGAAAGAATTAGAAAACAACATTGAAATCTGTTCACAGAAGCTAGTGAGGGCTGAAAAATTGATTAGTGGTCTTGGAGGTGAGAAAGATAGGTGGACAGAAGCTGCACGATTGTTGGGAGTTAGATATACGGACCTTACTGGTGATGTGTTGTTATCATCAGGAACAGTGGCTTATTTGGGAGCCTTTACTGTAGATTATCGCCTTGAATGTCAAAAGCAATGGCAGGTTCTATGCAAGCAGAAGAACATACCATGCTCCAATGATTTTAGCCTCAGTAATACTTTAGGAGAGCCAGTCAAAATCCGTGCCTGGCAGATTGCTGGACTGCCAATTGATTCTTTTTCAGTTGATAATGGTATAATTGTTTCTAACTCCAGAAGATGGGCTTTAATGATTGACCCTCAAAGGCAAGCCAACAAGTGGATAAAAAATATGGAGAAAGCAAACAAGCTTTCAGTTATCAAACTGTCTGACACAAATTATGTGAGGACCCTGGAAAATGCCATCCAGCTTGGAACACCTGTCTTACTTGAAAATATTGGAGAAGAACTGGATGCTTTCATAGAGCCTATATTGCTGAAGCTAACATTCAAGCAACAGGGTGTAGAGTACATGAGGCTAGGTGAAAATATAATTGAATACTCAAGAGATTTCAGGTTTTATATAACAACTCGTTTAAGGAATCCTCATTATCTTCCTGAAGTGGCTGTAAAAGTTTGTCTTCTCAACTTTATGATTACACCTTTAGGTCTCCAGGACCAACTTCTTGGAATTGTAGCTGCAAAGGAAAAACCCGAGCTGGAAGAAAAGAAAAATAAACTGATTATAGAAAGTGCAGCCAATAAGAAACAACTGAAGGAGATAGAAGATAAAATCCTAGAGGTCCTTTCCAAGTCTGAAGGAAACATCTTAGAAGATGAAACAGCAATTAATATTTTGTCTTCCTCCAAAGAGTTATCTGAAGAAATCTCTGAAAAGCAGGAAATTGCCTCTATAACAGAAATGGAAATAGATGCTACTCGGATGGGTTATAAGCCAGTAGCTATTCATTCAACAATTATCTTCTTTTGCATTTCTGATCTAGCAAACATTGAACCAATGTACCAATATTCATTAATTTGGTTCATTAACTTGTATGTACACTCTATTGCAAATAGCAAAAAGAGCGATGACCTACCAGCAAGAATTGAGAATATAATTGAATATTTCACAGTGAGCATTTATAATAATGTCTGCCGTTCACTGTTTGAGAAGGATAAATTGCTCTTCTCCCTTCTTTTGACTATAGGAATAATGAAAGGAAAAAATCAGATTGATGATGAGGTTTGGCGTTTCCTGTTGACAGGAGGTGTTGCTTTGGATAATCCTTATGCTAACCCAGCGCCTGAGTGGTTGGCTGACAAATCATGGGCTGAGATTGTACGTGCATCTAGTGTGAAAAACCTTAAGGGACTAATGGATCATGTAAAAGATAATCTTTCAAAATGGAAAATGATTTATGATTCTGCAAAACCTCAAGAGGAGGCATTTCCAGATGTGTGGAAAACACTAATAGGGCTAGATCGTTTGGTTGTTCTCAGGTGTTTGAGACCTGATAAAATTGTTCCAGCAGTACAAGAGTTCATCACAGAGAATATGGGAAGAACATTTATTGAGCCACCTACTTTTGACCTTGTTGGAAGTTATAATGATTCTAATTGCTGTGCACCTTTGATTTTTGTATTATCACCAGGTGCTGATCCTATGGCAGGTGAGGTTTATACTTTGTGTCTCTGGATATATAATAAATGTAAGATTTATCAGTCATCTTTACAGAACTGTAAATTATGCAGTAGTAAGAACATTAGCTTTCAAATATTTCTATCCTTCCACATCTTTTGCATCTCTGAAGAGGGGAGCTGGAAAGGTATCCTGAATTTAACAGTGATGAAATGACTAACTCCCTGGCTCTTCACTGATTTAAGACATTTTAGACTCAATGGAAGATTCTTGCTTACAATACACATTGTCAAGTAGAGTACTTAACTCTACCTTTACCTAATTTTTAATTTAGTGTATGCAATGGTGTTTGTAAAAATTATATAAAAATAAAATATTATTAAATATTATTAAATAATAAATTATTTAAAAAATAAAATATGCAATATGGATGTGTTTACTAAAACACAGTGTCAAAATTTACTACTATAGGTTTGTTAAAGTTTGCAGATGACGTTGGCATGGGTGATACAAGCATTCAGACTATTTCACTTGGCCAGGGCCAAGGCCCAATTGCAGCAAAAATGATATATCAAGCTATTATTGATGGGACTTGGGTAGTGTTACAAAACTGCCACCTTGCAACCAGCTGGATGCCTGCTTTAGAAAAAATCTGTGAAGAAGTGATAGTGCCTGAGAGTACCAATGATAAATTCAGGTAGGAGCTTTACAATTCTGCCACTTTCTGTGTGAACATTTCTTATTTGTTAGGGTTGCTAGTGAAAGGACTAAAGATGTTTTTGTATGTGAACATAAAAATAAATTAAAATTGCAGTTAGAGATATGTAACCAAGACTCTCTCTGTGTCTTCTCTATGCATCTGTCCACTGTACCAAATCCAGTGGTAACAAAAAAATATGTTTTAGTTGGTAGTTAGTTCTTTAAAGAAACAAACAAATCATGCTGCTGTCCAAGATTAAGGATAGCTTGTCAGCTTTTTATTTTTCTTTATTCAGAATATGGTTAACTAGCTATCCATCAGAAAAGTTTCCTGTCAGTATTCTCCAGAATGGCATCAAAATGACCAACGAGCCTCCCAAAGGCGTTAGAGCAAACTTGCTCCGATCATACCTCAATGATCCAGTCTCTGATCCTGCATTCTTTAGTAGTTGCCAAAAGCAAGAAATGTGGCAAAAACTCCTGTTCGGGCTTTGCTTTTTCCATGCTTTGGTACAAGAAAGAAGAAACTTTGGCCCTTTGGGTAAGACTTTGATCATGCTATGGATTTTGTGAAAAGAAGTTAGTTTTACAATACAGTATCGATACATACAGGTGTTCAGGAAGGTTCGGAGAAGGTTAGATGTTAAAAATGGCCACCCAGTCTAACTCAGTTCGTGCAGGTATGGACCTTACACTTAGATCCCTAATTAGATGGATCTAAGTGTGAACTGTACAGAAGTTTAGGACACTTAGCTTGAGTTGGCCATTTTTAGACTGATGTAAGTTAAGTGTACCTCTGAGGTCGTCTAACTTAGTTTGGGTCTGTTGAGGCTGATCTAATTAAACTTCTGCACAGTTCCCAGTGCAGCCTCAGTGCTAGGAAACCCAGCTGCTGGGCCCAGCCCCGACCTTCCCTACCTCCTCCACCCTGCCCCCAGCACTGGTCTATTTTCAGCCCCTGGCCCCTCACCCAGATGGACAACCTTCCCTGCAGACCAGCCAGCCCCCTTGAACCTGCCAACTCCCCCATCTGGTGCCAGTTTTACTGACATTTGCTGGTGCCAGGAGCTGTGGAACTAAATGGAGCTGGGGGAGGTGCAGGCCGAGGCGGGGGAATCAGGTGGCTAAAAATAGTCCCTGGGTCCAGAGGTGTGGGAGAGAGAGCCGCCCCCATCCCTCCAACCCCCCCTGCAGACATCACTAGCTCCCCCAATCCTGCCAAACCCTCTCAGACCCCACCAATCCCGCTGTGGATATGGCGGAGGGATCCTGCTTGCCCCCCATATCCCCTCTGCGGATCCCACTTGCTGCCCCAATCCCCCTCATGGACCCCGTTTGCCCTCCCAATCCCCCCCAGAGCCTGCTTGCCCCCCCCCCGCCATTTTCCGATAGACCCCCTTGCTAGCCCCTCACCATACCAACTTACCTTAGATTGGGTGGCCATTTTTAACTTGATCTAACCTTCCCCTAACCTCCCTGAAAGTCTGTATGTACATTATTTCAGCCTCTAGTCAGAAACACTACCCCTAGCAGTGTTGCAGGAATTTGATTTTTCTACACGATGATGGATATCTTTATTATGTATTGCATCGCACAGAACACAGTGAAGCAACATTTCAAAGGCGTTTGAGCTTTTGAGGACTGACTGCCAAGATTCTCACCCAGGCAGAACTACTAATGAAGTTGATGGGAATTATAGCGGAGTTAAGATTAGAAATATTGGTGCCAAGTGTCACTTTGCAAAGTGCAGTACAGTACAATGCAGTAGCAACAACAACAACCCGTGCGTGCGCATGCCCCCCCCCCCCCCCCCCCCCCCCCCCCGTTATTAACTTATTTGGCCTATAAGAATAAAATTTCTCTATGCACATTTTCATTTTAAATCATTTGTCTTTTTCATTACCATTCTTTTTTTTTGTGAGCAAAGCCAGTACATATGGTAGCTTGGAATGGCACTTGAAATTATTCAGCTATAATTCATTGGCCATGAAATTAAAACTTGTAAAAGAATAACAAACATAAGAATTTGATTTGTGTTACATTTTTTGTAAATTAATGCATAGTCATTAGAACAACATATATTTAGAAAATTGTCCGGAATTATAATATTTCTATAACATGTATAAATAAAACTGTGCAGTTACAAATATGCCATTTTGATAAATATGTAGAATTTATGTAGACCTTTCTGTTACATGGAGTGCTTCTCATTTATACAACAAGGCTGAATTTGGCATGTGCACTGAATTGCTAACTCATCACAAGAATTCATTCTGTGTGCAAAATCTATGCACCCACCTTCCCATGCAAGTGATACAGAAAAGGCATGATATTCCTGATATTTGGTTGAGAATTTTGTGGCTGTCAGCATTGTGCAGAATACGTGAAGTAAAATTAAGAGAAATGTTTCCTAGAAGAGCAAGTGGGTGTAGTTTTTCAGGAGTAGCTTGCTTAACAGTGACATAAGGTCCATGTTTTATTCAGATCAATTATTCAAAATGCATGACAATGGGTCATTTTACTAGTTTTCTGGGGTTCATTGTTGGTTGTTTTGAATGTCACCGACACCCAGTGAAACAGATGAGCACATTGTGTATGTTGTGTATGTTGTTAAAAATTGAAATCAGTCAGTCAAAACTCCTCTGCTCATGCTGCCAAAATGATTTTAGATCAGCTAAAGTTCTGAGCAGTTCTGTTCTCTACACCCAATACAATACAGCTGTTCAGTTGTGAGCAATACCAAAATGACAGGCCCTATGTCTACATATTTAATTACATAGGATATGGTAGGAAAGTATAAAATGTCAGATTGGGATATTATTATTGATACTTATTTTTTGTGTGGGCAACAAAAGGTTTCATCTGGGTAGTTACCTAGCAGTAGGAGACTCTTCTTCTAAAATAACTGCAGTGCCACTGACATAATTTTTATGTGCACTTATAAGTGCAATGCACTACTGACACATCTATCTCTTTTCTGAACTGAGCAGGCTGGAATATTCCATATGAGTTTAATGAATCTGATCTTAGAATCAGTATGCGACAGATCCAGATGTTTCTGAACGAATATGAAGAAATCCCATTTGAAGCTCTGACATACCTAACAGGTATAAGAGTTGCTCTCTATAACATCCGTAAAACTGACAACATGTGATTAGATTTCATGCAGGTATCTTTTTTGCTTTGCTAGGCCCTCCCAGATGGTTATCACCCCAATATATAAGATTTGATTAAATGAACTGCTGTCTTAGTTTGTGTAGCTAGGAAGTTGCTAGTGGTCCAGCAGAACTTTCAAGTTTTGTTTCCTATTTGTAAAGCATAAATATCAGTGGCCTTGAAATTACTTTGGCTAATCAGTAGGTCAGATGCTGACTTTTCCAGCAAGAGAGGCAATATGATAATCTTCATCAGTTATAAAGTATCTGGGGCCAATCTGTGCTTTGTAAAAGGCAGATGAAATATTTCCTTATAGTTAGAGTCACTTAGATGGACCTCATCCTATAGACAGAGATCTGTTCATGGGAACATCCCTTCTCAGCCTCTGAACCATGACATCTGCTTTCTCTGAAGCAGAAGCAAATACAAGTATTATGTTTAGTTACATGAAAACTAAAGAGAAAGGATGAAGATAAACATCTCTAATATAGTATGTGTGGCTGCTTGTCTCTGCCCCCTGTACTTTAAGTCTATGCAGTTTATTTCCTCTTCTGTGGTATAAGACCAAATCTCCCTTTATTGCCTGCAACTCCCATTTATTCTACTCTTCCCAGGTCCTTTTGCAGTGTGATTCTTTGTGCCTCCATATTTAAGCCCTATAGTTTGAATTTATGTGACTGAAACCCTAAACAAAGGCAAGAAGCTCCTTAAGAGGGCTCAGAAGAGAGACTTTTGGAATTTAGCTGGTCGAATAAAGACTGCCAAAAGAGGCCCAAAGATGAGTTTTAGTTAAGAGGAGGCTTGAGGCATGGCATGGTTCATCTTTCTATGGAAAGCAGTTTTCCAGACCAGCTATAAGTGCCGTTCATGTTCAAGAGACCACAGGACGAGTTAGTTAGGCCCATACCCTCAAAGGTATTTAGGTGCCTAGCTCCCATTGAGTGATGGGAGTAAATGCTTAAATACCTTTAAAGTTCTGGACTTTACTTCCTATCATAGTTCCTTAACTTACCCAAGTATTTCTTTGATGGAGGTAATTTTTTTGTTATGTTGTTATAAATGGCCTTTCAATTTTTCATTCTGTTTTTCTGTGTAATTTCTCAGGGGAATGTAACTATGGTGGGAGAGTAACAGATGACAAAGACCGGCGTCTTCTCTTGTCACTTCTTTCCATTGTCTATACTAAGGATATAGAACAGGACAAATACCAACTTTCACCTGGGGAGGAGTACTACATACCAATCCATGGGCCATACCAGGTAAAGAAATGAAGAACAGAAATATCTTCTGATAAATCACTGAGAAGAAGTTTGTATGTGTACTCTGGAGATGGATGTGCTGTGTGAAGGCTGTCTCCAATTCCCTCAGAAACAGAAAATTGAAAGATCCTAAACAATGCCAGAATGTATCTGGATTCAGAGAATTGGGACTTAAAGCTCTAATACCATGGTGTGTGAGACATGATGAGCTTGCATTATTTCAGGTCATGTTACTGTAACGATGCTGCTCCTGTGTAGGTTTTGTACTGCTGGACTGCTCTGGTTCTGGAAAGCTGAAAGAAGTTAGGCTGCAGAAACACTGTGCCCCCTCTCACAGCCCTGCCAGACTCTTTTCCCTTCAAAGAAGTGAGTGGTGGGTGTGTGCATGACTATCCAGAGCCATGGGCTCAAACCTTCTAGCCACCCACCTCCAAGGTCAAATCTCACCGGTAATATAGCTAGGGATCCTCCTACCAGCTGCCTAGATACCAAACATCTTGCTATTAGTTGTGAGGAGGACTCTTGACAGTTCTCTTATCAGAACCCTTATGTGAAGCTTTCCTCTCTGGCTTTGCAGTGTGGGGCGAGGTGGCCTTTCCAGATGCTGGAATATATTTGTGGGTTCAGGCAAACATAAACCTGCACAAAGTCAGTACTCATAAAAATGTTTGAATGGTGTGGCTTGCCCAAGTCTAGTTCCTAGTATTTGAAAGTATTCCACCTGGCTTCTGGTATCAACAACATCATCTCAGAGGCCTGGGAGTTCAGTAGCTAATGTAAGAAGATTATGTGAGCTCTCTATTTGCAGGAGGGCTACAAGATCAGGATCTAAATGAGTCTGAAATCTTCAAAACTTTTAAATTTCTTTATGTGGATGGATAAGACGCTTCTTTTTAAAGTGGGGAACACGTGTTTGAGCATGACTGGCCATCTTACATTTCACTGTATTCTATCATTTTCACCATGTTTTATCAAAGTTGGGCTGCACTTACTGATCGATTGAAAATATTCCATTAAATGCATGCTTTCAATAACGAAATGTTTTCTTTGCAGTCTTATATTGAATACATAAGAACATTACCAATTACAACACATCCTGAAGTGTTTGGGCTTCATGAGAATGCAGACATCACTAAGGACAACCAAGAGACCAACCAGCTTTTCAGTGGAGTTTTGTTGACTCTGCCTAGAGAAGCAGGGGGAGGTGGCAAGTCCCCACAGGTAATGGAGGGGAAGACGATTTGTTTACACTCAGGAAGGTGTTTTCAGGACATCCTTGCACATCATTACTTAGGGGTGGAATGAGTCTGATATTTCTCATCTCTTGACTACTTTAGGGATGGGAGTTGATATGGATGTGATCAGTTTTGTCACTATCTTCTGCAGTTCCACCTGATGCTGGATGTGCTGAGTAGCTCCTGCTTCACACCTTCCATGCTCTCCTGGCAGGGCCTCAGATCAGTCAGAGCAACCTTGTTCTCCTATAACAAGGACAAAATTAACTGTTTGATTGTATATGAAGGCAAAAGCTGTACAGCAAATCAGGGCTGGGGAGTTTGCTTTTAAAAATCAGCCAAAGAAATCGTTTAAAAAATTCTTCATTATCTGCCAACTCTTGATTTCAGGAAACCGTTGAAGACTTGGCACAAGACATCCTATCCAAATTACCAAATGACTTCAACCTGGAAGAGGTAATGAAGAAATACCCTGTGCTTTATAAGGAATCCATGAACACAGTTCTTAGGCAAGAACTAATTAGGTTCAACAGGTAGGACCAATGATTTTTTTTTAACATTAATAATACTGAAAGATGCCAAAATGTTTGTGCACATAATGAGCAGCAGATCACAAGCTTTACAGTCAACTGCAAACATTTTGTAATTAAACTCTTCATGCAAAAGCCATTTGAGAACAGATTAGATTCTGCTTCTGGTGATTTTACATAAAAATATTTAAAGGTGGCCACAGACTACCTCCTGGAACTCTGACAGCTCGCCAGAATTATATGATACGTACCAACTTTCAGTCGCTACTAGCCTGGATCAGAATTGAACTATCACAAAAGCTAGTTATCCTTTGAGTTATTCAGTCTCCTATATTCACAGCAAGTTAGAATATTTTAACTGGAACTTAAAGCTTAAAGCTCTTATTAATTCATTTCTTTGTCTACTGTAAGTGTTACTAGCAATTTTAAAAAGCCAAACAATGATTTTGGTAATTACAGATCAAGGAGAAATTTTGCACTGTATTCTCCCATGGCTTTGACCTACTCCCCATAACAGTCAATGCGAGACTTTCCATTGCCCAGATACTGCGTAAGTGATAAATTAACAATCTCTCCTTCACCCATAGGCTGACAGAAGTTGTTCGAAGTAGCCTTGTCAATTTAGGCAGAGCCATCAAAGGCCAAGTGTTGATGTCATCTGAACTGGAGGATGTTTTCAACAGCATGCTTTTAGGCAAAGTACCAACCATGTGGGCAGCCAAATCTTATCCCTCCCTAAAGCCACTGGGCAGCTACATGTCTGATCTTCTTGCACGCTTGGCCTTCTTCCAGGTAGGCTAGCGCTGGGGTTGACACACTGCAAAAACCTATCTGCGAAAGCCAAACAGGAAGAATTGTTTCAATTATGCTTGCTTTATAACACCTGTATAGATCAAGATTGTGAACTCCTTGCATACATTCATGAGGAGTCATTCATGTGAATAATCCCATGAGAGCTACCTTTGCAAGTAAATGCTTAGAAAGGTGAGGTAGGGGTTCAGAATCTGACCCCTCTTCCAATGCTACAGATCACAACTTCTGGATTTTTATTGGAAGTTTAGCTGAAAGATTTTTTTTTACATCATGCTCAGCTGTGTGGTGCTGTGCTGAAGACTGCTTAAGAGGTCCATGCTACATCAGAATGCAAGACCCCTTTTAGAAGTCTTCTAGCACAGAATAGACATAGAACTGATAAGAGTCCACTACTCTAAACACAGGTAGAGTTTAATGGGAAGTGACAGACTTTGTGATCCATGGATTTTTTGACTTATCCAATAGAATGCCATTATTGCCTTTTCCATTAAGTGTTCCCCTTGCTCTCCTAGTGTATTCTTTAAATTATTCTATAGATTTCATAGACATTAGGGCTGGAAGGGACCTTGCAAGATCACTGGGTCCAGCCCCCTCCCCAAGGGGCAGGAAGTCTGCTGGGGTCAAATGATCCCAACAAGATAGGTATCCAAGTGGATTTTAAAGTTGTCCAGAGTAGATGCTTGTACCACTTCTGGGGGGAGTCTATTCCAGACTCTGGGGACTTGGACGGTAAAGAAGTTTTTTCTTATGTCCAGTCTAAAATGGTCTTCCCAGAGTTTGTGACCGTTAGACCTTGTCTTCCCTTGGGGTGCCCTAGTGAACAGATGTTCTTCCATTTTCTGGTGCACACCCCTTATATACTTATAGGCTGCCACCAAGTGCCCCCTGAGCCTTTGCTTTTCCAGGCTGAAGAGTCCCATGCCTCTCAGCCTCTCCTAATAAGACTTCTTCTCTTCCACATGGCTCTCCTCTGCACTCTCTTAAGCTTCTCCATATCCTTCCTAAGGTGTGGAGCTCAGAACTGGATGCAGTACTCCAGCTGCGGCCTCACTAAGGCCAAGTACAGCAAGAGGATGACTTCCTGGGTCTTGCTTGAGATGCATCAATAGATGCAAGCCAGGGTTTTGTTTGCTTTGCCAGCTGTGGCATCGCATCGGTGGCTCATGTTCATCTTGTGGTCAATCATGACCTCCAAGTCCCTTTTGGTCATGGAGCTAGTGAGTGTAGCATTGCCAAGCCTACAAGTATGATGTGGATTTTTTTTCCCCAAGGTGGAGCAGCTTGCATTTCTCAGTGTTGAATGTCATCAGGTTTTGATTCGCCCACCTTGCAAGCCTGTCCAGGTTGGCCTGAATCGCCAGCCTATCCTGTACTGCGACCACACTTCCCCATAGTTTGGTGTCATCAGCCAATTTAGCCAGTCCACTTCTGACACCTGAATCCAGATTATTTATAAATATGTTAAAGAGTACTGGTCCAAGTACAGAACCCTGGGGGATGCCCCTCATCACTGTGCGCCATGTTGATATGGTTCCATTGACCATCGCTCTCTGGGTTCGACCATGGAGCCAGTTTCCAAGCCATCGGACTGTGAGGTTGTCAAGGCTGTAGTTCCCCAGTTTAACCAAGAGGACTTCATGGGAGACCAAGTCAAAGGCTTTTTTTGAAGTCCAAGTAGATGATATCAACCTCTTCTCCCTTGCCTAAGTGGTGCGTCAGACAAGACCTACCTGCAGTGAACCTATGTTGGCTATCTTTCAGAATGTTGCATTCCATTAGCTTGGTGTTAATGGTTTCTTTGATGATTTTTTCCAATATCTTTCCAGGGATTGAGGTCAAACTGATTGGCCAGTAGTTCCCTGGATCTTCTTTCCTCCCCTTTTTGAAGATGGGCACCACACTGGCCCTCTTCCAATCCTCAGGAATCTCACCCAAGCCTCACGAGTTCTCACATATCCTTGCCATTGGCTGTGCTATGATGTCTGCCAGTTCTTTTAGCACTCTTGGGTGCATTCCATCCGGGCCAGCTGATTTGTCCAGCCTCTCAATGTGTTCTCTCACGAGATCTTCACCAGTGATGGGTGTGTGTTCGCCCATACCCTGGCAATCCTGCATCTTGTTTAGCAGGGTGATCCCTGTGGGCTGGTGGAAGACTGATGCAAAGTAATCATTAAGGAGATTAGCTTTTTCCTGGATGTCAGTTGTCAGCTGTCTGGTTTGGTTTAGCAAGGGTCCAGCATTGTCCTTGTTTTTCTAAAAACTACCCATGTATCTGAAAAAGGACTCTTTATTGTCCTTGATTCCTGTAGCCAATTTGAGTTCAGTTTCAGCCTTGGCTTTCCTAGTTTGTCCCTACAGGTGTGGGCCAGTGCTGAATAATCCTCCTTGGTGATCTTACCTGACTTCCAACGCTTGTAGGCTTCTCTTTTCCAATATAGGAGGTCCATGAGTTCCCTATTGAGCCACAAGGCTCATCCAGCCCTTTTGCTACCTTTGTTATGGGCTGGGATGGACTTCCCTTGTGCTTCAAGGATCGTGTCTTTAAGGAGCGACCAATCATTGTGGACTCCCCTTTCTGTTTGATCCCAGTTCCTCAGGGCCTCAGCAGCCAGCCTCCTGAGCTTATGAAAGTCGGCTTTCTTAAAATCGAGGATTTGTGCATTGCTGACTCATTTGCCAGCTTTGCGATGGATAGAGAAAGTGATCAACTCATGATCACTGTCTCCCAACTTCCCTTCAATTCTCAGGTTGCTCACTAGATCGTCCCCTTTGGCTAGTACCAGATCCAGGAAGCACCTTACCTCTTGTTGGCCTGTAGACTTCTTGAGACAAGTAGAGTTTGTCAATGCAGCTGAGAAAGCTACATGAACGATCAGATTTGGCAGAGTGCTCTTCCTGGTGACATCAGGGTAGTTGAAATCACCCATGACAACCATGCTTCGAGTATGTGCAGCCTCTGCTAGTTCCCCTGCGAATGCGTGGTCAAAATCTTCCTCTTGGTTAGGAGGTCTGTAGTAGACTCCTAGCAATATGTCCCCTTCACCATGTTCTCCCCATAATTTGACCCAAAGGGTCTCGAGTCATCCTTCTTGGGTGCCAAACTCCACTTGTAGGGAAGTATGTTGCTCCTTCACATAGAGACCTAAACCCTGCCCTTTTTAGCAACATGATCCTTCCTGTACAAAGTATAGCCATCTATACCTGTGGTCCAGTCACAGGTGGAGTCCCACTAGGTCTCTGTTATTTCTATAAGATCATATTGATTTTTATTTAGCAGGAGGGCCAGTTCCTCTTGTTTGTTCCCCAGGCTCCTGGCATTTGTATACAGGCAAGTAAGTCTGCCATCAGAGGTCCTTGGCTTCCCAGCCCTCCTAGAAGAGTCCCATCCCTGGGCTGAGGTAGAAGTCAGATCCACTGGGAATTCACGTATGTCCCTTGTGCTGCATGACTTACTAATTCTGCAGTTGTTATTTAGTGGTCTTGCACCAATGGTTGTCCGCCCATCCCCTGGCAAGCTTAGTTTTAAAGCACTGGTGAGTAGGTAACTTCAAAAAATTATATGGCTCAGCAAAGGTGGAATGTGCTATATGCTCACAGCACATAGGGAGGAAAGGGAAAGAGCAGTACAAGTAAGTTTCTGAAAGATCCATTTGAGCAGGGCCACTGCCCTAATTTGGACTGGGGTTGACTATGAGCTACTCTAATTTATTCTTGCTTCCTAATGGCTCCAAGGAGCTTCAGCTAGGCAATAGCATGGGATGTGCTTGTCCTGGCTAGACTTTATGGGTCAAGTTAAAGCTCCCTATTCCTTGTTGCAGCAGAGTGGGAGATGGGCACAGGATCCCTTTTCTGCTTTGTACTGAGATAGATATTGCTTTTCCTAATAAAATGCTGCTGTTCTTCTTTACCCAATTTAGGAGTGGATCAGCAAGGGACCACCCAATGTATTCTGGATATCAGGATTCTACTTTACTCAGTCCTTCCTGACTGGTGTTTCACAGAACTACGCTAGGAAATACACCATCCCAATTGATTACATTGGATTTGAATTTGAGGTAAAAAAACACAGAGGAATATAATTTATGCAAATAATTTACATATATTAAATTAAGCAAACAAAGCCAAACTGATGTTCCCTTTTACCATGGGCCTCCCAGATTTGGTTGCAAGATTATTTAATCTGGAAACATTAGAGGTTGAACATCATGAACTGCTGCTGTTGCCTCTGGGTAGGTTTTTCTTTGCTACAGGAGAGGAACGATCACTAACATACCATTTACCAAGACCTATTGACTGACATGACTAATGCGCAGGCCTTGTGCTGGCCATCAGCACAAAAGGGTGAATTTCATCCTCTGTGTGTGCTATCCAAATGCTAATGAATCGATAGGAAACTTACTAATACATAAGCAAAGGTCTCATTAGTATGAAGAGAGGAGAGACTTTCTGTCCTTAAGTACTGCAGAAAGGGCAGCAGAAACCATCTGGGCTTGATCCTAAGACCACTAAAACCAAAGGAAAATCTCTCACTGACTTCAGTAGTTTAGACTGAGGAGTGTAATCTGCTCTCTGAACACTTCAGAATCACAGTTTACTCGCTTTGGGGAGTAAACACTTTCTAGATCTAAAATGAGACTGAATCCAGTTATTTAATTCTTTCAGGTGACAAAAGAAGAACACACCATGGAAAAAATGCCAGAAGATGGGGCATATGTGAAAGGACTTTTCTTGGAAGGTGCACGATGGAACAGAGAAACCATGCAGATTGGAGAATCATTTCCCAAAATCCTTTATGATTCTTTGCCCATAATTTGGCTGAAACCTGGAGAAAGTTCTAAATTTCTACATGACAATATTTATTTGTGCCCTGTTTACAAGACAAGTGCAAGAAGAGGTGTCTTGTCTACTACAGGGCACTCAACTAACTATGTTCTCTCAATAGAGCTTCCTTCAGATAAGCCCCAGAAACACTGGATAAACCGAGGTGTGGCAGCCCTGTGTCAGTTAGATGACTAAAATGTATGCAAGTCACAACACCCAAATTCTGTAATTAAAAGGCATGCTTACTCTCTGGTGGCTGCATTTCTTCTTTTACTGAAGCATTTGCCACTGATTTTAAAGGCTGTGTGTTCCATTTTTCTTCTACTTTTCAACTTATAGGAGTGGGGGACTGATTAAAAAACAATCCAAATACAACCCAGTTTCAAAGACTTGGGTGTCATCTTACTGTTGATCAAAGTGGGCAGAATTCCCAGAGAGAGAACTTGCCGTACTGACTATCCCATGTGGATCCTGTGAAATAATGAGAGAGGGAAACACTCATGCCATGTGCCCAGCAGATTTTTTTTTCATTTCCTAGGCTCAGGGCCTAGGTGGCTGCTTAAGCTGAAAAGGACATTGATGCTGTCATGCATTATTCATGTAGATAGGCCTTCCTGGATCTGCCCTGCGGTGCATGGTCTCCCCACGCCCTATTTGCCTCCCTACGTTCACAGTCTTATATACCCCAGGAACATGAAGGGTAGGGAGAGAGGCTCAGGTACCGTCTGTCTCTAAGCACAGGGGGCAAATCCACAGGTGGGTTGGTACACTATCATAGCTTCATGGCATTGCTTTGATGACAGTTGAGGATGTGCTCCAGAATTTCCATCAAAGCCTCATGTACCACCCAATTACATGGTTTTGTAAAGCTACCATAATCTCAAAAGCACTCGCTTGTTTAAAGCTGATCGTTTACTGCATTTTCTCATTTTACCTTGTTCTCCTTTTCTCTAACACTACTGCGTGGCTGAGAGAGAAACTTAGCTCCTCCCTTCCCTGCCAGCCTTATCTCTTCACCCTGCCCTCTCACATGTTGGATTAATACCCACCTGATAATATTTTGTGCTTGTTTATGGCCTTTCATCTGATGAGCTCAGAGTGCCTTCCAAGCATTAATTAAACATAAAATAGTACTGAACATCTTCAAAGAGCTGTGCAGTCATGTAACAAAATCCCCACAACACCCTGGTGAGGGAGAGAAGGATCATTAGGCTCATTTCACACACAAGAAAAATGAAGTGCAGAGATCAAGGTGAACATTTTCAAAAGCATCCACTAATTTGGGGGTCTCAATTTTTTGGCTGTTCAACTCATGGCACATAAATTAATGGCTTGAGGCCACACAGTGAGTCATAGCTGGAGTTGCAGCTATAATTCAGCTATTCCAAACTCCTAGACTTCAGCTGCAATCATTAGATGTTACTCGTCCCATTAATTATGTTGTGTAATTCTTTATCACAGGAATTATTTCACTGTGCTGAGACCCTCTGGCAGAAAGTTATGCCCCCACTGTTCTGTTGTGTGCTTATATTTTATAAGATATTTATAAATTGCATATGCATGCATACATCTTTTGTGTGTGTTACCACATACATGAAAATCAGCAGTCTTACAATAATGAGTATAGTATTGTTCTAAATAATAAGACCCAGAGGTAATTACTGAAATATAATTACATACAGATATTTGCTATATCATATATATAGTATGCAGGCATTTAGTGCATTATTGTTTATTATGCAGTGACATTGTATGCAGCTAGGAACACTGGTACTAAATGCAGAATGGTTTAATGCACGTGTGAAGTTATTTTGGTTCAATATTACATTATTCATTATTACTTGCTCATGTTGCCATCATTCAGTTTGAGTTATATTTTGAGCTTAAACCACCAATTCACCCTCTTTGGTAAGAACGAAAAGTACAGAAGAAGCTCCCCAAACTTACAAAACACTTTGTAGGCAGAATGGATTTTTAAAAGATTAATAAGCAAATTGGTTAATTAGTTTGAATTAAAATGGACTAAAAACAGGGTCATTTAAGGAATTTAGCATCTGTATCAGTCTTTTCTTTGTCCTTTGGTCTTAATAATAGAATAACAGCATATTTGTATTTTTCATATAGTTAAATTTAATTGAAATCTTCTGTGTAAGCTACTGTATATTTAAAGAAATTAGGCTGTAATTAAACTAGTTTTAATGACTTGTATATAATTATTATGATTAAATGCTACAGGCAGGGTCAGGTCATCAGTTTGGGTCACTCTTAACTGGCCTACTTTTAACCGATTTTTGACATCAGAAATAACATGACCAATCCTCATTGTGTACAGCTAATTTCCATAAAACAACATTGTTGATTGTAATAAATAAATGCCATAAGGGAGACTGGACCCACATGTCCAGTTCTGATTTCTGGCTTAATTGGCATATATGTTGCTTTATAAAGGTTCTTGGTTAGAGTTAATGTGTGAAATATTTAATATAAATCTTTGTTCCTCACGTGGTAATTACAGACTTCTTTCCTACATGCAATAGTATTTGCATACTGCTGTTCCTTGTGAGTGGTTTCCTTGCTGCTATTAATATTTTAAATATAATCCTCCTTTGTTTACTTCTGGACTTGTCAGTGGAGGCCTCTCTCTGAACAGAAAGGAGGGGGGTGTATTATGTGAAGCAGCCATGCATACACTTTTAGAGGTTCACATACTATACGCCCTTTAAATGGCAGAGTTAATTTGGTTTAATTACTATGGTACTGAAGAACCATGTGACCACTTTCCTCTGGGTTTCTCCCCCTACTGGCTCTGAGATAGTGACATTTTCTATTTGGGGGGATTTTTTGGTGGTACTTTGAAATGCTGCTTCCTAATGTTTTATGAGCTGTGACTTAGTATCTCAAGAATGGGGAATGACAGTGTTGCGTGGCGCTGGTCCTGACAATGTCTCCTCATCTAAGTTAATAAGAAGGAAAGCAGCTCCAGTGTGAGCTAGGCAGGACTTAGTTCAGTGGTAAGACAAGACAAAAATCTGCAGACAAGTTAAATTTCTGGTAATCATAAATATTAATAATAATGGGATTGGTGTTGGGACTCTGAGCCATACCAAGTCCAACTCTTCTATTTCTCAATTAGAAACTCACATTAAACCACAAAGTAACACCCATAATTACTGCAGCGCATGGATGCCCAAGCCTCGTGATGATTCTTGGAAATATTTCAAAGCAGATGAAAATGAGATGCACAATGTACAAATTTCATAGAGTATCTGTTTCTTTCCCTGAAATGGCACAGAGAGATCCCAAACTAGTGATTCTGAAAGTCAAGCAAGCCAGCAGTTGTTCTCAGCAGGTGAAAAGTTGAGTCTACTAACGTCTGATCTGTGGAAAGGCCATTTGAGAAACTGAAGTTGCCATCATCATCAAACTCAGTTAGTGAGCAGCAAAATGAGTTTCCCATCAGAGGGGAAAACATAACGGGTTTTCTTTCAGAAGTGAGTTGACCCAATGTTAAACTGCCCCATGGAAAGCAACCACCCCCATCACACATTTATGGCTATGGTTAATGATATACTGGGGGCTTTTGGAAAAATGAATGAAAGGGACGGTTCTATCTTTTCATTGACATTCTTGCAGGTGAAATCATAAACATGGGGAAATAAGGAAACTTTCAATCTGTATCTAGTGCATTGAACTATGGACATTAGTTCCAAGTATTCATTAAGTCTCTGTATGCCTAAGGGCTTAGCTATGAGGAGGCAAGTAGCCCTGTGACCCTATGCTAATCCAAGTTCTGCAGGAGAACGTACGCAAAACTGTACCCCAAAATTTGGGAGTTCAAAATCAGCCTTGGGTTTATGGCAATTTAAAAACGGCCCTTCAGAAAGCAGGGATCAGATTACCTTTCATTCCCTGATTCCACAGAAGGTTATGTAGTAAAGAACAAACTTGCATTAGAAGGATGATAGGGCAGAATACCTAAGGGGTCTTTCCCATCTCATAGTTACATGACTTTCCCTTTGGATGAATTAGGCCATTGCTTTTATTTTATAGGGGTTTCTTCATCTCTAAAATATAATGATGGTATTAGTAAGAAGATGCTCTTGTATGCACTTACATCAGGGTTGAATTGGATTTGATGTGTCCTAGGTGTGGCAGAGTTACAGAACTGACGGGTTATAAGGCTGTTACTGAACATTCAAGGGCAGATGTCTTGTGAACAGATTACCACTGCATTGCTCACAAGTTAGTTCATAGGAGTGTTCAGGCAGCTGACTCAGGTCCCTATTTGTAAAGAATATCAAATTACTTTGACAGGGCTTTTCTATTATTGTAAATCATCTCCCAAGTGTTATGATAAATTGGAGAGTGTCAATATCATAGTGCTTAGGGTCGGAAGGCACCTAAACACATCACCAGGTCTGACCCCCTGTCCTGGGCAGGAACGGGTGCCGGGGTCATATCACCCCAGCCAAATATCTGTCCAGCCTCCTCTTGAAGACCCCCAAGTTAGGAGAGAGCACCACCTCCCTTGGGAGCCCATTCCAGAGCCTGGCAGCCCTAACTGTAAAGTAATGTCTCCTGATGTCCAGCCTGAACCTTCTCTCTAACAATTTGTGGCCATTATTCCTAGTAACCCCAGGTGGTGCCTGGGGGAACAGAGCCTCCCTCAATTCCTGCTGGTTCCCCCTGGTGAGTTTGTAAATGGCCACCAGATCGCCTCTCAGCCTTCTCTTGTGGAGGCTGAATAGGTTCAGGCCCTCCAGTCAAGATTTACTGGAAGGTGGGGTAAGAGAAAGTTAAGTAAGTATAGGACATGATGTGTGCTGACTGGCTGTATTTGGTGCATTGCAAACTCTACTGAAAACTCAGGCTGGTCTAATTTAATTGCAAAGATGCTGTCCAAGGGAGGTTGTACAGGAATGACATGTTATAAACCTCACAAAAGTCTTGTCACTGAGCTCTAGGCTGTACTTTGAAGGCAAGTTCTGACCCTTAAAACGATCAAATGTATGTCAGTTCACGGTCTGGTGGGGTTACAAGACCAGTGCTGTACAGGATGGGCTCTAATAAAAGTAACTGGATAAAGGGGCTGATAAAATTCAATGGAGAGACTGGGAAATCAGCCTGAAAAATAATTAAAAGTAAACCAGCCGATTTTTCAGAAGTGCTTTATTGAAATTAGTTTCCCAGTATTAATGTAATGTGCAGTTCTGCAGGTCTTTTAATGAGATTGTATTCATTGTTACAGTATAGGGGGGGAAATGAACATGGGCAAATTGGTCCTTGTAGTAAATGTAATTGCTTTGCGTTTGAAGGAGCTATATCAGGGATAAATCTGGCCTGCACTGTCATTGAAGTGAGTAGTAGCTGAATTGGACCTTTAGCATTATCCTCGGTAGATGATGAGGCAGGGTGACTTCGGAGAAGCTAAATCCTACTGAGCTGTGAGAAGCTTGCTTATCCAACAAAGAATGATACACAGTGGGAGTTTAACAAAGAGATTTTTCTGAAATGCTGATATTTGTCAATTCTCTAACTCCCTCTCTCACAAACCAATGGATGCCATGTGGGCCAGGCTCTGTCTGACGCACATCTACAAGCAGGCTGCCAGAGGGATTTATGCTCTTCAAACCTGATCCATATCTGATCTTAGCTAAGCAGCCTGGTGGCATAATGTTTTATATTCCAGCACTGAAATACTAAGATGATCTTACAGTAACTAAGCTATTAGTTCACATTCTGAAGCCTTTCTTTTGAAAGGAGATGCCAACACTCATAGCTACTTAACATTATAAAATCCTTAAAATGACCCAATGATCTTATTTCAGATTGTTAGATGATTTTTTTTAGTCAATTCCTCTAAGTTATTCGGTACCACTTGTTTTAAACTCTGGTCGTTTCAGCATCTAATGAATCTGTTTTCATTAGATGGAATTCATAGACTGTGGTTAATACTTACAGTTTGTGTTTGACTGACTTGTCTTTAGAGATGTTCTTTTGAAATGTTCTGCAGCGTGTTTTACTATATGTACTCCACTGGGAGATATATGACTCTAACATATGCAGTAAATGAGTCAGACTATTAATTTACATGCATATTTGTTCACCTGATGAATCACAGTGTTACCAGTAGCATCTTAAAATTAGCTGTATGAATTCTAAAGATTAAAGAGATTTTGCTTGAGGCTTAAGAGCTGAAATTAAGTCTAGAGCTGTATTCAAAACCCTCTTCTGTCCCCATTTTAACTTGGCTATTTGAACTGTGGTAGTTGGACAATTTATTTAGGAATTTTTAAAGTGAAGGATTATATGCTACTTAATCAGAAATTACATGAGGACTCTCTCTCCCCCTAACCCACCATCACTGACCTTTGACCCATAGATTCCCAGCAGCAGTAGGCTTGCAAAGCTCCTAGCGTTGCTTCCAGAAATGACTTTTTACACATTCAGTACAAAGTACTTCTCGTGTGTGGCATTTTCCAGGAAAGTTAACTACACAGGAATTATTGTCCCCATGGACTAGAACTATAGAGATTAGGCAGGAACTGGCTAGCCAATCCCTATCATGCTGACTAATATTATCTCCGTGTTTCCTTGTAGCCCCTCGTCTGCCTGTATCTGTCTCTTGGTTTATACTTAAGTGTGATGTTGTAAGGAAGTCATTTTGTTCTGTGTTTATACCGTGGCTAGTACAGTGGGGTCCCTGTTCCCTGACTCAGCGTCATGGGCAGTTCAGCAATACTAATATTCAAGCCAATTTTGTGATCCTAGGGAGAATCCTGGCTATTGGTACTCCAGATGATCTTCAAGATCAGAGAGGACAAGGGAAGGCAGAGTGCAAGGACCGACTGAAAGGAACTGGACATAGGAAAGTGGTGGCAGGTAGAGATACATCGATACTGCAGTCCCATATTGTATCAGAACTGATATAAGGAAAATTGACAGTATTGGCAATCAGCTTTTTTTGGCTGATGTGGCCGATAATGTTGCCAATAAATGCTCCATGCATGCGCACAGCTGCAGCGCAGCATGCAGGCGGCCAGAAGCGCAGCCCAGAAGTATGAATAGTAGCAGGGTTCGGCTGGTAAGTCTGTTGTGAGGGAAGGGGTGTGGGTGGGGAGGGCAGATTGAGGCCCCAGTGGTGGGGGAGTGGGAGAACACACCAGCCAGTGGCCCCTGCCCCCTGAAGGACTTAAGGGAGTCTGTGGATGCCAATCAGTGAAACTCTATCCAGAGTTGTGAGTGGAGGAGGAATGCTAGGAAAGCAGCCCCACACTCATCTGGATTCCTCCTGGCAGGAAGCAAAGGCACTAGAATGTACAAGCTCCCGTAAACTTCAGCCTTTATACATCTACCCTGTCTAGAATGAAAAGAAAAAAAAAAGGCCAAGACAGAAGCAAGGGGCCAACTTGCTAATTGAAAAATAAGAAGAAAGCAAGAGTTACTTTTCTCTTTACAAAATTTCTAGTGCTTCTTGACCATAAGGACAGTGTGAGGCATAAACTGAGGGACCACAGCAGGGGAGAGGGAAGCAGGGCTTTAGTCTCTCCTTCTCCCTCCGCCCAAGATACCAAACCTGGCCAGAGGTAGGAAAGAGCAACTGCTAACAGATGGTTGTGCTCTTCCTATGCAACGAGAAGCCTTGGGAAACATTTTTTTTACCCGAGTCCCTGTGAGTTTCTACTCAGGCTGCACTGGGGTCAGCAAGCACCTTCAGTAACAACCGTATTTATAAAACTCATGTTGACCTTGAGAGAACCCCATTGTAAATTCATATACAGTTAAAAAATCTCCATGCTTTATTTTGACTTCACAAAGTAATCTTCATATTGCACTGCACTCCTTAAAAGCTGTTACTTTTATTGATGAGTCAGTGGTTGAATCTTATAAATGCAAGGCAGTTTAAATACATCCTTATTCATCATGTGTTCTGAATCAGCTAGGCTTCCGGCCTCAGGAGAAATGGAAGCAAATTTCAAGCACATAATAGTTTAATTCACAGTTGTGCACAAGAGATGCCTTGGGGTCAAAGTCCACAATAGCACACCTCGCAGCAGGATGGTAACTTATGAAATTTCATCATAGGATTTCAGGTAGACTGGCTTGGAAAGCTTTCTCAGCTTCTCTTGCTTTTGAAATGTCCGGCCATGTTTCTGGGCAAGACCCATAGGAGGAAGATGAATCTACGTAAAACAAAACGCAATTAACAGTAGTTGTGCAAACTGGTAAACTGAAACCAGTCAGGAAACAGGAGATGTTGTGATACAAGAATATTTCATTCAAACTTGAAAACAGTTTTATAGACTGTTGAAAGAGCACACATACTCTCTCAATTAGGTCATTTATTTTGATTGAGAAAAGCCCATTTCCAGTTGTGATTACAACTGCGTTTAACTTTGGAGCCCTGTGTGTTTTGATTACTGCATAAAATGCAAGCAGAATCCATTATAATCCTCTAAATTAGACTTTTACAGCCTTGTGTTTTATTTTGATGTCATAACTTGTAAAGATGCTTCATTTGCTAAAACCGTATGGAATATAATAGTCTAGTAAATGCTTTTAGAAGGCCCAGGTTTACAGTTTATCAGGGCAGGTGCAAAAAATACAGAATCGCAACACAACAAAAATATCAAATGGCTATGTTTTGTTGGTACCCAAGTACCAAGTCTCAAAATAACCAATTTTCTGTACAGTTCTGCCTGGAATTTTCTTATTGCCAGTTTGTCATAGTTCGGATCTGTCCTGATAACACATTAAACTGCACAATTTTTATTACTGACCCTTGAAATAGAAAGCTGTAGTTTTTTGATTGATAAAGTCCTTGTATATATAAGATTGTTATTGGTCCCTTAGTGATTAGAAATTGTAGGGGTAACGATGTGATGTTATGGTCTCTGGAGCCAATTCAAGGTAGTGGGTTAGGTACAAATATTAGTAAAAACACTTGGTAAAATAGCAAGATTCTACAAATCTAGAAAACGTTAAAAGATTTTCTGGCCCATCTCTGGTCTTCTACGGTTGGTTCTAAAAGTTATTTGAAGCCCTGATGAGTATAAACTTAAAAGACCTGCTCTATACTCAGTTAAAAGGGTAGCTAAAAGCAGCACGTTTGCTGCAAAAAATGAACAGTATTTATTCTGTAAACTGAAGGAATGCAGTTTGAAATGTGTAAGAAAAAAATGCCAAGAACTATAGTAACCTACAACAGCATCTTAGAAGCAAAGAGGAAAAGAGATCTAGATTCTAATCACTTTGATAGGAAGAGCACGATACAGATGAAAATGTAAACATATGAATGGGATAAAGAGGAAATTTGAAAGGATGACAGCACAATGGAAAGAAAGCATGGACAAAAGGAAAATAGCATTGGATGCTACAACTCCCTGCAAGTTCAATAATGTTTAAAAAAGCCATTTTCATTTCTTTAAGTGAGGAGGGAGGAAAAGGAACAAAGATTATGTGCCTACCCAAAAGAACAAGAGCTGAGTTGAGAGTACTTTTATTCACAGTGTAGGCTAAGAAGACAATGATATTTATATACTCACTGCACAGGTGAGGCGCCAAATATGAATGATTTCTAATCTCTCACCTGGATTTGCTCTCTACCAAATTTGCCTGTGCTTCATTGAGTCTAATGAGTGATTCGGAGTTGCCTAAAATAAGCACCACCCCTTTGAAGACAATTAGGTCATGCATGTTTAGTCTTTTGATGACTTATTCAGAAAACCGGATTACTTCAAAAGTAGAGAAACACAAAGAGTTTCATCATAGCTTGATCCTTATTCAGCAAAGTGCTTAAGTATGTACTACTTTAGAAGAATAATGCAGCAGTGGTATTGGGAACTCTCATGATTTTGTTGCAAGTTCCATAATAGATGGTGTTTTTTAAAGCCCCCACTTCTGGGGTCGTGATTTGTTAGGAACCTCAGCTGTGATATATTTTTAAACCAAGTTTCAAGCCCTTATGATCGTGAAGGAAGGATTGAAAACCTGGCTGAGGTCCCTAGAAACTGGAATGCAAAGACTCAGGTTATAAAATCTCATTATTTTTAATGAGATTCATAGATTCATAGATTGTTTGGGGCCAGAAGGGACCTTGCAGATCATCGGGTCCAGCCCTCCCTGCTCTAGGCAGGTAATGTGGCAGATAATCTGGGGGGGAAGGGTGTTAATTGGGGTCAATGTTGAGAAGCCCCATGATTTTTGGAGGGTTGGAGTTGACAACATCAAAATAATGCCACAGAAACGAAATTGCCTGCGTTAAATTAGGCAAGCACTTAAGTACCAGACTCAGTAAAGGGATTAGTACACACTTATAGAGTCTTTGAGAACCGGTTCATACTCACAGGTCGTGGATAGGGGATGTTATAGTGAAGTCCTATTTCTACTCTTGCTTTGCATTCTTCTATACACTGATGAATCACCTCTGGATCCGTTAACTAATCAAACAATATAGGAATGAACAGTGTACAAAGGGAAAGGGCAAAAATTAGCAGTTATGAGCTCAGCACAGCCACCTGATTTACATTTGTTTTTGTTTTCGGATAAGCCCAAGCATGCATTGGCCTATTTTCTTCATCTCCACGTAGGTCCTAAAAGGCAGAATTCTCACAGCAACTCTGAACTTGATATCACTGGGTGCACCTTTATGTTCATTAATGTGCCTTAGATACTCTGCATTTAGCTTAGTACTTGCTTAAGAAAGTACTAACTAAATGCGCAGTAACTAGAGTTAGTGTGCGTTAGTGTCGGCACATGGTTATTTTGTGACGTTCACTGTGCATTACCTTAATAACACTGCATGGTAGTCTATTAGCACAGTTTTTAACCACACAGTGTTATTAGGCTGATGCGCAGTAAAATGTCTGGTGTAGACACACCCAATGGATATTAGAGTCAGGAGGAAAAGCAGGGCTTAGGTTTACTAGGGGAATATGAGAGGAGATGTTTCTTACCCTATATGGTTTTTCCACTGTAAAACAATGATGGGCATGTGAAATATTAATATATTAATGGAATGAAAACTTGCTGTCAAAAGTAAGTTGAATCATTTCTCAATATGTATGGTAGCTGGAGAGAAAGATTTGAAAAACTAAGGGCCATAACCTCCTATCACTCCATTCCTAAAACTCCCTCTTAAGCCAGTAAGGATGTATACATTCAATAATAGGAAACTAAACTAAATAATATAAAAAAGTTAATATAATTGTAATCGATTAACATATCAATATGGGACCTAAATACAGGGAAGACAAATAAGGATCTATGATAATAACCAATGAAGTCTGCCTGTTTGTTTACTCTCTTTGCAAGAAGTTTTAAATCCTATTTTTTTTTCAAAATCATCTGTATATCATTTTTGCAATAACTGTGTTCTCCTTTTAAAAGAGATGCCAATAATTACGTTTGTAAGAGAAAAATCAGCAGATAAAGGAACTAGTGAATTTTGCTTGCCATTGAAGTGGTAATTATGCTTTTTGCTAAGCTTTCTGAAAAGATCAAAGGCCACTTCAGGCGACAACTATAACAGCCAGCACACATGAAGTGCACTTTTCCTACTCTTCTTATTTGGCATTTTCTTATAAATGTTCTAGACCTTTTAACATCATAAAGCAACAAAGAGCTAAGAGGATTCTAGATTTCTTCTTAGGGATAATTTATATTTTCTGTTTGGAGAAGTCAAAAAAAGGAGCTGAAGATATTTGCATTGATTTCCAATCAAAAGACAGGCTTGAGGACTCAAATCTTTTCATGTTAAGGCTGAACAAATCCCGAGAGCAGAGAATCATACAGCCACTCTAAAAGCGAGGAGACCTACTTACATTTTTGTTTTTTTGAAATAATGTTTTGGCTTCATTTATGATGTACTGTTTCTCTTTAATAGTATCCTCCATCTGTCCTGATACAGATTGCCATTTCTTGGCTATTCGGAATATCTTGCGGTAAAGGCCAAGAACTTCTCGTCGTGTAACTGGTGTCATCTCAAGAAAAAACAAACATATGCATAAATATTTTGATTGATAAAAGGTCACCAAGCAGATGTATGCTTTGCACACAGTCTTTAATCAGTTTAAAAATATTGTTACTGTCTTAAAAGATCTGCTGAGTAATAGGAGAGGAACTAACAAAGCTGCAAATAACATTTACCTGCCAAGCCATGAGAACATTCACCTTCCACATAGAGAGACCGTGTTTTCCTTTCTTAAGGTCCCAATTTATCAAATGCGAGTTAAACGTGCTTAAAACAAAACTGTTGCCTTAAAGCTTTGCTGAATTGTGGTCTTGGATCCAGGACACCTGGGCTCTGTTTCAGCATTAATCTGCAATGTCACCCTGGGTAAGTCATTTAAACTCTAGTCATAGTTCCTTTTTCTCTGTAACAGAGGTTTTCAAAGTATTTGGATCAGTGTACCCGCAGTGGCTGGATGGGGGTGGGAGGGGTGGTGGGGCAGGGGGTTGCACACGGCCGAATGCAGAGCAGCAGCAGCTGCTGCGTGCAGGCTCCCCCTGTGTCCGGCCAGGTGGGTGGCACCTATGCGGCAGTGCAGGATGGTGCGTGGCAGTGCTCCATCCCCCCCTGCCCACGCATACCCCCTAGGGCCTTCTCAAGTACCCCTGGGGGTGCATGTACCCCTGGTTGACAACCCCTGGTATAACACATCTCTACTTTGGTAAAGTGCCTTGAGATCCACAGATAAAACATGCTTCAAAATTGCCAAGTATAGTTGAAAAGCCCCTGCACATTGAAAATCTATAAAGTGATTTTCATAACACCATTTCTGATAAATATTACACAGTATACAGTCATCATCTGATTGAAAATTAATACTTCAATGATTAACAGAGAGAGTGTGAACTAAGCATGGGGCTAGAAAGTGCCAAGTTCTAGTCACTGCCTCTTGTGGATTTAGAAGTCACTTCTGAAGGAGTAGGCAGTCATGGCTCTCACTGAATAGGACACACTGCTGTTCTGCAACATCTAAAATAAAAAATGAAGTCCTAGTGGTGAGTTTGTTTGCAAACTGCAGGAATAATCAGTATTTTGGAGATAATCCACCTCAAAGCTGCCTTTTGATCCATGCACATTTTGAAGTGCCCCAGCCTGCCAGATGAATGATAGGTCCACTGACAACTGGCCCTTTTCAACAAATTTTTCTGTATTGCCACATGGTGTCCTCTGAAGATGCAAGTGAACCTCTTACTGAAATCTGATTTTCATCCACTAATGCGAAGTCAGAATATTGCCCACAAGAACTAGAGCAGTTAACAAAAAAGCCTTCTGTTTCCTGGTTCTTTGAGCCTTTTTATACAAACAATTCCTGTGAACTAAAGACTATTTTGGGTTTTTTGCAAATTCTGTCAAAGTCTCAGAAATATGAGCATAATGCTGCTTTTGTGTAGTTCTTAATTAGTATTAGTAATTCTTAACTATTAGTATTATTTTTGAAGAAGAGGTATAAAATGTTTAACTGGTTCTCATGTCTTTGCCGTAGAGAGAAAAATAACTGATTTGTGTACAGCCAAATGTTGTTTCTGTTAACATTTTGCTGAATGAATGTTTGTACTGATTCAAGAAAACAAATATCCACAAGTAAATGCATAACAGACCCCAGTTCTGCAAACACCTCCCACATATATAATTTCAGTCAATGAAACTACTTCTGTGCAAAAGGTTTAGCTGTGCACTTGCTTGTAGAATCACAATCTTGCCCTGGAATAGATTGCCTAGATATTCTGGTATGTAATCTCTCTCACTGGATCCTCCTTTGGGATAGGCAGCTGGACTAAATGAGCTTTCAAGGTTCCTACCAGCCCAGTTTTCTGTAATTTGATGACTTAGAGCCTTATGCTACAGTGTGCATCACAAAACATGAATAGACCAACCAGCAAGACTGAACCGAGGTCATACAGACCCACAGCCACATCCCCACCAAGGCCCCCTCATGACCTCACAACTGTGCTGTGGCCCCACAGCCTCATTTCTCCTTGTGATGGGAGTGACAAGGGGCACTTGCACAAGAGCTAGTGGGAGCCTCTAACTGACAGACATGCTCAGGGCAGGTTTTCAGGTAATCACTACAAATATAACCTTGGAAAAGTAACTATTTAGATTTTTACCTCCTCAGGGGGCTTTAGGAACAGAGATAGTAAGTATAGGAGCCTTTAGTCTGCGCAGTAGTCGAGTCCTGTTAACTTTTTTTTCCCATATGCTACAGTTTTAACACTTTCCCAAGCCTGAACATTTTAGAGGCTTGCAAGCATTTCTCTCACCAATCTTTTTTTCCTGTTTAATAACTGTTGAATTTTTTCTCCCTTCAGTTTCTCAGAAAGTTGGAATTAGCACAGTTCTATTTATTTCCTTTCTAAGCACTCAGGTTCCTAGCAGATGTGGGCTGTAGTGTTAACATATGCAGTGAAGCAGACAAAAGGGGTAACAATATGATAGTCTTATAAAAAAAATCACTGACCAGACTTGTCATAAGGGCTCAGCAGTCTCCAGCTCCCACTCCTGATCTTTACTCAGTATTTTCTAACGATGCTAAGAGGCAGATTAAACCCAGTTTCTGCCAAGAATTACAATGGAGGAAGTAACCAGAAAGAGCTCCCCCACCGCAGAACAGGTATGAAAAAACCAGGGCAAAATTCAATGTATGCATGATACCAAAAACATGTAAGGGGAGTATTTTTTCATACACCATGTTAGCTACTTACCTTGCTACTTGTCTCCTTAGTATGCATGTCATGATCGTTTTGCACGCCCATTGAATGCAAGTAGGAAGATGTTACACCACTGTACCACTAACATCCCCGTTGTGGTAGTCAGTCAAACCCATTGTTTAATTTATATTACTGGTTTTTTTAAAAATTGTAGCGTCTGACCCAGAGAGGTTAACCACAGGAATTTGTCATCAGGAAGAGCATGATTTATTCTTGCTGTTGTTTTGGCTGAAAAATAGCTCAGGCGATGTTCACAGCAAGAGAACCGTGAAAAGGACCAAGGTGGGTCTAAAAAAAACCCCAACTAGTAGTATGAACGATGAATTGCAGGCTAAACTTGGACAAGTCTTAGAATCTGTGCTTGGACGTGGGCCAGCTGTGGCACATTTCCAGCTTCCAGGTATGTGTCTGTTGGATGCTGTGATTCGTAGTTTTCACCACACTTTGGTAAAACAGACACTGGACTATATCGTGCCTTCGATCTGTTTTGCAAACTCCTGTTATCAATGTGCAGATCAGGGGAATGATATGGCCCATTGTATCCAAAACTGCAAAGAAACCTTGAGTAGTTAATGAGTTACTGCATGATGAAAATGTCAACTTTTTTTGTTGACAATTGAAACAAAAACACCCAGTAGCCTTTACCACAAAAACATCTTATAGCACTTACAACCTAAGAACCTTTTTTTTTTTTTTTAAGAGCTAACACAAATTCCTGTGAGGGTTTAGTTCCATTGACTCCAAAGCCCCATATGAAATAATAAAAATAATCTTGCCATCTGCAGGATTCCACGGTATTTTAGTAATTAATACACACACACACACACACAAATCCCCAAAAACTTGCCACCTGTATTGCAAAGTCACCTTTGTTGTACAGAGCTTAAGCCATGCTCCAAGAAGAGACAAGGGGCACTGATGGGAATGAGACCTTTCAAATATAGGCAGCTAAATTACTTGTGTAGAATTAAATTTCTTAGGTATAAGGGCTTGAACCACCCCCTATATCTACCTCCTTCCCAGAGAGTGTACCTGTAGTATAACAGCCATAAATCTATTTACCAACATGCTGTCAAGTCAAGGATCATCTACTGGCTTTAAACATCCAATCTGTCAGCAACATGCTCAGGATTTAAGCGAGAAAGTAGTAGTCAAGTAAGAGGAAACTGAAAGAACAGATCTCTTCTTTCATATCCCTGTCAACCAGGGCACTTGCTGGTCCTGCAAAAAACACGTGACTTAATGCTGACTTGGGATCTGCTCAGGGAGGAGAACCTTCTGTATGGGATAATTTAGAACCAGCACCTTTGAAATTCTTGGACATACATGTTTTTAGCACAAGAACAGCCCAACTTCTGTTTGACAGCTAGTTTACCTCTGGCAAGAAGCTCTTAACAAGTCGTGACAAATTATTTGAGTGACAGTATACCAGATCAAATTATCATAACTTATTTCCATAATAGAAATGGTATTTTTGTATAAAAAACATAAGCCAGCATTTCTATCCAGGGTGAATGCGATTGTTTCCCCTACTACATCCTTTCTATATCTGAATACCACTCTTGAACTAGCATTCATTTACAAGATATAAAAACTGTGTATCTGGCTTATTTTAGAGCTAAATTATACCATTTAGATAAGTGGTGACCCACAATTTCTCTCCTACTGGTAGATGTGATATATAATCATACACTCCATTTCACAGCAATTTCGTGGTTACTAGAAGTTGTTAGGCTACATTCATCCCTGGTGCAAGTCCACTCTAAAAATGCAGTGGGTTTACATCTGGGATGATAAATTTGGCTCATAATTTCCTTAAGGGACAACAACAGCTTAAACAGTTCCTGTCACATTGTGATGAGAGGAGCGATCAAGGGGTTTTGTGGCTAGAAGATCACGTCATCAGTATTACTGTCTCTCAGAATCCAGCTTTCACTTCCTCTCTCAGATAAAATCAAACAGATTTAGGTGCTCACATCCACTATTGCATAACCACTACTGTGCACCGGCTCCACTGAATGTATCTGCATCAGCTGAGCTGTGTAAACTCAGGAGATGGGTTTTCGCATTTGAGTCAGGGAGAGCTTGAATTGAACATACTTTGGGGAATTAGCCAGACGACAAATTCAAATAAATAAATAATTGAACGGAACCACCAAATTTTGTTTATAGTTGGGAGAAAGTCAAACAAATGCATAGGCCAACTTCCTTTGTGCTGTAACTTCATTGGCTTAAATGCGTTTACACTAAGAATGAGCTTGATCCAAGAAAAAAAAGTCCCTCTACAATTATAAATCTGGACACTGAGTGGGCCAAGTTACCAACTGGTGCTGAAATCTGACAAAAAGGTTGTTTGCAGATGTGGGGAAAAAAACCCCAGCGCTCGACTTTAAATTCAGCATACTTTAGCACCAAGCCCAGCAGATGCCTAGAAAAGGCAGCGTGTCAGCTGCACCTGGCTTACCCAACATCTGTAGAGATGGGGTGCTTTAGTGGGGCTTTTTTAGTGCTTTTATTTAATAGCTGATTGACTCAGCTTTAGCTAAAAACGCCAAAAAACCCCACTGACGTGCCCAACTTATACAGATATTGCAGAGTCGGGGTCAAAGTAACTTGACTACTGCTTCTGGTAGAGCACTTTTTCCTCCCAGGTCTGTCAGCATCCAAAGTGACTGTCACTGTCCTCTTATTTTAAATTTTGTCTTAGAAATGATCCAGCTCTAAGACTCATATGATCCTACATGTTAGTCAACACTAAGTCAAATTCCTGCTCACACTGGTGGGAATTTTGCCATTACAGGAAGGGCTTGCACGACTTAACATTTCACTTGAGTTAAACATTGGCTGACACCTTGATTAGAGACAACTGCATGCAATTCAAACAGCAGTAAATCAACAACTAGATTTTATCAATGGCTTTCCAGAACTATTCACACACATGGAAAAAACCCAAAAACTGATGCTTCATAATCTAGATCAGTAGCTACTATAACAGTCTATTGCAGCTGAACCCCAATAAATAGATGGAGAGTAGGTCATTCTCTAGTGAAGGACAAATGATCCTTTTAAAATTGTTATTCTGATTTGGCCAATATAGGCTGGATCCAGTCTGGATAGCACTCCTGGAGCTGAGCTACGCATTGGGGTCTCCTAGCTAGGGACAGAAATTACACATAAACCAGTATAAATGATCAGAAACCGGTTCAAAGCTGTAACACAACAGAAGTTCAATGCACATAAGCTGCTTTCAGAATGGCTGAAACGGGTTTAAGAAAAACGTCGATGGATGTAGTATCAGACTTAACTGATTTAGGTTAAACTGGTGTATTGACCTTGTCTCGGATTCCAACCAGATTCAAGTTAACTCACAGTCCTCCAACATCCCAGGCAGAGTTGCCAGGTCTTAAAAATGAAGTTATCATAGTGGAAGCTCAAATTATCGTATTTTCTGAAAACTATCATACACTGAAAAATGGTGTGCAAATAAGCATGCAAAAAAGTTTTCTTTTTAGGTGACGTCACGTTGGCTTGTACTGTTATTATCATCACCAGGGATCCAGGTTTTCTATTTCCCACGGGAAAATGGAGAAAACGCAGATTTCTCTTTTTAGCAGAGAAATCCGCTGATTCTTTGCTTCTGCAAAGTGCTCTGGCAGGCTGGTGCAGCTCCAGCCTGCAAGAACTGATTGCAAAAAAGACGGGAAACCCCCAGCCCTGGTCGGAGTGGGAGGGAGAGGGGGAGGGCAGGGCCTGAGTCTCTGAGGCAGCCCTTTGGCTCAGGCTCAGACTTACCCTTCACCCCTGGAGCATGGAGGTAAGTGTGGCTTGGGGCAGGGCTGGGGAAGATGGTTGGGGATTGAGGGCATGGGGGGGTGCTGCCAGCCCCAGGCAGCACACCGCAGCTGGGAGCAGGCCAGGAGGTGAGGGCAGGGGTGTTCCTCTGCAGGGGACTTTGCGGGCAAGCGATGCGGGGCACAGTGTGGTGGTGCCCGCCATGTGTGGGCCGCACGCATGCCGCCTGGCTGCCTGCTCAGGGGAGGGGGAGGCTGGTATGTGGCCGGAGCATAGCTCCACGGCCAGCTCTGCAGCCACAGCGAGGGATGGGGGTGCGGCGGGATGGGGGGAGGCTTGGGCTTGCACATGGCGCTGCTGCTTACCTGGAGGCCTGTGACGGCCGCTGCCTACAAAACCTCCCACTGCTGCTGCGGAGCCATGCCCGGAGGGCCAGCCGCCCAGTGGCAGCGTGGTGGTGGCCAGGCGGCACGCAGCCATCCCCACCACCACCCCGCACTGCACCGCTGCCGTCAGCCACACAGCTCCACGGCAGCAGCGGGAGGTTTTGTAGGCAGCAGCCATCATTGCTGTCACAGGGCTCCAGGTAAGTGACAGCGCCATGTGCGAGCTGAAGCCTCCCCCCTACCCCCATCCCTTGCCATGGCTGCAGAGCCGGCCACGGAGCTGTGCTCCGGCTGAATGCCAGCCTCCCTCTCCCCCTCCCCTGGGCAGGCGGCCAGGCGGCATGTGCGGCCCACACATGGCAGGTACCACCACAATGCACCCCAAGTTGCTTGCCCGCAAAGTCCCCCGCAGAGGGGCACCCCTGCCCTCACCCCCTGGCCCTGCTCCCAGCTGTGGTGTGCTGCCTGGGGCTGGGCAGCACCCCCCACTCCCTCAGCCCCCAACCATCTCCCACAGCCCCCCAAGCCCCATTTACCTCTAGGATCCAGGGGCGAAGGGCATATCTCTGTGGTGGTAGCACTTGACTGCAAAGCCGCCCCCCCCCCCCCGCATGCAGCTGCCACCACTCTGCACTGCTGCGGAGCCGTGCAGCCAGTTGCGGGGCATGCCGCTGCATGCAAGCCCCCTGTTTCACCCCCCGGCCTGCACACGGCGGTTGCCACTGCACTGCCGCTGCCACGTCCTGCGCCCCCTGCCCACAAAGCCATGCAGGTGTCCGTGGGATGGTAGCGCAGGGTGCAGTGGCAGAGTTGCGGTGTTGGCCTCAGTGGGTGAACCTCCTGTCAGGCCTGCCGGCACGTGTGTGGCCCACAGAGTGGCACCCTTGCCCTCACCCCCTGGCCCTGCTCCTGGGAGTGGGCACGGGGGCACACTCCCCACCTTCTTGATCTACCCCCAGCACCTTCCCTTTCTCCTGCCCTGCCCCTTCCCCCCACACACACACACTGCTGGGGTGGGTGTCAGTGTCTGTGTATGCATGTCTGTGGGTCTGGAGGGCTGCTGTGAGGGGTATCAGGAGGGCTGTGGAGACCGTGGTGGGGAGTGCGGGGCACCAGCAGCGCTGGGAGGGGTTGTGGGGGGGACTTTATTTTTTATCACGGATTTTGGGTTTTTAAATCAGAGTATTTGCAATTTTTAATCAGAGAAAATTAGGATCCCTGATCACCACACTTGTGCCACTGTACTTGACACTACCCACTATGATGTTTGAACTCTTTCTATGACTGGTTAAACTGAATGTATTACTATGATTATTCTTTTCTCTTTGTTTTGCAGTTTAGGTCTGTGTATTGTAAATCTTCTACACTTTATTTTGCAACTTACTGTATTGGGTACACGCCTGCAATTTACGAACAAGGCGAGCACAAAACCCCTTTAATTTCCTATTGATTTAAGACTGTATGTAACATTTAAAATAAAGCTCTTAGTATTATCACACATTGAGATTTAGTTATATGGTCGTTATACAGTTACCCACCATAAGTCTCCAGTTAAAGATAAATAGCAAGTATTGCTCATCCTCACTTTAGTCCCTGTCAAATCCCAATTCAAAACCAGTGAGAACTGGGTCATCATCAACCTTGAAGTGTTTCTTTGTTTTGAGGCAAGTGGTTGGAAGAAAGCACGGACAGCGAACCCGAAAGTTCAATAGATTTCATAGATTTGTAGGGTCGGAAGGGAAGATCATCGAGTCCGCCCCCTTGCCCCCGGGTCAGATGACCCCAGCCAGGTACTTGTCCAGTCTCCTCTTAAAGCCCCCCGGGGTAGGGGAGAGCACCGCCTCCCTTGGGAGCACGTTCCACACTCTGGTAACCCAGACTCTTAAGCTGGTTAAGACCCCCTGAGAGTGACCCGGGTTTTGCACATGCTGCCTCAATTAACTGCCTCAATTGTGATAGACTTTTGAACATTTTTAGTATTATCTGTCTTACAAGGGTTGAAAGTATTGTACAAATACGATAATTACGCTACATCTGGCAACACTGACCCCAGCATACCTTGCAAGCCAGTTCCCCGTCTCAGGGTGGGCAGGCTCAGCGCGGTCTGCTCCCGGGCGGTGCGCTGCAGTGCCCCCCCGCCCCCGCCCGGCCACTGCAGGCGTTCCCAGAGTCAACAGTTAACGTCTGTTCAGTTGCTTATCGGTGCCGCGTACACAGTCTAAGTTGTGCAGACTGAATCGATTCCGCCTCGGGCTTGTTACTGCTTGTACTTGGCGGAGGGCCGGGACCCGGTAGCAGAGCACGAACCCACTTACGTGTTGCAGGGCAGGGGCGGTGTTTTGTTTCGGACAGGGTCACAGGAAAAGGCCACGTGGATTTCACTTTGGTTCAGTCTAAACACGGCAAGTCGGTGTCTCCACGGTTGTCTGCCCGCCGCCCCCCATGGCTTTTCGTGCCGTGAGCGGGGAGCTACAAGCAGACCCAACCGAGCCCGACCGTGGGGGCCTGGCGACGTCGAGCGCCCACTCTGCGCATGTCCAGCCCCACGCGCCAGATGCCCGGGCAGCCTAGCGAAAGGCTCTCCCGGGCGGGCCGCTACCAACGTGCGCGGATGGGGAGGGGGAGTGTTCCCGCGCGTCCCCCCCATCTCTCATTTTGCCCTTTCTCACTGCTGCTCAGCACCCACTGGGTGTCTCTCCTTCCCTTCTCCCACTTTACCTCCAGGATCAAGCGCGATGTAACCCTCTTTCACGTTCCCCCCCTTCCTTGAGCAGTGGTTCGGCCCGGCCAAGCCCGGTTCCCCCTACCACAGCCGGCGGTGGTTGTCTGCCCTTTTCCTGCCCTCGCTGTACGTGTGGCGTCAGGGACGTCTGCACGCTCCCCGGCGTCACACCGCCGCGCGCCGCCAGCTGACTCCTCATCCCCGGAAGTGATGCAGAGGCAGGGAGGGAGGGGGGAAGGCAAGCTGGAGTATCGCTGGGAGCCGCGGAGGGTGAGTGAATTGGACCGTGTCTCTTCCCGTCCGCTTCAGGGGGCGCTGCCTGTGGGGGGCCGGGCCGGGAGGCGCCCCGACCCCGGGGGCCTGAGGCACCGGAGTCGTCCTGGAGAGCCCGGCCCGGGCGCTCGAGTAGCTTGTGCGTGTGTGGAGGAGCCGGGGCGGGGGTGGAGGGGAGATCTCCCGTTAGGGCCCGGGGCGCTGTCCCCCCTCGGGGCCGGGGCCGCCCGCCCTGCGACCCCGCACGGCCCCCTTCTCTCTGGCGCCCCCGGCTGCACCCCCTCCTCCCCCACGCTCCCCGACCCCGGAGGGCGCCTACCCCAGAGCTGCTGCCAGGGCCCCGGGGGGTGATGCGGTCCCCGCCGGGGTGCCCCGTGCCGGCCTGGCCTCGTCAGGATCCCTCGGGGGTCCTGGCGCGGGCTCTGCTCTCCTGGCTGCCAGGATCCCCGCGCGTGTCCGTGCCCCTCGTGTCCCTCGCTCGCGCCCGGGGCGTGAAGTTGCTGCTTGTCCTCAAACTTGCTTCTGTGGCCGCCAGCGCTGTGGGCTCCCTTCCCGGCCTGCGAGGGCTTTAATGGGAGCCTCGGGGTGCACCCCCACCCCATCTTGTGGGCTTACGGACCTGGCTGAGAGCGCGGCCGGACTAGGCATTTGTAGTAAGTGCAGCACCGTGCCTAGACTCCTGGCGGCTCTGGGCAAATTTTTAGTATTGGGCTCCCCTTTGCCACAGATAATAATGATGATAATGATTATTTTCACCACTTTCAAGCCTCCCTTCTGTCTGGGCCCTGGGCAGCTGCCCGGTTTGCTGATGCCTGTGTCTGGCCTTGAGTAAATGTTTCTTGGGAAGCACGTTTCTTTCCTGCTGCGGCTGTGAGAGGGCAGGGTAGGGTGGGAGGCTGAGTCTTGTCGTATAGCTGAGCCTCCTGATGCTCTGGACACAATGCTCGTGCCCTGGATTTCCATGGGGAGCCACTTCTTCCCCAATACTTGTTTAAATCATTCCTTCTTTAAGTTGCGGTGGGAGTGCAGGCTTATGTATTTATTTATTTTATAATCTTGATAGTTTGTTTCTGAATATCAAGTTCCGATACTCCACACTTGTCTTGCAGAAGAACTTCACGCTATGCCACTGTTGTGTTTTCTGAGGAGTCCCGAAAGACTTGTGATCGATCTTTCAGTGTCAGTTTCATTCTGTCTTCCTTATTCATTCCCCAAGTTTGGGGAGAAAAAATTGCTAAGCACAAGCTGAAGGTATCTTGTCTAATGCAGGCTTCCCATATTTGACTGAGAACCTTCCCGTATCTAATTAAGTTAATAAGTGACCACTAGGTTTTTGGTATTGGATTTTGGGCTAGCTGTGAAAAGAAACAATCTTTTGTGTGTTTTTGATTCTACATTGTCATAAAGTCTTTGCTGCAGCCTTTCTGCTTGTTTTCCAGGTGCTACTGTGAGGTGCTTATTGGGAGAGGAAGGAAGGTCTTTTGACTAAAATGAAGACTGGGAACCATGAGACAGGTTCTGTTCTTGGCTCTACCTTGCTTTGCCTCATCTTAAATGGACAGTTACTTATTTCACAGGGTGTTTAATTGTCTGTGAAGAGCTTTTACAGCTCCCTAAACAAAAGACAACTTGAGGTTTGAAACAAAGTATTTTCATAGGTGAGAGGAAGGTGTAGAAAAGCAGATTGTTAGATCCTTGTTGACAAAGTACATTTAATTCTGGTTAGAAACTTGTGAAGAAGTTCAGTTGAAGTCTTCTAAATTCTAATAATTTCATGGCAGTTAGTGCTGCTATAGAATTTGCTGTCCATAAATCTATTTAAAGATTACTACATCATTAAGAGTGTACTTACAGCCCTAATATTCTTTGACAGCTCAGCTTGATGTTCTGGTAATCCATTTTATCTTGAGACCTGATAAACCTTCAATATCATCTGTAATTTGCCTGTAGATCTCAGGAACTGCATCTGGTGACTTTCATAGTAGTTACTTAATTTGTCTCCTATTCCATGCTGTCTTGCTTTAAAGAGCTTGGGAGGTGGATGGGTGTGTGTGAGTAACTTTTGGTGTTATCAATTGCATCTTGCCGACTGTGGCACTGAGCATTTAAACGTAAAGGACAGTAACAAGATCAATAGGAGAACTAGAGGGTAGACTTGACCATGTGGTGTAAAGCAGCTACTTCTGTAAACGGAGGGGGAAAATAGCTTCCTTAAAGAGGGAGTGTTCCAGGGAGAGAGGCTGTCAGACTATCTCACTGGCCTGTAATACAAAGGGACACAGAATGACCTCTGGTGTATGCATCAGTGATGATGAAAAAAGGAGATCTCCCTTGTGTGTCCACGGGAAAGATAGACCTCAGTCCTGCACAATGTGTTCTGTGTGTTGGGATGGGAGGGGAATAAGGGAGAGATGGGAATGTTCTTGGCTTTTATTTTGTAGATGAAAATGATTCAGCCCTTCCTGGCTGTGAGGAGAGCCAGGTGTGAATTTGGTGTACGTTGCTTTTTTCTCATATCTGCAAATGCTATCAAGATGCCTGCTGCCCCTCAGAGCTATCCCAAACTGCTGTAGTCTGGGTGGTTTTTCTGCTGCTGGTGGGAGGTATTGGGTGGTTTTTCTGCTGCTGGTGGGAGGTATTGGGTGGTTTCATTACCGTAGTTGCGAGCCTTGTGGTAGTAGTGAAACTGAAGGTCACTTTCATTCTGGTGCTGCTTGTCAGAGGTGCAAATAGAAAAGGTGTTCAGTTAGTTGCTTGCTTACTGCTACTGCATCCTATAGAGATGCACTTTTGTTGGCTAGGTAAAAGACCAAAGGCAGAAAGAAGCTGAAGGTTTAAGAGAATAGGGGACATTTTACCTGTTCCCAAGATTTAAGCTGAAGATCAGTCCAACGATACTATTTGGAGTTCTTGGGGGATGTAGGAATTGACTTCAAATAAGAGGTATACTAGCCAGAATCAGATACAAAGGAGCCCCTTAGTAACTCTAACAGAAATCCCTAAACCAATCTTTCTAGTAACTCGGTTTCTACAAAGGGATTTGCCTTGTCTTATGGATCTTCTCTTTTTTATTCCTTACTTGGAGGCCTTTGCCTTTTGGCTGGCTGTTGGATGTCCAGTTACTTTTCACACACAGAGTTAATGGCTTTAATGTTCTGTGGTTTATCTGCACTTGGGACATGAAGTAATTGTATATTTGACTGTAGTTTATTCTGCAATAATGACATAGTAACTCAACTTGAAACAGTGGTAATTGCATGGTAACTTGCAATGGCATATATTGCCTTCTGGTAAAGAGCCACTTTCAATTTACCCCTGAAGCACATGCTTATAAACTAAATATATTAGTTCTTTTCAAGAATCATATAAACAATCAGTAGCCTTTTAGTCAGTGAGTTACCATAAGTTGTCTTGACAGGCAACAATCTCTTCGCCTTGTCTAAAAATGTCATGAGTCAAATATTTATCACTATGGAATGTTATGACTCTACAAATTCAGGTCAGGAAATCTAAGAGTTCCAGCTATATTCATGTAGCTCACTTGTACTCTTAACTTCATGCTGCTATGAATTGGCATCTTGGAACAGCTTAACATTAGGTTATTCTCTGTTGCTCACTAAGTCTGACAGCTCTAGAGATGGTGCTGCTTGACAAATTACAGAGGATCTTGCAGTCTGCCATTGTAAAAGTACTTGGTCTTGTCTCTCCTTTTTCTCTTTTTATTTATGCCTGCATAAAGGGATCACCTTACAAATAGGCAGGGTGGCTTTAGGTAGCTCTAGGATGACAGTCAGTAGTGTGTAGATTTGGATCTCTGCAGTTCAAGAAGAGTGTAAGTATTTGAAAGGGTGTGCTAAAATGATTCAGTGGTTTGTGGCTAAGACACTGAGAGTCTGAAGCAGCTTAAATTCTACAGAAGAGGGAAGACAATGTAGACGTGGGGCTGTAAACTTGAAAATTTCAGGAACATTTATAAATATGGAAAAACAATTTAACTTATGAAGGTAATGGGAGAAAGACCACTTGCCTGAAAAAAAAAATAGACTAGATATTAGGAAAACAAGTCTCTTAAATATATTTTTTGGGTGTTGGGAGAATATTGTTTGAAGTACTACTACATAGTTTGTTGAAGTCATTAAAAATGCAAAATGAAGATGGTTAGTCTGTATTGATCCCGCTGCTGTGGTTCAGTGGTAGAGTCCTTGTTTGCCATGCAGGAGACCTGGGTTTGAATCTTGGACATGCATATAACTACAGGCACTGAACATCTGGACTTGGTTTGGCCTTTGGATACTGTCTCAATGTGCTATAAGGGGGATGGAAGGTCTGGGCGGCCTCCTCCATACTCTTGCCTAGACATATGCATTGAAGGTCCTGGTGCCCTCTCATGCATACACTATGATCCAGAAGGATTGACGGTTGCCTAACATCTAGATCAGGGGTAGGCAAAGTCCGGCCTATGGGATGGATCCGCCCGGCAGTGGACTCCATTTTCCAGCTGCCCCTGCCTGCATGGCTGTGCTGACAGGGCAGGGGGCTGCTCCAGAGCCACTGGGATCTTGTGGTGGGGGCCAGAGCAGAGCCACGATCTGCAGCCTGCATGGTCTGGGCAGGGGGACACAGGCAGTGGATTGTGGCTCTGGGACCAGGCTGTCGCAACTGCAAGGAGCTGGGGCAGAGCTGTGATCTGCAGCCTGCATGTCCTTGCCCAGAGCATGCAAGCTGCAGATGCAGCTCTGCCCTGGCCCTGGACCAAGCTGCCCTTGCCTCAAGATCCCAGTGGCTCTGGAGCAGCCCCCTGCCCGTATGGCTGGGGCCTGTCTCAGCACAAGGCTCCGATTGTCACGATCACAGCACAGCTGCAGCTGGGGTCTGCGTGGAGACTGGCCCCAGCCATGTGGCTGGGTAATGGAGTCCAGCTGCATCTGCCATTTTGCCCACCCCTGATCTAGACTGAGAAGAAAGCTAGGAATTACTCCACCAATGTTTCAGACCTACTGTTTGAATGTTGCTACTTTTGTCATCTATGCTCCAGAGCAGACATTGTTTAATGATCAGTAGTGCCATTATGATGAAACATCATGCAATGTTTCTGCTGTAATTGAAAAGGTAAACTGAAACAATGAGGAGATGAATAGCAAAGGCTACTGTGCAGTCCTGATTGTGTTTATTGAAGATACAAATCTTATTCTCCTCCCCCACCCCCATTAGAAGACAAACAACAGTTTTAACTGGATTTTCTTAGTTGTGTGGGTTTTACATCTACTTTTTGAAGCACTGACAGCGCTTTGACAGACAAGCACTGGTGTTTATTATAAGAAGATCAAGAGTGTGTGTATTTCAAGGATAGGTTTGAGCAACCAAGGTGGAATCCAGCTCTCCCAGTGCCTGTAGGTATTTGGATGTGGAGTGTTTGCATTGCAGGCTTATTGATGTTAGAGAAACTCTAAATACTCCTGTTTAGCACCAAGACACCACTGTGCTAGGTGGTCTAGAAATGCTGAAGATGTAATGCATGAAGTGTACAATCTTCATGTACAGCTAAATGGATCTGAAATTTGTTGCTGTACTTTCTGCAAGTCGAAGTGTACCACAGGCTGGGCAAAATCCTGCCTGCAGGCTGAATCTAGCCTGCCAGGCCATTCTGTCCAGCCTGCAGGGCCTCTAATTTTCTAAATTAAAAAAAAATATTTATCTGCACCTGCCTGCCTGTCAAAGATGACAAGGTACCAGTGGTGGCAGGACCCAGATGCAGCAGCAATGCCTGTGGGCCCCGCCTCCAGCCTCCCTCTGCCCCTCAGCCAGAGGCTTCTGGCTTGGCGACCCTAGGGCTGTTCCCCACCTCCCTCTGCCTGAGAGCAGAGAATCAGATAAGACTAGTGCTGGGTGGGAAAGATTGCTGGCACAGCTGGAGTCAGCTGAGCCCAGCTGGCACCACGTGGTTTCCAGCTGGCTCCTGCTGTGCCATGAAGTCCCAGCCTTGCAGCTGGGAACTGTGCACTACCGGAGTGGTGAGCAGGTGGGGAAGGAAGGGAAGCGGCAGGGGAAAGGCAGTGGTGACAGGCGCGGGGTGGAGGGAAGGAGTGGTAGTGGGCGGGAGTGCAGGGCCCCAGGTGTCAGGGTCAGTGGCAGTAGGAGCCGGCTGGGAACCACGGGGGCCGGGCTGGCTCCTAGTGCATTCTGCAGTCCCAGCGTTGCAGCCAAGAACTGTGCATTGCTGGAGGTGCCTGGCTGGCACCTTGCTGCGCCACAGAATGCAGCAGGAGCCAGCCTGGCCCCAGTGGTTCCTGGCTGGCTCCTGCTGCCGCCTCTGTAGTGGGGGCCACGTGCCTGCGGCTCCCATGCTGGTGCTGGTTGCCTTCCCCACCCCTTGCTGCACAGGTCTGTGGATGCTGCAGGGGGTGGAGGGAGCCTTGCCCCTTCCTTCCCTTGGAGTACAGTGTGGGGCTTCCCCCAGTATGAGTGTGGGAGCTGCAGGCGCACAGCATGGAGCCCCCTGTCATAGAGGTGGCTGGGCAGGCTGCGCTGCTTGCCTCCCGCACACAGCACTGGCTGGAGCTGTGCCTTGCTGGGCACCAGTGCCTGTGCCTGGCACAAGTGCCCTGAGCTGCCGCCAGCTACTGCTGCCATTAGCGGGGGCTGCGCATCGTGTGTGTGTGTGTGTGTGTGTGTGTGTGTGTGTGTGTGGGGTGCCCTCACCCTCTCCACCCTTGCGCTCACCCCACACCCCCAACCGCACTCCACACGCAATATAAAAGAGTGAGACTTTATTTTTTAGTTATTATTCAGTCTTTTCTATATGCAGTACACAAATCACAACAAATTTTTTTTTAAATAAAATTAAAATACATTTTAGTAGGTGTTTGACTTCTAGTGTGTGATTTGTTTTTTTTTCTGGTTCTAAGATAGCACGGCCCCCCCCCCCCCCCCCTGCCCCCAGGAGTATTTCTGAGGGGCATGGGGAGGGACTTCCAGTGACAAAGGTCAAGGGTTAGGGAGTGGGACTTCTAGTCCCAATATGATGACTAGGGGGTGGGGCTACCCACGTGGCCCTCAACAGGTCACCAAAACTCATTAAGCGGCCTTCCAGCTGAAATAATAATTGCCTGCCCCTGGTGTAACAGCTACAACAACTTGTATCAGACTTCTGAAAAGTAAATGGTCCTTTAATCTATTCAACTGTGAAGTAACATAATACACAAAGCACCTTTTTTTAATTGCCTCAAGCTTTTAAACAGAATGCATATGTTGGCTTAAGGTACAAGCACACTTTAGAGACCTAAAAGGTTTTGGTTATGACTGCAGTTTGGCACTCCAGGTTTCTGCCCGTATTGTGTAGCTGCTTCTGATATAGGTGACATCTAAACAGTGCTGCCTTCCTTTTGTTGTTTAAGGTGTTAATGATGTTACTGTAATAGACCTCAGAAATCAGGTCTTCACAGGCTTTCAGTTAGTTCCTTCTTTACTTATTTTCTGCTTTTTGCCTGCTATAACTGCAGAAATTCAGATATGCTCTTAAAACTCTTAAGGCTATAAGGCAGATTTGAAATTAAATCTTATTAACTTGTTTTAAAATGATCCCATGTGTAATGTAAGAATTCTCCTAGTACTTCTTATGTAGGAATTTCATTAGGACTTGACTGTGTAACTGCTTAGAAACCACCATGCCACCAAAAGAATTCTTTCTATCAGAGTTATTAAAGGTGCACAGCAAGCTTGCATTTGTAACTTTTCTGGGGACATCTGAATGTATAACCTGACTCTAGACTTGTTCACAAGATTAGTGAAGTTACTGTGTGCAGCTTGAGGCTTCCCAGCACTCCCAGTATAGTCTTCCTAGTGCCACTTGTCAGAATCAATGCAAGGAATCTACTTTTTGGGAGGGAGTTCAATTTTCTTCCTCACTCATGGCTCTAAGGTTTCCAGTGCTCTCCTTTCCTACACATAGGAGTAAAAGTAGTATATAAAAAAAAAAATAGGAGACATTTGGCATTAACTACATTTAGATTTAATTTGTCTTTTGTCGAATCTCAACTCTGAGCCTTAAGGGAAGTATCATGTGTCCTTAGGATTCAGAAGCCCTTTTATTTTTTTACACTGAAGTCTGAATGAAATAAATTTATTACAGCTTTCCCTTATTGTTGAGGCTGACAGAACTTTCTTGCATCTAAACATTTGACAGCAGCCTTAGGGAGGGTTTTCCACATATTAAGTTAACACAGTTGTTCAGGAGAACAGATTTATGTGCAACAACATGAACAATGCTGATGACCAATATCTAAACCCTAGGATGCAATTTGCCAGTACTGAGAATCTTGACCAGAGCTTCCATTGGTCCTGGGGCCTGCAGCCAGATTGCCCTGAGCCCAGACATTGCACAAGCAAACCCTGTTTTAACTCTTTAGTGTTACTGGTGGCCTGGTCTGCTCCTTTTGATTATTTGTAGCATCTATACTGAAGCCTCTCAGTAACAATGAGGTTATGCTAACGCCTGTAATGAACTCGGAAAGAAACATGCTTGGTTAGTCATTAGAGCTTACCATTTTTTTTCATTAAAAAATCAGTGGGCTTCTGGATTGCTTTTCAGAGGTGCTGACTATCCTGAGTTCCTATTGGCTTCAACAGGGAACTATGAATATCTGTTTTAAAGTAGATGAAGGTGACTTGTACTATCGGTAGGAATCTCCGCTTTTAAAAACTAAAGCGGGATGGAGTTAACATGCAATGGAAGAATTTAATTAGCTTGATTAAAATGTCCTTTTTAAAGTAGTGTTTGTGGATAGGGAGGAATGTGGAGGCCAGCTGCCCCACTAACTTGCGGCTGTGAACTCCGAATGATCACTTCATCTGTCTCTGACTTTGGGTTCCCGTCGCCTCTGTCTGCTTTGCTTACAAGCTAAAAAGACCTGACAAAGTTGGATCTGTTTCTTCCTGTGTGATTGTCCTGTGCTTGGCTCAGTCTCCACTTGGAGTCTGTGGGTGCTGCAGTAATTTAAGCAATTAATAAATTAGCAAACTTAAAATGCAGTGGGTTTTCATGACTGGCTTTGTAGTAAATATAGGATATAGTCCATAATACTGTACCTGTATTCAAAGGTCTTGTAATCTGTTTTTAAATAAGGTTAACAAAAAAAAATGTTAATTTTCAGTATCTATTTATGGGTATAAGAGACCAAAAAAGTCTGCCTGGGCCTGAATGGCTATTAATACTACCTGAGTGAAGGCAGGTGGGTTTCTGAAGCCAACATTACATACAGGGGTGATGTGATTAGTATCCCAACCAGCTCTGCAGCCCAAATGACTAATATCTGCTTGCAGCTAGGTACATGCAAGACAGTATTTTGAAGCATAGCGGGAGTACTTAACCACTCTTACACAGCACCCTGCGTATAAAAGAGAGAGGTGTAGAAAAGAGAGAAATGTCGTGTGGCAGGGATGTCTTGCTGAAAATATCACTTCGAGCAATGAGTCTTTTATTGAACAAAACCAATTAAAATCCCTTTATTCCAACCCTTTAGACACATGTCTTTCCCTATCATCTTTCACTTTGTTCTTCAGTTTGTTTTTCTTCAGAAAGCCTTGTTCTATAATTAACACAGCATGATAGACTGCAGGGCTGAAACGCCTTCTCATACTATTTTTTTTAGACTGTATTTATTGCAATTTGAACATCAAATGTTTGCCATATTGTGGCTTTCTTTCATGGTATGCTCTTAGATGAATAACAGAACAGGTGTCTTTTGTGCAGAGCCCTTTAAAGGAAAGTGTTTTCTTTGATGATACAGTCCTAGACTCTTTCCTAACAACGCACAGTGTCTAGACATGATCATTTAACAAGAAATTCTTAGAACACTTCCCAGCTATTGTGAGACTTGCTTCAGGGGAGCTTCAGATGTTTGCAGTTCATGCTACAGCGAAGTGTCTGCACAGTTCTGATTCTTGGCACTGCTAACTGGCTCAGAAATATAGGGCTGTAGTCGTAGAGCAGCAGTTTCTGGATCTGTTGTAAGCTGACCTCTGGCTATATAAGACTGCATTTCCATGATGGAGCTGTTTTCTTTCTGATCCCACCCTTTCTCCTCCTATTTACTGTAAATGTACTTATCTTAAATTGTGGATTGCCTTACGGGATTTTTTTTTTACTTTGATGCCAAATTTCTAACTTGTGTGATGAGTGAGCTATGGTTTTTTAATTCTCCCATCAACTTGTTTATATGATTTGACCCATTACCAGCAGCAGGCAAGCTGAACTTGTCCATTAGTTGGTTGAAAAGGTGAACTGAGACCTGTGTGATCTTTCTAGGTTCTCCCTGCACTTAAGCAACCACATGGGAAGGGCTGCACAAAAGTGTAGGTATAGTACAGAAACCATTAACATTTCATTTTGAGGGGCTTGAACAAACTTTATTCAGTTTGGATTTATCAAGGTTCCTACCTCCAGAATTTTGGTGGCAGGCTGGGGGTGGGCTGGGGACAGGGTAGAGCCAGACCAGCCTTGCTGCTCAGTTGCTGAGTCCTGCCACAGGCTCCCCCTGGGTCCTACTGCTACTGTCTTCCTGCCAGCTTTGATAGGCAGCCAGGGGAAGATAAAAATTAATTTTCTAAAATTTTTAGGGGCCCCATAGGCCAAATAGAATGGTCTGGCGGGCAGGATTTGGCCTGCGGGCCATATTTTGCCCACCCCTGCTGTAGACTGATGGTCTCACATGACCTTAACTTTGTAGTTGTGACCTAGGGACCTAATTTAAAACCCTTGCTACAGAAAGTTGATGTTCTTTTCTTCCATAAGCTGCTGTGGAAGGTAGGAAGAAGGCATATGGCAATGTGTGTACTGTAATTCACGGTGTTTTTTAGAGGACCTTTTTTTGAATGAAGATTTAAGTAGCCAAGACTTTGTTTTGCTTCACTGATTTGCTTGTTTGTACCAAGTCTTTATTCTCCATCCTAAAGTTAGTATTGTCACTGTGCTAAAATTATAAGCTTAACAAACAACTGGTCAAAACAGCTATTAAAATACCAGGTTTTGGAAGTATTGCCAAAACCAACTGCATTATTCTTTGCTGTTTGTAGCTCCTTTTTGATGGGCTTAAGCTGCCGGGTATTGTGCAGTCTGAACAAAGAATAATGGGTAACATGGCTGAATCAAAAATAACTAGGGAAAGATTGTATTCGAACGTGTTAACAGATGTTAACATTTTCTGGCACCTAGCACTATCTAGCACAGGGATGGGCAATTATTTCGGGTGGAGGGCCGCTTACTGAGTTTTGGCAAACTTTCAAGGGCCGCATAGGTAGACTTGCTCTTTGACAGGTGCCTTGCCCCCTGGTCATCATCTTGGGACCGTAAGTCCCACTCCCTAACCTCTGACCTTTGCCATCGGAAGTCCCTCCGCTTGCCCCTGGAAATACTCCTTTGGGGAAGATGGTTTGCTGCCTTAGAATGGAAAAAAACTACCAAATTGTATACTAAAAATCAAACACCCATAATATTTCCTGAACTAAAGCACATGTTTGCTTGCAATTTGTCCTGCAGTCGACTGAAGATGCAAATTTGTTAGCTTACCCCTGCTAGTTTTTCAGATAAGTATTGAGCTGTATAGCTCCATAATGCAAAATGTAGTCATGTTTTGGTTTCACCAAATTGCTTGAAGTGTAGTTCTTCCCACATGTAAAATATTTTAAAAGACCACAGGTTTTATATATTGCTGCTTCTCTTATGACAGCTTTGCAGTGAGAAAATGTTTATTTCATTTACTTCTATTAGAGAGAATGTGGCAGTGGGGGGGAACCCCACCTGAACTCCCAGCAATCCAGTTCCTTTTGCTCACACTTGGCTTGAAGCTTTCTTGAGCTGAACAAATACTTCGTTGGATGCACTTTGCAGGACGTGGACAGGGCTCAAAAGTGGGACAGGGAAACAGACCAGGGCTGTCCAATGACTGAACTGTGGGGAGCTGCATAGGTGAGCTGTCCCACATGGGTCTACTCACACCTCCCTGTGCTGCAACATGTGGTCACGTGAGTGTGATTCCACTCCTGGACAAAGCATGCCTACACAGACATCATCATCTCACTCCCCCCTCCCCCCCCCCCCCCCCCCCCCCCATGGTTGGTGTGATTTCCCGTTTCCTGACTTGCTCTCTGGTTCCCGCACCACTTGCTGTATAGCAGTGGAAGCCAGAGGAAGAAGGGGGAGAGACTTCAGCAGCTGTTGCAGCCAGAGCTGTAGGAGAGCAGTAGCCAGGTGAGAACCCAAGGGCTGTAGTTCAACTCCTTGTGAGCCCCCTGTTGCCAGGGGGCTGCCAGTTGGACAGCCCTGACATAGGCTATAAGAATATTTGACATGAGCAGCAGAAATCAGTCTCTTTCCCTTTTTCGTGTGTGGTTGTGCATATGAGCAAGTCTCCAAATCTGTGCTGAACAAGTAGTCCTAAAATAGAGTGACTGTGCAAAACAGCGCCTCTTGATCAACTCATCTGACCCCTGGATGCACTGAGAACCACTTATACCTTGCTTTACTACCTGATATGAGACTTTTTATTATTCTTATGAGAAGCCAGTGCATCTTTGGCAAGGAGATTTAGATTATGTACCAACGGAACTGTTGACTAACTTCTGCCATCAGGACCCTTACTGCATGAAGCCAGAGAAGCCCAGCTTGGATAGTTTTTGTTTGAATTTGTAACATGGGAGATGAGGATATTTAGCAGGTTTCATCTAAAACCTATGAGTCATAATGAACATTAACCCCCAGTTGCTCTTCTGAGGGTGGGGGGGTCCTTTTTAGAGCAGAGCTGCATTCTGACTGTAATTTATTTGGTTCTTCCATGGATTGCAAGACCACTTAATCACATTGATTACTGGTTTTCACATATGCTATGAATGCACATTAACTTTATCTTGAGCGTGAGAAACTGAGCACTAACAGCCCCTTCCTAAAGGTCAGGGAAGCACACCTACTGTGACGGGTGTTGAGCTGAAATGTCTATTGAGATAAATATTGTTACTTTATCAACATAAATTAACTACATGATATGGTATACACATATAGGAACATCATTAACCACTATAACAGCATTGATGTAGTAGTTTGCTGATTGTGTCTGAAACAGTCAGTGCTGCTTAACTGAAATGCTAAATCAGGTTTGTAGAAATGTGACTTTGCAACACCACACTTTTTTTTTTTTTATAATGAAATGGGAGTTCCTCATGGATTTGCTGATGGTGGTTATGGGATGTGTATCTTAGTTATTGTCATCTGTCTTTTAAAATGTAAAGAATTCTGAATGCTGGTCTTTATCTTACAGCTTTCCACGTGAAGTCCTGGAAGTCGGAAGGAGACTAAGTAATAGTGAAATGACCCGTTATGCATTTGAGAATACTGTGTAAGTAGTAAATTATTGATGATGCTTCCACAATCATTGGAGAAAAGAAATCAACTGTAACTTACCATTCCCCTGTCCATAGAGCAAGTGAACTAGAGGGTTTCCCAGGTGGGAGCTCCAGATAGGAGGAAGAAAAGTGAGCATGCACAGAATTGCCCCCTGTGCAGTATGCTAAAGAAAATCCAGGCATATCCTTGAGTATCTGAACTGAGCTAGGCCATTTGTGCTACTCTGCATAGCTTCTGCTGCTTCCTCTAGTCCTTGTCCATCACGGGTTAGATGGTGGTTGCTGTATAAAATCCTGTAAGAGCTTATGCTCATTTTCATTGGAATTATCCTATGAGTTTGCTGGGAGATGTGAGGATGTCCTGCTGTTGAGCCTGCCATGCTTCAGTTACATTGTACTCCATGGGTTGAGAGAAGCAGAGATGTGCTTGCCTTGACTCTACCTCATTTGTAAAGGGTTTCCCTAAACTTCTCATCCTTTTTGCAGTGAAGGAACATCTGTTTTTTTTTTTTTTTTCTTTCCTTCATCTTCCCTGTCATTTTATGTGGTTTGTTTGTTTGTTTGGTTTTTTTAATATTGACCAGGAATTAAAATCAGAGGTAGTAGCTGGTGTGTTAACCACATGCTGTTTTTGATCTTTATTATTCTCCAGATGTAAAAAGCATTTTTCCTACTTCTTTGGTCAGAGTTGCAGCTTAACTTATTTAGTAGCAGCGCACTTCTGTCCATTTTAGAGATTGCCTTCCTTTTCCCCACAGAACATCATTTTGGTCACTCCCATGGACAGCCTTTCTTAAAAAATAAATAATAAAAAAAAAAGATTGAGTTGCTCCACTAGCTTATTCCTTCTGGACCTAATGTTGTGTATCATATGGACCAGCTGACTCCTCATTGTAAGTGTTTTCATACTGCTTTTATAAATGTCTTCATTAACAAGATCTTCCTAATTGTATGTACCTCTGCCCATAGAATTAGTGTGCTTTGACAAATCTCAGTCTTAATATGTGGTTTTTGTTTTGCCAGTTTTAGTCACTAGCAATAGATTTCCTGTGTTCTTAGTTGTTTCCTCCCTGAGTACAAGTAGAACATGCAGCATCATTATGGATCTCTGCATTTAGTTTGTTGTGGTGGAAAACAAGCTTATGGACATCTCGATGATTCATGCTTTGCTGTAAGTGACTACTCAGACATCTGTTGAGTAATAAACTACTTCAGGAGCACTGTATCCTGTGGCTGTGATTTGCCTTCAGGTTTTAGTCCTAGATTTTATTCTTTGGTAGTAGAGGTCTATAACAAGTCTATAACTTTGGTTTTTCACTCTTGTTCTCTCTCTTGTTTTTTGCATCTCTAACAAATTTGTAGTGTTAAAATTATATGGTGTTATTCTAGTTTCTATTACTCTGTCTTTATAGGCATCTGGCACTCTGCCTTTTTAAATGTGAGGATCCTTTTTCTAGGCCCATGAGAACTTCACATGGTCATATCAGCATTGGAATTGCAAGAGAATTTCTTTGGCAAGCTTTAATTTAGGTTTGCTTGGTCATAATCAGGGATCCGGGTTTTCTTTTTGCTGCAGAAGAACATGGCAAAATGTGGATTTTTCTCCTTTTAAAGGAGAAAAATGTGGATTTGCCCTTGCAAGCTGGCAGAGTGCCTCCCCAGATTTCTGCACCCACAGTGGGGTGTGGGACTGCAGCCTGGCTGGATGCACACTGGACAGGATCTGCCTCTGTGGCCCAGCAGGCAGGACCTGGTGCAGGAGGGGGTGCTGCGGCACGAAGGTGAGGTGCCCCCACCCACCTGGCAGCAACGGGGTGGTACGGTGTGGCACTCCCTCCTGTACCGGGTCCCACCTGTTGGGCTGCAGAGGTGGCTTCTGCCCATAGTAGGTCCGGCCTGGCTGCAGTCCTGCACCCCACTGGGTGCAGAAATCTGGGGGTGGGGGGAACATGCCTTCCCATGGGCCCCCCAATGTATTTCCTGTGCCCCCTCACCCCCTCAATGTGTCGCCTATGCCTGCAGCCCCCTTCTCCACACACCCACCCCGTTCTCCACACACTTAGGGTCTGGGGGCAGGGAACAGCAGGTTGGGAGTGAGGGGGACTGGCAGGGATGGTGGGGGCTGTGGGTCAGGAGTGAAGGGCAGAGGTGGGGATGGGACTGTGGGCTGGGAGTGAGGGGCACCACACTGGCATATTTGGGCTGCTCAGTGCCACAAAGCAGCGGGGGGGCAGCTGCAACTGGACTTGTCCTGGTGAGCAAAGGGGGTAGCGGGAGGTCTGATCTTCCATAATAAAACAAAACCAACCAACCAAACAAAAAGCCAAAATCAAATGCCAAAATATATAGGCATTTAGAAGTTATTTTATTACAATTATTGAGGCACTGGTAGGCTTCCAAATTGCTTTAAAATTGTAAATATATCAATAAAAATGTTACATGCATACATACCACATTATAGTGGCATTTAATTTTAATAGTGGAAAAATGTAGATTTTGGGTGTTTTAATAGGAATAGTTGGGATTTTTTAACAGAGAAAACCATGATCCCTGGGAATAATAGTCAGCGCAACCCAGAGCTAACACTTTTTTTTTGTACTCATTAGCCTCTGGCATAATTACACAGGGACATTTCCACACACCTCCCTTTTCCCCCTGCTCCCGCCTCTTTAAATGGGAAGTAATGCTCTTCTGATCCCCTGTTGAATTCTGATTTCTAAGCATAGAAATTGGTCTGCTTCTCCAACTTCCCCCAATTATTTATTTGCTTACGCGTATGCATGCACACTTGCCCACATGCCCACTTCTTTTGAACAGGAGGCATAGTATGAGAGTGGAGTATGAGAGCAGATCCTGTAGCGTGAAGACGGCATTCCCACACTGGCGAACAATTTGACAGAGGAGGGAGGGAGAAAAAGGGTGTTGGGAGGAAGGGTCCAAAAGTTGTACTTGTTCTAAACAAGGTAATGAGGGAATTTGTCAGTAGATGCAGCGTAATGCTTTTTAGTTGCTTTTTTTTGGGAGTAGTATGCCTCAAAATACTTGTAACATTGCATCAGGTTTCCTGTACAAGAGAGAATTGCAACAATGGTGCTTTAAATCTCTTCCCATGTCTGCTTGTAAAAGGTAGGGTTACGTTTTGGAACAGTTTCCCATAGAGGGAGGGAAAATGTGCCACTGTGGGCCAGATGGCTCAGGCTGTTTGGGCTCTGCTAGCATGGATGGTGTGCTTGTATTAACAGCACTCCTATTAGAAAGCAAGTCGTATAATAAGGTGCAGTGGCATTGGAATACAGGAAAATCCTTTCTGAAGTGAAGAGATGCCTGGGCAAGATGCTTGCTTGGCTGACTGGCACAACACAGATTATTAACAAACAATTTTGGTACGGCTTTCTGAACCTACCAGGAAGAGTGCTTCCCTGCCCTCCCCACCTCCCTTTCATCTCTAATATCTGTTGATCTGTTGTTTTGGCTGAACCTCACCCAGGCAATTCCAGTTGCCATCATTTAGAATAAATAGCTAAGTCACTGGGGTTATGAGGTTGATTATGTCACTACTTTTAGACTTCAATATCGGACATTTGTCGTGGTACTGATACCAATGGAGAACAGAAATTGTGACTGCAAAGGACACAACATACTCATGCTGTTTATAATTGAGCAGTGAACCACCTTCTGTACTCTAGATAATAGGAATTACCATACAAGAGCTGATCAGTCTTCCCTGCAGTCCATTATCCTCAACTGTTACCAGATGCTGGAGAGGAAGTTGCAGGAAATCCTGTGTTTGTAGGCAGTTAGGGAATAACCTGCCCTCAGGGAAAGAGTCCTCTTATCCAACCTCTAACCATGGGGATTTGTCCCTTAAGAATTTTTCTATGCTGGGATAATGCTTTCATTTTAATATAGATAGATAGATAGATGTAGATCTATCTATCTGAGAGTGTTATCCCAGGATATATACATATACAGTTTACATATTAGTCACTGATTTGAGAGCTCTATCACCTTCTAAAATCAAGGTTTGGCTTTTAAGCAGTGTGCAAGTAAAGTCAGGCAAGACAAAAACCCAGTCAGAAATAAAATATATATATATTTTATTTCTGACTGGGTTTTTGTCTTGCCTGAGACTAATATGCAAACTGTACATTTGAATGTTGATCAAGTTAAAACAGAGATAGAGTTTGGTATCTTGGAATCGCTGTTGAGTAAGAATTTTGCATACAATATGGCAATAGATTACTTGCTGTTTGACTTCAATGCCGTGCAAATACTGTGGTGCATCCTCTTGGGGAAGATGCAAATAGGTTCTGCACATATAATAAATTGCAGAGGGACTGGAATAGAAGAAAGTCCTTTCTGAAGAGGCGATAGATACATGGGCAAGATGCTTCACTGACAGATTGGACCTCTTAATTGCTAAAGAACTGTGAGATATTAGGCCATATGCAAAATAATGTTGGGGCTTTTTTTGGCTCGAGCTGTCATTTACAATGTAAAGAATTTTTTTTTTCCTTAAGAAAATTAATCTTGACATGTGACTTAACAGTGCTTCCTGGATTAGACCAGATGTGCTGTTGAAACTCCCTTTGTAAGGGATTTGGGGTACTGGATACCATGTGTGCTCCCCTTGGTTGGTGTTTAAAACCAAAGCTTGTAATAAAAAGAATTAAACCTGCATTGAAGCTGTTGGAGGCTTTAATAGATCTCTTGCTTTTGTAGCTTCTAGGATAGCAATGGGGAAAAAATAAGACATTTGAGAAGTGATGCATAAAGATGAGCTGCATTGCCATGTGTGAACAGTGAAACTTGCCTTAGCTGCCACCACCAGCAAATGGTCAAGAGCAAGATAAAGGGTGAATGTATTGCACGTGTATTGCTGAGAAAAAAATAGATTAAACTGCTGGTGCTTTGGGATGACTTAAGTGGCTACTTAATGGAGTATCTTTTAGTCATTCCTCTTGAAGTTCATCTGTGGAAGGAATGTTTAAGTCTTGTCTGTATTTAAGGAGTTTGCCATAAAACCTCAGTGGAGATGTGTTCATACAGGTGAAAAACACAAACAACTTCCCCAAATGGAATAAGCTGTTTTGGCAAAGGACACTTTTGCAATATAACTGCATCTACATTCAGGTTTTTATTGGGGTAGCTGTGATTAGGAGCTTAGCCTTATTCTTTACACTCAAACATGGATCTGCCAACAACTAAAGTCAAGATTAAGCCTTTGTTTCTGAACAACTTTTTCAGCCCTTGGTACTTCTCTGGTAGCTAGCAATTATTCTCAAAATATTGGATCAGAAAAGAACACAACACAAGCTTCATGAATTTTCCTTCTTTGTATTTAGCCTTGGCTACTTGCCTCTTTCATCTGTCTAGTTGTAGGGAAAGAGAGGTATCAGGGGAGCTGGAATGGAAAGGTAGTACAGATCCAGTGGAGACAGCTGCCTAATTGACAGTGGGCAGGCAGATGCATCAGATGATTTTGATGGAAATAGCGTAGTTCATTTTGGAGTTTCTAATGAAAATAAGTGGTAAGTAAGTGTTGTTCCCCTTGCTCCCCCCTCCCCCCCAAACTGCCTCCTTCCCTTGAGGGACAGTGCTGGGTACTTGAAACAGTGTAGTCTTCCGTGACCAGTGAATGTCCCCTTACCATCTCCCTCTGCAAATATGCATCATGTAAACTGGAGAACAAAAAGCCAGACTTGAGCATTTGTCAGAAGCTGATAACAGCCAAGTAAATGATGATGCTTCAGACTGAATGTTGAATGTCCTTGGGTTTTCTTGCTTTGGTTGACAGCACTTTATGTTCTATTTAGAAAGTAACTCTCTGAACTTAAAAAAAAAAAAAAAAAAAAAAAAAAAAAAAGCATTTCCCTTAAAATATTTCTGGGTTGGAGTAGTCTGCCTTGATGAATTCTGCACATGAATCAACCTCTTTGTAACCTATGTTACAGTAAGAATTTTAGGAATTTCCTTTATTAGGACCCGTTAGTGTACTGTAGCCAGTGAGCGAGCTGCACAGATTTCTAGGTAAAGCAGCTTGAAATTTTATAGCGCATGCTATAGCGTTCTCTATACTCTCTTCAGTAAGCAAAGTTTAAATATCCTGAAATTGGCCTCTTGTCACTCTCTTGTGAATGTTATGCCACCGTCAACTAATTCATTGTTTGCTGCGGTGGAGGGTGGAAAACAATGAGTTGATTTTTAAACCTTATTTTCAGGTTAGTCAACTTCCACTGATGGCATGTTGAAGTTTAGTGAACAGCAGCTGAGCGGGTGTGTGACTGGAAGGGGACTGCTCTAAAAGCTGGGCTTGCAGCAACATGGGCCAGTGTGTCACTAAGTGCAAGAACCCTTCTTCCACCCTTGGCAGCAAGAATGGAGAGAGGGAGTCCAGCAGCAAGTCGCACAGCAAAAAAAGTGCAGTCCACAAGGAAGAACACCCCTCAGTATGTGGGAAATCCTCTGGGGATATACTTGTCAACGGGACAAAGAAAATGGATGCTGCTGTAGAATCTAGTCAACCTCCGACTTTCTCTGGTGATGCAAAGAAAGAGCCTGTTTCTGGTGCAGAAGAGTCTTCACTCCAAAGGATCGGGGAGTTATTTAGGAGATATAAGGATGAACGTGAAGATGCCATCCTGGAAGAAGGCATGGAACGTTTTTGCAATGACCTCTGTGTTGACCCCACTGAATTTAAAGTGCTAGTCTTGGCTTGGAAGTTCCAGGCAGCTACCATGTGCAAATTTACAAGGTTAGTTCCTATGGCACTTCACATTTTCAAATGTATCTGATCTTGTATGTACTAGAGCGAAACCCCTTTGGCCTTCTTTGCCCTTGCCTTTTGTCAGTTAAAATTTGAACAAAGGTGTTCTTGGCAGTGGCAAAGAAGTGGCATTGTCTTGAACGTGCCTCTGTGCTTGGAGGCATGCTGTGCTATAGCAGTAGACCACCTGAAAAGTACATTGGATATATCTGACCATCAGTTTTTACTATCTCCAGTAGCATCCTAATAGCAATGTTGGGCATTGAAACTAATTTCTACATTTTCAATACAAATAATAGATGGGTTATGTCTTTAACCTGCCACTGACTAACCATTGCAATATTTGTCATTATCTTCTGATGAGCAGAATACAGTGATCTTGTTTTCTAAGTGAGACTGAGGCTGCCAGTGTTTCTTGGAATTTAATTTGCAAAAACGCCAGTAATTTGGGTAAAACACTTTTGCTTTTTGCATTTTCATGTAGCAGCAGTGATACTCTTCAGAACTGTGTATACAGCCATGCTGGAATAATCCTTCTCTGAGGTGGATGGTGACAGTCAGATTTTATAATAAACTTGATACTGTTGGAGAGAGAACCTCCCCCAAGGGCATGGGACAGATTCCTAATTACAGAAAAAAAGATGAAGCTCATTCCCCCTGCTTCTCCTCCCTCTCCCATGTACAGGCAAGAACAGATGGGTCCTCCCTTAAGAGTCTTATCTGCACTTCATGAGAGAGGATGAAACTTGTATTCTGATGAACAGAGATCTGATTTGATGAGTTATGTAACTTTACTCACAGCATGCATGATTTCAAAGGATTTCCATTCTTTTGCATAACAGTACTAGTCTGGATCATATTAGATGGGTGGCTGTCAGCTAGGGTGCTGTAGGTGTCCCAAATGACTACAGCACATGAGCGTCCTCCTGCCTGCATTGGGGTGCTCTGATGATGACCCCAAAGCAGGCAGGAGAGCTGGCTGGTGCTACGGTGATTCCTGGTCTGCCTCCTCTCCCATGCTTATCGCAGAGGTACGGGGAACAGTTCCACCTGTTGCATGTGCCTATTCCTGGGAGATGCCCTGCAGGCTCAGATCAGAGCCAGCTGGTGCTGCAGCCTTCCTGGCTGCGTGGCAGGCATACAGGGCACTTTCGCCTGGTCGTGGTGGCAGTGCCAGCACCCAGGCTGAGAGCCATCTAGTTAAGGCAGTGGATTTCAGTCCAGAGGAGCCATGTGGTGTAACTGAAGGAGATTCATACAAAATCTCATTCATTACAGGACATTAAACAAATTCTGTATTAAATCCCCAGGCAGATGCAGTTAGCTCACTGTTTAAACAAGCAGAGCTATAGACACAGTATCCCAGATTTACTAAGGTTTGGTGTGGTTTTGTTTTTTGTTTTTTGTTTTTAAATCTGATCAAAGTCACTAACAGTTTAAAAAAAAAAACAAAACACTGCACGGAATATCTGCTTTTAACTCATATGCTGCTCTGTTCCAGCTGATTAAAAATTGTAAGTCCTAGTTGGAGAGAAGGATCTTGAACAGCTGCAAAGCAGGAGAGAGAATAGTATTGGTTTAAGGCTGGCTGATTTTAAGATATTTTGGTCAATCAGGTTCACCTCCCCCTTTCTATGCCTCAGTGTACTTTCTATAGGAAACGCATGAAGCATATTGCAGTAGTTCAGTGGTTTTCAGCTAGGGGTGCTGCCACATTCAAAAAAAGTTGTGGAGGGTGTGGCTGGACTCTAAAAAGGTTGAGAATTGCTGCATTGGAAATTAGAGGTTGGACTTCCCTGTATAGCAATACCAACAAGGTCAGACTTACTCTTACTATTCTGTCCAGAGAAGAAATGGCATTCCCAAGTGTGAAGGCCTTCCTCCTCCTAATGGAAGGCAGATTTCCTCTTAGCATGTTTTTCAATAATTCACTGAATAGGGTGAAATAGCACAGGGGTGGGAAGAGAAGGTGTCTAAATTCCCTGGTATGTCAGATCCTGAATCTAGCCATAGTTAATTCAGCCCTTTGTCCATTGTGCCATGTGCAAAGAGGGGGTAGGGGTTTGTGGGGGGGGGGGGGGGGGGTTGTGTCTTTTTGTCATCTCTGCCTGGGAGCTTAAAATCCCCATTCCTCTTATGAAAAGTAGGGATTTGTCCTGGTGCTGTCACTGAATTTTGTGTTGTGTGCTCTATTTTAAATGGTTGCATCTGCCTCTTCAGAGGTGGCAGTACCTTACTGATGCTGCTCTATATTCTCTTAGCATGGATTGTGCATGGGAATTTGAGAAACTGCAGAAATACGCATCTTGTGACAAAGTTGCTTCATGAGCACTCTTCATAATGTGCTTTTAGCAGATTCTGCTGCGGCAGCGTATAGCACCTAACGTCATGCTTGGCACTTAATTTGTGATTGAAACACTTTGTCCCCTGCCTGCTTGCTTTCCCCAAAATAAGTGGGCAGGGAGATGGCCCCTCTCTTGTAGGATTAAGGATTCCCGAGCCTTAAATGCAATCCTCCTATTAATTTAAAACCCTTGACTATGTGCATGGCTTTTTTACTGGCATGATGGCTGTGGGGAGAGAGTAAGGGAGGAGGTGTAACAAGGCTTCTACAGGGTTTCAACTGACCATTAGGATGTCTCCATTCAGGAGTATTTTAATACTCCTAGCTATCCACTGTTGAGGGGGGTCTCCCATGTGGCAGAAGGTTACATGCCATCTGCCTTGGCTTGGATGAACTGTGGCTCCAAGTACAACTTTGATTTCTGGTTTAAACGGAATGGGAAGATTGCACTGCTAATCCCACCCCCAAACTAAAATCCTAGTGTCCGATTGTGGCTGCTTGCTATCATGAAACTTAATCATGGGCACTGGGAAGGTCAAAGGGATGCGTATCCGGAGCCCTTTGCCTTTAGACAATCAGGTTAAAAATGGCCTCCGATTCTCATGCTTGAAAACCAAGTGTATGTGGTTGTCCAGTTGCCTATGTGAGTTGATGTGACTGATCATCTTCTGATCAGTCTTGGAAGGTGACCTTATCGGTCATCATGATTGCAAGACGAGGCCACCAGTTTTGGCAGAGGACCCAAAGGCTGAAGGACCAACGCAGTTGAACTACTGTCTTGCCCCTTGAAGATGCTGCAGTGCAGTGTTTCGACACCTAGGATAGCTTAAACTGATGCTGCCTGTTCTGTACGTAATTGTGGGGGGGGGAAGAAATGAAGCTTTCAAGCTCATCAGTCTGGCATTTTTCCAGTACTAAATTCTCTTAAAAATAGAGAGGTCCAGTCGGTCAGTAATGAAGGGCACAAAGTATACTGCCTTTCAGATGTTAATGGCATCTCAGTGGTACAGACTTTTAAGTGTGCTGTGAATTTGTATTCGGAAGCAACTAGAAACTTTTTTGAATTTGCATTTCACCCTGAACAAGCTGTTTAGCAGCTTTTGGTACCAAGTTGTAAATACTTCAGAGGAGAAGTAGAGGATGCTGAATTTTGCAGTACTTAGTTTGTGCTATGCTGACTTTATCAAAAGAAGCCATTTGCGGGAGGGTGCTTTGTTTATTCTGTGTGTAGCTGTTAACAGATATTCTCATTAAAGGTTTTTGGGTTTTTTCGTTTGTTTGTTTTTGCTAATAGGAAGGAGTTCTTTGAGGGCTGCAAAGCAATAAATGCGGACAGCATCGATGGCATTTGTGCTAGGTTCCCCAGCCTCTTAAATGAAGCCAAACAAGAAGATAAATTCAAGGATCTCTATCGTTTCACCTTTCAATTTGGCCTGGACTCTGAAGAAGGACAGAGGTCGTTACATCGGGAAATAGCCATTGCCCTTTGGAAGTTAGTTTTCACGCAGAATAAACCCCCTATATTGGACCAGTGGCTAAACTTCCTAATTGAGAACCCCTCAGGAATCAAGGGAATCTCCCGGGACACGTGGAACATGTTTCTAAATTTTACTCAGGTGATTGGACCAGATCTTAGCAACTACAGTGAAGATGAGGCCTGGCCTAGCCTCTTCGACACCTTTGTGGAGTGGGAAATGGAACGAAGGAAAAAGGAAGAGGAAACCAAATGTATTACATCTTCAGACACGGAGGGTCTGTGTCCAGAAGAACAGACTTAACAGCATTTGCGCAGCAGTGACACAACCAGCCTGTTGCCCTTTTGTTTAGTGTAAACTCTGGACTTTTCTGGAAATTACTGAGGCTCCAGATTTTTCTACTTTACACCTTTCTCTGCCTTGTATTCGAAAGGGCTCTAAAATGCTGTATCATGTTTTAGGCACTTTCTTAATTTTGGTTATTCCTTTTACTCTTGTCCTGAAATATTTGACCCTGGCTACAAGTTAAACAGTTGTGGGGGTTTTTTGTTTTGTGTGTGTGTTTTTGTTTTGTTTTTTTTTGTTTTGTTTTTAAGCTTTCAGATTAGTAAATTGTCTGACATTTCTTGCACAATGTAGATCTTTTTGTTAGGTTAAATTAACATTGCTAAATTATACAGTGCCAGATTTTCAGTTTTGCGTACTACATCTATCAGGGCAGGTCTGTACTGTGTGTAGTGCTGTTTACATTGTTGAAATTTTAGGCTGTAATAATAATTTTGAAGTTTTATACCAGGATGAATAGCAGTGTTAACTGTTAACTACAAATGCATTAATTCCAGATAATGGGGCTAGAAAAACAATGTAAGCAACAGCTTTTTGTAATACAGCTAACTCCCATTTTAAGCTAACTCTCAGTAAAGTGAGTCCAGGTTATTCCCCTTTTTGGTGAGTATTTAACTAAAGCTTTGCCTTTTGTTTATTAAACTATATTGTACTTGTCAGCCAATTGAGTGCAAAATAACACTTTATATCCAAAATCATTAGTATGCCGCGCACAACAGAGCAGCACTACCTCAGTTTTATTGGAAGTAGGTGTTCTTTATGAACTTTGATTTCTTTTGAAGTTGTATTTTCTTGACTACATGAAAATACCTTTATTTGCCTAGAAGAGCCAAAGGTTCTGCTTCTTAACATTGGAAAACATTAACAAATGCATAATATTGCCTCCAAGGAAAACTGTGGTGTAACTGCTTTAACTTGTTTGACTTGTACTGAAAAGTATTATCAACTTACTTGCCTGGCAAGTGCAGTATGCCTGCACAGGAACCACCTCTGCATTAATGATGAGAAACCAATTTTTAAAACCTATATTTAATTGCTAAACCATCGCTAACGCTCCATATTCACTGGAGCAAAACCATTGGCACCTGATGACAAAGTGAATTTCTTAATGTGTTTTTAATGACAGCAGTGTAGGCAAGTCATTTTTAGATTGATTTAATTATGTTTAAATAGGACTCAATTTATTATTTTAAATTACCTGTATTGGGATTATTTACCTGTTGAAACTGTTGTGATCTGAAAAGGGAGTTTTATTAACACTGGTTGAAATGGTTTTTTGGGGCGGTTTTTTTTTGGTTATTGACGCTACCTTTTTTTTAATTTTAGTATATCAGGTTTTTTAACACTTTTTGGTAAAAGGGATAATAGCTAAGGTTTCTGTCAAGCTAAACGTTGGCGCCATGTATATTTGATACACTTCCATTATACGTCTGTCTTTCAGACTAGCATTTCCAGGTCATAAAATGGCTTCTATTAAAAAAAAAACAACACAAAAAACAGCAAAACCCCAACCAAATAATGATCAATTTAGTCCATATTATGTAGCTGCTTCTGCTGTAGGATTTTTAAAGATAAATCCAAGTGAAGTCTTGCCACTGGCTCTGCTAACATGCAGTCCAACGCACATGCAGAGCTTCAAGGGCTCCCTGCGGGTGTCCCACCCACAAGGCCCTGGCATAATACTGGGGTGCCTGCGAGTGGATCTCAGCATTGGATCTCTGGTTTAAGATCCTAATCACTAAACAGACCTGAGAAGCTAAAAGAGTCTTTAAAAAAAACAAACAAACAAGCTCAGACTTAATCTTTTTCATCCACTGTTATGAGAGTTCAGTGCTTTTATAAGCGACTGTTAGGAACATGTGAAGTTGTCAGGGAAACAAGTGTAGGTCCTGTTTCAGGTGCAACTGAGGTCATCAACTTTCAGAAGAATTGCTGAGGCCTGAATTTGTTTTTTGGTAGGTAAATACACCCTGAAACTTTACCTGCACTTGTATGTAGCTGTACCAGCTAATCCTCCTAATGAAGACAGTTATATCAGCCAGGCAGTGCTTTTGGTCATTATAGCTTAGTCTGGTTGGGTCAGCAAAATTGAGCAAAACTCTCTTGCAAAAAACTGGTCGGGCTTTTGCTGGCACAGATAAGATGCATCATACCCCAACAAACCCTGCTCTGCTGCCAAAATTTCTGCGTGTATCTGGTTTGAGAGCAAACGTGGAGGCTCTTTCTTTGTAAGTTTAAGGCTACACATGCATTCTGTTAGGGATTCTGTCTTGTCTAGTTTATTTGATCACTTCACTTCCTCCTAAGAAAACTCAGTGTGAAGACAGGCTGCTTAGTGTGTACTGCCTGTGTGTGCACACATACTTGTTACTAGCAATGCACATAATACTGCAGTGCATCCAAAAGTTAATTGCCATGAAACTCAAGTGCATTTTAAGGAAAATGCATTTATCTTGTGGTCTGGCCTGACTGGATTAGGACAAGGAGCTAAATGTATAGTACACCAATGCCTGACCATTCAGTACTTCTGTGGAGCTGCCCCTAGCGCTCTACCTTGGCGAACAACCCCATATTCCACATGAAGGGGAGAAATTTTGTTTTTACAGTGGGATGGAGTGCAAATCTGGGTGGCTTGGCTCCTATGCTGTCCTAACAAAATGAAGGCTTTGTTCTGTCTGAGAGCCACCTAGCAGGAATCAGTTTGGGAGTAAAAAGCTTCTAACACTAGCTGAGTGGATTTATCCAGAAAGGAGCTGTCATTTGAAGTTGAGATTTAAATTCTTCTTTTAGCTTGACAAGAGACACAAAACAGTCAGGGCTGTCACTTTAAACTTGATATGGGCCGGGAATGACAAGAGCTAAGTGTAATGATGTGTTCTTGGGGTTGTGCAGCACTTACACAATGGCATGCAGGAGGCAGTGTCAGAACTTGCTCTGGATTGTCTACACATCCAAACTAACTTGCTTTTTATGTCAGTGTATCACCCATGGGATTGGGGTTCTGTACATGTTTCTGGGAACCATTCGTTAACATTGGAGCCTTGGAAATCCGCTTGTTTAATGGTTGAACTGTGAATTTCTGTGGAATAGGCCAAATATTGACACACTTTCATTTTTATATCTATTTTAATCTTGAAAGTGTAGAGGGGGTTATATGGGCATGATGCTGATCAAATTTTCAAAACCATTAGAATTATTTTTGTGTTACTCATTTGGAAAAAAACAACAGATAAAACTTGATGCATGAAATGAAACTGCTGCATCTTGGGGTAAGTAGCTGTAGATATGCATTTTGACAGTTTTAGTAATATACTGGAAAACTGGTCTGAGATCCAAGCTCTGTGGCATTTTATTGCCTTCCCTTTCACACTTGATATGACTTGTGTGGACTTCAGTGCCCCAATCCTGATCAATAAATACTTGAGTTTGGACAGCTTCCCAGTAGTGTGGTTCACAACACCTTTTGAATTCAACATCCCAAATCTGTTGAGGCCTGACCCTGCAGCTCCTTTGACTTTGTGGCAATACTTGCATGAGTCAAGATGCATGTAAGGATCAGCAGGATCAAGGCCATAGAATTGCAGTCAGGACCATGGGAATGTATTCAAGGAGACTGTGTTGAATTTTGTGAATCTGTTTGTTGCTAGTGATGTTGTAAATGGGGTGTTTAATATGGCACCATTGTAACACAATAACCAGAGGAAAATGGAAAGCTAAGCCTCTGGTAGATCACTAGAAACAGTAACTTGTCAAACCTGAATTTTCCAAAATGTCTGCAAACCAGGAGTGTTGTCCTTGGTATTGATAGAACACTGTCAATATGAATATCCCATTTCCATAATATAAAATCTCTAACCTTCATTTACAAACAAATATGCAACAAAGTCCAACAAGGAAATGCTGTCTTGGTATTTAAAACTGCTTCACCTTTGACATCATGTTTGTCCACTGAAACAGTCTTTCCTTTTCATAGGCACTGACTGCCTTTTCCACTTCTAGGTCTTGCAGCCTTGTGTCCTAAAGCATGGTGTCAACAGTGCTTTCAGTTTGGGAACTCAACCCTGCGGCTCACTTACAATGAAACGGGCATGCTAAAAATGCACTTCTGGTGCTACATCCATCAGAATTCTTCATTTTACTGTTCCACTAAGATTTATTTATTGAAAAATAACTTGTGTCAATGCTGGATATCTGTTGAAGTTAGCTGTTAATTTAATGTCGGAGCCTCTGGATCCAGACGGTCGCTCTGCAATGTAAATAATTCACCAGACTCTGACACAGAAGGCTGTAACTCAATTCACCTTGTAGTATGTGGGCACTCATTAGATATACTGACCAGTTACTGTTCTTTTAGGATTCTGTCTGCATAACTGCTGCATCATTATATTGACATAAGTTTGATACTATCTGTTTCTTAAGTTCACTGCAGTATTTGGTATACTGCTAGTATTTTGCATGTGACTGACCATTCCCAGGAATTAAAAAACCAACAACAAAAGTCCAGCTGCTGGACAAATTAAGGGCACTCCAGATGTTTTGTTCCAGAAAGTAAGAGTGATTTGAGCTACTGTGTGGTAAAAGGCTTTTGCTTGTGGCTCTTCCCTGTTGCGGCTATCCTCATGCAGAGGATAGTGAAAAGCCATTTCCTAAGAGTGAACTATAGACCTTTTTCAGTCTATTCCTTTGAAAATTATAATCTACAACACCATGGGGTAGCATTTCTTCAGAGGAAAAATATTACTCTCTGGTTCCATGTTAGGCTGCAAGTGCAGCATTTTTTGTAGTTCTGTTTAATTTAGCTTAAAAATCTATGTCCATCCTCCATGTCTTCCCAAGACCAATGCCTTGTTCAACACAGATTTATATTTCGAGCAAAGGTGAAAAACTGGCCTGATGCCATCTTCAGGAAGCTAACTCCTTGGTTTGGCAAACAATGCACTTGGCAGTCGTTTTCACAGGCCACAACTATCTGCTTCCCTGCTCAAAACCAATGTACATTTGATGCAGGTGTGGTTGTGCAAGACTTTCTCCAAACCAGAGTAAGAATGCCTTCCCTCAAGGGATGTGCAGCTCCTGCTGACCTGAAGCAATAGGCTGTGGGGGCTTGAAAGACTTGTCTTGCAAGCAGCTTGCCTTAAGCAATTGAATTTATAGCAGTTCTTCACTACTGTTGTAATCCTCTGCCTTTCCGGGTATTTGTTTTTATAAGCCTAAACTCTACGGGAGGCTGTACAATGTTTTTTAACTCCTACCTATGCATAATTGCACTCTTTCAAGAAGCCCTCTGAATATTTTCAGGAAACTTTATACACAGATAGAGGAAAAATATCATTCTTCAGTGGTCATGCTCTAACATGAATTTTTACTTAAGTTGTGTTTTATGAGCTAAGTTACCTGCTGTTGAATAAATATGTTTACTTGACTTTGCCATTCATGCAGTTACAGCTGCTGGTTCTTGTTTTGCTGTCCTGGGGTTGCTAAAGAGGGCAGGTTGTGCGTGACAGGTGACAATCTACATCTAATACCAGTAGAGTGCAAGGCTGGCTACTGATAGAGCTACATCTTATGCTTTCTCTTCTGAAAGGCTGTTTTAACCACAGATTGTGAAGGGATGGACTGGAAAGGGCAGGAGCAAATTGAGGCCATAATTCTGTTTACGCATCCATCCTAAGAAAGCAATGCAGTTTGCAGGCTTGGGCCCTCCATCTGCATTGTGAGTCCACATTGCTGCTACAGGCCTCCAGACTGATGCATCGCCGTGTATGCGAGGGGGTTCCAAGAACAAGGTCGAGGAAGCAGGTTGGGAGTGAAACGATCTGAAGAAAAGGATAATGGTGTAGTTTGTTCTCAAAATACTTAACATTTAGGTGGATCTGAGCCCAATATAGTCTTAATTTGCCCAAGAAGAATACTTTTTATATAGTTTATTTACCTCCAGGGAAATAATTTAAAGCAAATGTAAATTTGTACAGCTTTGGACAGTCATGTGGCTTTCACCTAAGTCACATGCACACTTCCTGGCTTAACTGAGCTTGGTTCTTTAGTGTGTCTAACTTTAGGTGTTTTACACAAGAAGTAGTAGGGGTTGTTGTCAAAGGTGGGGTAAGAATCGTGACAACTGCACCTCATTGCTACACAATGTGCCTGCTGTCTTTCAGATTTGTCTCCCAAGCTGTCCAGTGTCCTGTCTTGCAAGGTTTTGCCACCGGGAAAGGATGAGTGTGGTGTCTGTCTCCTGTCTCTGGAGTCTCACTCTTGTAGGCAAAATGCTGTCTGAAGCACTTTGGAAACTGAATTAGGGTGTTTTTTACTTCATTGCATTTTCTTTTAAGGGTCATGGCCAATTTGATACAGTCAGTTCAGGAAAACTTCCAGGTCCTACACTTGCTAATTTTGAGTTCCTTTGCCAATATGTATGGCTTTACCATTACTTTCTTACTGAATTCTTTTAGCTGTTGTTGCTGTGCAGAAGTCCAACAGAAGAAATGTAAGTCTCCTAGGCCAAATGTTGTTAAATGCACAAAGCCAATGAAAGTGGAGGATCTTTGAGTCCTAGCAAATTTGTGTAGCCCTGAAGTTGACTGTGTCCTTTTTTATTTTTATTTTATTAAAATAAGAGCATTAAATGCAGCCTGGTTATCTTAGTTCACTTTCTTTTCACTAGTTCATTCATTGCTGACTTCTAGAACTTGGCAGATGTATAGCTAAATATTTCAGTGGTGTTTTTTTGTCTTAATCCAATGGGTTTTTCATCTAACCTGTGAGGTTTCTAAGGTAAATTCTTTCGATTTTAAATTACTGATCCCTTAAAAAACCTTCAGTCACAGTGTATCTCCACTACTGTAGGTTTGTCATTGTTTCACAGTCCCTTGATTTCCTGCATTCCAGTAAGACTCAGTCCACTGGAAAGGGAAGTTGAAGAATTGCTCTCTGCTTTGCTGAGCGATTGAGTTCCATTTGGGTGTTTGTAATGCGCACTTTGGTGTTCAGTGGTTTGTGTGTAAAGCTTTTTGTACAAATGTCTTATTTAAAGTCTAAGTCCTTTTTACATGAATTTGCAATTAAAGGGAAAACTTTTATTTTTTTTCCTATCGATAGGATTGTTGCCAACATTATTCACTACGTCTACAACTTCTTGAATAGGATCCTGGATGTTTTGTAAACTTGCCACTTTTGCACTAAGGTGACTGCCACTGAATCACATATAAGAAAAGCAAGCTGCTTATGGTGCAGCAAATGATTTGCAAGGATGTAGTGGTTGCAGGCCTTGCTGCCAGGGCCCTGAACTTATGAGTCTTTGATCCAATTTCCATTGGCCTCCATGACTTAGGGTTTCCCTAGTCCCTCAGATGCGTTCTTGCATTGTAATAGGTTTTTTTAGTATGGGTTTGCAGGTGGGGAGCTCGTTCCTATTATTTGCTGCTGTAATGCTGCGAATGAATTCATTCCTTTCTATAGCTTTTATAGGTTGGGGCTGCTTTTCTAAAAAGAGAAGGATGGACTTCACGTCTGCTCATAATGCAGCCCAAGGAGCAGTTTCAGAACTTCCTAGTCTCCTTGTTCTACAGTTAGAGGGAGCTTTTACATCGCAGTTATAGGCACAAAGTCTCCATATTAAACTGCACTCCAGTGTCACATTCAATACTGCTCCCTGGGAAATCTTCCTTCCCACTTAAGGCAGCAGAAGTAGCAACAGCCTGGTTTGTCTTCCATCTTTGCCATTATATCTCCTTGGTTTCTTTCCTGCTGCTACTCCTAAGTTTTACCCTCTTGCTAGGACCATGCAATTTAAGGTTGACACTTTTTAAATGGTGTTTCTGGGCTCTGGAATTTAACAAGAGGCTGTTACACCTTGGTGTCGCTAGCACTGCTTTACACCTGGTTCCTGGTGAGAACATTCTAGCCTCATGACTAAAAATGCTTAGTTTCTGCCTAAAGCAAACACAGCTCAATGGATTTGGCCTGCATGCATGCTGTTTCTGCTATCTTTGTTGTCCTAGGTGGGTTTTTTTTCCTACTTCAAACATAGTAAGGGTTATTGTTAACTCATTGGATCAAATAGAAGACTTCTGTGCACCATCAGTTGCAGGAGGTATAGAAGAAAATTGATCTGCATAGATAGTAAAAATCTCTCTCAGCTCCTTGCAGTCAGTGGCTCCATTCATTTCCTTGCAAGGCAAAACCAAGTAAAATACTTGATCAGTAACCTGTATTCCCACATCTCTGGGGAAGAACAGTGAGGTGGGATGTCCCACTATCTACACAGACTCTTCTGGTTTACTTTTCATTTCAGAGGTGCTGCATTAAATGACATGGATGCTGCTAATCAGAAGGCAAGATGGGGATTTTTTGCCCTCTTCTAGAGAAAAGATGGCTTTGACTTGTACGTCTTTAAAGGAAGAATGTTGCTCTTAATAGAAAACTTTCTTCACTGCTGAATAACATTTTAGCTTTGCTGAAGCCTGATTTTTTTTTTTTTTAATTAATGTTTAGCAGCAAGTAGCTAAAGTGCAAGTGTGATCTGCTAAGTATGAATAAACTATCAGAAGAAAGGTAGAGCAATATCCTCTACTGTAAGAGGGACATAGCTGGGAAACCTACCCAAAAACTCCACTGTAGGCTGTCACCTTCTCCATTTGCAGCAGCTATAATGTGGTTTCCCACTCAAAGGGATAGAGTGAATCAGGCCTATTTAGTGCCATCATGGCTTTTACTCCCTTCCTCTACAGACCAAGTTACAGAATGAAAATAGCCCAAGCTGTGTGAATCGCCAGTCCCATCCTCCTAAGGCCAAAGTGCTTTGCTGTGAACGTAATAGTTCACTGGACAGGCCCAAGTCCCAGAGCAGCACAGTTCTTGTGCCTCACAGGTACAAGCTGACAAACAGCCTCTCCTGCCAGTGCAAATGAGTTCAGCACTAAGTGTTCAGCTCACAACTGCCTCTTCCTAACAAGTCACTTAACGGCATTAAATCTTTGTTTCATCAGAGCCATTCAGCTTTTGGGCAAACTGACTGACTCTAGCAACCTGCTTCTCTCTCAGCATTATCTGCTCACACAAATACACCATCCCAAGCATTCAGTCTGGCTAGCTGCTGTGGAAAGCATGCCAAAACACCAAGAGTTAATGGAAAACATTTGCTGCTGTAACAGTTTTGAATAGCTTTTATTTTTAGACTTGATAGAATGTACGGGGGAAGCCTATTGTTCTTGAGGCACAAGATCATCATGGAGACATTAATATTTAAAGTTATTAAAAACATTAACAAAAGGCTGCTAAAATGTGGCAGTCTAGCACATGCTCTTCCCGGCATCATCTTTTATTCCCATCAGGCCCAAGCCAGATAGTGATCTCTGTACACTGCAAGGCAAAGAAGAGGGGGTTACTTCTGTTTCTGAACACTAGTCAGTTCTCAGAACAGGCTAGCAAGCTTGACTCAAAGCTACCTTGTGACCTGCTGTAATATTAAAACATACCCAGGACCCTTGTTCCTTCTGTGGGGAAGCCTGAGAACTGTCAGGACTCTTATTTTCAAATAAAAGCTGAGGCAATGGATAACCTGAAGGCTATGCAGTGGCTCAAGCTTTGTTTTTGGTCTGCAGTTGTCATTCCCTTCACCTGGTCTGTTCTGCCAATGGCCCTAATCCATGTGTTGGTTCCTTCACCTTCTGTAGGTGGTAGCAGGCCTGGATAGGACCCTGTAGAAGTTGAGCCTGGAAGTGCTGAGTTAGCTGACTAGCTTTGGGCAGAACCAAAAGGGTGTGAAGAGTAAATCCATCCTTGACTTTGCACTGGGTCTCTCAGAGGATAAGGGGGGCTGTGCAGAGAAATCTCTTCACCTCTCCATTTGAGCTGTGATAGGAAGCTAGGCCAGGGGTGAAGTCTTTCCCACATAACAGAGGGGAAAAATACAGTACTAAATTCACAGCGACCAAGTGGTCAGTACTGTCTTTGTCCTCAGGTTGGTCTCTAGCCAAATAATAGCTCAGACGCACAAAAAACACTTCTACCAGGATCTGCAAAAGAAGTTAGTTATGAAAGGACCAGAAACAATTAAAAACAAAAAAACCAAACCAAAGCCTGTGAAGGCTTATCCCTGTAGACCGGCATCCCCAGTGGCTGATTAGGGTAATAGAATCTCCAATTTAGTTTGTACAGAAGGTGTAAACCTACCCTACCTTCTGCCTGACTGAAGACTAACACAGCTAACTACCTCTGTCTGATTAGGCTAATGCCATATTTCCTGTGGAGCTCAGCAAACAAATACACTCAGTAGGCTGCATCTATCAGTCAGGTTTTCTCTAGCAGGGCTGAGTTATTGCATGCAAAACATGGCAATTTGTTGGTACTGCTAAGAGCAGCTAAGCCAGTCTCTTTAAGGACACCAGAGGGGTTGATTATAAGCAATTGAAAAATAAAAGGAACTGAAACCCTGGTATTATACCAAGGTTAGGCAGGAGAGCTGCAAGCAAGGAGCCAGCCAGCCTCCCTACTGTTTTTGTGCAGCCGAGTTAGCAACCAATATATCAGTCAATTTGCATGACAAGTTAAGCTACTTTGCTTAAATGGAGGCTGAAAGCCTGGGCAGAAAGCCAAGGGCAAAGCTTAATTTGGCTAGAATGAAGAAAACTGAATGGGCTCTCCTGCTTCAGACCAGATCCACAGTCGCCTGAAGTCAGTGGAGAGATCCTCAAAGATCAGTCAAGGAAAGGCTCTAGAATCCAAGCAGAGCCCATTAAGGCCAGAGGATCCTCCAGGTTCTGCTGCAATAGGTTCCCCTTTGTGATGCAATGTGTGTCAATAGCAGACATCCTGTATCTAAACAAAGCAGCTGCAGTGGGAATGCTGCAACTCTAGCCTGGAAACTTGAAAGGAAATGAAAGGACCTTGATCTGTGTTAACTCCAGCATGCATTTGGTTTGGTGCATTTGGCTGAAGCAGCCTTCCAGGACAGCTCTCCTGGCTGATCCTTTTGCCGTGGGCCACAGAAGCCTAGCTAGACAGGTCAGGATTCATTCAGTGCTGCCCTGCCCCCTCTTGAATTCCAGTGCATGTACTTTTCTCTTATACCAATGCTGAACTTTGGTTTCTTCTCTGGATCTCTAAGGGAGTTGTGCCTTTCCTGCTGGCAACAGTGAATTGGAGAAAACAAAGCTACAGAAATCTGACAACCCTGGGTTCCTGAATGGAACAGGGGCCATTGAATTTGGGGAACAAAGGGAAGATTTCATTAAATAAGTAGGTGCCTGGCAACCTTCCCCTTGGCTAAAAATGAGATTTGATTATTTCTGGTTCATAATAGCAATGGACACTTTAGGTGTAAGCAGAATTTATTCTAGTCTCTTGGGAATGCTGAGAATCCATCCCAACTAACAGCATCTGACAAGCTGGGACTGAAATTATGCGGTGAAGCCTCATGAACAAGCCCAAGTCTTGTTCATCACTAGACAAATGTTCAGTGACTGCAGTAAAATGCAGGCTCCCGTATCAGCAGTTACGCTTCTTGACCAGTTTTAACTTTACCAGTAATCTAAATGCGCAAGACTGACTTGCTGGGCAGCACATTTTTTTGACCTCTTTGTACAATATTTGTAAATCTTATTACCTGTTCATGCCCGGCAGCAGAACGACACAAAGTGTATTATTCTGTAGGCTTCTATAAAGCTTTTTGATTCTGCAGTCTAACTTCTTCAGTTTTTCCCTTAGGTCTTGCTCCTGGGTCAGGCAGAACAAAATGGAGCTAGTATTAAGGTGCAAGACAGTAAGTTGTATCGGAAACAGATCCCTACTGTAAAAGGATGCTTATTGTCCATTAGGAAATACAGCAAAAACAACATGCAAGCTACCATTAGCTTAGTGATCTTTGGCAATGCGGATTCAAGAATCTGTTATTTTGTAGGCAGTCTCTTCATATTGGCATTAAAGCACCGTGACTACCAGTTAAGGGAAAATCACGGGACTGTTGACCAATTGACTGCCACTTTCTCCAGTAAAAGTGAGACTAAAGCTAACTTGATTGGTTTGTTGTTTCAAGGGTTCCTGACTGCAGGATCTCTCCTCTTTTATGTCACCCGCACAGTACATAATCCTCTTTTTCAGTTCTCTTCCCCCACCCCTTTTTCTCCACAGATATCTTCATTTTTAAAATAAATGTATTTGTGTGTAGCAATACACTATTCTGATGTTAAACAGCACGTTAAACATCTTTCATATTGTCATGCTTTATAGCACTTTCCATCTTCAAACTGCCTTCACAAATATTAATCTCTGACAACCTATCTGCCACATGCTGAGGTAACCTGATTTTACACATCAGGATCTCCAGTTAATTTGGTCCACATCTGCACAAAACCTATGACGGAGCTACAGTGAAAATATGAATCCTGGCTCCCGCAGCTTTATTCAGTCCACTATTGTATGGTAAGTAAAAAGCTAAGGAAAGAGTAGGTTAGGCTTTTAACTTACACACGTAGAGACTTGCTTCTTTTTCATGTATAGAAAGTTTTCTCCTTTCTGAAGTGACTGTGTGTCCTGGTGAGCTATGTGATTAATCCATTGGTTGAGGTGGCTAGGAGTGAGAGCTCTTCTGCTTCTCAGTTTGCTGCCCATAGTTGCCCATCTCTTTATAACCTCGAGTGCACTTGAAGCACTTTCTGCAGTTTGGAATTCTTAAAAGAAACAAGCCCCCTGGGTCAGTGATTATCTCTCCTCCTTCACCACCCCCAAACACACCCAAAAATGGCTGCTTACAGAACAGAGTGGCAGCTAACAAGCAAGATGCACCATACAGGAGACCAGAACTAGAATCTCAAGAGTCCATGCAAGGAATACTGTCCCTGTAGAATCAGAGGCTTTAATCCTACTATCAGCTGTTCAGCCCTTCATCCAGCTCTAGGTGGGTGCACTACAAAGAATTCAACTTACTGGCTCAGTGTCTTGACACTATACTTTGCAAAACAGTCAGAGGAAGTTCAGTGTTGGAACCTGTTTGCATCTTGGCACCCGTCTGGTTGAAGGAGATACTAATTGAGAGTGCTTGAACATTTTCAAAAGCATCTGTTGCTAACGGTAAATTTAAAACCAAACAGCAACAGATGAGGGGACTAGTAAATGCCTAGAAATGTTCCAGTAGCAACAGTGTGACAGATTTGGAACCACATGGGGGGGGGCAGCAATTTTGGGCAGAGGGCTGCTTATTGAGTTTTGGCAAGCCATTGAGGGCTGCATGACAGGCAGCCTGGGGCAGATAAATATTAATTTTCTAAATTTTTTTAGGGGCCCTGCAGGCCAGATAGAATGGCCTGGCAGGCTGCATGTGGCCTGCGGGCCGCATTTTGCCCACCCTGGTATAGTGAGAAGCTACTTTTCACACAGTACCACACTGGAATCAGGTGGAATCCCAGGCACAAGTTATTTACAGAATGCAGGTGTCGCATGCTACATGTACTTACTCAGGAAACAGTAACTTTGGCGCTTCCCATTTTTATGGTCTCTAGGCAAGAAGAGAGCTTTCAGGTCTTTCAGTTGACTCAATTTTTCTTGCAAGTCTGTCTCCGTTAGGCTTTTCTTTACTCCTGCCATATAAATCACCCTTTCATTTTCTACATCCATTTCCAGCTCCTTTATCAAGGTGTTGCAATCTAATGTAACTGCAGAGACGGGTCTCTGAACCTGGGGAACATTGAACAGGAATAGGTTTAACATGTCTGAGCAGAATCATGGACTGAGTGAACAGACTTCAAAATCAATGCTCAGGAATTCTAATTCTATTCGGAAATAGATGCATTTCTGGAGGCAAAAATAATCTAACCAATAAGTTTGTAGAACGAGAGAGATTACATCTGCATCCATATAAACCTTCCTCTGTTCTGGCACCAATACAGGTTAGTATTGGGACAGATACCTATGTTCGAATGCCTCAATTCTAATTAGATGGTAAGAACCTATGATACAGAATGACTGAGTACATACATTTGAGAGATCACCACCAGACTGATCTCAGCAAGGTTGAGTTGAGTTTTGAAGACACTGAAGCACAAGGTCCCTTCTTAGCACTGTGCTTCCTGGAAACAGGAAAGGGGGAGCATGACTGCTCCAGCAGGTACTCCCAGGCACCATCCAACACTTGAGTTGTGTGCACCTAGTACATGGGCAGAGGCCACTCGGAAAAGACTAATCACACCAAGCTCCTGTTTTACTGTAGGCCTATATATAAAATAACCTTTTTTACCATGTGTTTTCAATACCTTAATGCAGGATCCTGCAATCTTGGCTCCATTCAGACTCTCCAGAGCAAGCTGGGCAGCCTCTAGTACTTCATACTGGATACAGATGTGGGGCTTTAAAAAGGAAGCATCACACTCGAATCTCTACTGTAGTTACAATATCCCTTTCAAGTAAACTTTTATTGCACATTAGGAGGATGTCATGCTAACCTGTTACACCACATTCCACTTACATGCATACTGGACAAGTGCATATTATGATTAACTGCAAAGTCCAACACCAGTCCTAGTTTTTTTCCCTATGCATGCACAACACATCTCAGCTATCTGCAGTGTGTGCTGGCCGCATGCATAAACAGCTTAACTGCACAGCATCTTTTGAACTTATTAGTTAGTTTGCAATGTTAATTGTACTCCATTTAACCACATAACTGAGCCAGATGACATGAAGGGGGAAGTAGCTGTCAAAAGGCTGATGCCAGAGGCCTTGACTCTGGTGGGATCTAGTTAGTGCTGGGGTTGCTAATACAACAGCGCTTTGTATTATGGACTATAGAATCACAGGGTTGGAAGGAACTTCAGAGGTCATCTGGTCTAAACCCCTGTAAGAGTTATTACTTCTTAATAGCTTACATTATGTTTGGTTAAGCAGATACTCAGGGAAAGTTTCAGTCCTGAAGCTATGCACTTAAACAGAGTATGCTATATGCTGTATATGTAACAGCCAAGATATACCTATTTTATATTCTAATTTAATGAATTCACAGCATTACTGTTGCACATTAAAGGCCTTCACATTCTCTCTTATTTGTAGAGAAGAGCAAGCTGGAATCTCAGAAGTTCCCCATTCCCGAGTATGAGGCTAGGATTCCTACCCTGGGCTCCTTAATGCTGTAGCTCCTCTGAAAGGCCACATTCATTAGAGACGCACAGTTAAGCCACACTAGCTCTGTTTATTCTTGTCATTGCCTATAATGGCTTTTCCACACCAAACCCTTGCGGCTGCTGATTATACTGCCAAGCAAGGAGAGCAACCAGTGTTTAATTTGTTCATCCCCACCCTCGACAAAACAAGATTACTGGAGAATCCCTGCTCAAGTCTCACTATTCACCTGGTGTGTTTCAGTGATGACAGTCAGTGATCGAATTGGACCATACTTCTTAAATTCTTTCTTTACAGACTTCAGGCAGAAATCTTTACCAAATGGGCCCGCATAAAGAGTCAGCAAGTCACCCAGCTTGATTTTCATCTGTAGGAAAACAAATTTAGTGTAAGGATTTTACTGACCAAAGTTGAAGGGAACTGATTCTCTCTCTCAGCTCAACATCAAAGAACACTGTGAGATAAGCATGTTACCTTTTCACAAATATCAGCTATGAGGGCAGGTACGACATGCTTTGAACGCAAACTAAACTGAACGACACTGAAGGAGGACAGGGGAACTTCTTCTATGGCTCTCTGAAGAATCTACAAAGAAGGGAAAATTCACATACAATTACTGTCTAGAGGCTGCAACAGGGGACAGAAACTTCTGGTTACAATCATAGAAAATTGGGGTTGGAAGGGACCTCAGGAGGTCATCTAGTCCAACCCCTTTGCTGAAAGCAGGACCATCCCCACCTATATCATCCCAGCCAAAGCTTTGTGTAGCCAGGTCTTAAAAACCACCAGGGATGGAGATTCCACAACCACACCGGGATTCTCATATTCCCAGTTTTGACTGTCACATTGAGTGCCCTGAGGTAAGTCACTTTATCTCTGTTGTTCTTGTTTCCTGCTTTGCAAAATGGACACACTGCAGGACAAACCAGTACCCCAAAGCATTTCTAAAGATGACAAACTGACTTAGCTGGTGAGGTATTGGGACTTTTGCTCAATATTAACTAATACCCAACTCCTTAAGTGTAAGAAAAACATGCTTGAGAATGTGAAGAACTCTGACAATTAGACAGACATTGGCAACAAACTGCTCTAAGTTAATTCACCTGTTTGTTTGAAGGTCTCTGGCCATTCTGACACGAACCAGGGGAGGCTAGGTCCCGTCTGCCCAAAAGTAGGGTTTGTTGGCCAGCCAAGCGCAAAGAATCTAAAAAACTAACAAAAAAAAATGCAAGTCAAAGTAACCGAGTACTAAACTTTACATTTAACCAAGTTAGAAATCTTCAAGAAAAGTATTTGTTGAATTCAAATATAAAGGTTTTGAAAGGTTTTTAAGAACAAAATTAGCTTGTCGTGGTCTGAAAACAATTATCTCTTGTTCTGAATACAGGGGGAAGGGGGAAAGCTTGCACATGGCAGCCACTGTCTCCACCACCTACCACCCTGTGCTGCCGCTGCTCTGCATGCAGCTGCCCTGCCCGCCCCCCACCTTGTTCTGTGTGCAGTTGCCGCCATGCGTGCACACTTCTCTCCCCCCCCCGGCTCCACATTATCTGCCTCAGATAACTGGAATTTTTACATAACTAGCACCCGGCATTCCCCACTCATGCTGGATAACAGGGATTTTACTGTATAAAGAAAATGACAAAAAACATGATATCAAATCTAAGATTTAAAATTTAAAACTATTAGATTAGTGATTTCTTTCATAAAATATTTTTTTCCCGTTGAAAATTACTAGCGGGAAGGAGAAATATTGACAGAAAATATAATGCATATTACAATATAATTTCAGAAAGAACTAAATCCAGTGATGTAGATGAATGGGGTGTGGAAAGTCCTATTACCATAGCTGGGGGATGCTGGAACCTTCACTTGATTGCTGTTGGACTCCATTCAGCTGTAGGTATAAGGTGGACTTCTGTTGTGAGATCTCACTTGCTTTTTGAGCAATTAGCAGTGTCTCCAAGTTTAGTTCTTCTACCTTGAGATACACACATTGGTAATAACTAATTCTTCAAGGTTACTTTGAAGCATACAGCACCACAGGCATCAACCCAATCTGTCTCTAAGGCATCTCTTAGAGTATGAAACTAAAGACTTGAGGGATAGCATTGTACAAATAGCCAATCCACTGCAGTGATGAGCAGGTGCCTTAAGACGGCTAAAATCCAAGACAAAGAACTGAAATCAAGCGGGGAAAATACAGTCAAAGGGAAGAGACGCACTATACGAGATCTTTATATATAATTGGACCATGCCTGGAGACTGATCAAGTCCAAGTAAAATGGAAATTTATTCAAATGCCAATGTACTCCACTAGTGGGAAATGGCCCTCCCCTAGATCCTCAATGCTGACCTAACTAAGCAATACATTCCTAACTCTTCGCATGTTAGTAGTTTCAGCAAAGTCCAAAACAATTATCTTCCTAGACTGCAGCCCAGGACCTAAGATCAAACCTACATCAATTACACATAAAAGCAACCAGGAGTAGTCCACATTAAATTCTTTATGAAGCCTGTAAAATGTGTTTTGACATTAAGGTCTTTAAGCAAAAAAACCCCCCAAACTGAAACCAACATAATTTCAAACAACAACATAATTTCAAACCTTGCAAGGCCCCTGTTTAATGAAGTATTGAGCCAGTTCAAGTGCAGCTTGAGCATCTTCTGTTGGATCATGACCAAGCCTGTTTTCACACTGAATTTCCTTCCTGAAATGTCAGTACAGGCAAGTTATCACTTTTTCCTCACTCTAGAATATACAGTACATTACCTTTTTTTTTTTTTTTAAGCCTTGTAACTTGTTCTTTTTAGGTGACTTATTTTTCTCCTCACAGCAAGTTTGGCAACTCACAGAATTGAAATATAACATTCTCATGAAATGTTCCATAAAGCCACCATAGTATAACCTTATTGCAACGCTTACATTTTGGATACTAAAGATTTCATAGATACAGTGATACACACATATCATGCTTTGATGCACCTTTGCTATTTGCCTTCACCGTCTATGCTTTACTAGTTATGCTACCACATAGTTTGCAATCTCCTATTTCTCACAGAGAATTTAATTGTAGAAAGTAATTGTGCTACTACGGAATACCTTATTCCTACAAAATATGCTGTCAACTGAGGGCTGGAATATCAGTAGCCACTAAATCTAATCTTGTCAAATTAACAAAGCACATTTTATGATGGATTATCCTTACTTTTTTGCATCGGCGCACTCTTGCTAATTCACGACAAGCCTTTGAGTAATTCATGTGAACTATAAACTCCAGAGTTGTTATACCGTATCTTTGCTTTTTAGGGATAAGATTTAGCACATTGCAATTATGCCCAATTAGAAAAAGAACAGACCTGCTGTTAATGCAGTGGAGCAAGACTCAGCAAATCTGCTCATGTCACAAATTCCCTGTATTACTTTTAGGCAAGTCACTTATTTGCTCTGGGCTTCAACTTCCTATCTGTCAAGTGCAGATAAAGAGCCTTTCTTTGTCATATCCATTTAGATATATACTGTGTATATATATATCACCATGTAAAAGTCCTAATCTTGACAGGTAATGGATCACTTCACACAAGCTTTTTTGCTTCTGTTTTTCCTCTAAAGTGTCTGCTGTTTGATGCTGTCTGAGACAAAATACTGGGCTAAGTGGACTTTTGATACGTCTTACCTTCTTATCTAAATTGGTGTGTGTGTGTGTGTATGTAGGAAGAGGGTTGAAAAATGAAGGTAGTGCTAGCATGGCTAATTATTCAGTGCATGTATTTTGTACATGTGCATGATCTGATTTCTTTCCAAGTTTTAAGAAACTGGTAATTCAGGTGTAAAAGTTAACTGATAAAGCCATATGCTCCCCAGTGGCATGCACAAGGGGAGCACTGTAAGACACTTACCCTAAAACAGCTTTTGCTAAGAATTTTAACTTGAATCTTCGACCTCCACTTCTGGCAAAAAGCAATGAAGTGTCAATAACACTGGGATGGATCATCTGGAAAAGAGGAAACATGACTAATATGATTTAAGAACAACAGCAGTGTCATAGGACTGGTCTGCAATCCCTTCTTGTAAACAAACTAGCAGAAGGTACTCAGATCCAGTCACCCCAGAGCATTTTATGGTCACTTAAATTTACCATAGGAAAGACTTAATAGTTGTGTTGGGATAAAAATATGAATGGCTCCTAGCAAGCAAATTGAAAGAAAGAGGGATACAGCTGGAGTCTTATCTATTTCTGGCAAAGCACGAGTTAGTATCCTTACTGGACCAATTTGTATAATTTGAAGACAGAAGAGCAGTCACAGGCCAATCTATTTTAGACAGACTTGCACTTCTGAAATACAGCTTTCTAGCTTTACAACTTCTGTGTTTCTTGAACATCCCAATTGGTAACACATCTCTCTTGAAGAGCCTTAACCCGATCTTAGGGAAAGGCGGGTAGTAATAAAAAATTACAATACATCATGGAATTGTTTTGGTTTTAGATATGAATGCAGCAGGTAAAGGGAGTGGAGAAAATGCATTTAAGAGTACACTCACTTGTAAAGCTTGGAGATCAGCATTTAAAGAGTGACCCACCAATATTGCGTCATGGGGAAGCAATTTCTTTAGTTTGTCCTGGACGTCTGCAAGTTTGGTTTTCACTGGAAGAAGAATCTTCCTTGTGATTCCTGAGTACCTTCAAAGCAGAAGTTGTAAGAGGCAAACCAAAACATTAGCAACTCTGTTTACTAAAAAGCATTTCAAGCAAGACAAGTGAGATGAATGAACTATAATAGTATAGCACAGGATTATAGCTGTGGCTTCCTGTTTAAATGCCTCTGTGAGGACATGGTGAAATTTATGTTAAATTAATAGCACTAGGATTGTGTTGGCCTCTGTAGAGGCTTGTTCTTCTTAATACAAACCTTTGTATAAATGATTAAGTTCCATCCCTGTCAAAACTACACAGGTAAATGATCAGATTGGATCAAGGAGACATAGACCTCTACATGTTCAGGTAAAGGTGTGATTGGATCTAATGTGTGATCCACATATCGTGCCTCGTGCCATGCTACACGTGTATGGCACAAGGCGTGATTATGAGATTGCACATTAGATCCAATCATATACCTTATTGCCAGTGCAAGGGGAATTTTATTGCCTTTGAGGGGTCTCCCAGCTACGGGGACTACATACAGCCAGGGCCAAAACTCCACAACTGACAGGGCTCTCAGCCTTGGCTGTGCCTCACATGCAGCTGGGACTGAAAGCCCTGAAACTGACTGTTAGTTGCAGGGTCTCTTGGTCCTGGCTGTGTGTAAGGCATAGTGGAAGCCCCATCAGTTGTGAGGCGCTCAGCCCCTGCTGCATGAGGCATAGCTGGGACTGAGAGCCCCATGTGGGCTGGGGAGTTTCAGGCACCCCTAAGCCTTGGGGATCATGGTAGCTGCAATCCCCAGGGCTTGGGGGGTTTACACTGGGCAAGGTACACCCTTGTAGCTGGGACCCCTGTCAGCTGATGGGCCTCCCAACTGTAGGGAAGAGCCTGCTACATGTGCAAATTAAAGCTTGATAGTAACCAGTTATAAATTTAGTACATGTTTTCAAGGTCTAATTTATAGCTGGTTGGAGCTTTTTATTGCATGATAGCTACTCTGCATGTGTAGCTGGTCTTGAGATAATTGTGCAATTAACCAGTTAACTGCTCAACACCTATAATGTGTAGGGGGGCCTTATAGGGAGCATGAGAGGGAGGGCCTTTGTGCTGCAGCCTGAAACTAGGTCAAATATGAAAGTTTTGGAGGAAATGTGGCTTGAGTTTTTTGCCTGGTTTCACTGTGAAACTTTTAAGCGTCTCCACACTAGAAATGGAAGCTTGGACAAAGTCTCTCTCCTTTTACATGAGTAAACAGAGCCCCAGAGCAGATAGATCTGGATTGCAGCTTCCTTGTTGTTACTAACACTATATTCTATTCTACAACCTAGAGTAAAAAAAAAAGTAACCTGCACTATGTTTCATTAACCTGTAACTCAGGCTTTTTTTTTTTTTTTGAAACATTGCATAACAGCTCTAACCCTCTGCCAAGATCCAGTGGATTGTATAGTAGACAAGTGTGTATCCAATGTGTGGTAATATCCACATTTTGTAAACTGTTTGTTCTAACACTAGTTGAAACAGAACAGGCAACTCACGTGGAAATGCACAGAAGTTATATTTACCATGAAACTACAACTGCAGCTAGGGTTTACAAAGACCACATGAAGCAAGCTCAGGCTGAATGGCTCTTAAGTGTTAAAGTAAGAAGGTGTATAGGATGTTTCTAGGCAGGATACCTGGTGAAGTAGTTCAGAATCTGGGTCTCAGGTTTTATAAGCTCATCCAGGAGGCATTGACCCTGTGCATCCACCAGTGAGACTCGGGTGACTTCGTTCCCCTTCGTAGTGAGGCACTGCCAAATTATAAAATGGCAGAGACACTGGTCACAGATCAGAAATGATTTTGCTGCCATTCCATTGTCTGACATGCACTCGCTGATTAAAGCCCACCCTGCCTGCAGTAACTTTTACCATTAATCCAGTGTCCTGTCTAGAGAGCTGTCTATTTATTACTGTCTTTTTTTATTTTATTTTTTTTAAACAATGCAAATGTTGATTGTTTGATGCCCGTTACAAGTGTAGTGCACCCAATCATAGAGTAAATCTTGAGGCGGGAGAGCTGATGTCACAAGGTCATTTTGTACTTCATACCCCTGAAAGCCCCAGTTAACTGCATTTTACAGCTGCTCTGCCAAAAAGGGCTGAAGCAAGTGCACATTCTGAAAGTCGGTAGTGAGGCCCAAGCAAGGCTGCTTCTTGCATTTAGAACTGCACCCAGGGGTAAATCCAGGATAGCTGAAATGGAGAGTGGAGAGGTGCAATGAAAAGGAATTTTTCCTTAAGGATGCAAAGCTTGGTGAAGATCTTGGAGCTGCTATATGTCTCCTCTACAGGGACTAGGAGCATCTGCCTTGCAATGGATCCACCTGTCCTTTCCTCTGCATTCTGCTGTGCTGAGAATCCCTGCAGAGCCAAGCACTGCTCTGAGCTGGGGGAGTTCACACACGCACCTTGTCTACACTGCCATTTCTTGAGAACTCTCCCACTGCTGCAACAGCACAGCTCCACTCGCACTACCGCAGAAAGAACTGTTGTTGCCAGGTGGTAGCGGATGCTTTTCCTACTGTATCTCTCCTGGTAGGTGTATTCTAGAACAGAGTAGTTGGCCTGTTGGATCAGGCAGAGGTCCTGTAACTGACTTCCTATCCCCCTTACAACTACAGATATTTTAATACCATTTCACAATCCAACCCAAAGAGGGGGCTGCTGTCTGTCCTTGGGCTGTTGCATTCAGTGTGGACAAAATGTAGACACCCAGGCGATCCTAAGAAGAAATATAAAGATGTCTGAGAACAAGATGAAGTAACGTCTTATGTGTAACTTGATGCACAAAGGTTAAGAAAAGGCTGGAGATGAGTTGATATAAAGCCTGTGTTCCTTGAGTACCCCAAATCCCACTGAAAAACATAGGCCTTTAAATTTACTGTCAGAATAGCCTGACCTTCTAAAGGATAATTGTTTTCTTTCATCTCTTGCACCGTTAGAGTGTAGGTGGTAAGACCATGTTTTTCTTCTCCATATTTCCGAACAATGGGGTCTCGTTCCAAGTTGGCACTCTTAAGGATATGTCCATTGGAGACATGAGGTGACGCTGTAATATGAAACAATTGTGTATTAAAAAAGTGGCAAAAAAGATCATATATTATTCCCAAGCAACAGGAAAGCTGCTGTCACTAATGTACACTAATGGCATTTCACACCTGTGGGAGGCAGTGCTCCTGGGAGCACTAAACCTACTTCTATTACTGGTTCTGCTATTGTCTCTGGTAGGTGACCTAAGCAAGTCACTTCACCTAGCTGCAAAGTAGGGGAAGTAGTGATGGATCTCCTTCACATAAGCAATATGTAAAAAGCAAGGTAATTGCTTTAGGGTTTTTTTAGTTATATGAAGAAGTATTGTTGCCACTACCTTGTTCTAAGAAGTTATCTTTTTCCCTTCAGTAGTATTACGAATGTGTTGCACTGCTTTAAAAAAAGAAGCGATTGGAATGCTTAATTTAACTGTCCAGTTTCTTACCAACCCACTGGCATACTTGAGTCTCTCTCAAAGTATGGTTTTAATCCTTGTAATCTCTCTGGGAGGTGCTAGCCCCATTTTTGTAGATAATAAAAGGGTATACAAGATGGGTTAAATGACCAGCTCACAGTGACAAAGTAAATTGGGAACTGAACCTAGGACCTAATCCAGAGTAAATCATCTTTCCTATTATTAGGATTCCTAGTCACTTACTCTCAAAAAAACTGCAGGAAAAATGCATATGATATCCCCAGTCTAGGACTAAACTACTTTTTTGTTCAGAGTTTAGAACTCTATCAATAAATTGCAAAATTAGCCTTACTAATTTCCACATTAAAGGCCCATTCACTAAGAACTTCCATTGACTTCCGTGCAGTTTCCTCAACTAAAGCATGCAAAACCAAGCCCTAGAGTTTGCTAGAACTAGCACAGGGGTGGGCAATTATTTCGGGCGGAGGGTTGCTTACTGAGTTTTGCAAGCCATCAAGGGCTGCATAACAGGCATTCTGAATTATATTAGAAATTTAGAAAATATTAATTTTCTAAATCTTTTAGGGGCCCTGCAGGTCAGATAGAATGGCCTGGCAGCCGCATCTGCCCCTGGGCCGCATTTTGCCCACCCCTGAACTAGCACCACAGGGAAGATAAAAACAAAAAAGTAAGCTGCTGATATACCTATAGTTTGTCTCAATTCACTGATCAGCATGAAGACAACTAATATGGGGAAAAAGGAATTTAATTCCTAATGAGGCTGAATCCATTTCACCACCCTGTATCCTTTACTAGATACATTTTAGAATGCACCTTTGAATACTTGTAACAATCTAAATTTGCAGTGCTTTCTCTATTGGCCCCTTTACAATTTTGTGGTGCTAAACCTTCATTTTTATTTTTATAATAAGCAAAAGAAAGAATTAGCTGGAGCTGTTTATTTCAGAGTTCCACTGGCGATTAAGTTGTATCTTGTATTGGTGCATAAAACACAATTTAGCTTAAGAAGACAATGTATGCCAATTACATGAGTTCCTATCATATTTAGAAATATTTAAGCAAATATTGTCTGGATACCTTGTGCACTGTTATGGTGTTTTGCACTCACTCCTTCTCTGCACATGCTGGCTATAAAATTAGCTGAATCAGGCGGTAAACTGAATCTCTTAACAATAAAAAAAGAATGTGTTAGATGACTGAAGCACAAAGAAAGTACAAAATTATGAAATACTGTCACTTTATCTTTGAATCTCATCCAAGTACCAGATGCAGCCTTAGTGTAATTCCATCAAATTCAGGGAAGGATTGCATATACTGAGCCTGGGGAAGTTGGACACAGAACACGGACCTTGTCATTTCTGTGCAATTTTTTCCACTGAACGAAAGTAGATTGCAAATAACTTGTTAAACTAGCTACCGTATGATGCATCAGTCACTATACAGAGTGTGCATAACTTGCACACTATACTCTTAAGTAGAGTTTTGGTTACTGTTGCTAAAAGGTAGTAAAGAACAAGAGGCAGTGAATGTTGTTCACCTTTTTTAAAAGAAAGAAAATAAACAGGGGCAACTGGGCAATGTAGTTCCTCCCTCTGTCTATGTATCTGAGGGTAGCTCCTATTTCTTAAAAAGAAAAATGAATTTTCAAAGAACCATCACAATGATTTAGCAGAAAAATACAGGATGCTTCTGTATCTACTCAGTCATCATAGTACTGTACAAACTTGACTTCCCAGAGGAGGAGAGACTCCTGGGAGAAATAAAACTGATGGCTGTTTCCTCCTGGAAAGTTTAGAAGCTGCTGTAAATAAGAGACTTGCATTTGCTGCAGTTATGGAAGAATTTTCTAGGATTCTAGTGATTCAAAAGACATTTCTTAATATTAACAGATTTATAAAAGAACTGAAATGTAGGCAGGCAACTTAAAAAAACTCCTGCGCTTTACATTGGCAGTATTCTTTCCAAGAAATGAGAGGAACTGTTACTATAAGACTCAGCACAGTTGGCAAATATTCAGAGCCAGATTTTCAGGTAGTATAAATCAACACAAGGGCTGATTTCTGCTAGCAATAACTGAGCACGAGCCTTAAATCTGAGAGATTTCAGGACAGTGAGGATATTGTAAGATGAGAAAAACATAACTCTGAAATATTTAATTTCACATTTTAAAGCTGTAAAAGCTGCAAGTCATAAACAGCAGAGATTAGTCCTTTACTCCTGCATTAGCAGAAGCTGGGAGGAGAGGAATTATTTTATCATAGTTCCCTGAAAATCAGAAATCTTTATTTATTGCAAACAGAATAATTTCATTGCAGTGACTGAACAATGCTACATGTTTATCATTGACTACCAAGTTCTAATGAGCAGAAATGAAGTTGAGACTTACATGCGGGAATGACTTTCTGAGATGTCTGAACTGTAAATAGAACCTGTAGAAGTGAAGCTGGCTCACTTCATGTAGAACAATGACCACAACCCGAGCCAGGCGTCTTTGGTGATGAATATGACACCAGCTGCATCAAAATTAAAGCAAAACAGTTAACAGTTTTAAAAACATGGGCCTAGTCCCGTTCTTGTACAAATCAATGGCATAACTCGCACCATCTCCAACAAGAACAGAATTTCACTCCCATGCATCTTCTTTGCTCCACATAAGGACCTCCATATGCAGCAGACGACAAAGACACTGTGTAGCTAAGCTCTACAATATTATTCATTTCCAAGATACAACTTGCCTTTTTTCAATGCAGTATACAAATATGAATAGAAAACATCCAAATAAAGCTACAACCATTAAATCTGGGAGGAAAAAATTCTGGCAGAATTTATTGCCAAAAATGTATTTGCTGAAAACCATTTTTAAATAGCCTGAAATAAAATCAGGTATTTTGTTTTCAATATTTAGTCTTGTTTTTGAGTTCCCCTATAGCCATCAGGCATCATCTCATCCAAGATGCCTATGTTCTTACACTCTAAACGAGGTACTAAAATTCAGGTCAAAAAGGCTGAAAAAATGTCATTCTGATATTTGAGACAGCACATTGCATAGAACAAAATGTTCCAACATTTTCCAGTGTGAACTGTTTCATTTTAATGTTTCTGACACTGTACATTTTTGGAATTGTTGTTCTGTGAAAAAAATGTAGTGGTGTTTTTGCCCCAATCCAGGTGAAACAAAGTTCCAAAACAGTAAATTTTTTCATAGTGAAAATTCTGTATTTCAGCCAGCTCAAGTTATATAGTATGCATACAGATGCAGTAATATATGAAGGTCAGAATGGTGACTGTTGCAAAGTATATAACCCCCCCCCCCCAAAACAAAACATTAACCTATGGGACTTTCAGTAGGCTAGCAACAGTACAAGCTGCTTCAGGCTGGACATAAGGAAGAACTTCTTTACTGTCCGAGCCCCCAAGGTCTGGAATGGCCTGCCACTGGAGGTGGTTCAAGCACCTACTTTGAACGCCTTCAAGAGAAACCTGGATGTTTTTCTTGCTGGGATCCTATGACCCCAGCTGACTTCCTGCCCCTTGGGCAGGGGGCTGGACTTGATGATCTTCCAAGGTCCCTTCCAGCCCTAACGTCTATGAAAACTATGAAACTGCTGCCAGAATGCAAACATACATTATATACCTGGGTTGAGCTGCATTGTGATGTTTTCCCAAAGCTGCGTACTTCAAGAACTCATACACCTGGTCATGGCTGATTTCACAGTCCTCACCAAACAATTCTGCTGACAAGCGTGCCTTCTTCTCCTAAGAAAGGTGAGCCCATGTGAAAAACCATTCATGTGTACCAAGCAACAGTGTTCATTGTAAAAAGGCAAGGGATTAGGATGAAAGTGGCCCTTCGCAGTCTACATAGGTATTAAGAACATTTAAAATAAATAATACCATATCTTCTCACATACAACATGCCCTGGAAAATAATTCATACCCTGTAGCCTAATCTTCAGCTGACTCACCCTTCCTTTCTTCCTTAAAGTTGAAACCCTAGCTGCTCTTGAAAACTTTGATTTTGAAAAAAGCTAGAGAGTCTCCAAGGCTGTGAAGTAGGAGGAGAGGCCAGGAGTAGCCAGCAAACAGCAAAAGAGCCAGCAACACACGTATTGGGGATGGTAATCCTGCCCTGTGACCTGACACCCACATGTATGGGTTTGAATTGGCCTGTGAAGGGGGTCATCCAGTCCTACCTACTGTTGACAAAACCCAGGACCACATCCTGGGTCATATGGCAGGGTAGCCCCAACTCTAGTCCCAGCCTGGGCTGCGCTGGCACAGAAGTGCCCATGTGTCTGGCACTGACCCTCTGCCCTGAGATAAAATATCAAATCCTTCATTATGTTAACATGCCCTTTGTCATATTATATTGAATGAGTAAAATCTGCTAACATAGAATAATGTTGGTACATCTTTTAAAACCATTTAAATATAAAATAAGAAACAAGATAAAAAAATATGAGCTTCAAGTGTTTTTTTTTTTTTAGTAAAGCAATTCTTACATCAGTTGACTCATAATTACATTGCTTCTCTTCTTTCGTGCCAGGGTGGACAAACATGCAGTAACACTATTGTTTAGATGAGCTCTAATTAGAAATCTACAAAACAGCCAGCAGCAGTTTCGGGTTCAAAGATTACTTGGCAACTTGCAGGTCTTTCAGCCTCTAATTAAATGCAAATAAGACTCAGCTTCCACAGTTAATGTGCTTAATCTTTTCACACGCTGGCTATCATGCTAATTTTAAGTGTTATATCTAAAAATGTATTGTGCCATTAGAGCTCTGAGCTTGTGTCATATGACCTTGCTTCACCTTCTAACAGGTGTAAATTCACTGAGGTATTCCGATATAGCATTGCTCTGAAATTGCTGGTATGGTCATGTTGACTTCAGAAATCCCTGGTTGCTGGTAAGATATATTTAAGAACATAACAACTGCCATTTACTGGGTTGGTCCTTAGGTCCACCTTGCCCACTATTCTGTCACATGGACTTCCAGAATCTCTTGCTGAGGTTCTGGCTGCACTGTTCCCCTAGCCTCTTTACTTATGTACTCCCTGTCCATGGCCCCAGCAAGTCCTGGGACCTCCTGGTCAACCTCCTCCTGGCCCTGGCCAAGCTGGCCATGTAGCTGACCAGGGAGGCTCTGGCTGGGAAGGTCCCCAGGGACCAGGGGCTGCTTTCCTTGCCCCAGTTCATTCCCTTCTCCAGGCACAGTATCACTGGGCAGTGTCCACTGGCTCCTTGGACTTGTTCAGGGGCCAGTGGGCACTGTCCGGAGTGCTCGACTCAGTGTCCCCCCCTTGGCACTCTTGTTCTGAATCTTTGACCAGCACTCCTGTCCCTGGTTTTTTATTATTTGTCCCCGGTAATCAGTTATCACCTTTTCTGTAACCTCCGCACCTGTGGGAGGGCACTAGGTTACTTGGTGGGCCTAGCCCCATGTCCCTGAAGATGACAAATAGGCCTGTGTCACACAATGGCAGAGAGTGGATGTTGAAAAGTTTTTTTATGGAGGACTTTCAGGTGGATATTCATGGCTGCAAGTTTTCCTAACTGAAGTCAAGTTTATCATCACTTCCAGCTGATAAAGTCACTTAGATCTAATCAAATCTAATAGCACTTGTCTAGGATCATAAATTAATTTCCTTTGGTTGGAGATGGGCCCGTCACAAACCCCTAAGCTGCAAATGCTCAGTGCAGGGAAATCTGGGGCCAAACCCTTCTCTGCTACAGGCTTTTGCCCTTGGAGTCGCACATCCCAAAACTAACGAATTCAGTGGAAGTCAGGTACTAAGGCCCCCATGCTGAATCTGCCCAAAGTGCTCGTGAAGATGTTTTAGGTTGCAGACAGCAAATGCTTTGGACCGTGCCAAGAACTCCGGGGTGACAACGACTCAGGGTGACTAGCGGCAGACAATAGGTCTGCAAGCAGATGAGAAAGTTCTACTTTTTGGCATAAAGTAATGCAATAAAATCTCAGCAGCATTTTAAAGGGGAACAGCCAGCCCTCTGCTTCTATAAAACAACAGACATCTATATCTAATATCTATCCAGAATCATAGAAGGGTTGAAAGGAGGTCATCGACTCCAACCCCCTGCTCGAAGCAGGACCATCCTCGACTGGATCATCCCAGCCAGGGCTTTGTCCAGCCGGGTCTTAAAAACCTCCCAGGATGGAGAGTCCACCACCTCTCTGGGTAACCTGTTCCAGTGATTTACTACTCTCCTAGTGAGAAAATTAGTCCTAATATCTAACCTAAACTTCCCTTGCTGCAACTTGAGCCCATTGCTCCTTGTTCTCTCATCTGCCCCCACTGAGAGCAGTCCGGCTCCATCCTCTTTCACCCCGCTTCAGGCAGTTGAAGGCGGCCGGAGCGTCCCCTCCCCGCTCCCAGCCCGGGCGGCCGCGCTGCTCCGGGGCAAGGGCCACGCTCTGCCCTGGCCTGTGCGCACCTTGGCCCCCCGCGGGCCGCCCCGCTCCGGCTCCGGCCTCTTCCTCTTGCCCCGCCGCCGGGGGGCGTCCTCGGCGCTGTCGCTGCCGTCGCGAGGTCTCGTGGGGCCGCGCGGGCGGGTGGCTTCCTGCATGGCCCCGGCGGTAACGGGAAACGCGGCCCCCGGGCAGGAAGCAGGCTGCCCGGCGCCAAGCCGGCTCGTCAGGCAACAGGCCGCTCGGCGAGCCGTTGCTCGTGCCTGAGCGCCGCCGGCTTGCCAGTGGCCGAGCAAGGGGCCCCGCCCCCTCCGCCAGACCAGAGCAGCTGATCTGCTGATAGCGTCGATGCAGCCGCCGATGGCGGCTGCAACTGCCGTTGGGCGCGGAAAACGGCCGTAGTTATGGCAACCAAGCAGCTGGCCAGGTGCGCCCCCCTCATGCGGGGGGGATGGGGGAGAGCGGGCGCAGGCCGCGGCTCCGCCAACCTCTCGTGTTTCCTCCGCAGGCGACTCGGGCTGGTCCGGGCTTGCTCCGCGCACTGCCGGGCCGGGCTCGCGGCCCCCTCACGTGAGTGGCACATTTTTGCCCCTCTCCCCTCCCCCCCCCCCGCGCTTCTTGTCGGCGGCCGCGTCCCAGCGCCGCTCCGTGTCGTGTGTTGCAGGGCAGCGCTTCCGCTACGTCGTGGTGATAGACTTCGAGTCCACGTGCTGGAGCGGCGGGACGAGCCGCCGCAGCCCCGAGATCAGTAGGTGGCAGCGGCGGGAGTTTTGCCTCGTTAGGCCGGCAAGTGCCGCGGGGGCCACCCGAGAGAGCGGCGTTTTTCTCTCGGGAAAAGGCCCCTGGGATCTTGCTGCAGAGCCAGGTGCATTCATTCCCAGAGCGCTGGTCCCCACCACTCCTCTGTTGGTCTAATACAGCATCTCGCATCTACTCAGAGAACCCGGCCTGGCCTACCCCTGGGAAGTCACTCACTTACAGATATTACAGCCTGCTGGGTCGCGAGCGCGCTTCGTGTGCTCTCGTTCATGCCCTGAGGTGCTGCAACACACGGGATCCAGAAACGGTGTCGTCCGTAATACGCAGGAAATGGGAAAAATCCCACTCATAGAAATTCTCTCTCTTTAGGGGTATCAGTGGTGATGTGTTGGGGGCTGCGGGGGGACCCCCCACCTCCCCCCCACTCGGTGACTGGTTGCTGAGGGGGGGGGCATGTGCCCCCTCCCCAACTAAGGTGGCACCAGTTGCCCATGAGGGGTGTATTTGACTTTTGTACCTTTTTTTGATACTGGCTTTAAGTCATATATTTAAACTCTAATTTAAGTCAATTTGTCGATATGCGTGAGTATTGTTCACTGTTTTTTTCTAGTTGAATTTCCAGCCATTTTATTAAACACGTCAACTGGCGAGATTGAATCTGAATTCCACACCTATGTCCAGCCCTGGGAACACCCGGTTCTCTCTGAATTTTGTACAGAACTCACTGGAATAACACAGGTATCATCTTTATATAGCACATCACAAGGTGCTTACGTTGCAACTAATCAAGTTTGTAATCTCAATCTTGTTTACAGTGGTACAGGAATGTAAATATCCTGACCAAAATCTAAAAGTGGATGTATTGTTTCTGAACTGTAAGCATGAGATGAGCGTCAGCACGCTAACGGGTAACTGTATGTGCCTCTTCTCTGTTCCATCAAGAATCAAGTTGCCGAAGGTGTTCCTCTAAACATTTGCTTATCAATGTTTTCTAAGTGGATTCAAAAGATACGAACGGAGAAGAAAATCACTTTCAGTTTAGATGTTCTGAGCCATCCTGAAACTAAATCATGTACCTTTGTTACTTGGTCAGGTGAGGAACTTTTCATTTTTACTGAATTTTGGTATTTGGGTCACACTAATATGAAAAACTCGTAGTGGATGGGTTGGTATCGACCTGGAAGGGTGTGGGCAGTGGGGTCCCGCAGGGCTTGGTCCTTGGACCGATACTCTTCAATATCTTCATCAGTGACTTGGATGAGGGAGTGAAGTGTACTCTGTCCAAGTTTGCGGATGACACAAAACTGGGGGGAGAAGTGGACACGCTGGAGGACAGGGAACAGCTACAAGCAGACCTGGACAGGTTGGACATATGGGCAGAAAACAACAGAATGCAATTCAACAAGGAGAAATGCAAAGTGCTGCACCTAGGGAGGAAAAATGTCCAGCACACCTACTGCCTAGGGAATGACCTGCTTGGTGGAACGGAAGCGGAAAGGGATCTTGGGAGTCCTAGTGGACTCCGAGATGAACATGAGTCGGCAGTGTGACGAAGCCATCAGAAAAGCTAATGGCATTATCGTGCATCAGCAGATGCATGACGAACAGATCCAAGGAGGTGATACTTCCCCTCTATCGGGCGCTGGTCAGACCGCAGTTGGAGTACTGCGTGCAGTTTTGGGCGCCACACTTCAAGAGGGATGTGGATAACCTGGAGAGGGTCCAGAGAAGGGCCACTCGTATGGTTAAGGGCTTGCAGGCCAAGCCCTATGAGGAGAGACTGGGGCACCTGGACCTCTTCAGCCTCTGCAAGAGAAGGTTGAGCGGTGACCTTGTGGCTGCCTATAAGTTCATCATGGGGGCACAGAAGGGAATTGGTGAGGTTTTATTCACCAAGGCGCCCCCGGGGATTACAAGAAATAATGGCCACAAGCTAGCAGAGAGCAGATTTAGACTAGACATTAGGAAGAACTTCTTCACAGTTTGAGTGGCCAAGGTCTGGAACGGGCTCCCAAGGGAGGTGGTGCTCTCCCCTACCCTGGGGGTCTTCAAGAGGAGGTTAGATAACCATCTGGCTGGGGTCATCTGAACCCAGCACTCTTTCCTGCCTATGCAGGGGGTCGGACTCGATGATCTATTGAGGTCCCTTCCGACCCTAGCATCTATGAATCTATGAAAAAATGATGTTCTTAGCTTAGCCCTCACAGCATTAATGCAAACTTTTCCACTATAACTCTTGCCAGTGTTATCATTGTCCCAATGTTAGGTCTCAGTCATTATAGCATTCCTGCTGTTTCTCTGCTGTGTCGTTTAGGAACCCATGCTATCAACTTACTCTCTCTTGTAAAAAGATACAAGTGGATGGACTGTACTGATAAAAATGAATAGATTTCATATTTTTTGCATCTTGGCCTGTAGGCTCTGAAGCTGGTTTTGTGTTATCTTTGCTTTACCTGCACTATGTCATGATATTGTCCTATATCATGTTTATTTTTATCTCTTGTACAGACTGGGATCTAGGAGTTTGTTTGCATTATGAGTGTAAAAGAAAGCAGCTGCGAAAACCTGATATTTTAAACTCTTGGATTGATCTCAGAGCAACGTACAAGGTTTGAGAATCCAGTAGATTTTATGGGTACACATTTTTTAGTCACCTAAAAGTAAATTGTATATCCAGGTTTACAACCAAGTAGTACATGTGTATGTTCAAGTAAATAGCATTGCTCCTCCCCCCCCCCCGGCACGCACACATACTTCTTGTATTTGGCAACAGGAAAGAAGGATATAAGCCCAGAGCTATACAGATTTTAATGTCAGACCTTAGTTTTACCTGTTAAGCTCTTGACTGGGTGTAAATTATTTGTAATAGAGTCAGTTTTCATTGTCCCTGAACAAGAAATACCAGTAGTTTCTAGAAATGTTTTTTTGTTTTCCATTTAAAAGAAGCTTGCACCTGTGCCCAGTTTAAAATAATTAGCAGGCCTTTGCTGTTGCAACATATACACCAAGTTAAATGAATGTAATCATATGACTTAGAGTTGTATTCCCATAAGATTGTTCAGTTACCTCTTCCTTTGCTGTGAATCACACATGTGTAACTGACAAACTTGAGGGGGGTGTACAGGATAGTTTTTAGCCCAAAACTGGGAGACTGGAATCTCTGCAATTTTAAATTGCTGTAGAGCAAGTTACTTAATCTTATGTAACCCAACTACATTAGAATGCATTTGTCTCACAAGGGCCTTGTGAGGTTTATTGTATGTAAGATGATATTGTGCTTCATGTATTTTCTAAAATTATTGCATTTTTTTCTTAGAACTTCTACAGTAGAAAGCCTAAAGGGTTAAATGGCGCTTTACAGGATTTGGGGATAGAGTTTGCAGGACGGGAGCATTCTGGTGAGTGTGAGCTGACCAGCATTATTATAAAGTATTTTATAAAAGCAGCTAAAATACAGAAATTACAACCTTACTTATTTCCATGTGATGTGATCCACACTAACAAAAAATCTGAATAAAGAAGCTAGAGGGTTCAGATGGTTGGATGTTTCATCTCAGATATTTGATTCTTAAGATCATTAGCTGTGAAACTCTTGTATTCTCCTTGAAGTCCATTGCAGTGCTTTGTGCAGATAACTTGAATGACAAGGTCACAAGTCAGAAGCTTTTGAACGGGCACTGTGTTTGCTGTAGCCTGATAAATAGTTCAATGTGGGTAGTTACCATATTTACGTGAACATAAGACAGAGTATTTTCTCCCTAGTCAGCATGGGGAGAAAAGCTCCTGTTCTTACATTCACATACAAGGAAACCTCTTATCTGTTAATAACATGTTATCTGTTATTAAACTGGTGCCAAAAACAGCATGTGCTCAGTAATAGATACCAACTATGAAATTAAAAGTAGCCAACACTGAGCACGACCATAAAACATTTGGCCCATATTGGGCAAACATACTGATGGGAACCTACCATAAGAATAGGTTAGTACAGGCCAACTGACCACATAGTAATATTCATTGTACTCGGTCCCCCTCAACACTGACTCCTTTTCAAGTCATGTGAGCCACTGCATTGAATATATTTTAGCTTCCTTTTCATTTCCCACTGAGCTGTGCCTTCCTTTCCCATTTCCAATTCCTGTTTCACCAGCCTTCCGCAAATATCTGGTAAACTTCATCAAGCAGGGCCCCAAACTGTTCCCCCAGAATCCTGCTGTCACCTCCTTTCAGCCTGTTACATGTGATTAGTGAGGCCCTATCCTCCATGAGGTGAAGCTGGATCAGGTTGCTCTGTTGCCCCATCTGCATATAAATTTTGGAGGATCCCAGGACTCATAACAAGAACACCCAGCTCTAGTCATGAGTGGTGGGGGTTATTAGAACATAGATCCTTTATGGGGAGTACACACACATACTGAGCATTTCTGAGCTATAGGGTCACTATGGCTTGAAACTCTATTGACTCTGCTGGGGCTCAGCCCAATGAAGTATGTGGCAAATTGTGAGCCTTTTGGCCCATATGCATATTTGCTAGGGGAGATACCATGAAGTGGTTTGCATGACCAGTACCATGAGTGTAGCTTCCTGCAGAGGTCAGATAACCTTGAATGGCACATCTTTTAAAACCATTCTCAGAGATGGGAAATTTCTTCCTAGCTTGCTCCTTTGGCCTGTTGGCAGGCTTGCACGTAGAATGCCAGCCGTACATTTGGGAGTATCAGAAGCCCCAGGCCAAAGAGTCTGGGAGGGACGATACTTGCCAGTGGTAGCGCCACACAGATTTGAATGACCAAGTAGTCATTGGAATTTGGGATGGATTTGGCTAATTTGGCCTGAGACATGAAATTTAATAGTAATAATAATAGAAGTTTCTACACAGACTTGAACAATTGAGTTCTGCTCAGTTGCAATTTGAAACTTAATTTTGAACTGATTTGGCTCTGAAAATTAAATTAAAAAAAAAGTTTGTAATATATAGGTTAAAAAGTTCTGGGTAAAAGTATGTTTCTGGAGTACATATGCTAAAACTTGTGGCAATTTCCAAAAAAGGCAAAATACATAAATTCTGGATGAACTAAATTACTATAGGTATGTTTATTTCAAAGCCATTGTTTTCAAAATTGCCTCACTTCCTTGTGCTCAGGAAGAGCAGGATCTGGCAATAAGGGCAGTGGAAGGAGTTGCAGGGGGAGAAGTAGGTGCGGCAGAAGGCAAGGGGACTACCTGACCTCTCCATCTCCATTTTTTCCTTGCTGTAGTAGTGGGAGGGGGGCAAAAGCAAGGCAAACCTCTAATGATTAGATTCTATACCTGGAAAATTTATAATATATTTATAACTTTTCCATGAATAGAATCTAATTATTGGGGGGTCAGCTTATATTTGAGTAAATAGGTAAGCAAAGGCAGTGATACAATGACAGTATTCAGTGACACTTACTGAGCATTGACTTCGCTTACTTATCTAAATTTTACTATGCCACTCATTTGCTACTCTCAGTAGTGATTTTTAAAAATAAGAAAGTAATATAACACATCTTCCAAAGGGCTGGATGATTCTCGGAACACTGCCCGTCTTGCTTGGAGGATGATCTGTGATGGATGCACGCTGGAAATTACCAAATCTTTAGATAAGGTTGGTGAGTTCTTCATTTGTTCCTTTCTTCTTGCCTCAAGTCCTGGAATACAGTCAAATGGTGAGGTCACTGAAATAATGGAACAAAGACTTTGAACGTAATTTGTGTTAGGACACTAATAATTGTGTTAGGGCACTAATAAGGCAGACATCTCTTATCTCATACATTGACTTCTGGACATCCATTTTCCAAAATCTCAGTTTGTTAATGGAATTCCTAGGTGCAGCCAAAGAAGAATTCAGTTTCAAGATGTCTGAATATAAACCCCACTGAAGATGAGCCAGTGGAAAGTAATGATGGCACTGAAACTTTATGTAAAGATAGAATATGCAACAGCAGCTGCCTGGCTGAGAACAAACGGAATACAGTTACTGAAACAATTATAAATTCCAGTGCAGAGATACAGGCCCAGGAAAAATCCAGTTGTACAAGTTCCTCTACAAATATCCATGTTGCATCTGCCTGCAGAAGAAAGGCTGACTTATGTGGTCAAGCCCCAAATGGCATTGTCGCAATTGATAAAATTCCTTTTCTTGGACAGCCACGGACTCCTCGTGGTTGTTTATTGACTGGTTTCCAAAAAGGATTAAATGGAAACCTTACTTCTACCTCTAACTACAACTCTTCAGCGCCTGGGTCAGGGCTGGTGCTTGTCTCCACTACTCTCTCCTCTGTTAATATCTCTGATGGGGATATAAGTACTAGTTCTGACTGTTTATCCATGTTGACTGATTGGGAGGATGTAGCTTTAATACCAGAATCTCAGCATGAACACAGTTCAGACTCTGTGCAACTGAAATATGACCCAAATACAGAGACTTTCTCAGTTCCAGCAGAAGTGATGGTTTTGGAAGAACCAGCTGTGGCGCATTCAGACTTAGAACATTTGAGAGAAACTGCTGTGTCTTTGGGATCTTCAAAGTCTATTGTATACAAAAGTCCTAATACTACCATCTATAATGTAGGAATAGCCCAAAAGCAGACTCCAAATTGTTCGTCTTTTAAGTTACCACCTGCTAGAGGAGATGTTACTTTATCAAGTACGGTGTTAATTGGAAAAGATTCTACTGAAGTTCCTAAAAGAAAGTTGTCTAATCCAGAAACTGTCCCACCAGCAAAAAAGCAGTCATTTACTGTATATGAAGATAAAACTGTATCTCCTGATCAGTTCCTGCCTTTAAGAAGTTCAAGCTCATACAACACTCCTACTTTTGTTTTAAATCCCAGAGTCAACATGGATCAATCTATGAGGGCAGTGAAAAATGAAAAATTGACCCCACCCTTATGTAATTGTGGTCGAAGAGCTAGAAGACTAAATGTGTCCAACAATGGTCCAAATCATGGCAAAACATTCTACAGCTGTCCTGTTGGAAAACATGAAGGGAAGAAGAGAGGCTGTGGATATTTCAAGTGGGAACATGCCCTTTTAAAGGAGAGATCTGCTAATCATTTGTCCCTGACTGTAAATGATTTAACATCTCCAAGATCATGTGTCAATATATCAGGAAGTTCTTCTCCCAGGAACTATATTTGTCTAAGGCCTTCAATGAGAACTTGAATATTCTTTTAATTTTTTGGTTTGCTACTACTACATAAAGAGCAGTCAGATAGCGCCATAGATCTCCATGTCCTGCAAATGAAGTAGAAATGACTACTGCAGATCAAAATGGAAACCGTGGAAACAGATAGAGCTACATAAGTTAAAATGCTAGATACAATAATGGAAACTCAGATATTGATGAAGTGTGAGGATTTATGAAGGTTGGTCGAGCTGATGTGAAAGTATAAGTAGCTGGCATCACAAATTTTAACATTTTTATTTTATCGTGCCTTTTATATTTTTAATAGCCAAACATACTTAAATACCAGCTTTGGCGTAATACAAATATTGTATACAAGTGCTTTTTAATTTAATTTTTTTTAATCAAAAATGTATTCACAACTTGCGCTTTTTTACAATGTATGCATATCTAATTCTTTTTCATTCCATGGTAGTTGAAGCAGTGGTGATGATTTTAACACTTTTTACTACTGAAATCATATAAAAATGTAATATAAATTCCTCTGACATTTTATCAAGTAAATAAACTTAAAAACGCAATAAAAAAATATTAAGGCTTCTGCTGTTGTTACATCTACATCTTTGCATTGTACTTCACATCACAATATCTGGGCCAGTTCAGTGTCATGACAATGTATATATTTATGCAGACCTAATCTTTATTAAATAACCGATAATATCACAATACGAGGGATAACTTGTAAATTCGCTCTTTCATTAATTTCTATCCTTATATTCTGCAATTTTTATAACAGAAAACTTAACCCTGGGAGCTTAGCTATCTAAAAGAAAATATTAGGGAGAGGTATAGTGATATCTATAACTTAGTGTACATATGAGCTCTGTCAATTGTAGAGACATTTGTCTTTTAAATATATGCTTAGGTTACCAGTTAGTAATAATGGATGTATTAAATATGTAAAGTAGCAAAAATACTTTTGTAGAGAAGATTAACTCAAACTACCTGACAGCTGTGAACTAGGAGTACATAAACATTGCATTAATTAAAACTAATGGATATAGAAAACTACCATCACCTAATATTTTCCTTTCAAAGTTTTATTTTCTCATAAGTGTGTATGAGGAGATATGGTGAAGACAGCCTTAAAATCCAGGATTACTATATTTGATTGCACAAAATACAGGAAGAACTATGTGCTTTTTTTTTTAGCTGACAGTTAGTTCCTGGCACTACTAAGATACAAACTTTGGATACAGATCCACTTGGTTCCTATTGTCTGTGTATATTCTTTCCTGTATATTTGTGTACTTAAACAATAGGTGTTATTGTTAAAACTTTAATTTTTATCTCTGGCAAAATGTTTTCAGTCTTTTTAGGTCTACAACACATGGAAAAAGAAATGCTCAACTACAGAGATGCCCACCAAAGGCCTAATCTTACATTGCTTATTCATCCAAGTTCCTACTGAGGTCAGTAGAGGTTTGGAGACGCACAAAATGTACTGTGATGCTCTAGATCTGCGCACTTTAAAATAGAACCAAGGAACAGAACAAGAAATTGCAATAGGAGAAAGAAGTATTTCCCTTTGTAAAAACTAATAATGCAAAATAAATGCTTAGATAATTCTAAATTTTCTCCCACTCTTTCTTACGCAGTTCATTTCTTTTGATCTTTCCACTAACTGTCTTTGGCAGCTGTTGAACAAACTCCATCTATTGGACAAGAGAAGAAATTACAAATCAATGCACAATAAATTAACAAGTAGATGCACTCATCTAATGCACTTAAATATTTTAGTTTGTCTTTACTTGGAAGATATGGAATTATAATTATTAAGAATAAAAGGTTTTTTCTTTGGGTCTGTTTAAGGAATGTAAGTGAGTGGAGAGAGAACTGTCAGTAATACATTTAGCAAAGGTTTATATTTGAAACCTTCAAACTTCTTAGCAGTGCTGTGCCTACAAGTCAAATTATTCTCAGTCCACATCTGTGAAAAGTAACCTGATATTTGTGATGTACAAAAAGCTTTAAGTTGTTTATGCACTTGCTGCAGGAGGTACTTTAATTAGCAAAAGGGCACTTCAATGAGAGCAGCTCCAAGAGCTGCTTTTATTGAAGCACCTGGAGTGTAACTTGTATCACTGTTCCTACGCTGAAAAATGGCAGTGGGGGCACTTTAACTAAAGCGTATCATACAAGCTTTAGTTAAAGCACTCCTGCTACCATTTTTTAGTACGGGGATGCTGATGCATGTGACGCTGGAGTCTGCTGGAGTGTAGTAATTACCACGCTCCAGCAGACTTGATTAATTGAGTTTGCTCCAATGTGTTGTAATTGCAGTGCATTGGAGCAGCCTCAACGTATGTGTATAGGTGCCCTTAGTGTCTAACTTTTACTGGTTGCCTTCCGATTGCTAGATATTTCCACTGTATAAAATATTAAATTATTCTTTCTGTAACTAAGCTATTCTGTTCCTTGGGTTAGGAGCTCCTTGGGGTGATTATTTGCAGTTTCTTGTTTCATAGTAGCTAGGGTCAGGAGGTACCTGAACAGATAATTTAGCCTGACCCCTTGCCACAGGCAGGAATGAATGCTGGTTTCACAAGACCCCAGACAGGTGATTATCCAACCTGTTCTTGAATTTGCCCAAGGTAGGGGCAAGGACTACTTCCCTGGGAAGCTGGCTCCAGATTTTGGACACCCTAACTGTAAAATATTGCCTTCTGATCTCTTACCTTAAACCTATTCTCCATCAGCTTATTAACATTGTTCTTGTCACCGCAGGTGGTGCAGGGGAGAAAAGGGCTCTGCCTATTTGCTGTTGATCTCCCCAGATGAGTTTGTAAGCAGCCACCAGGTCCCCCCTCAGCCTCCTCTTGCTGAGGCTGAACAGGTTCAGGTCCCTCAGTCTCTCCTCGTAGGGCCTGTCCTGCTGCCCTCTCACCAAGCGGGTGGCCCTCCTCTGAATGTTTCACTAAACTCTCCAGCTTTGCCATCATTCTCATCTTTACAGTGATATGCTTGGTGGTGCAGTACTGACAAATAGCTTGCCACCAATTATTATAGAGCCAGTATACCAGTATATGGCTGCACAGGGATATCTTGTGACTGTTCATCAGATTTGGATTTCTGCTTCAGTAATCTCCATAATGCCTATCTCTTCTCTGTTAGTTTCTTATGAATGTAGATATGGGAATACAATAAAGTGCATATATGCAGAACTTTCATTTCCACACTGCTGAGTGATTGTAATGTATTTGTCAAAAATACCTGCCCATTTGAACATTTACCTTTCTAGGATACTTGTATGGGGCAGTGACTTTTTTTACATGGTCCTGTAACTTGGTGATCAGTTTTTCTGGATCTTGCGAAAGGTAGTCAGATGCCAAAACTACAAAGGCCTTCACCACCTTGAAAAAAGAAATACTGCTGAAATTAAGTGCCTGTAATAAAGTACAGGGATTGTAATGTTTAACAGAACTAATTTGCTGACAAACTAAAAAAATCACTAATTTATAGGCAGGCTCTGAACACTTTGCTCAGGTAAGGCTTGTATGGACAGTTAATCTAGAGAACAGCACCTGGATGCGTACTATGTGTAAAAAGAAGTAAATTCAAGCCAACCTTATCTTTAATATGCAATTCTAACCTAAAGTGTTTGCAAGTCTTAGCATGAAAAATCATAAGCACTTTGGCTGCACAGTGATAAAATGTAGCTGCTATTTACTGTATCACCATATTAACTATAGGACACTGTACTCCACTGTGCAAATATTTTCTTGCATTCAGATAAATACAGACAGTCCTAGGACTTACGACACAATTGATTCCTGAAAACCACGTCTTAAGTCAAAACATTGTTTCTTATGAGACAATTGGTTCCGAGTTACAATGTTATAAATGGGGATTGGTTCCTGAACCAAGGCCTGATACCCTATTTTCATGAAAAATACCCCAGAATTTTTTACTTAATCAATTATAGTAATATAGCTACATTAATGTATTTATATTGTAAATAGCAATCATAGTGATTTGGAAGGACTTCTTTGAGGTGACTTTGCTGTACTTTTTGAAAGGCTCTTGTTTAGACTTTTTGAAGGGTTTTTGACTGGAGTCTTCTCAGGAGTCTTGGCTGCAGGTTTTCCTGGAGTCTTGACTGCTTTTTTAAAGAAAGTATCCAGGGAAGTTTAGACAGATGTTCTCCAGGGAGGTAAGTGTAGCAGTGAACTTGTTTGCTGGCGTGGCGTTGCATCGGATCAAGTGTTATAAAGTCGAGACTGACGTCATAAAGTTGAAACAGGGTGTCAATTTATAAACATAAGTGCGAAACACTGTAACTCGAAATTTTGTAAGTCGAGGACTGCCTGTATTACGGATATGACTGCTAAACAGTTTGTAGTAGCCTATTGAGAATCAAGGTTCTGTTTAGGGCTCAGTTTTGTATGTGTTAACACACACACACCCACACACACACACACACTCTCTCTGTCTCTAAAACTGTACCTCTCCTCTGATGGGATCTGGGCTGCTGACAGCAGCTGATTCTACCACTGCTGGGTGTTCTGTCAGTGCGCTTTCAACTTCAAACGGTCCAATACGGTATCTTTAAAATGAAAAAGAGGCTGTTTTATACATTTGGTACTTGATAAAGTGTGCAAATGAACACAGCTGTATGTGTATCACTGTCACAGGGTCAGATTCCAGGGACAGCTGTGATATTCCCCTGGAGGCTCTACGACCGTGCATTGTTCTGTCTCTAGGGTGCCTTTCCAGCCACACCTTGATGGTCAATATGATAATAGGGATGCTGCCTGCAGGTCTTCATATGACCCAGTTCCACTAAACCTCCATCAGCCTCTGCCTGCACCCAGGCCCCTTGCTGAGCCCCATTCTGCAACAGTGCCCCCCGGATAGTACCTCGAGCCTTAAGGGCAAATTGCATGGCTCCAAATCCACTCCTGCACCACACCCCATGCCTCACTGGGCCGCTGGACCCCTGTGGTCCCACTGTACTTGCTCAAGCCCCCCTCCTTGGGCCTCTGGACCCATGCAGTCCCAGTCTTCCCTGGCCCCTCCCTGGGCCTCTGGGCCCATGTCCCGGTCTTCCTTGTCCCCTCCCTGGGCTGCTGGACCACTGTGGTCCCAGCCTTCCCTGGCTAAGGGACGAGTGGTTGCTCCTCAAGGGAACAATCCTGGATGCGCAAGCAAAGTCCATCCCATCTTGGAGGAAAGGCAGCAAAAGGGCACAGCAGCCCCCCTTGGCTCTCCAGAGAACTGACGGACCTCCTGCGTCTTAAAAGGAAGACCTACAAAGGATGAAGGACTGGAACCACCTCCAAGGAGGAATGCTCTACTCTGGTCCGGACCTGCAGGGAGCAAACCAGGAAAGCCAAGGCTGCAATGGAACTCTAGCTAGCTACAAATATCAAGGACAATAAAAAGTCCTTTTCTAGATATGTGGGGAGCCAGAGGAAAAGCAAGGGCAACTATGGGCGCTTGCTAAACCAGATGGGACAACTGACAACTGATGCCCATGAAAAAGCAAACTTGCTAAATGGGTACTTTGTATCAGTTTTTCACCAGTCCCATGGGATGCCCCTGCCCACTGTGGGTCAGGGAGGCCTGGGTGAGGGAGATTCCTTGCCTTCCATTGAAGCTGATCTCATGAAGGAATACCTTGACAGGCTGGATACCTTCAAGTCAGCTGGCCCTGACGGTTTACCACCCAAGGGTACTCAAGGAGCTGGCAAGCATCATAACTCAGCCCCTGGCATGGATCTTTGAAAACTCCTGGTGCTCTGGTGAAGTGCCTGAAGATTGGAAGAAGGTCAATGTCATGCCAATCTTCAAGGGAGGAAAGTAGATCAGGTAAACTACAGGCCCATCAGCCTGACCTCTATCCTGGGGAAGGTCTTGGAAAAGATTATCAAAGAGGCCATCCTTAACAGACTAGCTAACAGCAATATCCTGAGGGATACCCAGCATGGGTTTGTTGTGGGTAGGTCTTGCTTCACCAATCTCATTTCCTTTTACAACCAGGTGACCCATCACCAGGACAAGGGGGAAGAGATTGATGTTGTATATCTTGACTTTAAAAAAGCCTTTGATCTGGTATCCCATGATCACCTCTTGGCTAAACTGGCCAACTGCGGCCTCGTCCTCACCACAATCCACTGGCTGGGGAATTGGCTCTGCGGTAGAACCCAGAGGGTGGTGGTTGACGGAAGCCAGTCATCTTGGTGCACGGTCACCAGTGGGGTCCCTCAAGGCTCTGTCCTAGGGCCTATACTGTTTAACATCTTCATCAATGCTTCTGACACCAATGTCCACATCAGACTGGCCAAGTTTGCTGATGACACTAAACTCTGGGGTAAAGCATCCACACCTGAGGACAGGAGTGTAATCCAGGCACGTCTGGACAGGCTTAGGAAATGGGCAGACGAGAACCCGATGGTGTTTAACACCGAAAAATGCAAGGTTCTCCACCTTGGGAGGAAAAACCTGCAGCATGCTTATAGGCTCGGCAGTGCTACGCTGGTTAGCACTACAGATGAAAGGGAGTTGTGGGTCATGATTGACCACAAGATGAACATGAGCCTTCAATGTGATGCTGCGGCTAGTAAAGCAAGCAAAACACTGGCTTGCATCCATAGATGCTTCTCAAGCAAATCCTGGGATGTCATTCTCCCGTTGTACTCAGCCTTGGTGAGGCCACAGCTGGAGTACTGCATCCAGTTTTGGGCTCCACAATTCAAGAAGGATGTGGAGAAGCTTGAGAGAGTCCAGAGGAGAGCCATGCACATGATCAGAGGTCAGGAAAACAGACCTTATGATGACAGGCTGAGAGACATGGGACTGACTCTTCAGCCTAGAAAAGCGCAGGATCAGGGGTGATCTGGTGGCCACCTATACGTTTATCAGGGGTGCTCATCAGGATCTGGGGGAACGTCTTCACCAGAGCACCTCAAGGGATGACAAGATCAAACGGTCACAAACTCCGCAATTCAGACTGGACGTAAGGAAGAACTTCTTTACGGTCCGAGCCCCCAAGGTTTGGCATAGACTGCCGCCAGAGGTGGTTCAAGCACCCACTTTGAATGCCTTCAAGACACATTTGGATACTTATCTTGCTGGGATCCCATGATCCCTGCTGACTTCCTGCCCCTGGGGCAGGGGGCTGGACTCTGATCCTCCAGGGTCCCTTCCAGCCCGAATGTCTATGAAATCTATGAAATCCCTGGCCTCAACTCGCTCTCAGACTCCTACTAGCCATTGTCATCCTGGAGTACACGCTTCCTGACCCCTCTTTGGCTGTGACCACACAAAGACCTTTGTGCCTTTTCTAGGCCCTGGCCCTGCTTCCAGGCGAGTTGAGACTCCAGGCTCTCCCAGCTCTGGCTGTTTCTCGCGGTGGGCTCTCTCACCCTTTGGCCCCTCCTGGGCCCTGGCCCCAGCATAGGCCAATCAAGGTTTCCAGGGTCTGTTCTTGAACTGTCAGCCCTCTTCTCTCTGTGGGTCCACCCACTCGGGCCTCTCCATGGGTCACTCTCTCTCTCTGCAGGTTCAGAGTCTTCCATAGGTCTGGCTACATAGCCCCTTCTGTGGGCACATCCAGACCCCTCAATAGACTCCCTGTACTCTGCCCCGCTCACGAGGTTCTCTCAGACGCACCAAAGGTTCTCAATAGGCCCACCAACTCTCAGCCCCTCTCCCAGGACTTGCCTGGTCTCTCAGTAGGCCCCGTGCACTCAGCCTCTCTCTCTCCAGGCACATCAGGCCTCTCAACACGGCTCAGGCACTCAGCCCTTCTCTTAGGGCTCTCTTTGCCCCTCAACAGGCCCACATACTCTCAGCCCCCATCTCGGGGTTCTGGACCCCACACTAGGTCCCCAGAATCCTTCTCCATCCTCTTAGTTCCTACCCAAACCTCCAGATATCATTCTCCTTGCTGGCTTTCAGGAGCTGCAGCCTTCCTTCTGGGTGATGTCCCTGCCCCAGCTCCCATGATGTTACTGCCAGCCCTGCTCTTGGGGTCTGGGCTTATATCTTGTGTAAGCCCAGTCCTTCTCCAATCAAGACACACCCTTATAATCAGGTAACACCCCCCGCCCCCTCTCCAGGCCTAGCTTTGGCCCTCCAGTCAGCTGACTCTCCAGTTAGGCCTGACCCCACCTGCCAGTGGCTCAGCAGGCTGCCTGACCTCTCAGAGTGGCAGGCATATCTAGTGCCCTGCCACACTCCTTCCCCCTTAAGCTCAAAGTGGCAGACACATCAGGTGCCCTGCCACACACCTGCTTTGAGTCTAACATTGCAATGTGAAGCATAAATTGTTACCCAGCAGAATTGATGACATCATCAGCTCTTCCAACAAACCAGAAGTATCCATCTTCATCCACAAACCCTCTGTCCCCAGTGATATAAAAACTGCCACGTATTGTAGAATCAGTTTTCTCTGGATCATCCTAGTAAACATTAAATTGCATTTGACAAATGTTACTCTGCCTGCAAATAAATGAATTTTTCTAATTTATGTAAAAATGAGATATGACACTTATTTCAGCATTTAATATATATTCCCCCATAATTTAATATGACAAAAACCCCTCCAATTCTGTAGGAAATGTTCCACTTGATCAGATTAAATCCACTCTGCCTTTTCAGATGAATGCTCTTATAAGGTTTTCTTGGGAGTGTCTTGCTCGCTGTGCTACAATACCTTAAATAACTACTGGATACAGAGTTAGAGAATATTTCTTACTAGCTTGATAATCAGGACCATCTACCTCAGAGGTGGGACTTCTGGGTTCCAGTTCCTGTCTCAATGGATATTAATAATTGCTTAAAGCAGATCAATTTGAAGCTGAAAGACCAAGGGTCCACTTCATGCCCTATAGCTTGATAGGCAGGTTTCTCCCATGGGAGATCTATCAGAGGAGAAAACTAATTTAAAGTCTTCCAGAGGCCTGAGTAAGTACTCTAATCACCTGATCTACTGGGCAAGAGCTGGGGCAACTACTCCCTAGCTCTAGAGACCCTTGAGGGCATTAGCCATTAGCACAATTTTCCTCCACCGCTGACAACTCACATTAAAAACCCTTATGTCTTGCTCAGTATTATCCCTCCACCTTCCCCTTGGTTGCCCATAGGTTGAACATCATAGAAGTGACCTTCTGGGAGATGCATAGCTGGTTTGTCTTTTAACATCTTAAGTGTATGGCCTGCCCACTAAAGTTATTAGGCTTCCACTGCAGTTTTTCAACCCAGCTCTTCATAGAACTCGTTCTATTCTTTATTAAATTATCTTTTACACACTTCACTTTTTTTTTTTTACTGGCTTCCTAAAAGTTTAAATACTAAGGAAGAGGGACAACTCAGTATCTCTGAAAAGAAAGTAAGTGCCTGTATCTTGCCTCCATATCAGTTATCATGGTTTTGTATAAGTGTAGCCTGCTCTTTCCCACCAGTTACTTTGAGCTAAAATTAACTGCAGTGAAAAGTGTAGGCTCTCCATACCCTGATCTCCCCCCTCATCAAACAGTTATTAGTAATAATGCTCCTAGATATTTCATTTGTCTAATTTGTTGATAGTCTTGGTTACAGACTGCTAGATAAGAGTAACCAAAGTCATCTCTTTTGCATACAATCATGTATTTGGCTTTTTGTTTTTCTGAAAATTATGTTTCCAGCCAAATCTATTCAAGAAATTCAACCTGAATTCACTCTTTTGGGATGACCAAAAATGTATTTTTCAGTTAATTTACTATTTGCTGGAAGTGTCACCAACTCTAATTCATCCTGCCTCTTTACATCTTTTGTTTAGTACAGCTCCTCTTGGTTTTTCCATACCATGTCATCTTCCTTTTTCTAAAGAGGATCTCTGGTAGCCCTGATGGTGTGAAAGCCTACACCTCTAGGTGGCCAGCTGGAACAGGAATTTAAAATTCATTACATTTTTTTTTTTTTTTACTTCCTAATTCCTTTTCTTTCTTTATCTATATAGCTTTAGTATTTAGTTTTGCAGTCTGTTGTGGGATAGGTCACTTCTATGATGTTGTGCATGAAGGACTCTATGCATTTAGGCTGTAAGAAAGTGCTGAGGCAGAGACCATCTTTTGGGTGTTAGTACAATGGCACAATGGGAAAGGAATGTGGGCATGTTATCACAACAACAGTAATTGTGATGGTAATAATAATGTCTGCAATTTCAGCCCCTGAAAAAATAATCCAGATTTTGCAAAGTAACTCGATTTTCAAGTTATTTGCTAAGGGATAAAGAGATTTTAATAGGTGTGCCGTTTAATTTTGTAGTGAGCCTTACTGCATATCCTGTGAAAAGGCAAAAGGGTTTCTCAGGTTTTACTTTGATGGCAATATCTCCTTCTTCTCCAGGAGGCAGAATGTTGCAATTTTCATCTATAATCTAAAACCAAACAGAATACAGTTTAGTTACCTTGGCTGCAGCCAGATGTGCAGACACATGTGGTTTGTGGCACAGCAAACCTCTGCAGTGCCACAGACCACACTCTTGGAACGTTAAAATGTGCCCTGTACTGCAAATTTTGCTACCAGGAAATTCTGGTAGGGGAAAAAATAAAACGCAAAAAAAGCAGTGTAACGCACATGAAAGGAGCGTGCACTGGCAGCCATGGAGCTTTAGTCCTCCTGGGAGATACTGGCTGCTGGCCAGTGTCTCTACTCCTTTAGTTGCCCCCTGGCTCCTCCAGCATGCCAGGAAGAGTGGGGAAAGGGCAGTTCCCCTAAAGCAGGGTAGTTTGTCCCATACCAAAGCACATGTGCAGGGGCATGCACTGTGGCAAAAAGTAATGGCACAAAACTATTTTTGCTGCTGCAAGCGTATGTCCCTGAATGTGGGGACATGCCCTTGGAGTTTAAAAACAGGTTAAATTAAAATGCTACAATCTTGGGGTTCATTTTGAAATAACTAAACCATTCCTGAATACATTTAACTGTGACCAGCAGGCAACACTGCACCTTCAAACTGGAATTCTGGAATAACTAGCAATTACTCGTCAAGAATGACGGGGGAGGGGGCAGCGCGGGAGGGAACAGAGGCCTGTGTCCGGCCCCCATTCCTCCCCCTCACCTTTGGGGCTGGGCCCACTCCCCCTTTCTACCCTTCCACCGCAGGGCCAGGCCCTCCCCCTCCCCTCCCTGCTGCTGTTGCGGGGCTGGGCTGGGCCTGGTGCCCCCCTGCACTGCTGTTTTGGGGCCGGGCTCCTCCCCACCGTTGCCAGGCTAGGCCAGGGCCTGGCACCTCCCTCCCCCGCTGCCATTTTGGGGCTGGGCCAGGCTGGGCCTGGCATGCCCCCCCCCCCATTACTGCTGTTGTGGGGCCGGCCATTTCACGCTGCTGTTTTGGGGTGGGGTGGGGTGAAGTGGGGCAGGGCAGGGCCAGGCCCGGTGCCTCCCCCCCAACTGCTGTTGCAGGGCTGGGCCCAGTGCAGCCCCCCCCCCCACCCGTTTTGGGGCCAGGCATGTTTCCTCCCCAGCCGCCCAGCCTCTGTCCATCTGCCCTCTCCCCATGAATGATGGGGCGGGGAGGGGGGCGCGGCGGCGTGGAGCACTGCCACCCAGCATCCCGTGCTGCAGCTGCATCCAGGGAGCAGGGGGTGAGGCCAGCACTTCTGGCCTCATCCCCCACTCTGTCCGCTCCATCACCACCACCTCCTGAGAGCAGGGTGGGGGTGCCCTCGAGGCCAGATGCACTGTCCCTGCCGTCATGGCACCAGGGCCTGTTCTTCCTCCATGCTACGGTGGGCCAGTGCCCAGCCCGGGCCCATTCCTCCCCTCCCTCATGTTCCTGCCACGGGTCCAACACTGTTCCCCATCTCCCTTGTGCTGCCATCACTGCCTACGGCTCCCCCACGGAGCAGGGGAGCTGCACTGGCCTTGGCCCCCTGTACCTGCTGTCATGGTGGCGGTCCGCTGTGGTGCCCCTGCCACCTGCAGTCTGAACCCTCCTGAAGCACTCTGATTGGCTGTCGAGACAGCCAATGAGAGTGCAAATAAAGCGTTACAGACAGACAGACCATGACTTTTATCATATTAGTATGCTAATCCATTATACTTTGAATCATGCTTATAGTTGAGGAGTCCAAAACATTTTGCAGACGTTAAGCCTAGCACGTCCAAGCGAGGAAGAAAAGATATAGCAAGTGATCTGTTGGGAAAACAGAATTATATAGAGAAAGGTACATAAAAGACTTGCCCACTGTCATAGTGATTCAATGCTGGAATATAACCCAGTGATTCTGGTTTAATCATCAAAGACCATTCCTTTCTAATACCCCCTAACTAAGCAATTTTAATTTTCAGCAATAAAAAATGAAGTCCAGTCAAAGTTAGTAGATGGCTGTTCATGTCTTACACAGTCTCAAAAAAGAATGATGAAATACTGTAGTGCAGTCATTTGAGCCATGCATTCAATACCATGCATAATCACGTGCATTTTTCTTGAGTTTCTCAATCTCTGTCAAGTCATCCTTCCTTCTGGGACAGATTTTCAAATATCCAAAGCATAACATTTTGTAGGAAATCTATTTGAAATGAAGTGTAGAAACAACCTGCTTACCCCACCCATGGGCAGAAAGCTGGATAATACAAAAGAGAAATCTGCCTTTCTGGATACCTAAATTGAAAATGATTCAGCAGGAAAAATAAGTCCTCTCTCTCTTTTCCCAGGGCTTACTTGTGCTTTCCTGCAAAGAAATCAGAGCCTTCTTACTTTAAGAAAAAATTCCCTAAGGCTTACAGTGGTAAAATACCTGGACATCGTAGTCTGGAGATGGCTTTCCCATAGAACCGGGTTTAATTTGCATTCCCTTGAAAGTTCCACAAACCAGCACCTGTATCAAAAGGTTTTGAAAATTAAACTACGTAGTGTGTGGATTCAGACTTTTGATTTACCTTCAAGTTACTAAATTAATAATCACAAATAAAGTTATACTGGACACCAGAGTTTATCACAATGGAGTTTATTGCTTCCAGGCTCCACCTTTACATGTGCACCCACGACTGCAATATGCTGAGCTGGATCAGAGCAGCCCAAGCTGGCAGGGTCCAGGGGGTCAGTGTGCCAGCCCAAGGCTGTTCTTACCCAGCTCGACATGCTGCGGAGGGACTGGTTGGGGCACAAGGGTGCTTCCACTGTGGGGCTAGCTGGCAGGCAGTCTCCACACTTGAAGCACTCTCATGCCCCAGCCAGCCACGTCAGTGTCTACACATGCAGTGCTATGGAATAAAAAAACTCCACAGCAGGATAGTACTTGTTTTTACAAGTACTACCCTGCTGCAGAGTTGATTAGTTTTCTGTGGACTAATAGGGCTGCACATGTGGATGTGAAATATTTAATGTGGAGCTAAATAGTTTACTCTGCAGTAAATGTTTCTTGTAGACGCACCCACTGTATAGCAGCTCTGTGAGAAGCAATCATTAAAACTATAATCATGCAACAACTGATAAAACTTCTAAAATCCAAGTTCTGCTCTTGGCATTACATGTACAGTGCTGAAGGAAATTAGGACCAGCTGTAAATGTGAATCTGAAAGCAAAATTTGGCATGTAATGAACAGGAATGTGGTTTTGCAGTATTAGGTTCCGATCCAAAGTGCAATGGAGCCAATACAGGGCCTGACTCCTTTCGTTATCTTCAGCGGACTTTGAATCCAGGCTTTAAAATTCTGGATAACTTATTAAACCTAGATTATTTTCAACATCATTTATTGTTACTATTGATTTCTTCCCCTGAAAGATGGCCAGACCATTTATTGTAGTTTTAAATAAGATTTTTCTTGGCAGGATGAATGGAATTTGCTGGAGCATCTCTAAAGCACTTGGATATACCGTTTCTGTCTGTCCATAGCCTTCATAGATATCCAGCCCGGTTTGTGTTTTCCATTTTCCCATCACTTCAGGGTTGATTGGTTCCCCTGCACTCACACAGTGTTGCAGACTCTTGAATTTGCAGCTTTGTGTGAAAGAGAAATAAAAGTCAGTCAGGCAAATAGAATAATTTGCCACACAAGGGAAATTAATTCAAAAGGCTGATTCTGTATCTCTTCTTTTAGTGTCAGTGTGTCAATAGGAGCTGATTCCCATGAAGGAACTGGGTAGAAGAAAGGGTTAGATCATGTTTGCTGTGTCAGTAGGTTGGTTTATTCTTGAAGTACAAGGGTTCGTTATTGTCGTATTTTTTATCCTTACTACTGAAAAAACTGGACATTCTTATGCCTATAAAAATGTAAAACCTTGTCCGAATGCTGCTACCCTTTTGACTTCCACGTTCCCTTGTGGCAATGAGCTCCACAGGTTAATTGCGAAATAGGCTACTTTTTTTGCTCCTTTTAAAAATTAATTGTATGGCGCCTGTTCTGCAAATGACTCCGTATGAGCAGTCCCCACACCTGCAGACTAGCATTGAATGGTTTCTTGTTGTACTACTAGAAAGAGTGACAGAAGGTAGATCTACTACTTCCTATGTCTTTTTTGTTATTGTATTTCTTCACTGTTTGTCTTTTCTACTAAAAATAGAAATAAAACTCTTAACTGAGTCCCCTTCATTCCATTTTAACTATATGGTGTAAAACGGAATTTAGCATATTGTGAAAACCGAAACTCAGCGTTTAATCTCTTACCATAATCTTAGCATAAAATTGGAAATGGAGTAAAAAAATAAAGGAAGAATCTTGGCATTTGGTCTTAATGATATTAACAAAAGATTGTGTCATAGTGGCATTGAGTTAATACCTCCAACCTCCAAATGTTTCAGTTAAACCTACCGGATGCAGGCATATTCCTATAGTTTAGGATATTCAAGGAGTACAAGCTAATAAGAAAAAGTTATTTTTCTTCTTGAAGCAGTGTTCTTATAAACTAGGGCTAGAAAAGAAAGCTTAGGATTGGATAATAGTCTTTTTTTTTTTCCAATAATATGGTTCAAAATTCTGGACTTCTTTTCAAACATTTTTTTTTACCTCAAGTTACTAAACATACGTAAGTTGCATTATCCCTGTATCATATATTTTGGATAAAAGGCTTTGCTGTATTTTGAAAGGTAAGATTCATGACATGGAAAAATGCATGGCCAAATTTTGCGCTCACCTTGAAGGTACTACAGGTTTGTGTTGCTGTAAAAACTGCAAAATTTTGCCCACTATTTTGATCAAATATATTGATCTACTGTAATATACTTTGACTATGCTTTACCTGGTCAGGTCATGCTGCACAAGCATTCGATAAGCAGTTGGAGCAGAACAGACAGTTGTTATGGGATATCTGGACAGACTCTAGAGGATTTAAAATGAAAGCTAAGTGTTGCAAGCAGAAGTTACCATGGTTTCCTTCATCATTTAAATCAGAAAGCTTATGTTTACAGTGTACTATTTGTAACCAATCTATGAAACACTTGATAAGAATAGTAAAGAATTGTGAAAACACATCTGCCTTCAAAATCTCAAGCACTTTTATCATTTTAAGATAGCTTTTTCTGTAAAACAGCTTGTCAATCAGTTTACAATTAGCCTGACATTTCAGGGCTTTTCATCACAAAACATTTTGTATCCTACTTTACAGCATTTCTTACAATGACAGCTCTTAGTACTTGATTACAAAATAACGGCAGCCATAGAGCTGCTGGTTTGTATGTTTAAAGCAGTGTTTCTCAACTGGGGTGCTGCAGCAGTCCAGGGTGCCATGAGAACCTGTTGGGTTGTTGCGATGTATCCTTATGCAGGCAAGAGCACCCTGTCCTGCAGAAGCTGCTTCACAGTTCAGCACTGATGTGCCTCTGGGAAACCAAGGCATGCATGAACATTTCACTTGGCTGTGAAGGTGCTATGGCACCCTGGAGTTAGATGCCATTGCTATAGTGCTGCAGGCAGGTGAAACTTCCCTGTGCACCTTGGTTTCCACGAGGCACTTAGAAGCCACATTGGGAAACAGCCACGGAAGAAGAGGGCGCTTCTACCTCTATTGGGTGCATCTAGTAACCCTAATGTAGGCAAGAGCACCTGCTCCTTCCACAGCCTTTCCCAGTCCATTCCCACACACACCTGGAAACAGAGGTGCATGGGGCAATTCCACAAGGCAATGGCTCTGGTCGCAGAGGCATCTATATCCAGGTTGCCTCCATCACTAGATAGCACTGTTCTGCCCACTCCTAGCCAGGAAGGGCTGCAGCATGGGACGGGTGGAGGGAAGGGGAAGATGCTGGCCTGCTTTCTTAGAGAATCCTGATGCAGGCAGGAGCTGCAGCCATTCCCAATCTGAGTATGCATGAGGCACGTGGGGCACTTCTACCTGCAAGGGCAGCAGCCATACCCCAAATGAAAAATCACTGAAGTAAACTGAGGCACTACAACAGTGGTTCTTAACAGAGGGTTCTGCCAAATTCAAGAGCTGTGGAGGGAGGCCCCGACTCGAAAAAGGTTGAGAACCACCGGTTTAAAGGTTTAATTGACTGTGAAATACACCTCAAATATCTGTCATTTTTTAGTGTTTTCCAGGCAAAGTAACAAAGGAATGTGCCTTTCTAGGGATGCTACGTTATCAGCATAATTATAAAGTCTCTATGAAGGGGCCAGAGCAATGCCTCCCCACTACTCCCCACCAAAAAACCCCAAACAGTGATGCTTGGATATCTTTCACAGTATCCAAAATGGTACTCATGGGATAGGGTATAACTTGTGTTGATATTAAAAAATATAACATTGAAAAGTCAGACTTATGTCAGCTTCTTCACTGTGCCCCAAATCAATGTGCTTTACAAAATTCTCATTTACCTACTACTGCTCTCACTTTAATAACAACATCTCTGTATTTTTACAAACCATTCCTGCAGATATTGGCATGTTTCACTTTTACAGCCAGTAATTCTTGCAGGGTCACACAGCATGACTTTTATTCAGCAAAGTACTTAGTCCCATACTTCCCTCCCCTTAGTCTAAAGGTGATATAAGCAGGTAGAAAAAGTTAAGCATCTGCTTAAATGCTTTGTTGAACCAAGCTTGTATCAACTACTCAATAGCATTAACTAGGATGGGGCCCAGGCACCACCTATGAGGGGTGCCAGTGTACCACCCTTCCTCCCTGTTTCCCCACGCTAGAAGTCTTTGCAGCAGCAGGGGTAGCTCTGCACTGCCTCCGCCTCTGCCTGTCTGAGGAATTGGGCAGTGCATTACTGCACCCAACTGTGTATTCAGGCAAGGGGGAGGGGAACGACAATACGAGTTGTATCAGCAAAATGGTGTCCCCCTGCTATCCCAGGCACTCAATGTGTGTCCTACACCACTGCTACAACTCACTACTGAGAGCTGGTTGGTTGATTATCTTTTGGTAAAGGGCTGCAGACTTGCAGCATGCAGCCCATCACACAACAGTGAGGAAGTGGGAACTTAGGCAAAAGCAACATGGAAGGAAAAGCCTGCTGTTAAACAATTCCATTGTTTCTTGTCACTTACATCCAGGACAGTTCTTGCATCAAATCGTGGCATGTGATGTACAAAGACACATGCCCCTTGAATCCATGGTGCTAGCACGCTGCTCCAGGCTGACTTTGCCCAACCTGTGTCTGACGTATTCCATAGTATATCAGAAGAGGTCAGATCCAGCCAGTACCTAACAATACAAGGAAAAAGATTTGTGGGGGATTTTCTTTATCATATGAAAAGGAACTTCACATGACTGTTCTGATCCAATATAACCATAACTGACTAGAGGAATTATTCCTCATCTCTTGGAATAATGGTTTTGTCATGACTTTAATGAAACTGACAGTTTTTGATATTGGAATATTCTGCAAAAACACATGATTTACAGCAGTCACAGACTATACCTTCCAGTTACTGTGAGTCCAATGCCATGACTGCTGTAGGAATGCTCAGTCATTTTTGGAGATCCTGTTGTTCCGCTGGTAAAAAACGCAGACATTAGATCTTGATGTTTTGTGTTCACACAGCTGTGGTCAGCACCAGCATATCTTTAACAGACAAAAGGAGGCAAAAAATAAACTCAGAGATCCTGATTGTGTTTGTATAAAATAACTTCTGTGGAGTTCTAGGAGAGAATGCACCAAGCAGAACTAATGGGACAGTGTTTTCTCTTTAGAGAAGGACATCCTGTGAGGGTATATCAAGGTGACTGCACAGAGCTTAACCACATCCTGAGAGGTCAGATGGCATGAAATCTGATTTAAAAAAAAGCGACCTTCAAACCGTGTTTTTTTCTCCTCTTTTTCTCAAACTGCATCTTAACCTTTTGCATTAGAAAAGGCTTGTGATATTATTTCACCAAGAACTCACAGCCAGCCAGTTCCAGGGGAGATGGGGAGCATAGAGAACTGAATACTTCCCTGTTGGAGACCCTGCAAGAGGGTGGGCAGGAGGAGAGCTCCATAATGCCAGCCATTCTCAGTGTGCCAGTCAGCACAACTGAGCTAGGGCTGCATGAGAAAAAAAGTGATGCCAGGGAAATGGGTGGCCTTATCACTAAGGTCTGAATTTGGATTGTGGCACCAATGCTACCTGAACACAGCAATCCTGCAGCTGTTAAAAGCTTTAATACCAAATGTTAAGGTGGCACAGGGAAACTTGTATTGCCAGCATCTCCACTTAGTCCTTTTCATCCTGGATGGTAGTGGTGTGCCACCATTTGGGAAGAGCTGCCTCATATATTTTGTGGCTTCACGCTAGACAAACATTCACTAAATGTGAAAAGACCCAAAGCCACTGGACTAGTCATGGCTCTAACAGGAATGCTGGTATTTTCCCTTTGTGTGCATTTTTCCAGCTCCTAACAAGATGAAAATGTTACAGCATATTTTACCTTCCCAGGTCCTATTCACAATCCAGCCAGCATGCTTCCCTCTCATATTACTGCAAGGCTTTCACTGTAACAGCTACTCACTTGATGAGTTCTTTAAAACTCAACCATCCTTTCTTGTGGTCCTCTGCCACCAGTAGCTTGAATTTCAGGAACTGGCATTCAGACTCAATGGAATCTACAGCTGGTGCCAACACATCATCAGTGATAATACACTTCGCTTTTGACATTTGTAGTCTATGGAGAAGGTCTTTTGCTGTCAGCTGTGATGTTCCAGGAATAAGGATAGTTCCTAAAGGGGGTGCCAGATGTAAACCTTAATAATATCATTGCACACACCTGTCAGCCAAACTGTATTCACCTTACACTTATTGGTAGCTTTCCTGACTTCAGCAGTTATGTGCTGGAGTAAGCAAATAGGATTTGGCTCTAGGTTTGTAAATGTATTGCTTTTCCATAATTATATTATTTAAGATCAATATAAATTTGTGGTTAAGACCACAGCCAAGGGCATTTATGAGGTCCATTAAGAAAAGCTAATAAATAATAGATTTCACTCATATAGAATGTTCTGTACTTATAACAGCGTTGGACTTGAATACTAAGGGTCATGGATTAACATCTATTCATTTGATAAGAGTGATAGCTGCATCTGCTTCCTTCAGATAAAATGCATCTTCATTGATTCTCATTTTTCATCATGGCACCTTACACATTTTACTAGGAAAGCCAGCTAACAATGTATAGAAAACATCAAACCCTTGATAAAGGACTCATTCTATAAGGGTACCATATGTATGCAAACAGCTTTCTAGACAGAGATAATTAGCTATATGACTAATTGTACTGGAGAAAAAGGAAGGTTTTGCAATAAAAGTATTGGCTGGGCTCACTGGATTTAGATTTAACCTCACTTCTACTGTAGACTTCCTTGGTGAATTTAGGCAAGTTGCCTAGTGTCCGATTTTCCCAAGCACCAACTGAAATAATTATTCTTTTCATGCTTCACTTATTCATATGTAAAGTATGACATGCAATACTTCACAAGGACATTGTGAAGATAAACTATTAGTATTTGTGAGGCTCTGAGATACTTTGGGTTTTATTAAATATTTAGACACAGCAAATATTTAAACAAATATTTAAATATTTAAACAAATCCCATTAATAAACACTCAGATGCACATCTGAATATATGCAAGCAAGCAGAAGAGTCCATCTGATGTTTATCATGAGCAATGAGAATGAGAGCAGTGATATAGACAGAGAGAGTATTAAGGCTTTTGTTAATAGCAAAAGTAAAGGATGCTTGAAAACCAAACAGTACAGCTTAGACAGATGTAGCTATATCGCACTCATTTGTCATTGTGAATGGCCATGTTTCCGATTGAGAATGCCTTTATAATTTTGAGCTTGCTCAGTGCTGATTATTGATTCTATTCATAAATGCTAGTTTGTTTGGTTCTTTTACTAACCTGTTCTCATACAAGCCATGTTCACCAGCCACCATTCTGGTATCCGGGGCAGAATTAAAATGACTCTGTCTCCTTTTTGTAGGCCACATACCTCAGACAGTACATTAGCCACTTTCCTGGAGAGGACTCCCAGCTCCTCAAAGCTCCACCTCACCTCATCTCCATTATCATTCACCCACCAAAATGCTGGGTTTGTGGGCCTCTTCCCCTCCTAATGAACAACACGGCACATTATAAGTGCTTAGGTTAAGACATGCATCACTTCCCCTCAGATCTCAACAAGACAAATGTTCATAACTGATGAGTCACTGAGGCAACTCTGGCCTTATTGGAGTCTATTGTAGTTTTGCCACTGACTTCAGATAAGCCCTGCTCACTTGTTTGAAAGAACATGTGTAGGTACCTACCTTCAAGAGATGCCAGGTACTAGATCATGAGAGAATGGCAACACCCGCCAACAGTTTTGACTCACATTCAAGTTCCAGAGAGGGTGGGATTCCAGGCACATCCCAGGTTTCAGTGCTTTTTATTGGCTATCTCTAGGCAGCTCCACACTCAGTGTGCAGGACTTTTTTGGATCATCCTTGAGAGGTGTCTACTCTGTGCATACATTGAACTGGGAACTCGTGGGCATAACACTGGGTTTTGGATTCCATTATGGGCAGCCATATGCCTACAAATTCAGTGCTACAATGCCTAAGCCTTTTGTTGGATATAGTCCATAGCCTTGCAGCAGTCAGTGAGGTTACTCATGAAAGCCAGCGCTATAGCACCAAGCTGGGGGGAATAGTAGAACTTAGGAATTCCTAGTCGATTTGTAATCGCAAAGTCAGATAATTTACTTGTCAATGATATTTTTCATGAAAATCTTAATGTTAGAAGTTGAAGAAAGTTTACCTTTTCCACTGCAGTCCATTTGTCCAGCACATCTCTTGCAAAGTTGAAATACTCAGGTATCTCTGGTTTGTACTGTTGTTTTATGGATTCGTAGTCTGAAAAATTCTGAGGAGCCAACAGTGCGCCGCCTTTGTTAGTGTATCGGAAGAATCTAATCGGAGTGCGCAGGGACCTGCAGCCTTGGGTTTTCAGGAAGAAATGCATAGCAGCCAGAGCCATAACAGGGCCTTTTGGTTTATTCTGTCATCAAGTCACTTGTTGCAGGGCTTATCTGAAAACTATACAGTGCAGAAAAAAAATACTTGCCAAATAGATTCAAAAGATTTAAAATGTCTTTATATCTAGGTTATGAAATAATTAAACCTTATCCTGCACTTTATAAAAAACAAGCTTCTCATGTAACCTATTAAACTGTTGTTATTATATGTATGACTTGATTGTGTTATGAAGGTCTTTTATTGCAAGTGCTTTGTTTCCTAGTCAAAAGAAAATGAGGCTGGTGAGTACCTATCACACACTCCAACTGTCCTTGTAACTGCTATACCCTACATCACTCTTTTGCTTACAGAACTGAATCAAAACTCAGGAAAAGAGTACTCATAAGCCAAATTTTGCATTACCCACCAAAGGAGAAGTGCTGCTGCTGACACACAAATGAAAAGTAAACACTTCTTTCTCTTCAGTGGACCATGTCAGCCTCATCTCAGTCCCTGGAAAGATCATGGAGCTGGTCTTCAAGAAATCCATTTCTAAGCACTCTGAGAAGAAGGTTATTAGGAACAGTCGACATGGATTCACCAAGGGCAAGTCACGCTTGACCAACCTGATTGCCTTCTATAATAAGATGAATGACTCTATGGGTGTGGGGGAGAGCAGTTGACATGATATACTTTGACTTTAGCAAGGCTTTTGATATGGTCTCCCACAACATTCTTGCAAGCAAGGTAAGGAAGTACGGGTTGGATAAATGGACTGTAATGTGGATAGAAAACTGGCTGGATTGTTAGGCTCACAGGGTAGTAATCAATGACTTGATGTCTAGTTGGCAGCCTGTATCAAGTGGAGTGCCCCAGGGGTCAGACCTGGCGCCAGTTTTGTTCAATATCTTCATCAGCGATCTGGAAGATGGGATGGAATACACCCTCAACAAGTTTGCAGATGACATCACGCTCAGGGGAATAGTAGATACACTGGAGGGTAGGGCTAGGATTCAGAGACCTTGACAAATTAGAGGACTGGACCAAAAGATATTTCATGAGGTTCAATAAGGAAAAATGCAAAGTCTTGTTCTTAGGATGGATCAATTCCACGCACTGGTACCGGCTGAAGATCAACTGCCTAAACAGCAGCTCTGCCGAAAAGGACCCAGGGGTTACAGGGTACAATAAGCTGAACATGAGCCAACAGTGTGTCCTCATTGTGAAGAAGCCTAATGGCATACTGGGCTGCATTGGTAGGATCATTGCCAGCAGATCAAAGGTAGCAATTCTTCCTCTCTGTTCAGCACTGATGAGGCCACATCTGGAGTACTGTGTCAAGTTTTGGGGCCCCCACTACAGAAACAATGTGAACAAACTGGAGAGAGTCCAGCAGAGGGCAACAAAATGGTTAAGGACCTGGAGCCATAGGTGACACGTAGGGGGGGCACTTCCCCTCCCTGAGAGTGAGCACTCTGGCTGGTAGGGGGCATGGAGAGTGCTAGTGCCTCCCCTGAAATTGGCTCCACCAGCAGCATGTTGGCAGCTGACGTGCCCGCGGTGGAAGTGCCAGCACTTCTGCTCCCACCATGCTGTGTGCGTTAGTGCTGGTACTTTTGCCGCCTGCCCCTGTTGCCAGCTGGCCACTGGGGGAACCCCCTGCCCCGGTTGTGCCCTGCTGGTGCCTCACCAGACTCAGGAGGCACCAGTCGCCCATGCCTGGGGTACATGGGGCTGAGGGAGCTGGACTTATTTAGTCTGGAACAGAAAAGACTGAGAGGGGATTTAATAGCTGCCTTCAACTACCTGAATGGTGGTTCCAAAGAGGATGAAGCTCAGTGGTGACAGATGACAGAACACAGAGCAATGGGCTCAGATTGCAACAAGGGAAGTTTAGGTTAGATAGTAGGAAAAAACTCTCTCATGCAGAGGGTAGCAAAGCACTGGAACAGGTTACCCAGAAAGGTTGCAGAATCACCATCCTTGGAGGTTTTTAAGTCCCAGGTAGACAAAGCCTTGGCTGGGATGATCTAGTTGGGGATTGTCTGGCTCCGAGTAGGGGCTTAGACTAGATGACCTGCTGACACACATGCTGAAGACTGGCTACCCCAGATCTAGTCCAATCGCCTGCTCATGGCAGGATCATCCTTATGCAATAAGCGTATAATTATTATCTGTCAATTGTGGTTGGGGTTTTTTAAGTGATCTACCCCCTATGCAGTGAGACTTGTTAGATTTGTGAAGGCCAGATCAGGGAGTTGTATATAGGGTGACCACCTGTCCCTAATTGGGTGGGACTGTCCTGGAATGGGAATCTCAAGTCCCAGTCCCGGGCTGCATGACTCCAGAACAGCATTTGTCTCAGATATGCAGCATTGTGCAGAGATCTGCGGAAAATGGTGCGTTTTCCTTTGCAGGCTGGCAGCGTTCCAAGAGAGGGACACAGGGAGTGCCATGTGCATGCCTGCACTCATGCACGTGGCAGGGAATACAGCCAGGCAGTGTGGAGAGCAGCTCCCTGCAGGTAAGTCTGTGGGAGAGAATGGAGTATGGGGGGGGGGAGTGGGAGGCAGATCAAGTTAACCATGGTAAGGGAGGGAGTGGGGCAGGGGTTGGGGGTGCTGCCCAGCCAGGGTGGTGCATGGGGCTGGGATATGGAGTCAGACAGAGCCATGAGTGGCTTGTTCAGGGGGTAGGGCATGGGGGGTGTGGTTCCCTACTGCTGCATGCACCCCCAGGGGGGATATGAGGGGCATGAATCCCTGTGGATTTGTGCGCGGGGTGGGGGCAGATGTGGGCTGCCTCCTGTGGACTCCAGGCTCTCCACCCTGCTGCCCTTCCCCCAGGAGCCCCACCAACCATGCCCCCTGCCAACTCAGCAGTAGCAAGGGGCACAACTCCACTGTTAATATTGGATCAGAAATTAGTGCTGAAGAATGGGACACCATCTGGAACAATGGTCCTACCACATCCATCTGTACAGTAATATGTTTTTAAAATCCTATTTTGATGGTATCTCATCCTATGTAGAATTAAACATATTTATGGTTCAAGAACAGGCAAATGTTGGAGGGAGTGCAGTCAGTTGGGAGGATTCTATTTGATGTGGTGGATGTGTCCCAGAATTAAGACTGTTCTGGAAGAAGATAACATGATCCTGGGGAATAACAGGATGCCAGTAACCCGTTTCTGTTTTTACTGAACCTTCCTGCAACACATAAGTAACAAAGATCAGGCCTCCCACATTTCATATGATAGATCATATCATATGGATATAAGGAAAAACTTCTCCATGGTTTGTGTGACCAGACTCTGGAATAGACTCCTAGCGGAAGTCTACCTTGGAGATCTGCAAAAGGTAACTGGACACACACCTTGCTAGGGTTATTTAACCCCAGCAGTCTTTCCTGCTCAGAGCAGAGGGGCTGGACCTGACGATCTCACAAGGTCTCTTCCAGCTCTAAACTTCTGTAAATTGACTGACCACCCATCTTCTAGCAGCTGCAAGAATTACAGCTGCAAAAAACTGGAACAGAAGTGACCAGTGACTGATTTTAAAAAGTTTTGGGAAATGTTAGTAATGGAAAAGTCATCTTATCATGTCAGTGTTATATAGGTGAGAAGGAAAAAAGATGCTTGCTTAGAAATTTGGTGGAGATTCTTGAAATTTCATAAAAAAGAATCTTCTCCTGCCTCCAAACCAGACAGTTTGAGAAACTGTGTTGAATATTAAGGAAAATGCAAGTTCCATGAGCTTACATTTAAGAATAAATTTAAAATTTAAGAGCAGAGATGTGTAGAAATTTTCACTATGTTGAGTTCTGAGGAAAAAGTGTTGGGAAGTGAATTATATACAGATAAAGAAACACAAAAGCTTAACATTGACTGAAATATAAAGAAACCATCAGAGACTTTAAAAGAAAAGAACACAAACGTGGATGCTGACTTAAGGTAAAGGCGCAGAATTGATGGAAGTTTAATGTCTGTATATATATTTTAATGAATTGAATGCATCTTTAAATGTTAAATTTATTATGTGATAAGTTGGATTCATTAATAAAGTTAAGAACAAAATACAGAGATGGAGAGAGTCAAATGCTATGAATGAATAAAGTAGACAAATGAAAGCTTGTAGCCTATGAAAGCTTTTCTGAATGAGTTAGTATTCCAAGGTGCCACTCTGTCCTGCTTTCTACCAGAAGTGGATAGAAGTGAACTAGGAAAGAACCAAATTCTGCTTTAAAATGGAAGGCCCCAATAAAATGTCCTGCAACAGATTGGCAGATTCAATTTGTGCATGAAAAGGCCGCATGCTTATACACTGCCAGGAAAGAAGGAAGGAATTTAGAAGAGATTTATGCCATGGGGATGAATTTCCCAGTGCATTCTTGTCTGCAAAACTGCCCAGATGGAGTCATTCTCTACCTTTGGAACTGCTACAGCAATGTAATAGAAATCCTAGCTGCAGAGGGAAACATTGCAGGGATAGAGAAGAAGAATCAGTAAACAATGAAAAAAACAGGGACAGAATATAAATATCACCTTGAAAAATCTGAAATGGGATGTCTGACTCTCAGGGCTGCTGTCAGGGACATTTTCTGGGGTAGCAGCCTCAGAGAGGGTTCCCCACCCCTGGCAGAGTCCCCTAAGCCCTGCCCCTGGTGCAGAGAGAGGATTCCCTGCCCCCCAGTCAAAATGGTCCTGTGGGGTTGACAGGCAGAGGCTAGCGAGCAGAGGCTTTACTGCCTCAGCCCTGTGAAAACAGTGGGGTGGGAGGGCCAAAGGATCCCAGCTGGCTCTCTAGGATGTGTGGGGGAAAGTTGAAAAGCCTGGTGGAAGGGGCCTTCCCCTCCCTGTGCCTTTCAGATCCCAGCTGGGGAGACTGGTGCTGGGCTGGGGGGTAGTGTTTGTAGCATGAACTGAACTAATGTAGCTGGTGTTAACATAGAGTATAATAGTAGTAAACTGTAACCATGTTAGTCTTGTCCTGTAAATAACTTGAAAACTCAATTTTGTATTCTTTTGCTTGACTTATGTGAATGAACTCTGCATGCCCTTTATGTATGAGTATGTGTGAAAGGGTGAATGGTGAGAAAATGGCATAGAGACAGGAAAAGAAGATTTAACTGTTTGTAAGCAACAAGGCACCAAATGTGTAAGTTACCAGGCAGTAAACTGATTAATAGATGGCTGAAGAATCCCTTTGAGGCCTAGGGCACACAGGAGATAACAAGGAGGAGGAATGCACACATCCTGCCAGATGGGCAGCAAAGATACTCCAAGGCTGAGATACCAACTTTTATGACCAAACTGACCTTGGGCTGAGATAAGCAGAAGATGGATGAGAAACAACTGCAAAAACAGAAATTGGGTATGGAAAAACCCCAAAGTGCAAAACAAAGGGTGCCAATCCCCATAAAAGAGGATTCTGGAATACACCAGGTTTGGTGAGTCTCTCTCAACTGCTGCTTTCTTCAGAGCACAGACACGTCTGTTCACCCCGCTCCAGCCTGCTATCTGCATCTTCTCTCATTAGGCCTGGGCCGGGCACCCAGTATTCCTATTGAACAACTGCTGCTGGTAACTATAATATCTGAATGGAATGGTTGTTTTGTGTTTGTGTATGTCTGAGTGTAATGATGTGTAGGATGATTTGTGTGTGTCTGTATGAGTGGTGTGTCCGAACCTTTATGTCTAATTCATGTAATCAATAAACGCGGTATTTTGCCTTATCCCCCTTTATAAAGGTCTTGTTCTTGATTTGATAAATTGGTAATTCAAAGTAACATGTTCCCTGCCCCCCAGCCCTTCAGACAGCTGGTGTACGGCAGAGCTAAGGCAATCCCAGCCTGGCTTGCGGGTCTGTTGTGGGGGAGGGGGGAGAGATAAGCTTTCCCTCCCATTGTACTCTGCAGACCCAGGCTAGGGGGTCCTGAGGTCTGTTCCCCTGCCCTACATCCTGTCAGGCTCACAGGCACAGGCTAGGGAGCAGAGGCTTTACAGCCTCAGCTCTGAAAGCAGCGGGGTGGAGCTAGCTCTGCTCTGCTGGAGCAGACAGCAGAGCCCTGGGCTGCAAAGCATCCTGGGATACTGGGGGACTGTGAGTTAACTTGAATTGGGAGTAGATCTGGGACAGAAATTCTGTAAACTGGTTTGACCTAAATCAGTTAAGTTTGATACAACATCCATCCAGGTATATCTTAACTGGTTTTGGCCATTTTTAAAGCAGTTTATGTGCACTGAACTTCTGTCCTGTTACAGGTTTAAATCAATTTTTGATCACTTAAACCAGTTTACATGCAACTTCTGTCCCTAGCCATAAAGTAAGCCATAGGAGCCTGATACTACATTCCCTATGCATGCAGTTACCGTCTCCAGAGCTGTCAATATTATCCCTTTTATGAGTATTAAATAGTCTCATTAAAAAAAAAAAAATCACATCCTGGGTAATAATATTTTAACTGCAGTATACAATAGAGAGGCCCTTGTGTTTTCAGAGATTTGCAAATTCATGGAAATGGTTTAGAACTGATCACAATAATCTTGGCTTTTGCCTAAATGTAACATTTACAAGAGAGACTGCAAAGAGGATGTGACAGCTTGGAATACAGTACTCTACAGAAAGCAACAATAAGCCCAAGTGAGCTAATCATCAGGGAGAAAGTTAACTGATGCAACAATACCTTTCTCAACCTGACTGCATTCTGTGAAGAGCAGGTTTTTTCAAGTTTGTCAGGTTCAGCGTAATTGGTTATCACAAAGTAATGGACACATCTAATCACTAATAACACCTCCAGAGCTTTCAAACAAGCACGATTTGAAATGTTTCACTGAAACACACGCACTAGAATCCATTATCACCAGAGGGAGAAACTGAAAAAAAGAGCAAAACTGTTTGATGACTGATCCGATGTTAAAGGAGTCTCTCACCTCAAAAATGTGAAACTTCACAGTGAATCTGGAAACTTTGAACTACACTTCTTTTTGGAGTTGCCTTTTTTTCCCCTTTTATTTGTACAACAATGAAAAAAATGGTAATTTAAATTTCAAGGTGGTTCAATATGGACTCAAATTTGGAGCACATTATGCAACACCAATTTTGTTCAGCAAATTTAGTGATTAAGAAAAAAAAAAAGAGGGGAAGAGATTTTAGCAATATGGATCTGTAGCATTCAATTTGTATGAGACATACCTCAAAAAGAAACAGAGCAGATTGGGTGGGGGAGAGATTTACCCAAATGAAAGAGTAGGGGAGAGAGAGAAAGAGAAAAATACAGATTAGAGTGAAACCAGCACTGGCATTACATCAGAAAATGTCCCTCAAAGCAGCCCCAGGGTTCAGTGCCCTCATTACAATAGAGGGCTGCCATGTCATAGCCCAAAGCCAGTCTGCCTCACTCAGGCAGGGAACCCTCTTACTTCTTTTCAAGCTGACTTCCAAGCTTGACTTGCAACAGAAATTTTAGACCATGCTGGCTGTGCTCCACGTCATTAGTGAGATGTCTAGTAATGGGCCCCCTTGCTTGAGGTCCTTGTTAAAGGCCATATCCCACCTTTGAACCCTGAGAGGCAGGCAGAAAATGGCACAAAGAGAAAAACTAACCACAGCTTAAATGTAGACTTACATGAGGGGCTCCAAAATCTTGTGCGTCCATGAAATGAGTTTCTACACAGCTCTGGAAAGCATAGGAGATTCTGCCGCCTTCTTTCCTCAGCTGCAGAGAGACAGAACGGTCAATACTAAGGCACAATTGGATCCAAGCCTCTGTAAACAGAATGAGATTGCAACATGTATAAATATATTTGAGTTCGCTTTCATCTAGCTAGCTTGGGCAAACATTGTCCTAAAGCCGTGATGGTAAGATACCTGTTTCCCTCCGATGAACCCTCAGCCCCTAAACAGTAGTACCAAAGGCAGCAAAGAGTTATGATGAACATGTCAGCAAAATGCTTGGAGCTGTTGCTATTGAGTGAAAATAAAACTGTCACATGTAGAACGTAGATTTCTGCCAGTAGGATCCTAAATTCTGTGCTGAGGGTTCATAGAATCATAGAAGTTGGGTCGGAAGGGACCTTGTAGATCTTCAAGTCTGCCCCCCCCTGCCTGGGCGGGAAGAAAACTGGGCTCAAATGACCCCAGCCAGGTAGGCATCGAGTCGCTTCTTAAAGACCACCAGGGTAGGAGCCAGCACCACTTCCCTTGGAAGTTGGTTCCAGATCCTATTTGCCCTAACTGTGAAGTAGTTCTTACGGATGTCTAATCTAAACCTACTCTCCAACAACTTGTGGCCGTTATTCCTTGTTATCCTGGGGGGCGCTAGGGGAAACAAGGTCTCCCTCAAACTCTTCTGGTCCCCCCTAGTGAGTTTATAAACGGTCACCAGGTCCCCCCTCAGCCTTCTCTTGTGAAGGCTGAACAGATTCAGGTCCCATAGCCTCTCATTATAGGGTCTGCCCTGCTGTCCCTGGATCATGTGGGTGGCCCTCCTCTGGACCCTCTCAATGTTGTCCACATCCCTCTTGAAGTGGGGTGCCCAGAACTGGACACAGTACTCCAGCTGCGGGCTGACCAGTGTCGCGTAGAGGGGGAGGATCACCTCCTTGGCCCTACTTGAGATGCACCTGTGGATGCACGATAAGGTCCGGTTAGCCCTGCCGACCGTGACCTCATATTGTTGGCCCATGTTCATCTTGGAGTCAATGATGACTTCAAGATCCCTTTCTGCCTCCGTGCTCTCAACAAGGGAATTTCCCATCTTATAAGTGTGCTGCTGGTTACTCCTGCCCAAGTGCAGCACCCTGCACTTGTCAGTATTGAAATGCATCTTGTTTTTGTTAGCCCACCCCTGCACCCTATCCAGGTCTTTCTGCAGTCTTTCCCCTCCCTGCTGACATGCCCACTTCACCCCATATTTTGCTATCATCAGGAAATTTGAACAGGTTGATTTTCACCCCGTCATCCAAATCGCTGATAAAGAAATTGAACAGTGTGGGCCTAAGACCCGAGCCCTGGGGGACTCCGCTGCCCACTTCCCCCCAGGTCAAATATGACCTGTCCACCAACACCCTCCGAGTATGACCCTTCAGCCAATTTGCAACCCATCTGACTGTGTAGGCATCGATGCCACAGTCGCCTAGTTTTTTAATGAGGATGGGGTGGTTGACAGTGTCAAAGGCCTTGCTGAAGTCCAGAAAGACTACATCCACGGCGACACCTGCATCCAATGCTCTTGTGACCTGATCGTAAAAGGCAGTCAGGTTGGTCTGACATGACCTGCCCCTAATGAAACCGTGCTGGTTGCCCTTGAGCATCATCCCCGATGCTGGCCCATCACAGATCTGCTCCTTGATGATCTTCTCAGAGTTTCCCCAGGATTGAGGTAAGACTGACGGACCTATAGTTGCCCGGGTCCTCCCTCCTCCCTTTTTTAAAGATGGGGACCGCATTGGCTATCTTCCAATCATCTGGCACCTGGCCCAAGCACCACGAGCGCTCGTAAAGCCATGCCAAGGGCCCTGCAATAACCCCTGCTAGCTTCCTCAACACCCTGGAGTGCAGAGCATCTGGACCTGCTGATTTGAACACGTCCAGCCCCTCCAGTAGCACTCTAACCCGGTCCTCCTCAACCTTAGGTCTGGAGGCGTTCCCCTCAAGTCCATCTTGAATCACGGTGGGGGAGTCCCGATCCCTGCACAAGAAAACAGAGGTGGAGAATTTGTTAAAGAGGTCTGCTTTCTCCTCTGGCGCAACCACCAGATTGCCCAGCGTATCTTGCAGGGGCCCCACATTTCCCGGCGCCTTCTTCATCCTCCCTATATATTTGAAAAAGGACTTTTTATTATCTTTGATCTTGGACGCTAGTCCTAGCTCTGTGTCTGCCTTAGATTTCCTAACAGCCCCCTACAGGCCCGAGCAGTGGAGGTATACTCTTCTTTGGAGATCGCCCCCCCTTCCACTGGGTGTACGCCGCCTTTTTGGCAACCAGGCATTCCCGGATGTCCTCGGTGAGCCAGGGAGGCTTTTGGGCACTCTTGCCCTCCTTGCTTCTTGTTGGCATTGTCACCCCTTGGGCCCTGAGTATCGTCTCCTTAAGGAATGACCACTCATCTTGGGCACTGAGTTCCCCTGCCCTCGAGAACCCCAGCGCCTCTCCCACCAATCTCCTCAACTCCTTGAAGTTGGCCCTCTTGAAGTCTAGGGCTACTGCCTTGCTGCAGGCCCTTGTCACCACGCGCTGGATGATGAATTCCAGCAAGCAATGATCGCTATCACGCAGGTGGTCAAGGACCTGGAGCCCCCTTACCAGGTCATCGCCTGTGGCCAGGACCAGGTCCAACAGGGCATTTCCTCTGGTGGGACTGTGCACCTCCTGGGTTAAGTGGAGGTCCTGTATCTTAGCCAAGAACCTCCTGGAATGGTCCGACCTGGCTGACTGCTCCTCCCAGCAGATGTCCGGGTAATTTAGATCACCCATGACAACTACATCTCTTGCCTTAAGTGCCTCTGCAAGCTGGCCTGAAAATTCCTGGTCCAGCTCCTCCCCTTGGTAGGGGGGTCTGTAGTAGACCCCCACCATTAAATCCCTCTCCCCACAACCCCCTTGTATCTTGACCCAGGGCACTTCAGCTTGCTCTTCCTCCGACCCCATTTTGCTGGCAGAGGATGTGTATTGCTCTTTGACACAGAGCGCCACACCCCCTCCCTTCCTTCCTTCTCTATCCCGCCTGTAGAGCCTATAGCCCCTAATGCTCACTGCCCAGTCGTGGATTGAATCCCACCACATTTCTGTAATCCCTGCTATGTCTGGGTTTGAACTGGCTATTCTGAGGGTGAGTTCCTCCTGTTCGTTCCCCATACTCTGAGCATTGGTATACAGGCATTTAAGGACTTGCATAGCTGCGCGTGCCACCCCTCGATTAGGAAGACTATCTGGACCCCTGTTTCTTACCTGGGCACTCCTTGTGTGCGTCACCTGTCTTGCTCGGGTGGTGTCTCCACGTCTTTCTGCGGCCCCCTTGAGGAGGTTGAGATTAGCTTTCTCCTGGGTGTCAGTTGTCAGCTGCCCCATTTGGACCCTTGCTGAACCAAATGGGGCAGCGGACAACCAACACACAGGAGAAAGCTAATCTTCTCAACCATTACTTTGCGTCGGTTTTCCACCAGCCCAAGGGGATCATCCTGCCTGACAGGACCAGGACTACCAGGATAAGGGCGATCATATGCCTACAATTAACGAAGAACTTGTGAGGGAACAGCTTGAGAGACTAGACATCCACAAGTCAGCTAGCCCAGACAGAATGAACCCAAGAGTACTAAAAGAGTTGGCTGACATCCTAGCACGACCAATGGCAAGGAGATCTGAGAACTTGTGGCGCTCGGGAGAGGTGCCTGAAGATCGGAAGAGGGCCAGTGTGGTGCCAATCTTTGAGAATGGAAGGAAGGACGATACAGGCAACTACAGGCCAATCATTTTGACCTCAATCCCTGGAAAGATCTTGGAAAAAATGATCAAAGTAACCATCAACAACAGGCTAATGGAAGGCAACATTTTGAGAGATAGCCAACATGGCTTTGTTGCGGGTAGGTTTTGCCTGACCAACCTCATTTCCTTCTATGACCAGCTGATGCATCACCCAGAAAAAGGAGAAGAGGTTGATGCCATATAGACCTTACGATGACAGGCTGAGAGCTATGGGGCTCTTTAGCCTGGAAAAGCGCAGGTTCAGGGGTGATCTGATGGCCACCTATAAGTTTATCAGGGGTGACCATCAGGATCTGGGGGAACGTTTGTTCACCAGAGCGCCCCAAGGGATGATAAGGTCGAACGATTATAAACTCCTGCAAGACCGTTTCAGGCTGGATGTAAGGAAGAATTTCTTTACTGTCCGAGCCCCCAAGGTCTGGAATAGCCTGCCACCAGAGGTGATTCAAGCACCTACATTGAACACCTTCAAGAGTAAATTGGATGCTTATCTTGCTGGGATCTTATGACCCCAGCTGACTTCCTGCCCTTCGGGTGGGGGGCTGGACTCGATGATTTTCCGAGGTCCCTTCCAGCCCCAATGTCTATGAAATCTATGAAATATATTTAGATTTCAAAAAAGCCTTTGACTTGGTCTCCCATGAAGTCCTCATGGTTATACTGGGGAACTGCGGCGTCAACAACCTCACAGTCCAATGGCTTGGAAACTGGCTCTGTGGTCGGACCCAGAGAGTAATGGTCGATGGAACCGTGTTGACATGGCGCACGGTGACCAGGGGCGTCCCCCAGGGCTCCATACTTGGACCAGTACTCTTTAACATATTTATAAACAACCTGGATTCAGGTGTCAGAAGTGGACTGGCTAAACTGGCTGATGACACCAAACTATGGGGAAATGTGGTCACAGTACGGGATAGGCTGGTGATTCAGGCTGACCTGGACAGGGTTGCAAGGTGGACGAATCAAAACCTGATGGCATTCAACACAGAAATGCAAGGTGCTCCATTTTGGGGGAAAAAAAATCCACATCATACTTACAGGCTCGGCAGTGCTATACTCACTAGCACCACAACTGAAAGAAGCTTGGGGGTCATGACTGACCACAAGATGAACATGAGCCACCAATGCCATGCCGCAGCCAGCAAAGCAAATAAAACTCTGGCTTGCATCTACTGATGCGTCTCAAGCGAGACCCAAGAAGTCATCCTCCCCCTTTACCCAGCCTTGGTGGACCCATCCAATTTTGGACTCTGCACTTTAGGAAGGATGCAGAGAAGCTTGAAAGAGTCCAGAGGAAAGCCACGTGCATGACTAGAGGTCAAGAGAACAGGCCTCATGAGGAGACACTGAAGGACATGGGACTCTTCAGCCTGGAAAAGAGAAGGCTCAAGGGGAACTTGGTGGCAGCCTATAAGTATATAAGGGGTGTGCACTAGGAACTGGGAGAACATCTGTTCATCAGGGCATCTCAAGGGAAGACAAGGTCTAATGGTCACAAACTGCTGGAAGACCGTTTTAGACTGGACATAAGGAAAAACTTCTTTACCGTCCGAGTCTCCAGAGTCTGGAATAGACTCCCCCAGAAGTAGTGAAAGCACCTATTCTGGATACGTTCAAGAAATGCTTGGATGCTTATCTTGCTGAGGTGATCTGACCCCAGCTGACTTCCTGGCCCTTAAGCAGGGGGCTGGACCCAATGATCTCACAAGATCCCTTCCAGCCCTAATGTCTATGAATCACAGAAGCCTGGGAAAGCTGAACCACCTTAGTGATAAACACACAACAGTGGAAAGAAACTACTTTAAAGAGGACCCAGCCAACAAAAGGAGATGCTCTCTCCCTCATGATCAGCAAAACTTGCAACAGCATTGGACCAGTGAGATTTTTTTTGATGAGTGACATCACAGCAAGATCCCTCCACAACAAAGGAATCCCCAAACAAAAGACTAAACTGTCCCAAAGGAGGCATAAAAGTTAATAGAAAATGACAGCAAAACTGTTTTTTGACAAAATGGTGGGAAAATATGCCAAGAATCCTCAGATGAGTAATTTTTATGGTTCACGGAGAAAACTAGTCTCTCTGACAAACTAATCTCTCTAATTGCTTCTGTATTGTATTCTTTTTGATGAGGCATAATACTGCTTTCTGTACTACTTGTTGTAGTAGTAGAAAGACGAGCAATGAACAACCAAAGACTCAACAGACTCCTGACTAATTCTGTCTGACCCTAGGAAAAGGTCATGGCAAGCCTGTTTGCTTTTAATGGAAGGAACTCTACACAGTCATAGTATATTACTACTCCGGTTCCTGGGAGGTTGATTACTTGGAGGACATTCAGATAAGCAATGTGATCAGGTACCTTTCTAAAAGTCTGACACGCCTGACACACTATGCTCAGATAGCACCTCCTCCCCCCAAGTATTGCAACCAAATGCCGAGTGTTTAGCACTAAATCTTTCTCTGGGTGCCCACAATACAATCTGTGAGGACAGAGAAGAGATTCATGATCCAAATGCAGAACAGACAGCAAGAGATCCACATTGGCATTTGTGGACCATTGCAACACATCTTCCCAGGGAATAGACCAGTCAGGAAACCAAGACTCAGCTTCCCGTTGAAAAAGGTATTTTGCTGCCACCCGGCAGGGGAATAACGGGCAGGAGGCAGAAGCAGTTAAGGAAGCACCAGACAAAAGTTGTCCAAGCTTCGTCCACCTGATGAAGAGGGAGAAGAATGTCTTTGTATCCAGGCTAACTTAGTGAGTAGGGCTTTCAACTACCAGTGGGTTCAATGGGGGGTGGAGACAAAAACCTAGAGATACAAGCCAGGTGACATAGATACAAATAAATCAAGCAAGAGAAGGCAGTAGGGGAAGCCCTAACAATGTTCTCAGAGAGTAGATAGGGCAATCAGTTAGTTAGCTATAATGTTTAGGTGCTGATGTAAGAAGCATGGGGAATAAACAGGAAGAACTGGCAGTCCTGCTACTGTCATGAAATGATGATGCAATTGAAAAAAAAAAAGCCTTGGTGGAATAGTTCACAGTAGGGCTGTGCGAAGCTTTGGTTGGCGATTTGATTTGGAGGAGATTTGGCCTGATTCGGTGGCCAAATCTCCAAATCCAAATCAAATCAGGGGACCAATCGAAAGGTCTGAATCGATTCAAAGATTTCCAAATCTTCGGAAAAGATTCAGAGAGCTTTGATAATTTGGGCAGTCCCCAGTGACTCAGAACTGGTAAGTACTAGGGGCTGGGGGAGGGGACCACGGGGGGACCCCTGCCAACTTCCCCGACCCCCCTCATCCCCTGACCACTCCCCCAGCTCCCCTCATGGCTGCCTCAGCTCTCGGTACTTAAAAAAAAAAAAAGGCCCGGATCACCCCCTGCCCGGCAGACCTAGTGAGCATGGGGAGCTCTGCCACGAGCCCCCCAACCCCTCCCTCACTCCCCTAGCCCCGCCATGGCTGCCCCGCCCAGTCCAGCTCCGGCCCTTTAAGAAAAAAAAGCCAAGAAAACCCCCTGAACTCACCACTCCTGCAGCAGCATCTGGGCTTTGGGGGCTCATGCAGAGCCCCTCATGTGGCGTGGGGCTGCGTGGGGCTACGGGGGGCAGCAGGGATCACCTCCCACCGGCAGGAGCAGTGAGGCCCGGGTTTTTTTCTGTTTTTTTCTTCTTAAAGGGCCGGAGCTGGCACAGAAGGGGCACCCGTGGGGGGGCTGGGGGAGTGAGAGGGGGAGTCCTGGGGCTTGTGGAGAGCCCCCCATGCAGTGTGGGGCAGTGAGGGGTAGCAGGGATTGCCCCCCCACCCAGCAGCTGCTGCTGAGTCAGGGCTTTTTCCCCCCCCAGCAAGTGCCGGGAGCTGGGGCATTCAATACCCGGCTGGGAGAGCAGGCAGGGGCTGGGCCTGGCCGATTCAGGCCCATCTCCGAGTCAGATTCGGCCAAATCGAATCTGGACAGTAATTCGAATCACCAAATCAAATCACTGTCCCCGTACGGGCCCGTATGGCAAGTATGAGCCAACAGCGCACTCTTGTTGCAAAAAAGGCAGCAGCGGACCAGGCTGCGCGAAGGCAGACCCGGCTGCACTGACAGCAGTGGCACTTGCAAGGCGAGCGGAGCGATTCTTCTGCTCTAGTTGGCACCACGAGGCCTCGCCTGGAGGACCGCGCCCAGCTTCGGGCCCTGCTCTTTCTGAACGATGGCGCTAAACCGGACTTCAGCAAACGGGGAGGGAAATAGTGAGAGGGGCAGGAAACACGACTTACAGGGCAAGGCGGGAAGAGCTGGCATTACACAGTCTGGACAAGAGAAGGCTGAGGGGGAATGTCACGAGTTCTTCAGATCCCTGCGGTGTTAGGCAGAGGGGGCGACACACGAGCCTCGGAGGTGCCGGAGGAAGGCAGGGCAGGGCAGGGCAGGGCGCGTCTGGGAGAGGCTCTGCACCGCGAGAGGGCGGGCGCTGTTAAAAGCAGCGGGCTGCGACAGCTGCAAGAGCCGCGTTAGGCGGCAGCGCCTCAGGTTGCCCCGCGCGATGTGGGCGGAGCTTGTGACGCAACTGAGCGGCTCTGGTGTAGACGTGCTTCTGCGGCCGCAGCGCGCGTCTCCTCGGGCGCTAGGACCCAGCGCAGTCCCGCCGCTGCAGCGTCATCGCGCCGCGCCGCGGCAGCACGTGGCAGGGCTGGCGGGGGCACCATGGCGGCCCCGGATAGGAAGCGGCGGCACAAGGCGCAGTACGTGCAGGGCCCGGCGGTGAAGCGGGGCCGCGCCGGGGCGCCGCGGCAGCTGGAGCCGGGCATGCAGGGCATCCTCATCACGTGCAACATGAACGAGCGCAAGTGCGTGGGGGAGGCCTACAGCCTGCTGGGCGAGTACGGCGAGCAGCTGTACGGGCCCGAGAAGGTGCGTGCCCCGGGCAGTGCGGCCCGGCTCCTCCTCCCCTCCCTCTCCCCGCGCTTGAAGCCGGAGCCCGCCCGGCCCCCCCTCCTCGCGTTTCGTGCCGCCCCTTCAGAGCCCTAGGGGCCCCGGGCCGAGAATCGGCGCCTTAGGGCTTGAGCGCGGTGCTGGAGGTTGCACCTTCTGCACTGACCACACCAGACGCACGGTCGGCCCATCAGAGCTGCCACCTACTGGGTCCCGCCATAGCTGCACCTCGCCTCCGCCGCGTTGGGACGAGCCCTGCCCGGCTCCCCGGCCCTGAGCGGGGCGTGGGAAGCATTTCAGAGGTTCACTTTCTCCAGTGTTAATGTAACTGCTGCCGTAAAGGTCCTAGTAGCAGCCTAAATTTAGTTTTTGGGACCTGCGTGCTACCCATAGCCATATCCTTGGTACCCACTGGACTGCGACCACTGGCTCCTCCCCAGCAACTTAAAAACACATCCCATGAGGACTGCTACTTCTGTGCCTAGGTGCAAGGTCTCTCAGATGTCACGGACCCAGCTGTCCGTGTGCCTAATAATTGAATCGCGCGCTACAGTCAATTGCCTCCTCCTATCCTGTGGAGCTCCCTCCCTTGGAGGAGTATCCTTGGCACAGGAGGATGCAGTAACATTGGCTGGAAGGGGGTCCCATCAAAGGGGTAGTTTCTAGAGGTGCACCAATACCTCTCTCTGTCTGTGTCAGATTGAAAAATTGACATTATCGGCAGTCAGCTTTTTTTTTTGGCTGATGTGGCTGATAATGTCACCGATAAGTGCATGTGTGGGCACAGCTGCAGCATGCCTGGGGCCAGGAGTGCAGCCTGGCAGCTTGGAAAGTAGTGTGTGGCAGGTAAGTCTGTTGGGAGGGGCAGAGTGGGGTATGGGAGCTGCAGGCAGCTCATGGAGGGGCAGGGGGCAGCTCATGCTGCTGTGTGCACCCTTGGGGAGGCATGGAGGGCACGTGCTCCCTGGATTTGTGTGCGGGGCAGAGGTGGGTGGGCTGCCGCTGTGAGCCAGGGGCAGTTCCAGGCTCTTCCTGGTGGAGGGGGCTGGGCCGGAGCTTTGCTTGGGGCAATTGGTAGCAGCACTGGGGCACCCAAAAATATAGCCACCCAAAAATTTGCTGTAGATTCCTCAAAGCTCCCCTCCCAGTGCCGCTGCTGCCCGAGGGCCTTGGCACAGCCCCAGTCCAGTGCTTCCTTGGGGAAGAGCCTGGCACCGCCTCCGTCCACAGCCTGCCCTCGCCCTGCATGCAGATTCTAGGGGCACATGCCCCCCATGACTTCCATGCTCCCCAGACGAGCTGCTTGTGGCTCCATCCCATAGCCCGACCCTCCCTGGCTGGGAAGCGCTTGCCCCACTCTCTCCCTCACTGTGGAGTCCTCAATCTGCTGACCACCCTCCCTTCCCCCAGTTTACAGCCAGACGCTGCTATCCAAACTGCCAGGCTGCATATTGGCAGTCGGATTAGTATTGGCTAATATGGCTTGTTAATAATGGGCCATCAGTATTAGCCCAAAAAATCTTTATTGGTGCATCCTTAATAGTTTCTCTCCTTCCCAACTTGATGCCCTCCATCCCAAGGCTCTCATCCTCCTCAGCCTTGTGGGGCTGCTCTACAGTGTCCCTAAAAGCCTCATCTATGAACCTCTGTACCTCCTATAGCTGCACCACTTCTACCCCCCCAAACCCTGAGAGAACATACTTGCTCTCTGAGCCAGGCATTCCTTGAAGCAGGTCAACACATACAAAACCTGCCCCTAGGGCAGGTAATAACCATACATGCTGCACTCAGTGCAGTTAACTGGGTAGTCCCCACCCTGCTGCTTGTGCTTCTATCTGTAGATTTTTTTTTAAAGTGTTAAAACCTCAGTTTCCTCTTAAGATGGTTTTGATTTATTGGTTCCCTTTCACTAGAAACTTTCAACTTATGGATTGACTTCCTGTTTAGCCTTACCCTAATTACATCCGCTAATTAAAGAAAGATTTAAATATTGATCTAACTGCTGTGTTTCAGCTACTTCCATTATATATCTAGGTTAATTACTCTTAATTTAAGAAAGAACTTACCTTAAAGGCTCCCCCTTCAAAGATGGGGGCTGCAAACTGCCTTGTTTGCTTTACCTGTCTTGGGCTCTGGTTTCCTTTTATGCTCTGGCAGGCCTGGACTGGCTCCACCCCATTGTTATGGCTTTTGTCAGACAGGGGCAGCAATCACTCAGCTAGCAGCACTCGCAAACTGCTCAGGGCCTAAAAAAAACCAGCCAAATGTTTACCAAACCTCACACACAGACAGACCAAGCTCACTTACCTTCCAGAAGCAGGATCTGGTGTCTGACTTGTCATCCCTTCTTCCTCCTGCTCCCAACAGACTATATATAGTACTTGCTTCATCTGATGTAGTGAGCTTCAACTGTCTTATCTACTTTGGTTAGTCTGTAAGGTACAAATCTACCCTGCCTTCTGCTTGACTGTGGACTAACATAGCTACCTGCATCTCTAGCTATAGATAATTCAGGCATCTTTCCAGCCTAAAAGATCTATTTTAAGCAACCAGGGCATGGTGGGGCATGCCAGAAAAAGTTTGCTAATATTGTAGGGTGAGATCATTGAATAGACTATCTAAATAACTGCTTGCATGCTAAACTACCCCTGGAAAAGCCCTTTCTACTGGTTTTTTACAGTATTTTTAAACAGTTGTTGCCTTCAGTTGGGTTCAGTAATTCTTCATAATGGGCTCCCTGCTCTCTTGGCTGTTCTGGGGTTTGAAAGTTCTGCCCTCCTTCCATTTTGTACATTAACACTGGTGAAAGTCTCTCCTCTTAATCATACCTGTGTGCATTGCATATTTGATAATTCATTGCTCCTTTGTTTAAATAAAATGCAACATGTGCCACTTGGACCAACTTGTGTCATTGCATACATGCTAATTTCCACAGAAAAAATGTCACGTCTTTGCCTTGATGCCTATAGTGCTTTCTTCTCAAATGATGCCATGGACTGCTTATTTCAACTACCTTCCTGTGCATCACTGCTCAGCTTGCTTTTTCAGGACTTGCTTCTTAATTGTTGCTGTGACCTTTATTTACTGAGCAGTAGATGTGATTTCTTAACAATTTAATGGCACTGAATTTAAGATGCTTTCTCTTATTCAAACAGTTCTCAGATCAAGATGACAAGCTGTCAGGAAGTGAAGAGGATGATGTTGAAGCTGCCTTAAAGAAAGAAATCGATCAGATTCGTACTTCAACAGAACAGAAGCTGAGACGATTCCAGTCAGTAGAGAGTGGAGCTAACAACGTGGTCTTTATTAGGACCCTGGGCATAGGTTTGTAGTGAAATAAGTACCATATAACTCTATAGGCACTCTAGACTTACTTAACAATAAGATATGGAGAGTGACTTCTCAAAGAAGAGGAGTATGCAGAATGTATATACATCTTTCCTCTGTCTTGCGTGCTTCCTCCTAGACCCTCTAGTGACCTCTAGTGCAAAATAACCTGAACCCTCTTCATACAAAAAGACAATTGCATCTTGCTTAATGTAAGGACATTGGAAAGAGTCATGTACAGGCAGACATAAAACCAAAGGTATAACCCTTTTTCCAGGTCTCCCAGCCTGATTGTTAAATGTGAACTAGAAAAAATATCTGTACACTAACAGTTCTACCCACAAGAACAAAGATCTGATCTTTTGGTCCTTAATTGGGCAGAACTCCTCTTCCCTGAATAAGGGCCTGTAGAAACAGGCTCCCAGTGCTGCATTTAGTGGGGATGCTGGGTACTCGTATATAACTATGGAAAAAGCTCATTCCCTTTTGGAAAGCTCTTCAGAGTTTACTAGATGTATAAAAATAAACTCCATCCTACAGACATCTTTGTACTTAGCAAGATTTAATGCTGTATTTCTCTTTCCTAAAGGAAATACCTATTTGCTTCTTATACTTGCTTGTCTTTCCTTGTAGAGCCTGAGAAGCTGGTGCATCATATATTAAAAGACATGCACACTACTAAAAAGAAGAAAACAAGAGTTATTCTGCGCATGCTGCCCATTTCTGGAACCTGCAAGGCTTTTTTGGAGGATATGAAAAAATACACGGAGACCTTTTTTGAGCCTTGGTTTAAAGCCCCTAATAAAGGGACTTTTCAGATTGTGTACAAAGCTCGTAATAATAGTCATATGAGTAGGGAAGAAGTAATCAAAGAACTGGCAGGTAGGTATTTCTTTCACATAACAGGCTTATAAGCACGTGTGCAAGCTACACAGGCCAAATCATTCCAGCAGGACAACTAGGCATAAGGGTTTTGTTTTAAAGGAAGGAAGGCCTTTTTCAAGCCCATTGCATTATTCAAAGTCTTTCCTTCCAGTTTTTTCTTAAGTGTTATGAACATAACTTGATGCTAAGGGTGTGGACACAGGAATGTTTGTACGGCTTTAAAAGAGTTGCTGCATTTGAATCATTCTCAGCCTGTTCACACACAACAGTTAGAGCTATCAGATGCTTCCTTTTTTAAACGTGCCCCTTTGAAAGGGTCTCCAAGCTGTCTTGTGTCCACACCCTTACACTCCTTCAACAGTTCATCTCCGTATCAAACCACCTCATCGTAACATGACAAAAACAACACAGTCCAATAAGGTAGTGAATGTACCATTTCTGTAAACTTTGCAGGTTTTTTGAAAATTCTTTTTTTGAATACTGAAGATCTTGTATCATTGTTGGGGATCTCAGGAATTCATGCCAGAAATATGTGGTGCAGCAGCTTCTTTAATCTTGGGGTTTCCTCTGCTTGCCTGCCCGTTTTCCTCCCTGCCACTGATTGGTGGAGGGGTCCTGTTGCTCACCATCCGCACCTGACGGTCAGGAGATGAAAACCGTAGTTGTGGTTTCAGACAGGGTCTCTCTGCTAGTCAGTGGCAGTGGTTTGCGTGGGGGAAAACTCCAGTATTAAAGAAGTGGCTGCACTATGCACATCTAGCGTGAATTCCAGAGATCCCTAATCCCTGTTTCCTCTGATTGTGACTTAAGGGGAGAACTATCAAATGAATTCAGAGCTATAGTGTTGCAGTATAGTAGTTTCTTCCTTACTAGGGAGGGTATAATCAAAGAGCCCTAATATTTTTCTGGTATTTTAAGCAGTCATGTCGACTGAAAATTCTTGACTGCAGCTGCCCAAAGTATGAATAAGGTCATCTTTTTACTTATCCTTTGTGGTGTAGTTGGTCTTCTGAAATGTTAGCACTCAAATACTTGCATTTCAAATCTCTTTGCAGAAACACCCTCTGCATAACTGATTCTTGTTCTGTCGTTACAAAGCAGGGTTTTCATTAAGTGGGTAATTATTAGAAAGGAGATGTACTGCTTCCCTATTTGATTTTTATCAGGCAGAATTAAAATTGCCCTAAAAGTCCTCGCATACATTGGAGCTTCTAACAGTAGAAAAAAAAACAACATTCCCTTTTTCTCCTATCTTGCAGGAATAGTGGGCAGCCTAAATCCAGAAAACAAAGTGGATCTTAATAACCCAGAGAATACCATTGTGGTAGAAATAATAAAAAATGTCTGTTGCTTGAGTGTGGTGAAAGACTATGTTCTGTTCAGAAAATACAACCTGCAAGAGGTGGTGAAGACCAACAAGGAGGAGGGGCAGCAAAACCTGTCAAGTGTCACAGAAGAGGAGAGCTCAAAAGAAATAAAATCAGCTGAGGACTCGAATGAATTGAAATCAGGAGACAGACTTCAAAGTGAAGAAGAGAGTAAGCGCAATGAGCATGACCTTCAGCAGGTGTAGGAAATGTCACAGGAAGGAAGGACACCTGTAAGAGACTGGCTTTGAGTTCTAAAATGGCCTTTTAAAGAGAAGCTATGGGATTTTTTTTAATTTTATTTGGAGTTTAGTTTTTAAAGTCAATGGGTAGTATGAGTTGATTTTTCATACACTATTGTGTAGTCACTAGTGGACCTTTGTGTTTCAACATGTCCAGTATCCAGGAGTGTGGTACTATTTTTTACTCAGTCTCTCGGCCTGGTTTGCCTCTGCTTTGCACCTTGTATGATTGCACACCTATGCAAAGCGTATGTAAAACATTCCTAATCTGATCTGATAACACTTACTGCCAACTTCCCATAGGTAAAAGTACGTAGGATACAAGGCAATATGGAATTGACCTTGCTAAGAAGCACTAGGTATGGGTGGGATTGAGAGTTTTGGAAAAAAAGATGGCTTGTTATAAAGAATATAAATGAAAATGTAGTGACTTAGTTTTGGCATCTCTGGACTTTTCATAGCATGTAAGCCCTCATTGTCTTGTAAAATAGAGAATGGGACTAAGCACACCCATTTTGCATGTTGGATAAGGAATGAAAACAGGCAGATGAGAGAACTTAGTATGTCAAAGTAGTTCAGTGTTGTGACCAAACCTAGAAAAAAATGCTTAAACTTCCTAGGACAAACATGCCTAATAGGGCTGTTGCATGGGATTTTTACCAAAAATCCCATGGTATGTCTCAAACAGTAATGTACACATTAGAGTTCCTGGATAAAACCACATATTGTACATATCTATTGAATCAGGACCCAGCAAGTAACTTAAAAAGAGCCTACTTCTGCTTTTATTCAAGATATGCAATTCCTGTTGTTTTTCTTTAATAGTCTCAGTTTGTTGGTTTTATTTTTTATTAGCTGCGCTACAGGTTTGAGTTTGAACCCCGTCAGAAACTGTAGGTTGTAAAATAAGTTCTTTGTGGTGTACACCATATAACAGAGAAAGGATCAGTTTACCTATTTGTATAGTTTTGGCTTTACAGAATTAATTTTGTTTCAGATTGAAACTAACATCTGTCCATGGGTTTTACCTCTTCCTATAGGCTTGGCAGTTTGTTACACTAGGTTTGCAGAAATCCAGGCTGATTTAAGTAAACCGATATAGTGCAGCTTTAGCTTCTCATAATGTATCAACAGCCGAAACAGCCTCTGGGTCACTAACAGAAAATGGCTTGTCCCAAGATAGCACTGCTTGGTCTTCATTCAGTGGAAAGGACATGGTGAAGTCTCAAAATGGGTTTTGTTTTATATTTCCCTGTGTTCTTAAAACAGTTACGGATGTTTGGAAATTAAAAAAAGAGACTCCTTCCCTGTTCCTGTCCTTTTATTCCTCCCCTCATTTATTAAAACCCTGTTTTATTGCCTTTCTCGATATCTTTCTTTTGAAACTTGACTACATTATAGCTGGTGGTTTAGCGCACGTTCTGATTCATAGTTCTCAAAATGGTGGTCAAAGTCATCCCTTTCCAGAGGAAAGTTATAAAAAAGGACTGGAAACAAGTACCACTTACGATGTTTATTGGTAGCATAGAGATTGGTAAGAAAACCAGGTCTGAAACTGCCTAATTGGTGTGTTCACATCTAGTTATATTTATACCAATGATCTATGGGGTGGGGGGAGAACAATGAAATATTCATATACAGACCCAGCTTGTCTCTTAAAGTTATAGCCACCTACGCTTTTTTCTTAAAGATTATTGTATTCTTTCAGTTTTCAAAAGTGCCATGACTACTCAAAATGAGCACTTCCTAAGATGCCTACTTCTGTTAATGATGATTAGTTACACTTGCATATCCATGCCCAAATCAGGGTCCGTCTGGCAAAATTTGAAAATAGGCAGATCTGTTTGAGCTTTATTACTTAAAAAGATGCATTAAATGTGACACACTAGTAAACTAAAGTATTGGACCTCAGAAGACTAAAAGGCTGTCCCTACTGTGGTGGAAATGGACAATAGTCTTACTGCCTCTTCCGGAAAAGGACAAATCCTGTTTTTGCTGCAGTAGTTACGTTCCCAGTGGGCACTTCACCAAACATGTTTGGGTTGTGTAAAGGTGAGGTGGCCTTTTCCCCACCATGCTGAGTGCTAAGCACGCGCTTCCAGTGTGCAATTTAAGGGGCATTCTGTTTTTTTTCCCTTTGTGTTCATCATCAATAACAAAAGTTCTGCAGGTTAAATTAGGTCCTTGGTGAGAGCTATGGAAGCCGCCTGACACAAGTTGATTTGCACAGCTGTGATTGATTGGAAAATCTAAAACAATTTGTGTTTGCACAGGAAGGAAGAGAATGGCCTGGTTAGGTTGAGGCATAGAAAGCAATAGCCATTTCCTTTTATTAGCTAAAATGATTCTGAAAGCCACAAGGTGGGTCATTTTTACATATTGAGGTCATTTTTACATATTGATTTCCTGAATAGGCCTAGCTTGTAAAGCAAGAACACAAGGATTTTAAAGACTTTTGTTTTTTTTTAACTTACTGCAGACAGCTGTGAGCAGTCTTAGAATATCAACTATTCACTGTCTGACGGATACATTTTAAATACTATCATGGTGTGTATAGTATCCATAGCAAATAACAGTAAGAAGCTTATCTATGGGAATAAAATTAATCTATTTCCAAGATGCCCAATGGTGTTATATCCGGCCCCACTCTTTGTTCCTTAGTTCGTTCCTTCTGATTTTCCCAGTGATTGTCTTTGGCAACTGATTGACAAATTCCATCTAATTGAAAATATGGAAAAGGAAAAATTACCAGATTTTTAATATGCTTGTTATACTTTTAATTTGGAACAGCAATTACTTTCACACCTGTGTCTGTTAAGCTCTTTAAATGTTTTGATTATTTCACATGCATGTAATTTCCCCAGGCATCAAGTATATTTAAAAATATTATGGGCAATACGAAACATGTTTGTCATATTTTGTATATTTTACACCACTTATTTGGGGCTTTTTGTCACTTAAAAATACAGGGGAAGCTATTGATTTGAATCTACTCTGGTAGACTCTATCCCGCCCTGGTCAGAATAAGGCTTTTCAATTCATCCTTTGCTACTTGCCTTTCTGGGATACTTGTATGGAGCAGTAGCTTTCTTGACGTGATCTTGCAGCTCCTGAATCAATTTCTCTGGATTACATAATGTAAAGGAAGAAGACAAGACCACAAAAGCTTTAACCACCTAGAAGACAAAATCCATTGACGTCGCAACATTTAATTTAGCATAAAAACAAACCAGAAAATACAGTTAATATGAATCATAAACGCAAAACTTTCAGTTAGTCCCCAGGTTTGGGCAACAGACAGGAGAAAAGAGCTATCCAGTCTCTTGTGTGTTGTTACTTAGCATGTATTATTCCATTTTTTAATGTGAATGTCTGCAGTTTTTAAAATAATCTTGTGCAGTGTGTTTCTAAGTAGGTAGTCTGGGCCCTATTTATGGGATAGTTTTTAGGGCCAGCTCCTGACCTCTAGGTGGACTTGCATAATCCTGTAAATTCAATGGAGTTATTCTGGATTACCTTGCATCAGAATTTGTCTGTACATCAATATTCCTATCCAGAAATGTTTTGTGTACTATTGAGATATGTGCGACCAAACTGCTGCTGTTTATCATCCTTGCGTTGATTGGTAGTAGTGAATGAATAATAGGGTGATCAGAGTAAGCTATTCTGCCCATCTCCAGTACAGAGGAGAAGCTTTTTGCTGTAGCATTTTTGTTAGTACAGTTAGGCACCATCCCATGCTCAGCTGAACCTAACGACTGGTGTAAATGTAGTTTGGATAGCTGTCTAAAGACTCAGCCATGTAGATGAAACTCCTCCTGAAGTCCAGTGGAATTTGGCTAAATAAGCAAGGCCTCGCCTTAGTATTTTCTGGGGCAAATGTAATATACAATAGTTGTTTAATGCAATATTACCTCTCCTCGGATGGGATCTGGGCTGCTGACAACAGCTGATTCTACCACGGCTGGGTGCTCTATCAGTGCACTTTCTATCTCAAATGGTCCAATGCGGTAGCTAAGAAAGCAAAGAGAGGTGGTTACTGGATGACATACGTGGGCTTTATCTTGTTTTTGAACTACATACATTTGTATAAATTCAACTTAAAGGTACAAACCCAGCAGAAATGATGACATCATCAGATCTTCCCACAAACCACAAGTATCCATCTTCATCCATAGTCCCTCTGTCCCCAGTGATGTAAAAATCTCCTCGCACTGTTGTAGCAGTTTTTCCTGGCTCATCCTGTGAATCAGCATGGAAATGCCGTACAGAAGTAGCAGAGCAAGGGAGAGAACCTAACTTCTAGTTTTATGCCCAGGGCATTTCTACAACCCTGTATTTTACACTGCTTCCCCCTGCAAGGGGTGCATCTAAATAGGCAATTTAGGGGTGGATTGGCCAATTACCAGTCACCTGGAGAGACCCATTTCTTGTTTTATGTATTATGGTATTTAAAGCACATGCTCAGAGTTGCCAAAGAGGACAGCAGATTACAGAAAAATGGATTAGATTGTGACTGTGCTGACTGCATTTTCCTTGGCACTATAGATGTTGAACACCTTCAGCTCAGGACAAGGATTTCCATTCTTACTGATAGGCGTGGCACCAAACCCCAGAGCACAACAATCCACAAACTTGGCAGAAGTTTGTAGCACAGACCCTTGACAACTAACATCACAAACCTTTTGCTGCAGGTGGTGGTAGGTGTTTGTATTGCTCGTTACGGTGGATAGGCATCTAGATTTTGACTAGTCCTTACATGCTTGAGTTGCCTCCTGGCATTGTTTGGTTTGGGCTAACTGTTTCCTGGTGCTATGGGAAAGGAAGATCTGGGCTAACAAACTATTTTCTGTAAACAACAGGGAAGGGCAAGGTCTGGCTGAAGCTGTTCTGTGCACCAGTGACCCGTACCCTGTTTTAAATCCAGGGTATGTCTGCACTGCAATCAGATGTGATGTCCTTGAACTAGGTGTGAACAGTGATGAAGATGCAGCAGCACAAGCTTCAGGGCTGAGACCCTGGATAAGTGCTTGGTGATAAGCCTGCACTGAAGCCTAAGCTGCCCTTTTCAGTCCTATGTTGCTGTGGTACATGCCCCTAGCACCCGAGACGACTAGATTAAAGCCACCTTGGGTAGTGCATCTCTGTGTGTAGAAACACCTTTTGTGAGCCGAATTGCTGACAGTTCCACCCCAGAATGAAAAGGGAGCAGGGAAGCGCTCCTGGAGCACCTTGGTGCTTCTCATGGTCTGTTCTACCCAGGGCAAGGCCTTGAGGCTGATTCCAGCCTTTGGAAAATTTCTGTTAGCTGCTTACTATGTATTGAGAGAAAAAACAAAACGGCTGTTTTGAATCTATTTTGATGGCGATGTCTCCTTCTTCACCAGGAGGCAGAATATTGCAGCTTTCATCGATGATCTACCACAAGAGACGAAACATTTTGTTTGATTGAGCATCATGTTTCCTTTTCTTAAAATAAAGACTCAATTACAACAACCACCGCCTCCAACCCACAATCCTGACTACCATCCCTCTATATCCAGATTTGCGTTATGATGCCTTCCTTTATCTTACCTCTGTCTAGGCTAGTGCTTTCCAAACTTCCTAAAGTCATGGGACATTTTCATGTCAGTTCTGCTGTAGAGTCCCTATCCCAGGCTAGCGACTGACATGGAGCCAGGCAACCTGGCCTGGCAATGAGACTGCATCGCCTCCTGGCCTGCTCCACCCTTACCCCAGTCTCTTTGCAGACCCCTTGATGACCTAGCACTGACCCCCACAGGGTTTTGCAGAACATAGTTTGAAAACCACTGGTCTAGAGCAACATCAGTCTATCAGAAAAGGTGACCAACATACCTGGACATCATATGGGGCTGTTGGCCTTCCCATGGAACCTGGTTTAACTTTCATTCCTTTGAGATTTGCAGATATTATTCCCTATTACAAACAAGCAAACAAACAACCCAGCTAGCTTCTCTGAAGCCTTTGTTCAATCCCTCCCCACATTTGTGCACCACTGTAATGCCAAAAGACTCAATCTTGTGTATTATGCTATCCCAGACTCCTGATTTCACTGGGAGGTTTGGCTCAACAAGGAAGGAAGGGCAATTTGTAACTGAAATCCTATGAGCTTATATAGGGTCCATGAAAAGCTGCACTGTAATTTTAAGGGCAAAAAATGCAGCCTTATGAGGTCATTGACTGTTTGTTCTGGATGGTGCCTTTTTACATCTTCATGGTTACTGCAAAAACCAGGGAGAACAATTTGGAGTTAAAATCTCTTCACAGATTTAAGGTAACATTCAAGTTTGTAACATATATGAACTAAGCTTAACCTACTACTTCTGTCTGTCCATAGCCTTCATAGATATCCAGTCCTGTCTGGCTCTTCCACTGAGCAAACACTTCAGGGTTGAGTGGCTCCCCTCCAGTCAAACAGTGCCTCAGGCTCTTGAACTTGTAACTTAGTAGACAAAGAAAATTACCAAGAATTATCGCAGGTTAAAAAGACTGCCCTTCATTGCTGTCGGTAACCCCCTCAACTTCAGTGTATGCTGGACTCAAATCTGCTCTCCAGTAATATGTATGCACCTCTCAGTGAAGTCAGTGGGCATTATATACCTCAGGCCCATAGGCTTGACTGGGGATACATCAGAATTTAGCTTTTAGGTTCTTTTAGTATATCCCTACCAAGGAAAGTATTTATAAATGAAAGCATGAAGGTACTTCTTGGAGATAACTCCGAATGGCCAGTGCGCGTGAAGAGATGAATGCACAGGTTTTTATACTGTTCCATTAATTAGGAGGGACAGGACTCCAAGCATGCACCTAAGAGGCTGGAGGTTTTTCTGATCTCTGCCAGTCATCCAGTTCTGCAAAACATGCAAGATTTGGCTTTCTCCCAAGAATGCGGGGGCCTCTTTCTCAATTATCTCAAGAGCCCTTTGCATTGCCAGCATAAGTGCAACTGACCATTAGTAAAAATGAACTCGGGTCTTTAGTACTTCCAGTTTGTGCTTATGCTGATATACCACAAAATTGCCATCTGTGCTGTGTCTCAACACTTTCCAGGCTGGAATTCAGATGGGCAGGCATATGCAACAGCGAAACTAACTGGAAAAAAAAAGAAGCAAACTCTACTTTCTGACACTTGACCAAAAGTTTTGGTTCAGGTTCCTTCATCAGAGCTTCAGATCACATCTGTTTTAAGAGAAGTCAGTGGGAGCCATGCATGCAAATCTGGGAGCAGAATTTTGTCCTCTATATTTGCTGTCCCTATTAATGTTTCACAGCAAAATTCACTCCGAACTGCAGTGGTGTAACCAGCCTGGAATTTGTCCCTTATTATAGTATACATTACTAAATATTAACTAAACATGCCATTGACATGTCAGGGGTTCACTGTTTTCAGCATAAGATTTTCCACTGCTATGGTTTTAATTTATGATACAGGGTTGTTCCAATAATATCGTCAGCAAACCAACGGTACCTTCTGAGGTCCTGTTGCACAAGCATGCGGTAGGCGGTGGGGGCGCTGCAGAGAGTGGTTATGGGATATGTGCACAGGGTCTAACAGATTGAAAGAAAAATCAAATGTTGGTCAAATAAATTAAGACTAGATTCCTTCCAGTACTGGAACAGCTCTACATTTTCATTTCAGCAACGCAGTAATGCCCAGATACTGGCCCGTTTCTACCCGTGGTTACATTAGTATACAAGTGGAGCAATTGCTAGGTTGTAGTAATGTCAGATTACAAAGTGGTGTAACTGAGGTCAGGATCTGGCCCACTGAATTACTGGGCGGATTAACCCTCCTGAATGACACTGTCTTGACATTCACTGAACACTGAAGTCAGGCAGCATCTCACTGTAGGTTGGGCATCTGAAAATGGAAGCACCCAAAATTAGAGCCTGCTTTTGATGAGATAGGCCACAATAACTTTGTATTGATTAAATGTCTATCTTTATTGTTTCCAAGTGACTAACATTATGGTGAAGATAGTATTTTATTGCTCCTATATGCATTATTAGACACTTTGTGAATGCTTTAGTGGCAGTACCTGGAATTGTCTCACCTATATGGATTGTGGGCTTGATGCGCCATAAGGGGTGCTGAGTGTTAGCCATATGGAAGCCTGTGCTGATGAGCCAGACAAGGAGTGTGCTGACCCCAATTCTATATTAACTAGATTGCAGCTGCCAATTTATTTCTGCCTGATAGGTGGAGTAAAGTGAACAAAGGCAATACATAGCTCACTTTCTTATTAGCAAAATAAGGATCTTAGCTTAGCCCATATGTTCTCATTTTTTCCTTTTCTCTGGCTATCCTCCATCCATCTTTTACACAGCATGCTAGGAAATTAGGAAGTGAGATATTTACTGTGGTTTAGGGTGACAAACTATGCCTAGCTTTCTCAACCTTCCTTGTGTCTATAGCTAATACCTGCGCAGAGGTTCAAAACCCTCATGCTCCTCACTGTATACTATGACAATACTTGCAAGGTCAAGCACATAGTGTAAAAATGCTAACAACTAATATACTAAAAGGAGCACAAGGTCTAAAAAAACTGTACATCAGCAGAAACTTATTTTCCTCCCCCCATTGCTACAAGCTGTTCATGAAGGACTATTTTTTATCTTACCTTTTGCAAGAAGATTTACCTGGCTGTGAGATGAGGCTTGAATATCATCCCCTGTGGGAGAAAGCTGATCTCTCTGCCTCAATGTATTTCAACACTGAGGCACATTTTGTAAGGGTCACAGCATCTTAATTAAAATATTTCTTTACATTTAAACCAGCTAATTAATCATTTCAACAGAGGAGTTCAGGAAGAGGGAGACTATAGGAAAGGTATTAAATCCCAGGTGATTGGAAGCAGCTGGTTGAATTCAATGCCTCAAAAAGTCATGCAAAGAACAAGTCCCTTGTGGTCAAGTCATTCTAAAGCAGCTAATTCCATAAAACTAAGGCTCAGTGTATGCTCCTAATACAGGGTTTGTGGTTGGCTTGGCAAATAGTATGAAATACAAGTAAATCTACATCTCAAGCTTTGTTTTCTTACATTCAAGAATACTTTTGGCTCAAACTGTGGCATGGCATGTACAAAGACACAAGTACCGCGAAGCCATGGGGCAAAAACACTTCCCAGAGCTGCCTTCACCCAGCCGGTATCTGACATATTCCATATAATGTCTGAAGGAGACAAATCCATCCAGTACCTGTAGAAAGCAGAAGAGACGAGTATGAGTGACCATGCACATGGGAGTAAGAAATATCAGCTTTAGCTTACTATGGGTCTAGTAAACTTGGCATGAGAATTTAACAGTTCCAACAAAAATTCTCTGCTCACCTTGTACCTGACAGCAATGATGGTTCAAAGCTAAAACTATTTGACTCATTCATCAAAATCATTTCTCCTGTTTTAATAGGCATGTACAATTTTGCAGGTGCTACATGCAACATCAAGAACGACATAAAATTAGGTCTTTGTTTCATGGGTATAACCCAGTTACAGATTCCATAGCAATTACATGTCCAATGCAGTAGGAACCAGTGGTTGTAACGTCCTGCAAAATTCTTTCATGTTTCAGAGCTTCAGAAACACTGTCGGGACGAGTGCCATACCTTCCACAGAGAGCAAACCCCAGACCCAAACTGCTGTGTGAATGTTCTGCCATTTTTGGAGAACCTGTAGTGCCACTGGTGAAGAAGACTGTCATTGGATCTTGGCTTTTTGTCTTGATACAGTCATGAACAGCAGGTGCAGCTCTTAAAAAAAACAACGTAGAAATGACCAGCATTATTCAACAGTCTTGATTCTGATTCCTTACACTCTCAGAATCATATGTACAGCTCAGGTTGCACCAAACGAGATCTACTGTCCTAACATCACAAGTATTATTCCAGCACCAAAGAGGATTCAACCGATCAACTGAAGGAATGCTTCAGTTTTTGCAAGGTGCCCTGCAAATTCTAATGTTCCTTCCTCCTTGATCTTTCCATTCCCTGACATTTAGATGAGCAATTATTTGAAGGACTTACAGTAGCTCAGGGAACTACAAGTATAACTTGGCCATACATAACATCAGTTCAGATTTCAATGTTTTTAGGGATAGGTAAAATTTTCAAAAGCACCTAAGTGATTTAGGAGCTTAAACCCTTCTTTCAAAAAGTGTGTTAAATTTGTAGATCATTTATTAAGACGGAGAGGTGTGTCTACTTGATATATCTTAGTAAAAAATCTTTGTTTTCAGATTTGATTATAATAATATGAGTTAGGCAGGAGGTTCTTACTTGAATAGTTCACTGAAGTTCAGCCACCCATCTCTGCTGTTTTCAGATACGATTAGCTTGGTTTTCAGGAACTGACACTTAGACACGATTGTATCTACTGTAGGTGCCAACACATCATTGGTAATGATGCATTTAGCCTTAGAAGCCTGGAGTCTGTAGAAAATGTCTTTTGCTGTCAGTTGAATTGTCCCAGGAATAAAGATAATTCCTAGAGATAAGATAAAATTACAAGGTTATGAGGCATTTTTCACTTCCAGTTCTGAATTTTTCTATAGGTTTCCCCTAAATTGTTGAACATTAACATTATTTCAGTACAGAGATTGCTACATCTTACTGGTGGGAAAGTGGGAGGTAGTTAGCCGTGTTAGTCTGAAGTCAAGCAGAAGAGCAAGGTGGCACCTTAGAGACTAGTTTGTTCAGGGAGACAAGCCATCATAGGCAATAGACTATTTCACCGGGTGGTGGGAAAGGAATTATATATGGCCTGATCAGGGGGACCTTTACTTATGCAAATAGTCCCTCTAACTTCCTGTGAGTACTGATACCATTACATTTTTGGTAGATCCTATGAGAAAAGGGCACATTATAACATATAACAATAAAATAAAGACACAACTTTGTTTAATGGAGCTAATGTGAATGTAAAAGAAGTTAAATTATATTTACTTTCAATTCCACATATGCTGAAGAGAGAGAAAATGAACAAAAAGGTCATTACATCCCAGTTTGTATGTCCTTCACAATGTACTCCCCGCAAGGTAGGCTGAAGTATTCAAGCTATGAATTCAAATGGCCATCCTAAAGCTAATTAATTGTAAGCTAACTTTTTACAGAGAGGGTAACATTAATAATACCTACACTGGTCTGAATGACATCTCTCACCTGTACGCATACAAGCCACATTTAGCAGCCACCATTCGGGTATTCGAGGAAGAATCAGAATAACTCTGTCCCCCTTTTGCAGACCACATGGATCAGTGAGCACATTGGCTGCTTTTCTGGATAGGGATCCCAGCTCTTCAAAACTCCACCTTACTTCAGTTCCTTGTCCATTTATCCACCACAGGGCTGGGTTTGAGGGCCGCTTTCCTTCCTGCATACCACCACCAGGAGTTAATGATGTGATTGTTACCCCACCATCTCTCGCAGTTCACTGAAGACACTCTATGGAACCACAATTGGACATGGGGTCTTAGGATCAGGGTTTTGCAGAATACAAAGGGACTTGAGCACATGCTAAAAGTTAAGCATGTGCTTAACAACAATTGTGAAGTACTTAAATGACTTTGGATCACAAGTCCAACTGATTTTCCTTTTGACTTCTCATAATTCACATAAAGGCTTTTGTAAACCCCAGCACTATAAAGAGAGAAAGAACATGAGGTGTCTTTGGAAACAAAGGTGAATTGTCATTTGTTCCTATTATAATGTCAAGTACAATAAAGGTAAAATTGTCACCTTAGTAAAACCAATGATAATTTTACCCTTGATTTCACTGGGGGCCAAGATCTCACCCCCAAATATTTAATTTATAAGGGAAAAGAAAATCTACCTTTTCTACTTGAGACCATTGATCCAGCACATCACTTGCAAAATTAAAGTACTCAGGCACTTCCTGTTCACATCGATTAATGGCTTCATAGTTGGAAAGATTTAGAGAAGCAAAAACCTTGTGATCTTGGTGGAATAACCTGTAGAATGATTTGAGGTTCCAAATGGACCTTAGGGCTTGAAATTCAAGTAAAATCTTCATGTCATAACACTGGATGTGTCAGGCTTTTGGAGACACTGCAAAAATATCAAAATCTATTTTGTGATCCTTCTCCTACAATGAGAGAAATGAGTAGAAAAATCAGTGATTGTGTGAAGTTCAAAACCCCAAAGAAGCCTTTAGGCAGAAATGGAATAGCCACATGTGTACAGAGAGATTCAACAGTTTAGAACTGCTGGTATAGTAAGTTGGGCTGTGCCCATTATGGCTAAGCTCAGGGTCCAACTAAGTCTCCTTTTTCCAGTCACCCACAACTTTCTCAAACAAAATCTTTTTTGAGCTGACAATTTGCATCTTGTTCAGCCTATGTGTGAACCATTTTGAAAAAACTAGCCTCATCATAGCTGTCAAACATGAACAGCATGTATTTCTTATGTGTTTTGATTGATAATATTGCAGTGGAATTGTTAAAAAAGACAACACCTTGGTTTAGAAGATTCAAATTTGGCTCATTTTCTAGATCTCACTGAGACTGGCAAAAAAAGGCTATACTTTGGCAAGCATTCATTCAGAGTGTTTTAAAAGTATGAATTGACTTTACATCTTTGCATCATACCTCTCTACCAAATTGTTGGTGCAAAGATAAGCTTGTGGCAGCTAAGTTATCTTTATGTGAATTCTTCTTTCATCCTACTGTGATAATTCACCTATGCTTCACACTATTATCTCCCCACGTCGTTACTCCAAACTGCCCTTACTACATAACATTGTCTATCCTCTGATTAAATCTCCTTTCCTATGACTTTGGTGTGTATTTGATGAACAAAGACTTTGTCCTTGGTAAAGACTTGAGTCTCTCCATTCCTCTCCTCTTCCTTTCTCCACCACCACCTGCATCTTTCCTCCTCCTCCACTTTTCTTCTCTCGCTCCACTGTCTTCCCAGAGACAGCCCTCTTATCGCCCAAAACCATGCCAGCATGACTTCTGTTGACCATCTTCCTGCCAAGTCCTCCTTCCTACCCCTACTTTCCTCTTATAGCATCCAACAATTTCAGCTTTTAGTTAGTGTCTCTCCATTCCTACTTTAGAAAGGCTCCTTTGTCTTTCAGACAAAACCCCCCTCTTGTACCCACTTTCCATGTATATGAATCCCTCCATATAACCCATTTAGCTTATAATATCAGCAAGAGAACGGCCAGCCAATTACAGTTGGATCGAGTGACACTGGGAATTGCCGTTGTTGCTGTTATTCTTTATGTGACTGTAGTCCCCAGAATGGACCAGGGCCCTGCTTTACCAGGTCTAGCCAAACTTAGGACAAAAAGATACTCCTTATTCTGAATTACTTGGGGGGTTTTATAAAATCAAAAATATTCAGATGATCTAGAATCCATCAAGTATCATATACAGCTAACCTAAGAAACAACAGTCTTGGAGCTGGCTGTTACTCATTTTCTCTGTCCTATTCCCTCCTTTTGTCTGTTATATTTATTTGCTGTGCTTCTTTCTAATCAGATTATTGGTTCTTCAGGGTAGACACCTGATCTTCCTATGTTGTAAACAACATCTCATACACTATGGGGCCCTTTTCCCAAATGGGGCCCTTAGGCATGACCGTAACTGAAATAATATGTAGTCATCATTGTAATTATTGTTATCTGAATTTATTAATTTGAATTATGTTATAATTTTGAAGCTATTTAGACATCTATATTTTATTTCTTGCTCTGTTCTGCCATGGCTCAAAGTTAAGATTATGATTCATAAATGTTCACCTTGTTTTATTAATCCAATAATAAAGTATCATGAGATATTTTTCCATGGCCTGTTATTAGGTTGTTTAAAGATGATCACTTATGCCCCATCTAACTTAGATGTGTCTATTTAGTTTTATAAAATGTGTTTTTTACTCAGGTTATCCCCAAAGCAGTCGGCAAGGCAGTCAGAATTAAATTAGAGCAGTGACTGTGTATGGCAAAATTGTGGATATTATGTATTCAGCCTCAGAGCTGAAAGACGCTGATTGTGGTTTTCATCTTTAATGTTTAATCACCTTAAAAATGACCTTAAAATATCGCCTTTTATCTCAGTTCTGGACAGGTCATGTAGGAAAACGTGTTTCTAGAGTGCACCCTAAATCAGTAAACTCCAGTTAGAAACTGGTTTTGTTTTCAACGGAACTATTGATCTGAACATTAGATCTGGAATACATTAACCCGCGGAAAAGCCATGTTTGCATTCTGTTTTCCATGAAATGTAAAACTGCATCTTCTCCCCAATAGCCTTAAATTCAGTAGTGTAACTAAGCACTGGAGGAAGGGGAGGGGGTGGAAGACTGGGTGATTAACCAGGGCAGCAGCCCCAGGCATTGACCTAGGAACAGGGCACAAAAATAATGGCCACTGCAGCAGCCAGCTGGCTATTGCCACTGCCTGTAGTCTTGCCACTGCCCCATGCCCCATCACTGCCAAGAGCAGAGAATTACGCTCTTATAGCTATGTCTAAATCCCTCTAAGAGTGATGAGTAACGACAGTCCGCAGAGGCAAATGGACTATTGGGCTCTTTGCTGTCTGTTTTTTCTATATGTTACCAGAAAGTGAGAAGTGTTTTTTTAGTCCTAAAATGATTAATATTTGAAAAATATATCCTCAAAACACTTTTTTCTCTATGTACATAGCTAAAATATGTTGGCCTTACCTGAAGATGTTTTCTGGTCAGATAAGACTTCTTTTAACTCATCCACATACATCTAAGCATGGTAGCTCTTGATCATAGCCTCCTCCCAGTTACCCACTCTTGTTCTGCCTGTTTAAATAGTTGTTGTTCTTCCTTAGTACTGTACATTGCATTCAGTGTTGAGGATTATTCCCCTCCTGGGAATGCAGTTTTCATTTCTCCAATTATGCTCTGATGAAAGGTAGGGTGACTGAAAAAGGGTGGGAGAAGATAGAAGGGGAGCTGAGTATGAAATATCTTTTTTTCTGGCTCATTACCATTGGAGAATAGCTAATCCACCACACATTATTCTATAATTCCATACTATGGTGCCACAGAAATCATAGACCACAGGAGTGGAGTTCAGTGATTAGTTATCAGAGCCTCAAGGTAATTACTGTACAAGAATCAGCATGACAAACACAAATAAAGGTTTTATTGTAAGCAAAGCACAAGCAAAACTGACCCATAAAACCCGAGGGACCTTTCTGAGCAGAAAATGTAAACCATTCAGACATGACTCACCAATCCAGAGAAGGACAATGAGAACTCAAGCCAAGGAGCCACTGCTCTTGCTGCAGTTGTTATGCCATTTTACATGTAACAGAAGCAATTATAGAAAATGTATGTGATGTGGAAGATGACAACATGAGGGAGAATGGCAATTTAAACGGTGCAAGAAACAAAATTATTCGACGGCCCCAGTCTGAAGGAAGACTGTGAATGAGCAATTTCAGGCAAGGGTAGTGAGTTAGGGAGGTGCTAGTCAATGCAATTATCTCAGCATGGGGGGAAAAAAGAGATTTGCCAACTATCACTAGGAGCCAGCTGCGAAAGTCAGAGAAAACGGGCACGCCAGCTCAGGGAAGTAACGTCGGATGCCTATATTCACAGAGGCCAGGGAATGGGGTAGTACGTGTATGTGCCAGTCGATGTGAGGAATCTCTAGGCAGTGCAGAGCAGCATGGGATTTATATGGGTGTGAGACCAGAATCTAGTCCATTTTACTCCTCCAGTGACTATTTTGGTTTCTTCCCCATGTTCACAATTCAGCAACCTGCTCCCCTTCAAGAAAGCAGGTAAGCATGTGTTTAAGTTAAAAACAGGCTTACGGGCTGAAGTGAAGCATATGTATTTAACCAGCTTGCTGAATGGAAGGTCTGTTTGCATTAGGTTCACTGCATTCAGACAAGCAACCGCATTCAGGTCCTGAGAGTCATGTAAACAGAATTGCCAAGCTTGTGCCTGGCTTTCCTAGCAGAGAGAGAGCATTCTGGATGGGCATGTTCTGGAGATTGCTGCTATCAGGGATAGCCAAATATACAGTATTAATACAATATAATAATATATATGGTACTTGCAGCTGAGATTAATTTTTTTAAAGATACCTTTTAGAGCCTTGGGCCTTGTTATAATGTCCTTCTAAGGAAGTTTGTGTGTGGTCTTTAGCCAGTTCTTTAGGGGATCTACTCTCACTTGCAAAGTAGAAACAAGGAGCATTAGAGGTATAATGATCCCTCCAGCAGTAATAGCAAATATGTAAGATTTATGGGTAAAATGAATTATTCTTACCTAAGAACCAGTGAACTTTAATTTAAGCTGTGTTGAGCATCAGATATATTTGCTAGAACAGACTGAGAATGCAAAACCCATAACATGAAGCTAGGTTTCCCACAACCCCACCTTGCATTACATATCTTACCATACAAACTACCTGCAAACTCTGAGAACAGATAACCTGTTTCTGACAATCTGCATGTGAGTGGCATATGTAGCAGCTGTACTTTCAATAACACTTAGAGAGAAGGAAGGCTGTCAGTCACAAAATTCTCTACTTGCTTACCCCTGTGTTTCCCTTGGTAAACTATTGACTAATTTTCAATACAATGGCAGATGAGTTGATCAGCCGATTCATAAATCCTTCGTAAAATTGCCAAAGTGCTTAAGTTCCACTTTCAAAACTGGCTTAGGTCCAGAATCTGGAAGGAATTTAGGCACCTAATTCCCCTCCTATGGAACACTTGAATAGAGAAATATTCAGTGTAGGAAGGACTGAAACTTGGGTCTTTGCCTTCTAAATAGAGTGCCCTAACCACAAAGTTATATGCCAGGGGTAGGCAACATTTTTTGGCCAGAGTGCCGAAAAAACCCACAATATCTACCTTGGAAGGTGCTGGAGTGTCAACATGCCAGAGCTCGAAGCAGCTGTTTGCAGCCTCCCGGCTGCAGCTGGCCCATGGAGCCCGGTCTGAGCCTCCTAGCTGCCTGCTGGGAGCATCCTGGGCTCTGTGGCTGGCAGCAGCTGCTTAGAGCCTGGGCTGGCCGTGGTGTGCTGAGCCAAATGGCCTTGCGTGTCATGCTCAGCATACGTGCCGGGGGTTGCTGACCCCTGTTATATGCTATAGAATAGTGGTCACTTTTTCTCTCTTGGTTTCCCTTGAATCAATATACATAATACTATAGAAAGTTACAATGATGTATATTTCATACATATAATATATTCATATATTTAGCTATATTCATATTCTTGTATGATTGTATAAAAAGTGGGGTATGTCCCGTCCTTGTCCTCTTCCTCCGGCTGGGTTTTGCGCGGGGTCCAAACCATCACACATGTTCAGGGAACTCTCACTGGATTAAGCCTTACCAGGTACATAGATAGAAGAAAGCCTAATTTGTGAATCCTAACAGGGCTTGGGCACGAGATAGGCGCTGAGCTTCTCAGCATTAATATTAAGGTTCTTCAGAAGCAGACCTTTAACTGCCGCAGGAACTTACTACTGGAAACTTATGTAGATCGAATGCATAACTCCAGGATGTGGTTGATGCTAAGCGAGGCTATGGCTGTGTCCCCTCAGTATGTTGATAGTGGGTGTTGCGCCAAGGCACATGACACCCACGCTGCACATGCTGCCTCCCAAAACACAAGTAGTATGGCTGTGAGCATGCATCAATACTTTTTTATAACAGGCAGAGTATCTTGGAGAGTGCTCTGTGCTGTTTCAATGATGATGACACTTTCAGTTGAGGAGCTAATGTGTACAGAGCAGGCCTGGCATGCCTCAAGATAGTGCCAGGAAGTGCCGTACTACTGAGGTACAGATATAGCTATAGGTATAGCCCCTTACATGTTACTCAAATGGTACTCCCTAGCACTTTTGGCAGCATCATGTAAATCAGTGCAAGTAACACCCACACCAAAACCCAACTCTCCCTATCCTCTAATGGCGCTTCATAGAGCCTGCACTAACTTAACAAACCTGTTCTGGAACACGTCATGCTAATAGTTGACTCTGCTCTCACTTGAACTGGTATAAATCAGGGGTAATTAGTGGAGCCAGTGCAACTACCTTGGTCTTAAACTGGTGTAAGGGAGAGGAGACCCTGAGTGCATCTACACGACTTGCTATGTTACCTTAGCAACAAGCTACAGTGACGTAGCTCATCACTATAGCGACATAACATCTGTGGGCACTCACCATGACACTGCCACTACTGTGAAGAAGCACCAAGTAACTGCTGCTACTGCACAGTAGGGTTGGAAACAATCTGTGCGCCGCTGGGACTGCACAGTGAGGGCGCATGTGTAGACGCACCCACTGTTCACTTATTTGCCTGGTACTTTCTGTTGGTTCTGCTTCCACTCCTCACATTACTCAGACAAGCTTTGATGCCTAGTTTGGTTAATTATGTTTGAGCACTTCTGTTAAGATGCACAGAGGCCCTAGGGCATAGTCATCAAAGAATTTCAAATGTATTAGATGATGATGATCCTGTGATTCAATTCATGCTTGGGAAAATATATTGTGTGACGATTGGCCCTCTGAACTAAAAGCGCTTGCAGCTGCCTGAATTCGGAGATGACATACTAGGATTCAGGGGGAGCTGCTCTCCAGAGGATTGCTCAAGGCAGTTAAGTTTGAGTGGAGATTTGGGGTCAGAAGTTGAGAAACTTCTCCTGGAACTGCGTGCTCTTGTATTACATGGTTATGCTCTTCTGTCCTCACCCTGCTTCAGAACAGCACTCTGTTGTTAGTGCTCTCCCCTGTTGCTTAGTATAATGTACCTGGGAAGTGGTTTCTGAGTTGTGCAGAACACAAACACAGGTGCCACTTGTGTTAACAATTAAAAATGAGATAGCGAGATACGCTTCTTTTCCTTCTGGTGTCGGGCATTATCAGAAATGCCTCGCCCCTGCTTCTGTTATCAAAATCAGCTCAGAACAGTTGAAAATGAGCAATCATTTCTGCCCTCAGCCCTGCCCTCTGCTGTTCAGGTTAGATTTGTGATCATTTTTAGGGGTTTTCATGAATGACCATAGACAATATCCAGTGTGAATTCACTGTGGGAATACACAACCCAATACAACTACAACTTTTTGGAAATGTTATTTAGCATGCATAAAGTGAGGTAAAAGTGTTAGATGCTGTACAAACATAGAGGAGAAACAGAGGGTGCCTCTCTCAAAGAGTTTCTAATTTAAAACCAAAACCAGGGTCTATGTCAAACTGGTGCTGGACTCAGTGCTCTGTAGCAGATATTGTTAGCAATATTAGGTACATATGAACAAAACCTACAGATCAATGCTTTCCTAGGGGTGATAATGAAACACAGAGGGTTTTTTTTTTTTTAATTTATTCATTAAAACACAATTACTTGGTCCTTTGAAAAGCTCCTGTAGAGATGTTAACAAATCATCAAGGATAGATCATGCGCTTGAAGCTTCCCAATCTATCATTTTTGTTGCGTACATGAAATACAGCATGTGCAGATAACCAGCAGGCCAGGCTGTTTGTACTTTATCTGGGGATTATGTGATGACCCAAAGGACTTATTAATAAAGAAAGACTTATTTCCTTTCCAGATTTGGCATTCACAAAACCTTCTCACCCTCTCTTCTGTAACAAATGGAAGGATTAAAGAATCTAAAGTTCGGGAGTTTCTTCTTCACTGGGGGGAGGAGGGGGTCTTCTTCTGAAGCCAATATTAAAACTTCCGCTGGCTTCAGTTATGTAGGAACAGGCCTTGGGATTTCCACTTACGTGATCTACACAGACTTAGCAAGGGAAAAACAGAGCTTTGTATTCCACCTCTGGTAATTAAGTGCTTAGTTGTTGTAAGGCAACGTGATATACATTTCAAAGCCTGGGGGGTGCAGGTGATGAGATACACCTGCAGAAAGCCTCTTGGCACAGGTCCTTCTGGGACTGCTGGTTGTTTGCCAGTTATTAGCTCAACAGCTTGACCATACAATACTTTTGCTGTTTTCCCAGCTGGAGCAGTAACAGATGTGCTCCTGAGTGCCACATCACGGGTTTGGAGCAAAACCAGGAATTCTGAGCTAAAATTCTCTTCTCCTTCTTGCTGGCTTACAAATGCTTCTGTAGTTCTACTGCATGCAACACACTTTCCTCATAATGCTCAGTTATTTCTCATGTCCCATTAAAACAACAGTAAAACAACACGGGGGTCACCTCAACAGTGATAATCTCTGGGTTTATTATGACAGTGTCCACCTGTCATAATAGGACTTTCACTGGGCAGAGCACTTTTTATTCTCATAAGTGGTAGCAGAGTAAAGGCAGCAAAATAAAAAGCCCAAGAGGATGCCATGATTACATATAATACTCACCAGCTACTGCATAACAACGTAGCTGTTCAGCAAGCATGCACACCCACGGACTTGATTCTAATAAGTGACAAAAAAACACCTTGTGCACAGAGCGTGAGTTCTGATTTTGATATTAATAAGCAAGATGCTCATAAGCAGTGGAAAATGTCTGTAGTACAATACTTTTGGCATTTGGTTTGAGGGTGTTGATGCTAATATGTGGCTGATTCTATTAAGAGAGAGTCTAACAACTGGCAGATATTGTGTACACTATTGCACAACACTAGCACCAGATAGGGTGGCCATCATAGAGGACAGTCCGGTTGTCCTCTGTCCTCTATTGATATGAAACCGGACACCTTTATGTCCTCTATTTTGCTCTTGAAGAGAAAGTGTCTGGTGTCAGGTTTCATATCAATAGAGGGCAGAGGACAAGAGGACAGAGTAGCAGAAAACCAGAATGTCTTCTATGATGGTCACCCTAGCATCAGAACATATCCCTACGGAGACAGGGCTGCTTCATGCTGCTCATTCACAAGGCTCATGCTGCTGCCCAGTCTGCAGCTGCTGATCACTAATGACCTCTCTCCAGTCCTGCCGTTTGGACCAGTGCCCAGTTTGCCCACAGGACAGGCTGGCCCTGCACAGAGTGCAAGTACCAATGACTTCAAAGTGAACTATTTGTACTATGTCAGGAAAGCAGCCAGGCTGGATGCTGCAGAGAAGCACTTAACTACCATGGGGAAGTAATAGGAAAGAGCTGATAGCATAGTTACAAGTGCTGGGACCATGCTCTTGCTGATGGCCAGCCAGCGAGGGCTCTAAGGGATATCATCGTTGAATGCTGCAGAAGAAAAATGAGCTGTTACTTTTTTTGACCTAAAGAGACATTTTTTGACCTAAAGCAATCATATAGCCCAGGAAATCTCTTTTAATTATTTAAGCTAATAGGCACAAAAAGATCGCTCAGAGAACAGAAATTAGCAGTAATTATCTCTTCCCAGTGTAAGGTGGTGTTTTAAATAGCTAATTTGGGATTCTGACTATTAGAAATAATTAAACAATATCTCTGCAAAACTATTTATTTGCAGGGAGAGTGAATTCTCAGTGTAACATTCAGGCATGAAGGATAATGCACAGATGGAAAATCAACAAAGAGGAAAGACAAAGGAGGGTCTTGGGTCTAATGCTTCTCTCACACATCATTGACTTTAGTGAAGTTTCTCCATTGAAAATGAAATGACCAAACAAACTGACTTTGTTTTATAACAGTGCCAACAAAGCATAATTTACCAAAGCATGTAACTGATGGTGGCAAGTAGTACAGCGCTCCTATACAGTATATCACAAATAGCATACAGCTCCTTCCAGTGTCACCAGCAGGTCACCGGCCAAAGACATGATGCATGGATTCACTCAAAGTTAAATTCTCCCCCACTCTTTATTTCTCAGTTGCTTCCTTTGGATTTTACCAGAGACTGTCTTTGGTAAATGCTCAACAAATTCCACCTTGAATAAATGCAAAAATAACAGAAAAAATTAGCTGAGATTTGAAGCTCCATTTCCTCTCTGTGACAATCTGTTTAAATATTGATGCTTCCTTTATGGTAAATCATAAAATAATGAGTTACTTGTAAGAGAAACGGTACCAGTCAGTCATTGACACAACTTTTTCAGGGACCAGTCCTGTCCTTTTGAATTTAAGGGGATTTTTGCAGCTGACTTCAATGGGAGGAGTGGCTCTGTAATCTGGTGAGGTTTCTTTTCAGAACACCGCATGAGACAGCACAAGCCAGAGAGCTGTTAGCCTAGAGAAGCCCAGTTCCTGCAATATTTCCTTGTATTTTATGTCTATTTGGACTTCTCTGGTGCTTTGTGCCTTCAGCGGGAGTCAATTAGAGTTAAACAAAGGCCTACTGAGAATCTACCAAAGCTGTGACTACCCCTCAAACATCAAATAGCAAATCATGGCCCTGCAGTTGCAAACCATGAGCTTGATTCACTACTTGTTTTTTCATTACTATGCTGGTCTAGCTGGTGACTGCAGTATAGGACTGGAGCAATGAAGTGGTGAATCAGGCCCTATGTTCAGATTGAGAAGTCCCAGATGGTAAATGAAAGCAAACTGCTTTGGGCCAAATATTCAACAGATTTAAATTACTATAGAAGCCAGCAGAGTTATGCCAAGATGAGAGCCAGTCCAATTTAGTTTAAATGAAATGTAACCATAGGCAGACCTTTCCTAAGCAGTGCCTGGAATCCATTTCAGGATTACATTTTAAGATTGCTTTTAAATTGATTATTTTACAAAGACTAATTAGATTATATTAGAATCTTCTTACTTACACAGAATAGTTGGATTACATTAACAATTTGATTACTTCATATCGCAGAAAGTAGGTGGATTAGGTTGCCAAAAAATGAATGGCTTATGTTAGAAATCTGAGTCCATTTTAAAAAGAATCAGACATTGAAACTGCTCAAACTACAGTCTAAAAATGCAAACTTTTCTAAAAATGCAAACTTTTTCTGGTTACGATTTGAAATCTGATACTGTTTACAGTTATTTCTCCCCCCAAATTGGATTATGTTTAAAAGCTCCAGTTCATTTGCTTTTCTTTCAGGCTAGATTTCGGGATAGTCTCTCTAGTAAAAAAACCCGCAACTCGGCTAAAAATTGAAATGTAATTCAAAGGAGTCTGGACAGCACACTGTTAGAGTTTGTGGTATATGATAATCATAAATACTGTTCTGAAAGTGAGGGGAACCAAGGAGAACTCAAGTTCTCCTCTACTCAGAAGACTTGCCTACACAGGGGTTATTCCAGAAAAGCTCGTTTTGATGAACTATTTCTGATTAACTTGATATGTGAATGCTTTTATTGCAGAACTAGAATATCTTATTCTGAATTAATGTAATCCTCTTTGACTGACTCCTCTTTGGCTACAAGCACACATCATATTTATCCAGGGATAAACTATTTTATCCTGCAATGAAGTACAACTGTGCAGTTGTCCATGTCCATTGTTTTGGGATAAAGCCTAAAAAGTTTCCTGGATAAGAAGTAGTAAAGGTTTATCCTGGAATATTGTGGATAAACAGTTATCCTGGATTTCATCATTGAATCAAAAGTAAAAGTAATGCTGCATTCAGCTGCTTACTAAGCCCTGATTAGAAGGGTGATATATGTACAAGTCAATCCCAGGATATTTTTCTTCCAGGAAAAACAAAGGCACAATTTATCCAGGGATAAAAGCAATATCTGTTAGGCCTCTGTGAAAATATCACCTTAGGTACGTGGATGGCTGATTTACAACCCAAAGCCTATTTATAAACTTGATCTGTGCAAATTCAGCGTATATCAATAGTAATTAAGAGCTTGTATTCTCCTTGTGATGCTCTATTGTACACAGTAGACTCATTGGCCTTGATGATACTCAGCTGGTGAAAGTGAGTACAGTTCTACTGAATCCAGTGCAAATCACTAGCTGAGGATGTGGCCTACCAATTACAGTATTAGGTCACTCCATTATCCTAACCTTCTTTTCTCTGTTTGTTGAGGTATAAAAAAACATTTCTAGAAATAATTTTAATGCACTTATAATTTGGATTTATATTTAATCTGTAAAATCACAGTATTCTGCTAAAAATAATCAGATTAAATTTACATTAATATATACATCTTAATTAGGAGTTGAACTTTTATCACAAATTCAGTAACCACCACTCCTCCATCAGGCTCTCTTGAATACTCCAACACCAACATTTCCTTTTTATACAATATGATCAATATCCAGAATGGTAAAATTCAAACCATCGTATATAAGAAACCCATGGGCCAACATACCTATCTACATAGAACCAGAAATCACCCTAAACACAAGCTGTAATATACAGCCAAGCCCTCTGATACCACTGAAGAGACTACATCGCAAACCTCAAAAGGGCTTTCACCCAACGAGGACACTCCTCCCGAGAGATAGATCTTATTTGTGAAAGAGCCACTTGGATACCATGTGAAGAATTGTTGCAGTACAAAAGAAAATCCCGAGGAATCACACACCACTGGTTATGACATACCATCCTTCCCTCGAACATATATGGATAATCCTCAAACAATTGCAACCCATACTAGAAGAAGACGCAATTCTTAAAGAGATTTCCAGAACCATCCACCTTAGCCTTTAAAAAAGCACCGAATCTCGCCAACCTCATAGATTCATAGATATTACGGGCTGGAAGGGATCTCACAAGATCATCACGTCCAGCTCCCTGCACTAGGCAGGAAAGACAACTGGGGTTAGGTGACATCAGCAAGGTGACCGTCCAGTCTTTTCATTACCAGAAGCAAATTTCCTATGGCCCAAAGCACACCAAATGGATCCAGACCATGCTGGGATAAGAAATGTAAAACCTGCCAACACATCTCCACCACTCCCACAATAACTACACCCCACAACAGAGCCATCACCATTCCTGTATCCTAGACCTGCACCTCCACAAATGTAATACAGGAGATCCTCGCTGTTCATGGGGGATATGTTCTTAAGATCCCTGTGAATGGCGAAATCTGTGAATAAGGCACTGCGCTCATGAATACTGTCTGCATTCATGAACACAGTGTCCCCGGCAGCTGGGGGTCGGGGCATGACTGTGCTGGCGATGGCAGGAGTGTGGTGGCAGTGGGAGCGCAGCGGCAGTGGTGGGAGCCCAGTGATGGCGGCAGGAGCCCGGTGGTGGTAAGCACGGAGCTCCCAAGGAGCTCCTGTAAGTGTATTTAAGGTGTGAGTTCGGCATTCGTGAATATTTGAAACTGCAAATGCTGAACCTGTGAATAACAAGGGTTTCCTGTATCTCTCATCTGGTGCACTAAATGCCCAGATAGAAAATACATAGGGGAAACCAAACTACTGCATACCAGAATGACCACACACCATAAATCTATCAAAGACAAGAATACCCAATTACTGTGGATGCACACTTTTCACAAGATAACCACTCTTTCTCCAGTCTCTCAGTTCTAATCCTCAAAGGAAATTTACAGAACACCTTTCATAGACAAGCCTATGAACTTCACTTCATAAATCTATTAGATAAAAAAATTCATAAACTAAATAGGCATTGGATTTATGGTACATTACAACCTGCCTGCCATCTGATAACACCAGGTAACTTGTCCACATTTTACCAGCTACATTTGATCTGAGCCTTCAAAAGTCCAAGAAGCGATCTATCACCAGTTCAACATTCCCCCTACCTCCCCCACTTTCTGTCTCACACCTATTATCTTCCACCCTTCCGATCCTCACTTCCAGGCTTCTATTCTACCCAGGACAGCACACAATTCACCAGCAGACTCTCCATATGCTTGAAGAAGGGTGCTTGTGCCCAAAAGCTTACAAAGAACATTTTTTTCAACTATTTAGTTGGTCTAATAAAAGATATCACATTTACCCAAAGAACCCTGTCTGCCTTAGGAGAAGAATGGAGTTCAGTTCCATCTCCCCTCCCCACAAGAGCAGTTCCCTCAAAACCTGAGAAGGATTTCCCTCTGTGGAGATAGCAGACTTGATCTTCACCTGGGATAAATCAATACAATTCCATTAAGTTCCGCAGAGCAATGTTGATTTATGCCAGCTAAAGATCTAGTCACCTGATTCAAAATTACATTTAAAACTCAATTAGAAGTTAGTGGGGTAACAGGAGAGAAAGAGAATATTTTCTGTTTTTCTAAAAGATAACCAGGTTGTATTCTTGACCTCTAGTTTTGATCAGAGCATATTTAATTTCAGAAGGCAAGCTTCTTAATTTTTTTAATGAAAAAATGAAACATTTTGTTTTTTGGATCATGTAGTTACTCTTAGGTTCAACACTAGGAGGTACTTGCCTTTCGTGGATACTTGTAGGGAGCAGTAACTTTTTTAACATGCTCTTGCAGCTCAAGAGTTAATTTTTCTGGATCATGGGATGTATAATTAGGAGACAGAACAATAAAAGCTTTTACCACCTGCAAGACAGAATCAGATTTAAGAAACAACTAATATTCATTAACATGTACTATGTTTAAAATGTAATTTTCCATATATTAATGTTTCTTCCAAGCCAGAAAGTGTGGGATTATTGGGCTAGGTCACATATACAGATGTGAGGCATGTTTTTCAAAATGAGGGAAGGCCACTTTTGTAAAATATCCTATTAGAGTCAATGGGTCAAAGTCTGCTCTTTTATACTGTGAAACTCACTGGGATTCACTAAAATCACTGTGGTTACCCAGTTCATATGAGGACATTGTTAATGTACTTATTTGTAAAAAGCAGAAAACATAAAACCAGTCACTTTCCCCAGTACTAAGGATCTGACACCCAAAGAACTTCACAGGCTTAGAACCTAACTCCATTTGAAGTCAATGAAATAGGTGCCTGACTTGCTTGGACGTTTTTGAAGATCCCAGTAGATATCTATCTGCATGTTTATGTGCCTAAACATCTCTGCAGTCCTGACTTATAGTGTTCCTAGGTTTCCTTGATGACTATAGTTTATTTCTAAATTAGCATACACACTAGATGTTTTTGGATAACCACTAATATTAATCTTATTACCTCTCCTCTGATAGGATCTGGGCTGCTGACAACAGCTGATTCTGCCACTGCTGGGTGCTCCATCAGTGCATGTTCGACTTCAAATGGTCCAATACGGTACCTAGAAGAGTAAATAAGAGCTTGGTATTTACAACAGAGGCAGGTGAAAAACACATAGTTTGGTTTTGTTGCCAAATCAGAAGATAGGGGGGAAAAATTCAATTCCAGTTGCAACTCAATAGAGTTTTTTTATTTTTGGGGGGAGGGAGGAGGGCAGACTTTGAACATTTCATATGATCCAAAAAACAAAATGTTTAATTTTTTATTGGATCAAATGCCATTTATTGTTTTCAGGCAATTTAACCCTTTTAAACTATTTTTCCTTTTTCTTAAACTGTGTTTAAGTTGAAGCCTCCAGGGCAATGAAAAATGCCATTTGATAGTGAAAAATCAAAACTTCTAATTTCTTAAATGCCGACATAAAATGCTTACCTTGGCAAAGGTTGACTCAAAACACTTGTCCTTTCAAGTGATTATTTTCCTCATTTTTTCTCACCCAAATTCATGAATTATTTGAATCCTCCTGATGCTGATGTTTTTGATGAATTTACTGTTACCAGCCCTAGTTACCAAGTTATCAATGCATGACCTAATTATCAATGCATGACAGCTTAGCTTTACCATTTACAATGCAAGGGCAGCCTATAATTTTAACAGAAATATAGACCACCACCTACAGCCTCTCCCACGGCAGAGATGAGGGCATTTACCTGGTATTCCTGTGGTCTTTCTAAGCCCCAAATTATCTGGAACTGCTCAAACCTTTGGCTCCAGCAAGGCCAGCTGCCTGCATTCCCCCAGTCCAGTGGTTCTCAACCTCTTTTGTACCAGGACCCATTTGTAAACACCAATGGCCAGTCCTGACCCAGTGCCCTTCACTCCTGACCCACTGCTCACCACCCACAGGCCACAGTCCTCCAGTGTGTGGGGCAGGAGGGGTATGTGTAGGGCATGGGGGGCATGTGGGAGGCATGGGGGGCCCCAAGCAGCCTGCAAGGGAAAACCCACCATTTCCCACAATTTTCTCCTTCAAAGGAGAATACATTTTTAAAGTTTGTCGATCCATTTTTAAAGTTTGTTCACAACTTTTTCATGTGTTCTTGTGACCATAGGCAGAGGGAGAAAAAAATATTTTGGGGGGCTGAGCACGTGCCTCCCCCCCCCCCCCAGTATGTAAGTCTGTGGGGGAAAGGGTGCGGGGAGGTGAAAGAGCCATGGGGTGGGAGCAGATCGAGGCTCCAGCGGTGAGGGAGGAAGTGGTGCACAGGCAGGGGCTGGGGTGAATGGGGTCCTGGCCGGGCCGGGTCATGGGACAATTGGAGCCTGGGTGGCTCATCCAGGGGTGCAGGGGGGGTCCTGATGCTGTGCACACCCCGGTGGAGGCCCAGGGGTCACATCCCCCTTGATCTGTGCACGGGGCAGAGACGACTGCCACTGCACGCTGGGCTTTGCTCCTTGCTGCCGCTGCTGCTGCCTCGAGAGCTGCGCGATGCCGAGTGCGTCCCACCACTGGGCAGGCAGGAAGTGTGGCACAGCCCAGCATCAGCATGCACATGGCATAGCACAGCTCTCAAGGCGGCAGCAGCAGCAGCAGCAGCAGCAGCAGCAGGGAGCAAAGCCCAGCATGCAGCAGCAGCTGCCTCTGCCCTGCACACAGATCATAGGGGCACGTGCCCTCCGGACCTCTGCCAGGGAGCCCCTGGTGGCCCTGGATGAGCCACCCAGGCTCCGACTGTCCCACCACCTGCCCCAGCCAGGGCCCTGTTCACCCCAGCCCCTGCCCATGCCCCTGCCCCTGCTCCTACCTGTGCCCCACTCCCTCCCCCAATGCTGGGGCCTTGATCTGCCCCCTCCCAGCCCCTTCCCCTTCACAGAATAGACTGATACTTGCCTGTGGTGCTTTGCAGCCAGTGATCCACAACCAGGGCTATGATCCTGGCTGCGTATGCGCCCCTCCCCACCCCTGCTGCAGCTGCCCAGAGCCTGCAGCCAGGTTCCTGCTGATCTGCATTTGGGGGAGCTGAGCCCCCTTAGCCCTGGCCTTCTGCCACCTATGCTTGTGACTCACATTTGGGTTGTGACCCACAGGTTGAGGATCGCTGCCCTAGTCAGCTTCTATAGCAAAGCCATCTGTGTTATGGCCTCCATGGCTGGCCTGGGCCTTTAGCCTGCCTCCTCCTTGCTGTACTACACACAATCTCTCCTTGGCCCTGTCTGCATTCTGGCAATTAGAGGCTTCTCTTTCTCTCCCTCTTTCTCTTCTTTTTCCTAGATAGAGGGATCAGTCCCACTGCTGACACCATGTGGTATAACGGAGACAGACACACAGTCACAGTGTTGGTTGTAATCTTGCTCCTTTCCACGGACTGCCCAAACTTATTACAAGCCCCTTAGTACAGCCTGTCTAGTGGGTGTGGAGGACCAGGATTTTGTGATGACTCCACTCAGGACAGCTTAGCATTACTACTTACATAGCATAGCAGAGGTGGCCTATAATTTTAATAGAAATATGCAAATCCCATAAGGTACTTACCCAGAAGACAGGATGATATCATCAGCTCTTCCAACAAACCAGATGTAGCCATCTTCATCCTTAAAGCCCCTGTCCCCAGTGATATAGAAATCCCCACGCTCTGTGGCAGCAGTTTTCTCTGGATCACCCTGATGATATCAAAGCAATAGCTTTCAAATGGCAATAAACCTTTAAAATGCAACCAGATGTTGTTGAAGTCAATGGAAAAACCCACAAGGCACTTCAGTGGTGGATAGAAAAGGCCTTCAGTACAGTACAATTTGAAGCTGCTGCTTTACCAGAGAAGGGCTCTCCTAGGATGCAGCCAGGAAAGATTTCATGAGGACTCATTCACCTCTCAGGTGTTTTACACTTTTTAAAAGTTGTTCTATCTGTTCTTATTCTGACCCTTTTCAAGTCTAGCACAATCTGCCTCGTGAATGCATCCTTCTTTTTCTGAGCTCTGTTGCCTCTGCCTGTGCAAATGATTGACCTTGAACTGCAAATGTACTGGCACTCACTCCTAGCATGTGTCCAAGCTGGGGCTGTGAACCAGAGTGATTTTGTCTTTGCCATCTGCCCACAGCAGCCTTTTGCAAGCTCCTTTTTTGCTCCAGCTGGGCACCCACAGGCCTTTATAGGCTGCTGTTTATAGTCTATTCCATTTCAGGCCTTGCTCTTTCAGAAAGGTTACATGAGGCAAGTCAGGAGAGGGATGTCTCATAGACAAAAACACCAGCTTCTCACAGCCCAAGCTATATCTTTGTACACTTCCTACACTTTTTCTCACTTTCAGCAGGTGAAATATGGCATGTATATTTTTGTGGACACACCTACTGTCTGCACCTTTGAAAAGTTATTGTGTAAATCAACCTACTTGGATAGCATATTGAGCAAGTCAAATTGGAAGATTGGGGGCGAATGAGAAGATGGAGAGAGAGACCTATTTGCTTCATGAAACCTTTCAAATTATAATGTACCATTAAAAGTACTTAACTATGGACCAGAGTCAGTGTTACTGGGTGCATCTACATGAGACATTTACTGCAGAACAGACTAATTAGCTGCATGGTAAACATTGCGCATCTACATGTGCGCCCGTTAGGCTGGAGTAAACTAACTTACTCCACAGCAGGATAGTATTTGTAAATACAAGTGCTATTCCACTGCAGAGTAAAAAACTCCACAGCAGCGCATGTGTAGACACTGCCCCACAGTGTTCCCTCTAAGCTGCGTGGCGTACATGGCCATGCAGGTGCACCTGGCAGTGTGGCATGACTGTACCTGCATGGCTGTGCATGCTACACAACTTACAGGGAGCACTGCTGCCCTGGCTGGCTGGGCATGAGGATGTTTCAGTGCAGGAGCTGCCTGCCAGCTAACTTCACACTGAAGCATGCTTGTTCCCCAGCCAGCCCCTCTGTGGCACTAAACTGGGGCGAGCAGCCCCAGGCTGGTAGGCTGACCCCTGGGGCTCCCTGCCAGCTGGGGCTGCTCTGATCTGGCTCAATGTGCCATGATCCCAGGTGCATATGCAAATGTGCACCCAGGAACAATAAGCTCCAGTGCAATAAGCACAGGAATTTATTGCAACAAATTAATATGCACATGTAGACAATGCCTGCTGACACCTGTTTTAGTTAGTACCCCCTGATCCCTCAGCCCGTATTTATCTCAGGAAGGACAGGTGATGTATAACTTCAATCTGATTTATAACGTTCCTTAAGGTATCTCAGGGATGAAGAAGGCCTTACTCCTATGGAGCCCTTTGAGTTGAGGCTGCAGTAAGGATGAGCTGAATCAGTGCATCCCTGATCAGAACACCAGCATAGGGTTCTGTCTGTGCTTTTACTTGCTCCTTCCTAACTTGGGAGGAATGGCAGATTATTGCGGCTAAACTGGTTCTGGGATCTAAACTAGGTTACCTAATGACTTTTGATACTTTCTGGCATTGCTTCTCCCATGGGTATACTTTTTATTGCAGACAGCAGCAGAAAGCTTGTGGCATGAGATATTTTCCATGGAAGGACTAAGACTGGAAGGGACCTCCTGGGTCATTGGCCCCAGACCCCTACAATAACAGACACCCATGTCATAAATTCCATCATATCTGCTTCAAACTTTATCGTAAAAGTAGCAGGTTTTTGGCTTCACTAGTCCCATGTTTCAAAACCTCTTTCCTGTAATAGTTGAAGATCTTCTCCTAGCTTCCAGCTTACACTTACTGGTCACCAGTTTATACCCAGTTGTTCTTGGGCTAACCTTAGCTAAAAGGGCTCTTATCTCTTTCTGGTATGTATGTCTTGTTATATTTATAGATAGCAATAATCTGTCTGTCAGTGAACCCACCTCCTTTATTCTCTTTCCTATAGTGGTCTCTCTGTTCCCCTGATTGTCCTGGTTGCCCTTCTCTGCACTTATTCCAGTTTGAGATATAGACCCTTATACACATATAACTTTAAAAGTGATCAACGTATTTAAGATGTTGCCTCAAAATGTGATAAATAGGATGCTCACCACATATCTAGAGAAAAGACAAAACGGCCTTGTAGGTTTGATTCTGAGAGCAATGTCTCCTTCTTCCCCAGGCGGTAGAGAGTTGCAGTTTTCATCTATTATCTAGAATGAAAGAAAACCTTCCCTGGATGATTCTGTGTCATTCTGTTAAGCTGAGCTGGTTCAGAATGACATTTTGGAAACAATCTAGAGCTGTATGACAACTTTATCTAGTTTCAGATTGGAAGCGTTAAGAAGTGTTTCTCAATTGATGAAGATACCTGAACATCATAAGGTGGAACTGGCTTTCCTATAGCGCCAGGTTTAATTTTCACCCCTCTGCCACTGCAACATACCAGGACCTGTAAAATACAATGGTGGTTGTGTGAGCAATAAGAGTGCCCAGTGTGTAATTTAGCTTTACTAGTGATATTTTTGCAGAAATATTAATTTAATGTGTGTGATTTTTCTCACCATGGGCCTGCTCTTCTGTTGGGGGTATATTAGTGTGTTGCAAAGTCAAAGGAATTGCACTGACATTCATCAGCTGAGGAGCTGGCTCAGTGGAATGGATCCCAATTAAAGCCATTGATTGACCCTGATTTACACTTTGCATGAGTTTAGCTCCATTGGCTTCAAAGATGCTTTATAGCAGGGCAACAAAAGAATGTCCTCCATGGCTGATCTTTACACTTGGCTACATTATAATCTCTACATAGGATTGATGAGGCCACAAGCTTGGAATCAGGGGGCTTGGGTCTCTCTTCATTCACACCTGAGAAAACCCTGAAGTGACTTCTCTGATGCGTTGGGGGGGGGGGGGGGGGCGGAGTCCCATTTGGTCCTTCCAAAAGGTCAAGAGGAGCACAGTACAATACTGCACAGCATTGCAATAAGGAGAAATCTAATGCAGTGATTCAGCTAGAGCATGGCTGAGTTGGAATGGTTAGCAAACCGGCAGAGTAAAAAAGCAGGAGCAAGTTCAGAACTAGGCCCCTGGAACCGCCACCTACCTGATCTGAGAGGTAGGGTTTTTTCCCACAGAAAACTGGCTGGGGCTTAATTCAAATTTAAGGCCAAATAATTCAGATTTGGGCACCTAAATCCATACGTTGATAAACAGTTCCCCATTTGCAGAGATGCTGAGTATCCATAGCTCCAAATGAAGTCATTTTGAAAAGCAGGAGCTCAGTACCTTTGAAAAACAGGCCACCTCTGTATACAAGTGCCTAAATATGAAGGTATTCAGTCATGCTAGGTATCTCTATCTTAAAATCTGGAGTCTGGTCTCTGGAAAAACCAAGGTACCTACCACAGGGTTTGTATAGCTTCCCTTATCAATTGGAAGTAACATTAAGTTTGTTTTGTGTGTGAACATACTGTTTCAGTCTGGCCATATCCTTCATAGATGTCCAGTCCTGTTTTGCTTTTCCACTGCTCCATCACTTCAGGGTTGTTTGGCTCCCCTGCACTCACGCAGTGCTCCAGGCTCATGAATTTGTAGCTTAGGAAGTATTTAAAAATGGTATTAGAATCACTAGAATTCATTACTAAAAAACAGGAGTGGAGTTTGAGTCTGGACTTCACTTATTGCAATTGTAACAGATCAAGCGTTTAATGGGTTTCAACTAGGGCTGTGCGAAGCTTTGGGTGGTGATTTGATTTGGAGGAGATTCGGGCCGATTTCGGTGGCTGAATCTCTGAATCCAAATCAAATCAGGGGACCAATTTAAAGATCTGAATCAATTCAAAGCTCTCCCAATCTTCAGAAAAGATTGGGAGATCTTTGATTATTCGGGCAGTCCCGGGTGGCTGCAGCAGGGAGCTACAGCTGACTCTGAGCTGGTAAGTACTAGGGGCAGGAGTGGGAGCTGGGGGAGGGGAACATGGGGGGATCCCAAATCGAATCGGGACAGTGATTCGAATCACCAGATCAAATCACTATGCCCTGAATCGGACAAATCCAAAGCGAATACTAGCTGCTTCGCACAGGCTTAGTTTCAACTACAATTCCATCCTTTGAAACAGTCCCATTTGGTCCTTCCAAAAGGTCAAGAGGAGCACAGTACAATACTGCACAGCATTGCAATAAGGAGAAATCTAATGCAGTGATTCAGCTAGAGCATGGCTGAGTTGGAATGGTTAGCAAACCGGTCAGAAATACCTTGCCAAATCATGCTGTATCAGCATGCGGTAGAGAGTTGGTGTGCCGCACAAAGTGGTTATAGGAAATCTTGAAAGACTCTAAGGGCATAAACAAAGAAGAGTTACTTACCCCTTAACATCTTAGGGCAGAGGTCATCTTTTTGTTATGTCTAGACAGTGCCTTGTGTAGCAGGTCCCTATTTTATGACCAGGGCCTACACTCCAGCACAATAATACCATATTTACTCAAATCTAAAACAAGGCTTTTTTTCCTAAATCAGCATGGGGGGAAAGCCCCTCATCTCAGATTTGCATACAAGGGGGGAGAGGGGAGTGGCTGCCATGGCTCTGACTGGTCCTGAGCTTGGGTTGAGGCCAGAGTGAACTCCACAGTAGCTTCCTGCCCCCCCACTCTGCTTGCCCTCTGCACTTCTGCCCCACCCCACCCCCTTCCCTCTCTTACTCTCAGGTGCAGCTCAGCTCTGGCTTGGGCTAGATTCCCTCCTGGGTATGGAGCACATGGAGACTCCTTCCCCTGCCTGGCCAATCAGCAGTGCAGACATTTCTGCATGGCTGGGCAAGGGATGAGTTTCCTCCTGCTGTGCTCTGAGAGGGAAAAGAGTCCAGCAGCATCTGATAGTAAGTTGGGGGCCAGGGAGGAGGAGGGAAAAGGCAGAGGCAGAGACTGGGGAGCCAGGGGAGGAAGAGGTAGTAGGAGAGGGAGCAGAGCCCAGGGAGAGTGAGAGGGAGGGAAGGGAAGAGGCTGTGGGGAGCTAGAGGTGGAGGGCGCAGGTGGCAGGGGGAGCAGGAAGGCTGCAAGAGGAAGAAGTGGGGACAAGGAAGCCACTTGATTTCCCCAGCTACTGCAGTGGGGGAGGGGGCAAACTCAAGAAACACCCGATACTTAGATTCTATACCTGGAAAACCATCACAACTTTTCTCTATATATAATCTAATTATTGGAAGGGGGTCATCTTAAATTCAGGGTCATCTTAAATTTGAGTACATATGGCAAATAAATTAATGAATAAAAAAACAACTTCATTAAAGAAGGGAAGATGCAGGGTAGAATGACGCCAATGTCCGGTTTTATGTGGCCAATTAGAGCTCCCTGACTGTTTCCCCTGTGTCTCATAATTATTTAAGCAGATTCTATCCTATAGAGACAATAAAAAAGAATAACGTTTAGCATTTATATATGGCACTATGCCCTCTTTCTCATGATCTGAGTAAAAAGTGTCATTAGTCTCATTATACAGAGAGCAAAACTCTGGTGAAGTGACTTGCAGAAGATTGCACATCAGGTCACTAGCAGAGCTGCTGATCGCAAGTCTACTGCCCTTTCAGCAAGACAATACTGCCTCCTGTTCAGTGATATGTAGATTTTATTCTATTCTACATGTTACTATCTGCTTTGCATAAGTTAGTTTGATTAAAAATACATTATGGTATTTGATTCTTACGTTCAAGATACTTTTTGCTTCAAACTGCAGCATGCCATGTGCAAAGACACAGGATCCCTGAATCCATGGGGAAAAGAAAGCGCTATAGGCACATTTTGCCCAACCTGTATCAGACAGACCCCATATTACACTGGAGGGACTTGCACACAGCCAATGCCTGGTAATAATGAGAGAAAAAAACTCATAGTATAGCAAAGTAAATTCAGAAGTGCAATTAAGTGGGGCTGATCAAATAATTTAATGCACATTAACATAATACTCTTTTTCTATTTATGATAGAGTTGTGTCCATCATTAACTGTTCACTGAGTAACTTATACTAACATTTTGCAGCCTGTGGTAGATTTGCTCTCTATTCAAATGACCTACTCACATTTTTAATATATATGTTATGGGATGTGACCTAAATCACATGGTTTTGTTTTTGCTTGTTCATTGGAGGACAAATACTGTATTTACTGGATTTGGAGATTTGGTCCCCCCCATTCAACATGGAAAAGAAAAAGGCCCTTGTCTTAGATTTGAGTATGGGGGGATAATGTCTGGGCTGCCCCTAAGCCTGGGGTTGGAGTCAGAGCTGTATTTGCTGCACCCACCACCTGCCCCCACAGCCTCTGCTTCCCTGTTATTGCCCCTTGCCCCCCACACCAACATTTATTTTCTCTCTGCAGCTCCAGTTTTGGCTGAGGTCTTGCTTTGACCCAGGGTAGGGAGCAGAGATGACCATGGCAGGGTGCAGTGCCTAGGGCGAATCAGCCTGTGCGGGGCTTGGACACGGCAGTAGCAGCGGTGGCAGCAGTGAGGGGGAACAAGGGGTGGCATGTAGCTGGGCTTGAAGCTGGCCCGGTTCTGCGGTTCCCCCAAAGTGTGGGGCCTGGGGCAGTTGTCCCGATTCGCCTCCCCCAGGGATGGCCATGGTAGGGAGCATGGAGCACAAAGCACGTGTTGCTTCCAGCCCCAGCCTGGCCATGCAGCAGCGTGTTCTGTGCTCCCTGCCCCAGGCCAGGGCAGGGTCCCAGCTGGAGCCAGAGCTGGAGGGGGAAGGTAAGTGACTGTAGGGGGAGGAGAAGTGGTAGCAGGGAAGCAGCAGTTGAGTGGGGCAGGTGGCAGAGGGTAGGCAGCTGCCAGGGGGTGTAGGCACCATGGGGAGTAGCAGGTGAGAGGAGGGCAAGTGGCAGAGGGGGAAGGTGGGTGAGGTGCAAGTTGTGGGGCAGGTGGCAGGGAGAGCAAGTATCAAGGGCCAGGTGGCAGGGGGTCCAGGCATCATGAGGACAGACATGGGATATACAGGCACCAGAGTGGGGGATAAGCATCAGGGGTGGATAGACAGCAAGGGGCAGGGGTCAGGCCACTTGACTCCCTTGGTATCTGCCCCCCCCCCCCCCCAACCTGCCACTATGCCTGTGCGAAGCAGCTAGTATTCACTTTGGATTCAGCCGATTCAGGGGACAGTGATTCGATTCATGATTTGAATCACCGTTCTGAACCTCCAAATCACCCAGACCCATCCCCTGCCTGCTCTCCCAGCCTGGCAATGGCTGCCCCACCTGGCCCATCTCCCGGCACTCTGAAAAAAAAAAGCCCGGACTCAGCAGGTGCTGCTGGGTGGGGGGGCGATCCCCGCTGCCCCCCACTGCCCCCCACTTCATGGGGGGCTCTGCATGAGCCCCCACCCCCCACTGTCCCAGCCTCACCATGGCTGTCCCGCCCACCTCAGCTCCAGCCCTTTAAGAACCCCCCCCCAAGAAAACCCCCTGGACTCACCATTCCTGCCAGTGCGGGGGGGAGGGATCCCTGTGGCCCCCTGCTGCCCCATGCCACTTGAGGGGCTCTATACAAGTCCTCTGAAGCCCCAAGGCCACTGCAGGAGCTGGTGAGTCCCAGGGCTTTTCTTATTTTGTTTTTTTTCTTAAGGGGCCAGAGCTGGGGTGGGCGGGGCAGCCATGAGGGAATGTGAGGGCCCCAGAGCTGCAGCTTCCATGTGGCCTCCAGCTGGCCTAGGCATTAGGAGAGATTAATGTTGACTTGATGTTACACAGCTTGATTTGGTAATCTCGAAATATTTTTTTTTCAACTGAAGTTGTCAAAATGAAACATGTCGATATTTCCAAACTGAAATTTTGCAAAACTCCATTCCACAAGAACTTTATTTATCTTAACTTTCCAGTCTATTTCAAGATAAGGACAAACATGACGATACTAGACTTTCACATGGGAAAGAAATGCTATTGTTTTATCAGCTCTACAAATAACCCATCTCTGATATGAATTTTTAAATAAATGATAATTTATTCAGTGCCTTGCACACATTCATTTTGTGGCTAGGGCTTACAAGAGCAAAAAAGACTTAGAAGTAATTACCTTCCAACTGTTGTCAGTCCAATACCAAAACTGCTGTAGGAATGTTCTACCATTTTGGGGTAGCCAGTAGTTCCACTAGTAAAGTAGATAATCATAGGTTCATGATGCTTTGTTTTAACAGGGGCATGATCCTCAGGAGCAGCTCTTCAAAATAAAGAAGACAAGATGTTCATTCGAGAGTGGCTAAAGTTGTTCAAGAAAGGAAGCATCAATCCTTCACTCTCTGGTGCAGGCATTCCATCTTTGTCTCTTCCCAAATTAAGCTGCCTACTGTCTTACTCTTACAGGCTAGTGGCAACTAAGATTTCCGGCCTTGGAAACGCACAAACCTCCCTTTATGATAGGTGGGTCTGCAACATGGCTGACTGAAATTAGTGGAAAACACCAGTTGGTTTGAGTAGGCCCTGGGCGTGTATCTAAATGGAGAATTCGGGTCATTGTCTTACTTTCAGGTGAATTGTCCTGGGTTGGAACCATCACTGTTTCTTCCTCACTTTCTGCGTATTTAAAGCTGCACCATTTTTAAACACTTCTTTCCCAACCTCATGAATCTTTTATACTTGTATTTAATTGCATCCAGAGCAGCTGAATTGTCGGGAAAGAGCTGGTTCCAAAGAACATCTGCATTCCGTGAGGCAAGTGGAGTCTGAAAGTGCTTGCTGCACAAGATCTTTGCCATTCACTCTCAATTATATCAGGATTTTCCATATTATGTATAACTAAGGAGGGGGAGGTCCAGCTGATATATAACATCTGAATTTGCATTTGGATTATTGGCATTGCTCACCTGAATAGGTCATTGAAGTTCAGCCACCCATCGCTGTTGCCTTCAGAGACTAATACCTTGGTTTTCAGAAATTGGCACTTGGACACAACCGAGTCCACTGCAGGTGCCAACATATCATTGGTAATGATGCATTTTGCCTCAGAAGACTGAAGCCTATAGAAGATGTCATTAGCTCTTAGCTGGATTGTTGCTGGAATAAATACAATTCCTGGAGGTGCAACAAATGGAAATTTACAATTAGCTGGACATTTAAAAATGTTGCCCAGATTCTATCCAGTGGAAGTCCAGTGACTTCAATAGGGTGATGCCAATTGACATTAGCTGGAATTGGCCTTTCAGACTCCCACCCTTCTCTGCTATTGCATATCTCAGTCTTTAAGAATCAACCCATATGCCACAGCCTCTTCAAGTCTATTACTAGGGTACCTTCTCCCCTTAATTAAAGGAACGTTAAATCAGTCTAACATGAAGCATCATTCTGAAACATAAATCCCAACACACACCTTCACCCTAGACTCTTCCCTTTTTACCTTTGCAAAAAAATCTCCTGATAGGCACACTGGTTTGTTGTTGCCACCACTAAGGTGACCCTTCCTGTCTGACAACCCCTCCCATGGCCCCATGCAACTTGTATGTCATTTAGCTGGTCTGTGCCTCAACTTCTTCCTATGTGGGATGGACTTCACCTTTTTCTGCTCACCTGGACCAAACCTGGTAATAGGACAGTGATGCCATTTTGAAGGTACCCCCATCAATGTTCTTGAGACCTCTCTATCTTGTGGGCTTGAAAATGCAAGGGGTGAGGGGTAGGGTCTCCTTGAGAATAGCCAGAGATAAGGTGTAGATGTACCCAGATAGGATTCAGATGATCTAGGTCCAATTCAGATCTCTGCTATCCTCCTATGTGATCTTGGGCAGGTATAGATTCTCAAAGGCATTTAGAGGGTGGTTTATCAATGGCCTTAGGAGTTGCAGTATATAACTCAAAGATGCACAGGCACCAAGTGACATTCACAGCCCAACGCTGGGTGCAGAGGTTCCCTGAACAAGGCATGGGGAGGGTTATGTATCTAAGGATGGGATTGACCAAAGCCAGCACACTGAGCAGGGAAATAAGCTAGCCAATAAGAAAGGCTCGGGGGGAAGTGTCAAGTTCTGTCTGTGTCTAGGAGGTGTCTTAGCACAGCGTGTAAAGCTAAATATGTGCATAAGTCTTTGAAGTCTCAAGGTAATAGACTGCAATCTCCTCACACTACCACATATTGTGCAGTGTTTAATTTCATGAGGCCATAAACTTGTCTGGATCCCTGATGTTATTCCTGCAATATAAATAATGAAGTCAGCTCTTTATTACTAAATATACTGACCGGTTCTTATACAGCCCACAGTTATCAACCACCATTCCGGTATCCGGGGCAAAATCACTATAAGTCTATCTCCCTTTTTCAGACCACATGCAGCAGAGAGTACATTGGCTGTTTTCCTGGACAGGAGTCCCAGCTCCTCGAAGCTCCATTTTACCTCATCTCCTTTCCCACTTACCCACCATAGGGCTGGGTTGAAGGAAGATCTTCTGCCATCCTGGTGAACACAGGACATGAAGTAAAGCTCTAAATACTACAACAAGTAACAGCAATACAAATACACATGTGCTTATCTTAAAACCCAGGAGCAGTCTCATTAATACACTGTGCCAGGTTGTGCACAGTGATGCCATGTTGCCCTAGGAAATGTGCAGCTTCATGCCAGCTTGTATGGCAGGGTTCTGTCTCTGTCTCATTTTGCCACAGATCACAATCCTGCCTATGGGGAAAGATCAGTGGAACACATAAGTACAGTAACTGCTTTCTTTAAACATAGCCTAGAACATATGATAAAGATAATGGGTTGGAGGATTATAATTTTACTACAATAGTGCTTGGAGCTTCAGTACTTGGCACAGCTATGGAATGAGCCTAAACTTCTCTTATTACTAAACACAAATTGATCAACATGTAAAACATTGTTTCAGATGCTGAAAATTTAATGAAGAATATAATTATTCTTTGAACCACTGACCAGTATGACCAATATGAATAGATGAAGATGTAGAGAGGGCCCAATCATGAGCTCCCTATGATAAGACCATTGAAGTCTGTATAATTAGGTTCAGTAAGAGTACAAATAAGTTCTAACCACAAATTCCATGCTGTTATCCCCACTTTTATCTAAAAATGGCTCTCATTCATTCATTCATTCATTCATTCATTTTAACTCTTTGCTATTAAACATTTTCAAACCTGTGTATGAAGAGCTATACACAAACACACATATATATATGCAGAAGTTTATACATACACACATAGCTATTTAGAAATATGTGGTTGTGTATATATCTGTAGCTATGTACATAAACTCATGCACACATCATTGGTTGGCACCTTATGGCAGCAAATGCTCTTAATGTCTTGATTACTCACTGAAATTCTTGAAACTACAAATCAGTAATTATGGAAGTATCAACCCTTAGGGAAGATGATCATATTTTTAGCTCAGTATCTCTGAAATGATATACACAGGAGACAAAAAGGAAAGCATCTCAGAACAGAGGAGACAAAGTGGCTTACCTTTTCTAGTTGGGTCCATTTGTCTAGAACATCATGTGCAAAGTTAAAGTACTCTGGCACTTCGTAGACATCGAGGAGTTCAGGATCTGAGACATTTAGAGGAGCACATCTTCTATAGTGTTTGCTGAAGAGTCTGCAGGATGCCTTGGGCATCCAAACAAACTTAAAATTTGGGAATTTAAGTAAAAGCCTCATGGCACAAAAAGATGTCTTTGCATTAGTTGAGATAGACAATTCAATAGATATTCTTTGTAAGGCCTTTCACCTGCAATGACATTAGTTAAACATTACGCTAAATGTTTGGGAGATAAAGAAATATGAATAGATCTAGGTATAAAAAGCAGGTATAAAATCTATGTTCGCATCCTGATCTTTGCTTCTCTTGAGCTCATAATAAAACTAGGAGCAGAACTGGCTTCAGCATCTATACTACTTATCACCAGGGATCCTAGTTTTCTCTGATTTAAAACAAATCCCCAATTTTTGTTTTTAAAAAAGTAGCCCAAAATCCAAATTTTTCCATGATTAAAATGAAACACCACCATATTGGTGGTGTTTCATTTTAATCATGGAAAAATGTGGATTGCGGGTTACTTTTTTTAAACTGAAAATTGGGGATTTTTTTTAAATCAGAGAAAACCTGGATCCCTGCTTATCACACAACCAAATCTGACCCTGGAAAACAGCCTGGCCGAGCAGGCTGGATGAGCCAGTGGAGAACCCCTTATCACTGTTCCATATTCGGGGTTGGTTTTGCTCTGTGATATCTGTGCCTTTCCTATGTGAATACAATGATGGATGCATTTGTATAAGGAAGGGTGATTCAAAGGGCCACCAATGAAGCTGCTCTGGAGCATCAGTGCTCAGAGAGATCTTACAGAACAGGGCACCACGGTGCAGAGAAGTGAGTATCCCAGAACCTTTCCCTGTAGACTAGAACTGTACCAAGTTCCTTCTTCTCCAGGCAGTTTCTTAACAACCGGACAGGCAGGGGCAAGATATGTCCAAAAAATGTACAAATTGTTATGGAAAACAAGCACATGAAACAAACCATCTTGCTTACTCAGGGGATTTAGTTTTAAAAAGCATGCCATTGTATACAACATGATGCCTGGATGCTCGACTTTCCTCTGCAGTCAGAATTGGCTGTGAGGGAAGGAGCTTAGATACTGAGCTCAGTTCTGCTCCTAGTTTTTGTATGGACTCTAATGAGATAGGATCAGGACATAAACCTGGATTTTATATTTGGTTTAAACCCCTCTCCTTGCCTTATATTCAAACAGTCCCTCATCTGAAGGTTATTCTCTCTCTTTTTCCAGGAGTACAAGGAATCAATCAAAGAACTGGTGTTCTGCTGCTGTCAAAAGAAATTCAACCCCAGTCTAAGTCTGGAACCAGAGTTTACATGTGAGTTCTACACTGGACAAACCAGCTTCTTTTCCAAACTGTAGCTTCTCTAAATGACCCTTGCAACCCACCTCTTATAGATTATTTTTTATAGATAATTTTATAGATAATAGATTATTTTTTATAGATTTCCCATTTGGTAAAATGGAATTGCCATTTGAAAAAAAAATGCATTGAAATGATTTAGGCTCCAGGGAGGTATTAGTACAATAACCTGTTTTAATGTCTCACAGTTACCCTTAGTAATTTTAAAAGTCTTCTAAAGAAATAGAAACAGAAACAGTTAACTCACCTAATGGCTCCTCCAGTTTTAGTCTGACTTTATTCTAAGTGGAATTGGCAAGTCACTCGTCACATTCCCCTGGCTGGATCGTAACTCACCGTGGAGAAGGGAAAGTCAGTAAAAGAGCCACTTGCAGACTTACAGGACCAAATACAAACTTAAACTATAAGAATGAAGGAGTTCAGTACGTACAAGTAAATATTAACTTCCAAGCTGATAGGTACATCCATTTTACATGCCAGAATACAGTTTGTTATAACTACTGTTTTAAATAGGTAAGCCAACACTTTTAGCAGTGGCTCTAAAAGAGACGATAATTTTTTTCCATATATTTTGTGCTTCCCTACTTATGTGGGTGCCAAACCCTGAGAATTACCCTTGGTAATACTGGTAGCATGTTTAGAATTAAGCGTGGACTTTTGAGGTTTGGTCTGGTGGTAGGGATTCTATGAGCCAAACCTAAAGTGGCTTTGGCTTCATTGACCTCAAGTGGGTTGTACTATCGCAGCACGTTATTCTGTATGATTGCCTATTTCTATTTCTAAATGGTTTTCACTCAGTACAAAAGCTAAGCCTTAATCCCATGGATTCCATATCACAAACATTACATCAAAGATGTTTTTTGTGCACATTAATACTCCTCTATAAATGTACAAAACAATTGCTTAAAAACATCTCTGCTTGATTTTGTCACTGGGAATAATCTTCTTTGCCTGTCCTTGAAGGGGGAAACCTGACCTGCAGTGCTTTTAGCCCACTATCAAAGAAGAGGGTATTGAATCTCACCAGCAGTAGCAGAAATAGGGAGGGCAGCAGGGCAGCAGCCCTGGGTGCTGAATGAGAGGGGGTACCGGTAGCATTCTGCAGCATTTCCCCTACTGCATGACACAGCCTGATAGCATCTCTGTCCAGGGCAATGATATTGCTAGTTCCACCTCTGCTCATCAATAAACCCAGTCTCCTTTTTTCACTCAGTTGGGAACAGTACAAGTTTCAACCATTTGTGCTGACAAGGTTATTTGGGTGAATCTGATATCTTTTATTAGACCAACTTAAATAGTTGGAAAAAAAAATGTAAGCAAGCTTTCGGGTTTAAAAACCCTTTGTCAGGCTGAGGAAGTTTCAGCAGTTGGTGTGTGCTCTTCCCGGATGGAATGAAAAGTAAAGAAGCCAGGCTGGGCTGGTATGCATATAAGATAGGTAGTCAGTGAAGATGTAAATTGAGTCGTCAGTGGGTGAGAGAATTTTTTTTTCCAACTATTTAATTTGGTTTAATAAAAGATATCAGATTCGCCCGAAGAACCTTGTCTGCCTATGTCCTTAGACCAACATGGCTACAATCTACACCCCTGAATCATTTGTGGTGTCCCTTATCCCAGCGATGCATGAAGTTCTCCAGGTGAAGAAGGAAATTCAGCCACCTTCCACATCTGAGAAAGAAGCCAAAGAGAGTGGTTATTGTGTGGATATCTTTAAGAGTGTTATCTCTAAGTTGTTACATTGGCCTGGGTATTGCAGGAGGGAACAGCAGAACTGTAGGCAGGGTACTGCTCCCAAATAATCAAGCTTTATCATTCTATAAACTTAACTCCTTAATCTTTTGAGAACAACAGAATAATTTCAAGACACAATTTCAGGTTAATATATTTTTAAAAAACGTTCATTTTTAAAATCCTGTTTTGGTAGAGGACTCTAAATATATATTTTTCCTAACCAGAAGTATAATTAACTATGGTATTAAGGATTATGTAATAATACAGTCAAATGCCTTATAAAAGACAACCACACATATTATGAATCTATCCTATCCCAAACCAAAAAGTCTCCAAGAAGTTTGGTTTCTCCCCAAAGTGTTCAGGGCATCTATTCTAACCTGATTTGTATATAATACAGAGAAAATGGGATAATTACTGTCTGAACCTATGTTTTAAAGCCTCGGAGAGTTGCCTTTCTCCCCTCAACTGTCTTTGCATGATATGCTGATAGGATTCACATCTCAGAGACACATGGAAAAAAACAGTGCAATCTTTCTATGAAGGTTAGTGCATCCCTGCAATAGTCATGAGGAATGTTCTTTTGTTTTTAGAAACAATCCCATTCACACTCAGTGGTTTTGGTTCAGACTATTGATTCACAGTAAATAATATTTAAAGAAAAACTACACGTGAAACAAGTATTTTCATTTATTACCTTATTCTATTTAAACTTGTGCCAAATTTGGGGCTGCTTGATCCCAGCTGACTTCCCACCTATGGCGGGGGGGCTGGACCCAATGATCTCACGAGGTCCTTTCCAGCCCCTAATGTCTATGAAACCTATGAAATTAAAGGCCAGACGGGAGGAAAGTGGATACAGGTCCGTACTGTATGAGAACATTTTATTTTTTTCAGAAGGAAAAATTCACTCTCATTCTCATGATTCTGAAAGAAAGTTGAGTTGCCTTTGGTGGATGGATAGCCCTTGATTCTACCTGCTTGTAGGTGTTATTGTGTATTACTGATGTGATCCCAAAGGGAACTGATGGGACTCAGCAGTGAGACTTTGACCTAAGGTTCTTTTTTAACTCCTGAATTAACGACCCATACAGCCTTGAATGTTTGGGACAAGAGTTGTTTTAAACATTAACACTGGACAAAAGGTGCAGTGCAATGCAGTTCATAGAAGGGCAAGTGACCAGGAAGGAGGCTCCTGTGCTCTAATGAGGAACAAATTAGACATGTTACTTGACTTTGTACCTTCAGCCCAGTCATCTGAAAAACTGGGTGAGAGAGCAAGAGCAAAATGGAAAACCAGATGCTGCCTCCTCTGTGGTAAGTTGGACAAGCAGTAAGGGCTGAGGAATTTCTTTCAAGCTTGGAGAAATAAAAAAGGCTTATATTAACAATCTAGATTCGAGTTAGAGAACCAAATGAATGTAGTTGTGATTGTGCAATCTCCCTTCCGTCACTGGAAGTTTTCAAGTATGTGTTGGAAAAACATTCATCTAGGATAGTTTGGACAAGGACACTCCTGCCATGAGCAGGGCGTAGGGCTGGATGACCTCCTGAAGGCCTGTCCAATTTCAATGAGTCTGTGAATCCTGATCCCAAGGAAACAATGCCTCCAATGGAGTAAAATACCACATTAAAGTTTTTGCTTACTTACACCTGGATTTTAGTTCTTAATTTTAGGCAACAAAACTGGAAAAAAGAAGGCTATACAGCAGCTGAACTGAAGAAGCAGGAATAAAACCACAAGAGTTCTGAATGTCACTTCTTCAATTATTTGACAGCGCTCTTTTGTAGAAGCATGGCTAAGTGCATGATGTCGAAAATGGCTTAAAAAGATAAGTGATTGCATTTGGTATCCAAAATGTTCTATCACTAAGAGGAGCCATTTCTGATTTTACATTATTCCAGTTCTCTCTGGTGCCAATACTGAATGATTAGATAACTGGAGAAATGCGAAAGTGGAGGGATAAGTAAATGATAGAATAAAATATTAGGCGGGAACCAGCTTAGTTCAGGAATTGAAGTTTCACCTTCCCAGCTCTGGAAGGAGTTAGGAGGACATAAGTTATTTAAGAAAATAATCTTTACGTTTTGAATATATGCCCTGATTAAGCAAACTAATCTTCAGGAGCACTTTGACATGAGGTAGAGGAGAATGTATCCTGCCATCCTGCAATTAATACATTATCCCTCTGGGAATAAGGTTGTTCTAAAAATTATCTGTCAGAAGGCAAGGTGGTCTGTTAGAGGATCCATGAACAAGTGGTACCTTGGGTTTTAATTGGAGATGTGTGAACCCTTCAGGGTTTGGTGCATGGAAGGAGCCTCTGTGGGTTTGCTTGGAAGCGTTTACTATGGACAGCCGCTTTCACAGGAACCTGTCACCCTCATCCTAGTGCTGAGAACTTATCCAGATCAAACTCTTGATGCAATTTCATAGGTATATAGATGTATTAATACAAGTTTCCCTCACTTGATGTGGGTTCTGTACGTGCAAATTTGCTCTTACGCAATGACCCTTTTTATACCAAAAATTCATTATATGCAAAGTAAATTTACTCTTATGCTATTGGTGTGGTGGAAGCTTGCAGTCAGCTGCTTTGTGCGGTGATTGTGGGAGTATCACGCACCAAAATATAGTCTCCTGTGTGGATCTGTGCTCCTCACTCTTTGTCTGCAACACGTGTTTCTGTAGTTGCCATCCCCATTATGGCATCTAAGTGTCCTGCTAGCTCAGGGGCAGGCAATTATTTTGGGCAGAGGGCTGCTTACTGAGTTTCGGCAGCCATCAAGGGCCACATGACAGGCAGCCCAGGACAGATTAATATTAATTTTCTAAATTTTTTAGGGGTCCCGCAGGCTGGATAGAATGGTGTGGCGGGCTGCATCTGGCCCCCGGGCCGCGTTTTGCCCACCCCCATGCTAGCTTATGTCTTACCCTTCTCTTCTATTGGTAAATATCAAAATTATCTTGTAAAAGTGGTAGAAATGGGTCTGGGGGTCAGTACAATCGAGGTCTTGGAACGTATCCCTATTTGCTACATTATGCAAATTTGAGTTATGCGCTGTTTTCCAGGAACACATGTACAGCATAAAGCAAGGGAAACCTGTATATTCATAGCATCAAAGGGGTGTTGCATTACATTCTAGCCACTTGCTCCTGCATTGGCCCTACAAGCTCATGTTTGAATAAACCATAATTTATGTTTAGCCAAAACATATCTTTTAGAAAGGCCCGCAAACTGGGGTTGAAAGCATTAAATGTTGGGGAACGAACCAGTTCCTTTGCTAGTGTGTGATGTCAGTTAATCGCCCTCTTTATTAAAATATTGTGTCTATATTCTCATTTGAATTTGTAGAGCTTCAGCTTCCAGATTTCGTCTTTGTCGAAGCAGCTTAGTAGCTGATACTACCTTGCTGTGAAGGCATTGATACGCTGCAATCAAGTAACTTTTTAATTTCCTTTATGATAAACTAAGTGCACTGAGCATATTATGTCTCTTATTGAAAAATAGTGAGAGGTCTCAAATAATTTATGTGGTTGCAGCTTATTATGGCTGCTTCAGTGGGCAAGGGACAGCTCTGAGTATGCAGGCACAAAGGGTGGGCTTTTCAGAGACCCTAGGAATTGAAAAAGCAATGGCCATTTCTGACTGTTGTAGCAGTTAGCTAATAAGGGGGAGTCATCAACTATCAGTGCAGGTGACATCAGCCAGGAAGGTTGTATAAAACAAGAGTACAGAGATTTACAAGATGCTGAACAAGGTGGAGGAAATGAGAGAAGGTGGAATAATTCAAAAAGGAGACTTTGGAGTGGTAGGAAGAGAAAGGGAAGCAAGAATCCAGGAAGGAATGATTGGTTATGTTGAGCGTGGCAGACAGATCAAGGAGAATAAGAGCCCTTAAATGTGACCAAAGGGACATGACTTAACCTCAGAAACTGGATTAAGAAACTGGATTTCCAGCTGGGTACAAAAAGGAGTTTGAAGCATTGGGCACAGGAAATGCATCCAGTGATCTCAGGGGCCAAAAAGGTGGCCATTTTGGAGGAATAATATGTTTGACAGAAAATCCTTCAGATCCAGATAACTGAACAGCATCTGAGACATTGAAATACATTTGAAAATCAAGGCACTGCCATAAAGAGGTAGAAAGTAAACACTTTATTAAACTTTTTTCATTCTTTTCAGTACAAAACTTTATTTAATTTGCGTAGAAAAGTGTTTAGTCTCAGCAAATATTTATTTCTCATTGGTTGAAATAGTCACATTCCAAATCTCTTTTCATAATCACAATCAAAGTGACACTCCTGGGTGAGAGAGAGACACCTGCAGAAGCTTTTCTTTCAGCTCCAGAGAAGCTAGTGTCCCTCCACAATGTCTTGCTATTTAACAAGCAGATGAGGACAGCTGATTGCTAGAGACATTGTGTGAATTAATGAAAGTCATGTGCCAGGAAATTAAACTTCTTGAGTGGTCTGAATAAAATAGCTGATGATAGAGTTAAGGACTGGTACAACATGCTTGGGACTTGGCATATAGCACATGCTACTGTAATATCCTGCACACTAAAACCCCTTTATAGAAGCCCGTGGCCAGTAATTAATTGGAGCTGGAGCCACAGTCACTCAGGTGCAAGAAGGAGTTTGTAAGACTCTCCCAGGTAAGTGTGTGTGGGTGGGGAGCATGGTGTGGGAGGGACAGGTGGAAGGGGGCAGACACAGGCATGGCGGGGAGGCAAAGCATAGGGATTAAGGAGGGGGGTCTGATTGTCTCTAAAAGAGACTCTGATTGTGCAGTAGCCCATGACTACTGTACAGTAGTGTCACATGGCAGAAAGCACGATGTGATGCTACTGTGCAGTAGTCTTGGGCTACTGTGCAGTCAGCGTCATGAAGCGATGTTACTGCACAGTCGTTTAGTACTTGTTCATACAAGTACTAAATGACTGCACAGTAATGACTATGCAGTAGTGTCTCATGGTACAAGAAGGAGTTTGTAAGGGTCTCCCAGGTAAGTGTGTGTGGGCGGGGAGCACGGTGTGGGAGGGACAGATGGAAGGGGCAGACACAGGCATGGGGTGGAGGCAAAGCGTAGGGGTTAAGGAAGGGGTTTAAGGAGGACATGGCCTCTGTGTTGGGTAATTGTTGGAACAGCTGGATCAGGTGGCTTGACTCCGCAGCTACGTAAACATTAAAGATGATGATGTATTGGTGCCAACAGAGTAAGACCATTCCAGTTTCAGGGAATGGGAGTAGGCTGACACAAGAGCTCCACTGTAATGTCAGTTTATAACTTGGATAAGATAAAATATGTTGTCTTCTAAAGTACATCTCCTTTTCTGCAACCTGCAAGCAGGCAGCAAATATTAACAATGATTTCTCTATCAGTCTCTACTGTCCAGAATCAAAATAGGCAAAGCCAAATCCTGGATTTGAGCCAGATAAACTGTGGGAAGGCTGGCTCTGGAACAGAACTTTGCAACTGTTTCCTCTCCTTATAGGGCTTCAGAGTAATAAAACCACAGAATGAGATACCCTTAAGCAACCAGGCCTGAACCTTGCATTTGGGTTCTGTAATCTTCAATGCTCATAACATCAGAAAAACTTATTAAAAAAACAGAAATTGTAACAGAGAGGCTTGCTGGTGTCAATTGAATGAGAGAGGCTGCATTACACTCCACACCAACATTACATCTGTCTCCACTCATTATTTCTTAATTCATTCCTCTTGATTTTCCCAGTGATTGTCTTTGGCAGCTGTTTGACAAATTCCATCTAATAAAAAACACCAAACAAGTTAGTATGCCCTCCCCTATTTGAATTTTTGCAAACAGTAGCTCTGCCACATGTGGAAGAAGTAGAGGACACTTTGCCTAAAAACTCCCAAGATCAGGCACTAATTAAAGGAGTGCTAATACCTTTTACTCAAAGTCTTGGGGAAAACTTGAGGTGGGTTGTCTTTAACTTGTGGAGTTGCCTTTAACTGGTTTACTACAATCAGGCAAACATCCTCTGATGCTTGAGTGAATAAAGGATAAAATCTAAGTTCAGGATTTGGGTTTAAGATACAAGAGGGCACATCTACACATACAGATAATCTGGGAGCAGTTTACCTTCAAGTAAACTACTCAAGAGTAAACTCTCCCAGGCACGTATCACATGCAGGGACGCAGGAGCAGATTTGTTGCTCCTAGCAGCAGACTGCTCCCATTCCCTGCAGCCTTGCAACTGGGCTCTGCAGCAGCCAGGGGCAGCTCTAGGCTCCCTTGAGTGCTAGCTGAGGGGCCAGGAGACAGCTCTCTTCTGGTGGGGGCTGGGACATTGCTCCCTGCTCCTGGGAGCTGCCTGCTGCTGGTGTGGGCTCCTCCGCTGGAGCCTGGGCAGGGACAATGTCCCCCTGCCCACGCAGCAGGGAGCTCCCAGCCCCTGCTCTGTGATCATGGGGCTGGGGCTGGGAGATCCTTATCTCTCAGTGCCAGCTCCATGGTTGTAGGGCCAGTGCTTGGAAATCCTTATCTTAAATCCTTAAATCCTTATCTCTTAGCCGAACCCCACAGTTATTTCCCAGTGTCAGCTCTGCAGTCACAGGACCAGCACTGGGAGATCCTTATCTCCTAGCTCAAGTCCCATGGTTGTTGGGCCTGGGCTGGGAGATCTTTATTCTTACCCCTTTACCCTTACAAGGATCTCCCAGCCAGGGTCCTGTGACTGTGGAGCAAGGGCTGGGAGCTCCCTGCTGCTGGGCCAACACCCGCCTTTGCTACTGGAGCAATCTCCCACCCGTGGCTGCGCAGTTGACCGGGAGCACATTTGTTCCTGGTCAGATGTCTCCACGTGTGCTACTGCGCAGTTACCAATCATGAGTAAATTTGCTACTTGCATTTGCAGATAGCAAATTTACTCATGATTAGAGCCAATTACTGCGCAGTAAGCATCTGCACATGTAGATGCGGATGCTTACTGCACAGTAATTAGCTCTACTTTGCAGTGAAGTGTTTCGTATAGATGCACCCAGCGAGGATCTAGCAAGAATGTTTCACTGGGCCAAAAAATATTTTTAAAGGTACAAATATACATTGGTGCAAAGTTTTATTAAAACCAAAAAACAAGCAAAAAAACAAACCCCAAACAAGAAGACTCTAAAGTAAATGAGATTTAGGAAAAAGTTTCCCTCAATTAGTGGCCTCTCTATATTTTTATCTCCCTCTCTTTGATGGGGGAAGAACTCTTTGGGCTGCTAAGGAATTTTCAGGGAAATTTCAGCAGGCTTTCAGTAGGAGAGGGGGCCCTGGTATGTAAGTTATTACTTAGGACTACTTGCCTTTCTGGGATATTTGTATGGAGCAGTTACTTTCTTGACATGCTCCTGCAACTCAAAGGTTAAGCTTTCCAGATCACATGATGTAAATGCTGGTGACAAGACCACAAAAGCTTTCACTACCTACAAGGTTAAAAAAAAAAAAAGAAAAAAGAAAAGTAGAACAAAACTCACATCGTCCATTAGGGTTTTGTTACATTTATGTTCCCAATCAGCAGTGTCACTATGGGCACATTTACATGTTCCTTAATAAAGTACTAACTAAATGTGCAGTAACTACAGTTACTGTGCAGTAGCTCTGGTGCATGATTTTTTTGTGTGATGGTTACTGTACTGTAGCCTAATAACACTGTGCAGTAGCTTATTAGCATGGTTTTTGACCAGCATGCTACTGTGTAGTATTATTAGGCTACCACACAGTAAACGCCTTGTGTAGATGCACCTTGCCAGTACATGCATTGACAGTGGCATGGAGAAACTCAGAGATTTCTGAAATGGAGTTCCAGCTTGTGCCCACCTTTTCTACTGGTGGGTAAGGTGGTGGGAGGAGCAAGGCATGTCTCCTCTGCCTTTCACTGCAGTGAAGGATTCAGAAGGGTACCACTACTGTTAGGGTGTTTGCAAGGTGTCCTTTGGCTTGGGCTACACCCAGTTTCTGTATTGGTATAACTGTGCATTATTATTGTACCAGTATTACCCCCTTCTGCAGGCACAGCTGCATTGCCATTGACACCCGTTTAACTCCTTCTCTATACAAGAACAGCTATGGCAGTATAAGCACATTCTGCTCTTAACACTGTGCCCACATGAAAGGGGTTGTACCACTTCAACTGCACTAATCTAGCAAGAGCAGTACAATTTGTGCATATGAATGAGGACTTAAGAGCATGAAAGTCTGTTGAGGAGATGCCAGATGTTGCCCTTTGGGAGAGGGTCTGGGAAAGGATTAAAAATAAGATTAAAGGGATGTCCTCAGTAAAGGAACACTCTCTTTGATGCAATATTCATATGATAGCTGCAGTTTTTTACAATCAATTGCAGTTGCTATAGATGTGGATTTCTCCTGCTGTTATGAACCTCATTACCTCTCCTCTGAGGGGATCTGGGCTGCTGACAACAGCTGATTCTGCCACTGCTGGGTGCTCTATTAGTGCACTTTCAACTTCGAATGGTCCAATCCGATACCTAGGAGAGGAAAATTAAGTGTTTAATGTTATACGTTTGGAAACTAACCTGACACTAAAATGACCTTTAACTGCTTTTTATCTTACCATCTCTGTTATAGCTGTCTAATGACTCCTCTGGATATAAGAGCCATGTTATGCTATATGCTGTACAGTCTCAAAACATCTTGTTTCAGTATGTTTAAAACAAAAAGTCTCATATTTTCTATTTGAAATGACTTTTTGGTTAGGATTTTACGCTACTTTTATTGGAAGAGAGAGTTCCCAGGTGGAGGAGCTCAAAACCTAAATAGACAGGAGAAAGAACAGGGAGGGAACAATGATGTGCCCCAGCAAGTGAGTAGAAGAGTTGAGACTAGAACTTGGATTCCCTGTCCAAGGGTCTATCCAGAGAGCCCTCCTGCCAGAATGAAATGATTACATTAATCTGAAGAGAGCTGTTTTTTAAATAAACCTCCATCCCTTAAGAAACTCATCATGATTTCTTCCGTTATAGTTTGACAGAATTAGAAAGGAAACTTGCACACCCAGGAAAAAAAAAAACCAACCCTGAAGAAATGATGACATCATCCTTTCTTCCAATAAACCAAAAATATCCATCTTTATCCATAGTTCCTCTGTCCCCGGTGATGTAAAAACTCCCACGTTCTGTTGCAGCAGTTTTCTCTGGGTTGTCCTGATAACATTTCACAAATCGCAGTTAAAAATCTCAATGGTATTTTTACTGTAGATATTGTGATTGTGCATGCAGTATTAAAATGGTTGAAATGTTTTTGCCATTTCATTGAAAATTACTTTTCAGTGGCTGTGTCTGCATGAGACTCTGACTGCTCAGTAGCCTGTGACTATTGAGCAGTAGTGTTGCATGGTAGAAACTGTGACACAATGCTACTAGTAGTCTTGGGCTACTGCACAGTCAGCATCACAAAAATGCCACTTGTCTGCACTACTGCGCAGTAATGCGGTTATTTCGTAGTTATTTAGTACTTGTTTATACAGGCGACCCTTGCCATTTGTGGGGAATACGTTCTTATATCCCCTGTGAATGGCAAAACCCAGGAATAAGGCACTGCATTCATGAATGCCATCTGCGTTCATAAATGTAGTGCCCCCAGCAGCTGGGGAAGGAGGGGGGGCATGGCTGCTCTGGCTGCGGTGGGAGCATGGCGGTGGTGGCAGGAGCGTGGCGGCAGCAGTGAGAGCCCAGTGGCAGCAAATGTGGAGCTCCCAGGGAGCTCCTTTAAGTGTATTTAAGATGCGGGTTCGGCATTTGTGAATATTTGAAACTGTGCATGCCGAACCTGCGAACAGTGAGGGTTTCTTGTACAAGTACTAAATGACTGTGTAGTAATGACTGAGCAGTCAACATCTTGTATAGACATGGCCATTAAGAAATAGCCTTCAGTTTTATTTATTTTTTAATTAAAAGCTCAAATTTGAGACAAAACATGTTTTTTGACCCCAAAAGATTTGTTTTTTACTTTTCAAAGGGAACGCTGACATGTGCAATTAATGCAAAGCAATAAACTCCTGCACATATAGGGCCCCAAAGGAAAAAAACAGTCAGTTATTCATACACCTTTATCTCAGACTTGTTGATCCTCTGGTTTGACCTGTAGATTTATATCAGAATGGAGATTTATTATGACTCAACTAATGCACACTACATCTGGTGTACACAATATTAGAAGGATCCTCAGTGCAGATTTGAGATCCCGGTTTTAAGATGTCCTGAACCAAAGACCTCCAAATCTTGGGATGATTAAAATCTGTATCTAGATTTTTTAACTTGATTTCAGTCTCTAATTTGTAGAGAGACCTTTCAGGTTCTTTTTACCTGGACAGACTGTTAGTACAGTACATGATGCAGAGCAAACACAAAAGCTGAGGAAATTGTGGCACCTTTGTGTCAGCTGTGGAATGATAAAGCTATGGGGAAAAAATGGATTCCTTACTATATATTTAGAGAAAAGACCAAGTGGCCTTGTGGGTTTGATTCTGATGGCAATTTCTCCTTCTTGTCCTGGAGGCATAATAAGACCATTTTCATCTATGATCTAGAATAAGAACATATATTTTAGTCCAGAAACAATATCAATGACAAGAATATCCTATAACTTAAACTGACAGAAGGCAGTAAATTATCTTAACAAACCTGAACATCAAAAAGGGGTGCTGCCTTTCCCATTGATCCAGCTTTAATCTTCATCCCTTTGGAAACTGAACAGATTACTCCCTGTTAAAAACAAACAAGCAAATAAACAAGCTCCTAAAGCCAAGATCATTATGTAAAAACGAGCTTTGGATCAGGCCTTAAATGAATTTTCCAATTCAATTCCAGAGGCAAGCAAAACACCTGTTGATAAGGGAAGAATTTTACAATTGGGAAATGGGGAGCAAGACCTATCTGTAAGGTCATATACAACATTTGTGATATAACCTATAAAAGAATCCAGGTATCCAGATTGCCAGTCCTGTGCTTTAACACAAGACAGATTTCCTTGCCTATCATTTTCTGTTAGGTGATATTTAAGGAAACATTAAAGCACAAAGAACTCAACCTTTTCATGGGCACTCCAAGAAGGCTAGCTGTTTTTAAATCATCAACTTATAGAGATCACTGCATTTTAAAAGATATATCATGAAAGAACAGACAACTTTTTTGACAAAGCATAGGAAAGCAATTAAAAACATTAAAAGTAGTTAACCAACTATTAATTGGGTTAAACGTACTGTTTCTGTCTGTCCGTATATTTCATGGATATTCAGACCCGTCTTGCTTTTCCACTGTTCCATCACTTCTGGGTTGAGCGGCTCCCCTCCACTCAGACAGTGTGTCAGACTCATGAACTTGTAACTTAACAGGTATTTGAAAAACATGAGAGTCACTTAAAGGCCATGGAAGCCAAGGGGACAGGGATTAGCTTCCTGTGGTCACTGGTGATAAGCACAGCAATTACATATCTTGCAAGCATTAATATACAATGCTGGAGAGCTCTTTACGCTTCCTTGGAGTATAGAAATCAAAGGAAGAAATTTTCATCATGTTGGCCCTAACAATGGAAGGGTGTATGCCTTTGCTAAGCTTTGTGAACATCAGAAGTCTCAGTGAAATTAATGGGATTTAAGCATGCACCTAAAGTTAAAGAATGGCTTTGTGGAACACAGATTGGATTACACAAAAGTACACAGTTAAACATTTAACACTTTGCTGAATTGAGTTCATGGCCTGCAGAATCTCAGCAGCAGTCAAATATAGAGGAGACATAACTTTCACAAAAAGACATGGACAGGTGATTGAACACCTTGATTTTGTACATTGATTTTTTTAGGAATAATTCTCCATTATTGAGTGATGTTACCCTAGTTTGTAGAGTTTCATTGTCTGCCAGTTTTTTCACTGGTGTATTGCTGATTATACTGTTGCAAATATGTTGTTTATTCAGACCCTAAATTAGCTTTAGATCAAGCTGATATAATTTACAAGGCAATGGAGGAGAAAAAAATGCTTGGTAGCACAAGTAGCAACTATTTAGAATGTGAGAAAGCAAGATAAAATTGGTGTGGGGTTGGTAAGTTGGGCTCCTGAGGCAAGCGTATACACACACTTAGTTACACTAACATTACCATTCCATGATAAAAGTACATTTCTAAGGTATGAGAAATGAAACCCATTAGTAACTGAGGGCACCTGTACACACCATGGGGTTTAATCCTCATTAAATTAAATAGGTTTATAAAATTTAAACTTGTTTATTTTGGAGCATCACATCAGTGTTTGCATACACTAGGTTTTCAACCAAATTAAGCTTTGGAACGTTGCACCAGTGTTTGCACACAGTTGGTTTTCAAATGAATTAAGCCTGGTGCTTGGCCGGCACCACAGGAGAGTGGGAAGGTCCAGCACTGCCCCCTTGGCCCAGGGCCCCTCACCTGTTCCCTGACACACAGCTGTGGGAACTCAGAGCCAGCAAATAGCACAAGTTTACTTATGGCCCTTACTAGTATTTCTAGCAGTATTAGCAGCATTGGGTTGCATTTTCAGGAGTTTTCAGAAGCTTGCCTATATCACCATTGAATCTGGATGTATGTCTATGGACTCACATACACATTTTCTTTACTTTACTCCACCTTACACCCTCTTAGTCTTCATGTCTTCATGTTTTGTAATGAAGCTGTACAAATCCCACATTACTTATTACTGTCTTTTCATTAGTGGTGGCTTGAACAGCTAAAACTTGAGCATTTTGTGCCAAGTAGTAAGAGCTCTACTTACATTAATAACTCATTGGGTAAATATAGCTGGTAAATCAATTAACAATGTACCTGGAAAGATCATGCTGCACCAGCATGCGGAACAAAGTTGGAGCACCAAAGAAAGTGGTAATGGGAAATCTGGAGATAGTCTAGTGGATTAAAACAACAAGACAAACCATGTGACCTTCAGAAAAAAATACATTGTGCACTGAGCTCAAAGAAAGTGCAAAGTGTAATTCTTCCTTCTCTTAGAAAAAGTCATCCTCTCTCTCCTTAGGTGAGCAGTGCTCTTCAAACCTCACATTGGCCAGTATGGAGAAAGTTCTCTCTCTTGTTCCAATTTACCTAAACTACTGATATTATCTCATGCAGCCTTTAAATCAACAGGGCCATACTTAGCCAGAAGGACACCAGTCAATATTGCTTTTGGAAAGCAATTTTGTATTCATGCAATGGCCAGCTGTGACGAGATAAATAATGACATCAGGACTGGTTCTTAGTACGTAGGGTAAAGGATTTCAGTTTAGGCACTAGAAAATGAATGTGAAAGTCCTACAGCATCTCAAACACAATGAATTACATATACCTAACAGGATCTGAGTGTTTAATTAAGGACTGGATATGTGATCTATTTCATGCATGGGGAAACCATTTTTCCTTACATTTAGGATAGTTGTTGGTTCAATCTGTGGGAGACTGTGTGCAAAGACACATGATCCCAATGCCCATGGATCAAGAACAGACCCCAGTGTAGCCACTATCCAACCTGTATCTGCTGTGCACCATATTAGGTCTGATGGAGTTGTATCCAGCCAGTATCTGAGATGACAGAGAAAGAGCAATTATGATAAAATTGTATTTTATAGACAAAGGCAATAGAAAGCAATAATTTTAACTAAAGCATAGCCGTAGACACTGGGAATTAATAAAGAGACTGCCTTGTAGTGAACTTGTTTAGTTAATCATCTCAGGTTTAAAATACATTTACATCCTGAGTTTTTTTGTAGGAATAACTAACATAGGATTAGGATGGCAGGTGAGAGGAGGCACGGGTTCTATGGAAGAGGCCATCTGTTAAATTCCCAAGGGCTGAGGTCAGAGGCAACCCTGTGGAGCTCATTTTCCCTGGCTCAGTCCTAAGGATCTCTGCAGCCCCAAATAGCATGGCAAGTATAGGAACTGTGCTGCTAGAGTGCTCCCAGTTGCTGGCTGTCATCAGAGCCCCTCTAAAGAAAGGTTAGAAACTATTAATTAATTAAAGTTGTAGAGTGGGACCAAGACTGAAGCTGAACTTTGTTCATACCTAACACTTCTTACCTATTATGTATCTCAGTTCCATTGGTCACCCAGGCTCATGCTTTACACTTCACTTTCACCTCTTGTTTGGCCCCGTGTTATAAAGCCACCAGAGTTACCATCCATACCTTTCACTGATAACAGGTCTGAAACCAAGACTGCCCTGGGTATGTTCGGTCATCTTTGGAGAACCTGTGGTTCCACTGGTGAAGAAGATCATCATTGGATCTTGCATCTTTGTCTTAACACAGATGTGGTCAGCAGGTTGTGTCCTTCAAAATACAGAATATAATAGTGAATTAAATGGTTACGGTTACAATCTACTGAGGTTCTAAAAATGTAAATGCGGATTACGTGTTGCAAGTGCCCTCTTCCACATCCCAAATAAAGTTGGTTGGATAGAATTTCTTAATAAATGGGGAAATAATGATTTTTCTTTCAGATGGTTTGGCTCCTAGTGATCTAATTTCTCATCCGGAATGATATTCTTCTACCAAAGGAGGAAGAACAAGAGGATATCATGGATGTTTCCCTTAGGAACCAAGAATGAATGAATGGATCAATGGATGGATGGATTTATTTCACCATTCAAAACTTAATCTAAATTGAAAGCAGACATTCACTGAGATATAAATATTAGGTCATCTTTTTAAAAAGATCTTTTGTGGATTTCTTGGGCTCATTTAGGAATATAAATACCAAGCTACTTTGAAAAACACGCTTGTTATAGTATATTTGATCAAATGAAAATTTGAAAGTGCATATTTCAAGAAATTCTACCATACAATTTTCAATTTAGCTTCCAAAAGGAAGAGGTCTGGATACATTCAGAGGAGTCAGCAATGGGCAATTACTCTATAGAAACCTTTAACCAAATTCACCAAAAAATAACAAAGGGTTACACCCTGCTTTTATTGCATGTGCAAAACTCCCATTAAGTAAGGATAGGATGGGACCCACCTGAAAAGAGACCAGCATCATAAGTTGATTTGCAAACTTCCACCAAAAAGTTGCCAAACACTCTGTGTCTAATGGATATAAGGTACTTGGCAGAAGAAAGCTTCATTTCATGTCCTATTACCACACTAGAGCTAATGCAGACTCACTTGTACAATTCATTGAAGTTCACCCATCCATTCCTGCTGCCTTCTGATACTATTAACTTAGTTTTCAGAAACTGGCACTCGGGTGCCACAGAGTCCACTGCAGGTGCCACTTTGTCACTGGTAATGATGCACTTGGCTTTAGATGCCTGCAGTCTATATAAAATGTCTCTGGCTGTTAATTGGGATGTCCCTGGTATAAGGACGATTCCTGGAAAAGCAATAATGTTAGCTTTTAAGAGGAAATGTTTAATTTGATCTTTTTCTACTTAAAAACACAGTCAATTATTTTAAAACTTAGATCGGGAGTGAATTTAGCCAAACATTTCTGGGCAAAACAGTACAGTAGTTCATTAGTTGATATATTAAAAGAGGTTTATTGACCTGTTCGTATACAAGCCACATTTACCAGCCACCATTCTGGTATCCGGGGCAAAATCACTATAAGTCTGTCTCCCTTTTGCAGACCACACACTTCCATGAGCATATTGGCCACTTTCCTGGATCGGAATCCCAGCTCCTCAAAGCTCCACCTCTCTTCGCCCCCTCTTCCATTTATCCACCAGAAAGCTGGGTTTGAAACTGGTCTCTTTCCATCCTACAGAACAACATAAGGGTTTAAACATTGATGCATATGAATCTGTGAGCTGCATAGCTGAGATGTATCACCAGAGCTTGGGTGACCGTATGGGAGAATGGGAAATCTGGGATGCTCCCCTCCCCCTTCCTGAGTCAAGAGTACTGCTGCAGGCAGAGGTGGGGATGGGGTGGCATGGTGCGCCAGGCAGGTGGGCAGCAGCAGTCCCTGCCTGGTGTGCTATGCTACTCTACAGCACTCTGATTCCCCGTCAGACAGTGCCTTGCACCTCTATATTTCCAGGATGTTCATTTTAATTCTCACAAGCCTGCTGGGACTGGGTTTCAACATCCAGGACTGTTCTGGTTAAACTGGGACATATGGTAACCCTATCCAGATCCCCTGAGGTCACTGGAAAGAGTCTTGTTGCAGATTTCTCATGCTTTCAATTTGGCATTTTTATTTCTGCTACTTTTCTTTTTTTGAGCCCTAGACATTTAATAGCTCGGCCGTAGTCTCAAGGTTTGTTTGGACCCTCTTTCACTTGGGCTCAACATTAATACCTTCACATGGTCTTGCCTAACTTTCCAGTGTAAATTGTCTTTGGCAACTGATTTTAAAAAAAAATGAATAGCAAACATTTATTCAAAAAGGAAGAAGAAATCTAATTTGCACAACAGAAGGGATTCTACCTTTTCCATCTGAGACCATTTGTCCAGCACATCACTTGCAAAATTAAAGTATTCCGGTGCTTCCTGTTCATGTCTCTTGCTAGGTTCATAATGTGAAAATATCTCTGAGGCAAGCAGCTTGTGGTCTTTATGGAAAGGTCTACAATATGATTTGGGAATCCATAAAGCTTTGTGCGTTCGTAATTTCAGCAAAATCTTCATGGCAGAAGAGGATTTAGCAAAATGTTTTAACTCACCAAAGAAAATCAGTGGAATCCTGCAACACAGATAATAAAGAGGATAGTTGTTATTCTGAAAGTCGCCTGACAACCAAGAGAGAAAAAGATCCAATTTTGAACTGGTGTATTATTAGGGTGACCATTTAAGAGAATGGGGAATCTGGGATCATGCCACCACCTGCTCCTTCCCCTCTCCCCCTGTAAGTCAGTGGTGCTGCAGGCAGATGTGGGAGTGGGGCAGGGTGGCGTGGTGTGCCAGGCAAGTGGATAGTAGCAGTGTGTGCCTGGTGCCCCGGGCCTCTCTTCGCTGTGCCACCTCCCTGTTGGACTGCACCTGGTGTTCCTGCATTTCCAGAACACTCATTTTAATTCTCACCAGCTGGCCAGGACTGACTTTCCTAGAAAAGGACTGCAGTCTCTTGGTTCAGATAACTTTACATCAGGGGTTGGCAATTATTTGGCCCCATGGGCCACATACGCAGTTCTGGGGACCTGCTGCAGGCCAGTCAGCAGCCCCTCCCTTACCCCTCCGCAACAGCCTGGGGCCCGCATGCCACCATCAACAGCATATAGCTCCAACCTCAAGCCTGCCCTGCCCTGCCCTTTAGACAGCCCAGGTGGCGGCGGTGGCTCCTACCAACAGGGATCTTTGCACACAGCCCTCACCCCACCCCACCCCATGCCCACTCTGGACTTGGCCCAGTGGAGCAGACCAGCTCTGGACCAGCCAAAACCTACACGCGCAGCCCCAACTCACCCTGCCCTGCCCTGCTCCAGACTGACCACCCATGCTAAGCAGTGGCAGCAGCTAAGCAGAAGCTGCTGCTGGTTCCAGGGGAAAAGCACCCCCGCCACCCCACTGCTGAGCCTGCGCCTGGGCTGCCCTGTTGCTCCTCTCTGCCACCATTGCTGCTGCCTCTGGTCTGCCCAGCGGGGCAGTGATGGCAGCGCAGAGGAACTGCAGGGCAGCTCAGGTGTGGGCTCTGGGAGGCTGCAGCAAGACGGGCCCAACAGCAGTGAAGGGGGCTTCTTTCCCCCCGTGTTGTGCAGAAGCTTCTGCATAGCTGCTGCTGCTGCTGCTGCCACTGCTCAGTGTGGGCAGGTGAGTCTGGAGCAGGCACAAGGTGGGCCATGTCGGGGCTGTGTGTGCAGGTCCCTGCCAGTACCACCAGGCTGGGGCCAGTGGTGGTAGTACCTGGAAGGAGCCACTGCCATCTGGGTTGCCTACAAAGGCAATCCAGCTGTGGAGCTGCCCCAGCCCCACTGCATGCCAGGGGGTGGCAGGATTTGCCATAGGCTAGATGGTGCCTAGGCCAGGCAGGAGCAAGGGACCTGGCACAGGCCAGACAAAGTGCTTGTGGGCTATATTTTGTCCACCCCTGCTTAACTTCCTTGTGGGCACCAAAAATACTGCCAGGGGTGACCCTGAGCAGATCATGAATAACTACAGGGTTCTGGGTATAAGGGTGAAGGGGACAGGGGAAGGTGGGGCACAGGTTGTGTTCTCTTCAATCTTTCCAGTCAAGGGGAAGGGCCCCGGCAGGAGTGGCTGCATCTGGCAGATAGATGCATAGCTGCGCAGCTGATTCGGCTTCTTCAACCATAGGATGTTGTTCCTAGAAGGATTGCTAGCAAGAGACGGGATCCACCTGATGAAGAGAAGGAAGAGCATCTTTGCAGATAGGCTTCCTAACTTAGTGAGGAGGGCTTTAAACTAGGTTCACTGGGGGACAAAGCCCTGGGGTAAGTGGGGAAGTGGGTGACCTGAACGAAGCAGAAGCAGGAGGAAGCCTCATTTTTCCTGAGAAAGTAGGGTAATTGGCCAGTCACCTCAGGTGTCTGTACACAAATGCACGGAGCCTGGGAAACAAGCAGGAAGAATTGGAAGTCCTCACATAGTTAAGGAACTATGATGTGATTGGAATAACAGAGATTTGTGGGATAGCTTTCATGACTGGAGCACTGTCATGGATGGGTACAAACTGTTCAGGAAGGACGGGCAGGGGAGAAGAGGAGGAGGGGTTTTGGTGTATGTAAAAGAGCTGTATGATTGCTCAGAGCTCCAGTATGACACCGGAGATAGGCCTTGACAGTCTCTGGGTTAAGGTTTGAACGGAGAGCAAAAAAATGTGATGCACATTTGATGTTGTGGTGGGTGTCTGCTATAAACCACCAGAACAGGAGGATGAAGTGGATGAGTCTTTCTTTAGACAAGTAGCAGAAGTTTCCAGATCACTTGCCCTGGTTCTTGTGGGGGACTTGAATCACCCTGACATCTTCTGGGAGGACAATGCAGCAGTATACAGGCAAGCCAGGATGTTTCTGGAGAGTGTTGGGGACAACTCCCTGGTGCAAGTGCTGGAGCGGCCAACTAGGGGTGTTGCTCTTCTTGATCTGTTGTTCATAAACAGGAAAGTATTGGTGGGGGATGTAGAAGTAGATGGCAACTTGGGCAGCAGTGACCACGAGATGGTCAAGTTCAGGATCCTGATAAAAGGAAGAAAGGTGAGCAGCAGAGTATGGACCCTGGACTTCAGAAAAGCAGACTTTGACTCCCTCAGCGAACTGATGGGCAGAATCCCCTGGGAGACCAGTCTGAGGGGGAAAGGAGCCCAGGAGAGTTGGTTGTATTTTAAAGAAACCTTACTGAGGGCACAGGAACAAACTATCCCGATATGCAGGAAGAATAGCAAATGTGGCAAGCGGACAGCTTGGCTTAGCAGCGAACCCTTCAGTGAGCTTAAACACAAAAAGGAAGCTTAGAAGAAGTGGACGCTTGGACAAACAACTTGGGAGGAGTACAAAAATATTGCTCGGGCATGCAGGGATGAAGTCAGGAAGGCCAAAGTGCAATTGGAGTTGCAGGTAGCAAGGGACATGAAAGGTAACAAGAAGTGTTTCTACAAGTATGTTAGCAACAAAAAGAAGGTCAGAGACAGTGTGGGTCCCTTACTGAATGGGGGAGGCAACCTAGTGACAGGTGATGAGAAAAGGCTGAAGTACTCAATGCCTTTTTGACCTCTCTCTTCACAGGCAAGGTCAGTTCTCAGAGTACTGCACTGAGCAGCTTTCAGTGGTGAAAGAGCAGGTTAGATACTATTTAGAGAAGCTGGACATGTACAAGTCCATGGGACCAGATGCAATCCAACTGAGGGTGCTGAGTGGGTTGGCTGATGTGATTGCAGAGCCACTGGCCATTATCTCTGAAAACTTGTGGTGACTGGGGAAGGTTTCGGATGATTGGGAAAGGGCAAATACAGTGTCCTTTTTTAAGAAAGGGAAGAAGGAGGATCCAGGAAACTACAGACCAGTCAGCCTCTCCTGAGTCCCTGGAAAAATAACGGAGCAAGTCCTCAAAGAATCAATTTCTAAGCACTTGGAGAATTAGGAACAGTCAGCATGGATTCACCATGGGCAAGGTATGCCTGACCAACATGATTGCCTTCTATGAAGATAACTGGCTCTGCGGACGTGGGGAAAGTAGCAGATCTGATATACCTTGACTTTAGCAAGGCTTTTGATACGGTCTCCCACAGCATTCTTGCAAGCAAGCTAAGGAAGTATGCACTGGATGAATGGACTGTAAGGTGAATAAAAAGCTGGCTGGATTGTTGGACTCAACAGGTAGTAATCAATGGCTCAATATCTATCTGGCAGCCAGTATCAAGTGGAGTGCCCCAGGGGTCTGTCCTGGGGTTGGTTTTGTTCAACATCTTCATTAACAATCTGGAAATTGGAATGGATTGCACCCTAAACAAGTCCACAGATAACACCAAGCTTGGGGGAGGGGGAGATATAGTAGGTACACTGGAGAGAAGGTCTAGGATTCAGACTGATCTAGAAAAATTGGTGGATTGGGCCAAAAGAAATCTCATGAGATTCAGTAAAGACAAGTGCAAAATCCTGCACTCAGAATGGAAGAATCCCATGCACTGCTACAGCCCAGAGACTGACTGCCTAAGCAGAAGTTCTGCAAAAAAGGACCTAGGATTTACAGTGGACAGTAAGGTGGATATGAGTCAGCAGTGTGCCCTCGTTGCCAAGAAGGCTAACGGCATAGTGGGTTGCTTTGGTAGGAGTGTTGTCAGCAGATCGAAGGACATAAGTATTCCCCTCTATTCAGCACTGGTGAGGCTACATCTGGAGTAGTGTGTCTGGTTTTGGGCCCCCCACTATAGAAAGGATATGGACAAGTTGGAGGGAGTCCAGCGGAGAGCAATGAAAATGGTTCGGGGACTGGGGCACATGACTTATGAGGATAGGCTGAGGAACTGGGTTTATTTAATCTGCAGAAGAGAAGACTGAGAGGGGATTTGATAGCAGCCTTTAACTACTTGAAGCGGGGTTCCAGAGAAGATGGAGCTAGACTGTTCTCAGTGGTGACAGATGACAGAACAAGGAGCAATGGGCTCAAGTTGCACCAAGGGAAGTTTAGCTTGGATATGAGGAAAAACTTTGTCACCTGGAGGGTGGTGAGGACTGGAACAGGTTACCTAGAGAGGAGGTGGAATCTCCATCCTTGGAGGTTTTTAAGGCCTGGCTTAAAGGCCTGGGCTAATTTTCTATGATTCTACATTTCTTTTTCATTCAACTCGCTTTCCCATCTACACACACCATGTGAAATCCGTTGGAGTCCATTTAAACTCTTCCTTGCCATCTGTGATGTCTCTCTTTTTTTAGTATTACCAGAAACATGGAGATTCTGTTTTCCTAGATTTTGTCTATTTATTTGCTCTCATTGAGTGTTTAGAGAGTGCTGCAAATGTACATGGAGTATCAGCAGGCACAACAGAATAAAACACGGTCCCTGTGCTGAAGACTTGACAGTCAGAACAGAAGTGAATAGAGATCCATTAGAATCCTAAAAGTGTCGCTTAGGACTGTTGGTTTATTATCCTTTTTCATCCTCCTAGGAGCTACGCTTTAGCCAGACACAGTTATCTGGTTCAGCACAGTGGTAACTGTGTGACATTCTAGGGTTTGTGACATATATGAGGTTAAACTCAATGACCTAATGGTCCATTTTGGAATTGTCTACAAATTAAATGTATAGCTATGTTCCTTAACAAGTTTGTTCCATGGGTAACTTCACTGAAGTCTGCCCTTTATCCCTTGTTCTTTACCAGTTTTCTAATTAGCTCCACATTTACCCCTTTCCCTCTTTCTTAGGTTAATTTAACTCTTTATCAAATGTCTGATGTAAAAAAGTCTAAAACCCTCTAATATCTTACTATCAGATATGCTAGGAATTTCTCCTGCCATAGTAGTTATATTTTCAAAGTACACCAGTTAGGTGATTGAGTTGGGCACTGCACTGCCCAACTCTGTGCCAGTTTCTTTTTGGCAAAACCAAGTCATATTCAGTCATTATCCTTAAGATACTTTCCAAGAGTTCCTCCAAATGAATGAAGCTTTCCACAGTGCCTTGTAGTTTCTAGTCCCTTGAGGCCTTCAAGAATTTACCTACAATCTTGCAGCTCTCAAGAATCTCACTTGAATTAAATTGATGGTGTGGGATTCACCACTTTTCTCTTAAAACTCCTGCATGTTTATTAGACCTGGGCTGTTTGTACACGCCACAGAGGTTTAGTTCAGTTTAATTCTCCCTAAATGGAAGCAGTGGGTTGTTAAAAACCCCGCTTCAATTTAAACTGAAGTAAACCCCTGTGGTGTGTACACAAGGGTTGGGCCTGATTCTTATCTGCCTCTCTGGCAGTCAGGGGGAGGGGAGGGGGAGCTGCCACCAGGCTGAGTGGTCCCTGAGCTGTGCAGGGGGCTGGTGCTTCTCTCTGTGGCGGTGGCAGCGCCCCCCAGGTGGCACCTGCCTGCAGTCACCTAGCCTGGTCGGTCCTGGGCAGCACCGCAGCAACAGAGGGAAGCGCCAGCCACCCTCACAGCCATGGAGGAAAGCACTGTCCCACCCACCCAGCTCGGGCAGGCAGCCAGGCTTCAGGGACAAAAATAAAAAGATCAGTCTCACTGTTTTTTTTTCTTCAGTGGAGCCTGCCTTCACGGGCTGCCTGCACAGCCCATGAGCTACATGGGGCCCCGTGCTTCCCTTTGCACCTGCACGGTATCAAACGAAAACACCTTGGACATGTTTTATTTTGCTGTGTCCTGAAGTCATTTCATGTGCAATATACTGCTGACAGTGTAAGCAGCAGCGCTGTTCACGCACAATACGCTGCTGACAGTGGAAACAGCAATGCCATTAAAGCAGTGCAAAAGGGCATTTAAGCCACTTTAAAGGCCAATTTTGTGCTGTGTACAAGTAGCCCTGATGCTTTGTTCCACACCATCTCCTCCTTTTATAACAGATACTGCTCTCCATACACTATTTTCTCTAGGACCCCCTGAAAGATTCAACTCAGGTTTGTCAGACCTTTATTCTCAAAGGCAAAATAACTAATTTAACAGCTGGGTTCTTTCCTTATTCCCCAGTAGGATCTATCTCAACGATATTAAAACGGTGTATCAGGAGACTGCAGTTAAAGTTCCTAAGCCTCTAACACATTAATCTGTCCAGTGATGCTTGACAGCAGGGAAGAAATCTTGTGAGCCTGACTCAAGATAGACCTTCACCCCATTAGACTTAATTAACTTTTAAGAAGGCAATGAGATCTAGTCAGAAGTATTACTATCATTCCCAATAAATAAATATTGACATTTTCAGGGAATAAATCAGTTGTTTTACCCTTGATTTGCACAGCAGAGTGGTTCTCACTCGACTCGAGGGAGGCCCCTCCATAACATTTGTAAATTGAGTCAGGGGTGTACATGGTAGGCGTGTTGGTCTGAGACAAAAAGACATACAAAAAACTAGAACTCTTGGTTCCAAAATGATACCTTTTATTAGACCAATTGGAAAATGGCAAGAAAATTGCCCTTTTCTGCAAGCTTTTGGGAATCAAAGTCCCTTTGTCAGGCTCTGGGAAAAGTGTAGATGGTACAAGATGGTAAAAAGTCCCCATAGGTCAGAAATAAACTTCATTTTTGCACAGAGGGAGCTGAAGATAGAAGTCTGTCCCTCTGGGTCCATGAGAGTGCCTTTGTGAGCTGTGTTGAGTAGCTTTTTGATGTGTTGATCAAGTAGAATCCCTTCCCTGAAGGTGTCAGATGGTAGGTAGGGAGGTAAAAAAACTTCCTTGTTGTTCTGCAGTAAAGTTTAAAATCCAAAATCGGCTGAAATTTGGCATCTTCCATATTTCAGGGGTGTACTTGGTAGCCGTGTTGGTCTGAGACAAAAAGACATACAAAAACCTAGAAATCTTGGTTCCAAAATGATACCTTTTATTAGACCAACTGGAAAATGGCAAGAAAATTGTCCTTTTCCGATTTTGAATTTTAAACTTCATTGCAGAACAACAAGGAAGTTTTTTTGCCTCCCTACCTACCATCTGACACCTTCAGGGAAGGGATTCTACTTGATCAACAAATCAAAGAGCTACTCAACACAGCTCACAAAGACCCTGTCATGGACCCAGAGGGACAGACTTCCATCTTCAGCTCCCTCTGTGCAAAAATGAAGTTTATTTCTGACCTATGGGGACTTTTTACCATCTTGTACCATCTACACTTTTCCCAGAGCCTGACAAAGGGACTTTGATTCCCAAAAGCTTGCAGAAAAGGGCAATTTTCTTGTCATTTTCCAGTTGGTCTAATAAAAGGTATCATTTTGGAACCAAGAGTTCTAGTTTTTTGTATGTCTTTTTGAAAACTGAGTGGCATCTAATTTATAGATTACAGTGCTTATTTCCTAGTAGGGGGGGCTGGGCAGTGGGGAGATGGGATTGGTCAGGCATTAATACGACTGAGCCTGCTTTTATCTGCTTATCTCCTGACATCCAGCTTATCTCCTCACACCTCTTGACCCTTCAAAGGATCTGGCAGCACCCAGGGTGCCACAGCACTTCAGTAAAGAATCACTAGTACAGAATTTGCGTGGCCCCTCTTGGCATTGATATAATACAAGCAGATATAATGGTAATGAATGATTGTCATCTTCAGCATCAGGAGGAATGAATGTAGTACACCTCCACAAGAAATAAAACTTGGCTAATTGTCCAAAAACTTGTTGCTTTTGTAGCATTAATGTGGCTGCTTTACAGGGACCAAAACTCCAGTTTCATGTCTGGATCCAGAAGTTGTTCCCTGATGTATTCCTTCCCCAAATCAATGCTGATACACAGTATAAAACTTATTGATATGTACCTGGACTCAGTAGCACTGAGTCAAAGAAAATACATGTTGAGAAGTAGCAGGAGGAGGAAAAGGCAGATTTTGGGGTTGCAAATGTTCTCTTGCCCTTTGGGAGGGGCAAAGCTACTTGAATTTCATTTTTCCCCTAACAGTTGACTCATTCCCATGTGTGTTACTCTTATGTAATGTCAAAAACCCAGAGCAAAAATTAACATACTGGGAACTTTTCATTGCTTAGACTAAATATTTTTTGGTACTTATTTAACTACACTTGTTTAAACCTTATTTTTTATCTGAGAAATCTATCTTAAAATTAATAGTCAGGCATATAGTTTACTGAATCCAATTCCTGCTAATTGATAGTGGGACAGGACTAGTCTATGCTTTGTGCTCCTGTACCAATGATAGGATGATGATGCTATTAGCATCTCTATATAGATAGGACTGTACAAAGTTTCTCAGCATTCTAAACTTTGATTTTGATCCTTTCTCCAATTATACTTCCCAGAGTCTGTTTATGACCAGAGCTGCAAATAGCAGTTTTGGTGAGCCGTCAAGGGCCTCACATAAAATCTTTCAGAAGATCTCATTTTAATTATAATTTATAATTATTTTATCTATAATTTAAATTATCAATAAAAAAATCATATACTGAAAATCAAACATCAACTATAACACATTTTAATTTTATTTCAAAAAATATTTTCATCCTGATTTATGTTTTTTTGAGTAGTGTATATAAAGAGACTGCACAATAGCTCAAAATAGAGTCCTATTCTTGTATATTGTGTGCATTGGGAGGTAAGAGGAGGGATCTAGGTCCCAGAAGCCAATGCAGGTGTGGGGAGGGAGGGAAAGGGGGGGCAGGGGGCACGTGCAGCAGAGCTCTCCCAGGAGGTGTGCTGCTGTGCAGGTGTGTTCTGGCCCATGGCACTCCGCATGGGGCCAAGCCCTGCCCACTGCCACCTGGGGCCTGTGCCATACTCCCACATGTACCTGCCCCATGCCCACCGTCAGCACCGCCCCAGCCCCAGCCGGCATGCACAGCTTCTGAGCAGGGATGTTCTTGTTGCTGCTGCAGCTGCCCAAGTACCGTTTGGCTCTCCCTACCTCCAGCAGCTGCTCCTTCTGCCCCTGTTGTGCTGCTCCAGGAAGCAGGGGAACTGAAGCCAGGTGGCTCCTGACCCAGTTTGTGGGGCTCCAGCTCTGGCTCCTCATTGCCTTCCACCCACTCAGCTGCCTGTAGGTGGCTGCTCATCACTCTGAGTGGGTAAAGTGGATGGAAAGTAGCTAGGAGTTGGAGCTGGAGCCCAGTTCACTGGGGCAGGAGCTGTCTGGCTGCAGCTTCCCCACACCTGGAGCAGCATAACGGGGGCAGGAGGAGTTGCCGCTGGAGGCAGAAGGAGCTGAGCAGCAGCAGGAGCAGTCCTACCAGGAAGCTGTGTGTGCTGGCCAAGGCTGGGGCCAGGGCTGGGGCAGTGCCATTAGTAGGTTGGGTGCAGACAGGACCGTGGTACAGGCTGCCCCAAGTAGGAGCAGGTGGGTGTTGGTCCCATGCACGGGGCAGCCGTGGGCTGGATACAATCAATTGGTGGGTTCATATTTTGCTCACCCGTGCCTTATACACTAATTCAGAGATGCATCTCCCAATGTTTATTGATCATAATTGGCACTAGTTATTTCTTTATTAAGGGAAAATCCATTTTCCATGAAATCCACATATTTTTCAATTAATGATGATTTCAGAGAAATTTTTCATTATCAAAACTATTTATAGAATATGACAGAAAAAATAAAATGCAAAATGTATCCATTTTCAACTCAACACAACAGAGAACTTCAGAAATGTATTTTTTTCAATATGTGTCTCATTTTTGACATACTGCAACTATATGTTAGTAGCTACTTTCTAATCTATAGGTAGAGATATCTATATAAACTATGTATTGCGATGGTGAAAAACGCACAAATTACTGAAGAGAAGAAAAGATACTGAAAAGAATTTCCTAGAAAAATATGTCAAAGTATTGGAATTTGGAATTTCGCAGGTGAACCAAATTTTTCTCTAATTAAATTATAGCAGAAAATAAAGTTAATAAAACAACCCAAGTTCAAGGAAAAGAAATATCTCACTCAGTAATGTGTGATGCTTTGAAGCGCTGGATAAGCCAATTCCCTTTTTGTTAAGAGTGAAGTTGAGGACACAGGCAAACAAGCATGTTTCACCGACCTGTGTTTTGTGATGGCCAACAGGCTGGACAGTGAAGCTCTGAGAGAACACTGAAGAGCTGCACACGGTAGATCTTCTTTGGTTTTTTCAGCTTTCAGGGTGTCTATGTCCACAGAAATGGTCCTGTTGCTCTTAGCTTTTATTTGACGCTATATATACATATATATGCTATGCCACTCACTGTTTTAGTCAGTATAGTTTACTCTGATGCGACATAGTGTAGAATAAAGGAGGCAATGCAACATTTATCTCCTGTGCAGGGGTTTATATTTTGTAATTATTTACACCGGGACTTTGCACTTTAACCTCCAGCACTGTGTCTCTTCCCCATTTCTGCAAATTAAAGACTTCACAATCTAATGAATTTAACAAGGGCTATAAAGTTCACAGGACACAGTGCTATTTCTGCCTAATAACATGCCCACCCAGTGTTGCAACAAGAGTGGGGGGGCAAGCGGAGCGACTGCCCCGGGCACTGAAGCAAAGGAGCACCAATAGGTGCTGTCCAGCCAGGGCAAGGTGTGGGACGGAGCCGCAAGCAGTTCGTTTGCAGGGGTGCAGGGATGGGGGAAGGGTGGCTCCCACCACTGCATGCACTCTCAGGCAAGCATGGCAGGGGGGTTTGCCCCCCAGATCTGTGCACAGGGCAAGGGCAGGCTGCCGCTGTGAGCTTTGCCCCGGATGCCAGACTTCATTGCTACAGCACTGTGCCCACCAGCACAGCTGGTTGGGATTTTTTGGACCAAACTTATTTTGTTAAAAAAAAGCCAATTAATCAAACTTAGCCATTTGCCAAATGAAAACAAATCTGCTTTTGGTTCAAAATGCCTTCTGAAATTTAAATTAGTTATAATAAAAGAATAAAAAACCATTAAAAATGAAAGAGAAACATTCTGAACATGTGTCAACGGAACCAGACCAACATTTTTCTTCAGATTGTTGGTCTGTGAATATTTTTGAGCTATTGAATCTGTATTTCTACTTGGGTCAGAAAACCTTAAAATGTTCTCAGGAAAGGAAATGTATTTAGTACATATTTTGTACTCACAGGTCTTCCTGTACACGCTTGAAATTCTCCTTTATTTCCCCCTCATACATTCCTAAACCCAGCTTTCCTTTTCTTAGTCATATCCTCTCTTTTCCAAAATGTTTTGATCCAAAGCCATCTAAATCAATGGCCTCCTGTTTTTACAACCTTGGGTGAACTATCACACAGTCAATATGCAAGTACCATAAAATTTTATTTTCTCTTCCACTGGTAGCTAACAGTCTCATCCATTCTATTAACAGTTTTTGTTCATGATGGAGAGCAAAACATGGCTTGATTGATGATGATGGATGTGAAAGAAGCAGTTGCTCTTGAACATCCAGACCATGCTATGCTCTTCCCCACTCTTTGTTTCTCAGTACCTTCCTCTGGATTTTCCCAGCAACAGTCTTTGGCAGCTCTTGAACAAACTCCACCTAAGTAGTGACAATTAGCACATTTAGGGTGTGTCTACACATTGCTTTATGGCAACATTGCTATGGCACCATGTTTTAGTACTTCCTCTTGGAAGTACTAAAGCATAGTGCAGTACAGGTGGTTACTGCACCGCACAAATGGTTCACAGGTAGATTTTGCTGCTATGTTGCTGCAGTGGTGCAGTATACCTAGGGAGCACACCCCTATGGCAACATAGCTGGCGATCACGTTTAGTATGCCATATGGTGACTTAACATGTCACCATGTCACTGTAGGGTGATGTATAGATGCACCCTAAGGGTAGATCCTTTGTAAGTTATGGATACAGCTTCCTGTAGAACCAGGTGGGAAATACAATGCCAACTTAAGACGTCTTGTAGTTAGTAAAGGATGCAGAACTGTGGTGAGTGCACAACCCCCAGTTAACTTGGGAATGAGAATTTCTGTTGAGTTACTCTACAATACTGAGCCTAAATCCTTCTGACACTGAAGTCAATAGGTGTTTGCCACTGACTTGGGCTGGGAATTTGAATGCGGACCAATGGAGCGGGCATCCAAATACCGTTAGAAGTTAATGGGAGTAGAGTGCCTAACTGTCAGTGTTCAATGACTTCAGGACTGGGCCCTGTGTAATGAACTGTGTTTACCATTCATTCCCTTTGGTCCTTGCTGAGGGAAATCTGTATGTAGGATCACCCAGGTGGGGCCTGCCAGCTGGTCATTTTACTGAAATGTGTTCAGAGCCTTCTGAAGACATTAGTGTCAGGAAAGGAATTGGTGCAATTAGCCCTAGATATGGCCTAATTCCTGAAAAACTTAGAAAAGCTATATGGTTCTGTGCTTTGAATGTACCTCTTTTATCAAGTGGAGATTGTGGGAGGAAGAGTGCACTTGCCTTTCTGGGATACTTGTAGGGAGCAGTAACCTTTTTCACATGCTCCTGTAGTTCATGAACTAATTTTTCTGGGTCATGAGATAAAAAAGCAGGCGCCAGGACAATGAAGGCTTTTACCACCTGTGTAATAAAAGTTAGGAGACTGTTAGCTTGCAAACACTGGAAGCAATGTCCTTATTTGACATTCATCAATCAATCCTAGTGTCAAGGCTGAAAACAGGGATATAAGAAAGCCCAAACCCAAATATTCTTCATGAAATTAAACATCAAAGTCTACAGTAATACAATTAACTAAATGGTCTAATTTTCAGAGGTTCAGAGTTCCCAGTGGCTGTAGTTACTCCTGTTTTAAGCAATTTGTTTTGAAAAGGAAAAAAGAAAATGTGAATTCCAATTTAAAAAACAAAATTACACAACCCCCCAACCCTAAATTTGTTCCATTTGAACTCTGCAAAATGGAATTATTTTGAAATTCTAGTTTTTAAAAAAAATGAAATTGTTCTTTCTGTTTTCTAACCTGCTTTAATAGCAGCATCTGCAAAGCTATTCCAAGATTCTTCTCAACATCTGCAACTCATCCCAAATATCCCTACTGTGTACAACAGGAACTCAGTGTTCAGACAGGAGTGTAAATAGTTCTTAATCTACTCTTTACCTCTCCTCTGATGGGATCTGGGCTGCTGACAACAGCTGATTCTGAGACTGCTGGGTGTTCTATCAGGGCACTTTCTACTTCAAATGGTCCAATACGATACCTAGGGGAAGGTAGGCATGGAAGTACTCAGGAAATCTATATCTATTCAGAAATTTTATAAAATTGCATTTTGTGATAATATAGAAGGGATCTGTAAGGGAACCTGCAAACCCAATAGCTATGGACCTACCCAGAAGAATTAATGATATCATCGGACCTTCCAACAAACCAAAAGTATCCTTCTTCATCCATAATCCCTCTGTCCCCAGTGATATAATAGTTCCCTCGTACTGTAGAGGCAGTTTTCTCTGGGTTATCCTGACAACAATAAAACAATATTTCACAAACCATAGCTGATCTTTAATGAAGCATAATAATGCATCTATCTTGCTCCAGTGCAGACATAAAAAATGATCAGGCTGTTACTTTTATATATTTCCAAGACCAGTGTACCCCACACACTATTATAGCTCTATTTCTTTTTAAAACCATACTTATTAGGGGGGAAAAATGTGTGTGGATATATATGTATATTAGAGAATAAAAATATGCAAACACTACCACACCCCTGATCATTGCAAATTATGAAAAGCTACATTATTTACTAATGCAGACTTCCAACGTGGCTTTGTGACAGCTAAGGCCACAGCAATGACCTCTACCACTAGACCCAAAGAAATCATCCCATTAGGCACATCTACCTGTGATAGATAACCCTTGGAGTAGGATAATGACACAGACTTGACAAGCCTGTTACTTTACTAGCCTACAAAGTATTCACATTTGTATGGTAACATGTATGCCACAACCTTTCAAAAGACTACATGATTATATACAATTGATGTCTCTACTGTTATTTTTATAATATTATTCAGCTATAACGAAGTCACACACACACACTTCTCAGGTGGCATGACCTACTGTGCAGAGGGCTGCAGAAAGACAAAAAGACACACATAGGCAGTGCCTATCTGCAACATATAACCTATATTCTTCAACACACCATAGATTTCATAGATTTCATAGACATTAGGGCTGGAAGGGACCTCGGAAGATCATCGAGTCCAGCCCCCTGCCCAAAGGACAGGAAGTCAGCTGGGGTCATAGGATCCCAGCAAGATAAGCATCCAGTTTCATCTTGAAGGTGTTCAATGTAGGCACTTGAACCACCTCCGGTGGCAGGCTGTTCCAGACCTTGGGGGCTCGGACAGTAAAGAAATTCTTCCTTTTGTCCAGCCTGAAACGATCTTGAAGTAGTCTCTGACCATTTGACCTCGTTATCCCTTGGGGCGCTCTGGTGAACAAATGTTCCCCCAGATACTGGCGGTCACCCCTGATAAACTTGTAGGTGGCCATCAGATCACTCCTGAGCCTGCGTTTTTCCAGGCTAAAGAGCCCCAGGGCTCTCAGCCTGTCATCGTAGGGTCTGCTTCCCCGACCTCTGATCATGCGCGTGGCTCTTCTCTGGACTCTCTCAAGCTTCTCCACATCCTTTTTGAATCGTGGAGCCCAAAACTGGACGCAGTACTCCAGCTGCGGCCTCACTAAGGCCGAGTACAGGGGGAGAATGACGTCCTGGGATTTGCTTGAGAAGCATCTATGGATGCAAGCCAGCATTTTGGTCGCTTTACTAGCCGCCGCATCGCATTGCAGGCTCATGTTCATCTTGTGGTCAATGATGACCCCCAAGTCTCTTTCTTGCATAGTGCTAGCCAACATAGCACTGCCGAGCCTATAAAGATGCTGCGGGTTTTTCTTCCCAAGGTGGAGAACCTTGCATTTATCGGCGTGGAACACCATCAGATTCTCGTCCGCCCACTTGCTGAGCCTGTCCAGGTCAGCCTGGATCACCCGCCTGTCTTCTGGTGTGGATGTTTTGCCCCAAAGTTTGGTGTCATCGGCGAACTTGGTCAGTCCGCTTCTGACTCCAGTGTCCACATCATTAATGAAGATGTTGAACAGTATGGGTCCAAGGACAGAGCCCTGGGGGACCTCACTGGTCACAGGACACCACGATGAGTGACTTCCATCAATTACTACCCTCTGGGTCCGACCCCAGAGCCAATTTTCCAGCCAGTGGATCGTGGAGGACCCAAGGCGACAATTGGCCAGTTTCTCCAAGAGGCGATCATGGGACACCAGATCGAAGGCTTTTTTGAAGTCAAGATATATGACATCAATCTCCTCTCCCTTGTCCAGGTGATAGGTCACCTGGTCGTAGAAGGAAATGAGATTGGTCAAGCAAGACCTACCCGCAACAAACCCATGCTGGCTATCCCTTAAGATGTTGGTGTCGGCCAGTCCATTAAGGATGGCCTCTTTAATAAACTTTTCTAAGATCTTCCCCGGGATAGAAGTCAGGCTGATGGGCCTATAGTTAGCCGGATCCACTTTCCTCCCTTTCTTGAAGATAGGCACCACATTGGCCTTCTTCCAGTCTTCGGGCACTACACCAGAGCACCAAGAGTTTTCAAAGATCCATGCTAGAGGCTGGGCTATGATGCTCGCCAGCTCCTTGAGTACCCTGGGGTGAAGATTGTCAGAGCCGGCTGACTTGAAGGTATCCAACTTCTCAAGATGTTCCTTCAGAAAGTCAGCATTTATGGAGGGCAGGGGATCAGCCTCACCCAGACTTCCTGGACTTCCTAGCCCTGTAGCGGGCATGGGCATCCCATGGGGCTGATGAAAGACCGACGCAAAGTACCTATTTAATAGGTTGGCTTTTTCCTGGGCGTCAGTTGTCAGTTGCCCCATCTGGTTCAGCAGGGGTCCAATGTTGCCCCTGCTTTTCCTCCGGCTCCCCACATATCTGAAAAAGGACTTTTTATTGTCCTTGATGCTCAAAGCTAGCTGGAGTTCAGTTGCAGCCTTGGCTTTCCTGGTCTGCTCCCTACAGGACCGGACCAGTGCAGAATAATCCTCCTTGGAGGTGACTCCCATCCTCCATCCTTTGTAGGCCTTTCTTTTTAGCCTCAGGAGGTCTGCTAGGTCCCTGGAGAGCCAGGGGGGCTGCTGTGCCCTCTTGCTGCCTTTCCTCTGAGATGGAATAGACTTAGTTTGTGCATTGAGGATTGCTCCCTTGAGGAGCAACCACTCTTCTTGAACTCCCCTCTCCCTGTGGTCACAGTCCCTTAGGGCCTCACTGACAAGCCTCCTGAGCTTGTCAAAGTCGGCTTTCCTGAAGTCAAGGACTTCTGAGTTGCTGACTTACTTGCCAGCTTTTCGGCGGATGGTGAAGGTGATCAGCTCGTGGTTGCTGTCACCCAGCTTCCCATCGATCACTAGGTTGCCGACTAGGTCATCCCCAGTAGCCAGTACCAGGTCGAGCACCGCTTTGCCTCTCGCTGGCCTATAGACTTCTTGAGTCAGGTAGAGGTCATCCACGCATGAGAGGAAGCTCTGCGACTGCTCAGATTTTGCTGAGCGATCCTCCCACGAGATGTCCGGGTAATTGAAGTCACCCATGACAACCATGGTCCTGGAGCAAGCTGCCTCAGCTAGTTCCTGGGCAAACTCCTGGTCAAGCTCAGGACTTTGGGTGGGAGGTCTGTAGTAGACTCCCACCATTGTGTCCCCTGTGCCGTGTTCCCCACGGATTTTAACCCAGAGGGTCTCCAGTCGTCCACCCTGGTCGCCAATATCGGCTTGCTGGGACGTGTAGCTTTCCTTAACTTAGAGAGCTACACCCCCGCCCCTTTTCTCTACACAATCCCTCAGGGTACAGGGTATAGCCATCTATACCCACGGTCCAGTCATGGGTGGAGTGCCACCAGGTCTCCGTGATCCCTATGACATCGTAATTGTTTGCACTGAGCAGGAGAAAGAGTTCCTCCTGCTTATTCCCCAAGCTCCTGGCATTAGTGTACAGGCAGGAAAGTGCCCCCTGGGGGGCTCCTTCCTTGCCCACAGATTTTACCAGGGCTGGGGCTGGGGTGGGCTCCCTTGAGTGCCGTGATCCGCTGGCTTTGCAAGGATTGCTCAGCGGGCCAGCAGTGGCGGTAGTCCCCCCGTCCCCCAACGGGCTTAGTTTAAAGCCCGGTGGAGCAGGTCAGCCAGTCTGGCTGAGAAGAGCCTCCTCCCTAGGGGAGAGAGGTGGAGGCCATCTCTTCCCAGCAGCTCGCTGCCTCTCTCGCCAAAGAGCGGGCTGTGGTCATGAAAGCCAAAGTCTTCCCGATGACACCAGCGCTGCAGTCTTTGGTTGACCACATAGATCTTCCTGTCCCTCCTCGGCCCATAGCCTGAGACTGGGAGGATCGATGAGAACACCACCTGTGCCCCCAGACCCTTAAGCCCCGCTCCCAAATCCCTGTAGCGCCTCATGACCTGGCTGGGAGTGCTCCGAGCAGTGTCATTGGTGCCCACATGAATAAGGAGCATGGGATAGTGGTCTGTGGGTTTAAGGAGCTTTGGGATCCTCTCCGCAATGTCCCGGATGCGGGCCCCTGGGAAGCAGCAGACTTGCCGGGCTAAGGGGTTGGGGTGGCAGACTGGCCCCTCAGTCCCCCTCAGGAGGGAGTCTCCCACAACAAACACCTTACATTTTGTAAGCCATGTAGACTTGTTAAGGGTCACATCATGACTTTCCACATGAGTCTCCCACCATGCCCTTCCCTTGGGAAGACTAGCCTTGTGTAGTAACTAGCCATGACTAGTCATGTGAAACTATATACAGCAGAAAACCCTTCATGGCACTGCTTCCCATGGAGGGTGGAACAAGTGGGATGGGGCAAAGCACTGAACATGAAGACTGACATAGTTGAGGAAGGTATGATGAAGCAGGAGCAGATCTGGCTCCATCCTTAGCTGGATTTCACTAATGAACTGCTCCATGTGTACAAATTGTCTCAAACCTTAGTATGCAAAAAAGCCTTCTTACTAAGTACTGAGAGAAAAGACAAAAGGGCCTTGTCGGTTTGATGCGGATGGCAATATCACCTTCTTCTCCTGGAGGCAGAACTTCACCCTGCTCATCTACAATCTGTTGGAAGAAAAAATGTGTATTGTTTTGACTGACTCAATGTAATTTCTTTAAAAGTCACAAGCATGATATTAGAGTGTAACAACACTACATAACATTTCTTTACTCTTTTACTTTCATATTTTAATGTGAACCCAGCCTTGAAAGTATATCAACGTACCTGAACATCGTAAGGTGGAGATGCCTGTCCCATAGAGCCAGATTTAATTTTCATTCCTTTCTTATTGGCACATATTGTTACCTGTGTAATACATTGTCAAACATTACATCAGTATGATACACTATGATACATTATCTTTTATTAGTGCTTTTATTAGTGTTTTGGTAGGTATTACTCTAGCTGCCAATGTTCAGAGGTGATGAGGTTTGGTGGCCAAATTTAAATCCCCTCTTCTTTTTATTGGTATGAAGAGAAAACAAGGTTGCCAATTGAGATACAATTATTGTGCTTCCCTACAGCCAGAGTAGGGAGGAGAGAGTGAGTTAAGTATCAAGAAGCATTACCCAATGCCCTCACATTTCAGTGTACCTCTCTTGGTTTCCCCTACTGATTATGCTTCTCTCCTGGCTGTCTCTATGTATGGCTCTGTGTATGTCTTCTTTATCAATCCCTTGCTGTCGAGGATGATTGTCTTCCAAGATTGTCTTATATGTGTGTCCGAAGATGGCTGATGAGGCCTATTTAGGAATGACAGACTCTACTGCAGCTCGAACATGTGTTTTTATGTGGGGTGGGTGGCACTGGATTCTCAATTTGGTTCCTGAAATGCTGTTTCTGCCACTCCTGCTTTTTCATCTGCTGTTGTTGCCATGAGGTTTAAAGTATTGAGATCCCTGAAACAGACTCTTCCGCTATTTGGGGTGGTGATGGTCTCCCAGGAGTTGACATCAATGTTGCATTTTTTACAGTTGTCCTTGAGGTCGTCCCTGAAGTGCTTTTTTCCACCCTCCTCTTGAGTGTACACCTTGGCTGAGCTGGGAGAATAAAAGTTGCTTTGGGGGTCTGGAGTTGGACATCCAGATGACATGGCTGGCCCAACAAAGTTGATGTTGGATGTTTATTGCCTCAATACTTGTGGTGTTTGCTTGCAGGAGGACACTAGCATTGGTGCATCTGACTTCCCACTTGATTCAGAGGATCTTCCACAGGAAACGTTGATGGTACTTCTCCAACAACTTTAGACGTCTCCTGTACATGATCTATGCCTCAGCTCCATACAGCAAGGTGAGCATCATGACCACTTGATAAACCATGAGCTTGGTTTTGGATCTGATGTTATGGTCTTTGAATACTCATTTCTTCAGGTGTCCAATGGCTGTACTTGAACACTGGAAGCACTGTTGGTTTTCTTTGTCAATGTCAGCCATCTGTGAGAGCCTTTTGTGGATCTGGATTACCGGAGCTGGGGACTATTCATTAGGAGCTTGGTGGTGGAGGACCTTAACCTTCTGCATATTAAGCATCAGTCCCATTTTCTTGTATGCCTTGGTAAAGATGTCAATGATTGCCTGAAGGTCTGCTTTCAAATGAGTGCACACTACAGCATTATCAGCGTACTGGAGTTCAATGATTGAGGTTGGGGTGATCTTGGTTTTGGGTTGGAGTCAGCTGAGGTTAAACAGCTTACCACTCATTCAGTAGTTTATCTCCACTTCAGCTGGAAACTTGTTGGTGGTCAGATGTAACATCACAGCAAGGAATATTAAGAAAAGTTGGAGTGATGATGCATCTTTGCTTAACTCCCATTTTAACCTCAAAGGGATCTGTGATAGATCCATTACTGAGAATCACCACTCACATGCTGTCATGGACAGACAGAGAATGGTTACAAATTTCAGTGGGCATCTGTACTTCAGAAGGATCCTCCACAACGCTTCTCAGCTGACAGAGTCAAAAGCTTTTGTGAGATCAAAGAAGGCCATGTGGAGAGGCTTATGTGGTTCCCAGCATTTCTCCTGCAGCTGGCGAGCTGTGAAGATCATGTCAGTTGTGGCTCTTGATGCCCTAAACTCACACTGATATTCCAGGAGGAGCTCTTCAGCAAGTGGAAGGAGACGGTTCAGGATGGTTCTTGCAATGATCTTTCCTGTGGTGGACAGCAAGATGGTCCCTCTGTAGTTTCCAGAGTCAGATTTGTCTCCTTCCTTGAAGATTATCACAATCATGGTATCCCTGAGATTGTCTGGGATTTTCTTATTGATCCAGATCCTTAAAATGAGGGTATGAAGCTGTGATGTAAGCTCCTTTTCCCCTTGCTTGAAGATTTCCACAGTGATTACATCCACTTCAGACTGTGTGGCATGTGTGGCTGTGTGGGTGTGCCTAGCAGCATGGCATGAGTGTGCCTGTGTGGCCGTGCATGCCACTCAGCTTAGAGGGAATGCTGCTTCTTGTTCTTAATCTGCTTGTTGGCTTTCCTTACCTAATCAAGGTTTGAAGTGATTCTGAGATCATCTGTGACTGGGTGTTGCGGGATGGAGTTGAGAACACTCTTGTCAACAACAGTGCCTCGATTGAGAAAGTCTTCAAAATGCTCCTGCCAATGGGCATTGATGGCTCCTCTTTCTTTGATCAGGTCTTTTCCAACCTTAGGTCTCAAAGGGGTTGGTCCCTGAGTGCTTGGACTGTAGATGGCTTCTGTGGCACTGAAGAAACTGTGCATGGATGTCAGCGAGATGTTGAATTTCCTTAGCCTTATCTTCCCACCATTTGTTCTTCATATCACAGGTCCTTCTTTGGACCTCTGCCTTGACCTGTTGGAGATTCAATTTCTTTTGCTTGGAGCTGATGTCATTTTGCCAAGCACAAAAGGCTTTGTACTTGATCAATCAAATATTGGATCTCCTGGTCATTCTCGTCAAACCAGTCTTGATGTTTTCTGGTAGAGAATCCAAATATCTTTTCACAGGCACTGATGATGGTGGCACTGAGGGCACTCCACATACTGTTGACATTCTTCCATTATTCTTGAGTTCTTCAACATTGATCTTCTGTCAGCATTGCTTCTGCTGTAGCCATTGTTTGAGAGCCAGTTTGAGTGCCATAACCAAGATGAGTTGGTGATCAGTCCAGCAATCATCAGCTCCTAGCATAGCTTGGGTGATGCAGACATCTTTGCAATCCTGGGCATGGACAATGACATAGTTAATTAGATGCCAATGCTTAGATTGTGGGTACTGCCATGATGTCTTGTACCTGTTTTTCTGGTAGACCAGGATGTTGGTGATGGTGAATTCATGTTCTGTGCATTTGGTCAAGAGGAGGATGTTACTGGAGTTGACCTTTCCTACTCCTTCCTTGCAAATGGTTTTGTTCCAGAAGTTAGAGTTCCTTTCAACTCTGGTGTTGAAATCAATAAGAAAAAGTCTGTCTCTCTCCAGAACATTAGAAAGGACTTGGTCAAGGTTGGCGTAGAGTTCCTGCTTGGTTTCAGCGGTGGTGTCAAGAGTTGGGGCATATGTGCTAACAGTGGCATACTGTCTCCCTGCCAGTTTAAGGTGGAGAGTTGTGAGGTGCTCATTAATTCCAATAGGAAACTTACTGAGTTGGTTTATGAGTTCACTCTTAATGGCAAAACCAACTCTGTGAAGTGGTGTTTTCCTTCCTGTTTACCCTTCCAGAAGAAGTTATAGCTGCCTCCATGTTCCTTGAGCTGCCCATCTCCCGCTCACTGGGTCTCACTCAGCACAGCTACATCAATGTTGTGTTACCTGGCTTCTCAGGCCATGATTGCAGTAGGGTACTCTGGATGTTCGCTGTTAGGATTGTTCTTGAAGGTCCTGATGTTCCAGGGCCTGAAAATGATGTGCATCTTTGCTGCTATTTTTGACTGCAGTAAAGGTGATGCTACTGGACAAGGCTATCCAGTCAGGAAGAAATACAGAGTACTGTATTAGACAGGCTATGTTAAAAGCACCTTTTCTAGCCCCCTCCCCATGTGGGGTGGGCAGAGCAGATCCTGAAGAGGGCTGCTCTGTCACAGTTACAGCTGCTGAATTGCACTCCTCTTTTGCTAGATCACCTTCTTGTAACTGCCACCTTTGTGCCAGTTCATGACTAGGAGCTTCCAGACCTCACAATCCTTCTGCCACTTCCATTAGCTGGTTGCCAAAGGACTTGAGGAATGTGCTTGAAAACCTGTTTTCATGGAAGACACCTGTACATTACTTCTTTTATTGTGGAGAAACTGCTGCACATCAACTTCCACATGGCTCTTGGCAGAACGGGATCTTGATCCAATGGCAAGGAGACCAAGACAACTGGGGATCTTGTTCCACTGCCGCCATCATTCACCTTTGCAGCCACTGAGATTCTATTTTTCTTCCGCCTGCTCTGTAATTGAAGACTTGTAGACCCATGCCTGGGAGTTGGGCAGGCCCCCCAAACTGGATGTGATGTGTCATTGATTTCACTGAATTATTTTGTGCACATTCTGAAAGTGAAATTTAAAGAAGGCCTGAATCTGTCCTTGGTATTTTTATTATATTCAGTCACAAATATTTATACAGACATCTTAGGAGGGAGCTGGTTTTATGTTTTCCCTCGCAATCCTAGCATGGCAAAAGCACTTTCATAAGTATGTATTGGTACTTTCTCTTTCTAGAAGAGATGATCTAGTTCAACCACAAGTTATTTGATTTGAGGGAAGAATCATTAGGTAACATTCTCTTGCATGCATTATGCAGAAAGTCAGACTTTATAATCACAAGAGCTCCCTTAGGTCTTAAAAATGTATTAATCTAGTTGTTATAAGGATCATATAAAAAGAATACCTAATCAATTTGTAGCTTCCTTAAAAATCTTGACCAAAATGAATTGTCACCTTTGCCATTGGTTTGCCAAGTGCATTGTGCCCTGTTTATGCCTTCATCCTGCTACACTTGAGAGGTTACCATGACTGCTGCGTGATGAAAGAATGAGAACAAACATACTGTTTCAGTCTGGCCATAACCTTCATAGATATCCAGGCCTGTTTGAGTTTTCCACTGCTCCATCACTTCTGGGTTGAGTGGCTCTCCTCCGGACACACAGTGTTTCAGACTCTTGAACTTGTAACTTGAGAAGCACAGAAAATAATCAGAATCAATAACCAGTTTCACAGAATTGGCAATTGTGTTGAGTTAGGAAACTCCTTGGACTTTCCAGGGGTCCCATGTGTCTAAAAACCTCCTTTACTCATTGAAAATGTAAATAATTGTTCTGCTGCACAAAACCGCAGTTAGGCTCCTAAATCAACCTTAAGTCCTAACCACATTTCCAGTGGAGGCAAGGTGAAGTATCTACTTGCATCAGTGAGAGTAGGAGGAGGATTTCCAGTAAGAAAAATGTTTATGGAACTACAGAAGAGGAGCAGCAGGTGTTTTCTTGGAAGAGCTAAATCAAGACCATTGAAGAGGTCTCAGCCACCTTTTGTCACTCAACAAGTGGGGGAGGGTTTTATGGCTGTGCCCACTAATACCAATATCTCATGCCTTTATGTGATGTATTATATACCAAACCACATGTGGCATCCAGACATGATAATATGAATGTGATAGAAACAAAGGGGAAATTTATGGAGGCTGCCAGTGGAAATGCAGAGCCTGAATTCACTTTCAAGATGGGAGTGAATTTGGCAGGACTAAAAACATACGTAAGACTCTTTTTTCCTCTTACAAGATTTCAAGATACCAGAATCTGATCTGAGCAAATCCTGGACCCCTCTGTGCCAGATACTCACGCAGAACACATCCTTGGAGATGAACGTTCCTAGAAAACAACAGGACACTGGGTGCTGCTTGCAAGTGAATATCAGTTTGTGAGTGGTTCATTTAACTGCTCACTTTACTTTGATGAATTATGGGATCAGCTCTGCTTCATACCCGGTTTACTCTCTAGGCTGCCTAAAATTTGGCCTTGCCTTGCCCAGAGCTACCCCTAGGCCTTGAAACTCTTTCCCAAACTGGCTTGGTTCATCCTTACTGTCTTTACAAAGATTCACACCCTGAAAGCCTCTTAAATAGGGGTTTTCACTGGTTCTAGGGTTGCAGGCACATTTTTTTCTTGTTAGACCATTCCATTAACAGGATTTCAATTAAAATAGCATATTACAATACAACAACACAAAAAGGCAAACAACTAGGCTGGATGGATCACTGAAACCGCACCTCCCTGTGTCACTGTTAGTAATAAGCAAATACATGATACCTGGTAAGGCCATGCTGCACAAGCATGCGGTAGGCAGTTGGAGCTGTGCAGAAGGTGGTGATGGGATATCTCGAAAGAGTCTAGAAAAATGGAAATTGAAACGTTATGATGTTGAATGGCAGGTGTGACTTGGGGCCTGCTCCTGAGAATGTGTGAGGGAGTAATATTTAAGTGCTTGCAGGGCCTGGCCTTTAGAGAACTCTGCTTTAGTCACGTTCTTCCAGGGGCCATTCAGGGTTTTGCATTGAGCCCATCATTGCAGTGCCCAAAACGTAAAGCCAGTGAAGTATATTCACACTGGTGCCAGTGACTCCAATAAACAGGATGAATTTGGCCCATTTATTTCCGGAAGGAAAGATATTGATTCATCATCGGCTGTATTGGACAGTTCTGTTCCCCACACAAATTGCAAGCATCTGCCCTCACATAATCACGTGGAAATTAATGGTCACACTGAATACCTAGTGTTTTTTACTGTTAAAGCTACTTTTTATTTCCCAGGGCTATTCTGTTTCAGAGTCAAATATAAGTGGCAGGAGCAAGTCAGGAGAAGCCCGGCACTGGGGAAGACTGATGAATTAGATCAATTACCTGGTTCTCTGTTACAAGAGGAGAGAAATGAGCCTGTCAGCCTCTGACTGACGACTCAGGGTGACTGAGCACATCCCCATGCCAGACTGGGAGGAGAATGGGATTGTTGGACACTGGCTAGCCATAGGAGGCACTTAAGAGGGGGTTTAGTTATTTTGAGGGGGTGGAAAGTGCTGTGCCTATTGCCACGGACAAAGGAGAGGGTCAGTTTGTACCAGATTCTGTTTGTCTGGGTCTATTTTGCTTACAGAAAATAGAAATAAAATCCACAGTGTGGACTTATTCTTACATCTGCAACAGTTGATGGTTCAAATTGTGGCATGTTGTGTATAAAGACACACGATCCATTTGCCCATGGAGCAAAAACACTGCCCCAGGCTGCCTTTACCCAGGCTGTATCTGAGGTGTTCCAGAATATGTCAGAGGGGGTCAGATTCATCCAGCACCTGATAATGCAAAAACCAAAAACACAGACTGTCACATACATCAGGAGAGCCTGGAATGCACGTTAGAGGGTAATAAGGAGAAGGGCTGGAGCCTTGCCCTGAAGATGAGGTATCACCAGGCAGATCTCATTAAAAAGCACAAAGTCCATGAGGATGAAACTGAATTGTAAAGATCCCTCTTCTTCTTGTGGTCCGTTCCTTTTTGTTTTCTCTCTCTCAAACATCTGGGATTCTGAAGAACTCTACTTATAATAGTGACCTTCAGACACAACATTTAGATCCAGAGCTGAACGTACGACATGAGGATATTCCTTCCTCCCTCCCTCCCTCCCTCCCTTCCCTGTCAAATCATAGTCATAGAGAAGTAGGGCTGGAAGGGACCTTGGGGGGTTATTTAGTTCAACCCCCTGCCTGAGGCAGGTTCACCCCTATCAAAACCATCCCATACAAATCTACAATCATTGTCTAAACCATTACTAAAGCTACACAATCAACACTATCACACATTCTTTCTCTAGGAAACCAAAGGAACTATTGTGTGATTATCAGGCAGGTTGAAATGCAAAATACACTGGGAAACCTCTAATCCAAAGCCTACTGAAGTTGGTAGAAGTCTTTCTATTAATATTTGGATCAGGGTCCAGCACACAACATTCACATCAAGGTGTCATAGGTCCATTATCAGCTATGTCTGATACCAAGTCCATTTGAGATTCAACCCCAGTGTTTCTGCTCAGCTGCTTTATAATTTCCCCATGCTTGATCTTCATCACGAATATCCATTCTTTTAGGTCACAGATAGAGCCTGGTTTTCAGAGGTGCTGAGCACTGCCAGATTTCATTGACTTCATTCGGACTTGAGCACATGCCACATTTCTGAAAATGGTATCACAGCACATAATCATGATTTCTTTTTGGATCATCCAGTGTGCGTGTCATCTTTAATTCCAATTAAAAAGGATCCCCGGTAATGCAGTAATTATATGCAGAGAAGGATGAAATAATGGGGCCAAACAGTCAGCTTTGTTCCATCTGCTACTTAGCTCTGCTGTGTCTGCTTCTCTCTCAGAGGCCTGAGGGAGGGTACGGTGATACCAGAAAGGTTGCCTATATCTATCCCAAACATGGACTTGGGCCAATAAATGATATTACCCACAAGAACTCTTGCTTCTCCATGAGCAGAGGTGCCATTTTGCACCCACATTTTTTTGTTTTTGCTTTTATTTTTAAAGAAATGTCTCCCTCGTTTTGAAGCTAAACTCAAGGGGAAAGATCTTTAACTACATGAGGAGTAGTTAATAAGGAGAATGGAGCTACACTGTTCTCAGCGGTGACAGATGACAGTACAAGGAACAATAGGTTTCAAGTTGAAGCAAGACAAGTTTAGGTTGGAAATTAGGTAAAAGTTTCTCACTAGGAAGGTGGTGAAGCACTGCTAAGGGTTACATAAAGAGGTGATGGAATCTCCATCCTTGGAGGTTTTTATGGCCCAGGTCGACAAAGCCCTGGCTGGAATGATCTAGTAGGGGATGGTCCTGCTTTGAGTGTGGGGTTGGACTAGGTGACCTCCTAAGGTCCCTTCCAATCCTAATTTTCTATGATTCTATGATTCTATTGTCAGTTGGTATAAGCCATAGCAGATCTTCAACTGAGCTACAACAATTCACTATAGAGGAAGCTCTGGCTCAGGAAGCTTTATGTGGTATTGAAAAACTGAGCTTCATCCTGTTTTTCTCTAAGTAAACTAGTTTGATTACCCTTCTTTGTGGGTGACCAGCCATAATGCTGCTGATGGGAATTACAATCTGCTACAACAAAAGGCTTTTAATAACCACAATTTTAAAGTAGTAAAAAATATATTCTACACCACTAAAATATCTAAGGCTTTTATTGCCGTGGCCCCCTTTGCATTCAGCCAGTGACCTTGACACTGACCTAGAATATTAGGAGCTGTGATGAGTTTTACCTGCCACTGGCTGCAAATCCTATGCCATAACTGCTGTGGGAGTGTTCGGCCATTTTTGGAGCTCCTGTGCTTCCACTTGTAAAGTAGATGAACATGGGGTCTTGACTCTTCGTCTTGACACAGTTATGGTCAGCAGATGCCACCCTTCAGAGCACAGAATATATAACAATGACTATATGCATTTTTCCCCATGCAGGCAAACTATATTTCCTAAAATTCAATGCACAAGAGAGAAACACGGTGTTTAAATTAACCGTTCACACAACAAAACAGTGGCACAAGTTACTCCATAGAAGGGTCTTAGAATTCCCTGGTTGCACAAGATAAACGGTGGCACCAGGTATTGTATAAAACTCTTAGACTAACAAGACAGATAAACCTCAGGATTCTGGTATTCACTGGAGCTCTGTCTCACCAGGCATGAATTCATGCAATCAAAGATGTGAACTGCTGCCCCGCATCTTAGTTATTTTTCTATAATTATTTACTAAGAGCTGTCCAGTTTTTAACTGCAGAACAAAAGCAAAAACAAATGGCAGCTCCGCAGAATTTGTATTCTATGACTCGAATCCAAAGTCCAAGGAAATCAATGGGTATCTTTCCTTTGACTTCAGTGGGTGTTACATTGGGCCGTAAATGACAGTCTCAACAAGGTTATGAGGCATTTCAGTTGACTTATAATCATGGTGAGAAACTCCTGCTCAGCAGTCACCACTGAAGGAATAATGCCCTTTTAGGAGGTGGTGACCTGATCAGTCAGAAGAATCAGAGGAGGGTTTGGTCTATATGAGCCAGGAGAAAGGTGTTTGGGAAGGGATAAGAGAGGGAAATTAGTGGAGCACAGAAGTTAATTTTGTTGATAAAATAGGATTGTACAGTAATGGTCAAAGAGGCAATGATAGACATATAGGCCAGGAGAGAGCTCTTCAGAGACGTGAAGGCATGCCAAGGAATTAATGGTTTTGCCATGACTCTCAGGAGGTAGTGAAGAAATGCAAAACTCAAGTACATCTCCATGTTGGAATTAGATTTTAAAATGAAGGCTTTCCCCATTAGTTTAGAAACAGGGTGTCATTGACACATCTTGTTCTTTTTTCCTCTATTGCTAAAGCAGCTGATACCCACTTGAGGAGTTCTTTGAAGTTCAGCCACCCATCCCTGCAGGCTCTGGACACAATTAGCTTGGTTTTCAGAAACTGGCAGTTAGATATGATAGAATCCACTGCAGCTCCCAGCATATCGCTGGTAATGATGCACTTGGCTTGAGAAGCCTTGAGTCTATAGAAAATGTCTTTGGCTGTTAATTGGGATGCCCCTGGAATAAAGACAATTCCTAGAAAAGAGCAACAAGGTTATTTTTTTAAAATTATAGATGAATGTTTAAAATGTTTATGAGACATGGCCAGGCTTCAGAGTCCAGAGACCTTCTCTCAAGAAGCACAAGCAAACATCATATTTAAGGTAGGCACAGCCCCCATTAAGAGTAAATACACCATTTTAGGTTAGAGAGTTAGATGAGTCCAAAATGAGAATTCTCACTCAGGATCTCAAGTATCCCAACACATTCTATGCTTGGCCCAGAGGTTCAGTTTAGCCCGTTTTTAAATACCTGGACCAGTCACGAGATCTGTATCTGCAATGTTCAGCATCTTCTGCAGTCAATGGTAAGGCCATCATTGATTTATTTGGGCTTCTGAATCAGCTCCTTGTTTGAGTAAGTTTCACATTCATTTAAGTGAAGAACTAATATATTTGCCTTGTGATTATAAGTCTAAGGGCAAATACTGTAACATCCCTCCCATTTACTTTAACTTAGTTTGGCTTATCTTAGCTCAGTTTACACGTCCACCATGATCTGCAAGACTCCTTGAACTAACACATATTGAATTCTGTACTAATTTCATAATGCAAACAAATGCGGGTTCACAAAGCATACACAGTGGGTGCATCTACATGTGCATTAATGCACCTTTTCTAGTGTGCATTAAATTTAGTACCTCCAATACGAGGCAGTAGATTAACGTGCATTAGGTTGCGCTAATGCACAGTAGTTCATTTGCACATTTTTAATGATGCTTAATGCACACCAGATGTTTTTATTGTGCATTAGCATAATGTCACCGTTTTTTACATGATGCCTTAATGCACAGTAAAATAGTCTACTGCACATTAAAGTGCACATGTAGACAAGCCCAGTGAGATCTGAATCAAGGTGGCTAGAAGAGGAAAGATAGTTTATTACATTTCCTTACCGCTTTCAACCTGAGGAGCATAATGTGCTTGACCTACATTAATAAATTAAGCCCTACTGCACCTAATACATGGCATACATAAAAGCACCCTCAGACCACCTACATCCCAGTGCCATTTGTAGCTCACAAAAATCTTAGACATTAGACTGACTTGATCATGCCCCTGTTAATGCTGAATTATTGCTTACTTGATATTTTTGAGTAAACACTGTGTCTAGCCTAAGTTCACCAAAACTATAAAAGGACAAATTCTTCCTTCAGAATTTGCAATGCTGTGGGAGCATAACAGTGGCATACTATACTAAACTATTAAACTAGCTGGACATATGATACATTAGTATATTATATAATGAATTATAATGTAATTGGCCAAGTCTGTCCTGTAATGAATTCAATGCAGTTTCATGGTTGTAGCTCAGGACATTATATTGTATTTTCTCACATAGAGCATGCCCCCAAATCAAATATAAACCTTGTTTTTGAAAAGCAGAATGAAGAAAAAAAGATCTTTCTTGAAAATACTGGTAAGTAGCAGTAAGGACTTGAGGAGCAGCATAGCGGAGGATGTCCACAGCCAGCAGCTAGGGAGCCCCAGGTACAGCACCACACCATTATTTTTACTTTCCCTGGCAAAGGCAGAAAGGTATGACCGTATTTCTTGTTTACAATGCACACCCCAATTTCCAGTAGCTGAATTTTGGGAAAAGGTGTGGTATATACAAGAAAATACGGCATTTTGTTTTCTATTTGTACAGCATCTAGTAACTATGGGTCTTGGTCAACAACTGGGTTGCTCAGTGTTACTGTAATATAAACGAATACATAATTAAGCAGAGATGCTCAGCAACTCTTTCATTTACACATTGCATTCAGGTTAATGTTGTGATTTTTCATGTATCTTTAATTTATTTTCCTTCCTGCACCAAATTTAGTAGCATTTTACCACTTTTTTACCAACCTGTTCGCATACAAGCCACGTTCAGCAGCCACCACTCAGGTATCCGAGGTAGAATCATCAGAACCCTGTCTCCTTTCTTCAAACCACATGGGCCAATGAGCACATTTGCTGCTTTCCTGGACAAAAATCCTAGCTCCTCAAAGCTCCACTTCACCTCCTCTCCGTCGTCATTTATCCACCAAAATGCTGCATTTGCTGGTTTCCTCCCATCCTAGTAGACAACTCAAGAAGTTAAAAGAAGGCTGATACTAAATGGTTTATTGTAACACAAAGGTCCAATTCTGACCACTTTAGGCATACCTAGGAATATGTTAGGGAGAGTTAGTCTAATCCCTGGGAGCATATGATCTGCTTGGTATTCTGTTTCAGGAGCTTTATGGCATTTTATTGGTCTCAGATAAATGTACCTTCACTTCCCCGTTATATCTAATGTAAGGTAAGGCTACTAGACTGTACCAGCAGTAGTTAGGAGACAATCTAGGTGAAATCAGCTCTTTCTGCTGCTCTGACTCAGAGTGGGGGACCAGCCCTAAGCAGAATGGATGATTTCTATACTACCTTGGTACACACCTTATCCTGAGCTGTGTGCATTTCAACCAGACCCCAGCATCAGGTCCTTGTTGCTAAACAACTGAAGGTTTGTCTATACCACAACATTAATGTTCTGGGAAGCATGATGCTGAACATGCTTCATCTATGTAGGTCCATTAACACACGCCAGAGCAGGAAGTTCACAATGGTTCTGCCTTGAGTTTGTCTGCACTGTCTGTTCTTAAGCCCGTAGTCTACAGTAAGCAGGCCTGAAAGCAGGAGCTGGGGATTAGCCTTCAGAAGCTGCATCAGTGAGCTTCTGGCTCTGGAGCCACTCAATAGACTTGGGAGATACATAGCTCATACTGTACAGAATACAAAGATTTCTGAGAAAGAGAGAAACATATTAACAGGTTCTTCAGCTGGTGCAAACAAGTACTGTTTCACTGAAGTCGATTTTAACCTTCTTGGCATGGGGTTCAATATCTATGGGGTGGCAGAAATGTACCTTTTCCATTTGAGACCATTTGTCCAGGATATCACTTGGAAAGTTGAAGTATTCTGGCAGCTCCTTTTCGCACCGGTTTATAGCTTCATAGTGTGCAATAATCTGAGATGCAAGAAGCTGGTGATGGTTATGGAATAATCTATAAGGCTGTTTGACAGCCCACAGGGACTGGAGCAATCGCAATTTAGATAAATGATTCATGATGCTGGTTTACAGGACGGTATGAAAACTTATGGTGACCACTCATCTGCAATACAAGAATATAAATGAAAAAAAAAATAAATACAAAAAAGTCAAATATTGCAATTGTCTAATAGACGCTGTTGAATAAGTTTCTGCAACTTCGTAATATAAACTACAGACAATCTGTACTCTACTTGCCTTTTTATTGTTAAACCAAAACATTTTATCTTAAATGTTATGCAACTGTAAATAGTTACTGTAGCTTTTTTCATTACCATCTTTAATCATCACCATTTTCAGTTAGGGAGTTTATCTCAAATGTATAACCAAAAATATTACTTTCAAGTCCATCTCAGTGGATCTGATTCTCTATTCTCATGAGTTTTATACTAATGTAAATTCATTGATTTCAGTGCAGGAGAGGCAAATCAGACCTAATCTCACTAATTTTAGTTAAGATTTAGTTTATGGAAATGTGCTATTAACTTTCTACAGGCCGATCACCTGGAAAGTGTATTAACAAAACTAAAAATTGACACCACGTTGGCCTAAAATGGTCGTTAGAACATTGCTGTGTCCTAAACGTGCACTAGATGGCGATTGACCACCAGGCTCTGACAAGAATACTGATGGATCGTTTTATCCTTTTGGTTGAATTATATTTTTTGTTAGTGGCTAAAGAGCTGATATCTCATTCCACTTCAGAACTCACTGTAACAGGAATATAAAAAGGCTTTTGTAGTGCCTTTTTAAAGTTTACCCATTATTTCCTTTTAAGGCTTTTTCAGATGCCTTTATTTTTCACACAGGTAAGACACTACATGCCATAAAGAGGTACACAGCATGAATGAAACAATCAAAGACAGAAAATGCAATTCCAAAGACATCCACTCTCCTTTCAGCTCAGACACAGTGTAAAACTTCACAAAGGTACAAACTGTCAGGTGTATTTTATATAACATTATTTTTAAAGTCATTTAAGTCACCCTTTCTATCTCCATCTCTTTTGATCAAGATGAGTAAGGCACAGGAACAGACCAGATAGACAGAATGGATGATGATGTGTTTTTTAAACTTGGGCTGTGTTGTACATGGCAAATTTGCCATGCTCCAAAGTCCTCAAGTATATTGTGCTACTCCAGACAGCTTGCTTCCTAAATCATGTCACATTTGCATGGTATAGTACATGTACTAATTAGCATGGGGCAGGCTAATTGGCATGACTGCATCTAGATAAGACGCTAGCTGCACAGTAGTCTAATAACACTGCGCAGTAGTGTGCTGGGCAAAAAATGTGCTAATACGCTACTGGGCAGTAGCATTAGGCTACTGTGCAGTTAACTTCCCAAAAAACCTGTGTACCAGCGCTACTGCATATTAGCACGAGTTACTGTGCATTGATTTAGTACTTGGTTATCGAACTACTTAACTTAATGCGCGGTAGTTACAACGCATTAATGAACGTGTAGACGCACCCAGTGTCACTCAGCAGCACTTATTTATCTTCAGGGAATGACTCATGGACACTCACCCATGACCAGTTTTTAGTCACTGGATCTCATGCTGATAGTGCTCTTTTACTTGGATACCTCTTCTCCCTTCCTCAGCCTGCAAATGTAATTATAAAAAGGTGATTGGATCCCTTCGCCACCTCTGGTTAAGCTGCATGTGCCACGCTCTTTTATTCTCCTCCCACGAGATATGGCTTCCATTTTCCATTAAAAGGAATTTCTTAAATATCAACATACATGGGGCAATGGAGGGAAATGGAAAGAGTTTGTCCACAAATGTCTGAGCTCACATCCCCCTAAGATTACTAGGACATGAACAGCCATTGGGAAAAAGGCTGAACAATTACATATACCTCAAATTAACTCACAGCTAATGTTTGAGGTCTGCAGAAATCGGTATTTCCATGCTACTCCAAAGATGTAAAGCTATCACTGAGTCTAATTCATTCTAATTAGGAATGTGCAGAAGCAGTGACCTGCTTTGTTGATTGTACAAACTGATGCTTACACCTCTAACATTTCAGTTTTCTGTATACATCATCAAGGAGACTCTTCTCTGTATGTGCCTCAGTAGCCCTGTGTCCCAAACTATTCCTTTAAAGCTAACTTCCTCCTCTGACTTGGAGGTCAACAGCCCTTTCTAATATACTGTACATTCAGTGATAAGGGGTCTCCGTGAAGGATTCAAGTTGAATATTATTTGTTTCAGCAGCAGACAGGGAAAAAAACCAACTGTTTGAACAAATGACCTTGTCATCCTAGCTTTATTACCCAGGGAGCTCAAGCTGCATTTTGAGATAAGTGTTGAAAGGACACGTTCATCTCAGATAGCCCTTGCTGGTCCTTTCCAATTCTTCTGAACATGCAGTTTCCCCTTCCCAGGGTATCACCACTAAGGGAACTTTAGAAAGGAGATGATTGCAAGGAGAAGGACAACCCTGACCCAACCAAAATCAAAACACCTCCTGTCTTTCTAGCTTTTGCCAAATACTCTGACAAAAAACGTACTGCACTTGGTTTTGTGATGGTATTTTATAGGGTCATATCCTGGCAACAGATTGAACACACAACTTCCAATAATTTCATTATGAGCCCTGTGTGCAAAGTTAGAAAATGTAGTCCATGATGTATTATGAGTCTGATCCAAAGTTCACTGAAATCAGAAAGATTGCATTGACTTCAGTGGCCTTCAAATTAGAGCCTATTACAATAATGCATAAAAAAAGATTACAATGTATAATCTAATACATTACAATGTGTAATCTAACCCATGGAGTATACAGAAAACCCAAGCACATCTGTTGCAGCATTTATAGGTAAATTATAGTCTTTTTCTTTGTAGATGGGTAATTGCCTTTTGCTTCCTATCTTTTAACCAGCTCTCAGTCCAGAGAAGAACCTTCCCTTTAATCCCATGGCAGTGCAGTTTTTAAAAAAAAGCCTCTATTGAAGGACCATGTTGAAAGCTTTTTGAAAGGCCAAACATATTATGTGCTTGTTAAGACCCTCGAAGAACTCCAGCAGGCTGGTGAGGCAGGCTTTCCCTTTACAAAACCCATGTTGATTCTTCCTCAGCAGATCATATTTTGTCCATGTGACAGCTGATTTTATTCTTTATTATAGATTGTACCAACTTGCCAGGGATGAAGGTGAAACTTACTGGTCTTTAGTTCCTAGGATCACTTCTGGAGCTCCTTTTTAAGATGGGTGTTATGTTGGCAACCTGCCAGTCCTCTGGCATGGAGGCTATTTGGAATGATAGGTTATCTACTATTGCCAACAGTTCTGCAATTGCACTTTTGAGTTCCTTCAGAACTCGTGGGTGAATGCCATCCAGTCCTGGTGACCGATTAGTATTTAATTTTATCAGAGTAAAGGCCAATGAACAAAAAAAAAGGTTCAGTGGGATAGCAACCTTCCCCCGCCCCTGCCCCTGCCCCTGCCCCCTGAAATACATAGTGCCTGCTTGGTCCCTTCTGCAGAAGTTGTACCAGTGGACTCCATGTCCATGACAAAGAATTCTACTCAATACTGTTTAAGGGAAAGATGCAAGGATTGTGCAAAGATCTTTACTCTAAAGTCACAGATTAGCCAATGTTTAAGGAACTAACCTATTTGTTAGTCCTGCAATGTTGCATGGCCTGCAAACTTGAACAGCAACAGCTTGATCTTTCTCTAAAGTGGTCTTCAACATTTTTTCATTTGCAGACCCCTAAACCTTTCTTGAATGAAGGTGCAGACCCCTTTGAATTGTAAGTGTGGGTATTCACATAACTTTCACTGATCTAGTCATCTTTCACGGACCCCTTAAACATAATCTGCCGATCCCAGAGGTCTGAGGATTATAGGTTGAAAACCACTACTTTTAAGATATTGTTCACCCTGTTCTAAAAATGAGTAGCTATAGCACTCTCCAAGTTTGCAGTCACACTAAGGACTGATAGTGTGCTTGACACCTGAAAAGCACTGCCTAGGCTTACCTAACCACTACAGGCTATATTTTGATGCTCTTTTTCAAATTTCACTGAAGTCAATGGCCAAATTAACTGACCTCCATGGAACAAGAATTTTACCTACTGAGCTGTATCATGCTTGGAATATAAACACAAAATTTATTTAAAATGGAGACTTAGGACCCATTAGACAAGGAACTGCAGAAATACATATTAGAAAAGACCTACATTATTCAGTTCTCCCACTAACTTCAAAGGGCATTGGAGCAGAGCCCCAGTAAGCAATCCCAACAAAATGACAGGTGACCAAGTGCTAACTTTTTAAGAAGAGTCATTTATGTTCCTTTAACTTCATGAACATTAGAATTACAATGGGGCCACCCACGGCCTCTCAACCTCTATCGTGTACAACATTTCTGCCATTAGTTATGTTCTTAAACAACTAGAGATTCATTGTTAACCAACCACTCAGATGACTGGCCAAGCTGTATTCCGTATTTCCTCCTTCTCTCTACAGGTATTATCCTCTGTTTACAAAACTAATGAGATCCCTTCCTCGTACTTGCACAGGATTATTTTCCCAAGCATACTTGCAAAAAAAGATCTAGCATTTAACCGCTCTAACTTTTCAGTGGAGAAGTGAAGTCAGTTCCATTTATGGAAGACTTTATCATTAATGTTATCACGTGGGAACTAGCTACTTGGTCTGTTGATAAGGTTAGGGCTATTTTAACAGCAAACATTCAGCTCTCAGTCCTTTCTTCTTGCTTGCTGCCTGTGAAACAGTTGTACAAGATGAGGATGCATTGGCTTTCCATTCTTTTGTTATTGATTCTCTCGAGCCTTCCAGCACAGAGTGACATAGGCCCAAATGAAACAAAGCCAAAGAAAGCCAAACTCCCCCAAATCAAGGAGGAGAACAATGTTCTAGTGCTGAAAAAGAGCAACTTTAACAAGGCACTGAAGGAAATTAAATATCTACTGGTGGACTTCTGTAAGTATTACCTCAAGCCTTCTGTTATATTTATTGGCTCCAAGGATCATGACTGTTGCTCATGGCATTATGTTATGCTTGCCTAACTGTTACCTTGCCCTCTACCTGATCTTTTCCAATTGTTGGCTTTGTCCAAATGCAGGATTTTGTGCTAACCTCCCTTGGGTTAGCCTAAGGGCAGGCCTGTCTCTGCAATTCTGTTTCTGGATTGCCTTGTCTAATGGAATTGTGAGGTCTTTAGCTGTCCCAGTCATACAATAATACGAGTTCCAAGATGCAAGTGTGAGGGCTGGAGACCCAGCCCTGCACAGCACTGACTCAATGTCCTCTGCTTCCATTGCCTCCCTCCACTTGTGCAAGATCATATTTAGAAGCCGTCATATGTGCACACACAAAACAAGAGGCTGTTTTCTTGGCCCTGAAGAGCTGATGTGTTGCATTAATTGCTCTTGGATTTTCTTAAGTGCTTCAGTTCTTTGTGTAACAAACACACTGTGTGGCAACTTCTTCAGAAAGAGTGCCATATGGCTTTCAGTTATTGAAAATGGTCAAACAGTTTGCCCTCAGACTCTATATTTACAGTACGTTGAGCTGTGGGAGCTCTTTCCCTGGAATTAGCATCCAGGTAGATGGGATTTACTGTTGTGGCCACAAACCATGTGAAGCAAATAGAAAACTATGACTGGATTATTTTATTAAAAAAGCATGGAAGGAAGCCCAGCTGCGTATCCAGCGATGGGTGAAAAGGACACCAGCCCTGGACACCCAGGGGGAGCGCAAGAACAGAAACTGCCATGACTGCTGCAGCCGGCATGGCCCCTGCCACCACCCACACTGCTACTCCTGCCCGAGGCACAGACCCCAAGGCCCTTTGGCTCCCAGTAGAGGAGGGCTTGGCCAAGTTTGCTTGGCCTTGCTGCTCTTCACTGCACCCCTCCAGGCTGCTCTGTGCCCCTAACACTTTCTACAACTCTCACAAAGCTCTGACCCTTGCACCTGGGCTTTGGGGTGGGAACAGGAATGGCAGACCCACCCCCCACTTTCTATATGATAAAAAGGAATATTAACTGCTTAGTAAATGCTTCCATGTATTCGAGTGGGGGAGGTGATATAAACCTTTGCCTGGCACTGCACTACCTGATGTTTTACAGCCAAAGCATCTGCACGGTTTCACCCGTTTAAGAAAGATATTGAAAGCTGCCAGATGGAAAGCCAGTGCTGGACCATACCAACTTTTCTAGCATAGATGTTCAGCTATAAATCCTTGTTGAGAAGCCATGCAAATAAAAACAGCCAGTATGATCATTGATCAGGGAGGGAAAAGCCTCTGATTCCAGGGCTGGTGGCAAAATATTCTGATCAAAGAACATCAGGTGCATTCAAAGACTGCTAGAACCACTGCCATAAACTCAACCTGATCTTTTTTTGTGTGGTTCATTAGCAAGCAAGTGCTACTACAGGATGGATTAAGCAGTGTCCTGAGAAAAACACGGAATTCTGTGTTCCTGGTATGAAAATATCACACTCCCGTCAGACAGGCATTTTAACTGTAGCACATTTTCCTTGTAAAAGGACATGGCAAATAGTGATGATATAAACAATGATGATATTGGCTTTGCACTGAAATGGCCCTAAATGGAGGGGGGTGTTCCAGTCATTTCCACACATGCCAGCTCCTTAGTGTCCCTACTGAGCAAGCCAGCTAAATACATGCAGAATTTCAAGTAGACGAGTAATTTCATTAACTTAATTCGTATTACACCTGTGCTCTGTTGCATCAGAACTGGTTGCTCAGCGTGTTGCAGGAATGAGGCCAAAATGCAGAGGGACTGCACAGTAAGCACCGTAAAGTAAGCACAAGGGGAGGAGGGAGGTGTAACCATAAAGAGAAGAGACTCCTATATGTGATTGCTATATCACTGGAAGATGAGGCCGAATTCCCAGCAGAGCCAGCTCTGCCAAAGAAGCTAAAAAGGAGAATACTTAAATTAATTATGGGTGTGATTAAAGTCTATGGTTGTCATGGAGTTTTCATGGGGTCTGCTTAGGACAGCACAAGCCCCATGGCTGGATTGGTTCCCATGGCTTAACCTTGGGTTGCTACTTTATCGACTGCAGCGTAATCGCCATGTGTAGTAAACAAATATGCTCAGGTCTTTGTGCAGACTTTCCAAGCAAGTTTGAAATCAACCTTAACCTTCAATGACACGAGTGTCTCTCAGTTAGAGTTAGTCTGTAGGTGTCTTGAGAGACAGGACAGCATTTAAGTTTCATGCCTCATCACCCAGAACTTGAAGGAGAGTTAAAAACCAAATCAATCCCCACATTTTATGGAGATGTAAATCATGGATTTTTTTTGGCTCGCTGATCAAACTGAGAAACTAAAATAAACATTTGTTTGGGACTAACCCAAAGTGAAAATTGTTTGAATTTCTCAGAAAAAGTAACCGCACTGATAACTTATTTTTGTCTGGAACAAAACATTTCATTTTGGGTGTTAGTGCTTTAACTTTAAAAAAAACCTCACAACATTTTGAATAAAATGGAAATTGGACTGTTTCAAAAGAAAACGTGTAAATAAAACTGACTTTGCTGATTTTTTAAATTTTGACTGAAATGATCTAAATTCAACCTGATTTTTTAAAGAGTTTTAGCCCCCCTCGCCCCCTGCACATTATCTTGGGTGAATAAACTATCTAATGAAATAAATGTACTCGGTTCTGCTTTTAGCTTTATATAGGGCAGAGCCAAAGCACCAGGTTAAATGCCTTGGGACTCCAGAGTGTAACAACCAAATTTTCATTACTATTCATAGGTCTAGCTAGAAAGCAACAACTTTGTTCTGTGAAACATGTTGAGGTTTCAGAACTTGTTTCCATCCAGAGAGACCAAAACAGAGACCTTTTGAAATTTTTCATGGAAAAAGAAGTGAGCAAGAAAATACCCCCAAATAGCCAACAGTCCATCTGCTAGGGAACTCTCCTTGGATGTAGGACACCCAAGTTCAAGTCCCTGCTTTGAACTAAACAGAGTGAGGCCTTGACCTTCATCTTCCTTATTACAGGAGAGTGCCATAATGGCTTGGCTATAAAATCAGGCTCTCTTTCAGTCCTTCCCCTGTAAGCCATTTGACAATGCATGCTTAAATATTCATTAGGAAATTAAATAATCATGGAACATTCATTTTGGGATGTGGGCGACCCAAGCTTCAAATTCCCAGCCAGCTGTAATTATTTGCATTATAACAACATGTATAAGCCTCACCTAAGACTGGGGTCTAATTGAGCTAGGAACCTTACACGCACATACACACTAAGTACACCCCGTGTCCAGAGAGGATCCATCTGAACCAGACCTAGATACAGAATATAAATGAAGAGTTCGAGAAAGGAAGGAAAGAAAGGAAGGAGTATCACCTCCATTTTACAAGAACTGAGGTAAAGTGACTTGCTGCAAGTTAGGAAGTCTGTGGGACAACCAAGAATTACTTTTGGAAACCCTGAGTCATCAGAAGACTATCTCTTCTTGGGTTCATCTCTAGTTATACAGCAGGGGAGAGAGGATGAGAATTTATGTCATATTTTCTAAAACTGGGCTTTTGTTTGGCTTCCATCCTTTATCAAGAGGTGTTTGAGCTCCAAACTTTGATCCCAAACTACCTGTGAAGATATTATCCAGTTGTAGGGTTTGCTTTTGGCTTATCTTTATTTCCCTCTTCCACCTCTTTCCCTGCTTGGTATCACTACCTACTTACCAGCCCAACAGGATTCAGCACAGCAGTCCTGTTTTCATGCTTCCTCTCCAGTGACTTTGCAGCAGCTTTCAGCTCAGCACTGACTGTGTCCAGTGTCTGTTTTCTTTTAAAATTAAAAACCCCCATAAAGCTTCTGACTTTACCTTGTAGTGCTGGGGCAACTGAGCGAACTATGCAAATAAATCAAAGTCCTTGCCGAGCACAGAGCAATGACCCAAACACTCAGGTCCTTTTGGGCCCCTCCGCTTCTCAGCACTCTTTGGAAAAGGTTGTGCTCCTCAATAAGAAAATGAGGGAAGGGGTGACATTAAGAGGACAGAGTAAACAGAACTTGGAGCCTTTCTTTACCTTTTGTAAAAGAGCAGAATTAATTTTAACGGAGAACGGAAAATATAATAATACCTTAGATACTGCAATATTTTACGCTACCTCTTACCCTAAAATACTAGTGCCTAAAACACATTTGTCTAAGCTACCTTGCTTATGTGCCTTGTGCACATAACTTGTATGGTAACACACTTTTGAGGCATTAATTCACCCATGCCTTGGACTCAACCTGGCACTCGGCTTGATAAAGAGGTAGATATCATACCCATAATGCTCATATTGGAGTAGGAGTCAGAAATTACAACTAGTAATGCTACTGCACTCAGCAAGGCCATGCACTCAGGACAATACCACCAAATGGCTCCTGGCCACGTTCGTGTCACTTTCCCCTCTGGATTACAGCTTTGACAAAGAAGGACGTTGTGATTAATATTTAACTCTACAAACCTTTCAGGATTTTGGACTCAGTCATTTTCTGTGCAAGATTGCCAACCTTTGGTAACTATAGGGAAAAACCACCAGGATATATACATAAGCTGTGCAGGTGTTTTCAGGTTTCACTGCTGTTTTGCATTCTGAGAGTATTCCCCTTTCTAAAAGTCCCTACATGGCACAAAGTGAGGACCCAGACACTTAGCGCCAGTGCAATTTTTGTTTGTTTGTTTTTTAAATGAACTTGGTGAGATGGGGCAGCTGGTAGAAACCCTGCAATCTATGCATGTGACTGACAATCCAGACTGGACATAGCTGTATTTTAGCAGGAACCCTGGGGACTGCTGCCATTCTTTTAGGCATCCATATACCACTTCTAGTTTTTGGGGTGCAAAAATGGAAAATAGTTGCATTAGACATGCTGCTGTTCTGAACTTGTGAAAAAAGTCTGTTCTGCCTTCACCCCACCATTTCCAGTCCTGATCCTGTGCCCATTGCTTTATTTAAGTTATGTTTCCCCAAACCCTTAAATATATGCTGTATTGCTGAATGTTCCCAGAGAACTGCAGCCAAACCCAACTGCCATCAGGGTATAAAACCACCTCTCCTAACCAAAGCAGCATAGCTGGAGACTGAAGACTCACAGAGACTTTTAACATGGAGTGGCAGTCCTGGCTGGTCTGAGGACTGCAAGGATGTACATTATTTGGAGCATGGTGGGACACTTTACAGTCACTACAGAGTCCATTGGATAAAAGAAAGTTACTCCAAATGCCTTCTGTCTGGCACATTCCCTGGACCCTAAATCCTGTTGACAGGAAAAAGTGTAAGTTCCTCTCATTCCTTAAAATTTGGATGATGATAATTAACAGAGCAAATGCCATATACCATATTTTCCAATAATACCAATAGTAACCAAATTATTTCTCTTTCTAAATATAAGGGACGTCAATAGTATCTCACAAGTGCCTCAAGTAACTGTTGGCATGTGATGACTTTGTAAAAGCAACCAATGTAATGACAGGGTTGTAGAGATACCAGAGGACACTACCCAACATCACAGGAGGGAAGAAATGCATGCAGAAAGAGAAGCTCCAAACATATGACTATATTAGACACACTAGCCTGAATTTGCTGCAGGGAATAAAAACATGTATTAATATCACAGCCCTCTCTTCCCATGGAAATATCTTCAGCAAATTGTTCATCAAAAATCAAATCAAATCAATCAAAAGCATTGAATTTTGAATCAATATGTAAATCAGTAGATCAACATCCAATGGAGCATAAGTAATGAAAGTGGATAGCACAGTAGCGCTTACAACCAAACTGTTTGGGGCATATGTATGCAAGAAGAATAAGAAGAACATATACATCTTATGCTGGGATTTTTAAAGGAGCCTATGAGATTTGGGAGGTCAGTGGAAATGGGGTCCCTAACTATTTTAAGCTCTTGTGCAATTCCCAGGCTTACTCCTCTGGGCCAGATCTTCTGAAAATGGGTATTGAAATCACATCATCCAATATACAAGCCAAAAGAGAACAAGCCGAAGAAATGGGTTTGGGCCAGTAAAATAGATAACTAGACACTCTAGTTGTCCTTGGCAGAAAGAAGTCATTATTTGCATGTGCCATTCATGCATGTGTTAGGGATACAACTGGAATGTATCAACGTTGGATGCTCGGGATATGGTAGAATGAATTTCCAGGATTTCAACTAATCCTTTGCAATGGCATTGTGCCTTTTAGTGAAGGATCTTAAGAACATCACAAATATTAATGACAACGCCTCACAACACTCATGTGAGTGAGATTATATTAGTCCACTTTAAAAGTATAGCAATTGGCACAGGAGATAATGGAACACATTTTGCACCACTGCAGTCCATGGAAGCCTTTCCACTGACCTTAGTTGCTCTAAATATTTGCTTGAGGGCTCACAAAAAGAGTAGGCAGGACTAAAAACCAGTCCAAGGCATTAAGCACAAAACTGTCCTTCCCTTCAAGAATTTTCTGCAGACAAAATTATAGGTCTGCAGAGAAACTGTAAATGCAGCCTATGCACAGAAAATGAAAAGTGAAATCCTGTCCAGACCATACTAGAAAATATGAGCTAGGACACTGGCATTTATGCTTCTCCAGTAATCACCAGAATTATCAATACACAGTAGAATGAAACTGGAGGCAGATGACAAGATGGAAGATGAAGACTATTGTCGTGTTTCCATGGGGATGCCTTCAAGAAATGCTCCAGGACCACTAAACACATGATTTTGGTAGTGGTTAATGTCATCTCTAATTTTTCACATGTGATACTGTTATGCAATACTGTTATGTGCAAGTAGGATATTCTCGCAGTACTCAGGGGCTAGGGAAAGACATTCAAAAAGCCTGAGCCTGAATTGTTTAAAACAGTTTATGTGTAATGCCTATCTCTAGCTAGGGTCTCTGGTTTCAATTCCCAATTCTATCATATAATTTCTGTGTGCCTTTGGACACAATATGCTCTGTTTCTTTATGACAGAGGTATTTCTCTCACCCATGTTTAGGTTGCGACCGCTTCAGCACAGGGTCTATGTCTCACTGGGCATGTCGACATGTGCGCTTTAATGTGCAGTAGCCTATTTTACTGCACATTAAAGTGTCATGTCAAAAACCATGCTAATATGCTAATATACAGTAAAAAGAAGCTATTACACATTAAGCATCGCTCAAAAAAGTGTGCGCTTTCGCTACTGCACATTACAGCTGCTTAATGCACAATTATTTAGTACCTCACATTAGTACCATGCTCAAGAAAAAGTGGCAATGGTTCCCTGGTTCACAAAAGTGGTTAGAAAATTACAAGCTCTTTGGAGGCAAAGTGGGAATGCCAGAATAAAAAAGAACTGATGGAAAGTTGAAGGGGACTATAATCACTCAAGATATTCGGTAGATAAGCATGTGATGGATGCTCTCACCTGGTTTTCAAGTAATCAAGGGAACAACATTTGTACTTGATGAAGAAGGAACTTCTAAATGTGTATGTCTGTGTGACCAGGCTACCTGCAGGCTGGATCTCTCCTGATCTTTTTGAATGCTCTCCCTTGTCAGATCTCATGATGTTACAGGATTTCTCTGGGTGGAACAATGTGATTCTTCCACTCTATGACTGGGCTGTGGGCTATAGTATCCAGGTGCTAACTGTGATAATCTCAGCAGGCCTGAGCTCTAATCAGTCACAGCAGTTCTGCTCTATGGGAGTAATGATCAGTGGTGCTCGGGGGTGGTATTTCTTTGGAACCAAAGTATTTCAGAGAAAACAGATCTTAAAAGAAGCAGGTTATGTGCATTTCAACCCCATTCAGGTTCATAATATCCTGGAAGTGTGAGAAAGACCCTAAACTTCTTCCAATATTCTTGTGGCACCTGTACATGTCTGTGCCAAAGCTCACTGACAGGTCATTGTGCCCCCTCAGTACATGGCCCATTTAACTGATAAGTGACCCTGTGATCTCCTGGTTTCTGTGATTGCCAAGCAGCTGTGCAACTTCAGCATGTGCTTGCAAGGAAGGCGCTATCCTGGAACAGGCCATTATCTTGGGAAATTGCTTATCTAGAGTCACTGTATGGTTCTGCTGCTTGTTTCCCCAACAGCTTCCTATTAAAAATGGCCAAAATGTTCAGATAGAAATTTAAAAAAACTTGTGGAAACAATACAATAAGTTTCTCTCATCAACCTGGCCGCAAACACAATACTCACAAAATTATTATGTCTCAGTATGTTTACATTACATAGCAACTTTATGTGCACCACAGCCTGCGTTACTAAAACGTAATACATACTGTTGTCCCCATTTTAAGTAAAAATAGACTACAAGCACTCAATGAACACTGCCTTACAGAACAATTTTGTGAATACTGTCTGTGGCCTGGCTGATGAGAGCTGTCTAACTATTATGACAGGGGCATCATTTATTGTGCCAAGAGGTCATGTTTTCTGTTAGATACCCTGGTTTTCCAGAGCAGACGCCTGGAACATAACAACTGTGCCATCATGGCCTGGATTAAAATTTTTATATAAAAAACTTAATCTGGAGAGCAAATATATTACTACATTTGTGGGTGGGTGGGTGGGTGGTGGTGGGGAAATTGATAAAACTAATTATATAATTAGAAAAAAAGAAAAGCATATTGGAATCCTTTTGCAAACCCCAAATAAACCTATTTGCTGAAGCAGTCATTTTACAGGTGATTAGATTGCAATCAAACCCCATTTGCTTTATTTAAGAAATTATTTTCCTTTCACGACACTTGTAACTGAGTAACCAATGTGTAGGCACAAACTGTTATTGTCTTCTAACAAGAATTTGAAGCTTCTCTGAGGCCAGGGTAACACCTCCAGAGTATAAACTAAGAAAAGTTTACACGAGAAAGCACTTGGTAGAGTCTATCAGATTAATGTTTTGAGAAAATGAGGTTGTAACAGCTGCATTTTTTGGACTAAGTCAGCATTTTAACAAAGCAGATGGACAAACTCTGAAGTTAATGCCAAAGCTCTGATTAACTTAAGTAGAACATGGCTTCTGCCAAATATCTTGTATAGTAACTCAGAAGGAGTTTACTTTCTTTTTTTGATCCTTAGCATTGAGTGAGGTTTTGGAAAACTAGGGGTCAAAGGCATGTGAAATGCACTTCCACACGCTTCAAAAGAGGATGGAGCTAGACTGTTCTCAGTGGTGGCAGATGACAGAACAAGGAGCAATGGGCTCAAGTTGCAGCAAGGGAATTTTAGGTTAGATATTAGGAAGAATTTTCTTACTAGTAGGGAAGTAAAACACAGTAACAGGTTATTCAGAGAGGTGGTGCAATCTCCATCCTTGGAGGTTTTTAAGTCCTGGCTAAACATATGCTTGGCTGAGATGATCTAGTTGGGGCTGGTCCTGCTTTGAGCAAGGGGTTGGACTAGATGCCCTCCTGAGGTCCTTCCAACTCTAATTTTCTATGATTTGTATAACACAACCTAGACTCACTCCTTCCTTGTTGTGCAGTCAGATGAATGATGTCACAGAGACTCATGGTCTGGAACAGGCCATTATCTTGGGCCATTATCTTGGGATATCATTATCTTATCAGCTCTCACTCATATGAGAGTCAAGAGTCCTATTGTTTTCCATGAATTTGATGCATGTGCTGGATGTTAAACACATCCTTAACATTTTGAATATATATTTGAATTATATTTACTAAGTTAATGTAATCGTAGGTGAGTAATAACATGGAACGCAGATCCCATTAGGTTACATAAAGAAAAGTCATCCGATGTTCAAATGATATAAATTGGCAATGGACCATTCTTGCAAGGCTTTCCAAGCTGGCCTCCTTCCTCTGCTGATATAGAAGAGGCTAGGTCAAAAAAACTAATCTGAAAACGAGTTTGCTGGGTACTACTATTCATCCTCTTGATTGCACTGGTTGGATGGGGGAAATGATTGATGGTAGGGACTCAGAATGAGGATGATGATGAATTATGCAGGGAAATGTAACTGATCATTGAATTAGATTAAAAGTTTTATCTACCATTCATTTATGAGAATGCTAATGGAGATGATCACTCACTTTTTGGTACAATTATTTAAGGCAGTGTCTTGATTAGGTAGTCTGTAGAGATTTGTATTTGTTTGTATTTCTATGGAAGTAGAAAAGACATAAGATAAAAGAAGTCACACTGTTGGATTTATGATGCATAAATAACCAAGACTATCTGGAGTTTTTTTCATCTTTCCCCGTTTGAAAGGTATATTGATAAAGCTCAAATGCTGCTGTCAGGGATTGAAAGAAAAAGTTTCAAGTCTTCACTCCTTTCTCTCTGTTAAATAGTAAAGCCAGCTAAATGAGGTGATAAGATATCTCAGCTTTATCAGCAGAAAGTTAAACTAACTTGCTTTTAAAGCCACGTTGCAAAATCATATAGCTCTTGGCTCTTTATCTGTTATTTGCCTTTGAATTCAGAGCAGCTAGGTACCACTCGTTTCTTTATACTGTCCCTTCTTTGTAATAATACAACCTATACCTGCACCTATACCTAGACTCGTAGTCCCTCCACTGCTCCAAAGCACGTGGACATCAACCATTTGACCTAAAGGAAAAGCTGTCTGTGTGGTGACCTATAGACATTTGTTCATTCTAAACTGCAAGCAGTGGTACAGAGCAGAGGTTCCCAAACATTTTTTTTATTGCGTGCCCCCTTCCAGATTTACCAGCTGCCAGTATACTCCTACCAGCATACGTCTGATATTTTAATGCTTTTAATGCCAATTATTATTATAATGAAAATTAAATCCACCCTTACACAATTTCTCCTGTGATAGAGGATTATGTGCACGTGCTCTCTTGCTCCATCTCTCCCTCTCACGTGCACATGCATTCATGTACCCCCGCCCCCCAGCAAAATCAGTATCTGCGATGCGGAAATCTTCTACAGTGGAAGCTGCTCTGTATTCAGCCATTTTCAGCCTAAATCAGCTATATTACCTAAGTGCCTTAATATGCAGCAAGAAAGCCTATCCTAAAGATCCCAATTTTAAAAATCAAGCCCTGAATACTCAATCGTAGCTCACCCCATTATGTATTTTTCTCCACAAAATCAACCTTCCAATGTAGTTTTTTCCTGTTTTTTTGGGGGGGGTGGACACACACCTGGACATAAACACACATCTCTTTAAACATGCTGAGGTGTATGCATCTGAATGAACAAAAAAGACCAAATATGCATCTTCTGTTTTAAGATCATTATGTGAAATAGTTTCTACCCCTCCTTGTGTATCCTCAGTAAACTTATTTAACCCTTCAAAATATCACTGGGCTTGATGACTTGCATTTTAAACTTGGTGCCATAGACTGAATGATTCCCTCCCTTTCAGACATTCATTTATCGGGACCATCTCAGAGCTTGGCAGAAGAATTTGCTGAAGCTGCGAGGCAGCTTAAAAAAGAGATCCCTAATGTCAGATTTGGAAAAGTTGATGTCTCAGACCAGAAAGATCTGAAGAAAGAATTCAATATCCAAGAATTTCCAACTGTGAAATTTTTTGTGAATGGCGACAGGAAAAATCCCATCGATTGTAAAGGTAAAGTGTTTTTGGTACTAATAAAGGAGCCTGATATCTGTTATATGATGGGTGGTAAAGAACCATTGGATGTCTGAGTGGACAGAATAATAAAGAACATATGAGAGATTACATGGATTCTGTCTTTAACGTTATATGTATACCTGTATCTGCATATCAGTATTTCTGCACATAGGAATTTAATGCAAAATAAATTGGATTTGAGCTCACCTCACTCTTTTCTGCCAAATGCTCCTCTCTGATTCATAATTTACATAGTGAACTAAATTCTCTGCTGATATAACTTTAAATCCAGTGAGCAGCTATGCCTTCTACAATAAACTTGAGTACAGAGTTAGCCAGCAGAGAATTTGACTCAGATTACGCTTTTAATCTGAGTATTTAGTAATTAATCTGAGCCTGTGTAATACCCCTAAAAATCCACAACAAATTCCACACATTGTGTGAGTACATCTTATGGAGTAAAGATTATACATTATGGTTTGGAGAGGATTCTTTTATTGATTTTAAATTGTTAATCTGTTGGGTTGTCTAGATACAATAGATGAAAGAAGAAAAGTTGCAACTGGCACATTAGCCACTAGAGGGAGCTCTCATCTGGCCCAGAAATTCAATGGGATAATTTTAAAGTATATATTAATCTATTAAATAAAGACTACAGTGTTTGATCTGTGTCCCTCTGCATTCAGAATAAGACCGAGCTGCACAATCCTAAAATTCCAGACTTGAAGAGTTTTTGCTCCATTACCAATATGTGCAAGTAATAATCTTTGTCTAAAAAGATGTTCTCCTGAAGATGAGGTGAGTGGCCTGGGCAAGTGTGTGTTCTTGCAGTTGGAAAGAAACAGATTGGCCAAGTGCTTTTACAAATGGGAGCCTAAAAGTTCAGCTCCCAAGGCTAGAGGCACACAGTCTAATTTCAGAGCTTCTATACATCAGCCGCTGCCTGGGATGTCGGTGCTTCTCCTGTATTCTCATTTTATCCCTTCTTGTCCATCAGCTCTAGCATTTTTTACTGCTCTTCAGTCTGCCCTACTTGCATAAACAACAGAGACTACACAAACATCAACTGAGGGCAAAATCTGGCCTACTGAATTCTGGTTACAGATGTTAAGAACGCATCTAAAGTCTTCACTGCAGGGTAGGGCTGGTCAGAAAGCATCTTTTACACTTCTAAAATCATTTCCTCTGCATGTTATTGAGAGACAGTGAACACTGAGTGACCCAATAACATGCGTAGAGTCTCTATTTGGAGCAGGTCTGCTGATTAGGTATGGTGTGTTAATGAGTAGCAATGAATTGATTATCTATTGTTAACTCTTGTGAAATATGCAGTGACACAAAGATATCTGATAAAAAAATTGGCAAATCATTCACGGCACACACAATGATTAAAAATGCATTCTGTTGATTGGTAAGCCATTCGCTCAGGATGAGCAGAATGCTTGAAGTCCAATACATGTTCTCCTTGAAGGGTTATAGCTTCTTACATCACTCAGACTAGCCAGCTGTAAAAGGGACTATGACTCTCCAGTGAGTTATTACATAAATACACTGGCAATGCTGTTGCAGGCAAGGTTTAAACCCTGAAAGTCCCCTGAAATATTTGATGAAAGAGAATTTTTTGAACAGTCATCCTGATGGTGCAAGAGTGTGAGACAAACCCAGTGATTTCATTAGGACCACTTACATCAGTGCAATTAGGATTTGTCTCAGAGACACAACATCAGTGATTCTCAACCATGGTGCCTTGAGATCCTTTCAAGGGTGCCCTGTAATGTTAGCACAGTTAGGTGTGCAAACATGAATCACATGGTAAACCCAGAGCTTTCAAGTAGGAATGCATCATGTTAAAAACATTCTGACCTGTTGAGGTCTTTCTCAGTTCTTTGTAACTGAAAAACTGCCATATTATTTTCCTGTAGTCAAAAACCAATTGAAAAGTAAGAGCTGGCAGTTTTGCAAGGGTTCCTCCAGTCTAAAAAGGTTGAGAACCCTTGCACTATGTGCAAAACCATATAGGGCAAACCAAGGCAAAGATTAACCTGATGCAAAATGTGCTGAGGTTTGCATTGCTTACCATATAGATGGAACGTGAGAGCTTGAACCTTCAGAGTTTGAACATTGTGTGACCACTAGATATTGCTCAGCTGCTTTGTATTTGAGGCCTCTCCAGGGCACATCAAAATCTGTCATGCCTTTAAAACAATAGCATTTTGAATCAGTCGCTGCAAAAATGTCTTCATGGTATTAAACTGAATTGAACAGTCCTGAATTTTGATCTTGCTACACTGATAAAATGCAGAGTTTCAGGCTGTGAATCTTTGATAAGCTGCTTGTAATGTACAGCAAGATCACAACACAGCATGGTGTGCAGCTCACTACTAGCCTGGTGCTGCCTTTTCATGTTCAGTCCTGATTAACCCCTTACTAGACCCCTCTGCATAAATATGTGCTGTCTTCTTAGAAAAATATTACATTCGGAAAGTCAAAATAATTTTTCCCTGCTTTAGTCCACTTTGAGCTTGCATTGCTTGCATTTTCAAGCCTTCCTCTAAAAATATAAAGGTTAGAAACCTTTTTCAAAAGTAAGCTGTAGTTTCTGCATTATCACTTGCTTCCATGATGTAAAGGTTTAAGAAAAACTCCCAGCTATCATGAGACTTCCAATAAAATCACAAGCTCACAACACTGAATTGGATACCTCAGAAAATGGAAACTTGCAGAACTAAGGGACATTCTTGATGATTTAGGCTGTAAGTCTCACGTGCAAACTGCAGAGACTTTTTAATGTGTCTCGGCACCTCTCAGATCTCTTCAGCAGTAGAGGGGGGAACAAATCTGACACCTAATTTAACTGAATAGACAGTTCAATAAGCTGTGGAATTGGTTTGAAATCATTTTGGATTAAACCACAGGTCGATATTTCTCTATAGCCTGTGGTGCCTAAGATTCTTATGTTTATTGCACGGAGCTCTGCAGAACACATTTGCCTACTTGGTTGAGAGCCCTTGCTTCAAAACATCCACAGAAATCTGTGATTAGAGCATTAACTGGCAATGTGCTCAACTCTCATTTGTAGAAAGCTCAGAAAGCAAGTGAGGACCCACATCCTTGCAGAGGATCTTCAAGGGTCAGCCACATTTCACGTCTCCACCAGTGACTTGGATCTAGATCTGAATTTTGATGACAGGAGGCATGACTCCTTTGATGACAGGAGTCCCACCTTGAGTTATCTGCCGCTCTGAAACCTTGGGCTGTCTGCTGTCCAAACCAGCTTAATCTCACTCAGAACCCTGTTGTGCTGGCACTTCTTGTCATCTTTGCTGTTTTGAAAAGGGACACTTTATTTGTAATTCTCCTTGACGGTTATTTTAATTCTTTCCTCATTCCAAAGGAGTCAGAGAGGCCTCAGCTTTTATCACATGGGTGAAAAGAAGACTAGGACCCAGCACTGTGCACATCAACAGCACTGATCAGACTGAAGCAATTATAGAGGCGGAGGAGTTGGCAGTGATTGGCTTTTTTAAGGTAATTCAGTGGGAAAGTCAAAAGCTGATTGGACCAAGGGGCATTGTCTCCAAGAACCAATTTTATGACGGGCCTAAAGTCAACCTCAGAAACTGGATCTGCAGTTTTCTAGTTTATTTTGCATGTACCATTTACACTCAGTCTGTAAGGTCCCTTCCAGCCGCTAACAACTATGAAACTATGTGCAACTACTTGGAGTTATGCAGGAAGTGTAGATGCATGAATGTACATGGACCCCAACTGCTTCAGCCAGAGCTCCTAATGGCACTGAAGCAGTTCTTGTACAGCCCAAGCTAGAGCAAAATTTGTTATGTCCTTTGAGAGCACACACCTTACTGCACAACCTGGTGGTTGCTGACTTGTGGAAAGGGAAGTGCAGGAGTCCTACTTCTCCTCAGCCCATCCCTCTTCTTTTCTGCCGATGCAGCGTATGTCATTGCTGGTGCTATCTACACAACAGATCTGGTGCTAACTATTTAAGAGATCCTCTTCTAAAGTTCTGTATTCTTGCATTTATGAAACCGTAGCATGAACAATTAGTGGCTCAGGTTTTGAGGTGCTACTGAAAAGCTGGTGTGCATTTCAGAAAGTCTGTAACCATAATTGATTGCATTGGGATACATTTTTGGTTTTCCTACTGTTGGTTTAAACAATAGCTCCATGACTTTGGAATCTGATTACTGTGAAATTTGCACTAGCTACAGATTTAGCTTGTACCGTATGAGAAAACTGCTACTGTTATTTAAGTTGCCCAGGAGACAGAACAGCTCTCCCCCATCACCTGGAGCCCAGGTCTGACACCAATGTCACCTGCCAGCCTGAGGTTGGCACCTAAGGGAACCTAGAGACCTCCCTGGCTGTTGTATGCTAACAGAGCAGGGCAGGCCTGAACTGTTGCTCTCAGGAGCAAAATTGCTCCTAATGGGTGCACACAGGCATGCACTCAAAGAAAGTTTACTGTGCAGTAAGCTTTCTGAGCATTAATTGTACATGTAGATGTGCCCACTGTGTAGGGACAAATCCTGTAATCTTCACTCAGGTGAACTCCCTGTGGTTGCTAGGACTGATTGAGAACTGCAGGATTTGGTACTAATATATTTAAGTAGTAGGCAGCATTGCAAAGTAAATGTTTAGTGTGGGATAGTGTGAGTTGCTGTTGCACATTGTACAATAGTACAGAATCTCCATCCTTTGTAATGGTAAAGGCCAATCACATTGCCACAGAGCCAATATTCCTATTTTTTCTAAGCAGCTCCTTATTCTTCAGCGTCTGTCTTGAATTCCCCTATCACTGGGCTGTCTGAGCACATTTTCGATCTTATGATGTCTAAAATGTTATTACTATAATGTGCTATAACCCAGAGCCTAACTTTTATCAATGGGGCCATTTGCTGTCCAATAACATGTTGCTGCCGCAGTGGCAGAGGAAGGGTACACATTAAAGGTAATGGGCCAGAATGTGAAAATGATCACCCTGAATACAATTTTGTTCCAAGTAGCCCTCTTGAAATCATTTGTGAAGGAAGGCACTGCTTGGTGCAGCAAAAGGCTCATAATCTGGCCCAGTTTATTAGTGTAACTGGAGTGTCTTGAACTGAGCTGATAGCAGTTAGTGCCTGCAGACTTGTTAGACTGGGATTTGTGAATGCATTTGGAGACTGAAATGACTATAGATGATCATCAGCATGAATTAGGACATGTCAGAAATATAGCAGGTGGAAGCCAATAAAACACTGTCTAAATAAATAAAGAGCTGGATTTGGCCTTCTATTAGTCACAGATTGCTTGCTGAATGTGACTGCCAGAATGTGTCAGGAGGTCTCAGCATATAAATTACTATTCATTTAGCATAAAATGCTGCTCTGATTAAATCAAAGTCTCAAGAGCTGTTGCCTTTCATTATGGTTATTTACTGTTAATTTGGGGTCGACAGCATGCTGAGTATCTGAGAGACTTAAGAGAAGACAAGGCCCCTGCCTTGAAGAACTTCCAACCAAAGTATCACACAGGCCAGTGATTCTCGGCCAGGGTACCGTGTCACCCTGGGGTGCCTTGAGATCCTTTCAAGGGTGCTTCAGGGTGCCATGAAACGTTAGCACTGTTAGGTGTGCAAACAAGATTCACAAAGTATACCCAGCGATTTTGAATAGGAATCCATAGTGTTAAAAGCATTCTGACCTGCTGTGGTCTTTTGCAACAGAAGAATTGCTCTATTATTTTTCAGTAGGCAGGGGAGGGGGCATTTTCTGAGGGGAGCCTTGAGTCTGCAAAAGATGAGACCCACTAACATAGGCGAAACAATTCAGAAACATCATGGGGTGCAACCTCCCTCAAACAGAGATCCTTCCTCTCTCATCCACTGCAAAGAAGGGACGCTTTGTATCGTTAGTCAGTAGGGGTGTGCGAAGCAGACCCTATTCAATTTGGATTCGGCCCGAATCACGGACAGTGATTCGATTAGTTGATTCGGATCACTGTCCCTGATTCAATTCGGCTGAATCCAAATCTGAAGATTCGATGCTGATTCGGAGAATTAGCGATTTGGACACAGACACAGCTTTAAAAGTTTTTTCTACATACCTTGAGGTAGCAGGTGTGGCTCATGGTAGCTGTGATGCTGGGGAGCATGAAGCGTCCCACAGGAGTGCGGGGGCCCTCCATGTGCTTGGCAGCGAACTTGGAAATGGATCAGAAGTACTTTCGATCCACTTCTGGGTCTGCAGGGGAGCGTGCTGGGCCCCCCCCCTGCACCCCCAGACTCAGAAATCAGCTACAAGGGGACGCTGGGTGCCCCCCCAGACCCAGGAGCACCAGTTGCTAAGCCAGAGGGTTCAGGGGGCCTCCCCAGCGTACTCTCCAGTGGACCTGGAAGTAGACTAGAAGTACTTCTGGTCCACTTCTGGGTCTGCTGCCAAGTGCACTGGGGACCCCTCTGCTCTCCTGTGGGACACTTTATGTTTCCCTGCATCACAGTGATCACAATAGAAAAAATATTTGAAGCTGTTTCTATGTCCAAATCTCTGAATCTTTCTGAATCTCTCCAAATCGATTCGGAGGGCTCTGATTTGATTCAGAGAGATTAAAGGGTCTTCTGATTTGATTTGGATACGGAGATTCGGCCACCAAATCGGGCTGAATTTCCGCCAAATCAAATCAGGGACTGAAGCTTCACATAGCCCTATTAGTCAGTCCCTATGGTGTCCTCTTCCCCACTAGGAGAGGCCTTTGCAAGGTCAAGATCTGCCAGGTAGGGGCAGAAGAGTAGGAGGGCCTATGTTGACAGTGGGACAGGATGGAGATGGACACCAGGGAGTGCTACATTGTCCCTGTATCTTTCCCAATGTGTGGAAAAGGTAACACAGCTCATTGTTGCTTCACACTCCCTGCAGATCTCTTCTATTCTGGAGATCTACCCTTTTGAGAGGTGAAAGCTGCCATAGCCATCTTTGGGTCTTTATTCTCTCTCCTGCACCTCATGGCCCAGGATGGGTCCTCAATCCTGCCTATGTAAGTGCAAAGAGGGATGTTTATAAACCACTGCTTTTGTGACCAGGAACTTCATGGAGGAGCAGTGGAAATTTTCTATGAGACTGCAAGAGATGTGCCAGAGCTGCCTTTTGGAGTGACGGCCACTGAAGAGGTGTTTGCTAGCTATGGCATCCGAAAGGACACTGCTGTTGTATTCAGAAAGGTAGGAGTCACACATAATGGGCTGGGATACAACAGGTTGTGATAAGAGCCCGTGGATGAGCTGGAGGCAATGAGGTAGCATATAAAGTAGAAGAATTCTCCGACAGGAATTTTTATAGTTAAGAGACTGTTGGTGTTACCTTCCTGTAGATACAGTCTGAAGCAAACAGCACCCTGTGGACAACTGAAGTCTCAGGCTGACATCACAAAACCTGGGTGGCCTTCATTCAGGCTTCTTAATCTGTTATTTAGGTACCTAAATCAACTGTGACCTGCTTTCCTGATTCACTGAGTACTGATGACTTCTGAATTCCAGTTTTGCAGATGCTTATCACTCCTGTATCACATCACTTTGGTCTAGAGGTCTTTTTTTTTCCTCCTCAAATGCTATTGAGAAGGGCTCAGCAACAAAGCTATATAGCAATAGCAGCCAAACACAGCAACCAGGCCAAGGACACTCAGAGTAAAGGCTCACGTGACATTTCTTTGTGGCTAAGTACTGAAACACTCTTACATGAAAATTTATAACATTTAGACAGTGTATTAAGAGTATTGACATAAAAGAGCAAATTGAATCTGTCAGTTTTGTCTTGAAAAGTAGCAGCAACTGTCTTCACTACTCTAGCTGTGACATTATTTTAAAAGAGTTATGAAATGTTACCTACTGTTGATAATAAAAAGCAAATTCTAGAACAATAAATTGCTTAAATGAAAAGAGTGTATTTGCTACCAGTCATTGATAATGTTTTTAAAGCTGTCCCCTTTACTTTTAACCCTTCAAGGGAAAACCGGTACATAATGAAGTGTTTGAAGACAGCAAGCAGAACAAAGTGGAACTTACCAGATTAATCAAAACCTTTACCATGGATTTGGTCATAGAGTATAATCTTGAGGTATGTGTACTTTACTGAATCAAAAAATGTGGTGGAAGAAAGCAAGCCCTGGCAGTGACCTACAGAAGGAGATTCCTTGAAAAATCATCTCTTTCATATACTGTTCTAGCCTACTAGACTTCCAGAGCCAGTAGATAGCTAAGGCATGTATATCTTTGGTCAAGAAAGTTTTCCTGAGTTATGAAAATATGTGAAAGAGTGGGAAATAGTGTAAAAAACCATCATACTTATGGTTAACTGGATTTCCAATGTACACTATTTCCCATTCTTTCACACAGAGTGACTTTTAGGGGTAGGAGCAAATATATATTTCAGCTGCTTTAGACTGCTGTTCAGGAGCACACAGCAGCTGATCTAACTGTTCCATCTTCATGATCCTGCAATGATACAAAATAAAAGCTAAATCTTCCTGAACTTTGACCCTGAATGAAAGTGGGTTAAAGCTGAAGTAGTTTTGCTACACTTGGATTGTTACAGGATTGTGCAGATGTACCAGCTCCATTGGAACAGGTCATCTCAGTATGCTTTGATACAGATTTAATTGTTATGCTTTTCTATGCACTGTGTTAAATTAGGAAAATGGCAAAGAAAGAACAACTGTAAAAATCTTTGAGAGGGGTTTGTGTGCATGTGTGCACGAGAGACTCCGCTCTCTTTCCTTGCCTGGAAGCACTGCTCAAGCCAGCAAATAAACAGAGGGACTCTTGCAATAAACAGAGCTGTAATGGATACATGACCACCTACACCAGAGCATCAAAAATCACATATATGTTGGCAATCCCTCACTGCTGAGGATGATTGTCTTCTATGATTGCTTTATCTGTGGGTCTGAAGATGGCTGATGATGAGGCTGATCTGGGATCAACAGCTTCTGCTGCAACTCAGGAACATGTTTCCATGCAGAGTAGGTGGCTCTGGATTCTTGATTCAGATCGAAACACACTGTTCCTGCCACTCCTGTTTATAGGGCTATAACCTGATAGTACAACATTTTCCTTTGGTTTTGTCAGCACAATAAATACATCCCACAATGCTGTCCTATTGACGCCTTTCCTGATGAACTGACTATGAACCTCCATCGTGAGGCATCCTATGAATTGCTAAAGCACATAGGGCAAACTTATCTGAAATGACCTCCTAACTCAACATGAATGGGTGACCAATCCCTTCTTCATCCCACTGACAATCACCACCAACCACACAACCACGTCTCCTAGGACTAGGGAGTCATTGCGCTACCAGCTTGATAAACAGTTGGAGGCAGGATCAGATATTTATAGAAGTCAAAACCTATTTTAGATTTCAGGCTAAGGAGAACTATTACTGCTGCCAACCCTTTGACTGAATTTAAATATGTTAGCCCTACCAGCCTGTGTAGATAATAGGGCTGTGCAAAGCTTTGGTCCCTGATTTAATTTGGCAGAGATTCGGCCTGATTCAATGGCTGAATCTCCAAATCCAAATTGAATCAGAGGATGCTTTAATCTCTCTGAATCGATTCGGAGAGATTCAGAAAGATTTGGAGATTCAGACATAGACACAGCTTTAAATGATTTTTCTACATAACTCTAGGTTGGAGGGGCTTATGATCACTGCGATGCTGGGGCACATGGAGTGTCCCACAGAAGTGCGGGGGACTCCCCAGCGCACTTGGCAGCAGACCCAGAAGTGGACCAGAAGCACTTCCAGTCCACTTCAGGTCTGCTGGGGAGCCCCTTGCCCCCTAACTCTGCTACTGGTGCCTCCTGGGTTTGGGGGGGCACCTGGGGTCCCCCTGTGGCTCCCTCCACATTCCTGTGGGATGCTCCGTGCGCCCCAGCATCGCAGCATTTACAAGCTGGTACCACAAGCTATGTAGAAGAAACTTTTAAAGCTGTGTCTGTGTCTGAATTGCTGATTCTCTGAGTCAGCATTGAATCTTCAGATTTGGATTCGGCCGAATCAAATCAGGGACAGTGATCTGAATCAATTAATTGAATCACTGTCCCTGATTCGGGTCAAATCCGAATCCGAATTGAATAGGGCCAGCTTCGCTCACCCCTAGGCACTCACTCTTGCTTATAGTGAGTGCCTAGCCAGCATTAATTCTCTGCCCCGTGTTATGCAGGTGGTCAGACTGGAAGATCATAATGGTTCCTTCTGGCCTTGAAATCTATGAATAATGATGAGATTTTTCCTTGAACAGGAAAAACACTTTGCAGCTGCTGATCTTGTCTCCCTTGCAGGCAATGAAAAGAAACCAAGGGTGATGAAAATGACTGAGAACTGTTGAAGGCATGCAAAGCAAAATATGCAAAACCAGAACTATGTGGCATGGCTACTGTTAATGTCTGATTCATTTTTCTGCTTACCAGGAACAGAACAGATGCTTAAGCCTTTTGTTTTCCAGACTTCTGTGAAGATTTTTGATGTCCCTGTTGAAAATCACATCCTGCTGTTCACCCCGAAGAACTCGGAGACATTCAACAAGACTTATGAAAATTATGAGTCTGCTGCTGTGGAATTTCGAGGAAAGGTGTGTTATCATAGAGCCCAATTCTGCAAATGCCAGTTCTCAGATCAATGTAAAAATGTTTGGTGTTGTTACTGGTAGGAAAATATTGCTATAGGTCTCTCTGGTAGCCTCCCAAACCACTTTATATAGTCCCAAGGACTATCAGGTGGAATCCTCAACCACAATAGTTTGGGAAAATGGAATTGGGAATAAATCCCAGTGAAGAGCGATGCTTTGAAGCAGTGGTGCTCACTTTTGGTCCTGTAGGCCAGATGAGTGGCACAGGAATGGTCTGTAAGCTGGATCAGGCCCAGTGGGACAAGACCAAGCCCCATGTGACCTTTACCTGGATCTGCATACCTGTATTAAGCCCTGTATCACCCCCCTCCATGTCAGGATCAGGGCCTGGAGCCCTGTGCTGCCCCTGCCCAGGCCCATGTGCCAGGATTGGATCTTGGGAGCCTGCACCTCCCCCACCTGACCCACCATACTGGGATCTGGCCGCCCATGCCAGGATCGGGCCCTATCGCCCTGTGACACAAAGATCAGGCACTGCACCACCCTGCACACCCAATTTAATGCACAGGACCACATTATCCACCTGGTGCCCCCCCCCCCCCCCGGGGTCCGAAAATTTGACATCAGGGGGGCAGTGCCCATGGGGAGCCCTGCAGGAGGGATGACAAGATGACAGTGGCTGGATCTGGCCAGCAGGCTGGGGGTTGAGCACCCGTGCTTTAAAGCATAAACACCTGCAGCATTCCAAGTGAACCTATCTCTGACCGTTGCTATTAAGCCTAATCTAATCTTATATCTGCGTGCATGTGCATGTGTGCATGTGCATGTGCATATGTGTATAATGTGATTTGCTAAGAGCGACTTCTTGTCAAGAAAATGTAGTAAAGCTCATTAGTCTCTGTTACCACCTGAAAGCACCATTGGGGAATTTCCATTCTGGAAATGCGGCTCTGACTCAGAGGGTTTTGCAAACAGTCTGCACAACAGTGTTACTGACACCAAAGAGGGTTTGCACGCTAGGGCTGTGTGAAGCTTCGGTCCCTGATTCGATTCGGCGGCAATTCAGCCCAATTCGGTGGCTGGATCTCCGAATTTGAATTGAATGAGAGGACCCTTTAATCTCTCTGAATCGATTTGGAGAGATTCAGACAGATTTGGTGATTCGGACATAGACACAGCTTTAAACGATTTTTCTCCATACCTCTAGGTAGCAGGGGCTCTGAACGCTGTGGTGCTGGGGCAGACGCAGTGTCCCACAGAAGCACGGGGTCCTCCCCCAGCACGCCCGGTAGCTGACCTGGAAGTGGATCAGAAGCCAGGAGGGCACTGGGGGTGGGGGGAGGCAGTGTGCTCCTTGGCAGACCCAGAAGTGGACCAGAAGGACTCCGGGTTTGCTGCTGAGCACGCTGGAGAGCCGTCCGCATTGCTGTGGGATGCTCCGTCTGCCCCAGCACTGCAGCGATCGTGAGTCGTGCCTGCTACCTCAAGGTGCATTTAAAGCTGTGCCTGTGTCCAAATCGCTGATGCACCGAATCAGGATTGGATCTTCAGATTCAGCTGAATCAAATTAGGACAGTGATCTGAATCAACGGATCGAATTACTGTCCCTGATTTGGGCCGAATCTGAATTTGAATCGAATAGGGCTCATTTTGCACAGCCCTATTGCACACACATTTTCTAGCTATCTTCACCATCTGTTATATGTGGTTGCTGCTACTGCTCCACAGACACCAAGTGCTACAGAAGTAGAGTTCATTTGGTGGTAAAAACCGCCTGCAGCCAATTCTACTATTGATAAAGACATCTGGATTATGAATATTTTAGCTGCTTTGTACTATTAAGTTATGTATTCTAGGGCTAGGGAAAGCAGTAAGTATTCAGCAGGGCTAGTAAATCTAGTTATTGTACACTGGCATGGAAGGAAGCAATATAAAGCCAAACATTACCAGGGCTTTAGCAGCACAATGTGAAATGGATACAGCCAAAAGCCAAACTTGCTTGGTTTAGGATTTTGTTAACACCTCTGAACTCAGAGCCAGGGCATGGAAAGGTTCATGAAGTGCTGGTTTGTTCCAGCTGCAGATAAACTTGGACTCTGAGACTCACCAGATCTGGGAAGTTTGTCTCTGGGTTCCAAGCTTCAAGGCTGGCCTGTAACTTTATCCTGCCTAAACCAGGGTCTGGAGGCTGAACTCCTTTAACCCTTGAAAACTCCAAACCCTTCAGATTCAGTACAAATCTCATGCTTGGCTGGAGATTTGGCAGTTTGCTTTGTTTTTCAGATCATGTTCATCTTGGTGGATACTAATGAAACCAGAAATGGGCGTGTTTTTGAGTATTTTCGCATCACTGAGGTAGATGTCCCCGCAGTGCGGATCTTAAACCTGACGAGCGATGCAAGGTACAAAATGCCTGCAGATGAGGTGACAGTGGAGAACCTAAGAAGCTTTTGCCAGAGCTATCTAGCTGGAAAAGCAAAGGTAGGCGTCTTCTTCAACATATACCAGCTTAAAACTGTTGTATATTACAAACAAAGGTAGTGTCATTTATATGCCACAGGTACTGTCCTTCTTCTTATGGCTGGTGTTTGGTAGAATCTCTTATTACATGATTTTGAGGATGATGAGAACATCTCATTCCAGTTAACTTTGACTGGCATTTAGGGTATTTTGAATATAAGGGCACTAAACTTACTGTTTCTCAATTTTTCCAGAATTTTGTGCATGGGGGATAATATTTTCTTGCTCAAATAGGGTGGTATAAAGCTTAATGGATACTAATAAAGAGCTCTGAGATTGTGGGGAGAGCTATTAAGTGCCCAGCCTGTCACCAAAGAGAGAGAGTTTGAGATCTAAGGAATAGATCCCTACCAGACTTAACATTTTATGGATCTGGTTTCTCTTCTCCATGCACAGCAGATTTTGAATGGTGCTCCAGAACTGACCCTAAAGAGTCTGCTGCTGCATGGTGCAGTAGGAAAAAAATAAGGGTCCAGCTCACATACAGTGGGGTGCAGAAGCCATGTGGAGGGGAAGGAGAGTTAAGCAATAACACGCACCCTCTGTAGCACTCTAGTTATTATCTGTCATGCAACCAGATTCCAGGTGGCAACTTCCAAATAACCTGTGCTTGGCTGCACATGGCATGAAGCAAGTGATTCCCAGTATTATAAGAAGGTACATAACATGTGGACGTGTGTCAACTAGACTCTTATTAACCTGAATGGAAATATAGCTTCTTCACATATGTGCTTTTGTTTCTGATCAGCAACATGTGTCTAGTGAGGAGATTCCAGAAGACTGGGACAAGAATCCTGTCAAGGTGCTCGTAGGGAAGAATTTCAATCAGGTTGCCTTTAATAAGACAAAGAATGTGTTTGTGATGTTCTGTGAGTATCACTCTATGTTGTTCAGAGATCAAACTGTTTTAACACGATTGATTTAATGTGAAAGTGACAGCTTGTTGATCTGCATCAAACCACATGCTGTACATTAAGGGTGCATCTACACGAGATGCTTCTCCACTGTAGCAACAAGCTATGGCAACATAGATCATTGCTATGGTGACATAGCGTCTGCGAGCATGAACTGTGATGCCAATGCTACTGCACAGGCTACGGCACAGTAGGGTCAGAAACAACCTGTGCGCTGCTGGGACCGCACAGTAACCCAATAGTCTGGGTGCAGGCGTCTTGGACAGCAGACTTGAGTTGCTCCCAGTGTGCCTGGATGGAGATGTCATCAGCAGTAGGGACTTGCTCCAGTGCACTATACAACTGGGCCTGGAACTCCTCCCACTGTCCAGGGTCCTTCAGAGCTGCGATGTTCAGCCATCTCCGGCCAGCCTTCTGGGTCTTCCGGTGTCTTGGTGATCCGGTGTTCATCACCGAGTGCGCAAGTCAGTGGTCCATCCAGCAGTCTTCAGCTTCCTTCATGGCCCTTGTGACGAGCACATCCCTCAGGTCTCTACCTCAGGCAATGATGTAGTCCAAGAGGTGCCAGTGCTCCGACCTCAGATGCCTCCACATGGTCTTAAGCTGGTCTTTCTGGTGGAAGACAGTGTTCATCATGATCAGGCCGTGTTGGGTGCATTTGGTCAGGAGCAAGATACTGTTGTCATTGGCCTTCCTCACGCCATTCTTGCTGATAGTTCCACTCCAGATTTTGTGGTCACGTCCAGCCCGGGCGTTGAAGTTGCCCAGGAGAATGACTTTGAAACCCGGTGAGCTGGGTTTCACTGACAGCAGTGATGTTGATATTATGCCTTCCAAATTCCTGAGCTACAATGGCAGTTTGTCTTTACAGGCGATTGCTCTTTGGGCTGTTGATGAGCATTCTCACATTCCAGGTTCCAAAGTTTAGCTTTTTCTTATTTTGACCACAGGAATGGTGATCCTGCTGGGTGTGGTTTCCCAGCCAGGAGAGATAGGACATCCTATTTTGGGGGCACCTTTTCTAGCCCCCTCTCCATTGGGGTGAACAGAGGGTATCCTAAAAAGGGCTGCTAAGTCGTGGATATAGCTGCCAAAGGACACGCCATAGACACAGGTACCTGACGACCATCGCACATCCGCCACCTGTGTGCAGATTCTTGGCTGGGGGCCTCCAGGTATCACAGCCCTGCTCCTACTGCCAATCTTCCGTTGCCACAGGGCTTTTGGACCTGACGGAAGCCAGCTCATGGCATATTTAGCGTGGGGACTTTGGTACGCAGACAGGTCCACATGGCCTTGGCAGTTGGTGGCTGGATTCAGTGACATGGCGAACCACAACAACTGGGGCCACTTCTCCATTGCAGCCTTCTTCCACCTTCACAGCCATTGGAGCCACAGCCTTCCTCTACCTGCGCTGCTGTTGAGGACTTCTTGGATCGTTCTTTGTCTGGAACCTCCCCCTCGACCTTACCGCCATGGGTGGCCCTACCAGGAGCATGAGTTGCAGACAGCATCGCTCTCAGGGTCGTTGGAACATGCAAGCATCTCCACCACAACAAGGTGACAATCCTTGGAGAGGATTGGCCGTATCTACATGAGCAGCAGATTGAGGACCTGTTACTGTGCAGTGTGAAGTCATTTAGTACTTGCGTAACCAAGTACTGAATGACTGTGCAGTAACCAGCATTACTGTGCAGTAGCGTCCTTGCACCATTTTTTGATGGTACTGCACAGTAGCTCATTGCTACTGTGCCGTAGTGTCATGTCGCAGTTAGTGCCCACCAACACTACTGTGCACTAGCAATTAGCTACTGAGCAGTAGCTCATTGCTACTGTGCAGGATCGTCTCATGTAGATGTGACTAAGTGACAATGTGTCAGAAGTCATACCGGATTGCTAGGGTTTTCCGACTTGCTCTGCTTCCAGGTATACATTTTGTGGCACATTCCCTGAAACAGGAATGTCTATTTTGACTTTTAATTGGATATATGAAAGACATCCTTCCACACAGCCTTCCCTGATTTACGTAAGCTAAGTCAGAAAGCAAGACAAATACATGGAGCATTGTGTATTCTATTGCCTCTCTTTCCTTGTGTATGCTGCTTTGCAGCTTCCAGAGATACGTTTTGTAAGTAGTATTTCGTTATTGAACTGATAAAAGACTTGCCTTTGACAATCTCAGTAATCCATGTCATCCTCTCTAGCAAAGTCATAGGATGGCTTGTTAGGCCCCTGTGTATTTGTTTTTATTATGAATGGGTTGATTCAGCAGTATTATGATCAGCAGTTTTAAGTACATTAAAACCCATCCAAAAATGTTTGGCCATCACTGCTGAACAATTTGTTTAGAAAAGGAAACTAGGGCAGGGTAAATGTTTGCAAATAAAATAGAGATGAACAAAACCAGAATCTGAGAACCCAGCTGCTGTGAACTTACTTGCCTTTATACTCAGCACCTTGGAGCTAAACTTATAACAGTTTTGAATTCAAGGTTGCAAGGGGCTCATTTTCAGGTTTCAATTTTGATATAGGGGAAGTCAACTGCAGCTGGAGGAAATTTTACATGATCCACTGATTTTGCAAGGGTTTTGCCATAGAGGCTTAGACAAATTCAGTTAATGTCCCTCTTTTGTTTCTGATCAGCAACTTTTTTTGCTGCTTATTCACTTTCTGGTTGTACCCAAGATCAGAAATGGAAATGCCAAAATGATAGATTTTGCCAGACTAATAACAGGGAGCTCATAGCAAAGCCATTTCTCAGCGTATTAATCAGCCTGGTTCTGCAGATCAGGGAGATTTGAAAAGTTCACATAAGGTTTGACACTGAGTGCACTGAGATTCCTGTACATCTTTAAATGCTAAGTAGAGGTGCCCTACCTACAAATTTGGATCTAGAAGTTGAACCCACCTTCTTCCCCAATATGGGGGAGGGGTGGGGGGATGTTTAGATCAGGGTGAAATCCTAGACCCACTGAAGCCAAAGAACTCCCAATGAAATAACTCTGAAGTTTGCATTTGGCTCTTTACAGAAACAAATGACAGTCACACAGTATGACCCAGACTTGGGTTTTAATTGCAAACTTCCTCCCTCTGAAATGGTGGGATGGTAAAGCATTGCAGCAGAAGTAGGACGTGGATGTGTCTGGGTGTAAGAAAGCTGCAAGGCTACTTCAACCCTGAGGGAGAAAGTTGCTGTGGTCCTCTTGCTTTTCGCTCTGTCAAACTCTAATGCACTTCACGGTGCTTTCGGATTTGCCCCGTTGTTTCTGGTTGGGGAGGGTAAACCTTGCACCTGTAGCTTTCTGCATTTCTGTGACTGTTACAGAGTAAGTTATGATACCAGATTTATGAACATCTGTTTTTCTTTTACAGATGCACCCTGGTCCCATGAGTGCAGGAAACTCCTCCCAATCTGGGATGAGCTGGCTGAGGAGTATGAAAATCACAAAGACATAATCATTGCCAAAGTAGACTTCACAGCAAATGACATCCAGTTAATTATGCTAGATCGCTATCCATTCTTTAGACTCTTTCCTGCTGGATCGGATAACCAGGTGAGAAACCTTCAGTGAGAGGGTCTCCAAATAAGTGAGAGAAGAGATCTGGTGAAGCAAGAAGACATAGGCCATGGAATGGAGTGGGCCACCTGGGCCATGGCCCGATCAACTTTTAGCATGTTAATTTATATAACCCATAAATGCGTAATTGTCATTCTGGTTAAAACTGTATAGCTATTTTTTAAATTGCATAGCTAGCTAAATTAACTTGCTAAAAGTTGGTTGGACCATAGCCTGGGTGGCCCACCTCATTCCACGACCTATGCGAGAAAAAAATTGTGGTCCTTGCCCATCCATATTTCAAACTGAGCATCCCTGACTTACTGCTGCTAGGAATCTGAGTTTAAGGGGAAAGATATTTTCTTACCACGCTCACCACACAAAAATCTGGTACTCGTACAGGCATAGAAACTTCCCAGGTCTGGATTGATGAACTTGCTATGGGTCGAGTTTTGGGTGACCCGATTCTACACCTGAGCTGCCCTGTGTTCCAGTTGTTCTGATTTTTAGAGGAAATTGCAGATCCCCTAAATTCAAAGTGAACCTACAGATATGATTTGGTACTAATCCCTGAGACTAGATTGTGCAGTGTGTGCTTGGTATAACTGATGGAAAATAACTCCAAGCTTATTCACCCCACTGCATCATTCATCCTGTTACTGGAACAGTTTGGGTTATGAAGAGATAAGTCTCACCACCTGAAGGGCCATATTCTCTGGTCTTTTAGAAAACTCTTTTCTAGGCAGGTGTACTAGATTTTTTGCATTCCCGTACCACAAACTATGCCAGCAGTGTGTTCAAACACCTCTCAATACACACTCCAAAGCTGTTGCTATTGCTGATTACCTTTAGAATATGCTACATAATAGATCAGCATGTTACATAAGGTTCTTAAACTACTCCTACAAGAAGAGACATAAGAAAGGGGAAAATATTAAAGAAATAATCTTACTGCTCTATCCATGCAGATAATCTAATTGAAGAGAAAAACATCGTTGTTGCAGCCAAAAAATTCAATTCTATGACACTGTTATAATTAAGGCATTACTCAGCTTTTCATTTTTTTTCTCCTGATGCCCCATACTTAAATTAAATTCTAAGACATTTGTACATGTCCTCATTTAATCTCTTTAAGAGCAGTTTTGCCAGCACAGCTTCTAATGAATTGAACTGGAGCCCTGCTTGTTCGTACAGTGTTCAGCCTTAATGTATATGTGCTACATCCCATTAGCCATGCTCTATGCTGCATGCATTTTTAAGATGTATTGGTTTATTAATCACACATTTTACTTTCTGAAAAATGATCAAAAAGTTGGTACCTGAGGCTGTTGCAAATAGGGATGATAACTGGGCTAGTTCCTATGGCTCCAGTCACTGGTGAAGGTTCCAGTGTCCCAGACACTGCACATATGCACAGACACATGCAGGACTTGTCCCAAAGAGTTGTCTAATCTCTGCCATCTCATTTTTGCCTTAAAATGGCATTATGGTGCCCAGTTCTTAAGCTGATAGCAATAGCATAACTATGGGGTAGGGAGAGGGGCGCCAGCCCTGAGGGCCAACTGAGAGGGGGAGACAGAATGGAAGTTTTTGCCAAGCAGGAGCAGCCCTGCACCCAGCAGCATATTGGGGAGAGAGGGGAAGGTGCAAATGGGGCACCAGGAGTGGTTCACAGAGAGCCTGCACCACAGGGCTGCTGCAACCAGTGTGTGGTGAGCCAGTCCACCTGCTACAGCACCCTGAGCCACCTGTGCCGCCAGAGCAGCAGTCACAGTAACGACAACTACTGCCAGAGTGCAGAGAGCTGGGACCACGGCAGGTGACACTCTGCAACCCTACCCTCACCCCGAACTCCTTCTTCCCGGATCATTAATGGTCTCGATAGCATCCCCGCCCTGCTCTGCCCCTTTTCTCAGGGCACCAAAGGAGCTTGCTCGGTGCCTGACTGATAGAGGATAGATGGACAGAGAGGAGAGAGAGGAACAGGGACTATATAGCACAGTGACCATAGTGACAAATACTTGTTCCTTCTATCTAATATTTCTGTGGTTTTTATCTCTCTCTCACTATGGGTGGCAACTACATATGGTGACAAAAGCATGAGTGAAAAGTGCTCGTCCCACTCTATTCAAGCCCACCCTCACCTGTGCACCTTCTTCCACACGGTGCTTTCTATTTGGGTTGGTCTCTCTCTTTCATGCTCCAGGTGACCTCCTTCCTAACTCTCCTAATAGCCTTTTTCCTCCCTCCAAGCCTGTCAGTGTGATCCCCATACCATTTTAATTTGCCAGCTAATACACCTGTCTGCACCCAACACTCTGTGACTGTTTCAGCTGTTGCTTCCTTTTCTCTTGACATTAAGGACCTTGGGCTGCAGCCATGTGCCTGGAGTGTTTGTACAGCACCAAGATGGTTGTCAACACCACTCAATAAAAGTGACAGCACTTAACAGTGCTTGATGCAATCTGACTTCCAACATGTGGATGGATATCCAGTTGACCTCTGGTATTTTGTTGGGGTCAGAGTGTTCCTCAGTCTGTATCAATATCTACTTAGGATTGTTTATTGTTAGAGAATAAAAGATATGAAGAATGGTCCTCTGGGTAAAGAGTAGCTTTCTGGCTGTTACTTTAACTTCAAAGTATGAAAGAAAACATGGTGAAATCCTTCCGACCAGAAAATTCCTTCTAATCATACCCAAAGCAGCTGCCCCACTTCTGTTATGTTCTGGGACTGGTGTAGAGACTCGTGACTGTCAGGCCCTGCTCTCTCTCGTGCTGCCTTGGAAGGCCTGTTGTGGAGCTATGAGTTAAACCTTACCTATTCAATTGGATGGATTGTGCCATGTTTTGGAATATGGGCCTGTGTAGTTCTCTTGAACTCACGTTTTCCATACAGCACTTTAACTTCAGGCAGGGAAGATTTTCCTCTTACGTAAAGCAGCATAATTCTATTTATTTCAGTAGAAGCAGGCCAATTCATATAGGCTGAAGGTCTCAAGAATTTTAAAATATGCTCAGATAACAATGGACACTTGCGTGGGTTAAGCAAATGAGTTTCTACTACATTCTGGATACAGGATACATTTAAAATCCTCTTTAGACTTCCAGAGGGCACAGGTTTTGGAAAGGCCTAAAAAATGGTGAGATAGACCCTGATGTTGGGAGAACTCTAAATCTCTCAGCATCTCAGTATTTGGCAGGACCCAGGTCTAGTGATGCAAGAGAAGGGACATTATTTGTTTGAAGGTAAGGACTTCCTTCTTTGAGGTATTTGTTATTTTCCCTTCTCACGCCTCAAGAGATCCAATTAGCTTTAGTATTAGTTAGCTCTCCTCTGACTTTCTAATCTGAACACAAAAGTCAAAGTCTATTGAACCTGCATAATTCAGGAATCCCTGTATCTGCTGTATTCTGATTTCACATGTTTTTTATGCACAAAATTAGTAATATTTTACCCTATTTTTAACTTGTTCTTTTCAGGTTGTGGTGTATGATGGGGAACATACTCTTGAGGCATTTGCAGAATTCGTAGAGGAGCGAAGCAAGCCAAAAGCAGAAGTAAGAGGAAAGGTAAAGGATTCAATGCTATGCGCTCTGAGAATGTCTCCAGTGCAATTCAAGCTGGCATTGCTCCTAAACTCCTCAGTGACTGGAAGCAATTTAGCTGTAGCAGGGTGGGATGCAGCCACTAAGTATCTATCCAGGGCTCTAAGAAGGCTTGTACTGCCCATACTGAAGCCCAGGCTGCCATGACAAGACTAGTACCAGTACCCAAGTTAGCTAGTTTAGAGAGAGCTGCAATATGAGTGTAAAGAGAGCTTCCATATGAGCTGGATTCACACAGCTTCACAGCAGTGTAGACATACCCTCTTTCATCCCTAGATTCACATCATGTCAAAGGTTCTTTTGCTTGTGCTTAAGTTAGTCTCTTAAGCAAGAAGTTAATGTATCAGGGTGAGACTTATGATAAAACATACTACATATTTGGAAGATGTCTAGATCAGCGCACACTGTTTATTTATAAGTATTTCATTACAAGAAGGATGCATAAGACTCATGAGACACATGTAGAAATCTCAGAGTCGGTAGAGCCTCCACACTTAACTTCTGCAGAGAAAAGCTGTCCATACATTTATTGGAGATGCCACTTGTTTTGCAGTAGAATCAAAGGCCTCTTTGGCCAAAGAGGATGAAACAGAGGCAGTATTAGCTACTGAAGTTGTTCAAAGAGTAGGGAAGCAATGAGATGGTGGTTGGAGAAATGTCAATGGATATATCCACCACTCAACTTAATATCTCAGAGTCTGAAGACAGGTGGATAACCGGTCAACTAATTTGGGAGAGCTGAACCTGACTTGTGGAACGATCAAGTTAGCCTTTTTTTCTTGCTGAGCCTATGTGGGCAACTGCTCTGAGGACTGGCTCCTGTGAATGTTTTCTCAGGATGCATTTGAAGTAGGTGGACAGGTCACATTCTTCTGTGCTTGCTCTAATACAGTTATATGTATTCTGTCTTTTGGTGCCTTATTTTAGTTTTAAGTATAAGGATGTTGCATCATCCAAGAGCCAGTTTGGGAAATACCATCCAAAAAGCATGCTTTGCTTTGCTAGTGGGGAAATGATCAACATTAGCCCATCTGTTCATATTTTCTATTTTCATTGAACACCATCTAAATTTGCTCAACACAGAACTGTAGGATGGAGTAGGCCTCCTGCAGTGAGTCACTACTTGATGTGCAAATCCTGTCAAAGGAATTCTCTATGTCCTGTCACTGGATGTTGTCACAAATAACAAAAGCAATTTCTTTTGAGATACCTTTGGGAAAGCCTGCACATTTTCTCCACAGAATTTCTAGATCTCCTTGTGTATTACAGTACATAGTAAAAGTGACCGATTCTCCAAGCGCTTATCAGAATTTCACAAAAACAGTATCTTATCTAAGCTCTTCCCTGGAGCCAGTGTATGGATGAAAGTTCTTCCCGCTCATTTAATAACAACTAGGGCTGTGTGAAATTTCAATGGCCGTTTCGTTTTGACACTGTTTTGACTCATTTCAATTTCGAAACAGCAAAATCAAAATGAAACAAAGGCCGTTGAAATAGCTTGAAACAAAACAAGGCTAGTCAAAATGTTTTGAAAATTGAAATGTTTCGACCATAGCACTGGGGATGGGAAGTCAGTCCAGCTGGGCTGACTTCCCATCCCCAGAGCAAGATCCAGCAGAACATTTCCTGTGCTAGAACATATGGGGGGTGGGAAGTCAGCCCAGCTGGACTGCTTCACCACCCCCCTGCGCGATCTAGCATGGGGCATGGTGAGGCAGCCCAGCTGGGCTGTCTGCCTCACCCCTGCTGGATCTTGAGCCGGGGATGGGAAGTCATCCCCACTGGGCTGCTTCCTTTCCCCCCCATGTGATCTAGCATGAGGGATGGCGAAGCAGCCCAGCTGGATTGCTCTCCCGCCCCCGCCAAATGATCTAGTGCGGGGATTGGAGAAGCAGCCCAGCTGGGCTGTCTTCCTGCCCCCCCCAACATGATCTAGTGTAGAGGATGGAGAGGCAGCCCAGCTGGGCTGCCTGCCTACCCCCTGCTGGATCTTGCGCTGGGGATGGGAAGTCAGCCCAGCTGGACTGCTTCCCTACCCCACACACGATCTAGCACAGGGGATGGAGAGGCAGCCTAGCTGGCTGCTTCCCTGCCCCCCATGTGTTCTAGTGTGGGGGATGGCAAGGCAGCCCAGCTGGGCTGCTCCCCTCCCCGCCGTGCGATGTGGTTCCCATTCCCCTGAGATGGGGTTGGGAACTCAGCCCCAGCCCCATGGCGAAACAGTTGAAACAGGGTCAAAACAGCCTTACTTTTTGACAAAGTGAAACAGTGAGGCTGTTTCAACTCAAAATTATATTCGATACAAAACACTGTTCCGTCCAGACCTTGAAACTGAAGTCAGAAAGGAACAGTGCCGTTTCGCACAGCCCTAGTAACAACAGCATTACCTCATTCACCTACAGAAGAGCTTTGCTAAAAAACTACAGTTCCCACAACATAGTTAAAAATAAATGCTATTTTGGAAAGCAAATTCTCACTGGGACAATTTCCTTTTTGTGAGTGGCTCTAATGAGAGACTTTATTGTCATATTTTTTAAAGGATCCTTCTCAAGAAATCAAAGAGGATCTTATCAAGGAAGAACTCTAACTGTGCAGTGAAGGGGAAGTTTCCATGTCATTAAATTCTAAGGATGAGTATTCTCTACTCAAGAATTTTAAAATAAATAAAACAAATAAAAAATACAATATCCCCTTTTGTTGTGCATGATTTCTCTTTTGAATTGTGACTTTACTAGTGACTTCCTATAAGTTGGTGTCAAGTCCTCTTAAAGTGATATTCCACCATGCCTTGGTAATCTCTCTGTTAGTAGCATCACCATCTTCTTCGTTTAGTGTGGCACAACAAAGAGAAGTTAGGCCCCACAGAAAAATTCTGTAGGATGCTCATTCAACTAGTTGTGTATTGAGTTAAACCAGTCCAACTCTAATCCATCCAAGAGAGGTGAATTTTGACCAAAAGAAATGTAACCAATATTCAAACAAGTCTTTGATTATCATCATAAAAATAAGCATGGGCACCCAAGAACTGAATACATAGTGGGAACATATACATGTGCGTAAACCCACCCTGGGCAGGAATCTACGTGTACGGGGATTTGGGAGCAGATATGCTGCTCCTGGCATCAGTCTATTCCTGCCCACTCTGGCCCCCTGCAGCATTCAGGGGGAGTTGTAGGCTCTGGCCACAGCTGCCTGCCCAGTCTTCACCCTGGCACCTCCCCCCACAATGTGGTAAAGATGCCTGCCCAGGCTCACTGCAGTGTCTCAGGCCACCTGCCACTGTGCTGCTGCTGGATGGACCCTGGCAGGGACATTGATGATGCACACCTGGACACCACCGCCAGTGCTGTCTGTGCAATCCTGGGCCTCCAGTCCCACTGCCTGTGTGCCTGCCCAGCCAGCCAGGTTGGGTGGCTTCATGGAGGCTACCTGGACAGCTGGCCCTGGACTCCAGCCCCACAATGCACCCTCAGCATCATGCTCACTGCAGAAAGTTCTCAGAAAAGCACTTTACTCCCCTCCACAAACACAGACCTCTCCCTCCCTCCCCAACAACAGAATGCCTTCTCCTCTCCTCCCCTTTCCTGCCTACAGAACCCCTCCAACATCCCCCTACCCACCACCACCAATAAAACACCCTTTTCCTTGTGCAGACCCTGTTCAGTGCATGCTGTGTGTGCTGTCTCAGGATGAGGGGCAATGGGGTGGTGGTGCCAATGGGGTAGAGCCTGGGGACAGGTGGCCAGCACCCCAGCCTCTGGCCATACCCCCACAGGTGCAGATGTTGTGGTGAGGCCGGTGGGCAGGGGGCTTACCCAGGTGAGACAGTGGCTGCTGCTCTGCCAGCATGGGCAGCTCTCCCTCCTGCAGCCAGTGAGCTGGGCCCGCAGGGCCCATGTGAGTCCTGACCCCACTGCAGGCAGGTCATGCTCTGGGGCTGCATGGAACTGGGGTGAGAAGTAGGGCTGGGCCCAGGCAAGGGGGCTGGGGGGCAGAAGCCAAGGTAGGGGTGCCTGGCTGGTGGAGGTACTGCTGCACCTCAGCACAGGCCCAAGTGGGGGGGGAGGGGGCATGCTGCTGGGCAGCAGGTGGTTGCCTGGGTCCAGGCAGGATTAAGGCCAAAGGCAGAGCAGTTGGCAGCATGAAGGTAATTACCAGGGCCAGGATGTTGCCCAGAACACAGTGGTCCTCCTTTGTGGCCTCCACTGCCCTGGCCACCAAAGCAGCCTGCCACTTCTGGGTCTCTAGGTGCCTTTCCTCCAGGGCCAGGAGCCTATTCCTGAGCTCCTGGTCTGCCCAGTCCCTTGCCACCTTCTGTGCATCTGTGGCAGACCAGTAGGGGGTGTTCCTGCTCTGAGCCACCCACCTCACTGCACCCAACCACCTTCCAGACTCTGAGTGCCTCCCTAGGGGCGCTTCATGTCTGTTCACCCCCTTCCTGGAGAACACCTACAAGCCTGGGGGTAATGCCGCTACCACCCAGGGTCTGGACTGATTTTGGCTCTATACCCCCTGGGGAACACAGGCCTAGCAGTCCTTGAGGAGTACTCGATCTACTGCAAGAATTTGGGGTGCTTCCCTTAGTCTGAAGCACAAATAGTGGTCTCCCTTAGTCAGCTGAACCAAGGGGACCCCAAGGCATAATCTAGACCCTCTCTCAATAAGTCTCCCATGCTAGGTATAGAGGAGAACTTTACTGGTTACAAGAAGTAGGTTTGGAATAGGGTACAGGGTAGATCAATATCAGAGAAATGCCTTAGAGCAAACAGTGGTGTGGTAGCCTTTGATCACACATCTGAGTTACTGCAAGCTATATATCTAGTTAGATCTCAAGTAGCTTACTCACAAATATCATCCAGAGGAAGGTGGAGATTCCCTCTGGAGGCAAGCAGTTCATTGACCATGAGTTTCAAGAGAGAGAGTGAGTTTCAAATGGTCCAGCTTCTTTGAGACTCCTCATCATGGCTGCTGCCCCCCCTCCTGGGCAGTCTTTAATTTATAATAGACCTTATGACCTCATTTACCTGATCCAATGAAGGCCAGCAGTTGTTGGCTGCCAGCCAATTTGAAAGGCATCACTGGTTTCCAGGTAGACTGGCAGGGTCTCTATCCCCACTACCATTCCTGATGTCATTGTTTAGAACAATAGGGAGCTTAAGCCCCCACCCAAGTGTGTGGGCCCAGTCACGTAAGCAAAGGGAGCAAGTTCTCCTCTCCCTCTGGAATGTATCAAGTTCAGGTTACAATTCAGGGTTACCTGAAGAGATGAGGCGGGGGTTTCTGCCCTCTGCAGTGACCATGGTAACCAAATTATCAGATAAATTGTAAGCCTGATAGCAGATTTTGGGGAGAAACTGAGATGGCATTCTGCCACAGCACCCCTTGCCACCTCGTGTTTGTCCTTCTCGCACTCACAGGAGGTTTCGTTTGTGCACCAGGCCTGTGAGTCCAGCAGCTTCTCTTCAGCCACCATGACCAGTTTGTCCAGCAGCCAGGTCCAGTTCTGGGCCCTGTGCTGCCAGAGCTGGCACATACGCAGGGCCCTGACCAAGACTGACAGTGACCCTGAAGGTGCATCTTGGCTGCCAACTGGTGCCTCTCCCCCATGTGCAGCTGTAGGCTGTACATAGCCATGAGAAAGAGGCTGTTTGTGAGAGTTTGCAGCATTTCTGAGATAAAATGTTTAGTACCAGGGGGCTGTGTGCTGCCTGGCTTTAGATTGGGGAATTATGCATGCATGGGTGCCCAGGGACCATGGTAAGTCAGCCAGGAAGACCCTGGCACAGGTGGCTGCCAGCCAAGCTCGGCATCTCCACCTGCTCTACAGGGGCAGGTGGGCTGCTGGGTGCTGGCCGCAGGCAGCCTGCCTCTCCCACCCCATTCTCAGACTAGGACAGACCTGGTTCCTGACATCACCTGCTGCTGTGGCTCCAGAGCTACCCCCTCCCACACATGCACCTTCTCCTCCTGCAGACTAGCCTGTCTGATGAACTGCTGCCAAGCTCATGGTGCCTGAGCTTGGCCGGGGGGGGGGGGGGGGGTGAGGGACTCCTGGCTGACTGGGACACAGAGCTGGTACAGCCAGCCCCCTGCTGTGCCACCTCCATGTCTCAAGCATGCCCCTGCTAAGAGTGTCCCAGGCAGGCCATATGAGCCAAGGGGTGCCCAACCCACCATGATCTGTTGCTTGCCTCAAGCGCATCTGAGAACCTGGCGTGGGACCCTGAGCCTTGATGGTGCAGAGGGCTAGCCCGCCCTACCCCACAACCTCTGTCACCAACTGGAGGGCTACCTATGGCTGTGTTATGCATCCCTGCCCTCCACAGCCGAGGACATCGCCACCAGCATTGATGCATTCCTCAATGCAAGAGGTCCATGCCTGCCTAGATGAAGGGGCACAGGCTGCTCAATAAAGTTTTGCACTGTCTCCTGCCTCCCTGCATGCTGTGAGGGGGAGACTCTGGGGGCCGGGGGAGTGTGGCTGGCCCAGGAGGGAAGGAGCGGGCAGGGGCAGGGGTGGCAGTGGTGGCAGGGGCTGGGAGGGTGCTCTCCCCAGTGGGGGGGCTTACCAGGTGGATGTGGCAGACATGCCTCGTGGCCTGAGTCAGTCCCCAGTGGCAGTGAGGATGCATGGCTCCTGGTGGTATACTGGGGCACAGTGCCTGACTGCCCAGTCAGGGGCCCCCTTCAGGGAAGAGCTGGAGCTGCTGAGGCTGGTGATGCAGGTGGCCTGGCCTCCCAAATGGGGCTGTGCACCCGGGGCTAGCGAGGCAGGCACTGGCCCAGGCTCCCAGAGCTGCATGATGAGGTTGGGGAGGTGGGGGAGCGAAGCTCAGCAAGACAGGCTCCTGCCACCCTGGTGTTGTGTTGCCATGGGTGCCGGGCCACAGCGAGGCTTGAGCAGGCCACCTGCGCTGGAGTAGATGGCATGGCTCTGGCTAGGATCCCAGAGTATGAAGATGTTGTCCAACTTCCACATAACGGGCGTGGACCTTCAGGCAGCCCCCAACCAGCAGTTGCCGTTGGTGATGAACCAGTGTGCCCACAAGGCTTTGACCTTTATGCGGTACTGGCATGCCAACCAGTTGTGCCCCCACTCCTGCATGTGGCCTGCTGGGCCCTCATAGGTGTACACGTTGGAGTGCCTGCTCCAAGCAAACAGGCTGAGGACCTCAGCCTTGCCCCACAGTGCCACGAGGTCCATGGTCTCCTCCTGGGACCAGTTGCAGCTGTGGGAGGCAGCATGTCCCTCTCTGGAGAAGATGCCAGCATGGCTCCCTTGATGGCTCACTGGGCCTCCATGCAACAGTCTGGGTGCCACCAGGCCTGGGCAGGTGTTTGTAGTGCCTGTTGTAGGGGTACAGTGCAAGACAGGCAGGTGCATAGTGATGCTGTGCCAAGCACCAGCAGCATGGTCTGGGCAAGCTGCCGTGGCTGGCCTGGGGCCAGTTGGAGCAGGACCCATTGCCCAGAGGCTGGCTGCAGATGGCCCAGGGTTCTGCTGGGCCTGGCAGGTGCCTGCAGCACCCAGTGCAGTGTGACGGTATGGGCCTGGCAGCTGTGTGGTGATGCAGTGCCAGGGACCAGTTGCAGGGTGTGGACAGGCTGCTGTGGCTGGCCTAGGGCCTCTGCTGGGAGGTGCAGTGGCCAGAGGCTGGCTGCAGATGGCCCACGACCCTGGTGTACTTGCAGTCTTTTAAGGGGCAAGGGCTAGGGCAGGCAAAGAGCCACCCCAGCCCTAGCACTGGAGAAGCTCCCAGCCCTGTGGCCCTGGGGCTGCAGGTAGCCCCTGGTGGTGGGGATGACTGGGAGAAAATTTGCTCCTGATCAGTGTCTAGACATGTGTTACTGTGCAGTAACTACTCAGGAGTTAATTTGCTACTTGTATTTACAGGTAGCAAATTAACTCCTGAGTACAGCAATTTACTACCTAGTAAGCATCTGCACAGGTAGATGGTGACACTAATTGAGCAGCAATTTGCTCTACTGCTTAGTAAAATGTCTCATGTAGATGCGTCCAGTGAGAATTTGGGGAAGGCTGATACTTTCCTTTACAGTATTGACTAGCTCAGGTTGAAAATAAATCCCATGTTATCATACACCTATAAAAAAAGGTTCAAGTTCCAACCACAGAGTTAATTTATTTACTTTTATTTTATCTAAATTTGATCCTTGTGCCTCCTTTGAGGTTTCATTTGGAGCTATTCTTTACTGAAAGACAAAGATTTACATAAAGAATTAGCACCATTCACACACAGCCAACATAAGGAAGAAATAGTTGAATGCAACAACTATCTTTTTATCAAAAGATGTATTTGCTTATCATATGCCAAAATTCTTTAGACTCCTTTTCTTTAAAAAGTGTGTTTCAAGCAAACAGGTTTGGGCAGGACATTTTGTACAACCTTTGAATGGGAAACAGGAATTTGACATTCAGAAAAATAGTTTTCTTTGACCATGAAGTGAACCCTGCATTTGATTTCTCAGCTCTCCAAATAAAGCTATTATTGTTCTTTGTATTAAATACAGCCAGTATATTAAAAAAATATTAAAGCAGTATTTCATATGGGGAATCCAAGTTTCAAACACTCAAACACTCAACTCTTCACTTGAGATCAGGAACTGAAAATTAGAGAAGAAAACACACAGTTACCTGCCAAACAGCATAAGATGCTGACTGACCCTAGCTTCCAGAGTTAGGAGTTGTTTGCTGTGAGAAGTGGCAGAAACCTGTCTGTTATTAAGTTTTTATTCTGCACGGGCTCATTTGTAACTTCTGGATCATTAAGCATTCTCAAGTTCATGGTTATCACCCATTCGCCTTCCAAGCAGAACCTAGTAGTAGCAATGCATGTTGTCTCAAGTGTGCAAGGAAACATATCCACAGGTCAGGGTACACCTCAAGAGGATAATTTTCTCTCTCACATGAATCCTCTTTTGCTACATCCTTATACCAGTCTTCAGGCAATGAATCTTTAGGAATCATCAAGCATCCTTTCTGCGCTTGGTTTCAGATCTGGTTGCTGTTCTTGCTACTCGGGGCAGCTGGGGCTTGTTCTTGTTGTTGGGTAGCAGGTTGAGAGGACCACAACTCTCCTCTCTGGGCACAAAGCTTTAAACCTACTAGCCCAGGAGCAATGCTCCCTCTAAGGAGTAGTGGTCCGTGAGTGCACTGCCTCGGTCCATGAGTGCACCGCCTTGGTCTAGTGTGGGATACTTACCGAAGGGGGCTGAGGGCTGGGTGCTGGAGGCTGGGGCCTGGAGGCTGGGGGCCGGAGGCTGGAGCTGGGAGCTGGAGCCGAGAGGCTGGGGCCAGGGACTGGAGGCTGGAGCCAGGGCTGGAGGCTGGAGCCGAGAGGCCGGGGACCAGAGGCTGGGGCAGGGGGCTGGAGCCAAGAGGCTGGGGGCTGGGGGCTGGAAGCTGGAGCTGGGGGCTGTGGCTGGGGGCTGGAGCCAGGGGCCAGGGGCCAGGGGCCAGAGCCGGGGGCTGGCGTGGGCTCCGCTGGCTTCGGGGAAGTGCTCCGCTCCCCCGCATCAGGGCTGGGGAGTAGAGCACTTCCCTGGAGCCAGCAGAGCCCGTGCCAGCCCTCCGCTCCAGCCTCTGTCCCTGCCTTGCTCACCTCGGGGAGGAGCTGCTGCCTGCCCCAAGTGAGGCTCCGCTGGCTCCGGGACACTGCTCCACTCCCCGGCTCTGATGCCACATGCCTCCTTGCTCTCCGAGGCGATGTGGGGGAGTGGAGCAGTGTCCTGGAGCCAGTGGAGCCTTACTTAGGGCAGGCAGCGGCTCCTTCCTGAGGTGAGGCAGGGCAGGGATGGAGGCTGGAGCAGGGGGCTGGCGCGGGCTCTGCGGGCTCCGGGGAAGTGCTACACTCCCTGGCTCTGATGCCATGTGCCTCCTCACTCCCCGATGTGAAGCGGGGGAGCAGAGCACTTCACCGGAGCCAGGCTCCTGCCCCCACCTCACCTAGGAGCTGACCTTCAGCTCTTCTCCTGGTGTGCAGCTTTGAAAAGGCTGTGCCTGGCCAGACTTTTAGTTGTGCATGGCTGCGCACACGTGCACCTTAGAGGGCACTTTGCCCAGGAGGAGGCTCCCTGTTTCTAATACCTTGGTGGGAGGCAAGTGTAGAGGATCAGGAACTTCTGCCCTGCCCTTTCAGCCCTGGGGAAAGGATGCCTTCTACCCATTAGGGTTACCATACCCAGTCCCATGACTGGAGAGAAGGATTCCTCTCGCACTTCTTTAAGCATCTTCATTATGTATGCAGTGTAAGGCTTTGTTTTGGGAGTGCTTGTTTTAAACATACACAGTGCTAGGGCAAGCGGATTGAAGATTTGAGCGGGTGTTCACCAATGATTCTCATCATCTTCACAGGATAGGACCAGCACTGAGTGCTCACGGTGGTGCTGCGTTCCTTTACGTAAACATTTGCTATTCAAGTTTAGCCTGACAAGGCCTTGCTGCTATTCCTGGGAAGACCATCACCATCTGCCAGTATTATATAATTCACTTGCATTATGGCATCTCCTAGGCCATGGTAAGAATTAATAAACCTTTTGTTTCCTCAAGTGTCTGATCCAACCTGTCAATCATATTATGGCCTTTTAGTAATGCAGGAAAACCACACAATCAGGAAAAGACTAAGAAAACCGAGTGGCTTTCTCTTTGTTGTGTGTGCAATGACACTACAAATAAAGCTGATGAAACATCTGACGTCTAATTTCCTGCTGCAGAAGGTATAAAAGGGGGAAATAAGATTGAACACATAACTTTGTTTTTTCACCTTCAGGTAAGTAAAAGCCCACTGACTGTTAATTGTTTATATAGCATAAGCCATGCCCAAGTAGTTTCTCTTTAAGACTTTGTGTTTAGGAATCATTGGTATAAAATATTAACAATATAAATGTTCGTTGCTAAGAATCAAGGAAATATTACACTGCCAGAGAAGCCAGAGACTCATAAACATTTCTCTTCCTTTTTCCCAATCAGATTTGCAATTAACTTGATATCAAATTACCAATTTTTTTGTTAATTGTAAACTTCTACTGTTAACAATTTTGTTTATTTTCCAATCTAAAAGTATCTGGAAAAGGATAGTGTCAAGGTTGCAAGGTAAGGAAGTGCTGCACTCAAAGCGGGTGCGGACTGCTGGACGGAGAACTTATCTAGGATGACAGTGAAAAGTGACATCCTCTCACTGCCTCGGTTTCTGGACCTCTAAAAAGGAAATAATGATGCTCCAGTTACATCATAAAGTAGTTTAAGATTTCTGAATGAGGCATCCAGAGTAAGAGTGAGGTATTATTTATAAACTGGGCTTTAAATTGGTTGACCAAAGACTTAAGAGAAATACAATGACTGTCTTCTACTGTCATGTCAGGTGAGTCCCTTGGTTTCTGCCAACTGAAAGTATGCTTCTAGTGCAAAAGGGTGGTGGGAGGATAAATGCATTAAAAACGGAGGCACTCAGGTACAATGGTAATGTGGGTCAAGTAAACATCTAAAATAGAGGTGGACAGATTGATGAGATTATAAACTGAACTATGGAGAAGAGATAGGAAGAATGGCACTAATATACTCATATTCTTAGTACATTTGTGCGTGTATACTACAACCAGTCATTTATCCTTCAGAAGTTTGAGGCATTCTAGAAGCCTGTTAATGAGGATATTTGCCAATTTAAAATCATAATATGGCTCCTCTTCCCTTTTTTCACATGAGTAGAACCCGATTCAAGACTGAGTGCTATCAGTGGGAAATATCCCATTCCATTTCAGAGGCTCTGGGTCAACTCCATACACAGAGCAGGTCATAATTTTCTGTGAAAAATAATCTTTTTTTTTTTTTGGTGAAAAATACAAATTTGGTGACTCAAATATTTTGTGAACTCATGTTAAACTTGCCAAATTGTTAGTTTGCAGGGGAGGAAGAGGGACATTGAAAAGTCTGCTATTTGCCCAGCTCTATTTTTATTGCACTGTTCATTGGGGGATCTAAACATGTAAGTAGAAACAGAATTTGCTAAAACTGATAACTCTGAGATAAAATTAACTCTGTAGATGTAGGAAAAAAGCGTTAAAATAATTAGCTGGTATTTTAAATTAATCAACATCAATTATGTTCACAAACTTCTTGTGTTGATTTCCTCAATTGCTCACAGAAATAAAAAATTAAACTTCCTAAAAAAAATTCTAAACCTTAATCCTCTTCTCTTTAAATTAATCTCAAATCTTCCATTTACTTCAATTGGAGCAGGATTGGGCCATTGTACAGAACGGCCATATTTTGGGACTTTTTGAGAACTTGTACCTCTCATAGCCTTCGGGGGCTGGAGAGTCTCAGAAGTTTTATAGCTGATTACTGCAATACAGATCCCAGGACAGGCAGGCCAGCGCGCAAGCCAGGTTGCAAAGTGAAGTTAAATGAATTGAAGATTTAACCTGTAATATTAACATCTCTTTATTTTCCACCATAGATAAAACTAAACATGAAGGATCTTTTTTATCTCAGCCTGCTGTTAGCTGGCCTTCAGTGTTACGTGTCTTCAGAAACAACACTATGTAAGTAAAACCAGTTCAAGATTACTTAGCATACATGTTTTGATCTTTTGTTCATACTTGACCAATCCTTTCACTTTCTGCACTTATTAGTCAAGAGTATATATACCACTTTTCCCTTCTGATTCATGCTTATCCCACATCCTAAGGTCCATTAAAAAGTCTCTCCCTTAGTGAAGCAAAATGGAGTTTTGCCATTAGCTTCAATGGGAGTAGAATTACAGCGGTGCAAACTTGAAGTGTCTACAGAAATGTCCGTAGGACACCTGGAAGTTCAGTTTGATTTTGAATAAACTGAGGGCCCAATCCTTAGAGAAGAACAGTCTTTAGCTCTCATTTATATCAGTGAGCATTTGAGTACTCAGAACCCTACAGGATTGGGCCACAGGACCCCAACATTTTGGGTACTCTTTGTTGTAGGTTTCTTAGTTTCTAGGCTATTCTTTTTATCATGGCTTGAAGACTGCTTTCCAAACATGACCCCATATGGTCTCATCTTATCACCACTGAAGTTAGTGGAAAGATCTTTACTGACTTCACTTCTCCTTCATTGCAGTTTAAACCAGTCCCTTGTGGACACAGTAAATACCTCATCAGCATCCTCTTTTTTGGGGAATTTGAATTCACCCCTCAGGCCTCTCTTTTCTAGAATCAATAATCCCAGGTCTTCCTTACCTGGCATGTTGTCTACGCAAATGGAAATCTGCACTCACAAACAATATACTGTTTGAACAAAGAGCCATTTACACAAGGACAAGCAAGGTTTCCCAGGTGCCACGCTTGAAAACCATTCCACTTTAGGAGATAGATTCAGATGTGATATAAGCACCTGCAATACCTACTACAACCAAGGATAGCTGCACGCTAAATACTGAATGAATTTGGCTTATCTTTACAGACAGTTTTATTGACACACCTATTGCACATCTGATTATCACTTGCACGTTTCTTTGATGAATCACTGCTCCCAATAGGGGCACAGAACTTGCACCAATTTCCTTGGACAGTTTGTTTAAATGAAAAAAGCTTGTGAAGCTCACAGATAAGTCAGTTCTCTGTATTTGTGCTTAAACAGCTTCAGCTCGCTGCTCAGACTGTCATAGCAATGCCACCTGTGAGGAGAACGATGGCCTTCGAAAATGCATGTGCAAAGATGGGTTCGCTGGCAATGGCTTCAATTGTTCTGATGTGGATGAATGTGCCTTTCCTGGTTTGAACGCGTGTCCAGCAGGCGCCTGTGTGAATACCTTGGGCTCATACATCTGCCAGTGCCCCAGTGGGTTCCTGCTTTCCTCAGAGGGTGGCTGTAGAGATATTGATGAATGCTCTACCCCCAACTTAAACCGCTGCCATTCATTAGCAATGTGCACTAACCACAATGGTAGCTACTCCTGCTCTTGTCCCCAGGGGTTTGCTGGAGATGGCTATTCCTGCAGTGCAAAGAACTGCACTCTCATATCCTGTGACTTTGGAGCTGACTGCTTCACAAATGATGCATCCCGCATCTGTGCTGACCCTTGTTCAAATTACAATGTCCTTGACAATTACTGGCGCAGCACCTCGTATGGGTCTGGAAGCAACTGTGATAGTAACAAAGTAGGCTGGTATCGATTTATAGGCAGGGGCGGGGAGCGCATGCCAGAAGCCTGCGTACCAACACACAGGTGCAACACTGATGCACCAATGTGGTTATATGGATCACACCCTTCCAGCAATGCCGGGATAGTCACTCGTACTGCTTGTGCCCACTGGGACAATAGTTGCTGCTACTGGTCAACTGCCATACAGATAAAGGCTTGCCCTGGTGGATATTTTGTATATAAATTTAATGGAACACCAGCCTGTTCTTTGACGTACTGCACAGGTGAGTCACTTGGAACTGTTTGGGGTTTAATCTTTTCCTTCTACAAATAAAAGAACGGTACACTTGTTAAATCTCTTTCCCTTTACCCGTCTGACCTTTTAGATCCTACCTATGTTGGCAACCCATGCTCCTGTAATGCAGATGAGGAATGTAAGCTAATAAATGGAAGCTGGGGTTGTTACTGCAGAAAGGAATCCAACGACACAGGTATGTAAACTGAACAGACTACCAAAAAGCAGAAAACCATCTTATTACCTACATAAAGATAGAGGAAAAATGATTTTTTTTCTTTACATATATGTGTACAGGCTTCAAAACTTGCCAGGATCACCTGGATGCATCTGGGTGCACAGGGTAAATTCTTGGAACCAGTGAAGTCAATGGTCAAATTCTCATTGACTTCAATGAGGCAAGGACTTCACTCATGGAGTGTGTACAGGGACAGGCTACAATAAGCCTCTTGCTCAGACCTGCATAACTTGCAAAGTGTCAGGCAGGATTCCAGGACCAGGACTTGGGGGATGCAAAATCTGCTGTTTTTCTGGGGGCTCCTTCATTACAAAAGGCGAGGAGAATACAGAGCTATGACTGTATCATTTCCCAGCAAGCAGCCTCATGACTGAAGTCAACCTGTTAAAGCTGTGGACTAACTGTCCTGACTAAATATCTCATCCTTGGCAATCCACTATGCTGTACTTCTACAATCCTACAAGTACTTCACTTTGAATTTAGGGATATATTTAAAAACATGCAGGGTGTGTCTTCATGAGACATTTGCTGTGCAGTAGACTAAATAACTGCCCAGTAAATGTCATGCATCTACATATGCACCCCTATTAGGTTGGAGTAGACTCATACAAGTAGATACAAGTACCATCCTGATGCAGAGTTTTTTACTCTGTAGCAGCGCGTGTGTAGATGCTGCCCCAGCTAGCTGGGGCATGAGGTGCTTCAGTGTGGGGGATGCCTGCTGGCTAGCCCCCTGCTGAAGTGCCCTTGTGCCCCAGCCAGCCCCTCTGCAGCATGTTGAGCTAGGGGGAGCAGCCCTGGGCTGGCAGGCTGATCCCCCAGGCCCCCTGCCAACTGGAGTTGTTCTCACCCGACTCAATCTGCTGTACTCCTGGGTGCACATGTAAACACGTGCCCAGGAGCAATAAACTCCAGTGTGGAAAGCACCAGGGTTTATTGCATCACATTAATATGCATGTGTAGACACACCCACAGATACTCAGCTTACTTCCCGTTCTACTGCACTCAGGCTTTGACAAACATTTCAGTTTGTTATTAAAAAAAACAACTAAAGTTATCAATAAGCTGGAAATGACAGAGCAAACCCTACAGAGTATAAGGGTGAGGGACCAACACAGATCCAATTAACTCCCTAGATTTTAATCATGGATTACAAGGTAACCACTGATATGCAAAGCAAGAGTTTTCCTTGATAATACCAAGCAACATCTAATCCTTTTAATGTGTTTTAAGATATCAGAAGTTTGCAACCTGAGCTAGATTGTGGTACAAGTCAAATCAAGGTGTCATTTAGTAAGTGCCAACTGGAAAACGCTGGATTCCAAAATATAATCATCTACTTGAAAGACGATAAGTGTGCTGGCTTTGAGGAGCGTAACAATAGAAGTTTGGTGTCAGTGGTGACTCCAACGCAGGCTGGAAAGTGTGGAACGCTGCTAACGGTAGGCCTCTTTTAGATGTCTCTTCTCCATAATGTACAGTATGCCTCTTATAAAGAAGACAGAAACACACCACAGCAGGGTTTGTCAACTGGGGGTACGCATACCCCTGGGGGTACTTTGAAAGGTCCCAGGGAGTGTGTGGGGGTAGGCAGGGATGGAGCACCACCACCCTGTGCTGCTACCTCACAGGAGCAGGGCTGTGGTAGGGCGAGAGCAGAACCGCACAGACGCTGTGCTACCACTGCTCTGCTGCTCACCATGACCTTGCTTGGTGTCCAGCTGCTCACCACCCCACCCCACCCCACCCCAGCTTGGTGTCTGGCTGCTTACCACCCCCCACTCTGGGGTACACTTACTAAAAAGGGGGTTGCCAGGGGTACACTTATTTAAAAAGGTTGAAAACCCCTGCATGACAGTATTTGAGTCAACAAGAGAATGCACCAGTCAGGGTCTAAAAAATGAAGAAAAGTTGGTACATTCTCTCTAATCCTTGAAACCTCAGATATTTTGATGCTCATTCCCTAAGCCTAGTAGTCAGGGCTCCATCCTGGGAGGTAGTGACTTGGATTTCTGCTGCTGCTTCTTCTTATTTATTCTTATTCTTATTAACTTGCTAAGTGACCTCTGGCAATTCACTTCACTTCTTTCTGCCTCTGCTTCTCCTCCTCTCCTTTGTTTTTCTCATTTAGATTTCAGGTAGTTTGAGGTACCAGTCTCAATGTATGTTTGTGCAACGCTTAGCACAAAGGAGCCCTGATCTATTTAAGAGCCTTGAAGCACAGCTGTGATACGATTAATTAAGATTAATAATAGAAAACCCATCATTAAAGGTTTTGAGAGATAAGGCAAGAAACAGAAGAATAAGGGGTTAAGATAATTAATTGCAAGACCTTACTGGGCATGTCTACATATGCATTTACGCCAACTTAAATTTAATGCGCAGTAAATTACTGAGCAGTAAGCAGGAATAGGCTGGTGTCTAGATGTTCAGGTAATAAGGTGCATTAACATTGTGTGCGGACTGACTTGGAACTAAACTTAGTCCCAAGTCAGTCCACACACACAGTGCTACTGCACAGTAAGGTGTCTACACTTTCATTACTGTGCTGTAATTAATTGTGCATAAATTTGATATCTGCATGATGCAGGTATCAAATTTACACTTATGTTGGAGTAAGTCACCACATTTACTGCGCGGTATAGGTATGCACTAGGGGCAGGCATGAGAAACGGGCCATATTCGATTTGCATTCAGCCCGTGATTCAATTTGTTGATTTAGATCACTGTCCCCAATTCGATTCGGCCAAATCCAAATCTGAAGATTCGATGCTGATTCAGAGAATCAGCGATTTGGCCATAGACACAGCTTTAAATGTTTTTTCTATGTACCTTGAGGCTCCAGGTGTGACTTATGAACGTTGCAATGCTGGGGTGGATGGAGCATCCGACAGGAGGGCGAGGGGGCCCCCTACGTGCTCGGCAGTGAACCCAGAAGTGGACTGGAAGTACTTCCAGATCAGTTCTGGGTCTGCAAGGGAGTGTGCTGGGGCTTCCCCTGGTGTCCCTCTGGCTTGGCGATCAGCCACAGGGGGACCCCAGGTGCCCCCCAGACCCGGGAGGCACCAGTCACTGAGCCGGAGGGGATGCAGGGGCTCCTGTGGCGTGCTCCCCGGTGGACCCAGAAGTGGACCAGAAGTGCTTCTAGTCCACTTCCAGGTCTGCTGCTGAGCATGCTGGGGAGCCCCCCGTGCTCCTGTTGGACACTCCATCTACCCCACCATCACAGCACTCACAAACCGCCTGGTACCTTGAGGTATGTAGGAAAAACATTTAAAACTGTGTCTAAGTCCAAATCTCCAAATCTTTCCAAATCTCTCCGAATCGATTCGGAGGGTTCTGATTCAAGTCGGAGAGGTTAAAGGGTCTCCTGATTCGATTCAGATTCAGAGCTTTGGCCATCAAATCAGGCGGACTCTCCGCTGAATCGAATCAGGGACCGAAGCTTTGCACAGCCCTAGTATGCACATGTAGACATGTGCCTGAACTGCTCAGTAATTTTAGTTACTGCACAGTAAATGTGCACGTGTAGATGTGCCCACCGAGAAGAATTTGTTTGCCTGTTCCTCTTCTCCCTATACTTGTAACAAGATGAAAGTTTGGAGAATGGTGAAGTCAGATGCTGTGGCATATCAATCTACAAACTGCAGAAGCTATAATGGCTTAATTTTTTCCCATAGAAAAATGCAACACATGCCACCTACAGCAACACTCTTTATCTGGCAGATGGGATTATTGTTAGAGACAATGAAATAAATATTAATTTTTACTGCTCCTACCCACTGGATATGAAACTTAGTCTTGAAACAGCCATTGAGCCTATGATAAGGTATGGGATTGTATATTAATGAGGAGATACTCATCTAGACAAATGATATTCCCATTTATGTTTGAGCTACCATGGTGGATGTTGTGTCAAGGAGAGGCACTGAAGCCATGCTCATACTCTCTATCCTGTGCAATGTTCTGGTAGTACAAGGACAATAAAAAGATGCTTCAAAGTACTGTTTAAGTATTTCTGGCTTGTGGGGTCAGGGGCAGGGGTGGGGGGATAATCACCTGTTGCTGTAAGACTGGCCAACCTAGTACAACATCAGCTGTTCCACTCCACATGGATATAGTGATATATCGCCACTGGAACTCAGTGTTGCTGGAATGAGCTATGCCCCTTGAGCTAGTCCTGGGCCAGGAGAATAGCCCAAATGGAGCCATTCCAGCTGAACCCTGTGGCTGCTCTAACTTGTTCCAAGGGTCAAAACAATCACCAGTAGCTCCTGGATTAGTGGATCTCAGTTTTGCAATGGAGTGAGTAGCAAGGATACAGTGTGCATAGTGAAAATCCAAAACTTAGTGCTAATGAAGTAAGTTTCAACTTGTCTCTTACAGTAGTAATATTTTTGAACAGCAACAAATTATTTTTCCTTGCTGGGGTAGCTGGCTGCTGCCTGGCACTGTCACTAATTACCTGATATATCCCTTATGGTCATATTATATTTTCTCTCCCCACAAAGTTGTTTTTTGGTTTAAAAAAAAAATCTTTTGTTGTTTTAGTTCCATCAATATCAGCACTGGCGGCACGGGAATGTTCACGGTGCAAATGGCTCTGTACAGGGATCAAAATTACACTTCGCCTTTTGAGGGATCAAAAGTTGTGTTATCAACAGATGACATGCTATATGTAGGTGTAATGTTTGATGATGGAGATACAACACAGTTTGTCTTGCTGATGGAGAGTTGTTATGCTACCCCTACAAAAAACGCTACTGATCTGACCAAGTATTTCATCATTCAAGACAGGTAAGGCTGATATGCAAAGAATCTTGCCTCTTTCTATCAGCATGTCAACTGACTGTGTGTAATGGACTGGACTTCATGGGGCAGGAAGCCCTTTCCAGTCCTCTTGTCCTAAGAGAGAAGAAAGTCCTTAAATCTGTGGCCTGACTAGGACAAATTTTGCCTGAGGCATTTCTCTGACGATTATTATTGTATCACTGGGGGGACAAGGAGACAACTGCTTTTGTGGAAAGAATTTCAAAATCACAGATTGTCCCCACAAAATGAATAACAGAATTTCTACTCGGGAGAAAGTTCTGTTTTCAAAAGCATCTACAGCAGTTAGAAGATGAAGTCTCACGGAAAGGCAATTTTAAAATGCTGTTACTGCCCTTTCCTCTACTACTCATATGCACCAAGCACTCCTGACCGTTTACCAGCTTCCTCCTGGTTGCCGGTCCAGCTTTGCTATAGGAACCACTCAGATCTTCATATATTCCTGTCATTGGCTTGGCTGAGGAGGAGCCACAGCCCAGCAAACATGTTACGTTATGGCAGGTGGGACAGATCACAGAGATGAGATGAAACAGGACCTGCTCAGCCCGAAGCATTTTGATGTAGTTCTCTTTCCCAACAGTCAATCTCCTTTTTGTGTAACGTCCTCCGGTGGCAGTACATTATACTTATCAAATTACCTAGTTAGTAGGTGACTGGCTTTGGGAGATGGTAACTTCCCTAAGAAAGGAAATCAGTTCCTAAATGTTTACCTTCACACAATTTAGGTTACCTGCTTACTTTAAATTAACCTGCTTTTTTTTTTTAACCTGCCAACACTTGGTAAATTTAATATATAACTCTCTTTATGAGCTATTTATAGTGTAGCATCTGAAATGCATAACAAACACTGAATGCTAAATCATCTGAAATTCAAATTATCATTATAGCATGGTTATAACAGCTTTGTTTTTTCAGGTGTCCAAACAGACAGGACTCTACTATAGCAGTAGCAGAAAATGGTGTCTCAACTCAAGGACAGTTTTCCCTTCAGATGTTTAAGTTTGTTGGGAACCATAACCTTGTTTACCTACACTGCCAAATACATCTCTGCGATGTCAGCACTGGAGCATGCAAACCCGTAAGTGCATTTATGACAATCAGAAATTGTAGTTCATTGAGGCAAGGACATTTTTCCATTATTAATAAATGCTGCATTGTAAACACCACTGAAGAGGCTCTAATTGGATTTGCTCTTTGCAGTCCTGCTCTAGAAGAAGTCATATTGGGCAGCAACAAGACCAGAGCTTCGCTTTGGAAGTGGGACCCATTGCCCGCCAAGGTAAGAGATATTGGCAACATGACAACTCTGCAGTTTTAACCAGCTCAAAGCTGCATATTCCTTTGGCTTAGTGTAAACACAGGAAGGTGCACCAGTTTAAGCCGACAAGTATGATTTTAAGTAAATTTAGCTGCTGATGCAATTTGGTGCATGGATATTTCTAAAATCAATTCAAGTTGGGCTTACAGAAGCCCAGTTTGCCCCATTAAATTCATCAGAGCAGACTAAATCAATATTAGGTTTTAAAAGAATATTTTAAAAGATATCTTCATGGAAGTGTATGGATAGACGAGCATAGAGCAAGTTACCAAGCAAGTATATTTGAATACAGACAGATTGCTCCACTGTTCCACCCAGTTCTGAATTGGGTTTTAGGATCAGGGGCAATGCATAGGGGGTGTACGTGTACCCTCTGAGCGTGGCAGTGCACCCCCTACAAAAAGGTGCTGCTGACACTATCGGTGGCACCTGCAGGCAGTCGCTGCTTGCCACCTGGTGTTGGCAGTGTCTGCAGGTGGTCTGCAATCCCTGCTGGCCACCACCACCACTGGCAGCGGCTGCAGGTGGTTGCCAACGCTTGGTTGGTGCTCGCCAGCACCATCTGCTGCCGACAGCACCGGTGGCATCTGCAGGAGCTCCCCCGCGTACCACCGCCAGGCTCCCACTGCTCCTGCTGGCACGCTCCCGCCACCAAGGGCACAAGTCATTCATGATGAGGATGATGCAGCTACTCAGATGCAGTGGTAGAAACAAATGAATATTCACAGATAGGAATGTAACATCACATAGCTACTTAGAAGAGTTAATATGAAGTGGACTGGGGATTTTTACATGTCAAGAAGAGTGCCATGGATTGCTTCTTCTGGAATATTGACTAATTATCTACCAATTGGTAATTTTTTCTTCCACTCCTGCAGGTTTTGAGTTTCTCGCAGACAGCAGTTTCTCTCTCAGCTTTGGTAAGTACCTTTCTGTACCTCACAACTGGAGAAGAAAATCTGATGGTCCAGAACTGACCTACACATCCAGTAAAAACTTAATGCAAGCAGAAAACAAAAGGAATTCTAAAAGCAGAAATGAAGCAATTCTGTCATTGTTTAGATAGCTTCTAGGTTGGCCTCTCTGCCGTGAAATTACTCCTGATTTACACCATCAAAACCAAGTAAAATCAGAAACAGCCACATCATTTTACAGCATGTTCACCATTAAAAATGCAATCATTAATCCATGAAACATTTATTGGAAAGTCAGAAATAATTGTTAGGGAGAATAGGCATGATGTGGGGATTATCTGAGATTATTAAATCTGGATACATGTTTGTTTTTCAACGGGACATACAAACTTTTAGGAGTCTTCTGATTATAAACTGTTTCCTTTTCCCAGGTTTACATGCTGCTTGGTCAGTGGTGGTACCTGGCATTATGGCTCTAGCTCTCCATGTATTTCCATAATTAAGAGGGCTATCAACTTGGTGAAGAGGTTGTATGTGTAAGAGGAATGAAGTAACATTAAGAATTCATAACAGTGCACTTTGCCTATCATTAGAAGGAGGGGGTGGGGAATATGGCAGAGATAATTATATGGTATGTGGTTTCTTCCTTTAAAAAAAAAAGCATGGATTTGTATTTTTCTTACAAGAGAAGCCATTAATTTTTGTAGCTGCAAATCTTTTGGTTTAACAAAATATACCATTTGGTAAAGCAAGCCCCTCTTAGATATACTCCATACACTTTCTCCCAAAGGATCTGAAGTGTATTCATTCCACTCCATCTATGTGCAGTCATCTCTGGGGTGGAAGACAGGAATTAACAGCTCACACCACAGTCTGTGTGCAATCCAGGGAGAAAAGTCTTGGTCAAGGCTAAAGGATATATATGGACTGTGAGGCTTACTTCCAGCTCAAAATCTGCTCTTAGTTACAACAGTACCCAGAAGTCAGTACACTGCATTGGCGTAAGTGGAAGCTGAATTTGACCAATAATTTTTATTTTCATCAGCAAAGTGATTACATTGAATTAACTAACTTAATTGAATTATTTTTCAGTAACAAAAACAAAACTGAAACAGATGTCATTACTGTTAACTGAATTGGACCAAGTAAGCCTGCGAGAACTACTATTGTCCACCTTACTTAGACCCAAGAGAGACCATTCATTTTTTAGTTTGATTTAGATTAATCCTAAATCAGATTTTTTTCTGGATACTAAATTATCAAGTGTAGTATGTGTTTAATAATTTATAGGCTGGAATATGGCCTAACTCCCACAGTTCTTCCATGGGATTCCATCTTTTCTCTCTTACTCCTTTGATAATTCCAGTCTATATTCTTAAAATCTAACTTCTGCTTGCTTTATCCACTACTTCCTAGGAAGGTGAGAGGAATTTGGTTCCTAAGTCTTAACTACTTTATGTGACAATATTAAAGAAAGAAGAACCACATCCTGCTTTCTATTGCAGCTGGGCAAACCAGTCAAGTCATTGGTATGGTGCAGTGCATCAGAAAGGCATCTGGCCCCTAGAGTGTACTGTTCTAGAAACTGATAATGTATGAATACCATGATTGGTATAATCATTGGTGGAAGCACAGTAAATGTTCATAATCATTTTAAACTTGGCTTTATGGGAAATACAATACAATGTAAATAAATCCTTCCTCTGAATTTCTGATTATGTTCATGTGTCAGATCTTACCAGTCCTGTGCACAAACAATTAGTAACGTTCATGTGCGTCTTCACTGATTCAGAGAACATCCTCCATACTTACATCCAATAGACTTGGGAGCTCATATGACTAAGTGAGCCTCATCTTTTTCACTGGGTTCATAGGAGACATCTCTTGACTGAGGTAAGGCTAAAGGTCTAAGGACACGCTGGACATTTTTGTCACAGGGAAACATTTTGAGAATGATTTTATTTATAACATTGCATGGCTAGTTGCACAATATAGGTCACTATGTGTTAACTAATGTCTCCCTCCAGAAACCTCAAAGCTGACCAGCTAGAGCCCCCACTAGCTAGATCACAGCCTCTCTTCAGGAGAGATTCACAGTCATGCTGAGCTGTATGACAGATTTGTATATCACATGTAATCCTTCTTCACAGTACTAGGTCCATCAAAGTCAATAGGACTGTCCACTAGAATAAGTGACACAAGCACTGTGCTGACTAAGATTAAGGGAAATACAGCAAGTCAACTTTGATTTGTGACATAAAATTATAATTTCATTGAAATAAAGTGTCTTACCCCTCATTGTAACTATATTTTATGTTATTTCTCTTAGCAAACACTGAATGGAACAGGCCATCACAGGCACTATATTAATATATAATCTTACCAGGTTGCCAGTACCTTCCAGAAGCAGCATACTAGGGGTAGGCTTGCAGAGCACCGGAATTGGGCATCAGTCTGGGCATCACTGTCAACTGATGGCAGATTGGTGTCCATGTTGTGCCCATCCCCCAGCTACAACAGCCTGAGTATGCACTCCCATAGCATCAGCTGTACCAGTAGCAGCCAAAAGGGCCACGGTGGATCAGACTCTGCCCTTCCCCAGTCCCCGCTCTCCAGCAGTCAGTATATCACCCTAGTTTCACACCCCTCCCCTGGGCTGCCTAGGGCATTGAATGAGTTTGCAATGCCTCTGCTGTGCAGGACCTAGCAAGAACATGGGACTGCTCATGTCATTAGACTTAAGCACATGCGCTGATGCTTTGTTAGATCAGGCCCTCAGTTGCCTGTGCATGGTTATAATTTGCAGCAGGACCTGGTCCTTATAGACCAGCCTGACTGCCTCCCCTCTTAATATACATCAGGCCTAGTTAACCCGCCCCGAGCAACTGCAGCATAAGCATAATCAGTAGTCAGCTATTTCCCCTCCCCACTCCCTTCCTGAAAAAATGATTGCAGCTTTTCTTCCAAGCTCTCCTGGGCAAGTAAACTCCATCAACAACTACATCCAGTAAATAATAAATATTAATCAAGTATTTAAGATGGAACCTTAATGGAAAGCATTTTCACAAGCACAGCTGGCAAGAGTCCCCTTGAATAAATTCTGATTGCTTGCCAAGTACAACACAGGTAGAATCGTAATTAGTCAGCGAAGACAAGAACTCATATGTGCAAACATCACAGCTGAAGCTTATGCCTTTATTAAGTGGCTGCTTGGAAAACTGCTACAATTTGGGAATTCTACCTAATTTCCCTGCAATGCCATATTCTGAACAGGTGTTGGTAATCTCTTAAACCTCCCCTACCCACCACCCCCATACACACATACCTAACAGACATGACTCCAATACTGATTGAGGGAATTAATGTCTCTATGCAAATATTCTTCCCCATGGTCATCTTGTATGGGTCTCCAGCAAGCAATTCCTTAATTTTGTAATATAGGAAACATTAGTTCCTTTATTCTGGCTTCCACAAACAGATTTTGAGGATTCATGTTCCTTAATTGCTTCTTTAGTTTGAGATGCAAGGATTTCTGCTACTTAAAACTGCAGGTTTCTTTAAAGCCCCTACAATTCAGATTATCAGCATTTTATGCAAGCTCTTTTTTAATTCAAAACCTTTTCTGAACACACATTTGTCAGGAAAATAAGGAGAGTAGAGCTGCAACTGACACCTGGCTTCATTTACTACTAGGAAATAGGCCAACCTGCCAAACATTTTCTTGCTGCATACCCACATATTCTAGTGCTGATTTTCCCCACATACATGTTTCCCTTGCTGTTTTGCGCAGGTAGATGTATGGGAAGAAATCCCTGCTCTCTTGAGGCCAATGGAAGTTTTGCCATTGATTGCAATGGACCCAGAAATCACCCACAAACTTCCCTTTTCAGTGGTGGTTATCCCTTAACCAGAGTCTGCCTACTACAGCTTTATAGGGCCTGTGAAACCATGGTGGTTACATCTGGGAATGCTCAGTTTTTGCGGATGGCACTTACAATCTGTCACAAAATGTAGCATTTAACCATCATTCCACTCACTGCAAACAAATATATTACTGGTCCAAACCACTTGCATCATCCTCCTTAATCTACTACATGCTTTGAAACAAGAGATCTCAAAGTTTGGCATTTTTATTCTTCATGTGATTTACATGCTCTTCCCTATATTTCATTGGCTTCACTATCCAGATGGCATTCATGGCACTGCTCATAAATGAATCTGCAGACAAAATGCCTCCAGCTATAAACTCCTACAAACCTTACAGCTCACCTGAAGATTTCAGAGGCTGATGATCGGATTGACATGGAATTATGAGGCACTTGGTATAAAACAAGGAAGTCAGTTTGCACTAAAAGAATCACTGGCAAGAACATGTGGTAATTAGAGACAGGTTAATAATATAAATAGTATCTGGACATTCATTTGAATAAAAACATGAATTTGCTTTTGACCCCATCTTTTATGGCCCCACTTATCAATTGCTTTTAGAAATCAGAGGGTTGTTTTTGGTTTACAAGAGTGATTTTAGAATGACTGTCAAAACCATGATTATAGATAAGTGTTCATGCTTGTTCAAATATTCACATTTATAGTAATTTAGCCAAGTTTCTCCTCCCACATAGGAATGTTATAATTAGCCAATGAGGGACTGGAAACAACACTCAGTGACTTTGATACCTGCTGACATCAAATGAACAGTGGATAATAGACCCAAGGGAACTGGCCCACACGGTGGGTGCTCTGCACATGAAGAAGTTAGAAAGTGTTTGTATACAATGTTTGTCAAAATTTCAAACAATCAGATTTGTAAACCCATTTGTATGTTGGCAGACAACAGGAACAAAAATAGGGCATACATTCACTGAATTAATTGTTCATTGAAAACTGCTCCATTAGTTTCACTGGTAATGGTAAAAACCATCTTTGACTGCTCTGGCAATGCCACCTGCTGGTAAAGTGATGGAACATCTCATTTTGTATGTTTATTGCTTTGCAAGTTTTGCCTACCTTTGGTTAAAGAATTAGGCATCACAAGCAAGGACATGCCATAAGTTTAGGGGCACCACCAAAGAGGGCAGTATTCCCTTTTTGGGAACAGTAAATGGAACAGATAGAAGATTCCACTGATCATAAAGCCAACAATTTATTCTTACGCAAAAAAAGATCAGATCAAATGAACACCCACTGGGTTCTCCTCTACCCATTTTAAGCAAGGCATTGGGTTCAAGGAATTGCAGATGTTCTCCAAAAACATCAGGGCATACTTGCATACATACTTGTACGAAAATCAAGATACTCAGTTTGTCAGCACAAGCAATAAAGCTGTTTGGAAGATGGGATTTTTGTTCTGCTGAAATTCTGACAGATCTAACTTAGCTTCTATTTGGAACAGCAACAAAAAACTCAGGGTGTCAAAAACCTTGCAAAATGGATGTTTCAACTTGGAAAATATTCAATATTTTCTTCACAAATGGTTCAAGATGCCAGAATGAAATTTTTCATTTCAAGTAAACATTTCAAAATGTAGTGTTTTGTTTAGAAATAGAACTGTTCATTTTAATTACTTATTATTGAAGCTAACATTTTCAAATGGAAATGTTTCCTAACATTTTTCAAATTTGAAGAAGCCACATTTTTCACTGTACAGGATGTGCCCCACCATCTCTAGAGCTAACAACTGAACTCATGTGAACAAATCCTCTTTCAATTCCCATTAGAGCAGGCCCAGTATCTGTAGACAGAAATTTCAAACACAGCATCACTATATACACCATTAAAAGAGAGGGAGAGAGACTGCAATTTAAGCAGATATCTAAATATAGGTATGACATAGCAGTTTGAATTCATAGTGTTTACAGGGCTAAACAGAGTTCAGTCACTAATACTGAATCTGTGTCCTGACAGAATAGGTTCAGGATAAGGATGACAGCCCAAAGTGGCTTTGAGCCACCAAAAAGTCTGACAAAGAACCAGACGAACATGGACAAATTCTCCTTTGCATCCCTCTACATCTGCAGTTGGCTCATAATAGCTGGCTTTCTCTCTTGATTCTGAGATTTCCTTAGCATTCCCTATTGTTTCACTTGAGCTCCTAAAATGTGCCCTTCCCAGATTCTGCCCATTTTTTCCCTTCTCTCTCTTGGCTGCCAGTTGTCCACTCTGACACTTCCCTGGCTGTGCTTGCTGCTTCTTCAGCTCTTACAGCTCTCCTATGAATCAGTCTTAGCATCACCCTCTCCCCTACTGAAGTTTATTTAGTGCTCCTGGGAAGACCGTGCGCCTGTGCTTACAAGATACTTTTTGGAGAATCAAGTACATCCTACTGGCTCGTCTTTCAGGATAATTAAGTAAATTCTGAGCGGTAGAACTTTAATGATCAATGGAGATTGTTGTGTAAGACAGCTCTGGGTGTATGAGGGAAATTGAGTCCAATTGGTGAAAGAAATAACTATTGATTTCAGTTTCCCCACAGTTCTGAACCACACTGACACACCAAGTGAGAATTTGTCCTCAAATGGAAGACTTGATTGATTGAGGTGTTCTATCAATGTGTCCAATGTGAAGGCTAGGGCTTCACTTACCCTTAACTGTCATTTTAATATCACACTCAAAGACATTTTAATACAATAGTCTGCTAAGAGGACAGCTTTGCAGCTGTTCTAGGATCAGTACAACTCAAAGAGTATTTGAAGAAATATCTGCTTAGCCATGCATTCAAAATATCGACTGAATGAAAAGCATAAAGCAAGCAAATAATTTGTAAATTAGATTTGTAAAATTCATCAAATGTTACTAAATTGATGTACTCGTTATTTTTGTTGTTTGCATCTTGGACAATAAAACATATTCTGTCCTGTTGATTGTCATGGATTAGTGTTTAGGTTGCAAATCTAAAGCTGACATTTAACTTCAGCCCTACTCCCACCTTCATTTCCTTCTCAGATCTCCCTGTTTCCTCTCCCCATGCCCACAAACACACACGTCAATGGAATTTAAAATACATGGAAGCATATGTATTAGTCAGATTTTAAGAGATCTATAATTAGTGACCAAAAAGAGCATGGGAATTTTGAAACCCTCTAAAAATAACATTTAAGAAAAATCATCGAAAAGTGGCAGATGGGATAATGTTGTGAGGGATGAACTATGAACAGCCTGCCTAAACCAGGAGAGAAATGCCATGTATCCAAAGTGCCGCCTTTGCAAAGTTACTTGTAACATGTTCTTTTCCCAATGAAATGTCATTTGCAGACCCGTGTGCAAAATACCATCCCAATCTAGCACCATGGAGAGTTCATCTCTAGGCAAGTTTTCCCTCATCCCCCCACGCGCTTAGTAATGCTATTTAAAACATAACTCGACTAACATGGGCATATAGGAAAAAGGAAGAGTTGTGACCTTCCTAGGCAACTTCTGAAAAGCAACATTTTCCATGTTTAGGGGATATCCCACTAAAATTTCTCGCTCAAAACATAGTTCGAGGGATTAAATATAAGCATTTGCATTTGTGCCACCTATCTATACAAGTATAACTTAGCCTAACAGCTCATGAGAGGAATATAGAATTAACATATAATTTGCTATCTGCTGATGATGACTAGCATTTCTGCATTCTTGCATGTAGTATTTGTACTGAACAAAGCATGCATGTTGTTGTAACAGAGATGGGAATCAACGGACTGTGAAACTGTTTGTTCTTTCTGAATGGAATGACAGAACTGCCATTGTTTTCCCCAAGCACTCTAATCTCTTTTCACACTGTTCCTTTTTTGTACTTTCATCCCCTAACTCACAGGTGCCTCATTAAACCTAAGGGTGGTTAAAGTTCACTCTTCTTGAGGCCACCTTTTATTTCCAAATGTATCTTTTTTTCTATGTTATCTAGAGATGGATGTCTCAGTGTTTAAATATTCCAAGAGATGCCCCTAAAATGAAATCTAGTTGCAGTTTTCAGAAATTAAACCCTTAGATGAATATATTATGGATCTAAATTGCCATACTTAGGCCCCCTGAAAGTCAGAGTCAAATTTAATACCCTTGGAAGGCTCATAAGACAATTCTAGAGCTCCTCTCTCCAAGTTTTCTGTTCATTGATATCAGACCACAGCATACTTGGGGTAATTCAGGGTACAATAGGCTAGAAAGATGCTCTTGGAATACATCTTCAAATTTAGGGTTCCTGACATAAAAATAATGGTTTTATTTGCATGGGGACTAAATCTTTGGGTTGTTCTATGGTTCCAGCAGCAAAAGTTGAGCTCTGATGTTTGTTCTTTCCCAGCCTATTGACTAATTTCTAGTTGTGATTTTTCTTCAGGGATTTCCACCAGTGAAAGGACTGGAAGCTTACAGCCAGATGCTGTATTCATGCAACTATGCTGATTTATACCAGCTGAGGATTTGACTTCTGAATGGGGATTGTCTGAGTTGTGGGTCCATTTGTTCATGCATGAGATTTGATGGAAATGCTTTTGGGTCACATGTACTTGTGACAGCATTGGCTCCACCTTCCCCAAAATCTTCAAATGCATTTTTTGGCCAAAGCATCAAGGTTTCTGCTCCTTTTTTCACCTACATGGAGGAGGCTTACGCAGCTCTTTAGTTGAGTTGTGTCACGTAAGTGCTTTTGTGGGAGCCAGAGTCTGCATCTTCCTGCACGAATCAGCTTTTTCTACAAACACCACTAATTACCTCTTCTTCATTTCTGAATATCTCAAAAATTAACTATATTTAGCCAACTGAATATAACATTAGGAGCAAGATAACATTTCAGAGAAGAGAGGAACCAGTCAGCATCTCTTTTGGGAGAACCCAGCATTCCTCAGAGCTGAATGTTAACAACCCACTTGCTTGTAGTGACGAGAGAATAAATAGGTTTGATTAACTCTGCATCACTCTTCCAGCTTATGGGTTTCCAATATGCGTCATGGGACAAGACAATTTGAAAGGCACAAGTTCCATGAACGCAGTTTCTTTTGCTGAAGCTTCTTTTCTAAATCAAGTGTGGCTGGTGAAAATAAAATGGATTGTGTCATTCAACATTGTCATGTTTTTTACCCCCTCCCCGTGCCATGAAAAAGTAGCTCCTCCCTCATGAGGAATAGTGAAGAACTTCATTAGGGAAAAGGTATGGGAGATTTGCGAAGTGAATGGTCTCCGCGGAGCAGGTGGCAGAGAAAAGCCAAGTCACTGGGTGAAGAGAGATCCTGGAAGGAAGACAGAACCAGCTGGCTTTGGGACACCGAGAACTATCACTGACAATAAGGCCCCAAAAAGCATGCACTTGAGTCAGATAAGAGGAAGTTAAGGATTTTGGTGCACTGGGAAAGGAAGCTGGGAAAGAACTTGTATGTCCTGCTCAGGTCTGGCTCAGCTACACCTAGTATGGGATCTGGGTGGGGAAGGAAGACAGCTTCAAGGCAAATCCTGTGCCCAGCTGAATCATGTGCTTAACCAAGTGTTTCAAAGCTACTCTAAATTAGACCAGTGGGGAATGGCCAGAAGACATAAGCCCTTCATGAGACCTGTGAGGGCCTCTAGCTCCAAGAACAACACAAAGTTAAATCTGCTGTTTGGACTCAATTGCTCTTGCAGTCCATGGCCCTCACTATGGATTCCAAGGTAAATCAGATTTTGCCTTTTTACCCTGCCTGCCAACAGCTAACATTGACCTCATGCAGATTATGCCTCTCCTGAACCATACTCCTCAAACCCTCCCCCAAGCCTGATGTGATGCACGGGCTTTTCAGAGACGGGCTGATCTGGCTCTTGGGATTGCTTCCCCAGAGAACAGATGGTCAGCCTCCAACTTTTACATGAAAGGTCACTTCAGCATTGGGAGTCCCCTCACCATGGTGCATCTAGGACTTCTAGGGAATCATAAGCTTTCACTTTGTGAATGCCAGGCTTTAGTGAAACAATTTGTGTGCAATGTTACTGTTACACACAAAAGCATTGGGTAAGGGAGATTCTCCCAGCTCATCCAAAAAACACCAGCAATAATAAAGAAGCACTTCCCTGAAATTCCTCCAATTGCAGGAACCATGCCGCATGCCTTGTGGATGTGTTACGCCTTTTTGTGCTAGAACATTTCCCTTCCCTGCTCCTCTTCCTCCCCCCCTCCCTCCACCCCCACGTGTGTGTGAGTTTCTATATTGCCAAGAAACAGATAAACTGCAGGCAAGAGATTAGTAAATCTCATTACTGCCCTTGCTGTCTTTCAGGCTATGACAGGTAAAGCAGGTATGACAGATTTCAGAGTCTTTTAATTCCTCCATCCATGTTTTATACACAGAAGTGAGAGAACATTTCTCATTCACATTTCAAATGCCACCTGAAAGCAAGTCCAAGTAAGTCTGGAGTGGTGGAGTAGAATAATTATCCACTTTCACTCAGTGATTATCAATGTTCCCAATTAAAGATATGAAAAACTGCAGGACCTAGCAATTACACCTGAACCTGTGCGTGAAAAAGGCATCTTATCAATTTTGTTGGAACAACTAGGTTAATTAGGAGGGGAAAAAAGTAATACCTGTAGTCAATATAACTATGCCACAAAAGCCCTATTTGGGCGTATACTAGGAAAAGGGCCCTTTTTGTCTGCACAGCACATTTCCTTTAGAAAACTGGCATAAATTACACTGGACAGTACAAGCCATGTGTTGAGAAGGAGAGTTTGCTGGGAAAGTCATGCTGGCAAACCATTCCTAATGTAGATAAGAACATACATCTCAGAAAAGTATTCTTCTTTTAGGGTAAAATTGTGCCCCAATCATGCTCCTCAGCACTAAGGAAATGAGTGTACAGGATTGTATTCCACATCACTTCATGCATGGACTATATAAAGTCCTAGACAGGTGGCTTGAATAATATCTCAATGGCCTGCTGTGGTCCCCTCCCCAATTTCTTCCACATATACTGCCACTAGTTGGAGAAAGCATCTAAAGGCTGTCCAGAAAAGGAGTGCTCACTGGTGATATTTCCAGCTTCAAGTTGTCTTATTTAAAAAAAAAAGCATTTATTCTTAAAGGCTACGTTTCCTTTTTGTTCTCTGTTTCCCACCACTTTGCAAGCTCCTATCTCAAGTTAGTCATCTCCTGTGTTACCACCCCCAGGTTCTCAATATAGCATTACATCTCCAAGCAAGAGAATCTACACATCCCCTACAGAAATAAGAGCTCAAGAACCACATCCAAGAAAGGAGAGTTTCTAAAAATTGCAGTTCTGCCTTTAATGAATAAAGGGTATGCCTTCATCTTGTATCAATGTGTATTTATTATGTAATATTAGTAATATAGAATAGCTACTGGATATGTAAACAAGGAATGCAATCTCCTTTTACTTATAGCTATGTGTATCAGGAGTATTGAATAAATCAATTGAGCTGCTTCACAAACAGCAGAGGAGAATCAGAACAAAGATTTCTCTCCCAAAGAAGACACTAGCTAATTAACAGCTGAAGTTTTAGCCCCACCGATCAGATCCTCAGTGGGTTTATGGACAGAGTACTTGAGAACTGTGGGAGTCCTAATTACTCCTCCCATGAGACAGTTCCTTAGATCTCATGCCACCCTGATTTCTGAAACAAGCCCTTAGCCAACAGGGTCCTTAGGTTGGCAGTTTGGCTAACCAGATCCCTGGCAGGAGAGATCCCGAACTAAGCCACTTGTTAAACAAATCCTGCACTTAAAGACAAAAGAAAGGAATTGCGTTGGTAAATGAGCAGCGTGGAAATGACCGGGTAGAACTTCCCTTGTGCCAGTCACCCTGCTACAGTAAATACGATGCGTCCCCAGCCTGCCGCACCCCAGAATAATAAGCAGAAACTGGCAAAAGTTCCTGATAGGGCAATGAAGCCATTACTGTAACAACTAAAGATGAGAACTGCTCTGTCGTCAAGGGGAAAACTTGAAGAGAACTGCGGAATTTGTTAAATGTCATGGGACCGAGCGCAGTGACCCTCAGCGTTACAGACAGCATGGCAGTGACTCAGAGGATTACTTGATCAGAAGCAAGAGCTGCACTTTCAAATAAGCAATCCCTTCTCTATTCACTTTCTTCAAGGCCAATTGCTTCAGAGGCCTTATACCTGACCCCACATGCATAAGGCCATTCTGTTTGGTTTCTGAATAATTTCCCCTTTGTCTCAGCAAAAAGGAAGAGAGAGGCTAGTCCAAGCTTCTCTCATAAAAAAAGAAAGAGAGCAAGGTACAGCACTGAGCTGTGATCATGGGATGCAGAATAAAGGTGTTTCCATGGCAACAGAGGGATAGTGCTTTCCAGGTTTAGGTAAGCACGTGAAATTTTCATGACACTGCTCAAAACAAAGGGCCTGCATTTTACCTTGAATTGTGTGTAGTCCCAATGATTGTTGGGTGCGAGTTAAGACAGGATTTGGCCTTAAGAAAATCACTGGACCATGGCAGAAGGCAAAATGTTTCCTCAGAGGATAACTGAGTAAACATCTCTATTACACATTTGTGCTACTGAAATATGCTGTGACTCCATAAATTCAGCAGGTGTCAGGAAAACCCATATCAAAATTGTTGACTCCTTAATTTAGTGGTTCTCAACATTTTTAGACTCAAGGCAATCCTCATTAGACTCAAGGCACCTCCTGAAAAACACTAGCTCTTAGCTTTCACTCACTTTTTGGCTATGGAGAAATAATAACACAATTCAAAAAGGATGTGGAGAAGCTTGAGAGAGTCCAGAGAAGAGCCACGCGCATGATCAGAGGTCAGGGAAGCAGACCCTACGATGACAGGCTGAGAGCCATGGGGCTCTTTAGCCTGGAAAAGTGCAGGCTCAGGGGTGATCTGATGGCCACCTACAAGTTTATCAGGGGTGACCACCAGTATCTGGGGGAACGTTTGTTCACCAGAGCGCCCCAAGGGATGACAACTAGGTTGAATGGTCACAAACTACTACAAGACCGTTTCAGGCTGGACATAAGGAAGAATTTCTTCACTGTCCGAGCCCCCAAGGTTTGGAACAGCCTGCCACCGGAGGTGGTTCAAGCGCCTACATTGAACACCTTCAAGAGCAAACTGGATGCCTATCTTGCTGGGATCCTATGACCCCAGCTGACTTCCTGCCCTTTGGGAAGGGGGCTGGACTCGATGATCTTCCGAGGTCCCTTCCAGCCCTAATGTCTATGAAATCTATGGAATAAAGCGCTTCCTCTGTTGCAAAGAACTCAGAAAGCCCACACCAAGTCAGAATGATTTTGATACTGTGGATTCATATTTGAAATCTCTGGGTTTATCTTGTAAATTATGTATGCATACCTAATAGTGCTAATATTATGCAGCCCCCTATGGCACCTGTAAAAGGATCTCATGGCACCCCAGGATGCCACAGCACCCTGCTTGGGAGTCACTGTCTTAAGAAGATGCCTTTTGCTGTAAGGGAATACTTACTATACAAAAACAGTAGGTTATATTTGCATTAGACATATTATATATGTGGGCCCCAGGGTCCAATTAGCCTGGCTAATTAGCTACAGGGCCATATTTCATCTCCAATGCTGACCAGAAAAGGCAAGGACACTTCAAGTCATGAAACAGCATTCAATATTTCAAGACAGGAATGGAGTCAGGCTTGTGAGCAACTACAGACATCTAGGCATGATTCCTGAATAAATAAACCTTACTTCTTTGTTTTAAAACACATATAGGCTGTCATGAGCCCAGCACAGGCCATGAACCTATGTTGGGCTCATGACACTTGTTTGTCTAGCATTTATATACAAGCTATGCATTTTTGGTCCATATGGGCTGCAGAGTCACGAACACAACTCATTCCCTTCTGCATTTAGGAGGCAGACTATAACTACATCTGTTGATTGTCACCCACAGTTCCTGTTACTTCTTAAGTGACTTCTGGTTACCAAGCACCAGTGTAACAGGCAGGGAAAGAAACATCACATGACCCAGCACAGTCACTGATCAGATGTGTATCACTGCTGCTCTCTAATCTAATACATATAGGGGGCCCTATTTTCATGTTAATATATAATAAAAGCACAAGGAAAATTGCACCGCTTTTATGAGCTTAGATGAAAAAAAAGATAGTCTTGTATATGTAAGTCAAAATGTAAAGAAGCTGTTAGCATAAAGAAGGAACCACATGAACTCTACAAGTTGGCAGAAGATTTAGTGAGAGGTAGGGCTGCCAATTTACAGAAATCTTCTCCTGGGGCATGCAGGCTACAGCAGTTATCATTTCTGAAGAGTCTGTGGGTGTGATATTACCATGATATTAAGGGGAAGTGTCATTTTGGAGCAGAGAAATAAAATGCACAAAATTATATGCGACTATTGAGGCTTGCGGATGGCAAATGTCACAAATATTTAACACAAGTAAGTTTGGGAGAAGTAATCGTAGTTCTAATGTTCAAATGCTGATGCCAAAAAACAGGAAGATACCAGTTTCTCACCTTTTGAGGCTTGCATCAGTATTTGTGTGGCCATATTAGTCCTTCAGAGAAAGATGAACATAGGAGATAACATGACACTCTCTACTGGAACAATCTAACCTTATGGGCCCAGAAGACCTGGTTTGGGTTTTGGTAGCTGTTATTAAGTATCCCACTACAATTTTAGGGCCAGATTTTATTCTACGTGTGGCGCAGTTCCAGACCAACCAGGATAGATGCCACATGCAGCCCGGATCCCAGAGAAGGCAGGCACCATGTGTGGCATGTGTCCTGTGCCCTGCATGTGCCAGGTAGGTCAACTCAGACCCAGGGGCAGAACTGGGGGCCAGATGATGGGGCTCCATGGGACGGATCCGGTCCACAGGCTGTATCTTTGACCCCACTGGCCTAACACCATGGGTCCCTAATACTGGCTGAAGCCACTAAATGCTACTGTGATACAAAGAAGCTGCAGAGTGAAAGGGAAAGGGCCAGAGGTGTAACAGCTGCAGTTGTGGCTATTTTTGTGCCTCCCTCCCTGCCACTTCCCCAGTGATACTACTAGAAAGGATGCTTTGCGGGGAACCAGGGAACATTTTGGGGAATATCAGTGTACATACTTTGGGAAAATATCCCACGATGCCAGAGAGGGCTTATCTGAGTTGCCAAAAGTTTTCAATAGCAATGGTTGAAAGTCAAATTTGTGGATATTTGACACAAATCATTTGCTGAGTAGCACAGGCCTAGAAGCAGTGAAAGCAGAGACTAAGAAATGAAAAAAAGGAGACTCCTCAGCCAAAGCAGCCCAAGCCTTGGAGACAAACCAGAGTTCAGTCAGGGACTGGTGGAGGAACTGGTGACTCCTTCTGCATCCAAAAAGGGCCAGATCACCCTAGCTTTCAGGTATACTGCAGCATGACAACAAAATGTTTCACTACTCTCCCTATCATTACTAGAGGCATTCAGACTCTTACATACAAAAAAAAGGTAGGGCGGAGAAGTGTCCCTTTCTGACTTAATTTACACTGCTCCTACTGCTTAGGAAAGAAAAGCTGACCCTAGAGAAGTCACCCTCAGAACAGTGGGGAGTCACATAAGCACACCATACAAATGGGAGATGAAATGAGTGAGTTTGCAGAGGGGAGCACATTTGTGGCAAATTTAGACATAACCGGTTCTGAGCTGTCTCTTAAATACTGCTCAGGTTAACTGATAAGCATTTGACATACTGCGGCAAGCACCCTGCACAGCTAAAGGGAGGAGGACAACATCACATGCTGGGGTAGGAAAAAATAATGGTGCCTCTAAGACGGTGACTTTAAATGAGGGAGAACTCATTCAAGTAGGAAGTCCAGGGAATCGGGTGGAGCATTTTATTTGGTAGCTTAAGGAAAGAGCAGAGGGATAAGAATCAGGCTGTCCTGGGTCCTCACTCCATCTCTCACACATGCAGTACATTGCCTTGGAGAAAGTACTGCAGCCCACTGCCTAATTCTCCTAATTAACTGCCTAAGTTTCCCCCTCTGAGAAATGAGGATACTGGCACCTATGAAACTGCTTCCCTGGGGCAATCACAACAGTAATACAATTAACAGTCAGCTAAATGTTTGCAGATTTAATGCACCATTCCACCAGGGCTCAAGATTTTGGGCATCACCTTTGTATACTCCCTGCTGAGCTGAGCGGTCTGAGCTCAGTGCAGCTAGGAACCTGGGCTGGTCAGACCCGTGCCGCAGCCCGAGAGCAGAGCTTAACACTCAACCTTTTGCCATTGTCTCTAATGCACTGTACCCAAAGGTAAATGGACAACATATTCAAGAAAATTACCAGCATCAGTTTCTGTTAAACTGCTTGAGTTGAGGAAGGACAGAGCCTGCTAGAGAGAACATTACTCCACCCTCTGGTCCAAGGTCGGTAAAAATACAGTATGACAGGCTTGCTTCAGTCATTAGATAAAGACACAACTATCCAGACATGCCTCCAGTAACCTGAGGGGACAGGAGTGAACTAGTTGTAGGCAAATTGATACCATCACTAATAGGTTTGAATCATCCTCATTTACTACTCAGAGAGCTGCTTTCTGACACAAAATTAACTCCTGTGAGGCCTGCAATGATATGGATTAAGCTGTAATAAGCAACCTTATCAGAAACAGCCTCATTCTTCCCCAAATGATGAGGACATTCCTGGACATACAGAGGACTCTGTTTTTTCCTGCTGTGTCCCCTCAGATGCTAATCCCACAATTTAATAGATAATTAGTGCTTGGGGAGGTATCACTTTTTATTTATAAATGGGTCCTGACAGGTCCTGTGCTCTAATTAGGAACATTTTTATATCTGTCTTGGGATGGGGACCTCCTAATCTAGCAGGTTAATACACTATCAGACCTTTCTAAATCAAGATCTTCCTTTCCTTTATTCAAATCTCAGTGCCCCAGGGGATTTTCTGTTACCAGCCTGTTAACAGTGGTCTGGATCAAAATAATGTGTTATCAGCAGCCAGATGGTCTGGCAGGAGGATTTCTATTAACATGCCTTGCAGCTTCTGTGGAGCGAGGATTTCAGTTACACGTCGCAGCTGCAGGAGAGGATGTCACGGCATTGGCTAGGACATGCTCCAGGTGGGGTACGGGTTAGGTAATGGTGAGTCACGTGGCAAAAACACAGAGCCAACAACATCCAAGTCACACCTGGCAAACTAACTCTAATGCTTCTGCTGATCTCCAGGCCAGGCTGTGCCTGGCTACACTGAGCTAGTCAGGCTGAGGACGGCTGTTGAACAGACCCATTCTCCTACCCCCATCTTGCACAAGGGAGCACAAATGCAGACCTCTTGCTGCCTGGAACACAAGGGCCCCTTTGTCCATGCTTTTCTTTGGAGCAGGGCTAAGGCAAGACCACATTTAACATTAACTGCCATTAAAAAGTAATATATACATTTAGCACAGCGATATAGGGTGTAAAGGCACATATGTATGTAATATCATATCTAGCAGGTTAGCTATAGCTGAAATACAGAGCTTGGAGTTCATACCTCACCACCATGACACCCTTCCAAAACCCTCAGATCCTGCCAGATTGGCTACTGGGCTTCTACAAGCTCAGGGAAAGGGGCATCAGTACCACCATGACTCCCTTCCCATTCGGTCACTAATTTAGCATGATGAATCCAGGACTGCACCCTTGCAATCTCCACTATAAAGGGAGACTAGAACCACTACAGCATGTTGCCAGTGAGCACAAACTCACAAGTGGCTGGACACAGTGGTGGTACTTCTGACTATCCATGCATCCAGGAAGAGAACTGATGCAAAAGCCAAGCAGTTACCCAATCACACCCCACTATCTACAGGCTTCCTGTCTAAACTGCCTTGGTTCAAAGCCTGAGCAAACAGGTGGCCCATTCTCCTCTGCTGCTTCACCACGTCCCTGACTGGGGCAGCTCAGCACAGCCTTTCCCACTTTCCATTTGCAGCCAGACTGCCTCTGGCAAGTCATGTTTTCAAACAAGACAACTTGGCAGTGCTAAAGGAATTTTTCATAAGGGTCTTGAAAACGGTTCCAAATAAGAGAACAGCTTTTTGGGAGAATATGCTGTGCTCGCAGAATTTTATCACGTAACTTTCTATCTACGTGTTTCTGGAAGAAAACATGAACACCAAATTTTACAGGAGGGAGAAAGATTTAGGGAACGGAAGCAACACAGAACAGGTGCAAGATTCAGACAGGAACGTTACTTAACCGAGAGAGGTGATGAAATCACCATCCTTGAAGGTTTGAGAGCAGGCTAAGCAAACAATTCTTGAAAGCAGAACTCATGTCATGTCTATGAGTTACACCACAGGGGGATGAAAACTGCAGGGGTGGTTTTGACCCCACTGTGGCTTAACACACATATGTGACATGAGTTTTGCTTTCAAGAATTTGGGGTGCAGTTCCCCCCCAAACCCTTGCACTGATCTTCTTGAAACTTGGCAGGCTTAATGCTGTCAGCAGAGGCACCACCCCTCAAGTTTCATCCAAATCAGACACAAAACAACAAAGTTATTGATCCTTCATTGATTCCCCATTATACCCTATGGCCGGATCTCCAAGGCGGCTCCAAAGCTGCGGAGCCGCTTCAGCTGGATCAAAGCAGGAACCCAGTCTGGAGCTCTGGATCGGATTTCTGGCATCTGAAGCCAGATCGAATCGGTGCCTACTCACACAGGCCTAGCATGCAGGTGCACGTGCACCCCCTGTGATCGGCCGTGCACCCCCTGGAAATGCCAGCTGCGAAACCAGCAGAAGTGGACTTCCAGTTGTGCTGCTGGTATTTCAGGCTCGGCGACTGGCTGCTGGCTTCGCCCCCCTACCTCCCCTGGTCGGTGATTTGATGCCCCTGCAGACTCAGGAGGCCAGTCGCCCATGATGCTGGGAAAGGGGAGGAGATGCCCTCAGTAAGGGCCTGCACAGCTTGATTGAAGATCTGAAGGGGAACCTGAAACTATGTTTGCAGCAAAGCTGGTGATTGGTATGCTCTTCTCTTGCTGTGGGCACGCTAATAAGATGATGCACATTAATGTCTTCAGTTTCAAGCATTTCATGTTTTCATCAGCAATATCTGCTTTGCCACACAGTGGAAGCAGAAGCCACAAAATGTGCACTGGAAAATCAAGGGCATGAAAGTAAACATTAATATTACAAGTACAGCATCCATTGATCTTGATCCCCATCCTGTCTACACAGCTCAGCCGAGTGCATTTATGTGGGAAGGCTCAACGAGAGAGTATGGCAGTAGCCTGAGTGCCATGAAGCTGTAGCTCATTTTTATGTCACTTTAAGTTAGTGAGGAGAAGGATCAGCTGTAAAGGAGTCAGTCAGGGACAGAATAGTGGTTATAAACATTCACTCACTCTTGTTTGCAACAATCTTTTGGAAGTGTGAAACTACTGTGTTTCCTTACTTCCACTTCTTGTATATCGCAGGTGACATTGGCTTGGCGCCCACTGATGTTGTCAGTCTTCTCATCCCACGGCTGGTCCCCTTCAAAACTAACACGGTTTTGGAAAAAAAAGCAAAACAAAAGAAAGGAGAAGATAAAGCTAGTGCAGACTCAAGTGCTTATCTTGAGCTCAGGACTCCAGTATTTTAGGTTATTGTCAGGATGTTTCACAATGCTATGACAACATGCATTCCCTTTTGATTTCAACATTCCCACTTACGTGCTATTCAATGGTTTATTTTCTTGTGTATCCTGAATTTAAGGAGCCATCAGTATAGCTTTCCCCTTTATGTATAGTTTTCTCATTTGAAAAGTTACTGATATTTTACTTCTTTATTTCAGTAGGGAAATATTTTGAAGCAGCTGCACAATTTTCCATGTAAATATTATGTCACAAGGCACTGATGCCATGTGGGAAGATGGTCTTTAAATTTTCCTATTGGCTGTTATGAAGTGATGATGCAAATGCTGTGATGGATTTGATCCTTCACTAGCATAAGAAAGAAGCGCAAACATTCTAGGCCTCATCTGACCCATCTAGAGCTGGATTTGCATCCAGTTTTTATATAATCATCACAAAACATGGCCCATTTTGTGCATATTTTTTTTCAGAATAGGAAATAAAGTGGAGGAGGAATTGGATCAGTTAAACTATAATCCACATTATTTCTGCTATTATCACCTGGGTATAAAGTGGAAAAAGAGTCCTTCAGCTCCAAAACAAACTATTGGTTTTGGATTGCAACACCAGAATAAGCCATACACTTCAGTCTCACTTAATTTGAATATTCTTTATTGCAACTTCCTGGAAGATGGTGGTGCTCTTTTAAATTACAATTGTAAAACTAAAACTTGGACCAGTCCCCAAACTCATGTTCAAATCTGGCCGCAAGACTCTGCACTACATTTCCAAGTGTAGGCTGTAGTTGTATGATTTTAGGATATTAAAGAAACAATTACTCTTCAATAAAGCATTTTGCTGAAGTCTGATCTCTTAACTCCAGATATAAATTCCACTTTCATTTCCTGTGGTTTCAAAGACTGCTGCTTTCAGATGACCTTCTGGAGAATGCTAGGACATTATGAGGAGAGCTGATCTGAACATTTTGGGTTAAATGAAAATTTGGCTGAAATGCACTGTTCCATCAGAACCAAGGAGTTTAGAGGAAAATTTTTGTTAGGGGTAGAGAGAAAGAGGGAGACTATCTCCATTGCTTAGGGAGTGAGGTGGTGCTTGTGATATGAGAAACCCAAGCTGAACCCTTTGTTCTGTCTGATACAGAGAGTGATCTGGGTAAAAATTGCTCTAAAAATCAGACAGAGCAAGCACTTGAATTTGGGTCACCAAGGCCAGTGCTGTAACCCTCTCCTTGCTCCCATACAAAGCTTTGATTTCAGCCTGAAGACTTACATTCACAACTCCATATTTGCAGAAAAGTTGGACAGATTTTCCTTTTGTTTCAATGGGGAACGAAAATAAATTTCAAAATCTAAGAAGCTGCTGAAATAGAATTGTCATCCTTCCATCCGCTTGAATCCTGATGCTGGTGCCACATAGCAGGGAACCTGGACACATCTTTGTTCTCCACAGATTTCCTGAGAGGTGCTCTTCTACCATGGAAATGTAACTAGCTCTATGATATCATGTTGTAGTATCAAATTCAACCTTTCATAGTCCTCCTTTTACAGCCATGCCCTATTCCAAAGCCACAGGGAAACTGCAAATTCGCTAAGCTTTTGCAAAATATTTCTTTAGGTTCCACAGATACTTTCAAAATAGGTATGAGTCAGAAGATAAAATTATGAGCTAAACCCACAGAACTTGGCTCTCATCAAGTTGTTCTACCAGAAAGGGCAGTGAATATAATTTTACTTATTGGCATTTTTGCACTGCAGTCTTCCCCTGACTCCAACCATGCTGTTTGATTTGTCAAGAAGTAAAATAACATTGAATCAAAAACATCTGAGGTGCCAACGTGACGTTCTCTCCGTGATCCATGGTCTTGTGACCAAGAAACTGGGCTGGGACTTCCAAAACCTGGGTTAGTTCCTGGCTTTGCCACCAGGTCCTATGACCTTAAGAAAGGAATTAAAATCTCCCATGTTTCTTCTCCACAAAGCAAGGAAAGCTATCATTTCCTCACACCCTTCAGATGCTGGCTGTGTAGACTGTAAATTCTTTGGGACCATTTTACTCTGTATACACACAACAGCCCACACAGCAGGGCTCCTAGAGCTCCAGGCATTAGCACAATACAGATAAATAGTAACATGCCATCTGACCGGTTTCCTTTCCTGTTCCCCACCAGGTGGGAAGATTCAGTTAATCTGAGCAGCCTGTATGCAAGCATTGGTGAAAGGGTGTCACATTGCTAACCCAAAACCAAAACACTTTATTTAAGCATTATGGTAACTCAAGTGGCCACCCATCCTTTGTAAGCATCCCGACCTCTGTGTTTTTGTATGAAGCTGTGCAGGGAGAAGTCATCTTTAAGATAAGTTGATGGAACTCCCTTGAGACTAGTCAGAACCCCTCCCCAGGATCCATCATGCATTCAGTTTTATAATTATCCTTCAAAATAAGGAATGGCTTAACATTGTTGATTAAAAGCTTTTCAAGTCCCTAGCATGCCTGTTAGTGCGCGCTGTAATCCTGCAGTATACAACCCAGTGATTGATTGAAACAAACCTTTCCCCCTTTTACTCTGCAGCTATTTCCTCCGGTATTTTGATCCTGGCAAGAAGTATGACATTATTGATTTGCTCTGCACTGCTCAGTCTGGAGCCTCATCTGCAAAAGCATTATTCTTTATTGCTTCAATAATTTCACCAAATGCAGAAAACTCCACTGTATTTTTTTTACTTAGTGTTTAGTGATTCTTTAAATTTTTTATGTGCTCTGAAGCGGAATCTCAGCCGTTTGCAGAAATGCACTGGAAGGTCACCAGGAACTCAGATTTCTAGAGGCCCAGGACTTTTTTCCCTTTCCAATCCAATAGGTCTCCTACCCCTCCTTTAAGGGCTTGAACTTGCCTAGTGTATGCACGCACCATGTTGCACCTGTAAGCATCAGGTTTAAAAATGATTGAGCAGGTCTGGGACCGCACGTGACAATCAATCTCACATGAATGAGAGCTCCACTCTACACTGACCTCGTGCGTCTCCTCTCAATAGCTAAGCATTATGCTAGCTTGGGAGTATGCCTAATGCCTGAGTGAGACCCTCACCTGGTGCAAAAAATCAATGTAACAGCTGTTGAAGATCTGGCCAAGTGCCTCTGTAGGTATATCCATTTTCCACACCACTCCACCCTTATTCCTTCTGCACATTTGCAATTAATATGCTGGATCAGTAGTCATCAGCCCCCTGGTGTCACTAGTTCTTTCCAGGGGTGCTGTGATGTTGGTGCTGCCATGGCCAAGTTAAAATGTTCCATGTGCCACACACTCCTCCCAGAAACAGTGGTGTAGCTGGGACTGTCTGGTACCCCTCAGCTTCCAGGAGGAGTAGGTGAGGGTGGGCTGGGAAGGGTGATGGCGAGAGAGTGCTCTGGCCACAGCTCTTTTTACTGCTCATCTGGAGGGTCAGGCTGGGCTGTGCGGACCAGCTCTTTGCACTGCTCAGCCAGAGGAGTCCTGCGGGGCTGCAGCAGTCCTTTACATTGCCTGGCTAGAGAAGCTGGGTGTGGGGACAGGGAGACTACCCACTTTCCCCCCTTTCCTCCTTCTGCCACATCCCAGGGGCACAGGGGAGTTTAGCCCAAGGCATAATCCTCATTTATTATGCCTATGCTCCTGCCTGCCTTAGGTCTAATCAAAAAAGCAAAACCCAGGCAGGAGCATACAGCAGCACCCTGGTTGAGGACCATCCAGGTAAGCAGAGGCTTATTTCAGTGTGCCACCAAATTCAGAAGAGCTGTGGAGAGTGCCTTGACTGAAGAGGGTGAGAACTGCTGTGCGAGGTGCAGAGTAGACTAGAATGCAGAGGTCCAGGCCCAGGAAGGCAAGAACTGCACCTGGTGTCCAGCTTTCTTGAAGTCTTTGACTATGTAGAGAACCTGTCCAGAGCACAACTTGTAAATTCTGCTTGCGACGAGGAACTGCGTGTTTGTCAGGTTACAAACTCCATTTTCAACATGGGGCTTTATTGCCTTCTGTGTTTACTGTATTAAGATAAAAGCCCAAGAAGGTGGTAGGAGAAGGGCACGATGTTTTGATGAGCATCTTTGGACAAGGAGATGGCTAGTAGGGCTGTGCAAAGCTTCAGTCCCTGATTCGATTTGGTGTAGATTTCAGGAAAAAGCCATGGCCTGATTTGGTGGCTGAATCTCCAAATCTGAATTGAATCAGAGGGTCCTTTAATCTCTACGAATCAAATCGGAACCCTCCAAATCGATTTGGAGAGATTCAGAGATTCGGACATAGAGACAGCTTTAAATGCTTTTTCTACATACCTCTAGGTAGCAGGGGCTCACGAGTGCTGCAATGCTTGGGCACACGGAGTGTCCCACAGAAGCACGGGGGGCTCCCCAGTGCACTCAGCAGCACACTTGGAAGTGGACCAGAAGCACTTTTGGGTCTGCTGGGGAGTGCGTGGGGGCCCCCTGCGCTCCCCCCACCTTGGTGACTCGTGCCTCCTGGTCTGGGGGGGCACCCGGGGCCCCCCTGCAGCTGACTGCCACACTGGGGAGGCAGGGGGAGGGACCCAGTGCGCTCCCCAGCAGACCCAGAAGTGGACTGGAAGTACTTCCAGTCCACTTATGGGTTTGCCACCGAGCACATGGAAGGCCCCCCGCCCTCCTGTGGGATGCTCCATGCTCCCCAGCATCACAGCAATCATGAGCCACGCCTGGTACCTCAAGGTATGTAGAAAAAACTTTTAAAGTAGCATCTATGTCCAAATCGCTGATTCTCCAAATCAGCATCAAATCTTCAGATTTGGATTCAGCTGAATTGAATCAGGGACAGTGATCCGAATCAACGAATCAAATCACTGTCCCTGATTTGGGCTGAATCTGAATCGAATAGGGCCCACTTCACACACCCCTAATGGCTAGTTTCTGGGACAAGCTGGTTTTTCGAGTCTGAACCTCAGAAGCAGGGAGGGGGGTAAATAAGGACTAGACTGTTGTGAAAGGGTAAGATCACTTAAAGCTGATCAGGGTCTTGTCCAAAAGGCACTAGAAGTTACAAAACAAAGAGTCTCACCAGCCATTTGAAAAGATGTTTGACCAGAAGATGACAGAGAAGACAGGCTGCCAAAAACAAAGACAATCATTTTATGATTCAGAGGAGATGCCACAGGGAGAAGAGTAAGGATCTTGGACTCAGAGGACTGTGACCTAAACTCAAAAGGCATGCAGAAATAGTGAGGAAACTCAGCCAGAGAAATGTGTACTGGTGCTTGTTATTGTGTCTACACCCAGCTTATTTCTTCTGCTAGCTAAATTAGTGAGAGATTAATTTTAGGACCCCTTACAAAGTCAGTGGGTCTGTTTGCTTCAACTGTCCTGTTTCTGATCGTGTGAACTGTAAACCTAGCAGGGCCACAAGGCTGGAGATCTGGGAATGGGTTTGCTTAAGTTACTGGAGTGCCTAGGTGAGCTGGCAATAATCCCAAGGCTGTCAGGCTGCTGGACAATAGGGCCCGTTTCCAGGAAGGGGTAACAAACATAGTCTGCCACTCTTTACAAATTGTGCAAGAGAAGCTAAAGCAAGACAGTGTTGCAGCCTACCCAGACCATGGGAAGCTTAAGAACACACAAGCACAGTGTTGTGGGATACACGAGTGTCTAGCTAGGAGAACTGCAGCAGGAGGACCCTATGACAATCTTATGTGGTTTCTACTTATAGTTGAAGGCTTATCACTTTAAAGTCCATCAGTTCACTATATAAAGGAGGTTCAAGGCCAAAATAATTAAGGATAAGACTGAAACTCTCCAATTCTTATCAGAGATATTAACAAGCTGTGATCTTTCCATTATGTTGCATTTCTAAACTTTCAGGCTGCTAAAATATGTGCAGAGTTGTTAGCAGCCTGAAAAGGTCAAGCTTAGTCCGTCTCCACTACAGTTTGCAATGGGCATTAGAAATACACCATTTATTTTCATTCTAGAGATTTAAGAAATTTGGACATTATAATTAATAAAAAACATAGCTGCAAATGGAAAAAAGAGATAGCTGGTAACTCCTATTCTGTGGCTTTAAATTCTTTTTCAGTGATCTTCAGAAGAACAACGAACATTTTCTACATCTGAGGAATTATACTCAAGCCTCAAATATTCAGCGAAGAATGAATCCCTATACTAAAATTTCATGCATACACAACATCTGCCCAGAAGCCATTTGGACCTCTGGATTTTTACTTGGTTTATAACCTGAGGGATTAAGGACTCCATAAAATACTTCAGACAAGTTGCCAGCTCAGTTAAATTGAAAGTTTCATTGGGTTTTTTTTTTTAATATTCACTGTAAAGACATACTTCAGAGGTTTTCTGAGGACATTCTGAGTGAAAGACCCAAAGCATACTCTGGAATATTGTTTTATGACACTTCAGAGGTTTGTAGGACTAAAACAGTGTGAAGCAGCTTTCCACACAGGGCATAAAAAGCAGAGGTAAGAGTCTTGTAAAATGTATAACACTGAATTTCTTAAACTTCATTATAAATCTATTACATTTCACATATTTTTCATGCTTTTTTTCAAAGAGCCAGAATGTCTTGGGATAACTGCACAGACATCTGTGTCAGTGATCCACCACAGCAGGATTTGAATGAACTGTCACCCTGTATTGCCCACTTGTCAAGGAATTAGGCAGAACATAGTTCTAAAATGCTCATTAGGGACTTGTCTGACACTGGTCCCTGTAGTGCCATGCAAGACAACTCCTTTCCCAGTGCAAAAGAAACTAAAGCATCCCTTTTGCAAAGTAGATAGGAAATCCATCTTGCAGTCCTCAAGCAAGCAAGCAAGTCTCCCATTAATGTGAATGGGTTTCATCCCTTACAGCAACGGTTCTCAACATTATTGGACTTGAGTCACATCTGGATAGACTTGAGGGAAAATGCCAGGTCTTAGTTTTCACTTTTTTTTTTCTTATAGAAAAATACAGCAGTGTTTTTGTTGCAAAGAACTCAGAAAAAACACAACTAAGGATTTTTATTTGAAATCTCTGGCTGGATCCAGATGTGGAGGTATGTACATTTCCTTGGGGATAAATAGAAGTGGTGCAATATGTGCTGCTGCTACTTGTCCCTGGGGAGCGCCTGTGCATGTGTACTCTGGCATGGAGCCTGTTGCCCCAGGTGGGGCAAGGGAGGCTGGAGCCAGCTGGGGGGGTCCCAGGGCTCCAACAGTGGCAATCCATCAGCAGAGAGCCTGGCCGGCAGCTAGAGCATGGGTCCAACTGGCCAGGCTCCAGTTTTGGGTGGTGTACGCTGCTGCCAAGTGTGCCACCCTATTTTCCACTGTGGGTTTTTTGACACCAGGATCTCCTGGTGTCAACCCCAACCCTGTACTGCAAATTAGCAGTACAGGGAATGCCTGAATGTGTGGTATGTGCAGTGCCTATGTGTCATATGTGCAGTGCCACAGATGGGTCAGCAGCACTGCATACCACATATGCACACTCATCTGGATGTGCCTTCTGGGTTTATCTTGTGCATGATGTTTGTAACCCTAACAGTGCTAACATTGTGTAGCATCCCACAGCACCCTTGAAAGGATCTCAAGGCACCTCAAGGTGCCATGGCACCCTGGTTGAGAATCACTGCTTTATAGGATAGCATTCCATTTATCTGCAACCAAGCTAGTGCATGGCATCAGTTAATGAATGTGTACAATCTGCCTCCTTTGCCCCCTGCTCCCCCAAAAAAACCAAGTTAAGAATGAATAAACATGATAGGGCCTTACTTTCTACCAGCCAAAACTGGCATAGCTCAACTGAAGTTAGCAGAATTCTGCCAACTTACACTGCCTGCTAGAGAATCTGATCCAAAACTACACCAAGCCACAATGGCTTTAAAATTGTGGTTCTAAGTCTACTGCTTTGGTTGTGATTTTGTTGTCCTTATTTTAAAGACTTTTCAATAGTTCTAATCTGCACATCTGTTCAGTTTAACAACAGGGCAATTAGAGAGGCAATTTCTAAGGACACTTTTAGCATTTAAGACTGACATGTTTTTGCAGGTGACAGCTGTTAAGCCACACTGCCAAGTGTAGCAGCAAGCTTCATGCCTCACACAGAACAGTTCCAGGAAACAACAAAATGCACCAAAAGTTATTATGGTAAAGTAGAGACTTCTTCAAAAGATAAACAAAATGTCAGACAAGTGCAGCACAATTTCATTTTTATAATTATGTTTTTAGTGACAAGTTTTTGTAATATAGAGAAAAGATGTGCAAGCACCTGTATCCTCACCCTTCCTAGGGATAGCTGGAAACAAATATTTCCAGACATATTTGTTACATAAAAGACCTTTCAAAAAGGTAGGATTTTTCTTTGGCTCAATCCAGATCCATCAAGTGGTGGATCTGAATTGGTCTTAAATCTTTTTTTTCATAGAATCACAGAAAACAAAGGTTGGAAGAGACATCAGGAGGTCATCCCATTCAGTAAGGGACCCACACTTTCCCTGATCCTCCTCTTGTTACTGATGTACTTGTAGAAACTCTTCTTGTTATCCTTCACATCTCTTGCTAACTGCAACTCCAATTGCACTTTGGCCTTCCTGACTTCATCCTTGCATGCCCGAGCAATGCTCTTATACTCCTCCCTAGTTGTTTGTCCAAGTTTCCACTTCTTATAAGCTTCCTTTTTGTGATTTAGCTTACTGAAGAGTTCCCTGCTAAGCCAAGCTGGTCTTCTGCCACCCTGTGCATCAGGATGGTTTGTTCCTGCACTCTCAGGAAGGCTTCTTTCAAGTACAGCCAGCTCTCTTGGACTCCTCTCCCTCTCCAACTGGCCTCCCAGGGGATCCTGCCCATGACAACTGACCAGAAAATGAATATGAGCCACCAGTGTGACCAAGTCACCAACAGAGCAGATGTGTCGCCAGCAGATCCAGAGAAGTACTCCTCCCCCTCTATTCAGCATTGGTGAGGCCACAGCTGGAGTACTGCATCTAGTTTTGGGCACCACACTTCAAGACGGATGTGGACAAGTTCAAAAGGGTGCAGAGAAGGGCCACCTTCATGATCAAGGGCCTGGGGGACAGGCCCTATGAGGAGAGACTTCAGGATCTGGGACTGTTGAGCCTGAGCAAAAGGAGGCTGAGAGGCAACTGGATAGCTGCCTACAAATATGCCAAGGGAGAACACCAGGACCTAGGTGAACAGCTTTTCAGAAAAGCCCTCCCCCCAAGATGTGGACCAATGGACACAAGCTAATCAAGGAAATGTTTCAGCTGGACCTAAAGAAAAACTTATTTTCTGCATGGGTAACTAGAATCTGGAACACACTTCCAGCAGAGCTGGTGCAGCTGGCATCTCTGGCGGTCCTTAGGAGGAGGCTGAACAAATACCTCCTTGATCTTGTTTGAGCCCAATTACCTTCTTCCCACGGTAGGGGACTGGATTTGATGATCTTATAGGTCGCTTCCGGTCCTTCTAGTCTATGATTCTGTAATTCTATCAGTGCCACAAGCGAGACAGAGTCAGCTTTTCTGAAGTCCAGGGTCCTTACTCTGCTGATCTCCTTCCTTCCTTCCTTCAGGATCCTGAACTCAATCATTTCATGGTCGCTGTTGCCCCAGTTGCCAATCTACTACTACATTCCCCACCAGTTCTTCCCTGTTTGTGGGCAGCAGGTCAAGAAGAACATGCCCCCTAGTTGGCCACTCCAGCACTTGCACCAGGAAGTTGTCCCCACTCTCCAAAACTTCTTGGATCTCTTGCACACTGCTACTTTGTCCTCCCAGCAGATGTCAGGATGATTGAAGTCCCCCATGAGAATCAGAGCTTGTGATCAGAAAACTCCACTAGCTGTTTGAAGAAAGCCTCATCTACCACATCCTCTTGGTTTGGTGACCTATAGCAGACCCCCACCATGACATCTCCCCTTGTATGGCTGGTGTAGATACAGAACAGCAACTATAATTTTACATTTAGGTGGTTGAGCCAGAAAATTGCTTCAGGAGCAGCAGAGTGTAATCACTGTGATACCTCCTTCATATATGTGGATGGGGCACTGAGTTGTTATATGTTCCACGAACTGTTCTGGGTGACCAGTCACACACTGGAGAGTTTTTAATTTTCCATTTGTGCATCAAATATCCGCACCTCCCATAGTTTGTGCAGATACACTTTAGAGTTGCCCACAAGCATTGTGGGAGATCAAAGCCAGGGACCTTCTGTGTTGGATCTATCACAAGATGTTTATTTGCAGCTTCCTGAGAACTCCATTTGGTTTTCCAAGGTTCATTAGCATTGAAGTCACATTGTTAAAGGTTAAGTGCATGGATCCAGAAGGGCTTGTGTGACTTTAGGCAGTGGTGAGAGGCATTGTTGAGGTTCTGATGGATGGGGAGATGGTTATTTCCCTTAAATCTCTGGACTTCCCATAGAGTTGCTGCCTCATGACGAATGGATGGAGGAGCGATATGTGACAGCGGAGACAGCCAAAGTATTAGGGTTGACTTGAGGGTTCCAGTGATGCACCACATTGCAGAGTTCAGTTGGATGCCAACAAGTCGAGTGTGACTGCTTCTGGTCCATACCAGTGGACAGTACTTGGCTACAGAATATTTAAGGGCCAGCATTTAAGTACCATTTTGGCCCCATTTGTATTTTTATTCTACAATTTAATGCAGGTCTTGTTTAAAGCAAGATGCAAAGTTGTTATGGGATATAGATCCTCATGCTTCTGTCAACCACTGACTTTTAGGGCATTAGAAAGGTACCCCTGTGATCAAACTCCATTATTACTGTCTGTCCTCAGGATTCTCACCTCCTTTGGTGATCCTAGTGCTCTTCTCTGCTGAAGACAGTGTTTCAGATGGCGCCGGTTGGATGTAGTATGGAACATCCAGTTTCTTACATGCACCCACAAGTTCCTTGTGCCGTTTCACTTTTGATAAACAGGAATTAGACCAGAGAGAATAGCCCTGGCTATTGCAATGCAGCCTCAGCTGCTGTGTAAATCAGCATTGACGTTTAGTTAGTGCATGCCAGTTGAGGAATCAGTCCTCAGTTCTCTAAAGATTGTCTCTTTAAAGCAGTCATGTACTTCAGCCTTCCTTAGTTCCATGTAAGTGAAGTACCAGTGGGGGCTGGCGCCCAGAGCAGCCAGCAGGGTTGCAAGTCACAACCTTTCTAAACTCCTATTTTCTCCTGAAGGCTATTCATACCCTCCAAGTCCGAAGACTGAACACTGTGGTTACGGATGTTACTAGCAAGCATTTTATTGGAAAAGCTGATTAGGAAGAACAAGAAGTTATACCCCAATTTTTGTACCTCTTCAGCTCATTTGTTCTTCTTCAATCACAATGTCTGGCTCTCAAATCTAGGTTTACCCATCTCCCTGCCCTGTGCCCTTCTACATGTACTTCCAATTTACTTACATTCCTGTCCATCTGAATGGATTCTCCCATGCACTCAGTCTTGCTAACCCTGATCTATTCAGGCAGTTTGTGAATAGTGAATCCTGCATCTGTGTGCAGTTGGGTTAAATGACTCAGGTGGTCCCTGCCAATCTTATGATGGTGCAAGCCAAAAATGTTCCTAGCTTAGAGCACAGCCCAGTTCCTCATTCAGACTACAACACCATTCAGTGATCCATGCAGGACATGACCTCCAGTACTGCATAGCAAATAAACTGGAATATGCAAAGAAAAGTTAGATGCAGCCATGTTAGAAGCAAAAGCTTTTAAGCACTATTTCAAAGCGTCCTTTATTGAAACAAGGCTCAAGGTAAGGGCCATAAAGCATTAGCCTTATAGATTCCTTCTGCATTGTGCTCAGGTCTGAACCCCTTCAGCAGATTTACCATGCTGTTCACCACAGTGCAGTTCAGGTTTGCCATTTAACATCAAGAACAAGCTGAGTCACATGCCTATAGTGAGCAGAGAAAACTTGCCAAGCGATTTCAAGAGATCTGCCCCTAGGAAATCATTAGTACTTGTCACTTGCTCAGCAAGTGAGGTAGTACATTTCCACTAGTATATTGGAAATTTGGGCTTATCTATTAAAGCATAGGGATGGTGATTTAAGCAAGCTTCCTAAATTATTATGTCAAAGTCTATCTGATTGTGAATCTGTCGTCAATGGAAATTCTCAATGTGTGCCAAGCTAAGCAAGCTGACTTGTTTGCTGGATTGGCATTTGCAATGAGGCTTCAAGAGAGACTGATTTTCAGGAGTACTGAGCACGAACAGCTTCCATCAACTTCAACTTGTTATTGTAGGTACTTAGCACCTCCTTAAACATCAGGCCCTAGACCTTGAGTGCTTGTTCCAACTTGCTTCAGAAAGTTGCAAAGCCTGTGTTATTAACTTGTTCAGCTGAGATAAAAATAAACCAGGTCTGGAAGCAATATTGATATGTCCAGTATATTCAAATCCAATATGGATATATCTACCCACAAGTCAAAATAGTCCATTCTTTGTGAAACTCTAAACTTGGATCAAATATAGAAGTTTTCAGAGCATAACTATCATTGTTTTGCATGCATGGCCATTTCTCCACTGAGGTTAGACAAGGTTTGCAGATGCCTGTTTTAAATTTAAAGTTAGGTCTCTGGCTTGCCAAGCAGGATTTTCAAGGTCCTCACAGTTATGAGACTATTATGAACATACATAAGGGCTTATGTGATGTGGCACAAGTGTCCTACCCAGTTGGTTCTTCATAGATTTCGTAGATTTTTAGGGTTGAAAGGGACCTCAGTAGATCATCGAGTCCGACCCCCTGCCCTGGGCAGGAAAGAGTACTGGGGTCAGATGACCCCATCCAGGTGCTTGTCCAGTCTCCTCTTAAAGACCTCCAGGGCAGGGGAGAGCACCGCCTCCCTTGGAAGCCCATTCCAGATTCTGGTAACCCTTACCATGACAGTGAAGAAGTTCTTCCTGATATCTAATCAAATCTGCTTTCCGTCAATTTGTGGCTGTTGTTTCTAGTACCACAAGGGGCGCCCTGGTAAGCAGAATGTCTCCTTTTCCTTGCTGTCCCCCCACGATGAATTTGTAGACGGCCAAAAAATCACCTCTCAGTCTTTTCTTGCGGAGGCTGAAGAGATCCAGGTCCCTCAATCTCTCTCCTTACCTGCAGGCCCCTAACCATATGAGTGGCCCCCCTCTGGACCCTCTCAAGGTTTTCCACATCCTTCTTGAAGTGCAGTGCCCAAAACTGAACACAATACTCCAGCTGCGGCCTTACCAATGACGCATAGAGGGGAAGTATCACTTCCCTAGACCTGTTTGTGATGCACCTGCTAATTCTTGTAAGCTGAGGTAACTCCCTGACTTTCAATAAGCATTCTAGACAAATGCCTTGTACTCTTATCATTCCTACTCTTCAACAGAGCACATCCACCAACTGTTACACCTTATGTTGTGAGCCACACAAATACTGATCAGTGTTAGTGCAAGCTTGGAATTTGGAGCAGTCACACCACTCATCTAGAAACCTTCTCTGACTGGCCCCCACCTGCACAGCTGTCACTTGTCACTAGTGGCCTGGCGAGCAGGGGCAAGACTGAGAGCTGTAGCTGTGAGTTGCCAGTAGAGAGCCGGTGAGCCAGGACAGGCTTCTATTCCTGCTCTACTGGTGGGTGTGTGAGATCCTCGGAAACTGGAGGGCTTCAACTTGGGCAGCAAATCTGTGGGGACTGGTCGTGCCTTAATGGAATAGGAGCTGGGTAGTACAGATCAGACCTAATATTGCCCTGGAGTGGTGTAACTGAGCTGCATAACTAATACTTAAAACCAGTTTAAGATGCTCATGTGCAGACAATCCAGGGCTGAAGAGCTGTAGGAGCCACTCAAAAATACTGTGTAACAAAGCTATGAGTCCACCATTTATTATTCCATTTGCATCAGCCAAAATGAAGCAGCCTATTGATGTGCTTGCTCAAATGAGAAATAGAGGAGAGCTGTTTTGCACTTTAATAAAAAAAAAAAAGAACACCAACTCAGGCGTTGATTTTATAATATGAATATGTGGACAGGATGACGGAGTGGGCACTCTCCTTTCTAACCCTTTGGGGGGTCTTGGATGAGAGGATGCCAGTATAAGAAGCCTTAGGAGAAGTTTCAATACAAATAACATTAAAAGTTATTTGTATAGCCATTAAAATCCATCTTTGCTAAAAAGCAGAATTTGGTCCAAAGAGCAGAGAGAATAGAGAGGTATTCTTGGGCATTCTTTGCATTTAATTTTTTTAAAAATGACAAAATTATTTTGGTTATTGAAGTCCAAACCCAAGTACAATTTTTTTTGCATCTGCTTAAAATGTATGTAGCACATGCCTGATTATTAAACTACAATCAGGTGGCACTGCATGGGACGCAAAGGATGACTTTCTTCATAACTTTGTGAATAAATATAAGCACAAATTGTACAGGCCAATTCTCCCACCTTAAAAAAAAAACAAAATAAAAAAAGAAAGGAAAAGAAAGTAGTTTTATTTTGGAGATTAGTGATGATGAATCATATGGCAGCTGTAGGCTGAAATATATTTCGAGAGAGCTTGAGGTGATATTTATATTTAAATGCAATAGTTCAAAATGTATGGAAACTAATAGAAAAGGACCTGGGGGTTACAGTGGACAATAACCTGAATATGAGCCAGCAGTGTACTCTTGTTGCCAAAAAGGCTAACAGCATAGTGGGCTGCATTGGTAGTAGGTCCAGGGAAGTAATGATTCCCTGCTATTTAGCACTGGTGAGGCCATATCTGAAGTCCTGTGTTCAGTTTTGGGCCCCCCACTACAGAAAGGATGTGGACAAATTGGAGCGAGTCCAGCAACAAAAATGGTGAGGGGCTGGGGGACATGACTTACGAGGAAAGACTGAAGGAACTGGGCTTATTTAGTCTAAAGAAAAGAAGAGAAGACTGCAGGGAAATTTAATAGCAGCCTTCAACTACCTGAAGCGGGGTTCAAAACAGGATGGAGCTGGACTGTTAATGGTGGCAGATGACAGAACAACAAACAAACAGCAAAGTCTCAAGTTGCAGCAAGGGAAGTTTAGGTTAGATATTAGGAAGATTTTTTTCACTAGGAGGGTAGTAAAGCACTGGAACAGGTTATCCAGAGAGATGGTGGAATCTCCATCCTTGGAGGTTTTAAGACCTGGCTGGACAAAGCCTTGGCTGGGATGATCTAGTTGGGGCTGGTCCTGCTTTGAATAGGGGCTTGGGCTAGATGACTTCCTGAGGTCCCTTCCAACCCTCATTTTCTATGATTCTAATGGAAAGCAAAAAAAAAAAATCTGGTAAAAGACATAAGAACATTACAATGTTATGCTTAGTACTTAAACATGTGAATGCTAAAAGGTGCCAAACACTTGTCGAGCAAGCATAGATACAATTCCCTCTAGAGTCAGGAGGAGTGTATCAGCTCCATGGACAATTGGATCAGACAATGTGATACTGATGGAAACTGCTGGTGCTCAGCACTGTTCAGGACTGGCCCTTCATAGGTCAGTCTAAATGTAACAACCATGAAGACATCCTGGTTAACTTTGCAGAAGCAAATGGCTTTTTCATGTGCCTCCTAATACTGGTAAGGTATTAGCAGTAAGGAACTCTGCCTATTACTTCAATGAGAAACCCAAGCATGCCCTCCAGCTGCAAGGCACCAGGGACCAGGGACACTGCATGGTATCACATATGTGCTGTAATACCTAGAGTACAATGAAGTCAATTAGGGATAAATGCAGCACCTTCATCACAGAATTTGTTTTTTGTGTGAATATACAAATTAAATCCTTGGGGTAAATTTTCAGTATGATCATCAGGGATTTAGCTGCGTGACTCATTAGCATGATTAGAAATCACTTGGATAGAGCCCTGAATGCATCATGCTCAGTGGAAAATTTTCACTATTATTTAGTTGCATCATCTCAAACCTTTGCTGACTTTATAGCTCAAAATTCAGTCTAAACTGATCCTAGTGCTTTTGTCCTGTTCTTGCTTTGTCTTAGTACATCAACCATATACATCCATATTTCCCTTTTTATATTAATCTTTCCAACACCCATATTTTTCAATGGGAAAGGATCTTAATACTCCTTACAGATAAAGGTCTGGATAAAATATTCCTGTGAACCAAGTGTTACTTAGTTTGTGCCTGATCACTCAGTCTGAAGGTCCAGATCAGAGAGGCATATGAGCTGTTCCATTTATTTGGATGGGACAACACTTTAAATGACAACACTTTAAAATAGCAGCATTGTTCATTATTTCACAGCTGATAAAAACACACCAGAAAGAAAAGGGAAGATCATATGAACATGTATGGAGAACAGAGCTGCCTTTCCAGAAGGCTTTGGTTTGCGAGCAGAGCTTGGGAAAGAACAACTAACATTTTCCTACCTAGGCAGAGAGCCCTTGTTTATGACGTAGCACATAACCTACTTACGACGCAGAAACTTGAAAAGAATGCAAAGAGCAATGTCTCTAAAGCATCTTGGCATTAAGAGCTCTCTTGTGAGATATTGTTGCTCGCTCATTAACCTCCAAACCAAACTAGAGGGTGAGATAATCTATTTTGAAAAAATAGCCTACTGAGAAGCACACTGCATATATCAATATGGAACAGAAAACAAAACAAAACAAAAAGTTTATGTCAATAGAGCAGCACACACCAATACTAACTGATAATTAAGAGAGATGAGCAATTAAGTCTAACATTAAGTCCTGGTCACATGATTGAAAAGATACAGCACAGTAATTAATAGCTAACTGCAGCACTGTTCAAAACAGTCACAAGGGAACTCCAGAATCCCTGTGATGCCAGCAGAATTCAAATGATCACTCATAGAGACACAGGGCAATCACAGCATCTCCAGAAGCACCTGGCAGCTGGGCAGAGGACATAAAATAGGGCTTGGATAGCATGTAGGGGTAAAATAAGAACACTGAAAGCCCTGAGTCTCTTGGCTTTTAGTCAGTTTGCTGCCTGATTTTGTGCAGTTTCTTATTGGTCTCACTTATGTTTTAACCAGATCTGAACACTTTGATATGAGACCCATTTTTCCTGTTCATTGATTTTAATACTAAATAAAAACTGAAGAGAATAATTTACAAGTGCTGTAGAGAGATGTCATTTGAGCCAGCTTGCCAGGCAGCCAAACTCCAAGCAACAGTGGAGATATTACAAATCACAACAAAGCAGCCAGTGTTTGGCATACGACTGAAATCCATTTTAATTAGCCTCTTCAGATCTTATGTCAGTCGCTAATGCCAATTGATTACGATATGTGCCAGAAGCCATTAGTTCTATGAAAATACAATATTGCACTTGGACAGTAGCAAGAACCCTAAAAGTCACTTCAACTGTTTTGTCAAGGTTAGAAAAATCCCAGCTGAGCCACCAAAAGATGATAACTTGCTAAAACATCAGCTGAACAGGGAGGTTTTGTGCCACTGCAAAAAAATCATCATAGGCTTGAATGAATACTAGAATGACTGAGCTGGGTCTGCTTGAATACAAATCTGCCTTTCTGTTCTGTACCAATGTACTGACCTCCGCCTACTGCTCTGGATATGTTTTACAGTCTGTTTGAAATGGCCATTTGGGAAGTCAGGGCCAATAGTAAATCTTTACAGTGTAGTTCTGCTCTGGAAAAAAAGTAACTATAGGAAAATCTCTTTTTACTCCACAGATCCACTCCTCTTGTGTGGTTAGAATTTTACCTGCACACTTTCACAAAGCAGACAGTTTTGCCATTGATAATGCCACAAAAGTAGCAGAGCTAAGAAACAGTGAACTGGATTCTCTTCTGGCTTGTGCCCATAAAAACCTGCTAAATAATTTCTCCAAGTAGACGCTGAGTCAGTAAAGAGTGGCAGAGAGTGGGTCTCCAATCCCACACCAAGTCCACCAAAAGATGGGGCACCAACGAGTTCTGTTTGCAAGCGGACCGGTTGTCATTTGAACTCAGCAATAGAGCATCTTTACATCCGCTCCGTGTGGGTGGGTGGGTGGGTGGGAGGTATTTTAATTAGAGCGGCTCTCGGGAGCTACTCTAATTAAAACACCCGCAGTGTCTCGTATTCAGTGCCCGGTGTTTCAAAATGGCAGCAGGGGTGCTTTAGTGCTTGTTCAATGAGCTTTAGTTAAAGTGCCCCCGCTGCCATTTTGAAAAGGGGGACACCGAATACATGTGACACCGAGGCTGCTAGTGTGCTCCACCAATTACAGCATGTTGGATCAGGCACTGGGCACATGTATAGGTGCCCTAATCCACATGCTCCAGGGTAGGGGTAGGAGAGCGTTTTAATTAGACCAGCTCTTGGGAGCCTCTCTAATTAAAACACCTGCAGCATCTTGTGTATTCAGCATCCTGTGTTTCAAAATGGTGGTGGGGCTCATGAAACAAGCTGTAGTAAAGCTCCCCACCTCCATTTTGAAGTGCAGGGACGTTGAATACATGAGATGCTGCAACGCACTGGAGCTTGCTGATGGGAACACTCCAGCAGACTCAATTACTCAAGTCTGCTCTGGTGCATTTTAATCAGAACAGATTGGAGCTTGTGTAAAAGTACCCAAGAGGCGGCGCACATAAATCCTTATAGTGTTTAACAAGGCACTGAAGAGCAGAACACAACTGACCTTGTCACACAGCAAGTCTGCATGGAACATCGCCCCTTGTGATAAATATTGTCTTAGTTATTTAATCCAAGGTCTATTCAAAGCAGTGGAACGCCTGACCTTAGCAGGCTTTGGATTGATCCCTGGAAGTCTGCAAATGTATCAGATATGGCTTCCTTCACTTGGGTTGCCAGTATATAGTGACCTCACTTCCCCTGGGAAAGTTCAGCTCCCTTGATGTGACCATGTACTGCAGACTGGTTCTTACAATACCCAATGCTGTGCCACTAATACCTGCTATTTTTACACTATTTGTCAGAGGAATTTTAGATAGCAGTGCAGGCCTACATATACACCTTGCCAGTTATTGTAACCTACCCAAAAATGGCTTCTCAGTTCTGTAGGAGAAATGGATTTCTCTTTATGTTTAAATTTGAGAATGGGTCAAATTCCTCCCTTTTGTGGAAAGCTAAAGTCAATGTAGCTAAACCAGGAATGAGTTTGCCTCTGTATAACCATCACATGGTAAACCAGGCCTCAAGGTCCTAGAATTGGCTCCATAAATATTGATCAGAAATTGATAGGTGTTGTTCTTCCCCTCCTTTCTAACTTGAGTCTTCAGTATTTTTTCCACCCCCTCTTGCTCACTCTCCCATTTGTTTCTATGGACGGTATTGCAGGTCACTGGACCACAAGAGATTCAAAAGTGTAATGTGCAAGTGACGTTGAATAGTCTGCCAGATAAAACACCCCAAACAGTAAAAATGGGATTCGGATGAAATGTGGCAGCTTAGAATCATAGAAAATTAGGGTTGGAAAGGACTTCACGAGATCATTAAGTCCAACCCCCTGCTCAAAGTAGAACCATCCCCAACTAGATCATCCCAGCCAAGGCTTTGTCTAACCAGATCTTAAAAACCTCCAAGGATGGAGACTGCGCAGCCTCTCTGGGTAGCCTGTTCCAGTGCTTTACTACCCTGTGTATGCGAGTTTCCCTAATATCTAACCTAAACTTCCCTTGCTGCACTTTGAAATGATTGCTCTTCTTTCTGTCATCTGCCACTACTGAGAAGAGTCTAGCTCTACCCTCTTGGAACCACCCTTCATATCACTGAAGGCTGATATTAAGTTCCTACAGAATAAGTTGTGATGGTAATAAAAAATGGTCCCATGGAAGTGGGCAGTGCAGATGCTGTGCTGAAAGTGAACCCCTAACAAAATGGTTTAGTTCCCAGCAGGCCAAAAGCACTGCATGTCCCACTTGGCAGAGGGGGAAATCTGGACAAAAGCGCACACGGCAGCCAGGGATTTATCAATAGACTGTAGTTTGCTTGCTCCAAATGCTGCTTTTGCACATTCAAGAGATCACGCTTCCCTTTTTTATTGGATCTTACTCTGCAGCTTTCCAAAGTCTTTCACTTGAAGAGGGACAGATTTTGTGAACCTTTGCCAGAAGATGATTAATGCTGTCATTCATGAGAAACTCTTGAAGCAGCAGGCTTGAGGTATGCTCAACATGACAAGGGTGTGGGGCTTGAGCTTCTACAGCAAAGTAGAATGAAACAGAAGGGAAAGCCATGGAAATTGAGCTGCTCCATTTGATTTAGTAAGTTTTGATCACAGGTTGTTGACAAGGAGCAGCCTGTTATTAAAGCAATCACTGGTACCAGCTAAACAGGCATTAAAATAAACCAGTTAACAACTGCCTCCCAAAGTGTCACATTCAACTAAGCCAAGTATTTATCCAATTGCCAACACGTACATGTGTCATTTAACAATGCTTCTGCCTCCTCAAGATTGTTTAATGAAGTTTGACATACTGCTGGACTGTTACATTGTTACAAGCTAGAAAATGCTGGAGACTGATATCTTAGACTTGGGCCACATCCAGACGAATGAGCACGTGCCTGTTGTGGCGTCTCAAAGCAGTTTGAGATGGTGCAGGAGGCACGCTACGAATGAAAAATTGTTTTCCACACTGCATATTTGCAGCACAGACTCTAAGTTTGATACTGGGAAATCACAGAGTTGAAAAAACCCCAACCACACCAGAAAAAAGCGGTGCAGGGAGCGCTCCTGGAGACAGGACAGGCTGGCAGGAGCCACTGCTGCAGGGGGCAACTGCCACACTGCAGTCCTGCCCTGTGCCCACACCAATGCAGGGACATGTGGCCCCAGCCTGAGGGTCTTCTGGTCCCAGGAACCACTTGCAGGGTGTGATGGGCTGGGGTGAGGGGTGGAGGTAGTAGGAGAGAGAGAGAGAGAGAGATATTGGAAATGGGAGAGCAGTCTGGGTAGGAGAGGCTTAGAGCCCCCCCGCCCCCTAGAGCAGTCTGTGCAGAGAGAGGCTGGCCTGGAAGGGAAGGGGCTTGCCCAGCCTAGTCCCTGAGTCCCAGTCAAGGGCTCCCCAGGAAGAGCATGGGGTTGCTGGGTTCTGGGAAGAGGTGCAGGGAGCAGAACAGGAAGGACTGGCACTGCTCAGAGACAAAAGTAATGGGTGGTGCAGCTGCAGCTGGACTCATGTCCTGGTGCTGGGATGGAGCTGCTGCCAGGAAGGAGCTAGTGGGGGCAGGCAGAGATCATGGGTCAGGAGTGAGGGGCAAGCGCATGCGCAGGGGCAGGGCACTGGTATCCCAGTGTTGCTCAGTCCCCAACATCCTGGTGAGAAAAGGGGGCAGGGGCAACTCTAATTTTTCTATGATAAAAAAAAGCAAACACCAAAGTGTACAGATATTTAAAACTCATTTTATTATGAAGATGGAGGCACTGGTAGGCTTCCAAATTGCTTTAAAAGTGTAAATATATCAATATAACATTGCCCAACTGATCTCTCTCTATATAGTGGTGTTTTGTTTTAATCATGGAAGAATGCAGATTTCAGGTATTTTAATGAGAGTTTGGTTTTTTTAAATCAGAGAATTTGCAGTTTTTAAACAGGGAACACCAGGATTCCTGCTGGTGAAGCAAGTGGCAGGACCTGGGCAGAGAAGCCTGTCCAGGGCCAGCACTGGGGATCTAGCTGGAAGATGGACAAGGTAGCTGACCTCCTGGCCATATAGGGCCAGGAGGACATGCTTTAACAGTTCAAAGTGGGCCATCACAATGAATACATCTTCCAGGCAATAGCTGCCCAGATGGCAGAGTGCGGGCACCAGAAGATGTGACAGCAGTGCTGCATGAAGGCCCACTGTGCAGCCAGGACCCACTGGCAGCATCTCAGAGGTGCAGGAGGCTCTGCTGCAGTGCCCATACCACAGCCCAGGGAGCTGTGCAGTCCCCGTCCAGGTCTGGCAGGCACATAGCCATGGTGCTGCAGGTCCAAGGGGGCAGATACTGTTGCAGGTGGCAGCAGGTCACAGCCAGGCAGCAACCCCCACTGCCAGACTGCTGCAGTGGGTAGTGGGTGCAAAGTCCACTCTAGGTTAGGGCTGCTGCAGCAGGCCAGATGGCACAAGGGGCTAGTGTCCTCAGGTACCAACTGGCTGGGCTTCAGAAGTTCCTGTCTATTTGTAACACTCATACCATGGGCCCTATGACCCACCTGGCTAACTAGTAACCCCATGTGGGGCTAATGAGTGAGTGGTACAACTAAATTCTTGAGACAACTAAGGAAAAAAAGAGAATAGGAGTGTCGTGTGGGCCAAAGGATCAAAACATGAAAATAAGTGCGCCTGAGGGGGACACTGAGCAGAGCCCCCTGGGCCACACCCACCGGTCCTCAAAGGCAACCAAGGAGCTGGTGGACACCCCCCCACTGGTGCTCTGCCCGGAAATGTGTATGGACAAATGAGAGGAAAGTGGCCTTACAGTCTGCAGGCATCTTCCTGGCCAGAACCTCCTTCCTGGTCAAGTACAGGGCCCACTTGGCCAGGGCCAGGAAGAGGTTGACCAGGAGGTCCCAGGACTTGGTGGGGCCATGGATGGGGTGACCAAAAACAAAAAGGTGGGGGGTGAAATCCAACCAGAATCTCAGGAGGAGGTTCTGGAGGTGGAGGTGGAGGGACTGCAGCCTGGTGCACTCAAGGGTCATGCACGCCAGGGTCTCCCTCTGCCCACAGAAGGGGCAGAAGACTGGGGTGTCCATGAAGCTTGCCACATACACACCCATGGCGATGGCTCCATGGAGGAGCCATCAGCTGAGGTCCCCAGTGGCTCATGGGATGAGGGTGGAGTGCAGACTCAGCCACTGGGGTGCCCCAGCCACGCCCCTGCCAAGCAGGTCCTGCCACTTGATGTCTGGCTGGGACATGAGTGTGGCATAATGGATCATGCGGCACACAAGCGTGTAGAGGTGGTGGTGATGGACGGTGGAAAAGTGGGCTAGTCTGGTGTCCTCCAGCTGACTTAGGTGGTGGAGCGGGGAGCGCTGCAAGGCCAGGTGAGGCACCGTCCCCCCCAGAAGCTCCTGATGGCAAGTAGCCTTGAGCTTACCAGGGCAGCTTTTTATACTGCAGCCTCTAGCTCCCCCTGGCTGAAGATCCAGGAGGAGCTGGGCAGGGTCAGTTTGCCCCAAGTGGCACAATTTCCCCACACCAAAGTGCACATTCAGGCACATGTGGCGAGGCACAAATTTGTGTTGCTGCTATTTGTGTTGCCACAATCACATGTGCCTGCATGTGTGGACATGCCCTTGGGGCATGGGTGAGCATGGATGATTGGTTCCCCAGGGACAAGTAGCTTGCACCACCACACAAGTTAACCTGAGTGGGGTAGGGGTGGCTGGGGCCAGCACTGTGGGTGGCCCAGCTCCGCTTTTGAGTGCACATGCTGCCTGTGCGTGTGCTGCTCTGTTTTCTTTTCTGTGTGTTTTTGACCCCTGGATATCCAGAGGTCAAAAAAACCCATGGAAAAAAAAAACCAAAATGGAGCAGTGCACACACGGGCAGCACTCCCTTGCAGTGCAGAGAACATCTAAATATGTGGTATGTCGCACCACGGACGTATTTGTGGCACCACATACCACACGGCCATGCTCGTCTGGACGTGGCCTTAGTGTTCATAAAACTTCTTTCCTCAACGCAACTGCATCCAGAAGCCAGTTTTAGCTACTGCGATGGTAGCCTGAGGGAGTGAATGAGGGTGTCCAATCTCTGGTTTGTTTCCTCCTGCAAAACCAGAACTACTACTATCTCAGGTAAAATCCTCCATTTTCCTCTAGATGGTGGACCCAATGAAAATAATCTGCTTTTCCCTACAAGGACCAGCCATAGAGTTACTCCTATATGTAATAGAAGAGAGAAGCTATCTTGAGGACTTTTTCCAGCATTTATGCTAGCTGAAACAATGACTATATCAAATGAAAAATTCCTGGGGGGGCTTCCCCTGACACAAACCCATACCTTTGTTATCTATAGTCACACAACCCTGACCTGCGACCTGGAAGAGGGCATCAGCTGGAAGTTAGGGTGCCATTAATTTCCAGAAATTGGGCTTTACTGGAGGACAAGGTTGAAGTAGTTGGTTGTTTCCCTGTTCTGCTCCCCTCCAGGTCAGTGTATAGGGCAGGCATCCTACAATGCCTGAGCTCTCTTCTTATCCAACTTTTATGGGACCTCAGAATTATCTTGAGCAAGGCCTATAAATATCTCCTAACAGTGCATAAAGTTAAGCATACAGGTCTACATTTGCAGGATCAGGGCCTCTGTGACTTGAATATTCACTGAACTATTGATGCAATTCAGAACGCTGAGAACATTTGAAGCTGCTCTTAATTTCTGCTGGCATTTTATGAAAATACAAGCTATAACAGAACAAGAGCAAAGCAGAATCATTGGTTTCTGTGGAAACTTAGTGGCATTGCAATATATAACCAAATCTATGTTCCCACTAAATCAAATATACCACAATTTAGATTGGCATTTAATACAGATACTGTAGCCCAAAGGAATAATAAATTAAACTAATTAAGTTTAATAATTCAAGAGAACCTGATATACTTGATTGCTACATACAAGCTAATTATCCCCCCCACTCCTTTGTACAAACACACCATAAATAAAGCTTATTCAGGATATTTTGAATGTAAAATGCAGTAAGAAAGAACATTTGCAATTGTCTTTCTAGGGCAGAGTAACACAAAATGCCAGATCCTTAGTGTGTGTAATTTGCTATACTGGCATTGACTTCAGTAGAGCGATATAAATTTACACTAGCTAAGGATCTGGCCTTTTGGGTTGTTCCAGATGAGTGTGGCTGTGTGGTACATGGCACTGCAGACACATCTGTGGCACCACATACCAAATGTTCAGTTGTTCTCCATGCTGCAATGCAGCAGTGCAGAGGGTTTTTTTGACTCCTGGATATCCAGGGGTCAAAAAAAAACCCTCAGAGAAAAAAAGAAGAGCAGTGCTTCATTGGCAATGTGTGCTACTCAAAAGTGGAGCCAGAACTCCTGGAGCTGTGCCACGGCTGCCAGCCAGGCTCCATGCAGCAGAATCACAGCGGTGCAAAGTGTACCACTGCTAGTTGTCCCCGGGGAACCAAATGTCCACGCCACATGTGGATGCGGCCTCAGGTCATAAAAAGGGATTTTTCCAATACACCATATTATTACCATGGCAATGGTTCAATTAAATTACCCAAGTTCATAGCTACAAAGTCAATAATTACTAAGACTCCAATCAACCTCAATGAGATTTATGGCTTTTTAAGGGCTATCGGTAGGGACCTAGCAAATACATGATTTCAGATTTCACGGAAATCGTGCAATTGGAAGTGTCCCATGACACAGTGAAAAAGAGCGGGGAACTGGCTATGTTCAAAAAGCTGTCTCCTAAAAGGGTGGGGGGTGGGAGAAGGGAGCAAAGAGGGGAAAGAAGGCAGACTGCCCATCTCTTGAAGTGATAGGGGGTTAGGAGGAGAGAGAGGAGGGAAAAGTTCCCGTCTCTGTCTCCAGAAGGGGAGCGAGGAGCAAGAAAAAGCTGCCAAAAACCTCCTTCTCCGGAGGGGGCAGGCAAGATGACAGCCAGAGCAGAGCAAAACTGTTTGTTTACTCCGTAATTAATTGCCCTCCACCCCTTGAAGAGGGTGATAATTACTGAAGTAACAAGCCAAGCAGCTGCAGGTAGGGCTTTCAATCAATGCCCGGGAGGGGTGGGACTTGCAGCACCCCTCAGGCCGAGGTGTGGGGGGCTCACTTTGCTCCACCTTCAAAATGGCAACCCTGGCTGTGATATGGCCATGAAATTGGGGGTCTCGGCCATGTTACAGCCACGTAATCAGCTGCTGGGGCCCATGACTTTGGTAGGTCCCTAGATACAGGAGCAGGCCTTCGCTCTGGTTAACTGTTGCACACACTCACAAGGGAACAAATGTTTACTTACATATGTAGCTAAGCCCAGTGGGAGAAAAACCATCACAGAATCTGCATCAATTCCTCCTACAGACTGCTGCTTTCCTTGGCTTGTATTCCTCTGCTAGGCAGGAGTGTGACCAATGTGCTCATAGAGCCGGGGTCGGATTAACCCTTTAGTGGGCCCTAGGCAAACAAACTCGTGGGCCCCTACTTAATACCGTATATTTATATTACTTTTTTCACCCAATAATTATAATATGTAAAATAAGCACAACTGGGCCCCTTCTTCACTTAGACAAACTAGGCACATGCCTAGGGCCCTGTGAGTTAATCCGGCCCTTCTCAGACCCATCAACATGAGAGAATCAGATTTTCTACAACCGTGTCCTCCAAGTCCTGCGCACCACTACAGCTCAGTGTTGCAGCTTCATGGGGCTCTTGTAGCATGCTCAGGACTGTACTCGGCACTGAAACCAAGCACATCACTATGACAGAGGAACTTAGGGACAGCGCCGTGGAAGACCCCAGACTACAAGGAGACATTGAAGCAAAATCTCTGCATAGCACATGTGGAGAACAGGGGCCAATATTTTAGCTGCAAAGTAGTTGCTTGGACAAGTCTATGATGCCCTCTTAGTTGTGAGGAAACTGAATTCCTACCCTGACCTGTTATGCAATTTCTAAAAGATGAGACAAAGACTGAAGCTTTTTGGAGGAGTGGATTAGGAGGTCTGAATGTCACCTATTACTAACCACACAGGGCTATTTATGCCACTGCAGATACTCAGTCCCCTGTTACTCCAACAAACTCTAGTAAGCATCTTAATACAAATACACTGATTTTACTGCTACTGTATTTACCCTCTCCCCACTTTTCGTTCGATCTACCAGATGTGACTTAGATTATAAGCTATTTAAGATAGAAACTTGTAGATCAACATATTTTTGTGCAGCCTCCAGGGCACCATGGTTGCATTCTGGAAGGCAGTTATTAGGCAGAACTATTCAGGAATTTTCTTACATAAATTTTGCTGGAAAACATCAGTTCAGTGATAATTTTTTCTCTCCCTAGGAATGTGATACTTTTGATGACACATTTTGCCAGAAAAAGTTCCTCAGCTGTTTGTTGGAGCAGAGGCTTAAATTTGGTCTTTTATATCTCAGGTGAGCCCTACCCACTGGGCTGTCATACACACTCATTTACTGTTCATCACAAAGTCCTACGAGGTTTGTTTCATCCTGAGGTTGGATAGAAAATATCCTAAATTATCTCAGGAAAGGAAAGAGTTCCTGCCCACACTGGGTGCTAACATAAAGCAAGAAATAATGACCGTTCAAAGCTATTACTATGTTTTTGAAAGGTTCAGAAATGGTCAAATACATGTAGCAGAGATAGTAAGCCAAATGAAATTAAGAGTAAACCTCATTAAAAGAGTGTTGATTAGAAGCTGTATATGTTTGCTTTTTTCATTTCAGCTCCAACTAAGGGAATATTTTGCACTAGATAAGCTTTGCAGTGTGACTCGCTCATACCATGTACAATGATTGCACAGTGCACAACAAAATTTAGATTTTTACAGTGGCTAAGTGCAGACATTCAAATAGCCCGAGGCAGAATTGGTCCGATCTACATGGGTTGTCTCTAAGCTGTGTAGATGGGATCGGGAGCGAAGGGAACATATGTTTATCCTTTGGTGAGGGGAGGCAGGCAGATGCCTGCGCTGGCTGAGGCCAGACAGTGTGGGGGCTCCCATATGCCTCACAGCATGCTGGAGCTTGCTGAGGGCAGCCAAGCACAGCCAAGCGAGTGGCTGCTGCCACACGCCCTCAATCCCCTGCTGGGAGGAACCAGCACAGAATCTCTCCCAGTCCGTCCCTCGTGTCCCGCCCCGATGCACACGTGCACCAGCCACCCACTGCCAGCCGCAGAGGAGAAGGAAGGGGGGGGATAAGCAGAGGCCCCTGCCAGGCCCAGCCAGAACAGCTTGGAGGATGGGCACACAGTGGAGGATGCCATGCCTCTACCCTCACCCCATCTAACTGCCTGACAGCTGCAGGTAGGAGCCATGGCTCAGACTGGGTTGTCTGCCACACTGGGAGCAGGTGAGATGGGGGAGGTGGAAAAAACAGAGAATCCCACTCTGGCCCCCCCAAGCTTGCTAGATCGGGGGGGCCAGACTGAATCTGGTCAGAGGAGCGGGGGGTCCAGTCCTCCCACCTAACCCCAGCTCCTGGGGCAGTGGACAGTCCTGTGGCTGTGAGCCACAGCTCCTGGCTGCAGCTGTCAGGAGCCTTGGGGGGGGAACAGAGCCACCTGCTTCATGCCCCCCCACCACTGGGCTGGCTCGGGGCTGGGGCTGAAAAGTGGGAGGCTTTGCTTCCCCACCCTCCCACCCCTAGTTCCCAGCCTGGCTGAAAGCTGCAGCCAAGAGCCATGGCTCGGGGCTGCGCAGCTGTCTACCGCACCAGGAACCAGGGACGGGGGAGCAGAGCCCCCACCACTGGAGCTGGCCTGCTTCCCCACAAGCCAGCACGCTGGGGATACCCATGTGGCAGAGGGCTCCATTCCCCCAACCCTCTCCTGTGTGCAGCTGTCAGATGGTTGGGTGGGGGAGGGGAAAAACAGCACCCTCTCATAGTTGCATGGCCCCCCCAGCTGTGCTAGCTCACTGTGGGGTCTCCACTTCCCCTCCTCTCCCCCGCCATTGACAGCTGGCAGGGGGGCAGGGCCGTGGAGAGAAGCCATGCTGGCCATGAAGGCCAGGCAGCAGGGAAGTGGGGAAGCCCCTGCTGTGCACCCCCACTCCAGCTGTGCCAGCTGGGGGGTGAGAAGGGGTCTGAGGGGTCTGGGGCAGGGGTCTCTGCTCCCCACTCTCTCCCCAGCCCAGCTGACAACTGTAGGCAGGACACAGGGCTGGGGAGCAGGGGCTTTGCTTTCTCATCTGTGTGACAGCTTGTGGGGCAGGGCTGGCTTAGTGCTCAGCTGGATTATATGAGTGCAGGCCAAGACCAGCCTGCCTGGGAGGGGATCTGGGATAGAAGTTCGATACAGTGGTTTAGTCTAAACTGATAAAATCTGATACTACATTCATCCAGGTCTACCTTAGACTGGTTTCAAAATGGTGGAACTCGGTCTTTGTGCACTGAACTTCTGTTCTGTTACAAGTTTAGACTAGTTTCCAATCACCTAAACTGGAAAAAGTGTAATGTCTGTACCTGGCCACTGTCTCTTTTCTTTATTAAAAGAAGTGTACCACTGACTTTATTAAGTCACAAGCTGCATCTACTTATTTTCCTCCCAACAACTCTGATTTATTACTTTTGATTTATTACAGTTCCTGGCTGCAGCTGTCAGGAGCCTTGGTGGGAACAGATCCCTGCCACCCACCCAGTCGCTGACTAGTCACTGGGGGACACTTGGCACCATTAGTTTAGTACCTGTATTTACAGGTATTAGCTAACTGTACAGTAAACTAATTTACTGCACAGTAGTTTATTAGTATGGTTACTTGGTGATGCTTTACTGTGCAGTAGATTAGTCTACTGCACAGTAAAGCATCTTGTGTAGACAAATTCCTTGTCAATAAAAAGATTTTCATACAGGGTTTTAATTACATCACCTGAAGCAGATTCTTCCTTCATTATTTATTGCACTGCTTTTTCTTTGTGCTGGTGGTAAGGTTTCATATATGTGTGTACACCGAGAGAGCGTACCACATCGTCGTGTGATTGCCCCTTATCCTGTTTCTACAGAGGCGTCCCCTCCCCCATTACAGAAGACTATACATGTAGACAGAACATTCAAACATGCAAGTCTATAGATGTATGAACATATGCTCACAATATTTATGCTTCTCAGAAGTTTCACAGTGGGGACAAAAGCCTTATTTTCTCCAAAAGACATAAAAAAACTAGAACTCTTTGTTCCAAAATGATACCTTTTATTAGACCAACTGGAAAATGGCAAGAAAATTGTCCTTTTCTGCAAGCTTTCGGGAGCAAAGTCCCTTTATCAGGCTCTGGGAAAAGTGTAGATGGTACAAGATGGTAAAAAGTACCCATAGGTAGGAAATAAATTTCATTTTCACACAGAGGGAGCTGAAGATGGAAGTCTGTCCCTCTGGGTCCATGAGTGTCTTTGTGAGCTGTGTTGAGTAGCTCTTTGATGTGTTATTTTCTCCAAAACATTAACTTGGCTCCTCTGTTTCTAGTCCTTTCTTTCTCCGAATGCCTTCAACACACTAAGAAGTTTGGCTGCACTGAGACCATCATGTATCATAGGGACCAATATTGCTTACCTGTTTTCTGTGATCCCCCATTACTGCTTATTTTACACTTCTTGGACAAGCACCATCTTTTTGTTCTGTGCTTGTACAGCACCTAGCACAATAGGGTCCTGGCCCAGGCAGGAATCCTAGGTATGACAGTAATACAAGTTGCAAAATAATGCTGTTAGAGGTACTGTGTCTGAATAAAAATCTTGAAAAAAAATAGTATAAGAGACTGGGGAAAGTTAGGTTTCGTGTATTTTTAGAATTTTAATTCTACGTATATATTTGTCATGGATATGTCGTGGGGCACAGAGTTACATATCGATCTGGGTAAATATAATGCTAAACATTTGTGTTAATTACCCTTGAAACATAAGTAGGAACCAGATTTGTTGGCAGCAGCATCCATAAAAAAGTCAATCTCCAAGTTCTGTGTTAAAATATTCATGCAGGTGTATGATTGTGAGCTCTTGTGATCAGGAGAAGAAACAGAACTTTGGGATTTAATTGAATAATCAAAATTCAACAGCACAACTTGAGTTCCAGATCATGATCAATCCACATAGTTTAAACTTTCAAAGATATCCCCTGAATAAGTTCAAGGAGTCTATGTGAGAGAAAGTCATGATCACATAATGGATGTTTTGTGAACTGAAAGAGGCTAAATATGTTATCTGGTGCCAATTTCCTTGCCTACATATTATAAAATGTGCACATAGGGCTATTCAGTGCCTTTAAGGAATACCCACATCAGTAACAGCTTGCAGAACAGCACCATAATTTTATTTCCTACTCTTGTATTTCTTTCATGTAGTTCTTGTGTGTGTAGCTCCTTGTTTTCTTAGCCATTTTTATTCAGATAGACTGTTCAACTAGAGTATTTCCTAATTACATAACAAGTGTAAATTCCAATAATTACAAATCCACAGCATGACATCCTTTCATCTGTGTTATGCTTTTTCTGACTTCAACAAGATTTTTAAAAAAGATAATGAATGTATTTGTATTTCTCTTAAGTAGCATTTATCAGCACAATGAAAATATTTAACTGTGTAATGAAAAGAGAAGCAGTTCTGGTAATCTGCCTACATCCAGGGACAATGTTGACTCTCTTTAAGTTTCACTGAAAGTAAGAGTTCATGATATTAGTTTTCATATACTGTAGGGGCACCAAGGCTCCCAACCATGGATGAGGACCCTCATTATGGTACATACTGTACAAGCACAGAACAAAAAGGTGGTTCTGTGGTTTTTTTTAAATGTATAATCTAGAACTGTAGTCACAATCATTGAAAGTTGTGCAGGATAGGGTGGTTTAGAAAGGGATGATCCTGCCTTGGAGTAGATGACCTCCTGAGGTCCCTTCTAGTCCTGTTTTTTATTCCTATGATTTAGCACCAAATCTTTGATTTTGTAGGAGGTGCACCACCACACTCAACAACATGCACCCCCTACATGTCGCCCCTGCCTGTTACTTTTTTCATACTATACATTAACTATAAAACCGGAGTGCAACTTAGACTGTGGCAACTGAGGCTGCTGCCACATTCACATCAGTTGAAGAGCATTGCATAGGGGGCACTGACTCGGGTACCCTGTCTGCAGAGAAAGAATACAGGCAGGAAGAACATCTCCTGTAATAATAATAATAATAATAATAATAATAATAATAATCTTCCTGCTGCCCCATTTCCACCCCCCGACTCTCCATACACATTTGAAAGCTACTGCAACCTATACCTGACAGCAACAAATGCCTTCTCCAGAAGTACGCATATACAGAGTTGTGATACCGGAGAGAGAGGAAACCCAGGAAGCTGCCAGTTTTCCCTATGTTTAATATGTTAGTATTATTCTTTTCCTTGATTACTAGTTTTAAACACATTTTATTCCTGAAATAACCTCACAGTATCACACTGACATTCTACTTACTTACCCACCATGCAATTTGACTTTTGCTGCTGGAAGTGGGTCAGGTATCTCAGAGGAAAGCTTTTCTTTTCTATGGGGAATTTCTCTGCAGCTGTTTAAATTCACAGTGGGATTAAGTTACCCTGATTTGCCCTAGTGGATTGTATGGTAACAGAAACTTGCTTTAGCAGTTTATGCCTTGCTATTGGTTTCTCACAAACACTTGCATTTTGAACAGCAGGTCAATAGAAAGGAAAGTCTTCAAAAATATGCCTTTTCCTCAGAGAATCATAAGCTACAGCAACAAGACCCCTCTACTTACACCTGCTAAGCATTCATCACAAAAATACCATAGTCTAATTCACAACAATAATTCATACAGCATTTCCCCAGCAAGCAAAATTAAAATAGAAAGCTTTCTTAAGATATTGCAAGTGTATGGAATTCTGTGCGCCTTTGAATATCCTCAATAAGTGCATGTCAGTGTGGTAATTTGTGTCTCTGATGCATGCTGTTGTAGGGCTGTCCACTAATGCAGAGAAGTCTGCTACAAAGGAGGGCCATAACCCTATTTCATTTTTGCTACCATTATGAGATTTTTGTCAAAAACAGTACTCACTTCATTTGCATTCACTGGAGGAAAACAATTCTTCATTTTTATTTAAAATTGAATTGAGGCAACTTGTAAAACAACAAGCTTGGGGTATGGAAATACAGAGCAGGGAGATGAGCAAGGATAAGAACTGCCTAAGTTAATTATACAAAAAGTTGATAAGAACAGAACTAAAGGCACTCAGTGCATGTGAGCTCTCTCTCTGTGGGTCTTAGTAATGAATCCTACAAAAGATATAAATAAAGTTGTTGTCCCCCTACATCTTTCCTCAGACACTGTCAAAGACTACAGTGTACAAATTGGACTGCAGAGAATTCAAGTGTAATGTGTACTATCAAAAGGATATGGTAAAGTAAGAAAGATGTCAAGCAAGGAGAGTGATGAGGGAAAGAGAAAAAAAGTTACCATTGCATTAAGTTATCAAAAGACAATGAGGTGGAAAACAGTAAATGAAAAAGTAACCAAGTTAGGAATAGAGTCAGAGGTCAGTTGCAGACCTTTGCAACTTGAAGAGAATTTACTTGAAGAACTAGAGCTGAACACCAGAGATTATCTATTTTCCTTAGTAACGGTGCAATCAATGGAGCATCTAGGCAAAGAGAGTAAATCACATCAGAACTGAAGCACAAAACATGTTGCAAAGTTTGTGCTTTATGTCAGAACTGAAGGGGTTTTTTTTTAGGGCTGTCAATTAATTGCTGTTAACATGTGTGATTAATGTGTCAATTGGTTTTCCCATTAATTTTTTTAACATGTTAATCGCACGTGAAGTTTTGGAGCCCATACCTGGGCTCTGTTCTGTCTCCATCATTGCTGCCTTTGGGCCACCCAGTGGGGCAGCGCTGGTAGTGCAGACGTGCTGCAGGACAGCCTGGGCATGGGCTCCAGGGCCGCTGCAGCAGGAAGACGGGGGGGTAGGCATGCACCGAGACCCAGACCCAGCACACACGTGGCCAGGAACAAAGCCCAGCTGTGTGTAGAACAGCTCCCATATGGAGGGGAAGGGGTAGAGGGAGAGGGAAGGGGCATTGGGGGGTAGCTCAAGTCCCCCATGATGAGGGAGGGAGTGGGGCAGGAGTGAATGGGGTCCCAGGGCCGAGGTGGGTCATGGAGCTGTGGTAGGCTTATCCTGCGGCGCAAGGGGGACACAGCTCCCCGCTGCTACATGCACCCCAGGGAGGCATGGAGGGCATGTGCCCCCCAGATTTGTGCGTAGGGCAGAGGCAGGCTGCCACTGTGGGCTGGAGCTCTGCACCCTGCTGCCTTTGTCCCAGGAATCATGTGCTGGCTGCACCGTGCGTCCCCTGCCTGCCCGGCAGTGGGAGGCACAACATGGCATCGTGCAGCTCCTGGGGCAAAAGCAGCATGGCGCAGAGTCCCAGCCCACAGTGGCCAGCCCGCCTCCATGCTGTGCACAAATCCAGGGGGCACATGCCTCCCCTGGGGGATGCACACAATGGCAGGGAGTCACCCGCCCCCTCCCGCCCCCCCGTACCTCTGGATGAGCCGCCTGTGGCTCCATACCACAATCTGCCTGGTCCCTGCCCCACTCCCTCCCTCACTTTGGTCTGCCCCTCCTACCTCTTAGCTTCCCCTCCACAGACTTACCTGCTGGGCACTGATCTACATGCAGCTGGGCTGAATATCATAGGGTTACCATATTTTCAGTTTAAAAAAAGAGGACACCTGTGGGGCTGGGGGTGGTAATCTGATGGTGGGGGGGTAGTGATATGCCTGCGCTCTGCCTCTGCCACTCACTCCCAAGCCACAGCATGCCCCCAGCCCTGCTGCTGCCCCTCACTCATGACCCACAGTACTCTGCGTCCTACCAGGGCATGCGGAGATCCCCCCTTTCCAGGTTCCAAATCCCACACACGCACCCACAGCCCCCCATGCCTCCACAAATTCCCCTCCACACACACATACCCCACACCCACCATAACCATACAAAGTACCTGCATAATTTTGAGTGGTTTTGCGCATAATTTTGAGGTTTTAGCTGTGCGATTAAAATCACAATTAATTGCAACTAATTTTTTAATGCCACAACTAATCCCTACCAATTTTTTTAATCGTCTGACAACCCTACTTTTTTTTTAACCAAGGAGCTTTTGTATAAGTGGTGTTCTTTTAAAAGCAATTGCTGAAGGAACTGGTATATGAAAATACAAAAGGGAAGAGATGCTTTTCTCCCCAGAATCCTGCTTTCAGGAAAGAAAAAGGAGAGGGTGGGGGGCTGCTATTCAGAACAGAACATGGCCCCATAGTTATCCAGCTTTTAAAAGCAGTGGTTCTCCAGACCACAGGGTAACAGTGGATGCCAACAATGCAGAGTGGCCCACAAGATATTTTGAGAGTTGACAGTAGCTTGTTGGTCCAAATACTTGAGGATCCACCATTTTAAAAGCATCCCTGTTGATTTCTATACTGTGCTCTGTTCTTGAATCCCCCAAAACATGAATTGATGTTACAAAAGGGCTCGTTATAAGAGTTGCTGTAAAAAGAGAGATTTTGATCAAGATTCTGGGAAGTTAAGGTAGCAGAAGCATTTCTATGCACTGAGGAATTACAGACCAAGTTCTGCTCACTTAGACCAGCACAGACAATCAAAGAGCTACGCTCTGGCATGTGTTACTCCTCCCCACCCCCTGGGCTGTTCCTTCCCTCATTTAGAGAGAATGAGTGTTGTAATTGGTTCAGAAACTGCCCTTTTTTATTCAGCAAGGTTTCTTTGGTAATATCTTTTATATAAGACCAATGGTGTAGCTGTGAGAGGTGAGAGAAGCTTTTGGGCACAAAGCGCCTTCCTCAAGTCAGGGAAAGAAGCAAGAACAGCCTAAGCTAAATGCCAGACGTAACAATGGCTTGTGTGCAACTCTTCTGTGTACATGCAAACAGCCATTTACAAAGGTTTACAGCTCATCTAACCTCTCTTCCAACTATACAGCTGTTCCAATAAAAGATTTTACCAAGGAAACCTTGCTTCTTTTATATTCCATGTGCTGTTGTGACTACAACACTTCTACTCTATCTTTTATTTAGTAATCCCAAGGCAATAATCATTGAATGGAAAAGCTACCAGAGCATTACAATGTATGGCACAGCAAGGTCATGAAGGATGATGCCTGTCACCATTTTGAAGAATATTAAATCTCATTGACACTGTCACTTTGAGACCAACTGGGAACAAATGAGCTCTCACAAATGAAGCAGGTAAAAAAATAAAAATAAAGAAGAAGTCAGCATAAATTCATGGTACCTTGTTTATGCAACTCAAGAGAAACAATGGATGATATTCCAGAAGCAACCTTCAGAAATTACTCAGGGCTCAAAGTGGAAAAAGACTCATCCAGTGACCTCTCTCCAAGTATCTCTGCTGAACAGCAGCTCCTGCCTGGGCTTCCTGTCTTTGAAGCTCAGTCACAGAGATCCCGAGATCTCAAAAGCTATGCCACTGACCAAGTGGCCCCCTGACTGTGAAACTCCCCACTCTGGGGCCAATCTGGAACTCAGTTTGGTGTGGTCCTGTTTTTAACCCACATTCCACATTAGAGAAAACTGAATTACATTATGGTAGAAATAGGATTTATAGAATTTCACTGCATTTAACTGTAAGTCAGCCATAGCAAACCGTTCCTCAAAGGACATCCTGGCTTGTGAATGAAACTATCCACATTTAACGTGTGCTTGAGCAACTATTCACACATGCAAGTTAAAAGCAAAATCTTCATCTTTTAGTCTACCTATCATAGGAAACAAAATGGCAGCAAAATAGCACTGTGAGCAAAAACACCCATAGACAGGGCCGCGTTGTATAAAAACAGAACAGCTGAGCATTGCACACACTAAGGGATACCCAGATTCTCTCTGCTGATATATCAGACTCCAAGCTTTTTGGTACGTAAAGCAAAGATAAACTAAGATTACAGATTTGCCACCAAGAATCCTGTGTGAGCTACTGCTCATCATCCATCCAGCTCAGGATCAAGAGTTTATCACAGATGATAATCTTCTGGAGGACATATGTAAGAATGGAATCTATTCACCTGTTAGAGAGCCTAAGTGAAACTTGTGCATTTAAGATATATAAACTAGGTGGACAGAAAGAGACACAAAGAATATTAGTTACCCCAAGCTCATTGGTCACTGAATAGTCTTTCATAGGTTAGCAGGGATAACTAACCATATGTTAATTAGACATAGTTTTCTGTCCTCTTAGTGACTAGAACATAATGAATCAAAGGCACCCAGGTGTGTAGGGGCTTGATTTACCTTCACTGCCATCTGAAGGCCACTGTCATTCTGTTTCCCCACACTGCAAGTATTTAGCTTAGCCTATTTGCTAAACAAAGAAGTCCTTTCACCAGGATCCACCTGCAGTAATAATTAGAGTCCTCCAGATTAAATGGAGGTATCTTTACTGGGTGACAGCCTCCATTTTGCAAGGTCCATCTTAATTTTTCATTCTCCAGGGCATGTGCTGCTTCAGCGAGTCCCTTCTCTGGTAGCTTCCTTTTGGTTTCAGAGCATATCCACACCAGCTCTATGCACCAAATCAAGTCTGTTCCACCCTGCTACAGTGGGCTTCAGCCACAGAAACCCCAGACAGCAACTATCTGTTCCAAACTCAGCCTTTCCTACTCCAGTGTGTTCATGAGGCCACTTCTTATATTTATTTCTTGAGCCTTTCCCCTAAGCTCTTCATCTCAGCCCACCTAGGATCCATTTCAACCCCCCGCCCCATCTGTTAAACCTCAGTCACTAATACGTCTCTTTTCCCTTCAGCAACAGCCATCACTCCCAAAGCTGCTCTCATTCTACTGCTTGGAGGAAAGCTCTTTTATATCTCCACTTTCTATCCAGAATGCTCTGCATCAAGCCTACAATCACATCCTCCCTCCAAGAGGCTAGAACTGGCCAGAGTTCTGAAATATTAACAGAAGTGCTGGGCCTGGGATTGTCTTTAAGAGCCAGCACACTCTATTAATCCAATTCCAAATAATTGGGAAGCATAACTAACAAAACAATCTGCTGCTTTTGGATGTTGAAGATTCCTCATGCTAACAGACCATGCTGGAAAATAACATGGAGTTGCTTATTCAGCAGCAAAGCACTGAGAGTAGTAGTTAGTAGTTTTTGCTAATATGATCATCAGGATAATTATTAGTAAAGTTGGCTCTTGAATTATCATTAAGCCCAGAGACAATATGCCCTTTAAATGAATGTGCTGTATTATGCTTCTTAGAGCCACTGAACAAAATATGACTCTTCTGTAAGCACACTCATAAACATGCTAACGTGTTTCTCAGTAGGAAAGCAATAATACTTGTGTAAGGTATAGTTCTGAGAACCATTACTAAAAAATCCTGTAGCAGTTAGAGTGTCATTTCATTGATTGCAGACATTTCTATAGCCCATCTCTCCCTAGCTGCTATTTAGCCAAGTTCAGTTCCTTCAATATTTCCTCAAGCCTTCCCTTTCAGACCCTTAATTGCTTTTGTTACCTTTCTCTGACTGAATTCCTTCCAATCTGCTGATACTTCTTCAGGAGCCCAGGAAAGTCAGCAAGTAAAAGGAATTTAGAAAGAAGCAACAAAACTTAGTAAGGTCCTTACTGGAAACAGATGTAGAGGGCTGAATTACATGAGGAGATCTTTTGGTCTGCTTGCAGGACCTAACCTGTGTCTTTTTTCTCCTCTCTTCCCATTTCAGCTTGCCAGAAGCACTGCTGCTCACATATGCTGTTTTACCTTTCTCTCAATGATCCCCTTGCTATTACATTTGAACTGAATGAATGAGCCACATTCCCAAAATCAGAAAGTGAAGGGGAAAAAACCCTTAATACACCTACAAATCTTAAGTTTCAGCATGCTCCTTCTTCCTCAAGAGCCTAGAAAAGGAGATCGGCTCTATAATATAACTCTGGGATTGTCTCTTTTCAGCTACTTATAAGCTACTGATGGACCCATATGATGCAGTTTTGCTGACCTATACTGCCAAAGGAGAGGTCATCTCCTTTATCCCATTTCTGAGGTCTGGAATAACAGAACTTTGCCCTTGAAAATTCTGGAAAGAAAGGTTGCGTTCAGACAAGCGCAGCTGCGCAGTACGTGGTGCCACAAACACATCTGCAGCACCGCATACCACACATTTAGATGTTCTCCATGCTGTAAAGGTGTGCCTCCTATGCGTTTGCTGTTTTATTTTTTTTTCTGGAGCAGCACATGGACAGGCAGCACACACTGCTCAAAAGCAGAGCTGGGCTGCCCAGAGCCAAGCTCTGGCTGCCGGCCAGGCTCCTAGCAGCAGATTCACCACTGCTGCAGCCCTGGGAGGCCCCCAGGATCCCAAGTAAGTCCAGTGCTGGCCCCAGCCTCCCCTACCCCACCTGGGGTAACTTGCTGCATGCCAAAGTGTGCGTGGCATGCGTGTTCCCCATGGACAAGTAGCGGTGGTGTAAGGTGCATCACCACTACTTGCTCCCAGGGAACCAAATGTCCACACTCATCTGGACGCAGCCAAAGAGTCTAAACTCTTATTTCCTCTTTACTTCACTGCATTGAAGTACAGTATAGCCTCCACCAGGTAAAGATACTGGACCAAATTAAAAACACTGAAATGGATGGAGGCACACCATGGATTGATTTACCCCAGAAAGTCAGATTGTCATATCTGTCATATCCTTGTTCACATCTGTGAGCTGTTCCTCATCCAAGGACCCCACTACTGGAATTCACTGGGACAACCCAATGGGACTCACACTCAGGCCCGGGGCATTTGGCTTTCAACATGAACAAATGATTGTTTCTTTGAACTAATTCAGACTTTTGAGAAACCGTTCCTGGTTTGTACTGATGTGTCGTGCCCTTCACTCTTTCCGATCAGTGGGACATTCAGCAGTAAGCAATTTCCTTGATTTCTGTCGATACTTTCAAGAGTAGGAAAGAACTTCACTCATTTTTGAGTGCCACTCAGATGAAGATAAAAAGCTTGTGAGAGTGCCAATTATATAACCTGACTGAGCTGCCTTGTCAGTCAAGAGTTTGGCAGGATGTACTCTGTCTTCCTAGGATGGAAATTTTGCTGTTATGCAAGTGGTTTGATTCGGTGAGTCCACTGTTTTATGCATGTGGATGTTGTGATCATTGAGATGTAACAAATGAACAGGAGGCTGCTCAAAATCAACCTTGCAATGGGACTTTACTGCACTGAATATCCATGTTCTCTACCTAGTATGGACTCAGATGTGTTAAGCCACTGAAGGGCTATATTGCTGCCCACTATACCAGACATCATTCTCTCATGGTTTCCTTGTGGCGGCCCTTTTGTGTTTACTGTGGGCTCCCATGGATAGAAGTGGTTGACATTCTTAACAACAAGGGGCTTTTTTGGTCAAAGACTGGTCACAGAAGTGTCAGCAATATTTGTTATCATTCTCCCCAAGATTTTTCTCAAAAACGGACTTGAAACCATCATCAAAACAGTCATCCAAATGCTTCATTTTCTGAAAACTGAGGGCAGTAAACCAAACATATAGACAAGGATGCAGATAACATTTAAGATACGTATTTAATAGATTCATAAATTGTGAGGCCAGAAGGGACCTTAGAAGATCATCGGGTCCAGCCTCCTGCACCAAGCAGGAAAGATAACTGGGGGTCAGGTGACCCCAGCAAGGTGACCGTCTAGTCTCCCCTTGCAGATTTCCAGGGTAGGTGATCGCACCACCTCTGGAGGGGAGCTTATTTCAAAGTCTGGACACCCTGATTGTGAAAAAGTCTTTCTAATGTTGAGCCTGAATTGATGTTCCAGGATTTTGTGGCCATTACTCCTACTTTTCCTTTCGGGTGCCCTGGTGAACAGTTGCTCACCGAGCCCTTGATGTACACCCCTAGTGTAGCGGTAAGCTGCTACCAGATCAGTTTTCTTTTCTTCAGGCTGAAGAGTCCCAGATCCCTCAGCCTTTCCTTGTATGGCTGGTCATGTAAGACTCTGATCTTAGGGGTCTCTCTTCTTTGGACTCTCTCAAGCTTGTCCATGTCCTTGTTAAAGTGTGGTGCCCAGAACTGAACACAATACTCCAGCTGCGGTCTCACCAGTGCTGAGCAGAGCAGAAGAATCACCTCCTTGGTTTTGCTGGAGGTGCATCAATTGATGCATGCCAGAGTATTACAGGAAACCCTTGCTATTCACGGGTTCGGCATTTGTGGTTTTAAATATTTGCGAATGTTGAACCCGCATTTTAAATACACTTTATACACTTACAGGAGCTCCTCAGGAGCTTTGCGGTTGCTGCCACAGCTGCCATGACTGCCAGGCTCCCATCAGAGCTGCAGGAGCCATGCTCCCTCCCAACCGCCAGGGGCACTGCATTCATGAACGCAGACTGCATTCCCCCGCGAATGGCAAGGGCCACCTGTATTTGCCCTACTGGCTACAGCATCGCACTGTTGGCTCATATTCATACTGTGGTCTATTATTACCCCCAAGTCCCATTCATTCATGGTGCTGGTCAGTTTGGTGCTGCCAAGCCTGTAGGTGTATTGGGAGTTGCTCATCCCGAGGTGGAGCACTTTACATTTCTCAACATTGAATTTCATCAGGTTCTGATCCGCCCAACTTGCTAGCCTGTCTAGGTCCACCTGTATCTGTAGCTTATCTTCAAGTGTAACCATACTTCCCCATGTCATCTGCAAACTTGGCCAGTGAGCTCTTCACCCCCACGTCCAAATCATTAATAAAGATGTTGAAAAGTACTGGACTGAGCACTGACTCCTGTGGCAAACCGCTGCCCACTTCTTACCAGGATGACACAGATCTGTTCAGTACAACTCGCTGGGTCCTATCCTGCAGCCAGTTTCTCACCCCCCTTACTGTCTTGGAGTTAAGCCCACAATCCTCCAATTTTCTCACGAGTTCATCACAGGATACTAGATCAAAGTAGAAGTCATTGGAAGTCAAGGTATACAATGTCAACCTGCTTTCTCATGTCCAGGTAGCAAGTTACCTGGTCACAGAAGTAGATGATATTGGTAAGGCAAGACCTGCCTGCAATGAAGCCATGCTGGCTGTTTTTCCTGAAAACCTGGATTAACAATTTTCAGGGAAGAAGTAAAGAAGGCCCCTGCCATTATCCAGCAGCTGGCAGAGGCACAGATAGACACTCCCAACATCATGCTGGCTCTAGTGGTTCCTTCAACAGCTGATGCCTGACCGGGGTGCACTTTGTGCTCTGCCGGCACTACTTCTCACTGGAGCTGCATGGAGCTGCCAGAGGCTCCCGAGCTTGTATGTGCTCTGGAAGCTCTGTGGTGTAGGCTACTAGCTCCCACTAAGACTTCTGTCAGCAGAAGCAGGTAAGGGTAAAGCATGCTTTAGAGAGTAAGATAACTATGGCTGGGAAAATCCATTTGTTATGTACATGAACATAGGGCTTCTGGCTACAACTGGCATAGCATATTTACTATTACTTAAGTCATGGCTTCATGGGAAAATGGAAAGAAACAATTATGAACTTATGTCAGTTAGGTTCAGGACTTAAAAAAAATCTAGACATAGGAACTTGTGTTTGTAGCCAAGACTTTGAGCACCATTTATTACCTACAACATTTCTGGTTCTGATGGTTGTAATGGGCTTTCTATTCAGACCTTTACAAGTGTCCTGTTAATAGCCTTTTTTCTTATAGCCTCTTGTCCAGGGGTGGGCGATTATTTTGGCTGGAGGGCTGCTTAATGAGTTTTTATGAGCTGTCAAGAATCACAAGAGTAATCCCACCCCTTGACAGGGGCCTTACCCTGTGGGTACCATCTTGGGACTGAAGGTCCCACCCCTAATCCCAGGACTTTGACACCAGAATTCCCTCCCCTTGCCCCCCAGAAGTCCTCCTTTGTGTGTGGGGAGCCGGGGAGGCGGGAAGGGGGATTGCCATCTTGGAACCAGAAAAAAACCCAAATCATATACTAAAAGTCAAACATCTACTATAACATATTTTAACTGTATTTCAAAAAACATTTTTGTTCTGATTTGTGTTTACATATGGTATATAAAGATGATTGCATAATAGCTGAAAAACAAAGTCTTAACTCTTGTATACTGTGTGTGGGGGAATGTTAGAGGGGTGTGGTTGGGGGGTGGATGTGTGTGTATGGTGGGGTGTGCATGTGGGAGAGAGTTGGCGGGGATATGGCTATGTGTAGGGTATGTAGCAGAGTGTGTGTATATGTGGGGGGGCTGTGGGGGTAGGGTGTGGGTGTGTGGGGTTTGTGGGGTGGGAGGGAGGGTGGGGGCTGTAGGGACCCTCCACACACACACACTCCCCCACATGGCACACAGCCCCTGCCACCACCAGCAGCATCAGCAGCAGGCGGCAGGCCCTGCTTGTGGCCCAGGCAGGTGCTGCCACCCAATGGCGCACAACTCTGGCCCTCCTCTATCATGTGGGGATCACTATAGTGCATGTGTAGCTCCTGGCATTTGTGTGGCACTGTGGGGAAACCCTGCGCAATGGAGCTGGTGGCTTGGCCCCACTTTTGCCATCAAGTGCAGATCATGGGACACTGCTGGAAATGGAGGGGAGCCCTGCCCCCTGCTTCCCAGTGGAGTCCCAGCAGCTGCATATGGTGGCAGAGAGCAGGGCCAGGCTGTTGGCTCCATCACATGGGGCTTGCCCCCAGTGGTGTGTGAGTGCTGGGAGCTGCCCATACACTGCAGGATGCCCCGTGTGATAGAGGTGAGCCAGCCTGGCTCCACTCCTTGCCACCACATGCAGCTCCCAGAAGTGGCCAGAGCCACACACTGCTGAGTGGCAGCACTTGCATGGGCCACAAGCACCCTGAGGGCCCACTGGCAGTGGGGGCTGTGTACCATGGGGTGGAGTGTGTGGAGGGGTCCCTACACCCCATACCCCCTCTCACAGCCCACAAATGCCACACACCCACACCATGCCTACCCAAGCTCCACACTCCCACTGACTCAGCCCCATCCTCTGTGCTCCTATCCAGCAGGAACCACCTCTCTCCACCCCTGTTACTTCCCTACTTGCTGTATGAAGCTTATGCTGCAGCAGGGACAGGAGGAGGAGCTGCTGGAGGCTGGGGAAGCTGAGCAGGTCCTCCGGCAGCTCCAGCAGTGGCAGCAGCAGCCCCACCCGGAAGCTGTTCGTGCTGCCTGGGCCGGGCCCTTCCATGCATTAATGTAGGAGCAAGGCATGTGGGCTGGGTGGGGTACAATTAATTGGTGGGTGCCTGCAGGCTGTATGAAATTGCCTGGCAGGCCATATTTTGCTTGCCCCTGCTCTTGTCTCGTTAGACTATTTAACTAATAGTCTAACTAGTAGTCTATCTGAGATCTAGGGCAGTTGTGTACGAAAACATGGCATTTCCACGTACCAGCAGGCTCTTCTTTTTGATAATCCCTCCAATTGATTGTGCATGCACACACATTCAAATATGCACACAAGTGCATGTGCGTACACACACACACACACACACACACACACACACACGTGCACATTTGGGTTGTGAAGGGAAGCACATTTTCCCCCTGTGAAATTCAGTAGTCAGAGATATCTCTCTGCTGAAAGTAGAGGAAAATTGAAGGTACTTTACAACCCACTTCAGAAGATGCTATTTGTTAGTGACTTCCATTCTATTCATCGTATGAAATTTAAGCAATCCAGTGGTATGTAATGATGTTAACAACTGGGCCCATTTTCTGACAACTTGCATATAAGTACAGAATTGTCTCTCATTATCACTGTTTTGAATTATGGTAGTATAAAGAGAACCTGACAAAATCAAAGTATACCACTCCCCCCAAAAATCCTACCAGCCCAACAGATGAGACGCAAAGGGCAGTGTGGGGAGGGCGGGGGGAGGAAGCATTATTTTTGTTGCGCAGAGGAGAAATGGAGCTACAGAAAAGTAAAACGACTTCACACAGGTATTTGGTGGCAGATTCAGACCCCCTCAGCTCCACCCCGTGCCCCTATCATCCTCTCTCAGTCAGCCTTCAAGGGCCTGCCTTTGTAACACAACATTCCCAAATATCCACTGCTTTCCCCATATCTCTTTCTCTCCTGGGAAAGGGCCTCTTTTCTATCCCCTCTAATTAGAACATTAAAATGCAGACACCATTTTCTGCCAAAGAGGTCCTTTCTCAGGCAACATACCAAGTATTTTTGCAGCCCTTGATGATGTGACTGACTGGACATGGTCTTCCCTTTGTTGAATATTTATACATAATATCTTTTATATTTACCTGGAAAAATTTATATGGAATTGCAGTAGCTGTAGTAGCCATTACCACCTCATCAAAAAAGTTCCCTTATAATGAAGAATAGAACAACACACTCCCTCCCAAATTGTCAAGGAAAATAAAAAATTCAGAGCCCTAGCTTTTCTTACATCATCCCAACAACAAATCTAGTGTGAAATTGTATGTAATTTCCCCAGATATTCATTTTGCAAGTGAAATGTATAGAAAAGAAATCTTGTTGAAAATGAAATGGATAGGCAGAGCAAGAACTGGAAAAATTAATAAGACTAGTGGGACCTGAGAAGAAATGCTCTTTCTTTCTTTTGTGTGTGCATTTGTACAAGGTTGAGTGTGTATAACTCTAAACACATCTGTAAACCTAAGGCCAGTGTTGTTTCAGAAATGAAGGAATGAGAAAAAAATTAAAGACTCAACCAGTAACAACAAAAAAATAAATCCAGGACCCACTGATGTCAATGGTAAAATGATTTCAGTAGGGGCAGGTTTTTGCCCACATAGTGGGACCAAACTTATCGATGGCGCAAGGAAGTAGCAAATTTGAACATCCTTGAACTCCACTTTCCAGTGACAGTTTCCTTAATACTGGTTCATCAACACTGCAAAAGAATCCCCCAAATGTATCAGATCAGGCAACAAGCCTGCTTTCCTGCTATGGTGATGCCAACCTTAAATATTAGAAATGCGTGAGACTGATTTGAAAATCATGAGATTTAAAGAAGTGAGACATTTAGGGTTCTCATTCGCCTTCTTGTTTCTGAACTCTTAGGACGCCTATACATATACTCTGGAGTGGGAGTGGGGTGCATTTTTCAACGAGCTTTAGTTAAAGTGCACCCACTGTTTTGAAATGCAAGATGCCGTATACATGAAACGCTGCAGCACGTGGGAGAGTTGTGATTAGCGTTGCAATCAGAACACAACAAAACATTTGTAAAAGTGCCCTTAGTGTGCTCTACAGACATGTTTTCACCCTCTTTTCTGCAACTCTGGGCACATTTACACATGAGATTAATTCAGCGAATGAACTCTGGGTAGTTTGTGCCAAAGCATATTGCTCCCAGGCACAGTGTCTGGGACCATAGCATGTTGAGCCAGGGCAGGGCAGCCCCAGATGGCAGGGGTCCTAGGAGCCAGCCTGCTAGCCTGGGGCTGCTCTATCCTGGCTCAGCATGCTGTGGAGGGGCTGGCTGGGCCCAGTACTGAAGCACTCTTGTGCCCCAGCCAGCTGGGTCAGCGTCTACACGTGTGTTGTGGTGGAGTAAATAACTCCACCACAGGGTAGTACTTGTGTTGGGCAGTACTATCCTATGGCAGAGTTAATTACTTTACTCTAGCCTAATAACACCACTCTTGTAGACGGTGATGCTTTACTGAGGAGCTAATTAGTCAGCTCTGCAGTAAACATCTCATGAAAACAAGCCCTGTGAGAGCAAGAAGCTTACTTTTTCTGGCAAGTTAAAAGTGAAACTCTCATTTAGTCATATGTTGCTGTAGGCATCGATCTTCAAAGTTGTTCCATGTGAATAGCTCTCAGCATCCACTCAGCAATCCACCGGCTTTAGTGGAAATGTACCTCCAGAGGCATGTGATCGGACTTGGACAAAACTGTTGTTTTGAAGTCTTTTGGGTTTCTTGCTAAACACCAAAGAGAAGTCCCTATGGTAAATAATAAAAACCCTGTTATTGTTAGATACAGGTTATGGCAGAATGCCACCCCAAAAACTCTGCTACGTGACAATTTGGTTAACATGGTGACTGCAAAGGGCAGACTCCTCTGCCCCCTCTCTCAGGTGACCCTGAGTTGTACCTGAGCTGGACACATTCCTGAGGGAGGGGGGAAACCTGCTCCCTCTGCCTACGTGACTGGCATCACATACCTGGGTGAGGGGCTTAACGCTCCCTATTGCTCTAAGCAATGCCAGCCTGACTGGGAGGGGGCTAGAGACCCTGCCAGTCTACCCGGCAACCAGTGATGCATTTCAAATTGGTTGGCTGGCAGCCAACAATTGCTGGCTTCCACTGGACCAGGTAAACGAGGTCATAAGGTCTATATAAGTTAAGGACTGCCCAGGAGGAAGGGGCAGCAGCCATGATGAAAACTCAGAGAGAAGAGCTGGACCATCTGAAACTTGCTCTTTCTTGAAACTCATGATCAGTGAACTGCCTGCCTCCAGAGGGAATCTCCACCTGCCTCTGGATGATACTCATGAGTAAGATACCTGAGATCTAACTAGATATATAGCTTGCAGTAACTCAGATGCGTGATCAAAGGCTACCCAGCCACCCTGTTTGATCTGTGGGATTTATCTGACATTGCTCTGCCCTGTACCCTATTCCAAATCTACTCCTTGTAACCAGTAAAGTTCCCCTTTGTACCTAGCATGGGAGACTTATTGGGAGGGGAGCCAGATTATGCCTTGGGGTCCCCTTGGTTCGGCTGACTAAGGTCGACCACTATTTGTGCTTCAGACTAAGGGAAGTACCCCAAATTCTTGAAGTGGGTTCAGTAACCTCAAGGGCTACTAGCCCTGTATTTCCCAGGGGGCACAGAGCCAGGATCACTCCAGACCCTGGGTGGTGGTGTCGTTTCCCCCAGGCTAGTGGCTGTGCTCCAGGAAGGGGGTCAGCCAGACGTGAAGCACCCCCAGGGAGGCACTTGGAGCCTGGAAGGTGGTCAGACAGAGTGAGGTGGGTGGCTCAGTGCAGGAGCACCCCCTACTGGCCCGCCACAGAGGTAACAGAGTTTAACATGAGTTCAGTTCTGTTCTCTTAGTGTTCATGGTAGAACTGCCATTGACCTCATCGGGAGCAGATGTAAGCCAGCGCTCCATGCTTTTGAAAATTGCTCCCAGAACACAGTTCATATTTCAGAAAGATAGTTTAATGTCATGAAATTGAGATCTGGGTTTGATTTCTAGCTTATCATAGGCTGCATTTCCATGTTTGGTTTATAATGAATTAAAGGGAGTGGGAGAAAAATATTTTATTCCTGTTCAAATTTCACCTTTAATTATCCATCATATTATCTGTCCATCACAGTCTTTGTTCTTGTTGGAGGGCCATGTCTTCTCTTTTCCTTCTAAGGATTTGTCTGCTTTAGGAATTTGTATGCAGTATGCAAAAGTTTCAAAGCTACTTTGCATTTACTGTGCACTAAGAGCATCCACACAGGGCTTTACTGCAGAGTATTTGTACACTATAAATCCATGTCCAAGCTTAATGCATGCTATCTTGAAAGTGGTAAGGTACTAATATGGTCCCTGTCACTGTAGCAACTGTGCACCTCATACTCCTTCATGTTTTTATCTGTAAAACCTTTTCCCCATGCCAAGATAAGCAAATACTGCTATCTCAGATACATAGATGTGGGACTGAGGTGATGGTCTAAATACTCCAAGGTATTTTGGTGCCTAAATTCCATTTATTTGGGCCTAAGTGACTTGTGATCCACTCACATTTAATTTTTGTGGTAGAGCAAGACTTTAACCCCCAACCCAGACTGGTTGTTATTCCTCTTTCTGTCCCTCTGCTTGTGTTTCTTGTATTAATAGAATGTCACACGGAGGGACACCAAATTCAGTTTCTTAGGTGCTCTTACTGTCATATAAATCATTCTTTCTACTTTTGTAGTTACTTTTTGCTTGCTCAGCCTGACAGTAAAGATTAGATTTCAGCAGAGAAGATCATTATATTCAACTGGATGATTTTTTTTAAATGGACAAGCTGCCAGGGATCATTTAGATCCACTAATCCATCACCAAATGCCTGCATTATTTAGCTTTATTCTCTAGCATGGCAGTGTATTGAAACCTCATGCTAAGCCTGAGTGTGAACATTCTTGAACTAAACTAGTAGCCATACTTACTAGAGTTCCCCAGGGGTTGGTCCTGGGCCTGGTTTTGTTCAATATTTTCATCAATGACCTGGAAGATGGGATAAAGTGCACCCTCAGCAAGTTGCAGATGACACCAAGCTGGGGGGAGTATTAGATACACTGGAGGGTAGGATTAGGATTTAGAGAGACCTCGGCAAATTGGAGGACTGGACCAAAAGAAATCTCATGAGGTTCAGTAAGGACATGTGGAAACTCCTGCACTTAAAACAGAAGAATCCCATGCATCAGTGCAAGCTGGAGACTGACTGGCTAAGCAGCAGCTCTGCAGAAAAGGACCTGGAGGTTACAGCAGACAATAAGCTGAATATGAGGCAACAGTGTGCCCTTGTTGCGAAGAAGGCTAATGGCATCCTGGGCTTCATTACTAGGAGTGTTGCCAGCAGATCAAGGAAAGTGATTATTCCCCTTTATTTGGCACTGTTACCAGGTCCTCAGTATTGTGCCCAGTTTTGGGCCCCCCACTACAGAAGGGATGTGGACAAGTAGGAGAGTCCAGTGGAGGGCATTGAAAATGGTTTGGGGGCTGGGGCACATGACTTATGAAGAGTGGCTGAAGGAACCAGGCTTATTTAGTTTGGAGAAGAAAAGACTTGGGGGAGCTGGGGGGAGATTTAATAGCAGCCTTCAACTATATGAAGGGTGATTCCAAAGAGGATGGACCTAGACTGTTCTCACTGGTGGCAGATGAAAGAACATGAAGCAATGGTCAAGTTGCAGCAAGGGAAGTTTAGGTTAGATATTAGGAAAAACTTTCGTAGTAGGAGGGTAGTAAAGCACTGGAACAGGTTACCCAGAGAGACTGTGGACTCTCCATCCTTGGAGGTGTTCAAAACCCAGGTAGACAAAACCCTGGCTGGGATGATTTAACTGGGGATGGTCCTGCTTTCAGCAGGGGGTTGGACTAGATGACTTCCTGAGGTCACTTCCAACCCTCATTTTCTATGATTCTATGATTGTTCTAAGGAGGAGCTACTTGAATGAGTGAAGATTCGCAGGACGAGCCTTCTTGAATGAGCCTTCCGCTCGATGAACTTTTTCTGTAATTAGCTCTGGCCCTCTTTTAATTCTCTACCTGTTACTACCATGCAAAGGATACAAGCCACCTGCTACAGGGATTAATAGAATGCCACTATAAAAATAATTCACTTCTGGTAGGGTATAAATCATGGCATATAGAAACCCTAGACTATAGCCAGAATGAAATGTGCGGTGGTCAGTGCCCAGTGGCCTTTTTTTTGGCTATTTATGTTTCATTAGCTTGTGGATCAAAACAGTTTTAGGAGCGAATTCCTCCTGGATGAGACCCAAGGTCATTTCCATAGCTGCAGGGTTATAAAATGCTCTAATGTCAAACCATTGGCTGAGCATGTTGGGTGCCTTGTTCATGCTAACTGAATATTGCTTTCTTTTGGAGCAATGTTAGGTTGGAGTTAGCTATACTGTAGGCTCTCTGTTAAATAATGGCGATTATGTTCTTTTTCACTCATTGCAGAAAAAGAATTATGGCCCCTCGTTTAGAACTCATTTCTAAACTGTGATATTCTGTAATTGAAAGTGGCTGAAGCTAATTTGATAACCTGGTTCTGAACACAGTCAACTAACTACTTTCCCTTTGTCCTTTAAACAGTAATGGCCTTGTCGGAAAACTCTTATGTGCTACTTTTAAGAGGGCAATTATGATGGAGGTTGAAAGCTATTGTTCGTTGACAGGCTATAATTTCAAGCACTACCTTCAGGTTTTCAGCAAAGGCAACTGCATGCCAATAAGCTCAAAGGTCCTACAGCCAAATTCTGCCTCAGAAATGCCTGTCCACCTCCTAATGACATTTGTGATAGCAAAGAGAGCACGCAGAAGGCAGAAGGCAACATGAAAAATAATGTATGATATATTTATCTAGCACAAAATGTTATTCACACAGTTCTACAATGAACAGATAGAAAAGAGAAGACTGATACGTCACAGCCTATGTCTGCATCAAAACCAGCCTCAATCGGATGTGACTGACTATTGACCCTCGCTGATATTAGGGGACATCAACTGCTTGCAATCTACTGCTCCTCTCCATCACTCAAAGACCCAGATCAGTTCCATCTGTTGTGAGGCTGTCCTAAGGGTCAGAGCGATTATTGAAAACAGTTATAATAAATGCTAGTAATTATGGGCGCTCACCTTCCTTTATGCGTATGCTAATTGCTCATTTCCTATCCTAAGATTCACAAATAGATGTTCAAATGCATGCAGTCAAAAGATTGGTGGCTAGATTGATAACCCCAACAGGAATAGCTTAAGAGGTATTAGATATGTGTCACTAACAATCCCTTTGCAAAATACGACACTCTCTTGACTAGGGTGGGCTGAAGGACTGACCCAGATACAGCAAAATACAATCCAGCACTCAGGTAGGAAGCTTTGTTTTTTTAAAAGAACCCAACAAAACAATAGAAAAACTGTTCTCTCATCTCTATTCTTTCATGTTCTCCAAGCTGTACTCAGACCACATTGAGGACACCCCAGGTCTCCTTTTAAAGTCTGTTCTACTGCTGTGCACCCCTGTGTTAGAGGTAAGAAAAAATAGCACTTGAAGCCACTACAATTGTCCTGCAAGCTCTCCTGCGACCTAACAGCTATTGTAAGTTGTTCTTCATTTTTTCTTTTCCTTTCTTTTCTTCCTTTCATATTTCTCCCTTTCCCTTCTCTAGCTTTCCTTTTACTTCCTTCCACATATCCTCCAGAAGTTTCCCACATATCCCAGTTTGAGAAACACTTGTCTGATTGTGACAGGGTGCTGTCTGGTTAGCTAGTTGATCTCCCACTTAGTCCAACATTCCCCTGTCCTTTGATTTGTCACCTGCCATGACTTTGCTGGAATTGTTGTGGACAGAAAGAATGTCCACCCTGTGGGTTTTCCCTGTGCTAACCCTTGTCAATCTTCTCCAGGGCTCCTTTCTTCCCCTGCACCCTGGGCCATCACTCACCCAGTGTGCTTAACAATTATGGATCTCAATGTCTGTTCTCTCAGCCTTCTTCACTTGATTGGCCTACGATTTATTCCTGACCTATCCTGGCTGAGACTGGATACACTAATAGATAGTTTCTCTTAAGACAAAATTTAGTGACACTGGACCCTCAGGATCCACTTAATGGCTTCTTTGTCCCACCATAAGTTCAGGACACATTAGGTTGCCTCTCAATCCAACCCTCATTATTCATAATTCTTGTTCAGTCACAGCATCTCAAGGCCTCCCTCATCAGAATTGACCCTCAAACAAGTAAGCCCATCTTATAATTTCAACTCTCAGGTTATCAAGCTCTCATAACATAGTCCATATCTGGAGCTAACAAATATCTTCCAGAATCCCTGGTCAATCTCCCAAGTTCTAGGTTATTGATTATTACCTCCTTTACAGTCTTTTAGGGCATGTGTAGATGAAACGGGGGCCCTAAATTGAAGCAGCGGGTTTTTAAAAATACCACTTCAATTTAGGGCAAAGTAACCCCCTGTGTCATGTACAACCATGTCTTACCTGCCTCTCTGGTGGTGGGGAGGGGAGGGCAAGCTGCCGGTGGGTGGAGTGGCCCCTGGGCTGCGAGGGGGTGGGGGCTGGTGCTTCCCTCTGTGACAGTGGCAGCCCCCCATTGGCGCCACCTGTCCGCAGGCACCCGGTTCGGGCAGTCCCGGGGGCACTGCAGCTGCAGAGGGAAGGACTGGGTCCCCATGCAGCTCATGCAGGTGGGGCAGGGGGGGAGATCAGGCTTGCTGCTTTTTTTTCCTTCAGTGGAGCATACCTTCCTGGGCTGCTGCCAGACTGCCTGCACGGGCTGCCTGCACAGTCCCTGAGCCGCATGGAGCATGGTGCTTTGCTCCGTGGCTGTAGGGCAGCAAACTAAAACTCTGCGGAGGTGTTTAGTTTGCTGCACCCCAAAGTCATTTAAAGTGCATTACGCGGCCAAATGTACTAAAGCAGCTGGAATTACTGCGCAATACACTGCTGATGAGTGCAAACACCAACGCCATTAAAGCAGTGCAAAAACATTTAACCCACTTTAAAGTGTTGTGCATGCATGCCCCTCGTTTTGTCTACACGCCCTGAGACAGCAAAGTGCTCAAGAGTTCTCCTTGGACCGTCACTGCAAGAAGAGAGGCTGGACTTCCCCCTTCCCATCCCACACAGACTCTATGTCTGGTGAGACTCTTCTTAGCTTCTTCTTTAACCAGTTGAGCCTGACCACCTTCCATGGGCCACAGCTGGTTTTCATAAACATCTAATTTGTACACAACTATATGTCATTTCTCAACTGTCTCTCGTTCCACTCACTTCTCTCTATTTTCTGTTCTCCTCAGAGCTGTGCTTGTGCTCCTGGACAGGAGCTGGATGTCTGGCTCCCTTCCTATGCCCCCTCTGGGGATTTAGTCAGCAGGTTGCTCTATCAGCAGTTTGCCTGCAACTCCATGCTGTCACCTGGTTAGTGCATTTTAATTCCCTCTTCTAGAGGTCATCCATACTCTTGGAGGGTAGAATTTGGGCTTCCAACCAGTCTGAAGCAGCGATGGGCACCTCTGTGGCCTCAGCATTTCCTTCCCCATGGTGGCAATGGCAAAGACAGTCCTCTAGGCGTCTCAGCAATGATCAGCCCATGCTTCCCCACAGGTTCCAGGTAAGGCTTCTGGTCTGTCCCTTTCCAGGGGAACTCTCCTCTTCTGCCTCCCACAGTCCCTTTTTCTCCTGGCAGCCCAGAGCTCCTGGGGTCCTCTGGGATTCTGCTTTCACCCCACGGAACTAGGAAACACCAGATTTTAAGGGCCCATATCTGTGGTGGTGACTCTTTGCCACTGGATTTCCAGGTTGGGCTCGCCAGCAGAGGCAAGCATAGCAGGGCTGGAACCTGACTCCCTGCTACACTGGTATTTAGACAAGTCATAACCCAGGAAGGGAAAACAGTGGAAGAGAGAAAGCAGGTGACATGTTACGTACCAAGGCATTGGCAGAGCTGGATTTATAATCCAGTATCATTTCTACACTGCCTCTCAGATTATGTGGCTTCTCATATTGCTTTGCATATGCGAATAGCTGTGTAGTAACTGTTCAGTGCTCAGTTATGAACCAGTTTGTCTAATATCTTATATCACATTGTATCCTTTATATTTCTTAGGCCCCAGGCAGATGTTAAAGGCACATTGGCATCTGATACAGGATCCCAACAATTGCACTCCCTGCTGTGCCATGCATGCATCAGATCCCATTGTGCCATATTGCTGGTGCAAGGGGAGCCCAATCCTAGGCTCCCTCTGCACTGCTAAATAGCAAGCTTGGCTTCTTGCCAGGGGGGCACACTATGCATACACTATGCACTGGGATCTCCATCCACTAATGGATGGGGGAATCATCTGACCAGGGCTTCTGGTGGGAGAGGGAAGAAGAGGGTGGGGAATTCATGATGCACTCCTCCAGATGGGAGCTCTGAACAGTTGAGGGGCCTCCAAGTCTCTGGAGCACACAGGAGTCTTGAAAGGCACCCGTATGATTCAGAGGCCAGGCACTGGTCACATGTTCAGTTAAAGGCATCATAGGGACATCTTTCAGGGGTCTCTCTTTCAGAGCTGTATCTGTCTGTGATTAGAAGCAGAAATAATTTGGAGAAAATACCCTTCTTCCATGATGCCTCATATACACTAGTCACCTCTGAGAACTTGCCAGTGGCCATAAATACCTTTGATGTCTGGAGATTTTTTTTTAATGTTTCTAGGATTCCTGTCATTCCCAGAGGTAAAAATAGGTAAATTCAGATAATATGACAACAGTTCTAGTAACTAGATCTACTGATATGAGGAAAAACAGGATTTTTTTTCAGGGATGATCACTGCATTTTAGGTCTTCATTCAGTAATCCAGATTTTATTTCATATTTGGGACTAATCCTAGAACTGCTCTTGGAATTGTTCTGGATCTTGTAATAATTAGCATAAACAAATGGCTAGAATGTGTGCTGTGAGAAATGATGGATTAAGGCATGGGAGAAATCATTATTGCATTGATTAGCAGTATACTTTGTCAGAATCACTATCTATGCACATTCTAAGGGCTGTGTCTGTGCAGTGTACATTTTACATTTCCTTTCTGCCTTCTACAAATGGAGATCAGGGGATTAAACAGAACCCCTGACGTATCAAGGCTACATTGCAGCAATTAAAAACACTTCTCAAATACTTGCAACAATATACTGCAGCAGACCGCTTGGGTTCCACTCTCTGTGCACCCAGTACTTGATGTGGGCTGAATGCACCTCCAAAAGCTTAATGCAGGCTTTAGCACTTCATGGACTCAGAATATCTGTCTTCAGGTTTTTGGATTACTTTAACCTGCTGCATCCTTTGTTGTCTCTTTCCCTTTGACAGCATATTTCAAATGTTACACGGCAATTGATTGCAAGTGTGCAGTGTTTTCATTTCGTATGCAGCCTTCTGTGATATCCTGGTATAAAGAAGGACACTTTACATAGCTGGGGCTCAGATGATAATATTTAATCTCCTGGATCATTATTTTGCCTTGAATTTAGAGTATATTTCATTTTCTTCTTTTTATTAAAAGATTTTTTTCTTATATTCATACACCAGAAGTTCTATTTGTCTCCTTCTGCGTTGCTTACCAGCTGCATTTTTATGCTAGGTACATTGCTTCACAGTGGCTTGAATCATCAAAGTTTAACTAACTCTGGTATTGCCAAAGATAATAGCATGACGATTCACTTCGTATTCAGCATGAGTGCTTAGTAGTTTATAAAATTACTCATTCGAATGGGTTTCCTTTTATTAGGATTAACAAGCCAATCCTTCCTCTCTTTCTCTTTGCTTTGTTTTAAATAAGACGAGACTCACATATTGAATTATAATGCATCATCGTAACCGTGTTTGTGTGTCAATAGTGGCTGGCTGCTGTGAGGAAGAAATATAGGAGCATACTCCACAGCTCTATGTCAGCAAGTTTATTTAATCCCAAAGGAATCCCATATTCATTATAAGCAGAACATAAAATCAATATACGGCTGTGATTTCACTCACTGGCTTTGGCTACTGCCATGCTAGAGAAGATATTTGCATTTTATTTATAGGTATTACCATGGTGTTCATTACCATCATATCACAGTGCCTCACAAACATTAACAGATTTATCCCCATCATATCTGCATTTTGCAGATGGGGAACTGAAGGACAGAGATACAAAGGGAGTCTTTGGGTACATGCTGTTGGGGTGCCCAAGCTCACCTGATCTCCATGCTAAAAGTCCTTAATGGTGTACTCAGAAAGAGAGTTGGACCTGAGCTGCTCCATTACCTGCTGACTTTGTAGCATTTAAATGTTAACTGGCAACTAGTAACTCTTTTAGCGGATACTGTAATTATTCTTGGCATAATAAATAATTAGAGGCCTGGCAACGTTGCCCACTGGTAACTCTATAATACCAACCTAATGATTTAGATTTAATCAAGAACTGTCCTAGTCAGTACAAATTATAAGGCGCTGTAATAAGTAGTGAAGCCCCTTCTGAATCTCAGCCCTTTTCTCCCTTGTTCTGTCCATTCATTAGGTCTGTGTGAAATTTCTCCGGCTGTTTCGATTTGACACTGTTTTGACTCATTTTGAGCTCAAAACAACAAAATCGAATTGAAACAAAGGGCTTCGAAACAGCCTTGAAACAAAACAAAGCTAGTTGAAACGTTTCAAAAGTTTCAGAACATTTTGAGTTTTGAAGCAGTCAGCAGCCAGGTGGTGGGGGACAGGGGAGAACCAGGGCTGCGCTCCCAAGGGCTCTGCAGTCACACATGGCTCAGCTGGGAGTGTAGCCCTGGCTCTCCCCACCTCCCGCAGCCAGCCTGCAGGAAGCCAATCACAGTGCAGGGGAAGGGAACTGAGCCTGGGCTCAGCTTCCCTCCCCAGCCCTATGATCAGGCTGGGGAAAGGACCTCAGCCCAGCTGGGCTGAGTTCCCATCCCCAGCGCTACAATCACTCAGTTCCCATCCCCAGCACTACAATCACTCAGTTCCCTTCCGCAGAGCTATGATCCAGCTGGTGCAAGGAACTCCACCTAGATAGGCCGAGTTCCTTTCCCCAGCCCGATTGTAGCGCTGTGGAGGGAAACTGAGCAATCGGGCTCAGTTCCCTTCCCCAGCATCCCGGTCCCAGGTGGCAAAACCCGGCTTCCCTCCCTCATCTGGCAGGCAGATCGGGGGCCCGCAGCCCTGGGAGGACTGGCACAGCCCCCTCAGCCCTCCTGGGGTTGCGGGCCACCATCTGCCTGTTGGATGAGAGGCTTTTTTGAGCTTCCCCATTATATCAAATGGGCGAAACATCAAAACAGTGTCAAAACAGCATCACTGTTTCGAAGAAGTGAAATGGAACAGCGTTTTTTAATTGAAATGAAATTTGAAACAAAACGCTCTTCCATCGAAACCTCAAAGCTCAAGTTGAAATGGAACAGTGCTGTTTTGCACAGCCCTACCATTCATAGCCTGCTCTGCAGTTCAGAGGGATAGTGTGGCTGAATAGATCCCCTTCACTTAGCAGAAGCTTCTGTAACTTCCTTCTCTACCCTGATAAAATTGCCTGAGTTTTCCTTTATTCTGTAAAACTGATGCTTGAAATATTTCTCATGTAAAAACGATTTCACATGGCCATGGGGATTCCTGGAGGACAAACTGATTATGACCATCCTAAACACTCACTAGATCACTTCACTTAGGGCCTGGGAAATCCCGTTTACATGGCTGTTTGATGTTACACCACTTGCTTAGAAAAGCACTTCCCTTTTCCAATTGGGTACCCTGTAGCAGGGTAATGCCTTCAAGATCCTCACTAGCATAGAACAATGTCAGCAATGGTTTCCCTTGTTAGGATTCTTCCTTCTCCCACACAATACTATTCAGGCAGGCAAAGATTTTGTGAGAAATATCTTTAATGAGTGTAATACAATGTTTACCCTGCTATTTCCTTATAAAGAATAAATATTATCTGCAGTTTTTGAACAGGTGACAGTCTTCTGAGACCATGTGTTCAGGGTTCATATATTTTAACTAGCTGCCAAGGTTTTTCAACATGTTGTACAAACACACCTGGGTTTTAATTCACACTCGCACATGTTCAGTCTAGAGTCTGTCAGAAAATGCCAAGTACTAGAAGCCAAAATGTTTTGCCAGAAACATCACAAATTCAAGGAACTTTCAGTGAATCAAAGACAAGGTTCCACTTGGCAGAGTTGTAGGTGACTGATAACGCCTAGCTTAATGAAGTAATGATCTGTCCAAAACAGTGCTTGGTTGCAATGCCACCCCCACTGCCCTCAACCAAAGGGCGAATATGTGTTCGGTTCACTACCCTTCTAAACTATGTCACTTACAGAAAAGTGAGTAACTTAGATTGATTTCACCTTGGGCTTTTTGAATATCTGTACCTAGCCTAGGTGTGTGGGCTGGACAAGAGATGACCTGTGAAGGGTCTAGTGAAGCAAGTGAGATGAGTTTTGGAGCTTTTGCATCTGCAGCCTTGCTGCTGTGTGTATTGAAATCTTCCAGGACGCTATATCTGAGGTAGCTCAGATAGCTATTGCTCTCCATGCAACTACTGATTGTTTTCTTGCATAGAATAGTTTCCATTCATTTTCAATGCTTTTCTAACTGATACCAGCCTTCAATGCCCTACTTTCCAAGAGAGAACGAAAACAAATCAGTTCCAGTTCAAGCTGCTGTCACGGTACAGCCAGCTTGGAACTATCTAGCCTGTGGTCTGAAAGCAGACACCTCTGCGGGCTAGCACTGGCCACTTGACTCAAGCAACAAGGGAGACTCCCACCTGAACCTGCATGAAGCACACCTATGACTGCCAGGAGTTCCTGTAGTGGATTTCAAGTCATTCATCTTTGCCGCAACATACTGAGTGAGACTCTGGCTTAAATTTATACTAGACTTCTATGGAAGTCAGGAGTGTTACTTTACTCTGACATCATCATGTGTCAGAGCAAGCCTCACCCAGAGATGCTTGGATTATTAAGGATTTCAGAATTACCCAATAGCAAAGATAAATGATAATTTGAACAACATAGCAATCTACCCCTAAATGGAGTGTTTCTCTTTATAGCAGCATTACCATATCCGGAAAAGAAATTAAAAATCCACAATAGCTTTACAAGTTTCCAATACTTTCCTGCCTTCATTACTTTAATTTCTTTTGAGCAACAGAACGAGGTAATAAAAAAGCCTGGGAAGGATATGATGGAATTAAGAGGTAAGAAAAAGAAGATCCACACTTAGAGTAAACACATAGAACAATGGGGCAGCTACATGAAGCGCTGCGATGCTGTAGCAATGAGCTATTGCGATATAGCTCATTGCTACAGTGCTGTAGCATCAGCGGGCACTAACCCTGACGCCGCTGCTATGGCACAGTAACAATGGGCTACTGCATAGTCGCTTGTTGCTACTGGACAGTAGGGTCGAAAACATCCTGTGCACTGCCAGGACTGCACAGTTCTGGTGGCTACTGCATAGTGATTTACTACTTATTTTACTACCAAATAAGTACCAACTGCGCAGTGGGGTGCGCGTGTACACACGTCCATAGAACCATAGAAAATTAGGGTTGGAAGGTACTTCAGGAGGTCATCTAGTCCAACACCCTGCTCAAAGCAGGACCAGCCCCAACTAGACCATTCCAGCCAGGGTGTTGACGAGCTGGGCCTCAAAAACCTCCAAAGATGGAGATTCTGCCACCTCTCTAGGTAACCCATTCCAGTTCTTCACCACCCTCCTAGTGAGAAAGTTTTTCCTAATATCTAACCTGAACTTCCGTTTGCTGCAACTTGAGACTGTTGACCCTTGTTCTGTCATCTGTCACCACTGAGAACAGTCTAGCTCCATCTTCTCTGGAACCCCACTTCAAGTAGTTAAAGGCTGTTATCAAATCCCATCCCAGACTTCTCTTCTGCAGACTAAATAAGCCCAGTTCCCTCAGCGTCTCTTCATAAGTCACGTGCCCCAGCCCCCAAACCATTTTTGTTGCTCTCTGCTGGACTCTCTCCAGCTTGTCCATATCCTTTCTATAGTGGAGGGCCCAAAACTGGACACTAGTCCAGATGTGGCCTCACCAGTGGAGAATAGAGAGGACTAATTACTTCCCTTAGTCTGCTAGCAGTGTTCCTACTAATGCAGCCCAATATACTGTTAGTCTTCTTGGCAACAAGGGCACATGGACTCATATCCATCTTATTGTCAACTGTAACCCACAGGTCCTTTTCTGCAGAGCTGCTATGTACGTTAGCAGAGCTGCTAATCAGAAATAGGTTCTAAAAAGATTAAATCAAGAATAATGCCCAAAGGATTCAACCCCTTGAGGAATTTATTTTTCATGAGGATATTTTTCTTTATTTTTTATTCTATACTACTGGCTCAATGACAGCACGATGATCACATCCTGCTCACTTGACTTTTGAGATTTGTTATACTATAAAACCCACACTGGACTTGTTGAAAATTTGGCAAACCTTTTATGTGAACCAGGGGTCTGCTTTAAGGAAATGTGGATCCATTTTCCATATGTACACAAGTGCTTTGTATACAAATCAAGTAAAACGTACATGCTTTCAACATGAGCAATGGTCATACTCAGTCACTTTTATTAGGTTTCACTTTAAGATGTGGCATTTGCATCATGAGTTAGAGTGCCTCCCCCCACCAACCCAACAGATGTTTGCTGTTAGGTCAGGAGGAGGTGGGTTTTAGCTCCACTTCGGAGCCAAACCAGCAGAGGAGCTGCCTGCCTGCAGCCTCTCCCCCTTAGACCCACCTCCACCCCTCCCAGCTCTGGCGCTGTCTGATGCACCCCAGCCCACAGCTCCCTCCTCCCTCCCTCAGCCCCATCCCTTTCTGCAGATAGCACTGAAGCCCTGATCATGTGCAAGGATTGACAGAAGTTACCTAAGGCATTCCACTTCATCTGATCCCTCATTAGATGAGTGTTAATTTCTCATGAGATCAGCCACTTTTAAAGTGCTCTACAGCCATGCATGTATGTCACGGCATAACTGTAGAGTGCTTTTAGGGGGCTGATTGCACAACACATGTCACTTCTGTTATCTCCCTTAGTTCTCTGTTAATAAAAATACTATAACAAAGCTGCATCCACCTGGAATTTCTAGTGCATGTCATCGGAGAAAATAGAGCAGGGATACAAAGGTACAATCAGGGATACAAAGGCACTATCAGTTTCTGATTCTGATAGGCATATATTGCATGCTAGCAAGGTCATTATAATATACATTATGGGTCATGATGTGGGGTTGGGATAAGGGAAATGGAAAGAAGAGAAACAGGAGAACTGCAAAAGTTCACATCAGCTTTGCTAGCAGAGAACATTTCAGGGTTCCACATATTTCAGAATATGTCAAACTTCTTTGGGTTTTTCCATCCCTAGTGAAACTAAAAATGGCATGGAAACTTCACAAGTAAACAACCTGAGCACAGATAACTGGAGGCTTCAGGGATTGCAGTAATGAATAAAGGAAACACTGAGTTGAAATCAGCAGCTCATTCATCTCACTTTATTAAAAGTGAACTAATCTAGTCATGATACAAAGCTATTCATTAAAACTCTTTTAAAATATATAACATAAATACAAAGAATGACTTTCAGATCTGAAAATAATTCCAAAAAATGAGCTTGGCTTCTTAAATTGAACACAAGACAAAAACTGAAGCCAATATTTCTGCATGGAGTATCTATCTTCTTGAACAGATGACACTGATGCATTAACAAGATTAATAATGTATTGATATATTAATATTAACCATTAAAAGTATTTAATAATAGTACTTATACTGAATTGTAGCACCTTGTTTATTTTTTAATTAATTTTCTGATTTTATAAATGAAAGCAGAAGGCAGGGCAGGGTGTCACTTTAGATATTAACTTGTTCAGAGAGGCATGAGCCTTTTCAGGCAACAACTTACTTTGTCACATGTTGACTCTCTGACATCTGATGAAGTAGAGTCAGTCTTTCAAAGGAACAGAAGTTTTTTGCTCTGTTCCTCTAGGGTTAATATTTTTTCTACTAATATTTTATACGTCTGATAGTCTACAAAAAGGAAATGTAGCAATATTTGCTTGTTTTTTCTGTCTTGTATAGTCTTTCATACGGTTTATGCTTTTTTAAGTCAATAAAATTCAAGTTATTTCAAAATGCATAGCCTAGCCACAGTGCAAAAAAACCCAGAGCTGATTAGTATTTCCTCTATGAGAAATGAATTTTTTCATCAGCAGATGGTACCGCTGACATCTGAAAAAGCAATGGGAGTAGACAGGTTACATTTCAGGTTACTGAAAGCAACAGCACAGAGTTTGTGTCACCTGTTTAGATTGCATAATTCATCTTTTTCTAGGAACAAAGTGCTTTCCCTGTGCATAGCAAATGACCATATGATTCCTATTTAAAACAAAAACAATATATCAGATCCTAATGAAGACAGGCCCCTAATGACCTCTGTAGCATAAGCAATAAGCAGGTGGTGAAATATTTATAGCAAAACACAAACCTGCTAACATTCAAGGGTTTTTTGCATTATATTATTAACTTGAAACTGGACTTATTTTCATGAAAAAAAACTGTTAAACTAAAATGAATATACAATATTTTGACAAAAAGTACCTACCGATTTTTCAATGAAAAGAGGGCCAGTTGTCAAGATTCAACTCCTTTCTAAAGTAACGGTAGCTTATGCATTAAAATCATGTCATGGTCTCTGGTGTTCACAGTCACTTCACCCAATCTATGAAGGAAGGAACATTGGGAGTAACTGGAAAGCCACCCAGAGTGAGAAAGAAAAGAAATATGAAACCCCAAACCACTGAACAAATACTACAAAACAAAAGCTGCTGGATTTTATGTAGTGCTTTGTGCTCTTGATGGCGTCACCTTCCCAAATTGCTTGAAAAGGTCTTTCTATAGCTCAGTTATGATTGAGACTGTGATGAGTAAACCAAGTGTGGGCTCCATCCCAGCTATTTTACCTCCATGGCACTACTTGCATGTACTGACTAAATATATAATGTTGCAGATAGGGGGCATCTGTGGGAAACAACATTCTTCAATGTAGAACAAACACTTGAGTCTGTTAGATATTCCAAACTCTCCACCATTTAAGTGCAATCAGAAGGGCTGATAATATAAATCAATGTTTTCTTGAAAACAAATCCTGAATATTTTTTATACCTTTTAAACAAGGGGGTATGCTGTACCAGAGAAATATATAGCATGCATGCTAGAGTGCCCCAAAGTTCAATTCCACCTTTTACTTGTATTATATTAAAGCCATACAGCATGTGTGTGCTCTCAGTCAAGGACATATATACAGGTCGATGATAATGTTCCCTGGTTCACAAGGGTCAGCCACAGCGATACAGAGTGTTTACCAATAAAATGGTCAGAATTGCTTAGCACAGCGCCTTTATTCAATATATATATATATATATATATATATATATATATATATATATTCACTTTAAATCTAGGCAAAACAAGGCTTGTTTTGTTTGATTTAAGCTAGAAACTCAACTGAAACAGGGCATTGGTGTTAACAGCATCCTGTCCTCTGAACGGAAAATAGCATCTGAGCTGAGAATGCCTTCCTCCTGCCTTCAAATAATATATATCAAGATATTAACTCCTGGAACTGCAGGCCAGCACTGAACCGCTCATACTTGGAGCACATTCTGCTTTTTAAATCAAACCTCAGAGGTGGGATTCTTGTTACAAGGACTGTGACAGACATTCAAAAAGCCTGAGCCCAAATTGATTCAATTTTTGCAGGAAAGTCTAACCTGGCTAGGCTAAACCAGGTTGCACAGTGCTGAGCTGAGGGGGGCACGACCAGGCCACGGCAGGACATTCTGATTAGGGACGTCTGTCTTCACCATCCCAGGCTTTTCCCCACTCACTGTTCAAGGGGTGAGGGTGTTGCCAGCCCCCTGCTAGCACTCAGAGGCTAGGGTTGGGAGTGTGCAGTGCATGCATCTGTTGGTGATACAGAGCTTTTCAATCTCCCTCCCTGCTTCTTTATACTGTCTGCAGCTAACTGGCAGGCAAGCAAACCAGCAGGGGGCTGATAACAGTGTTTATCACCCAATCAGCAAAACAATAGCCTCTCTTCATTACTTCAAACTTTTCTTAAAAAGCTTACCAGCTGGCCTGTTGATTACCTCCAAACAGCCCTAAGTGGTCACTGTTCTGTCTGGCTGTCCCAGTGAAATTGGAGACACACATGTCTGCATTAGCTAGCATCGTATCATAGAACCATAGAAGTCGGGTCGGAAGGGACCTTGTAGATCTTCAGGTCCGACCCCCTGCCTGGGCAGGAAGAAAACTGGGCTGAAATGTCACCAGCCAGGTAGGCATCAAGCCTCTTCTTAAAGACCCCCAGGGTAGGAGCCAGCACCACTTCCCTTGGAAGTCGGTTCCAGATCCTAGCCGCCCTAACTGTGAAGTAGTTTCTACGGATGTCTAATCTAAACCTACTCTCCAACAACTTGTGGCCGTTATTCCTTGTTATCCTGGGGGGCGCTAGGGGAAACAAGGTCTCCCCTAAACCCTTCTGGTCCCCCCTAGTGAGTTTATAGCATACCACATGTCTAGGGTCCGTGGGGCTGGGGTCCCTGCTGTGGGAGATGGGAGGGAGGGAGAGGGGGATTTCCTGGGGGGAGAATTGCAGGTGGAAGCCAGGCAGACCCTGCTGTGCCTGCAAGTCTCTGCTGGAGCTCCAGCCACGGAGCAGAGAGGAGGGGGCAGCCCTGCTGGGCTGGAGCAGAGAGCCCTGACCAGCCCAGAGAGCATGCCGGGATGCTGGGGGTATCTGGTTTAAGCTAGCAAGGGGTCTGGGACAGACATTGCATAAACTGGTTTGAGCCAAGTCAGTTAAGTCTGATTTAATTTTATTAGTAGATGTTTAGGATTGTGAATCCAAAAAGATGACAAAGCCAGTAGGGAAATACAGATTGCCCGAGCGAGGGACTAACATAAGAGGGATGGGAGTGAGGAGGGGAACACAAGTAGGTTACAGAAAATACAATGTTAGCCAACTAAGCCTGGGGGTAGGGGAGGGTGAGGTGAGGGAAGGGAAGGGAGGGGATTCGTGACACTGAGAGAGAAAGAAGATAGATATGCACAAACCCATACAATGGTCCGCAATGGTGGAGGAAGTAGGTCAACGAAAGTGTCTCAGTTCATATAGAGTCTCATCGTGGGGGTCCGCTTTGGGCGGAGTGGGGTGGTCCAACCAGATTCAACTATATTCAACTACCAGATTCAACTACCAACTACATTCAGCCAGATTTATCTCAAACATTTTCAGACTGGTTTATGTGCACTGAACATCTGTTCTGTTACAGGTTTAAACCAGTTTCTGATCACTTAAACTGGCTTATGTCTAATGTCTGTCCCTAGCCTAAGGGATTACTGACAATTTTCAAGTGAGTGGGAATGGACCCTAAGAAATATCTGGACAATAATTAGTAAATTTGTTCTTGCTTTGTGGGTCTGATTATCCCAGACCAGGGACACTGCTGGAGTGGGCTTGTGGGGGCTATAGCCACCCCAAAATTTGCATTAGTCCCCCTGTAGCCATCCCATCCAGTGTCACCCCTGTCCAAGCCCCCTGCCTCCCCCTTGGGCTGCTGCCACCCACCCCGTGCAGCTGAGCCCACCCTGCTCCCACCCTCAGCCCACAGAGGTGTGGTGCTCCCGGCCTGGCCCAACCCAGCCTGCAGGGCCTGTGTCTTGCCTTTGCACAGCCCCATCCAATTTTCTGTCTAGCCCACCTCAGCGCCCCCAGCAGGAAGAGGCTGGCACTGCGCCTGTCCCAGACTCAGTAAATTCAGTCAAGATCCCCTTATCATAATATACAGTTATGAACAGTATTAACTACTGAAAGAGTAATACCATAGCATGATAAAATTGATTCACCGCTGAAGGAAGAATAGCTCACTTTGCTCACACAGACAGCATGCTTGGAGAGAATACACATAGCAGACACATAATACAATATTTCATGACATATAATTGAACATTTCAAGGCCTCTAAGGAAAAATGCCAAAGTCAAAATTTTAAAAATCAAGTAATTCTGGGTTGCTTCCCTCTGCCCTAAAAATAACACCCATTTCAAACACCTTAAATGAAATATCCCAAAACCGAGGCTCCAAAAATCATTAGGGACAACTTAGGGACTGTTCTCTGTGTGTTAGGACAGGAAACAACTATTTTGGGTGCACAAGAGTCATTAGTCATTAATTAATAAAAACAACAATGCCCTTGAGTTTATTTTTGGAAGTCCTCTGGTCTCTTTTTGTGTCCTTGAATGACTCCCTTACTGTAGCAAGCCTGTGCCTTCTGACAGGGAATATGTTGTTCTCAAATGTTCCCATCTTTCTTGTGTTGGGAAGAGAATTAATGGTTAAAATCAGTGTAACTAGTAAGTGCAACACTACCAAAAGGAGTATGGGGTTTAGCAATAAAAATGACACACCATCACTGCACGTGCTGTTTAAAAGAAAACATCTTTCTTTTTTCCCCCATTCTTTCTTTGTCTCTAAACACCACAACAAGTAGCACCAGACAAACATTTTCCATTGAAACACTTCTGATGGAAAAGGGCTTTTGGATAAAAATACGAAAAATTCTGAAGAAAAATGTAGCTGGCAATTGGCTTTAAAATATTTCACTAGGAAAAAACCATGTCTTGCTAACCCTGGAAAACCTGATGCAGCTTGAGAGCTATTGTGAGCGAAGAACCATTTTTCACCAATCCAAGGCATCTTCAGCTGAATATCAACTGAAGTCCATGGGAGATATCAATACCCAGCACCTTTAAAGAGTAGGGCCAAGGTTTTTATATCCTTCCCTGTGCTAGCCAGTCTTGTGCTCTCTCTCTCTACATTTTCCCTGAGTCTTCACAGAAATTCCAGCTGTCAGGCAGAATACCCCAGACATTCACTGCAACTTTCTCCTCGTTTCGTCTCGGGATCCAGTGTGGTCCAGAATGGAAATCTGCAGTCTGGCTCAGTGGACTCAGCACTGACTGAGCGCAGGCTATGCATATGAAGTGCAGTTGTGGGAGGAAACAAGTAAATGTTGCTTAAAGCCACCACATGGCTGTAAAGAAATGTATATTTGTGCAGAAACAGAGCGGATATTCTCTGCCTGGCAGGATTTTCCATTATGAAAGCTGAAACCAGTTCAATCCTGCCAAGATTAGAGGGACCCAAGATGACCTGCTAAATGCAGGGCACAAATGTTAATCTTTCCTCGTATCAGATTTAATGGAAGCAACTGATTTTTTTATTAAGATTTCAAAGCATTTTGGATTCGTCCTTGTTTTCACTGAAGTCAATGGCAAAACCCCAATGATTTCAATGACAGCAAGGAAAAGGCCAAATTCAGACCTTCTGTCTGAACTAACTGACTTTCATGGAGCTATACCTTGGATCTATTTGTCCCTATATGGTCAACGTGGGTCTTTCACACACAGATGTGTGGTGCAGTGCACAGAATGTCAGACTGGCTTTATCTTTGATTTCCTATGAGATCTCGGGCAATTTCTATCACCTGATGTGTCTTGATTTTCTCATTTGGGAAATGAGGGCAATGGTACTTATCTGCCTTTATGGGATTATTTGATTTCTACATGTGAAAAATACTGTAAGAGCTCATATTATTTCAGCACATTTATCCTTCTTTTGGAAATGTGAGGCTCACTTGACACACCTGGAAAAGTTTTTTGCAGATGTTGTTGAATTATCTGATATCCCATAGTGCTATAGGGCAGCTGAGCCCTTACACTCAGTTCTGGATCACTTAACACAAAGCATATACCATCTTTGTTCAATGAGGTTTACTGTGACCAGCATTGAGAAAGCTTCAGAGGTGTTCTGCTGATGGTTTTCTTTTTTATGCAATATTTTATTGCTGCTCAAAAATCCTGATTTGATAAATAAAGCTGTTCATCTATGGTAGGTTTGTCAAAATGTAAAAAAACATTGATTTTTTGAAGATGGTTCTCCATAATGTAAAAAGTAAAGCAAAGTTAAAATCAATAGGTATAAATTAGAACTTCTCTGGTTATATAAGTGCTACAATAACAAAGCTTTTAAAGATATAAAAATCCTCCAGAGCGGATGACAAAAATAGTTTAAATTTACTTTTTATTGAAAATTTTAAAAGACAAAGTAAAACATCAATAATTATGTGGCATTCTAAATTTTGCAAAGCATGTGATATCATTCTTCCAGAAATTGAGTGCATTATCAGCTTTCATTATCCTCATGATCACTGTCAGTTTCTGCTCGATCAACCCACATCTGCGCAGCTCTTTCCAGAAGTCTTAGATCTTCTGTACCAAGCTGGTCCCAGGAAGGAACCCCTTAAATAACTGGTGGGTCTCTCAGTACGTAGACTCTCCTTTTGGCCATATATCGATGCCATCCACCTGCCTACTAGTCACTGAACCAAATTCTTCTGTCATATTACACACATTATCGTGCCACGGGTTGCAATGGAAGATTTTAGTGCACACTACTTTGGTACACTGAGCTGCTTGGTTTCTTATCTCCAGTGATTTCCATTGTAACTTCTTTCCTGATGCTTTACCAAGTGATAACTCTACTCCAGACCTTTTTGACATTGTTGGGATGATCTGCTCATTTTTGAACTTCATCTCTAGGCAGCATAAGATATTGTTCTTCAAGGACATCTTTTCTGTTCTTGGCCTTACATTCTGCCTGGTTCCTATTTTGCTCTTTTAAATTTGATGTTTCTGGGACATTAGCCATTGGCTAGCAGGGCTGTATTTTTTTCCCCTTCTTCAGTCATGTTATTTCTGTATTGTTTTCCCCAATAGTTAAACTTACTCTGATTAAAAAATACTGCCTTATTAGGGCAGATTACATTTCTCCAGAAAAACTGAAACCTCATCTTTTCTGAAATAATATCCTAAACTTCACTCAGTGGGTGCATCTACACAAGACACTACTGCACAATAGCAACAAGGTACTGCACAGTAGCGTTGGGAAGCACTAACCATGACATGATGCTACTGCGCAGTAGCTCTGTTACTGTGCAATAGCGTCACAAAAAAACTGTGCAGGGTCACTACTGTGAAGTAATGCCAGTTACTGTGCGGTCGTTTAGTACTTGGTGATACAAGTACAAAATGACTGCACAGTAACAGCAGTGCAGTCCACCACTTGTGTAGGTGTGGCTGGTATTTCAAAAAATTAATTCAGTCCATATGACTGCCATAAGTGATAGGGACCAGGTGGGGAAGAAATGTGGAGGTGTTGCTTTCTATGTGAAAGAACAGTACACCTCCTTGAAGGCTGACATTGGCTCCAAAAATGTACAGCTTGAAACCCTCTGGGTCAAGTTGTGTGTGAGGGAAGGTGGGGTGTACAGCAAAAGAGACCTAACTGTCCGTGTATACTACAGACCACCAAACCAGGGGGAGGAACTCAATCTGGAGTTCACCCAAGAATTAACTGAGGCTGCATGTGCACATGACATGGTAGTTATGGGTGATTTGAATTATCCAGACATCTCCTGGGAGGAATACTTGGCCAAATTGGATCGGTTGCAATCCTTCCTGACCTGTGTTGAGGAACTCTTCCTGACTCAGGAGGTGCATGGGCCAACCAGAGGTGGTGCTCTGCTAGACTTGGTCCTGGCCAAAGGAGACGACCTGGTGACCTACTTAAATATAGAGGGAAGTCTGGGTGATAGTGATCATGAAACCATCACATTCACTGTCAGACGTAAGGCAGACAAACTGGATCGCAGGATTGAAGTCTTGGACTTAAAAAATGCAAATTTCAACAAGCTTAGGTCACTAGTAGGGCAAGTGCTGTGGGACCAGGGACCAAAGGCAAAGGTGTGCATGAAGAGTGGTTGTTCCTTAAGGACACAATCCTTGAAGCACAAAGGAAGTCCATTCCCATGCAGAGAAAAGGTAATAGAAGGGCTGGGAAACCCTGTTGGCTAAACAGGGCAATCACGGTCCTCTTCAGAAAGAAGAAAGAGTCTTACATACAATGGAAGCTCGGGACGGGCCCCAAGGAGGACTATTCCATGACAGTCCGCATTTGCAGGGAACAGATAAGACAGGCTAAAGCAGCAACCAAATTTAGATTAGCAACAGGAATCAAGAACAAGAATTCCTTCTTTAGGTATATAGGGAACAGGAGGAAAACAAATGGGAGTGTGAGGCCATTGCTCAACAACTCAGAAGAGCTGGTTGCCAGCACCCAGGAGAAAGCTGAACTCCTGAATGACTACTTTGCCTCAGTCTTTCACCAGGCCAAGGGGAAAACCATGCCAGGTAGAGTAGAGGATGAGCACGGTAGGAATAATCTCCTTCCTACTATTGCTGTAGAATTGGTGTATGACCAATTTAAAAAATTTGACATATACAAGTCAGCAGGACTGGGTGATCTGTATCCAAGAGTCCTGAAGGAGCTGGCTGAAGTCATTGCAGAACCCTTGGCAAAACTCTTCCACAACTCATGGAGCTCTGGAGAAGTCCCTGAGGACTGGAAGAGGGCCAATGTTATACCCATCCACAAGAAGGGCAGGAGGGAGGACCTGGGTAACTATAGGCCAATCATCCTAACTTCCATCCTAGGGAAAATCCTAGAAAAGTTCATCAAGGTATCTATCTGTGATAATCTTGCAGAAGGTAAGATTCTGAATGACAGCCAGCATGGCTTCATCACAGGCAGGTCTTGCCTTACCAACCTCTCCTTCTATGAGCAGGTAATTCACCACCTGGACATGAGAGAGCACATTGACATTGAATACCTAGTCTTCCAAAAGGCCTTTGATCTAGAATCCTACAATATCCTTGTGAGAAAATTGAAGGATTGTGGGCTTAACTCCGAGACAGTCAGGTGGGTGAGAAACTGGCTACAGGATAGAACCTAGAGAGTCATAGTGAATGGATCTGTGTCATCCTGGAGAGAAGGTGGCAGCGGTTTCCCGCAGGGGTTGGTGCTCGGTCCAGTACTTTTCAACATCTTTATTAATGATTTGGATGTGGGGATGAAGAGGTCACTGGCCAAGTTTGCGGATGACACCAAGTTATGGGGAACCATGGTCACACTTGAAGATAGGCTGCAGATACAGGCGGACTTAGGCAGGTTTACAAGTTGGCTATCCTGCAGCCAGTTTCTCACCCACCTGTCTGTCTCAGAGTTAAGTCCACAATCCTCCAATTTTCTCACAAGGATATTGTAGGACTCTAGATCAAAGGCTTTTTGGAAGACTAGGTATTCAATGTTTGGTTTTCACAACCAAAACTTGCAGGGATGTGTGTGCAAGAAAAGGAGAGTGGAAAGATGGGGCAGAATAGATAAGTGCCAAGGGATGTGTGTAAATGAAACGGGGGGCCCTAAATTGAAGTGGTGGGTTTTAAAAAACACCGTTTCAATTTAGGGATGATTAAACCCCTGTGTCATGCACACACCCCGCTGACTTACCATTGCCCCCCATCCTGGTACCCCCTGGATGAGCTGCTTGCTGCTCTGTCCCATGCTCCACCCTGGCTGTGCAGTGCCTGCCCCAGCCCCACTCCCTCTCTCATCACAGGGTCCTCGATCTGCTCCCCCATGCCCCTTTCCTTCCCCCCTTGCCCCTTTTCCCACAACAGACTTACCAGCCAGATACTGCTCTCCAAGCTGTTGGGCTGCACATCAGCAAACGGAATCAGTATTGGCCAATATGGCTCGTTAAAAATCAGCCATCAGTATCAGCACAAAAAATCTCTACCAGTGCACCCCTAGAAGAAATGGAACCAATTACTCCAGGAACAACTTTCCCAACCACAAAACAACCATCAAAGAAACAACATCAAAACTGTACAACATTCCAACCTCATACTTGATGAAACTGAAAGAACCAATCAACCCTCAAATATTATCAATCTCTCCACGCACACACTTACCAAAGCTGAAAAATCTAGCCTCTCTAAAGACCTTAATTTCAGTCTGGAAAAATACCCTAATAATATACTACAATGTGGAGAACTAGAAGATTTTTTTCAACGCCTCCATCTCAAGGAATATTTTCACAACCAGAATGAATCCACTTCCAACAACACTTCGTCCTTTGACAACATTGTGGAAATATTAACCCCCCAAAGAACAAAAAAAAATCAGACTGGAGACCTCACAGTGGATGAAATTCAAACCTGGACCACAATATTGACTGGTTCAGGGAAAGAATGAACAATGAAACAATCAACAACAAATGCTGCCATAACAACCTCTCCCTCTCAGACAGAAGGGCCATAGAATCTCTAAGAACCAACCACCAAATAGTCATAAAACCAGCAGATAAAGGGGGAGCTCTAAATAAAGCCAGCAGACAACTCTCTGACACCATCTACAACAAAAAACTAGAGGAAGAACCAACTCCCTTTTTCACCTTAAAACTCAAAAATACCATCAAATCATTTCCATCTGAACTACAAGAGAAACTACAGAACTGGATCCCCTCCACTACCCAACCCTGGGACTTTTTACATGCTCCCTAAAATCTACAAACAAGGGAACCCAGGCAGACTTATAATATCTAACCATGCAACCCTAAATGAGGTTTCATCAAATCAGGTTTCAACAAATCCAACCTTGTTGTCCAAAAAGCGAGTTTTGTCCAAGACACAACAGACTCTAAATGAAAACTTAAAAACATATACCACCTTCCTACTAAAATCCTACGAGCCACCCTGGATGTTACTAGCTTATATACCAACAGCCCACAGCAGGCTGGCATTCAAACCTGCCTTACATATCTACAAGAGCAAGATTACAACTCAGAGTACAGACCTAAAGATATTACTGAACTTATACACTTCATCTTCATATACAACAACTTCACTTTCAATAATCAACACTTCCTCCAGACCATGGGCACAGCTATGGGCACCAAAATGGCCCCACCATATGCCAACCTTTTTATGGGCCACCTGGAAAAAGAATTCCTCAAGAACTTCACCATCAAACACATACTGTACTTAAGATATATAGATGACATCATCATTTGGATGAAAAACTACAATCTTTGATTGATTTCCATCACAAATTCAATAATCATCACCTCTCCATCAGATTATCTCTTGAATACTCCAGTACCAACATTTCCTTTTTAGACACTATAATCACTATCCAGAATGGTAAAATACAAACCACCATATACAGGAAACCCAAGGACCAACATACATATCTACACAGAACCAACAATCTCCACAGAAAGCTGTAATATACAGCCAAACCCTCCGATATCACTGAATTTGCACTGAGGAGAACACCCGTGATCATCACCTCGCAAATCTCAAAAAGCTTTCACTCAAGAAGGACACTCCTCCAGGGAGATACACTGAACTTTTGAAAGAGCCAACCAGGTACCACGTAAAGAATTGCTGCAGTACAAAAAGAAAATCCCCATTAATCATACACCATTATGACATACCATTCTCCCCTGGAACCTATGTGGAAAATCTTCAAACAATTGCAACCCATACTAGAAGAAAGCCTAATTCTTAAAGAGATCTTCCCAGAATCACCCATCCTAGCCTCTAAACAAACACTGAACCTTGCTAACCTCATCACCACAAGCAAACTCCCTATGACCCAAACCACATCCAATGGATCCAGACCATGCCAGGACAAGAAATACAAAACCTGCCAATGTATCTCCACCACCCCCAGAATTACTACATCCCACAACAGAACCATCACCATTCCTGGATCTTACACCTCCACCTCCAGAAATGTAATATCTCTCATCTACTGCACCAAATGCCCTGATGGAAAATATGTAAGGGAAACCAAACAACAGCTGCGTAACAGAATGAACACACACTGAAAATCTATCAAAGAGAAAAATACACCATTACCTGTGCAGGCACACTTCTCACAATATAACCACTCTCTCTCCAATCTCTCAGTTGTAATCCTCAAAAGGAATTTACAAAACACCTTTCATAGATGAGCCTATGAACTTCACCTCATATATCTGCTGGATACAAAAAATCACGGACTAAATCTAGACATTGGATTTATGGCACATTATAACCTGCCTGCTATCAGATAACCCCAGGTAACCTCTCTACATTTTACCAGCCACATTCATCATCAGTTCAACATCCTCCCTTTCCCTACACCCCCCAACCTAGCTGTCTCATACATATGGTTTCCCATGGCCTCTGATCCTCACTGCCACACATTTGCATTTTCACAGACCTGCATTTTGCATATTGGCTTCTATTCCACCCAGAAGAATAGAAAACAACAGAAGAACAGTGTTTGTACCCCAAAGCTTGCAAAGGACAATTTTTCCAACTATTTAGTTGGTCTAATAACAGAGATCACATTTACCTAAAGAACCTTGTCTGTCATTGTAGGTTCAGGCACTTCAGGGCTAATGTAGGATAAGCTAAAGCTAAACAGAATAAAGGAAAATAATTTCTTAGAGACTAGTGAGACCAGAGGACTAGAAGTAGAGAGACCTGGACTGTTTTCTAACCTTACCATAAACTTCCTGTGTGGCCTCTGGCAAGCCTTCACTTCTCTTGAGTTTGGGCTCTAATGTGAGGATGTTGTTGCTTGCCCAAAAATTCCAACAAACTTCTGCATTAATCATTATTATTAATCATTCTGCTTGTTATTGAAGTGGAAGATATTTTGCTATGCTTAAAATTCTGATCATGAATTAGGCAAATACTGTGTATAATCATGAAACACAATCTGAAAGGTTGCTAACAGGGAACAAGTGCCAGGTAACTATAATGATATGTTTGAGAGTTTAGCGTGACTAAAGTAAGTGCTGTTTGCATTCAAGGGAGAAGAGAGAACAGAAATCTAGAGTTCATTTTCCAAGTGGGTGGATGACTTAGTGGCAACTGCACATTTGGCCAGGTCTCGTTCTGTTCTCTGTTGCAAGAAGGTCAGCAGTTACAAACCTCAGGTCTGTGCAGCACGAAAGGCTTGTTTAAAATGCTTGCTGTGTTTGTTTCAGCCTACAAATTTTTAAAAGCAGTCACACTGTCACATGAATTGGAGTGCTGAGTGGCTTCTGGGGTTTGCCTTGATAAGACTTTTCAGCTGAACAAGAAGGGGAAGGGCCTTTGCAACCATAAAGAGGAGAAGGAAGTGCTATGCCCTAAGTGAGCACCCCCTGTTACTCATTTGTTCTACACTTTTGAAGCTCAAATATTTTGGCTGGAAAACTGTGCGGCTGGCAGAAGATGCCGCTTTTTGATTGATGGATTTGATGAGCCACAATTTTAACTGGTGTGAATGGATATAGCTCCACAGTCTTCAGGACAGCAAAACTGATTTACATGTGCAGGGGATTGAGCTCAATATGATTTAAAATAGTATTTTGCAATTATACTTTTGAATACATTTTAATGGTTCATGCCTTTACTCCATTAAAATATTGTATATGACACCCATTTCCCTGAGCTATGATAATTGGATATTATACCATCATAATAGCTTGAGTTGGTTTGCTTTTCCTCCTCTTCTTTTTAGTGGAAGTACTCAGGCAATAGTATGCAAATGGGATTTCTTTTATAGCTTATGATTCAAAATGAGATTTTTATCGTATTTTTGTTGTATTTGTTCCAGTTAGTTATATGGATCCCTAACAAGAAACTCTCTGGAACACTCCCTTGGCTCTAGGCCATTAATAGTCTTGTGCTCAAAGGAGTAGAGGTCTGTCTGTCTGATGCCACAGGAGATCTGCAAAAAGGAAGGCCCTGGGTCTGATCTGTATAAATGCAACTGTGCAGTTATGCATGAAAAAAGAAGTTCTTAGTCATGTATTACTTCTTACGCAGCAGGGAAAAAATGGATCCTACCATTCCCAGAATTGTTGGACAAAATGTTATAGCCTGTGGATCACAATGGTTAGAATCATCCCTTTAGACCTTGAACCCTAAGCATCTATACTTTTATGGTAACCGTGCTTGGTATGTGCCATACAGACTGGCAGAACTGACATATGGGCAATATACACAAATTAGGTCCTCTGCTGCATTCCCGTTTTTGCTCCTGACATGGCATACACACATTTCTATGAATGAGTTAGTTCCCAAGGTGCTACCCTGCCAAGACTTCTGTCTGTCTTCAGGCTAACACAGTTAACCACCCTTATGCTTACACATTTATGAACATTAGGGCAATAAGACCTGGATAAGCACTATATCCCAGTGGTGTCTGCAAAGACCTCTGAAAACCCAAATGGGAGATGATTTTGATGAGTGCACCATCAACATGCATTCATATTTACCAGCTCACGGGTTACATATGCCTCAGAGAACTTGGCTGTCAAGGCTGAATCCTACACTCCTTAACCAGGCAGGCAAGTCTCCCATGATTGTGGCTTTGCCTGAGCAAGGAGTGCAAGGAGCAGAGCCTAGACAATGAATGCAAATGTAATACATTCATTGCTGAATTTTATCAAATCCAGTAATATGCAGCATCTCTGAACAAAGAGGAAGTGGCCTGCTCATTACCTCAACATGATTAATTTGCACGTAAAATCCTTCATACAGAGTTTCATAAAATGCCTTGCCTTTCATTAAAACACTGCAGGATTTGGTGGGGAGGGGGTTGCCTTTGGACAAAATAGACTTTTATGAACATTTTGATTTTCACAATCTATTAAATAAAAGGATATAAATCTAGACTTAATCTCTGGCATAGCCATTAGTTTTTTCTTGCCTCAGCATCTTCCTAGAGGTTCAGTGTGACATAAAAAGATAACTGTTGTTCTTTGTTCTGCAGAGGGAAATGTTCACTTTTTCCTTGAAGTTCGTCTTTTCAAGATGACCTACTGAATGTTAACTATTTTGTGTTTCAAAGCGAATTCACTGTATAAAAGACTGACCTTTCATTAGAGGACAGTTCATTGTAGATAAGAAATATTCTTTAATATTTGATAGTTGTGAGCTTTTGGGCCCAATCCTCAACAGATGTGAATCGGTGTAGCTTTAGAAATACAGTCCTTTGTGTGCAGCATAGTTTAAAAAGCTTTAGTTTGAAAAGGAAAGTGTGGTATCCCACTTGATGGCTCCTTAGCTTATTAAAAAAAAAACCCCTGTCTTCTAGCCAGATCTTATTTATGGCCTTATTTGTATTAACAATTATGTACAAGTAGAACGACCAAAGGGATCTGCATGGTTATATGATTAAAATTATAAATACCTTGGGCTCGTCAAGGAGCAAATATATGAGGGAACTGTTCAAAGGCCAATAGGCAAGTTAAGTGTCCAACTCACCTTAAAAATCAATGAGATTAGGGTGCCTTTGAAAATCCCCCTCTATACAAATTAATAGGCTTGCATTAGCACACTTCAGAACTAAATGGGAAATAAGAATAAGGAAAATTACATGTGAAGTCAGTGACAAAAGATCTATGATGGAATCCCAGCCTCTGTGAGGTCAATGGCAAAACCCCTCTGACTTCAGCAGAGCAGGAGTCCATCCATTGTTTCTAAAGACATGCCAAGCAGAAGCATTAAAAGTTACTGCTTTAGAATTGTCCCTTATCCATTTACAGAAAAAAAAGACATTAGGTCTGAGAGCTACCTTTGGGGTCACATGTGGGGTCACCAAGGCCCCACTTCAAAGAAAGAACATCATTCCTGATATATATTTCATGGGCTAGCAGTCCTGGCTGCATTTGTATATACAGTATGTCTGATGATCAGGAAGACATTTATGATGGAAACTGAAAAGCAGATAGTTGTGGCACAGCAACTGGTACTAATGCAGTGAAAAGCATGTCTAGTTAAACCCTTTTGGCCTCCTGAAATATATTCTGCCAGTGAGTAAAAGTATCTCAGCTGATGGACCTCAGAGCCCACAGAGCAAGAAGGAAGTTTCTGAAATGTAAATTAAACTGGAGGTAAGGGAGCCTGAGTGTATTTATATCACTTTACACATCACTGCTGCATTTGGTCCATTGACTTCTCCAGGAAAAGTAAGCCTCAGCATTTAGGAGCTCATTTTAAAGGGACCCAATATAAATGCTCCCCACCTCTCTACCTGTTAATTCACACTGCCACTAAGCTGTTTCACTATGCATTCATTCATTCATTCGTTTTATAGTACATTGCTTACCTGTTAGCTTATTTGAGCCATTGCAGTTTTAAGCCTCAGAGTCTATGAGCTGGAAATATACTTGATGCCATTTGCCCTTTATTCAATGTAAAACTAACAGGTTGGAAATGGAGAAACATTAAGCATGAATATGCTTTGTACAAATAACATCACCATTTACTGTTCAGTTTGTTTGTTTTTTAATGAAATATTATACATCACAAGTTGACTGGTTTCAAAGCATGCCTACCAATTCATGTGATGGGAGACCATTAATCCATGATGGATAGCTAATATACTTTGAGGCAACGTGAGTTAAACCACATATAGTTAGAATTACTTGTATGGTTGTTTTGCTTAGATTTATGCCCTTTATACAATCCATATACATTACCTTGCTTTCAAGAACCTGACTGCAAAGTTTAAGAAGCCTACCCATCTCAAAAGCAGGGGGAAACTGCTATTCATCTAAAATCCTTGTCTGATGGAAGACTGCATTAGATTAGTGATTCTCGCCCAGGATTTCGTGGTGGCCTGGGGTACCTTGAGCTCCTTTCAAGGGTGCTGCAGGTTGCTACACAAAGTTAGCACGGTTAGATATACAAAGATATCTAATCTTTGCATATCTAAACCCTTTTGACCTCCCGGTGATTCACAAGATAATCACAGAGGGTGAGTCTTGATGAGCATGCACATGCAGGGGTGCGCATTTCCTGTAGGACAGATAGCTGTGGTACATATTTGCTATTTGTCCCCAGGCATGTCCCTGCATATGCGCTTTCGTGTACAGTAATTTGACCCAGGTGAGGTAGGGGAGGCTGGGTCCAGCATCTGTGCTGGCCCCAGCAGCCTTACCTGAGGTCCTGGGGGCCTCCTGAGGCAATGGCACCAAGCCAACTGCTCGGAGCCTAGCAAACAACCAGAGCCTGGCTCTAGCCAGCCGGGCTCCATTTCGGGTGGTGCATGCTGCTGCTGTGTATCCTGTGCCACTTTTTTTAGTGGTGGGGTTTTTTTACACAGGGATCTCCCGGCGTCAAAAAAACCTGCTGCACTGCAAATTAGCAGCACAGGAACTGGGTGTGTGTGTGATGCAAACTGCATGTGTGCTCTCATCAGGATGCAGCCAGAGACTTCAAGCAGGAATCCATAGTATTAAAAGCATTCTGACCTGTTGTGGTCTGAGTTCTTTGGAACAGAAGAATTGCTCTTTTATATTTCTGTAATCAAGTGAAACAAGTGAAAGAGAACAGAATGAGATTTGGCTAAATGCGCAGTAGTCAGAAAGTCATCCACTCACTTGGAAAATGAACTCGAGATTTCTGTTCTCTCTTCTCCCTTGAATGCAAACAGCACTTACTGTAGCCACGCTAAACTCTCAAACATATTATTATAGGTTACCTGGCACTTGTTCTCTGTTAGAAACTTTCTGAAAACAAGTGAAAACTAAGAGGTGACACTTTTTGAGGGATGCCTTGAGTCTAATGAGGGGTGTCTTAAGTCTAAAAATGTTGAGAACCTTTGAATTAAACTTCCTGCAGTTTCACACATGCCCTACAAAACAGTCCTGGAAACATGAATAATATACCATTCTAATGTCTGACCCACTTGTGTCCCTGGCTCCACCGTTAGCTTTGGAAAACAGTTTAAAGTCCAGGAAATGTTTCATAAACAGATAAGGAAGCTTGATGATTTTGACACAATCTGAAAGCTACTATGTATTCAACATAGCAGTACATAAACCTCAGACAAAAGCTTAGGTGCCAATGCTCTGCAGGTGTCTAAAGATGGAAAAGGCAATGGCCAGGTAGAGTGGTAGATTTACTGCATGGTGAGCACGCAGAAAGTGCTCCACAGCTGTCACCAAACAGATGGTCGGGGCACGTGGAACACTAAAAATGTTGGATCCCACTCTTAAGATAACTCTGGATGGATGTGGTGTCAGACTTCAGCGCTGCAGGTTAAAATGCTGTAACAAAATCTTTACTAGATCCCATCATGACTCACATTAGGTCACACTCCGCCAGTACTCCATGGGGCTTTGCAGCACTCCGCTTACCCCTACTTGCAGGGCAGCTCTAGCCTCAGCCAGAGCTCATCTTGTCTGCCCAGGCTTTGAGCCAGCCCTGCCCCTGGCTGTCACTGACAAAGGGTCAGCAAAGCCTCTGTCCCCAGGCCTGCATCCTCCCTCTGGTTAGCATAGATCCATCCACACAAAGAAAATTGCTTATTGCTGAATTTATCTATTTGAATGCTGTCATCGGTGAAGTTGAGCAAGTGCTGAATGTGCTTCAGCAGCTGTTTTGCCCCTGCTCATAGTTAACCTGTCTTAAGAAATGCTTCACCTGCACTGATTTCTGGCAATGGGCCAGTGCCCTAATGGACTCATGGCCTTTGCCATAAAATCATGTTTACCTCCTGGTTATTTAGCATGGTTCAGAATGGCATTAAGATAAGTTTGATAAGAACATGCCCTCTAAACCCAGCCTCTACCAAGGTACTTAATAGTTCTGTAACACTGTCAAATTGTACTGTGCTTTTTAAATGCTGTAACAGTGTCTCTAGTATAGACAGGAACCCCATTTCCTCTTACTATAAAAAATATACTTGAACATGCGCAAATGGATATCAACATACCTATACATACTAATATGTAGCATCATGACTTTCCAACTCATCTGGGGAAACCAAATGTATGTGTAAAATAGAGACTGTGAGAAGTACTTATACTCCCTGTGCTCAGTACAGGATGCAGTACCAGAAACCCACGAGTCCAGCTCACAGGCCCAAAGTCCCAGAAACCTTGGATATAATTCAATAGCCCACAAAAAGAGAAAGTGTGTCTCTGTTCTCATGTCTTAAACCCATTTCTAATAATTTTGGTCACTCAAGTAATGATTTGGAACCATGTGTTCTTGATAGAAAGCTGTTTCAGACAGCCTGTTACACAGTGGGTTTGTCTACATGAGACACTATGTCACTGCCATGATGAGCTATGTCACTGTAGCTCATTGCTACAGCAACATTGCATCCGTGGGCACAAACTGTGATGCCAATGTTACTGCACAGTAGTAACAAACAGCCCTGGTTCTCAAAGCTTCAGTGCAGTAAGTTGTTACTACTGCGAAGTAGCATCAGAAATGACTCATGTGGCATTGGGACTCTGCAGTAAAGTCGGTTACTGCACAGTCATTTAGTACTTGTTTAAGATCTGCTTAAGTAAGTACTAAGTGACTACGCAGTAACAACTGCTCAGTCTGGCATACATGTAGAAGTGCCCACTTTGAGGTGTGCTGCTGCGAGTCCCATAGAGACATATGTAGCAAAGCTAGCTCTGGAAACTCTTTTTTTGTCAAGCTCCCACATTGTTTGTTTTATTAGGTACCATTTTACAGTTGTCACTTTTGAATAATAATATCTAATGGTCTTGCTAGCCTTAACATAGTGTTTCTTTCTTAGAGCCACTCATCAATCCAAAACCCCCCAAAACCCCTGTGACACAGTGGGCACATTTACATGTGAACTTTAGTGCACAGTAGCCTACTTTACTGCGCATTAGAGCATCATATAAAAAACCATGCAATTACACTAATGCACAGTAAAATAGATTACTGTACATTAAGTGTCAAATACATGCACGTTCATCACTACACATTAAGGCAACCTAATGCACATTTGTTTAGTACCTCACACTGGAGGTACTACATTTAATGTGCATTAGGAAAAGTGCCGTAATGCACATGTAGATGTGTGCAGTGTCTATGATGTTCCCCTTAGGCAACACCTCACATTGTTCAATGGGCAGAGAGAAAACTCTTTCCCTGCTTTCCCAATCTGATGCCTACAAAAGAAGCCATGATTTTATTCTCCCTTCTTAATCCAGTAGATTTCCTAAAATCTGTACACAATTTAGAAAGCTAAGAAACAAACAGGACCACTCTCCCAAAGCCCTAGTGAGTAGAAGCAGTCAGGTTGTCCAATTTGCCAGCTCATGCCCCAGAAAGGATGACTCAGGATCACCAAGTATTTGGTACTGTCAGTATTCCATCACTTCTTTTTTAATTGCCTAATTAACTGGCACCTGAACATTGGTAGCCAATAGGAGGCATTGTGGGCATTTATACACATACTTTTTTTCCAGCAACACACAGGAGGTCCACCACTTTGGAACAGACTCACAGATTCGATTAATCAAGTCTGCTCTGCGTGCAAGCTGAAGTGAACTGCACTGTGCCGCATGCAGTTGTGTAAGTGGCGAAACTCATGACACTTTACATAAAGCGCCATGAGTTAGAGGACACCCCCACTCCCCACCCCCACTTCCCACTCCCTACTCCCCACCCCCACTGCACTGTGCCGCATGCAGTTGTGTAAGTGGCAGAATGCACGTCAGTGCAGGCCCCTGGTCTAACTCATGACACTTTACATAAAGCGCCATGAGTTAGAGGACACCCCCACTCCCCACCCCCACTGCACTGTGCCGCATGCAGTTGTGTAAGTGGCGAAATGCACGTCAGTGTGCAGAAAATGGTGGCAGTGCATTTTTGAACTAAAGCACCACAAGATGTTTTAGTTCAAGAGCATGCTGCCACAATTTTCTCAGTGCTGACGTGCATTTCACCATCTATACAATGGTAGGCATCACAGTGACACATTTATGTATAAAAAAAGTCCTGTGTATCTGAACGACAGGCAGTGGTGTTACTACCTGCAGTGCTAATACAATAGGTTGTTAACCAAGAAATTGTTCAAAGGTTTTTAAAGGCATTGTTTGTTTGCATTCAGGGCAATAACATTCCCATTGTGGGCACTGAGAGACATGCAGGCCCCTGGTCTAACTCATGACACGTTACATAAAGCGCCATGAGTTAGAGGACACCCCCACTCCCCAACCCAACAGATGTTTGCCTGTTGGGTTGGAGGAGGGATTGAGCCTGCTTCCTGGAGCCCAAGGAGCCTATCTGTAACAGAGGAGCTGCCCCCTTCCCCCCGTTTCAGCTCAGCCTGGGCAAACCTTGACTGGCAGCTCACTCCCCCTCCCTTCCTGCAGAAAGCTCTTGGGGGTGGGCCTGGGCTGTATCAGCCTAGCCCCAATCATACCATAAATTAATCCTAGGGAATAGAAGTTCTCTAATGTGCTCCAAAGTGGAGTGCCTTCATCTGAGCCCTTATTTGATGAGGGTTAATTTGTTGTGTGATTGGCCACTTTAAAAGCACTCTGCCGCCATACACGTGATACAGCATGGCTGTAGAGCACTTTCAGGGGGCTGACCATGTAACAAACAACTTCTGTCCGCACCCTGTCTGTCTTCTGAAGAGATCTAATAGATTGCATAGTGAACTTTGGGGAGGGGGGAGGGGAAAGGAATAAGTTTATCTCACAGTCCTTCAGTCAAATGCAAGTTGTTGAAATGTAGTAATACTTAAATCTGAAATTGGACTTGTCGTGTTTCAAGGATTTATGGTCTGATCCTGCACTCACTGAAGTCAGGTATAGTTTTCCCTTGATTTCAACTGGAGGAAGACTGGGTTTTCGTACTGTACTGTTTAGTGTATACAATACATCTCTATCCTGCCTCTGTTTTGTCTCTTAGCAATGACTTAGAGAATTAGCCTGAGCTGGGGAAAATCTCATCCATAGGTGGGTAATCATTAAGAGCAGTTACAAATATTAAGAAATTCTACAGTTTGGGGGAAGTGGGAGAGAAGACAGCAAATTCAGGAGTAAATGAAGCCAACCAGCAAAGAAGAATTTTTCCAACTATTTGAGTTGCTCTAATAAAGATATCAGATTACCCAAAGACCCTTGTCTGCCTGAAGCCAACTAAGGCATATCAGGTGAAGCCTTTTATACAGCTGTAAAGAAAATAAGAATAAGAGCCAGCTATGTATATAGGTGTAAATTAGGAAGCAAAATCTCGCCTGAAACATTTTAATAGCACTGTACTTTCTTACCCCATCTAAAGGCTTTTGTGAGGAAAAAAAATAATAAAGAAGTAGACTGTACTCCTTGTTTTCAGTATCTATAATCCATAATGTCTACTCTCTGTATTTTACATTCTCCAAAGTGATTTCAGATGCATCTGATGCAATAAGTGGCTACTTACTGTATAGCTTGTCTGTAACAGGGGTGGACAAAATATGGCCTACAGCCCAGATCCGGCCCACCAAGGGATTCTATCTGATCCATGGCAGGTCCCTCAGCCCCACCCAGCTCAGTCACGGGGGGCATCCTGGGTCATGGCACGTGCAGTCCTTCCCGTCACCCCCGCAAGTGTGGCGGGTGGGCGGGCAGGGGCGGGGGGGAGGGAGGGAGAAGGGGTGAGGGGGTGCTGCTGCCAGATCTGGTCCTACTACCTGGTCACCCCAGTCCATTCACCCTGCACCCACCACTGGGGGTGCTGGACAGAGCAGGCAGTTGGGCCCTGGAGACTGGCCTGGGAACTTGGGGGATGGCGTGCTGATCCAATGTGGAGTGTGGGCGGGGGAGAGTGCAATTGATCCTATCCACAGGTGCCAGGTGAAGTGGGTGAGCAGGCAGGCAGGGTCTCTATAGAGACCAGCCGGGGACCCCTACTGGCAGGGCACACTCAGCCGGGCAGATGGAGTGGGGCCATGGACAGGCAGGGAGTGGTGTCCAGGAGCAGGACAGAAAGGGCCAGGCCAGGGGCTGGGATCATGGGAGAGAGACAGTGCAGGGCTGGGGCCTGGGGCAGAGTTACAATATGCTTCCCACATGTCCCTGCCCCCTAGGAGGGATCAGTAGGGGGAGCCAAAGCCACCACAGACCATCTCTGTGGTCATAAACCTCTCTCAGGCCATTATAACTGGGACCCACAAAGACTCAGGGTGGGGGCTAGAAATGCTGAGGCATGGGGGGAGTGTGAATTGCCCACTTTCCTCCCACCCCTTACCCTCCCCTGCTGAAACCTGGAGCCCAGCCCTGGTGCCAAGTTTCCTAGTCCTTTCACTCAGAATTGGGGGGCGGGAGGAAAGCGCAGCCCACCAACCCGGGCAATCTCTGGGGCAGCTTCTGGCAGCGGAGCCTGGTGTCCCCAGCTTGTCCACCTGCCAGCTGAGAGGCCTGGGGGGAGCTCTTCCACCCCCTGTGGCCCTGTTCCTGGTCTGTGTCCCGCTGCAGGGGAGCAGCACAGCCTTGGCAGGAATAGGCAGCCCCTGGCTCAGGCCAGTTGCCTGACATGAGCCCCAGGCATTGTCAAGGGGCACAGGTACACAGTCCTTGAAGGGGGAGACATGGCTGCAGAGGCCGAGGGGATGGGGGCCCCATGTGGGAAAGCCAGGAGTCCTTGGCAACTGCTGAGGCGATGCCTTCCGACCCATAGCCCTACCTCCCCCTTGGCCCATCAGCTGCCTCCTGGCCTTCAGCTCTCAGACAGACATTGGGTCTGGGATCACACAGCTGTCCAGCTCCTACACAGAGAAGTCCCTAGTCTTGACTCTGAAAGTAGGGTGCCAAGTTAAAAGCCCCCTACCCTGTGCCTCCCCTCCAAGGTTTCGTGCTTGTTGAGTTCAGGCTCTGTGGCATTTCCCCGACACCAAACCCCTTTCCAGGTTTTGTTGACCTGTTCTCAACCCTCTCCTCCTGACCGTGCCAAAGAGTTACTGTTTTGTGTTAATTTAGAGGAGGAAACAAACTGAGACATGGGGCCATGTTCAAGAGGTTTTCTTTATTAAACACAGGAAAGGCTTGGCAATCATAACATTTTAAACTGAGGCATGTCTCTTCCTTGTGCCACATTTCCCCATACCCCAGTATGCGTCACTGGGGGAGGGGTGGAGAGGTTGAGGAGGGAGAGGGGAAGGGGAACAGTGCCTGGATAGCCTGGGTTGAGGGCAGCCAGAGGAGCCTGGGGCAGGAGACCCATGACTAGGTTCTGTGTGCATGTGGGAGCTCTAGACGCCTGGGTTCTGCATATGTGTGCATGTGTGTGCCTGCCTGGATGCCTGGGTTGTGTGTGTGCGCATGTGTGTGTGCGCGCGGGTGCACCCCCCCCAGGAGTCCAGGATACATGCACACACACACACACACACACACACACACACACAACCCAGACGTCCAACACATGCTCAGTGGGTGCACTGTGCTGGGTGACCATGTGTTTGTGGCCATGAAGGCACATGCTATGACAAGACACTGCTGCATCAGGTCCAGGTGGATGGCTATGATGTCCTGCAGCCTCCAGTGAGACTCACACAGGGTGACCAGCAGGACCTGCCACAGCTCCTAGGTCTTGATGCTTGGGCGCACAGGTCAGGAAATGAAACCATGTACAAGTCACGACAGCAGGGGGTTTGGGGCATGGCCCATGCCCGGCAGCCAATCAGGAGTGTCTTGGCCATTTGGCTCTGTTCGGGAGTCTTTGGCAACCTAGGGAGCTCACGGGTCATGCTGAGCGATGTATGAGAGTTCCTCCTACTTGCTGAACTTGGCCTGTACATGCAGGCTCTGAGCCCTGCCCCACCAAAGGCCTAAGGGGCTCCTGTTGGTTTCCAACCTAACTTTGGGTGTTTACAGTAAAGCGCAAAAGTTAGAGTGTTTCCACCTCGGACTTCTTGAATGCCTGTATTTAGTCTATTAGAATATCTAGTCCCCAACACTGCTGAGAAAGGCTCCTTCCTGTAGTATATTTTCAGAGTTTAGTTAGAAAACTCAAACACTGTTTGTTTACCCAACCCCATTACAAATTACCAACACCTCTGGCCAGCAAAAGAAGCCACAACATATACATTTTAAAGTAATTTGCCAATTTGTAAGGTAGAAGGCAGGGCAGTGGGGCACGTTCTTTGTGAGGTACTAAGAATTGTTTGACCCATTTCTCACATTGGTGCACTGAGGTACAAATAAGTAACCGGGTAAGTAACATGTGTAGGGTCATGCAATGAGGCAGTAATACGTTCATCACCTGAAACCAGGAACCAGTGGCATAACTAGGTCAGGGTGACCAGGCCCCAGGCACTGATTTGGTGGGAGATGGGAAAAAAAGGGCTGCTGCATGATCACACTGACGGCCAGACACCAACACCAGTGTGTGGGAGCTGCCTTGGTCATCTGGCTACATCGCTACGCCTCTGCCTGGAACATCCATAGTTTCATAGTTTGTTTGTAGGGTCAGAAGGGACCTGAGCAGATCATCAAGTCCAATCCCCTGCCATGGCAGGAAAGAGTACTGGGGTCAAACGGCAAGGTGTTCATCCAGCCTCCTCTTAAAGACCCCCAGGGTAGGAGCCAGCACCACTTCTCTGGGAAGTTGGTTCCAGATCCTAGCCGCCCTGACAGTGAAGTAGTGCCTCCTGATGTCTAGTCTAAATCTACCCTCTGCCAGCTTGTGACCATTATTTCTTGTCACTCCTGGGAGTGCTCAGGGGAACAGGGACTCCCCCAGTGCCTGTTGGTCCCCCTGACTAGTTTGTAAACAGCCACTAGATCCCCCCTCAGCCTTCTCTTGTGGAGGCTGAACAGGTTCAGGTCCCTTAGCGTCTCCTTGTAGGGCCTGCCCTGCTGCCCCCTGATCATACGAGTGGTCCTCCTCTGGACCCTCTCCATGTTGTCCACATCCCTCCTAAAGTGCAGCGCCCAGAACAGGACACAGTACTCCAACTGTGGCCTGACCAGTGTTGCATAGAGGGGGAGGATCACCTCCTTGGACCTGCTAGAGATGCATCTGTGGATACATGACAAGGTGCAGTTGGCCTTCGTGACCGTGTCCCCACACTGTTGGCCTATGTTCATTTTGGCATCAATAATGACCCCAAGATCTTTTTCTGCCTCTGCACTGATGAGAAGGGGTCTGTAGGTCAGCTGTGGTTCTTCCTCCCCAGGTGCAGCACCTTGTACTTGTCAGTGTTGAAACCCATCCTGTTCTCATCCGCCCACCCCTGTAACCTGTCTAGGTCCGATTGCAGCCTATTCCTCCCTTCTAGTGTGCCCACTTCCCCCCACATCCGCTTCTATACTGCTACTGTAAGATGCTAGATAATAGGTCTGTGCGAAACAGCAGCGCTCTGCTTCGACTTCTGTTTTGACATTTTGACAGAACAGTGTTTCATTTCAAGTTTCATTTCATTTTGAAAGCACTGTTCTGCTCCATTTCATTGAAACAGTTTCACTGTTTTGACACTGTTCTGACATTTCACCCATAGGCTATAATGGGGAAGCATGAAACAGCCTATAACTTCGTAATTTCCTGCCTGATTCTGATGAAACTTGCAGGGATGGTAGCCCCTTCTGAGGCCATGAAGCCTGCCGAGTTTAAAGGAGATAGGTGCAGGGATTTCTAGGAGACTGCACCTCAAGCTTCTGACAAGCAGGAGACTGGGAGCAGAAGCAGCATCCTGTGATCCAGCAGGCAGATCGGGGGCCTGCACCCCTGGGACGAGTCCAGCAGAGCCCCTGCAACCCTCCCAGGCATGCAGGTGGGCCCCCAATCTGCTTGTCAGTTGACAGGAGGCTGTTCCTGCTGCCTGGGACCCAGCGCTGAGCAACTGAGCCCAGCTGGGGGAAGCGCCTCCCGCCACCAGGCTCAGTTCCCAGTAGTTTGCAGTGCTGGAGAACTCAGCCCGGCTGGGGGAAGCACTTCCCCTCGCCGGGCTCAGTTTCCAGCGGCTCATAGCCTTGGGGAACTGAGCCCGGCAGGAGGAAGCACCTCCTGCTACCGGGCTCAGCTCCCAGCAGCTCCCAGCCCCGGGGAACTCAGCCCAGTGGTGGGAGGCGGAGCACAACACTGGCTCTGCCCAACTCCCGCCACCGGGCTGAGCTCCAAGAGGCTGGCAGAGCCAATCGGAGCACAGCCCAGCAGCAGGAGGCAGGCAGAGCCGGTGCTGAGCTCCGATCAGCTCCACCAGCCCCATGGAGTGCAGCCTGGTGGCGGGAGGCCAGGAGAGCCAGGGCTGCACTCCCCACCTGGCTGAGCCACATGGGCTGTGGAGCAGCTTGGAGAGCATCCCTGGCTCTCCCCTGCCTCCTACCATCTGGCTGGCTGCTTCGAAATTTGAAAAGTTTAAAAACTTTCAAAATGTTTTGACTGGCCTCGTTTCGTTTCAAGGCTGTTTCAAAGCCCTTCGTTTCATTTCCATTTCGCTGTTTCGAGCACAAAATAAGTCAAAGCAGCATCAAAAGGAAACAGCCGGCAAAGCTTCACACAGCCCTACTAGATAACACTGTTTCCTCTGTCATCCACTATTGTCAAATAAAAGCTTTCAGACCTCACTTGCTCTCACCAGCAAAATACTGGTGAAACTTAAGGCGTCGTGCCCCTTTATAGTCACCAAATGACTGAAATGCTCCTGCTGAGTTAAAATTGATAACCTGCTTCCAGGACCATCAGCTTTTATCCAGAGGATCAGGCTGATCAATGCTCTGTGTCATCCTGTCCTCCTCCTCAGTAACTCTCATGGCTACTAGCTGCTGGCTGCAAATGTACACCCCAAAACATTTATCATGTAATAAAAGCAACTCAAACAAGACAAAGCCTATCTATCTACGAATGAGATGACTGCCTAGAAGAATAGTGAATGACATGCACTGAAATTGTAGGAGACTTTAGGTTGTAGCAAGGTGATAACTGGATGAAAACTGTCTAGAGCAAACATGCAAGACAAAACACGCTGTTTGCTAGCGATTAGAATGTAGGAAGATCAATGTTCACTGAAAAAGGGGCAAAAGACAAATACTGACAATGGCAAAACATCCATTGACCTCAGTGAAATCAGGATTTGGCCACAAGTCTTTGAGAATAATAATAAAAACACATAGTACTTCTAATATACAGGGCTACCAGCATATGCATCTCCAAGGGCACATCTATACAAGATGCTACGGCAGAGTGGCAACGAGCTACTACACCCTAGTTCATTGCTATGGTGCCAGAGCGTTGCCAGGCATGGACCGTGACGGTGACACCACTGCGCGCTACCATCTAAAGATAACCGTGCGACGATGGAACTGTGCCATAACAACTGCGCAGTTGGCCACTCATGTGGGTGCGGCCCAAATAAATTATCGTGTCTGTTTAGCAGATGGAGAAACTAAAGCAACATAAAAATTCAAGGTCAGAGAACAAATCAGTGGTAAAGCTGTGATTTGAACTCTATTTTCCTGGTTCTCAAATCAGGCTGTGGGCTTAGCTGTCATTTGCTCTATAGATAAATCATTTGTAATTTCATATGATAAAATGTTGCCTTTCTTATTATTTGACATGTCATACTTTCTTAGATTTATGTAACAGATCTTTTCATTACTCAATATATGTTACTAGATGTTGAATATATGGCATTGCTAAGACCTCACGTAGAAAGTTCAGTTGTAAGAGATATTCTAACTCACAGGGTGAGATACAGATTTTAAATGAAGTCAACACACTGAAACCAAACAGAGTCTGCATCACTGGACGGACACTGAGTGAAATCCTGTTTCTGGTTAAGCAAATAGAGGAGTTTTTCTATTGATTTCAGTGGGGACCTGAATTGCTACAGGGTAAATTCTGTCCTTAGCAAAGGCAAGGACCTGCCTGCTTGCTGACCTCTGCTTTTACCAGATGTGGCAGTGTTTTTTGTGATGCTGACATTTGTCTTTTGGGAACATTTCTGTTCTGGATGACCTGCTTGTTTCCAGGATGAGGAAAACAGAAGGTGAGACAAGCAGTGATAAATTATCCTGCTTTTCATCATGCTAGGGCCACAGGTACATTACAGTGAGATTTTTACTGTAATGTGCCTTCGGGTTGAGAAGGAGAATCATCCATTTAATATGGACATGTATGGACAGGCATGGGTCTGCATAACAAATATCAAACGAGAGGTGAGACTGGTAATATTCCCAGGTATACTTAATGAAAGGAGAATTTTTTCTTGAAAGACTATGATGGCATCTGTGAGGACTAATTGTCTGGATGACAAGTACAATCACAGGTGTCATCAGAAAAATCTCCCAGCTTCAAAAGCTTGTCAGATTGGAGAAAGCAATTACCAAGAGGGCTACTTTCATAGAAAAGTAATATGACGTCTTCTGGAGAGGTTCAACATGAGCAGCGCTGTAAGGAGCCAAAGAAGGATCAAAAATTCTTAGGGGCCTCTTGTGGGGATGGAGTAGAGGATGTTGCCTTAAGTTAGAGATTTGTACAAACTTTTTCTTGAACATGCAGAGAACATTATACCAGAAAGTTGCAACCTTCTTGCTAGATACAGTTTTTCATTTTGTATTAAGGCCTTCCAGCAGGAAGTCAACGCTATTTTCACATATGGCTAGCATGGTCATTAAACTATGGACTTTCCACTAATCACAAGAATAAAATATAGTTACTGACTTATTTTTAGGCCTTGCAAGCAACACTTGTTTCAGCCCAGTATCTATTTTCAAACCATTTGGTCCTAAACAGAGGCCTGTTCTTTGCCTCTGTGAGACAGAGACATGAAAAGTTAAATGCCAGTATAACTGAAGCCATACACTGTTAGCACCAGAAAGGTGCTAACAGTGTAAATATAAAACTGCTGCTCTCTCCTTTGCTTTATTATGACTCTTTGATATCACTAAGGTACATGCCAAGAGGATTCCTTTCCACAAATGTGTTGTAGTCCTGGAGCTGATATAACAGATAATTTATCAATGTCTAAGCAGCTATATCAGCTTTTATAGCTTCAACAAAAACGTATGCCTCCTGAATGAAATGTCCCCATATTTACCTGTAAGAATGTAAACCCTGTCCACGTTTTTTGTAATTCAGAATCAATTTTCAGTCAGACTTGCTATGTATTTTGACTATAATTCTGAAACCATGTCAACACCATAAATGAATAATCTGGTTGCATGAAGCCAATTGACCAACAAAGCAGATTTTATACAAAGTAATTGTTTGCATGCCTCAGTATCTGGTATATTCTCAGCTGCGCTGAAAGTAGGTTCTGAATCAATGCTGAAAAGAGATAGCAAGAACACCAGCTACTGAGTCATGCAAGCAGTAACTGTATTTGTATAAAATTTATCTGATTGGCTCACTAATGACATATGCACAGAGTTTCCATTGATGGGTATCTGTTTCTGCATTAGAGTTGGAATATGTAACCAGTCTACCTGGGACCCAGATTTAGAAACAGTTAAACAGAATATTAAATTGCCCAAACTCTTTCAGGATTAGAGAAATACAAGCTTTATTAAGTATTTCATATTGTCCTAGCTGGTTTAAGAGATGGTCACAGGCATTTTTGCTAGAACAGTATCCCATGCCTTTTCTTTCATTGTCATCACCCTAATCAACCTCTTCTTCCCTTCCTTCCAAGATGCCATTTATCAGCATGGGCAATTAGGATTATTTTTTTGTAGACCTGTTGCTCTTAACAACTGTCTAGGACATGGCTTTAGACAGGTTGCATAGATTCATAGATTCATAGACGTTAGGGTCGGAAGGGACCTCAATAGATCATCGAGTCTGACCCCCTGCATAAGCAGGAAAGAGTGCTGGGTCTAGATGACCCCAGTTAGATACTCATCCAACCTCCTCTTGAAAACCCTCAGGGTAGGGGAGAGCACCACCTCCCTTGGGAGCCCGTTCCAGACCTTGGCCACTCGAACTGTGAAGAAGTTCTTCCTAATGTCCAGTCTAAATCTGCTCTCTGCTAGCTTGTGGCCATTGTTTCTTGTAACCCCCGGGGGCACCTTGGTGAATAAATACTCACCAATTCCCTTCTGTGCCCCCGTGATGAACTTATAGGCAGCCACAAGGTCACCTCTCAACCTTCTCTTGCGGAGGCTGAAAAGGTCCAGTTTCTCTAGTCTCTTCTCATAGGGCTTGGCCTGCAGGCCCTTGACCATACGAGTGGCTCTCCTCTGGATCCTCTCCAGGTTATCCACATCCTTCTTGAAGTGTGGCGCCCAGAATTGCACGCAGTACTCCAACTGCGGTCTGACCAGCGCCCGATAGAGGGGAAGTATCACCTCCTTGGACCTATTCGTCATGCATCTGCTGATGCACGATAAAGTGCCATTGGCTTTTTTGATGGCGTCATCACACTGCCGACTCATGTTCATCTTGGAGTCCACTAGGACTCCAAGATCCCTTTCCACCTCTGTGCCACCCAGCAGGTCGTTCCCTAGGCTGTAGGTGTGCTGGACATTTTTCCTCCCTAGGTGCAGCACCTTGCATTTCTCCTTGTTGAACTGCATCCTGTCGTTTTCTGCCCACTTGTCCAACCTATCCAGGTCTGCCTGCAGCTGTTCCCTGCCCTCTGGCGTGTCCACATCTCCCCATAGCTTTGTGTCATCTGCAAACTTGGACAGAGTACATTTGACTCCCTTGTCCAAGTCACTGATGAAGACATTAAAGAGTATCGGTCCAAGGACCGAGCCCTGCGGGACCCCACTGCCCACACCCTTCCAGGTCGAGACCGACCCATCCACCACGACTCTTTGGGTGCGACCCTCTAGCCAATTCGCCACCCACCGGACTGTGTAGTCATCCATGTCACAGCCTCTTAACTTGTTCACCAGTATGGGGTGGGATACCGTATCGAAGGCCTTCCTGAATCTAAGTATACGACATCCACCCCTCCTCCTGTGTCCAGGCGTTTTGTAACCTGGTCATAGAAAGAGACTAGATTGGTCAGGCACGATCTGCCCGCCACAAACCCGTGCTGGTTTCCCCTCAGCATAATTTGTCCTGCCGGGCTCTCACAAATGCGAGCCTTGATAATTTTTTCAAAGACTTTACCAAGGATGGAGGTGAGACTAACTGGCCTATAGTTGCCTGGGTCCTCCTTCCTCCCCTTTTTGAAAATGGGGACCACATTAGCCCTTTTCCAGTCCTCCGGGACTTGGCTCGTGCGCCACGAGTGTTCAAATATTCCCGCCAGTGGCTCTGCAATGATGTCGGCCAGTGCCTTCACCACCCTCGGATGGAGCTCATCCGGGCCTGCTGACATTGCAGGCATGATGCTTCTCTTGGACCAAGTCATATTGGTGAAAAGGTCTAGTGTACTGACTCTCCCTACAATACACATCATCTGCAATGGCTGATGTGCACTTTGCCCTCCCTTGAAGGCATGCTGGTGCAAAACTGAAAGAAAAATTCTCCTTTCAGATCTACCAAGCGAATGTGAGCTCTGCTTTTCTGTTCTCCACATTGGAGTTTAGACAGGACAGAGAAAGAAGTATATCAAAGTCAAGATCTCTCTGATAAAACAAAAGAAGACTGTTGACTAAATACAATAAATTTAAGAAAGCAAGTATGGGATGAAATTAACTGAAAACAATGGAGTTCCTCCTGCTTTTGCAAGGGCTAAATTTGACCTACTATTTTTTGAACAAATTCCTGCACTTTCTCTCTAGCTTACATAAATGTGTTTATAGCCCATGCCATCCTCAGTAATTATAAATTACTAGTATAAGTTACAGCAGGCAAGTGAAGTGAATGTAATGGAGCATTCTAGAGGTTGCCTACCTTTAAGAGAGGAAGAATATGAGTATACCTTTGTATTACTAGTTATGGTTATTTTTATGTTGTGAAGAAAGCACCAACATTTAAACAACAAAATCCCAATGGCTGGTTTTGTTTCCAGGCCATATTATAAAACTCATTAAACCCTGAGAATCAACAAAGCTCATTCATGAATGAAACATCTAAGGTGTCACAAGCAGCCAGCATGTCTATTATTTTTAATTAGTGAAGGGACTAAGGACTGAAAATCATGCGGAGTGTTGCTGTGGTGCCTTAGCATAGGTCTTTTTGCAAACATGTCCAGATACCCATGGCCTGCTAAGGAATAAGGTCCAAAACCTCTGCTGGGTGTCCTGGCACAGCTCCACTGACTTCAGTGGAACCGTGCTGATTTATACCATCTAAGGATTCATCTCTGTATTCAAGCTACTGAGTCACTGCAATTTCTTCATTATATTTCTTATCTCTTGAATCACCGAGGACCAGTCTCAACACCCTGTCATTTCCACTGGATGATTCTCCACAAGGCTAATATTTCCATTTTTTCTGTTCTCAATTGTCCTGTACTTATAAAGTAGCCATGATTTTAAATTTGATATCATTGTAGGTTATACTTTCTTTCAAAAGGAGAAATATTTTTGCTCATCTGGTAGGACTCTGTCAGCTCAATTAATTTTTAATTTAGAAAATATTTCAGAACAAAGATGGGCTTTCCTTTAGCAAACTTACTTCAAATTCTCTTTCAGAAACTGGATGATCATTCCTCAAATTAACATTAACATTGTTGACATTTCCCTAAGCGTGGAATCCTCAGATAAAAAAAAATATGCCATGCATCAGTTCTTGCCTTCAGTAATGCTATTGGCCAATTCCTTGTACGATCAAAATAACATCCAGATGTTATTGAAACCCTTTCAGTTATTTAGAAATACATTTCAATGCAGTGAAACTCAAACAGAATACGTAACAGTGAAGTAATTACAAGTTGCATCTGCAGCACTGCTCTTTGAGTCTGAAACTTTTTTTGCTACTCTCATTTTGGTTTTATTTTTAATTTTTAAATATGATTTGGCAAAATGAACACAATCATAGAGCAGATTAGAAGCCAGTGTGGGAAGGCACTGTCTTTTATTAACCTGACACTTCAGCTATTGTTCTCTGTTTCCAAGGACATCATATTTCATTTTAGTTTTAGTGAGTATCTATGATATGCATGTAGAGATGCAAACATCAGCAGCTATCTAATTTAGTAGTACCAATCTATCGACTAGTACTTTGCATCTTTCTGTCTCCCATCCAGGACCAGTGCCAGTGACAGCAAAATACTTGTGCTGGATAAAAAATGTACTGGGGGTCTCACATTTATCCCATGTGGTAGATGGACCTATGGGAGTGGAACCATCCATGACGCCCCTCCCCAGCAGATGGCTGTACTTCTCCCTCCCTCTTTTAAGGTGGAGGAGGGGGGTGTTTTCTCATAGTTGCACACCTGCAGACCTTCTCTGCAGGAGATTAATCTTCTCCTGAATGGATGCAGCCACAGTCTGTAGTAATCCATCCATGCTCTCGGTACAGATAGAAGATTAGGCTATAAAAAAACACCCTTTGAGTCAAACATACAACTTGATACTCTCTCAGCACAGTCTTTCTTGTGTACCCAGATATATGGCATGTCAGGACTCCTGAAAGAGCCGCCAAGAAACACATCCAGGGAGGAAGGGTGGGGCATGCTGCCTGGCAGAGCTCTTGGGAGCATCCCAGAAACACAGACACACCCATATACATTCCTGGAGGGTAGGATTCCTCCTTTCAATATTTTGGAGCCCTCTAGTGCTGCTTGTTGTATCCTAAAATTATCAGACAAGTTGTGTAAATTAGATAGCTAATGCATGGTTGTGCACTTACCCCGCACAGTTATCTGGATACCGCCACACCTGTGTAGTTTTTGTTGTGTAGAGAACAAAAAATACAAATGTGCTAGAGGGAGACATAGCAAGAGACAAAATTCAGAGGTTTCTGAGTAAAATGATGAGTCTGATTTCATCCATTAATGTTGAGATAACAGTTAACGGAAGCCTAAGATTCCCTATTTCTTAGTAACAGTTCACATTTGTATTATAATTCTCCACATTATAAACAAAACAGGCTACAGACTGCTATAATACAGACTATTCCTTATAGTGAAGGTTTAATTGCAAACTTAAAATGTCCATGAACTTCAGTTTGCCTTCTCCCAAAGACACAGCCAGACAGTGACCAGTCTTTTCTAAATGAATGCTGGGGAAAGTATTGTCTCAGAGAAAAATGACAGACAAGGGAACATGTTTCACATAGAGCTTTTCAGCTAAGTGTACCCTGACCAATGAACTTAAGATTTCTTGGTGATAAGGGAGCAATAAAAAGGCAGAGAAATCAGTACTTGGAATTAAACTTCTTTCTCCAAGTTTCAGGACTCTGAATATGCTATTCTGCCTTTAACTTAGTCTTCTGCAATTTTAGTATAGTCTAATGCAATGGTTCACATCCCCAAAACTATGGAGGGCCACTTACAAGCTCCAATTTTCAATAGAGGATCCATGATAGGGGGTGGGTGGGGGATAGCCCAGGGACAAGCAATTATTTTGGGTGGAGGCCGCTTACTGAGTTTTGACAATCCATCGAGGGCCACATGACAGGCAGCCCAGGGCAGATTAATATTAATTTTCTAAATTTTTTAGGGGCCCCGCAGGCCGGATAGAATAGCTTGGCGGGCCGCATCCAGCCCACAGGTCGCATTTTGCCCACCCCTGGGGTAGCCCCACCGGCCCCAGTCTCACAGTTCCCTTCTCTCAGGGTCCAGCAACAAGGAAAGGCCATTCCCCTTATGGGACCCTGCTTTCCTGCCAGACTTGACAAGAGCAAGCCGTGGCCACAGCCCATTACTTCCTGGAGCTAGTGGTGGTCCCAGTTTTAGCTCTTGCAGGAGTCAGTACCAGAGGTGCAGTCACAGCTCCTGGGCCTACTCCCATCCCTGCATATATCTGGATCAGAATTGCAGCACACCCAACTCACTTAGGCACAGGTACAGTCTGGCCAAGTCACTGCTTGGCCAAGGTACTGGGTCACTGATAATACCCTAGGGGCCCATGCTCTGCACCCCTGGTCTAGTCTGATCTTCAGGCCACTGTAAAATCTTGCATAAAGGCACAGAAGTCTGTAAGGAATGGGTCCAAAGTCCAGTGAAGTCAAGGGGCAAATTCTCTGACTACAAGTCCTAAAATGTTCTCAAAAATACACCCACATGTATTCACAGGCCATGATTAGGTACGTCTTTGACCCCTGTCCAGTTTATTGGCATGCACTCACCCAAGGGCCTACAGCTTTATATCTTTCCATGTGGAGTCCAGCAGTTCTCTCACTTATAGACCAGGTCCCACCTACCAACTGTGGTTACTCAGCAGGCCTGTGCTGGCCAGTTCAGTGACCCAGCAACACCTTAATTAAAATAAACTGATGATTAATCATAACAACAGGAACAAAGCATAAAAAGAGGGAAAAAGTTTCCTAACGTGCTAGAAAATACAGGTACCTTACCTATTGGAGATATGCAGCCTCTGGGACTGCAATTCAGTCTGCTTTCCAGCAGCCCCTAACTCACTGTCCGCCCTGTCCTTCAGGGATGATCTATCTACCTTCAAGCCCTTTGCTCTACTTTCCTCAGTGCCTACAAGCCAGACTGCAGAACTCAGCATAGCCACAGGTAAAATTTCAAAAGTGAATGACACCTGTATTTTCCTGTAAGTACTGGTAAATCCAAAGCTTTTATTCCCCTTCCTGCTTATGTGCAAATACCTCCTGTTTGAGTTAACCCTTTGTAATTACACAGTGAATAACCCAAAAGCAAAAATTACAGGCAAAATATGTGACAGCCATAATATATTCAAGATATTCCTGTGGAAGCAAAGAATGGCTGAGGCCTCAGGGGGGGAAGAGAGAAATTCCTTAGATAAGAGGAAGATGACCATTAAAGTTGTCTTGAAGGACACAAGACAGATAGCCCCAAGGCAGGAAAAGCTAGTTTAGGCAACCCTTTGTCTTGAATCTACAAAAAGGTTAATTGTCCTGGCTGTAAGGCAGAGATCCAGAGGGAATCTTTCCTTTAACGGTCTCTCTCCGATAGCTATCGAAATAAAGTTTCTACCTGACCCAATTCCAAATTCTACAGAGTGTTTTTTCCATGACATTCCTATGGCCCCTTAATCATTAATGACTGTTTTTATATGATCGTCTTTGGAGAACACTGTGACTGGTAAAGGGAGAAAGGTAGCCACTGCTCCCAAAAAGTTCCAAACTCAACCTGGTCTGTGTTTGTCAAATGTGACTGTGCTCTTCCAAATGCTGTATTAAACTGTGCATCTAGGCTAGGTACAGATAGTCAAAAAGCCTGAGGCTGAATCAATTCAGTCTTTGCAGGTTAGTCTAAACAGCACAGAATAAATTGAAGCAGCAGCGAATGGACATTTACTAGGGTTATGCAAAATAGCATCGTTCTGCTTCGATGTCTGTTTCAATGTTTCGACGGAACAATGTTTCGTTTCAAGTTTTGTTGCATTTCGAAAGCACTGTTCCATTTCACTTTGTTGAAACTGTTTTGGTGTTTCAATGCTGTTTTGATGTTTTGCCCACCCAGCACCGAGGAGATTGGTGCTGCCACTGGCCACAGCTGGCAGCACCAGTCTCTTGTCATCTGGCAGGCAGATCGGGGGCCTGCACCCCTGGGAGGAGTCCGGTACAGCCCACCCAGCCCTCTGGGGGGGGCGGTGTGCAGGCAAGCCCCTGATCTGCCTGCTGGATGATAGAAGGCTGGTGCTACTGGCTGGGGCCAGTGGCAGCATTGATGTTCCCGGCACGGGCTGTGCCCAGCTGGCACCACCAGCCTCCTGTTATCCAGCAGGCAGATTGGGGCCCCCCACGCCCCTGGGAGGATTCATCAGAGCCCCACAGCCCTCCCAAGGGTGTGGGGGGGCCCCGATCAGCCTGCCAGATCACAGGAGGCTGCTCCTGCTTCCTGGGATGGCACTGGACGCAGCCCTCACCCAGCGTTGGGAAGATCAGTGCTACCGCTGGCCCCAGGCAGCAGCACCAGCCTCCTGTCATCCAGCAGGCAGGTTGAGGTGTGCCCATACCCCCAGGAGGGCTGTGGAGGCTGTGCTGAACTGCTCCCAGCGGTGTGGGCTCCTGATCTGCCTCCCAGATCACAGAAGGCTGGTGCTACCACCTGGGGCCATCAACAGGCAGACCCAGGGCAAATCAGTTCATGTGGGGACCTGCATGAGCTGACTTGCAGTCCAGAATTACAGCAGCAGGACTCTGCAGGGTTGCTCATCACTTTCTCTTCCTGCTTCCAGGTGCCTCTGGGATTTGTGATCCACAGTTGCAGCTAGCAGTAAGTTTGAGCAGAGGAAGGGGTGTTTAACCTCCCTCCCTGGCCCCAGACTCCAGCCAGGGTTTGCCTGGGAGGGCAGTCCCCCAATAGACTGGGCTGCATCCTCTGCCCAGCTTGGCCCCCTTCTCCCCTGCCCTTGTCAGCCAGCCCTCACTACTCAAGCTAGGGAGCAGAGGAGCGGGGCCAGCCCAGCTCTCTGCAGCAGACAGCACAGCCCAGCCTGGGGCTGGAAAGCATGTTGGGGGACTGTGATTTGTTATGGATTACACCCCTTTCAGGGGAAGCTGCCTTGGGACTCCCCATGGAGATTTGAACCAGCAAGGGGTCTGGGACAGAAGTTTCATAAACCAGTTTCACCCAAATCAATTAAGTCTGATACTACATTCAACCAGGGTTCTCTTAAACCAGCTTCAGCCATTTGAAACTGGTTTATGTACACTGAGCTTCTGTTCTGTTACAGGTTTAGACCAGTTTCTGGTCACTTAAACTGGTTTATGTGTCATTTCTGACCTTAGCCCTAGAGAGCATTGGTTTGGGCACTGGGAGTCAAAGAATAAAATAAGCTAATGTATGCTGCCTCTGTAAGCACAAAGCCGTGGAAGTGTACAGGGCCTCTGCGGCCCAAAGTCATGCAAAAGCCTATTTTGAAATAAATACAGCCCTTGGGGAGATGCTTCTCTATAACCATACAGAATAACCACTTGGCAGCCAGAAAGTCTCTGATTTGAAAATGATATTTTGCCTCTCATCTCATCCTTTTCTTTGTGAGGAGACATATTACTCATTTGCCAGAGATGACATTGACATGAAGACCTCATATACTAACCTGTGTATGCAGGACTTAAGAAGAGTGGTAACTACGTGCCTTTTTACAAGTCTGCCTCCCCAATGAATACGATGCAGCACTGGGAAATACTGTCATCATATTCATATAAAGCTGTATTAACAGTACCCATATTTAAGGACCAACAGTTGTATAGGGTATTCTCAAGTATAAGATGACAAGTGAACAGAACCAACAGAATCTGCTCATATATAGCACGTAGCTTGATCAATGGACCACAAGAGTCGACTGACCTGATTCTCCGGACAAGCAGAAACCTACCTTTATTCTGCCTAATCATTTTGATTCTAATGACAAGCGAATGGTATTATCTGGTGAGGATCACACTCTCTCACAGACAATCTGAACACCAGGATGAACATTAAGCTAATTTGATATACATTGATTGAGCATCAGGCTAGAAAGAGTCATTAGTTTCTGTGCTTCAGCTTCCCCATTTGTAAAATGGATATAATCCTACTTCCTGGGGTTAAACAAGGACAACTGGAAGTTTGTGAAGCTCTAGAAAACTGCTAGGGGGTCTCCCTTGCTTATAAATGTCCGATTTGTACTTTTTCATACTTTAAGCCAGTCAAAGATGTGGCCCATGGTCCAGCTTGCAGAGACCTGTCTTTTGGCCTGTGGTGCTACCCCTTGTCTCAGAGTGGACCCACCTACTACATGTGGTTTGCATTGGTTCAGCCTCATGTGCTGCATGTGGCACGCAGGGCTAGGGCCAGTGCAGGTTGTGTGAGGCACATGGGGCCAGGGCCAGGACACACTGCATGTGGCACTGGTTTAGAATACGTGCTGCACATAGGGTCAATCTGCAACACCCTGCACGTGGCGTGCGGGGACAGTCCTGGGAGCATGCTGCATGCGGTGCCTGAACTAGACCAGCCCTGCACGGTAGATCTAGCATGCAGAATCAGTCTGCAGGACCAATTCATCCCACAAACTGGCCCAACACTATTTATCCAGCCCATGGACCAGTCCCCAAACCATTCATCTAGCCCACAGGCCCTGATGAGTTTTGTCAATCCTGCTTTAAGCAATAATCATCCAAATGTAACTGTAAACAGGAACCAATGACACAGGCACTTTTGTACCACAGTGACAAAACCCTGGGGTGCTCCCAGAGATACACCCTGGGTTTGTGTAAGCTTACTGGTCCCCCATGCTGCTGAATGGGGCATGAATGGGTATGCCCAGGTCATTCACTGGCCCAGAAATCACAATTTACCATGGCTCTTCATTAAAGTAATAGAAAAACAAAAGGGTTTATTTTAGGGAAGAACAAATGGTATAAAGCAGAAAAAGTCATCAAATGCTTTGACAACAGAGTATGGTAAAAGAAAACTGGCAAAACCCTCCTCCTACGTTCAGATTACCACCCAGCCCTCATTAAAATCCTTGCAAAAATCTTCCCGGGCCAATCTCCCCTTAGTCACAGCTAGCTCCATCTACCAGGGACCTCCATTCCCCCTCTTCTCACTGAAAGCTTCCTCTCCAGCCATCCCCTAATAGTCACTGCCTCCAAAACATTCCCCACAACCCCCATACACCTACCTTGAGGAAAGACAGAGAATCTTGTGGTGCATTTCTGCTTGTGGATCCGTGACAACCACAACATGCCCTGTCCGAAGTTTCTGAGTGCTACCGTAACACAATACATCTCCATAATGAACAACATTGAGCTTTGTATTTATTTGTATCAGTATATCTGCTTTTCAGTTAACACGGGTTAGATCCCACGCTTTGTTAATGCAGAACAGAATCTGCCCATTTCAACAGCTCAATTAATTTTTTTGTATCCCTATATAGATTTGACAGCAGAATCTGGTTTGTTATATCATGAAATGATATTCTGCATCTACCCAACTCCTCTCATTAAATGTTTTCAAAATCTGTTTAAAGATGAAAATATTAAGACTGAGAGCTATGTATAGATAGTCATAAGAACCTTGGCAATTAGGTATTAGACTGAATATTGGAGGCCAACTATTTACTGAAGACAGTGAAACTATACCAGTCTAAACCAGATGAAGGTTGAACCCAGAGGTGCTCAATCTCTGGCATGTATACAGAGCCAAGTAATCCAGCCTGCAAATCTCCACGCAGATTTGGAAATTTGGCAGCAGGGGAGCAGTGAAAATGAACACTGGCACTGCTCCCCCACTGCTAAATTTCCAAGACCCACATGGCTGGATCCATGTGGAGGGATCAGGCCCTGTTCCTATGTAGCTGGATCAATCCGTGGACTGAGGCAGCCACACAGGAATGAGGCCTGGCTGGGCTGTTCCTGCTCTGATGTATCAGGCTCTGGTGAGGCCAGCAATGCGTGCCAAGGACTGGATGTGGTCCACGGACAAACCTGGCTCTGTTTATCCAGCTTACGGGCCTAAAAGGTTGGGCACAATAGATGCCTTTGGCTATACATTTTCTAGTTAAAATGTTCAGGAGAAAAACATTCCAGCACGGTGCACTTTCAAGTATTTTTCATGGTTCCAAGGGAAATCAGGACGATAATGCATGTGCTGATTAGATTTTTACAGGTCATACAAGAATATTGTATTGCATAGCACCATTCTGTTGTATCTACACCACAGACTTTCTGGAATGTGCCAATTCCATCTATTACCATCTTGTTTGGAAGTACATCTTACATGCTGCAGACAGAGTTGCTCCGTAGGTAAGCTTTCAGGTAAGCATTTTTGTCATGTAGAGATGTATGAGTGCTGTAAACTATGAAAACACTTGCAGGTTCGTCTTTCATTATTCTTCCTTCATAGCAAAAGTAAACTCAAGCATATAACCACATACAAGAACCAATAAAAATGGGAGTGGAGTAGAGGAATAGGATATAAGTCAAGTTAACATATTCAGCTAAATGTATGTCTACATTGTGCTGGTTCTATGTAGATTCCCTTTATTCATTTATGATGCACCAGGACTCCTGATTTTTATCAAGATCAGAGCATCATCCACTACAGGTTGTTACTGATTTCTTCCCTGAATATGGTGCATTCTATCTGTGTCCAAGGAATTACATCTTTCCACATCCATTTACTCTAAAAACTCTGGTTCATTTTGTTATTGAATAATGATGCTATTCTGAATAATGTCACAAAAGCACAATATTCACCATGGAGTGAAAATGTCCAATTCTAAACCAAAACTGAATTAACTTCTAACTCAGCTTAATCTCATAATGGCATTAAGGTAATTACACTTTTTAAAAGATATATTATCATAGGTGACTGGTAGGGGAGGCATGGGGGGCACATGCCCCCCCCCCCACCCAACAGGGCTGTCCCTGCTGCCAACACCGCTGGCAGCTTCTGTGGGTGCTCGCCAGCCCCTACCCTGCCGCTGGCTTCTGCAGCTGCCCCCCCCAGACTCAAGAGGCACTAGTCGCTCATGCATTATTTTTCATCTATCTAATCAGCAGGCATGATCTTAAAATAGTATGGTTGGAAGACTCAGAAACAATAAGTATTCCTAGACAAAAGTCTAAATTTTGAAGGTAGATTGAAAAACATGACAACTGAGTTTTATGAATCAGCGTGTATTATTACTTCAGAGTGCCTCATTGTTTCAGCTTCTTTACCTTCAACCAGATCTTGCAGACTAGCTCATTATTACCAGTTACCAAATAGGATTATATAGAACACAACTATTAGGAGACAGTGCTCAACTGGATCAAGTAAATTCCTGGTACTTCAGGAGAGAGCAATCATTCACTGCTGCCATAGGCATTTTACCACACATGGGTATAATGAAAATCCACATCCTGCACTCCTACATGGTTTGGAACTTGTCTATTTGAGAGACTGTCTCTTAACTAGAGCTATGAAGTCTAGATCCAAGTGCCAGTGAAGTCAAAGGAAAGTCTCATATTTCAACAGGATTTGGATCATGACACTGTTGCAATTTAGTTCAGTATGTATGTTCATAGGGGAGCTGTCTTGATAGAACCAGGAAGATATAGTGGCAAGGAATTGCGTATGAAAACTGAAGGGGATCATTCAGGTAAAAAAAAATAGATATTATTTACAGAGTGATGCTATAGTTCCCTTGACTATGTTATTATAGAGGTCCTGTTTATAGTTCCATACATAAAAGTGAATCGAATGTTGCACATAAAACAGGAATTAAACCACTTTGCAATATATGAAGAATATAGCCTATTCCCCTCCAAATTACAACAACTTACCTTTTGAGTACAGTATGAATTTTCTGAGAAGTTACACATAAAACTATTTCTTTATGAATTACATTCTGTTTTATAATGGGTCCTTTAAGAAAATTGATAGTTTATGTCATTTCCTGATCACCTCAATGGCCTTGGTAATGGAATGATGTAGATGTTTCAAATGTTTCAGATGTTTCTATGCACTTAAAACTAAGTGAAAGCTGGTGCAATGGTTACATGGAAAAAATGCTGGGGACTGACAGGTATTTCTGATGTTTTTCTTTATTACTGGGAGGGTTTTTCCAGCAGGGACACATCAGTAACATTCATTTGCACAGAATTATTTTAGAACTGCCTTCTTTTGAGATGCATGCCCTTTCCTGCTGTTTGTAAGCAAGAGCTCCCTCTTTCAAAATTGCCACATGACCACACACAGGCACACACAAACACAATGAGGGAAAAACATCAAGTGCATCTTTCATAATCAGTTTAACCTAATCTAGAACCACCAACAGTATTGTGTGTTAATAAACGCCATTTCAATGTCTTAAGTACCTTAACATTGTTTATTTTATTTTTAATTTAACTTCGAATTTCCACAGTTTGGTTGTCTTAAGGATAATGATAATGTGCCTGTAATATCTTTTCCTTTAAATTACTAATGTGTACTTTAGCTGTTTTAAGTTGTTAGGTATGTAAAAAGCTTATTATTATAAAATATACATTGAAGCCAGATTATACCTGATAGCTTTTCTTTCATTCCGCAAATAGCATCAATCAAACATTTTGGCTCTAATACATTATTTCATAAGTCTCAAGGAATTGTATTTTATATTCATGAAAAAGAGTTATCAAATTATGTCACTTTTTCCATTCCAGATAAAGAAAAATCCCCTATGTTAGTATAATGTTCACAATAGCATAAATTTGGATTCATCTCACATATATCTCCTCCCAAGCTTTTGTATAAAGATTGTTCAGAGAAGATGGGCTGTCTCCAGTTGGGTGGTACCTCTCCTAAATATGAGCAAAATCTCTTTATTTGTAAATGGGTACAAATGAAGACACCTGGATCTCTTACCTCCTTCATGTGTAATATTTTGCAAATGGGGTACTTTCAAAAATCCCAAACCTAACAGAAATTGGCAGCCTGCCAATGTCATGAGCAGTTTTGTGTTTTAATATTTCCTATGATAGTATATCTTTACAGGGAAACCTGGTATGAATTATAAAACACCAACATTCCCCTACCCTGGGGGTCTTCAAGAGGAGGTTAGATAGGCATCTAGCTGGGGTCATCTAGACCCAGCACTCTTTCCTGCCTGTGCAGGGGGTCGGACTCGATGATCTATTGAGGTCCCTTCCGACCCTAACATCTATGAATCTATGAATCTATGAACATTATGGGATGGAAAAAATGAATAGTATGACATGGGAATTGGTGATGCGCTATTTACCAGAGCGCCTCAGGGAGTAACTAGGAATAGTGGGTGCAAACTAGTGGAGAGTAGATTTAGGTTAGACATTAGGAAGACATTTTTTATGGTAAGAGTGGCCAGAATCTGGAATGGGCTTCCAAGGGAGGTGGTGCTATCACCTAACTTGGAGGTCTTCAAGAGGAGGTTTGATAGTCACCTGGCTGGGGTCATCTGACCTTGGTCCTCTTTGCTGCCAGGGGCAGGGGGTTGGACACAATGACCCATTGTGGTCCCTTCCGACTCTACAATCTATGAATCTACGACGTTTTTCCAAAAAGAGTTTTGATATGGGTTTTCCTTCCCTCTGCATTTCAGACAGACAGACTACAGTCTAACAGGTTTAAACAGGCTTCTTGGTGTTAATTCTAATAAACTTAAAGTGGTTGCACTGGATTGGGCCTAGAGAAAATCTGCCCCTCCCCCCCCCCCTTATTTTGATTTACCATTGAGATACCACTGCACTCAAAAAGCTAGCTTTTTTTCTACAAACTGCCACCTTCACATGTGGTATAACTTTATCCTGAAGCCAGGAAGCCCAAACTGGAATTCCAAACTGATGCTCTTTCTCCACATTTCCCAAAATATAGAGTTTGGATTCAAATTCCTAGATACAAATTTCCATCTACAGTTCAGAGCCTAGGTTAGATCCAAAACCACATGGCCTAGCTTTCTGGGCTGAATCAGATGTAGCCTGGACAATAAAAAAGTTATGAGTATTTGGTGTTGCCAGTAAATATATCTAACTCCTGAGCTAGCATCAGATGCCCAGCCAGGACTCTTCTCAATCTGATGCCAATCTTGAAGCCACCTCCTTTTCCCATGGCTCCTTTGTTTTGGTTTAGTTTTACCCTAGAATGTCACATAGCCACGTGATATAATTACCTGATCTATAATTTATGTTGTTATTCATTGGAGTATAAATAGTTTACTTTATTCCTGCAAGAGCACAGCATGTCCGGATGACACTAATGTTTTATTTATCTCTGCTTATGCATGTATTTGGTGGTTATCTACGTCCTTCTTAAGAATGGAATCGAATATTATAATAAAGATCAACTGAAAAAGATGTAAAAAAATAGGATACTTTCAGGCCTGCCTGCAAGTGTATTTGAAATATGATCTCCAGTCACCCTCTCTACAGAGAAGCCTGCCAAAGAGGTATAAAGGAAAAGGCTTTTTTTCTCTCACAAAGGTTCCTAAAAGCTGCTACCGATCCTCCTGGAAAGGAAAAAAGTGGCACCAACATGAGACTTCTCTGCAGGGAGGCAGGACAGGGATGTATACTGATCCTTTTCTAAAGGTGCTCTCAGACTTGTTATGTCCCTGGTTGCCGAGATTATCAATATAGTTGTACCAACAATGGGTTTACACCCACTGAAAAAAACAGCACTAATGCATGTGCATTTGTGTGCATAGAAATCCAAATACCAGGTTGTTCGGTCATGGCAACCTCAATCTGATTAGCAGCGTGTAGAAAGGAAGAGAAGACAGTGATGATACTTACCAAGAGCCGGCACAAGCCAGCAAAGGAAACGTGGTTCCAGAGCAGCTGCTCCGTAACGCTAGAGTGGCCCCGGAAGAAGAGAGAGATGAAAAAGGACCCAGATGAAAACAGGAAGATGGAGGCCATGCATCCAGAAACCTGGGAGGATGGGTGGGAGGGCCGCGGTGGTGGCGAGCCGGCAGCCAGCTAGCTGAGGAGCTCGGAGGAGCTATAGAGACTACTGCCCAGAAGGACTTCATCCCATTTTGTTGGTTAGCATTCTTTACTTTTCCGACTTTATGAGAGACTGGACGTTAGACTTACCTGAGTTAGATGAGGCTGTCTGGCAATCTTTCGATGCGGAAATCTGTCACTCCTGTTGGGGATACAAGAGAGACCCTAGGACACACAAAAAAGCAATTTAATAAATAAAAGATAATTATTGAAAAGAGTGATCACTGTGAGTTTCAGTTTAAATACAAACGGCTAGATTTCTGACTGTCACTAAGTCGGGCTATGGGAGAATTTGGAGCCATAGGGGAAATCAACCCCAGGTCCTGGTGTCTAGTGGTGTTTAAAATTAACTCCTCCTGATAGAGATCTTTTAACATCAAGATGTGGCAGGTGAGAGTCGGGATTGCCACTTAGATATCCCCGCAAGTGGGGATTATCTGTTACCACTATTTGTGACAGGTCTCTGCTTTAAGAATCCCTGTCGCATGCATCAACCTATGGACTCAACAGCAGTTACTGAATAGTCTACTCAGTCCAGTCAACTTTTTTCCAGATTTTGCATTTCTTATGACATGTTTCATTGCTGGTTTGAATGCTCTGGAAAAAAACAATTAAACTTTTTTTCTTATTTGTCCCACTTCACAGCTGGTAGAAAGTCTTCAACACTCAAAATAGTTTAACAGGACTCAAGAATTATGATGATTTTTAAAGTTCTGAGGGGAAAAACATAAAAAAGGCTTACAAATTCTGCAATTTAGAATACTTTTCAACTGGATTTATTTCTAGCCATGGCCCTTTTCATGCAATACAAACCCAAGTCTACTTTCCTTGCTCTGCAATAACTACAAGTTTCCTGTAATGGCATTACCATCATAATCATATCAGGCCTTAGTGGGATTGCTAGGCATGACGGTAATATAAATAAATATAGGGACTGCTTATAAAGGGAATGTCGGGTCCCTATATTGATTCATAGTCCATCACTCACTACATGAAATAATTGTAGTTGTAAAGCTAAAAAATTACAATTTTTACCACTGCAATTAATAGGCAGCTCTATCATGTCTCTGAATTTTTTTTCTGCACTTTCTCCTATATTTTGCCAATATTATATTGTGATGTTTGGTTTTACAGGCATCTTCACAATATAAGGTACTTAGAGAATAAATGAGTACCAAAGGGAGCTGTTTGCCAAGAAATATACAACAGCTTGTGAAAGTACTCCATAATTACTGTAGTTAACATTACACATTCCCTATCCCACTAGAATATTCAAGTACAAAGTACTGTAGGTAGCAAAATAATCACCCTGCCAGCAGGTCATTAGTTATCTCTTGTCTGACGCTGCATAAATTATTTGTGGCAGGTCTCTACTTTAAGAATGGTGATAAAAAGCCTTGTCATAAATATAAACCACAAATGGTTTATCACCAAGAACAGCAAGAATTGGGAAATGCTTTAGTTAGTCTGAGTCCAGCTCCATCTGAATATAATGCCAGTTTGAGGCAGAACCTCTTAGCATCAGTTTCTGACACACATGCTACATCAGACCGAGCTGCCCCTAATGCTGCTGGAACCAGTGGGATTGCTCCCATATGTTGGTGCTATTCAAAGTATGGACATAAATCTTTATATATAATTTATATCTGTATTGTGGTATGCCCGAAAAAGGACCTCACAGTGGTATATGTTCTACAAACAGAGCTGTACATAGGACAGGGTTCAGTGCTGAATTACTGCACTCACACAATGTTTGAACTCCACTGATCTCTGCATAAAAGTGGAACAATGCAGACTGTGTGTGTGTGCGCATGTGCACGCAACACCAGTGTGCATTAACACACATACCCAACTATATGCTGAAAAATCAGAACCTAAATCCATCCAGATGGAAAAGAGGGAGAAGCAGGTAAATTAAAACTTCATCAACTCATTAATTACTGAAAACTGCTGTGCTACCAAAAAAAAAACCTGGCAGTGTCAAGAAAGAAAACCCAAGCCTCACATGCAAATTCTGAGCAAAAATAGAATTCCCTCTGTGCACAGAACAATGGAGGTCTGTCTTTAGCAGCAGCTCCCACACAATTTATGGGTTCAAGAATCACAAACTGACAAGTGGACTTGGAGTTCCTGCAGCAGGAGCCCAATGATTTATGACGCTAGAATGGGCAACATCATTTTCTTTACCATTAGTGTCCAATAGAGAATTTATTCATGAGAACCTTAATTGCCCATGAATAAAAGTAGGTATTCTCCTACCAGTTAAGGGCTGCTTTAACACCTTGTATTCTAGTCTGGAGAAGGGGTAGCCCATAGCTGATCTACCCCAGAAGGAGGGCAGAAACCAGGCAGGGTCTGAGAGTCCCAGTCAGGTCTCTGCTTTCTCCTTCTCCATCAATAAGCATGCAAGTCATTTCCCCCTTTGCCCAAACTGAGCTGTGCAAGCTGGCCCACTCTTGCCCGCCTCTGTGGGAGGTGGACTAGGAGCCCAGCAGCAGCTTTTCTGTAGGACCTGACAATATGGGTAATCACTGCAGGGAAAGAAGGTGGCTTCTAACACCTCATTACTCCCCTGTGTGGTCACACAGCTGGGCTTCACTTAAACCCTTAGAGATATTCTAGCACCTGGGATACCAACTGTTTCCAAGGAGTCTATCAACTCCCCTGCCACAGCTCAGCCACAATGGCATTAAATACACCTCTGCCCCCACCTGTTGTGACCCAAAAAATAATTTCCTCTTTGTTCACAAGGCACACGCTGCCTCAGCCTGATGAAGGGAGTTTGTACCCAAAAGCTTGCACAGAAGAATTGTTCTAACTATTTTAGTTGGTCTAATAAAAGATAGTGGATTTACCCAAAGAACCTTGACTACTCTTTGTTCACAGGAATAAGAGGAGCCTTTCTCCTTTTAAGTATTTCTAAAAATCTGAAAGCTTTTTTTCCTTTGGGAAAAGAATTTAGATGAGTCCTTTGTGCCTGTCTCTCTTCTGTTCACTGCTCCCTCCTTATTTCCATGTCCATTATTGGAGGGTAGCGATCCCAGTAGCCAGGGTAGAGTAAGGTGGCTACTATAGGTGCTGCCTTCATGGTCTTTCAGCCATACCTGCATCTCCACAGCTTCACCCTACCACTGGCAAGGTTCTTTGGGTAGATGTGATACCTTTTATTAGACCAACTGAGTAGTTGGAAAAAAGGTCTTGCAAGCTTTCAGGTGCAATCACCCATGTCCAGGCAAAGGGAGTCTGCTGGTCTGAGACTCCAAGGAATGAGAGAAGCTAAAAGTGTGGTAGGATGTCAGTGAGAATGTAAATAGGTAGAGATAAGCAAGACAAAAGGTAAAGCAGGGGAAGGAGGGGGAAGAAAGCAGGGGGCAAGAGAGAGGAGAAAAACAAAGGTCGGAGGGAGACAACATGATAAAATACAAGGTAGAAAAGAGGCTGTCTGTGAAAATGGGAATAGCTGGAGATCAGGAAGCAGGAATGAGAGAACCTAGAAGTGTGACAGGATGTCAGTGAAAATATAAAAGGGTACAAATCAGAAAAACAAAAAGTAAAGCAAGGAAAGGAGGATGAAGAAAAACAGGGAACAAAAAAGGCGAAAGGGAAAACACTACAGTGGTTATAATAAGGTAAAAAAGAAGCTATAAATAAAAAGGCAATGGTATGGAATCAGGAAGAAAAACAGCAGAGAAGAAGGGGTAGGGAGGGGAGAAAAGGTGGGGGGGAAAAAGAGAGATGTGAGCAGTTAGGTCAGGCAGGTACCAGGTGAATCAGATGTCAGGCAGGTTGTAATGTGTCATAAATCCAAAGTCTATATTGAGTCCATGATTTTTAGTATCCAGTACGTTGATGCAGTGAAGTTTGTAGGCTCATCTACGACAGGTGTGTTGTAAGTTCCCTTTGAGGGCTAGAACTGAGAGATTGAAGAGGGAGCGACTGTCCTGTGAGAAGTGTGCCCCAACAGGTAGTTGAGTATTCTTGTCTTTGATAGATTTTCAGCGTTCATTCTGGTGCGCAGTTGTTGTTTGGTTTCTCCTACATATTTTCCATCAGGGCATTTGGTGCACTGGATGAAATACATTACATTTCTGGAGGTGCAGGTGTAGGATCCAGAAATGGTGATGGTTCTGTTGTGGGATGATATTATTGTGGAGGTGGTGGAGATACATTGGCAGGTTTTGCATTTCTTGTCCTGGCATGGTCTGGATCCATTGGGTGTGGTTTGGGTCATGGGGAGTTTGCTTCTGGTGATGAGGTTAGCAAGGTTTGGTGCTTTTTAAAGGCTAGGATGGGTGGTTCTGGAAAGACCCCTTTAAGAATGGGGTATTCTTCTAGTATGGGTTGCAATTGTTTGAGGATTTTCCATGTAGGTTCCAGGGAAGGGTGATATATCATCACTAATGGTGTGCGATTTGCAGGGGTTTTCTTTTTGTACTGCAGCAAATTTTCATACGGTACCCCAGTGGCTCTTTCAAAAGTGCGATCTCTCTCTGGAGGAGTGTCTTTGTTGGCTGAAGGCCCTTTTGAGATTTGTGAGGTGGCGACCACAGGTATGGTGATTACAGTGGCGATCCTTGCTGCAAATTCAGTGGTATCAGAGAGCTTGGCTGTAAAATACAGCTTTCTCGGTGTGTTTAGGGTGATCGCTGGTTCTGTGTAGATATGTATGTTGGTCCATGGGTTTCTTGCATATGCTGGTTTGAATTTTATCATCTTAGATATTAATCATGGTGTCCAAAAAGGAAATGCTGGTGTTAGAGTATTCAAGTGATAGTCTGATGAATGGGTGGATTGCTGAATTTTTAGTGGAAGTCCATCGGAGACTGCAGGGTTTTGGCTCAAATGATGAAGATGTCATCTATGTATCTCAAGTATAGTAAGGGTTTGATAGTGCAGTTCTTGAGGAAGTCAATTTTCTAGGTGGGCCAGAAAAAGACTGGCATATTGTGAGACCATTTTGGAGCCCATAGCTGTGCCCATGGTCTGGAGTAAGTGTTGGTTGTTGAAACTGAAGTTGTTGCATGTCAGCATGAAGTATCTGAGTTCAGTGATATCCTGAGGCCTGTATTCTGAGGTGTGATCTCCTTCTTGTAGATACATGAGGCAGGCCTGGATGCCATCCTGATGCGGGTTGTTGGTGCATGAGCCAGTGACATCTATGGTGCCTAGGAAGGGATTGCTGGGAAGGTGATCGATGTTTTTGAGTTTTCACAGGAAGTCAGTTGTGCCTTGGATGAAACTCGGTCTTTGGGTGACGAGCAGTTTTAAGATGGATTTAATGAAACCTGATATTTCTTTCGTGAGGGTTCCATGGTTGGAAAGCATAGGTCTTGCGGGGTTTCCTTGTCTGTGGATTTTAGGGAGCAGGTAGAAGGTCCTTGGATTGGGAAGTGGAGGGATCAGAGTCTGGAGCTTTTCTTGTAGTTTCAATGGAAATGATGTGATGGAGGATTTGAGTTTGGAGGAGAAAGGGGGAGTAGGATCTTCCTCTAGTTTTTTATAGGAGGTAGTGTCAGAGATTTGTCTGTTGGCTTCTTTTATGTAGTCTTCATGCTAGTAACTACGGCTCCTCCTTTATCTGCTGGTTTTATTACTATTTGGTGCTTGGATCTTAGAGATTCTGTGGCCCTTCTCTCTGAAAGTGAGAGGTTGTCATAGTGGTGTTTGTTGTGGAGTCTTTTATTGTTCATTCTTTCTCTTTAGCAGTCAGTGTAGTGATTGAGCTTTGAATTTCATCCACTGTTAGGTGTCCAATCTGAGGTTTTTATTTATTTTCTGGCATTGATGTTTTAATCAATGTTGTCACCAGACAAATTCATGTTGAAAGTGGATTCCTTGTGGTTGTGGAAATATTCCTTCAGACAGAGGCATCAGAAACATTCTTCTAGCTCTCCACATTGTAGTATCTTATTTGGGTGTTTTTCTGGACAGAAATTAAGGCCTTCTGAGCGGATGAATTTTTCAGCTCTGGTACATGTGTGCGTGGAGGGATTGATAGTATTAGAGGGTTGGTTGATTCCTTCTGTTTCATCAAGTATGCTGTTGGACTGTCGTACGGTATTGGTGGTGTTCTTCTGAGGATTGTTGTGTGGCTGGGAAAGTTGTTCCTGTGGTAATTGGTTCCATTTCTTCTTTTTGCATTGGATGGATGCAGTAACAAATCTTTCATAGTCTTGTTGTATATGTTGTATAATGTTTGGGAAGATATCCGGATCCCTCTCCTGTAGGTGTTTGTAGCACGTGCTGATTTCCTTCCTGAGGTGATGTCTTTTGGAGTAGAGTACATGAAGATGATTTCTAAGTTTTTCTAAAGCTCTCTTGCAGAGCTGTGAAGCATATTTGGAGTTGTGTGTGGTGGTTAGAGGATTGTGGATCGTCAGTCCTTTGGGGATAATGTTGTGTTTCTTGCGCAGGCTTAAAAAGTGTATGTCACTGTTGAGGTCAGCTTCCTTTTTCTTCATCTTGTGAAGTTTCCATTGTTTCCATCCCATTCCCTACAGCTGCAAATATGTATTCATAAATGGCACTTGCAATTTCCATTGCCTCCAAAGAGACTTTTGAGCAAATGCTCAGGCCCTTTCAGGAGTTAGCTAGCTATCATTTTGTATTGAAATACAGCGTCATTCCAATGATATTGAAGTCTTTTTTTTTAATCCAGTTACTAAAAACTGACTCTTACGTCTGTACTGCTACTGGGCTACAGCTGTGATCGGTGCTCTATACTCATTCTAAAGTATTTCTGTAGCTACACTGGCATGGAGCTTTGAATTGTTATATTCATTCATTTCAATGGCTTTTCTTTATCTTTTCTTTCTTTTCTTTTCCCTTCCTCCCTTCCCCATGCTGCTGCTCTGGATAACATGCATCTCTGAGCTGAGCTGTAGGCTTGCCTTTCTGGGTCATTTACTAAATCTAAAACAACTACAGACTGCTAGAAACAAGACCATAAAACATAATACTTTGTCCTTTGAGAAGGAAAATAAATAACCAGTAAACTGTGATCTTCTTGCTGTCTTCAGTTGGTAGGAGTTGTGTTTGTTCAGCTGTTCCCCAAAGGCCACTTGGTTGAACATGAGTTAGGAGCCTATTTGGAGAATATGAACTTTAGGCTTTTATGAGTTTTCCTGAAAGGCTTGAAATTCAGTCCAAGATGTAGATTTTTTATTTAATCCTAATTTGAATTGCAGAAAAGGAGGAGTACCCCAAGAAACCTCAGTGGCTAGAGGCATGGGCATGGGCTAACAGCCAGGGGAAGCTGAATTGTATTCCCAACTCTCACTGAATCAGGAAGGAAGAGGACTTTCTCTAGTAAGCAGGGTTGATCTCAGTCTGTCCCTACTGAAGTTGGTGGGAATGTCACCTCTGGGGGGAGGAGGTGGCAGGGGGAGGCTTGCATTGATACTGCTGAAAATCCTGCCTTGAGTTTGGAGTTCCTGATTCAGGGAAGTTCTTCAACACATACAAATCCAAATGGGACTTACCAGTAAACATGTGCACCCTTGTCTGGTAAAGCAGTCTGCTGTCCTTATTCAGTTATACTTCACAATGCCTGAATGCCTTACAAGTGATGTAAAGCCAAACAAGCTACCATTCCTGTGTATTCCTCCAGTGTAATTCTGCCCAGCTATGCTCTTGATAATCAAAGTACCTACAGCTATGGCTACTACCCACATCTTCCTTTGCACAGCACTGGTTCCCAGCAGTTATCAGAAAAGTCACTCTGGGAGAGGCATTCAAAGATGTTGCTTTAGATGAAGGCAGTTTTTAATTAAGAAGAAAACCTTGTTAATACTTCCTTAAGTACTGCTGACTTGTTGTTTCCCTTAACTTGTTAGTGCTTAATATTAAAAAGCTTAACATTAAAAGGCTGATATTAAAATGTTTTTGGCCCCCCACTATAGAAAGGATGTGGTCAAATTGGAGAAAGTCCAGCAAAGGGCAACAAAAATGGTGAGGGGGGCAGAGTACATGACTTCTGAGGAGAGGCTGAAGGCACTGGGTTTATTTAATCTAGAGAAGGGAAGACTGAGGGGGGATTTAATAGCATTCAACTACATGCAGGGTGGTTTCAAACAGGATGGAGCTGAACTGTTCTCAGTGGTGGTAGATGACAGAACAAGGACCAAAGTCTCAAGTTTCAGCAAGGGAAGCTTAAGTTAGATATTAGGAAGAATTTTCTCACTAGGAAGGTAGTAAAACACTGGGACAGGTTACCCAGAGAGGTTGTGGACTCTCCATCCTTGGAAGCTTTTAAGACCCAGCTAGATAAAGCTTTTGCTGGGATGATCTAGTTGGGGCTGGTCCTGCTTTGAGCAGAGGGTTGGACTAGATGACCTCCTGAGGTCCCTTCCAGCCCTCACTTTCTATGATTCTAACACAAAACCAGTCAGTTTCTAGCCACTGGATACTCTAAGAAAAATAATAGCAAAAACTGTTTTGAAGTCAGAGCTGTACTTCATATGATCACCATGCTGTTCTGCTGGACCAGGCTCTAATAAGATGCACTCAGTAAGATGAGGGCTTCCCTCCCACCTCAATGCATGTTCAAATTATTATAAAAAAACCCTTCTCAAGTGAAAACATACTTATCTGGCCCAGCCCTAGGGCAAAACCTCTATCTGATGTTTAAATAATGACAACCAATTTGCAGGGTACTTGTAATCTCAAACCACTTGCCCACAAGCTGTTTTAAAAAACATTGCAGCGTACTCAGCAGAATGTGAATGGCATACAAAAGCAGCAAGAAAAGAGCAGAGCAGAAAGAAAACAGATTGTATTATATTAATTGACAAGCTGCTGTAAATCAAGAGTACATTTCAAACCAAAACATTTGTCTTCAGATCCACAGTCTTTAGCTTTGATCCAGTAAGTTTTAATCAGGTAACTAGCTTCTTTATACTACTTTCTTAGGATACCTTTTCATCTTTAGAACCAAAACTCACAAACTGCAACACTTGGAGAAATATTTCTCCTTTGAAACACATTTCTTTTAACTGAGTACAATAGGCGACACTTTAGGAAAGAGAGAGACCTGAAATGGAGCACAATGTCCATCCTTCTTTGAATTTTGGATCAGCTTTCATTTGAGCTATATCGCTCAACCCACCTGTGATTTACAGTCATTATGACTAAGCTCATTTATTACAGTACCATCAAGGTAGGAACCATTGGGCCTAGTTGTGGTGGGTACAGTACAAACAGAGTAAGAGACCATCTCTATTCAGAACCGTGTGCAGTCTCAGTACGAGACAGATTAGCAGAAATGGATGCTAGGTTTTAAGTGCGCACACAGTCTGGTCACCCTATATAAAGTAGAATGTTAAATAACCACACAAATTGGGACCAACCCTTGTATGGTTATGAAACATATGGTTGACTGGTAATTGCATAATGGGATTATATGCAATTAATGTAATTATTATGTCATAATTACATCTTCATGCTCCTGCAGCTACATATGTTTGACTGGACACATGGTTGATTGCAGTATGGTTTGATCTTCTACAGTACATACTTCAAATCTGTGTGCAGCCTGTGTAGACCGCTAATTTTTTCCCTCCTGCATCCACATTCACCCGCAGGAGTTATGCATTTGTTCTTTTTGCTTTCAGAAATGCTACAGGACTTAATAAAGACTGATAACCTCACCACAGAATTTTAAAACCATCTGATACAATTCTATAGCCGGGACAGAATTAGATTCTATAGGCCTTCCGAGTAATTTCTATAGAACTCTATTGCTTCCATGCCTGTTGCATTTTAAAAGATTTTTACACAAAAGGTACAATAGGGAGAATAGATACTTGGTTTTTGCTTGAAAATGAGACCTAATGAAAAATAATACCTAGGGATCAGGCATATTGTGACCGTACTATGCATAAAATCTTACTTTTAATAACTTTTATTTCTTGTTAAAACTTAGATTTGTTCTGTCGCTTACTCTCCCTGTATGTTTATCTTTAGTCAGCTTGCAATTTCTTGATTGCTTTGAAACTGGATATTTTGTTTTCCTATTTTCTGGTTGCAATAGGCCAGTCTGAGATTTTTAATTTCAAAACTTGATAAAGGATACATTAATCCATGTTTCCAATTTGTCGTGCAAACTCACACAAGGTACATCTGATATCTTATCCATCTAATTCTCTACCTGGCAACAACCCACTACTATGGTATTTATATTTAATGGACTTGATTATGACCTTACAGAAAAGTAGGAAGTAACTACTGAATTCATTGAAGTTTCTCTGGTATAAATTAATTGCAAGCAAAATAAGAATATAGGCTCATTGTCTCTTCAGTCGTTCATACCTTCAGTAGGTAATATTCTGGACAAGTAAAGCCAGGTAGAAGGTAGCTTGCTAGCTGACTGCTAACTTTTTTTCCTTCCTTATACTTTCAGCTGTCACATGCAAAATGTTATCCTAGACTTTCAGTCTGGGGAATAAGAAAACTCAGTTGACCCAATTGTAGGGTCCCTGTTGGTTTTAAATTAGCATAGCAGGAGACAGTACATTTAATACAAGTTTAATGTGATAAATCGCACACTTGATTGAATTCAATGAGATGTAAGCTATTAGATTCAATAGGTACAGAGAGATCATTTCACCCTGCTCTGGTGTCTGCAGAATTCAGCTTGAAATCTCTTCATTACTATTGTTAATTATTGATAATGCATATAGAAGAGAGAGAGATTTGGAACCTTGTTGTGATCTAACTTCTAACAAACCACCAGGAGCTTCCCACCTTTTTCAGCAACTCATATTCTTTTCTTTTTTCTAAGGCAGTGGTTTTCAACCTTTTTCATTTGAATACCCCTAAAAAAATTTGAAAGGAGGTGCAGACCCCTTGAATGGTAAGGGTGGCTATTCACATACTTTTGATTGCTCGCAGTCATCTTTGTGGATCCCTTAGATGCAGTCTGTGAGCCCCCAAAAGTCTGTGGACCACAGGATGAAAACCACTGTTCTAAGGCACCACCAGTAGCAATATTAATGCCAAGCAGTGTGCTGTATCTATTAGGGCTGTGCGAAATGTCACCAGCTGTTTTGTTTCTACACTGTTTCAACTCATTTTGAGCTTGAAACAGCAAAATCAAAATGAAATGAAGGGCTTTGAAACAGCCTTGAAACAAAACAAGGGCAGTCAAAACTTTTCAAAAGTTTCGAAACATTTCAAGTTTCAAAGCAGCCTGTCTGGGTTCCACTCCCCAGTGCTACGATTGGGCTGGGGAAGGAAACTCAGCCCAGCTCAATTCCCCTCCCCAGCTGGGCTGAGTTCCCTTCCCCAGCCTGATCGATCACAGACCTGGGAAGGGGAATTGATCAATGGGGTGCAGTTACCTTCCCCAGCTCGATCAGGCTGGAGAAGGGAACTGAGCCTGATCGCACAGCCCCAGCAGCCCTCCTGGGGTTGCCGACTCCCATCTGCTTGCCTGATGAGAGAAGCTGTTTCGAGCTTCCCCATTATAGCCTATGGGCAAAACGTCAAAACAGCATCGAAACAGCGTCACTGTTTCAACAAAACGAAATGGAACAGCGGTTTCGAATTGAAATGAAATTCAAAACAAAACGCTGTTCCATCAAAACGTCGAAACGCAAGTCGAAACAGAATGGTGCCGTTTCGCACAGCCCTAGTATCTATAGTTCAGTATCCTGATATCTAATGGCTGAGGCAACACTTTTATAATATACTGCTTAGACACTTCAGGCCCAACCTTCAACTGATACAAACTGGTGTAGGTCTGGTTGTACTGGAGTTATGCTGGTTTACACTAACCACATTTTTTTCTGTAACCATGGACGTCAATAGCAAAATTTAAGAAACATACTACATCGTGACACCGACTCATTTTAAGTGGTGGAAACTGATTCTTTCCTGCAAGCACAACTTCTAACCTCTCCTTAATTTGCAAAGGTTTTTGGAGGACTTAGTCTATGTTAAACATGGAAATTAGAACTTAAATTCCAATAAAAGGACAGAGTGAGTCACCACTAAAATATCCATTAAAGTACCACTTTCCACTCCAGTGACTCTGTGTTTAGAAATCTGATCTTAGATTTATGCCCATCCTGTGGTCTCTAATGATTTCATAACAGTTCAGCATTATATCTTCTTCAGATTCTACGCATCAATTATCATTATCAGACCATGGATCGTTCCTTATGGTTATTTAACTATGGTGTGTATAGGTGGAAAAGAGTTCTGGTTTACATTCTGTATACTCTGGGATGCTCACCTTTTATTCATCTTAAATTGTCATTGTCTGTCATTTATCCATTTTCTTATTAGAATCATAGAAAATTTGCTCAGGAGATCATCTAGTCCAACCCCCTGCTCAAAGCAGGACCATCCCCAACTAGATTACCCCAAACAAAGCTTTGTCTAGCCAGGAATTAAGAACCTCTAAGGACGGAGATCCCACCACCTCTCTGGATAGTCTGTTCCAGTCCTTTATTACCCTCCTAGTGAGAATTTTTTCCCCCTAATATCTAACCTAAACTTCCCTTGCTTCAACTTGAGACTGTTGCTCCTTGTTCTCTCATCTGCCACCACTGAGAACAGTCCAGCTCCATCCTCTTTGGAGCACCCCCTTCAGATAGTTAAAGGCTGCTATCAAATCTCCTCTCAGTCTTCTCTTCTCCAGACTAAATAAGCCCAGTTCCCCCGGCCTCTCCTCAGCAGTCATGTGCCCTGGCCCCCTAGCCACTTTCACGGCCTTCCACTGGGATCTCTCCAATTTGTCCACATCCCTTCTGTAGTGGGGACCCAAAACTGGACACAATACTCCAGTTGTGGCCTCACCAGTGCTGAATACAAGGGAATAATTACTTCCCTTGATCTGCTGGCAACACTCCTAATAATGCACCCAGTATGCTGCTAGCCTTCTTTGTAACAAGGGCACACTTTCGGCCCATTTTAGCTTATCGTCCACTGTAATTCCCAGGTCCTTTTCTGCAGAATTGCTGCTAAGCCAGTCAGTCCCCAGCCTATACCAGTGCATTGGACTTTTCTGTCCTAAATGCAGGGCTTTGTATTTGTCCTTTTTACCCAAATAGCCCTTAATAATAGTATGTTTTATAAGCTTTCTTTTTATCCTTGATGAAGTTCATGATATATTTTCTTTACCTTTTTGGTTCTTTTTTGTTTATAATGTAGCCTTTCAATTTGAACACTTCAGAGAAAACATTTTAAACTGTATTTCATAAAAAGTTCCCCTACTGCATAACACTGTAAGAACTATATCTGACCTGTTAATGATATCATTTTTGTAAGACATGAATCAGATCACCCCACTTAAAAGAGACCATGATGATGAGGTTGCTTGGCCAGGCATAACTCCTAGGATCACTCCTCTCACAGCCTGCTGAAAAAAAATATTTAAAATCAAAATGGAGCATATTATTCAAACTGTCTCAGGTCACTATGACTGGTATATTTAACAGTCCAACTCTATATTAGAATGTTTCAACATTAGCAAAATAATGTGTTTCAATAAGTTGGTATTAATGTTTCCAAGTAAAACATTTTCAGAATTTCTGTTCTGTGGAAAAAGTTAAGATTCCAAATTTTCACCTGACTTGGAGCCAAAAGCACACTGCAAAATGTCAACATTTCCAGTGAGACAGAAATTCCATTTTCTATCCAGTGCTAATCCCTACAAGCAGTTGACCATCCTCTATTCCCTCCGACTTCACCTCAGAGGAGATACATAACTCTTTGCACAACTGAGTCCTAGATGATGTAAAGAAGTATGTCTACATTGTTCCCCAATGTTCATTCTCAGCCCATTCAAGGTAGATCTACTTACTTTCTCCTATTATGTCTTCCCCAATGATGTTCTAATCTATTTGTCTGAGAAATGCTAAGCAAAGATGTATCTATGTTCCACTGGTCTTTTGGAAGTGCTGTCTAGTGATTATAGTAAGAAACTGGAAGTCAAAACTACCACGTCCCTTGCTCAGCCTCCAAGCCGCTCTTTGCCTCAGTTTCTCTTTGTGTTATGATATCACAGAAGTTTTGTGAGAGTTAATGAACGTTTGCAAAGCTCACCAAGGTTGATACTCTGCAAAAGGCCTTCATGCTAGTTCAGTCCCACGTAAACGTACCCCAACAGGTCTCAATTCTCTCTGTGCAGAGCTCCAATTATAGCTCCCAAATTCTCTAGACTGATTTGCACTTGTCCTGTCATACCTTCAAGCAGCCAACTGTCTGCTATAGCCTAAGGCAACTGCTAGAAGCCCCCAGCAGCTGGGGATGACTAGAGCACTGCATTCTCTGTGAACCAGCTCTGAAAAGGTTCTGCAGCCTGATAAGAAACTTGTTTCCTCTCTACTGTCTCTATGCATCTGCTGACCATCCAGCTTAGCTGCCAGGGCTGGCTGCTAGGCTGATAAGCTGACCAGAGTTCTGCATAGGGCTCCTCCTGCGTCGGGGCCTGAAGCTGGAACAGCTATTTTGTATAGAAAAGTGTCAGCTCTGAGTGTTTCTCCTCTTCCAACTTAACACTGAGTTTTTGAACATTTTAATGCACAGTTGCTAAGCAGTGGCACGACTAGAGAAGCTCTAACAATGACACTTCTGGGCTTCTACAAAAGCTTCTTAAACCTCTCTTCTTTTGACTGTTATGTGTTACCTCTGACTACAGCTGAGCTCAACACACCGATCAACTGCTCATCAATGCAGGAGGCCAATTGGCTTTGCTGGTATTCACAATACTGTTTACTCTCTTATAGTGAATTATTTCTAAGCCAGTCATCATTCTCTGATGGACAATCATCTCCTGGTTTGCAGCAGCCCCTTACACCATCAGATAATTGGCAGGATGCACAGAACCAGAAGCTCGGACAGCCCTAGATATTTGCAGAGATTTTCAGTGCAGATCTGAAATAAGTGGATGCAATTATAGTGAAATCAATGGAGTATCAGGTATTTGGCACTTCATTTTTTGTCTACAGCCATGCAAAACTTACTGCATATAGATTTGGTCCCAGATACACTCTGCTTCATTCTAGCTCCTTCCAGGTCACTATCATCTAGAATAGAAGTGGCTGATCTGTGAACATGAGTGCCACAAGTGGCACAGGCAGCCTCTGTGTGTGGCATGCAGCAGATCAGGGAAGGCACAGGCAGCACTGTGATAGGTCGGGCAGGAAGCAGGAAGTAGAGCAGCAGATCAGGCAAAAAAATAGGACTGGAGTGGCACTCAGCGAGGGTGCAGGACTCATTTGTGGCATGCCTGTCAAAAAGGTTTAGCCAGTTCTGGGAGACAAATCTCTTTCATGTGTTGCTCCACAGAAAGTTCTCTGGTTATGATATTATATATATGCTCAAGACAAAAAAAAAATCATGCATTAGGCAGACTTCCTTGTCCCCAGATACCGACCTCCGGCCAGAAGGTGAAGGTAAGACTGAGGCTGGCAAATGAACAGGATGAGTAGAATGGCAGCAATAAAGAAGGGTGTAAATACTGAAAAGCCACTTGTGCACCAATCCTTTCTACTCAAATGTGCCCATATGAGATAGTCCTCCATGTACCTCCCACTTTAGCTTCCATTTTGTGGGCAGACATGGAGGAACTAGGTCAAAAGATGTGGAGGATAAAAACTAAAGCAAGGCATAATGAGGGAGGTCTCTCATGAGAATGCAGCTGCATCATAAGCAGGGAGGATGTTGAAGTATCTTTGTTAGTCTTTGGGGCCTGGGGAGAAAATGTGAACACAAGGGATTTCAAAGCCTCTGCTGCAATCAATAATACATTGTTACAGTCATCGTCTTGCATTTGAATGAGAATTGAGTATACAGTAACCGAAGAATACTTTTGAAACAGCTTGGTTGGTTCAGAGAAGGAGTGAGACAGATATCAGAGTGTCTTGTCAGTAAACAGTAGTTTCACAATGGGATGATGTCAGCAGTGTGGGGGGTGTCCTCAATGCCACCATCATCAGTGCCTTTGAAGAGACACTAGGATTCTCTACCAGGAAACAAAACTGGTTTGATGAGAATGACCAGGAGATCCAAGAGTTGATCAATCACAAGCACGCGGCCTTTTGTGCTTGGCAAAATGACACCAACTCCAAGCAAAAGAAACTGAATCTCCAACAAGCCAACGCAGAGGTCCAAAGGAGGACCTGTGATATGAAGAACACCTGGTGGGAAGACAAGGCTAAGGAGATTCAATATCTCACTGACATCCACGATATGCATGGTTTCTTCAGTGTTACCAAAGCCATCTATAATCCAAACACTCAGGTACTAGGGGTGTGTGAAACGGGCCCTATTCGATTCAGATTCATCCCAAATCAGGGACAGTGATTTGATTCATTGATTCAGATCACTGTCCCTGATTTGATTCTGCCAAATCCGAATCTGAAGGTTTGATGCTGATTCAGAGAATCAGTGATTCGGACATAGACACAGCTTTAAACGTTTTTTCTACATACCTCGAGGTACCAGTGTGACTTGTGAACTCTACAATGCTGGGGCACATGGAGCATCCCATAGGAGTGTGTAACAGGAGGGATGGCAGGGTTGCCGTGCTAGCCCATTGCCTCCTCTACTGTGCCAAGCTTCGGACTTGCACCCTCCTATTCTCGCCTGCCACAACTTTGATGATATCTGTGTTTTTATAGGGAGGCTACCTCTCTTCCACTTGGCCACAGTTCTCCTGCTCCAGGTGTTCTGTATCTCTAAGCCTTATGGGCCTTCTCTGTATGCCACCCTTCTCACTAGGGCCTTCTCTCTACTGCTGCCCCTCTCACTGGGGCTCTCCACACCCACACTGGGGCTTCTCCATAATGCTGCCCCTCTCCTGGGGCTCTCTGCACCCCCACTGGGGCCTTCTTTGTAGTGCTGCCCTCTCACCGGCCTCTTCCTTCTGCAAGGTTGCCCCCTCCCACCGGGCTCTTCCATGCAGTGCCGCCCCTCACCAGGCTCTGCTCTGCAAGGCTGCCCTCTCACAGGGCTCTTCTCCGCAATGCTGCCCCTCACCGGGCTCTTCTCTGGAGCTGGGTCTGTACCCCTGAACTCCGTGCCCTCACTGGGCTGGGGTCCTCACTCTACCGTGAGTCCCCTATGAGGCCTCCTCCATCCCCTTGTACCCTCACCCAAACCACCGGTGTAAACAAACTGCAACATAAACACAAGCCCCTGGGCTACAAAGCAAACATAAGCCTCCAGTCAAACTGCGCTCAGGCCTACCAGGGTTCTCTGTCACCCGGTGGTGACCAACTCTGCTCTGGCATCCCGGCTCTGCTTCTCTTTTCTTTCTGGCAGGGCAGTTTGTCTTTTCTTTCTGGCAGGGAGCTCCTTCTGCCTTGGCTGCTGGTAGGGAACCCCCCCCCCCCCCCCCACCTGGCCTCCTGCCTGTGGTTTATATAGGCCAGGCCCTGCCCCTTCTTTCAGCCAGCTAGGCAGGTGTAACCCATTAGCCCCCTTTTGTTGCCTTGGCAACCAGCACCTGATGAGCCTTCCTGGCTCTCGCAGTAGCAGGCACCTTAGTGTCCTGCTACAGAGTGCAAGGGGGCCCCTCCACATGCTCAGCGGCAAACCCAGAAATGGACCACAAGTCTTTCCGGTCCACTTCCCAGGTCCACCGGGGAATGCGCTGGGAGGCCTCCTCGCACCCCCCTGGCTCAGCAATCAGCTGCGGGGAGACCCAAGGTGCCCCCCCCCGGACCCAAGAGGCACCAGTTGCTAAGCCGAGGGGGTGCTGGGGGCCCTCCCCCCGCGTGCTCCCCAGAGGGCACAGAGGTGGATCAGAAGTGCTTCTGGTTCACTTCTGGGCCTGCTGCCAAGCACGCTGGGGAGCCCCCCGCGCTCCTGTGGGACACTCCATGTGCCCTAGCACTGCAGCACTCATGAGCCACCTGCTACCTAGAGGTATGTAGAAAAAACATTTAAAGCTGTGTCTATGTCCGAATCGCTGAATCTTTCCGAATCTCTCCAAATCGATTCAGAGAGTTCCAATCCGATTCAAAGAGATTAAAGGATCATCTAATTTGATTCAGATTCAGAGATTCAGCCACCGAATCAAGCCAAATCTCTGCCAAATTGAATCAGGGAACGAAGCTTTGCACAGCCCTAGGAGGTACCAAACCCTTGAGACCTAAGGATGAAAGAGACCTGATCTAGGAAAGGGGAGTCATCAATGCCCAATAGAAGGAGTGCTTTGAAGACCTCCCCAATCAAATCTGCTGTTGGTGAGTGTTCTCGACTCCATCCTGCAATACCTCGTCAAGATGAACTTGGAATTCCTCCAGCCCTTGATGAGGTGAGAAAAACCATCAAGCAGATGAAGAACCACACGGCATCTGAAGTGGATGGAATTCCCACTGAAATCTTCAAACAGGGAGGAGAGGAGCTCACATCACAGCTTCATGCAGCTTCATGCCTGTCTTAAGGATCTCAAATGAGGAGGAAAACCCAGATGACCTCAGGGATGCCATTATTGTGACAATCTTCAAGAAAGAAGACAAGTCCAACTGTTGAAACTACAGAGGGATCACTTTGCTCTCCACCACAGGAAAGATCATTGGAAGAACCCTCCTGAACCATCTCCTTCCACTTGCTGAAGAGCCCCTCCTGGAATATCCGTGTGGGTTTACGGTATCAAGAGACAAAACTGGCACGATTTTCACAGCTCACCAGCTGCAGGAGAAATGCTGAGAACAATATAAGCCTCTCTACATGGCCTTCTTTGATCTCATGAAATCTTTCAACTACAGGTGGCTGAAGGGGGGGGGGGGGGACTAATGAGGCTCAGCCACCCCAAACACGGGACAGTGGTAGGGGCACAAGGGAGCCCGCCACAGGCTTCTGGTGGCTGCAGCAGGGGTAGGGAAGCAGCAGTAAGGGAGGGAGTGGGGCTGGGGAAGCCTGAGACTAGGGGAGAGGCAGGCGCTGCACAGCAGGCAGGGTGTGGAGCTGAACCACAAGCAACTCATCTGGGGGGTGCAGCTCCTCCTGCACCACTGCTGCTTGCCGGGAAAAGCCCAGCGCAACCCTGGACCCATCCTGCAGCTGCAGCCTGCCCTGCCCCACGCAGATTCGGGGGCATGTGCCCCCATGCCCTTCTGGGACACATGCAGTGGCAGGAGCTGTCTCCTGGATGAGCTGCAGTTCCATCCCACACGCCACCCCGGCTGGGCAGCACCTGCCCAGCCCCTGCCCACTCTCTCCCCACCCTTGGCCCGTTCCCCTCCCCGCTGCTGGGTGGGGAGGAGCACATGCGCGCTCAGCCCCCCCCACCCCCATTTTTTTCTTCCTCTGCCTATGCTTTCAACTCTGTCAGCCAAAAAGTGTTGTGAAGATCCTTCTGAAGTATGCATGCCCACGGAAATTTGCCACCATTCTCTACCTGCTCCATGGTGGTATGGAAGCAGTAGTTTTCAGTAATGGATCTACCACTGATCCCTTTGAGGTTAAAATGAGAGTTAAGCAAGGCTGCATCATCGCTCCAACACTCTTCTTAAGATTCGTTGCCACGGTGCTACATCTGACCATCAACAAACTTGCAGTCAGAGTGGAGTTAAATTAATGAACTGTAAACTGTTTAACCTCAGCTGACTCCAAGCCAAAACCAAGACCACCCCAACTTCCATCACTGAGCTCCAGCACACTGATGATGCTGTTGTGTGTGCTTACTTGGAAGCAGATCTTCAGGCAACCATCGACATCTGTACAGAGGCTTCCAATAAAATGGGACTGACACTTAATATTCAGAAGACTAAGGTCCTCCAGCAGCAAGCTCCTAATGAACAGCCTCAGCTCCAGTAATCCAGATCCATGGTATGACTCTGAAGAACACTGAGTATTTCCCATACCTCAGAAGCCATCTGTCACAGAAGGCTGATATTGATGAAGAAAACCAACATCACCTCCAATGTGCAAGTGCATACTTTGGACACCTGTAGAAATGGGTGTTTGAAGATTGCAACATCAGATCTGAAACCAAGCTCATGGTTTATCAAGCAATCATGACCCCCACCTTGCTGTCTGGTGCTGAGACATTTCCAACATACAGGAGACATCTAAAGTTGTTGGAGAAGTACCATCAATGCTGCCTGCAGAAGATCCTCTGAATCCAGTGAGAAGACAGATGCACCAATGTTAGTGTGCTCCTGCAAGCAAGCACCATGAGTATTGAGGTGATGATCATCCAATATCAACTTTGTTGGGCCTCCCATGTCATCTGGTTGTCTGACTCCAGACTCCTGAAGCAATTTTTATTCTTCCAGCTCAGACAAGGGGAGGGGAGAAAAAGTGCTTCAGGGAGGTCCTCAAGGCCCACTTTAAAAAATGCAATATTGATGTCAACTCATAGGAAGCTATTACCCAGAACCACCCCAAATGGAAGAAGAGTCTGCTGCAGGGATCTCAGTACTCTGAAATCTTAAGATAACAGCAGCATGGAAAAGTGGGAGCAGCAGAAAAAGCATGTCATAAACCAAATCCAGAATCCATTGCCACCCACCTCACGTGGACACACGTGTCCAAGTTGCAGTAGAGTGCAAATCCCAGATAGGCCTCATCAGCCATCTTCAGACACACAGAAAAGACAATCTTGGAAGACAATCCTTCTTGACTGTGAGGGACTGCTGAAGAGTAGTTTAACAGAGCTTGCTGTTAAGATACTAAATACTTGTCCAGAATGTTGTGTCTCTTGTTGATTTCTCACTGCTCCTCACCGCCTCTAAAGCTCGGGGCAAATCATTAGAGCAACAGTTTCCAGTAAATGGTTAATAAACGGCCACTCCTGGAAATCCAAGATAAGGTGTAAAGCTCATAGTGTTATATTAATAAGAAACAGGGCTTTTATTTCCTATTGACTTAACGTGTACTTAACAGTCTTATTACTAGGTATCAATGTGTAGCCTTGAGGAGACGATTTGAACACAGCTTTAATTAGTTTACTTGAATGAGGTAAACTATGCTTCACCTTTCCAGGGGAGCCATTATTTTGCTCTTTGACAGCTTTTCAGTACTCACACCACTTCCTTCATTGGTGAGGGAGCTGAAAGCATCATTGCATGGAGCACAATGAAATTATACATCTACAAAAAGAAAAATAATGAGATAACACTGGTCAAAGCAACACCTTAGCTAGGAACCAAACAGGCAAGCATCAAGGGCCAGTGACAAAAGAGATTGCTTCATGTAATTATCCCCTCATTTTCATCTAGCCTTGGCACAATCAGGGGTCCAACTGGATGCTCTGTGACCCCTTGGGCCTCAGGTCCAACACTTTCTTGGTGTGCTTTACTTGAATACCAGAGGTAGCCTGCGATAGCTTGCTGTGCCTCTCACCCTATTTGCTAGGTGAACAGGCTAGTCGGGGAAAGTTTGTAAGGCCACAGCATGCCTATTAGTCAGTAGATCATGTCGGAGACAGTGCAGGGCTGCACTACCTGAGAGGAACTCATTCTGCAGTTTGGTGTCCTCTAGAAGATGCTGATAATTGTTGGTGGACAAAATGGGCAGAGGTGGTTAAAATGAAGGTGGGGTGGGATAGGAGGCGAATCACAAAAAATACCCAACTCCCAGGGTCCAAAATGAAACAACTGCATGTACTTAGGTATGGTTTCTGCAAGCTATTTTTGAAAATATGAATTTTCACAACTTCCATCATTTTTCTCCCTCCTTTCTTCCCCTTTCTGCCCTGAGTGCAATAAAGTGAATGGTGTCCAGGTCTGGGTTCTTTCCCTCCAATTTTGCCTTCAGCTAGCCTGCCCCTTTGCCACAGATGTAGGCTTAGAAAAGTTACAGCACTGGAAAAGTGAAAGGAAGAAATGTAAAGCAGTGTAAAATCCTGGACATGGAGCACTTTATGGCATTCAGGCAAATGGAAAAGGGAGGAAAATGCTAAAAGCCAAATTTCAAAAGAACTAAGAAAATTAAAGAAGAAAAGATTTTAATGTTGATAGAAAGGATACTTTCATCCTTAAAAAGAGTTTAATTTGGTATTTGCAAGCTGTCCTCATCCCTTAGGATGCTATGCAATAAGCAGCCCCTGAAATTAGGGGAGCAAAAGGACTGCAGCTACAGTCAGTGGGATTTGGGGCTAGCTAGGGCCAACTTTTTCAATGTATATGGAAGGAATGAAGTGTATGCATGCCGTTAGGTACCTGTATCTTTAGATGCCTCAATAGCACTAAAAATTTTACTTTTATATAAACTGCGGAAGAACCTGTGGATTTGGTCCTATCTCTTCTGAATGAATAATGATCAGTTTTGAGTCTGTGCATTTTGGGGACAAGTTTCTTGCTACTGAAACAAATTATACCAGGTTTTAAAACAACCTCAGCAGTAAAATGGCTACAATGGAGAGAAAGTCACAAAATAAGGAGCAATCAAGTATTTCCAAGTCTTACAATCAATTTAACTGTAAACTTAGCTGCACTGGTTCATTTCAGGGCACCTACATGCATTTAATTGAATGACTGTTTTAATTTTTCATTGTTCAAAACCACTAGACCACTTATCAAACGAGTGCTTTGCTTATAGCTTGTGCACAAATCTCCTCACTGACCTGTATTGGAGATCATATATTTTTCCAAAATGCTCACCCTCTGCAAAGAGGTACAGGAAATCCATGCATTAAACGGAGGAGACATCCTTGTTTTAAACAACCAAACTGCAAACAACAGCAGTGCAGAGACTGAGGCTGCAGTGCCACAACATTTTATTGCCATGAGAAGGTGGCCTCTGCTGTACAGTATTGTGGAGGATTCCTTTCAGAAGAGCACTGGAGTGAGCCTGATCCTACATTCTTGTCACATCCTTTGAAGTCAAGGATGGTGGGTTTAGGCCCACAATCTTCCAGGAAGACCTGTCCGCTGAATGCATCAGAAGAGAGTACATCATTCTGTTTCTCTCCCAACCCATACCCACCAAATCTAATGAAATTGTTTTTCTCTGAAGAATTTCTCAACTTTCATGAATTTCATAAATACAGCTTTGCATGAGATAATGCTGTTAAAGGATCATGCCACAAGATGGGGTCCAGGGTTGGCCGTGTCACCCCTGGAGGCTCCATGACTGTAGCAGTTCTGCCCCAAGGGCACCCTTTTGTCTTTCCTGCCACGTCTTGATGGTAAAACAATGAATTGGGAGGCTGCCCATTGGCCTTCATGTGGCCCTGGTCACCAAACCCAATAGGAACTCACTGGTCCTTTGACCCTTTGTTGGCCCTCACTCCAGTACTGTGCCACTCAGGACACCTTGAGCCTTATATGCTAAATGCATGGCTCCTCTTACATCAAACATCTACACAGACGGATAAAACAATACCTATCAGCATTGCCAGGCCAGGCCTTTCATTATTATTATAGAAAGGCACCTACTTAATTTGTAGCCAAACAAAGGAATTTTTGCAGCTTGGTCACAGCACGAAAAGCTGATTTCATGGTCATTTCCATGAAGCCCTGCCCCTCACCACTGATTGGTAGAGAGGCCCCGGGAAGGGGGGGGAACAAGGACTAGGGGCAGCTGCCATCTTGGTTGATGACTGCCCTTTGTGCAGCCCCGCCCCTCACTGCTGATTTGTGGAGAGGCCCAGAGGGGAGAGGAAGAGGAGGCGGCCACCATCTTGGCTGCCTTTCATGCTGCCCTGCCAGCTGGTGCCTTCCCCTCCCAGGCAGGCTGCAAGGCAGTGAGGACTGCTGGGTCTCACTGGAGAACCAGCATTTTATTTTTTATGAAGTTTTTTTTAAGTTGATTTTGTGGACAGTTGTGGATATTGCAGTTTCTGCAAAATCTGTAAATTTGCAAAATTAAGTAGGTCCCTAATTATAGATAGTAATAACCAAGCTTATTATGGCATTGCCTAACAGGCAATGAAGAGTACAGTGTCAGGTGATGTACAAACACAGGCTAGTCCCTGATTCAAAGAGCTTTCAGTCAAAATAGACAAGCCAGACACAAGGTAGGGGGCAGTTTTAATGTACAAGTAATTACTTATAGTTTTAATGTTACACCTTAAGTCATTATTGCTAATTGCTATACTCATCTTTCAGGCTGGCTCAAACCAAAATCAGAGTTATGTGAACAATAGATTTTTTAAAATCAGTAGCCAATGTCACCAGAAGTAAACCCCACTTTGAGCCAAACCAGAATGTTTTGTTTGACCTTTTAAAAGGTATTTAATAATTTGGGAAAAATAAGCCTTTTTTTTTTTTTAAGTGGATCATTTTGAAATGAAAGCACTGATTTGCAACATTTCTTAACTTTTTTCACCTTTTCAAAATGTTTTCCCTACAATTTTTGGCTAAAATAATTTGCTGACCTATAACTGCCCAACAACTGAACAGAATTTCAGTCCCCCTGAAGCTACCTTTCTGGCAAACTTAGAATTTAATGAAAAAAATATCATGCAGTTGTACCTAAAATGTCAGGAGATTAGCTTGAGAAGCAAGAGGTGTTAAAAACAGCAAGCCCTGGCTTCTTTCCTTGTATCCTGTGGCTTCTGACCCTTACAGTGCACTCGGCTCCTGCTCTCAAATTAAACTCTGTAATTATGAGGGCTAGAAACTTACTTTTTATTTTAAATGCAAGGACATGACATTGCCTGACTTCTGAAGAAGAAAAACACCAAATATTGTAAGCCTCACAAAAAAAAAATCACAACAGTTGGCAAAACTGCAATTGGCAGTCTCTTAGGATTAAAATCTAATATCTAGCTAACTTCCACATCAACAGCCAGTATTCACAAAAAGCAGATAGTACCATTAGTCAACCACTGGCCACTTGTAGGCATCTGACACTCCCCTAGGCTGCATGTCTCTGCAGAGTTCCTTTACCGAAGTCCACTGAACCTCCTGAACAAAGAAAGCAGCATGTCTCCAACCAAAGGTCTACTTAGATTCGTTACTTAATGGAGCAGTTGATAAGTCATTCTACTATATGTGTAGTCTCAATTAGATCACAAAAAACTGAGGGCTCGGATCTGTAGTACGTTTGCCAGAAGAAATCCCTTGGGATTTCAATGATTTCAATTATTCTTATCTGTCTAAGGACTCCATCTCTGAACGAGTATAATTATTATGAATCTTTTGTCAGTGCAGGAGATGCTGAAAGCACCAGGGAGTCAATTCCAGGTCTCTGATTTTCTATGCTAACTGGTTGCTCCACCATTGTAGGATGTCTATTGGAACCCATGCCTACACCTTCTGTTCTTCTGTGCCGGGAAAAGAGGTGACTGGAGGTGCCAGATCCACATTCCAAGTCAGATTCACCAACAGGGAACTCCCCTACACTTGAGGAATTCTCTCCTAGCAAGTGAATAGCCTCCCCTATTCAGTAAGTGACCCACATGTTGCTGCCATACTTGCAGAAACCTTTCTTGTTACCCTTCATGTCTCTTGGTAGCTGCAACTCCAACTGCACTTTGATCTTCCTGCTTAAGCACACAGGGATGAAGTCAGGAAGGCCAAAGCACAATTGGAGTTGCAGCTAGCAAGGAACGTGCAGGGTGACAAGAAGGGTTTCTACAAGTTTGGCAGCAAGATGAGGAAGATCAGGGAAAGTGTGGGTCCGTTAGTGAATGGGGAAGCCAACCTAGTGACAGGTGATGTGGAAAAGGCTGAAGTACTCAATGCCTATTTTTACCTATCTTCATAGGCAAGGTCACCTCCCAGACTGCTGCACCCGCAACACAGTTTGGTGAGCAGCCAACAGTGGTAAAAGAACAGATTAGGGACTATTTAGAAAAACTGGGTATGTACAAGTCCAAGGGGCCGGGTGCAATACACCCGAGGGTGTTGAGGGAGCTGGCTGGTGTGACTGCAGAGCTGCTAGCCATTATCTCTGACAACTCGTGGAGATCAGGACAGGTCCCAGATGATTGTGAAAGGACCCAGAAGACTATAAACTGTTCAACTTCACCTCAGTCCCTGTTGAAATCATGAAGCAGATCCTCAAGTAATCCATTTCTAAGCACTTGGAGAAGAAGAAAATAATTAAGAACAGTCAACATGGATTCACCAAGGGCAAGTTGTGCCTGACCAACCTGATTGCCTTCTATGATGAAATGACTGGCTCTGTGGATGCAGGGAGTGCAGTGGACATGATATACCCTGAAATTAGCAAGGATTTTCGTATGGTGTACAAAATTCTCGCAAGCGAGCTAAGCAAGTAAGCATTGGGTGAATAGACTGTATGATGAATAGGAAACTGGCCAGATCATCAGGCTCAAAGTGTAGTAATCAATGGCTCAATGTCTAGTTGGTAGCTGGCATCAGGAACCAGTTTTGTTCAATATCTTCATCAACAATCTGGAAGACAGGATGTAATTTTGAAGAGGATACCAAGCTGGAGGGAGAAGTAGATAAACCTGGAGGATAGAGCTAGGATTCAGCAATACCTGGACAAATTAGAGGACTGGACCAAAAGAAATCTCATGAAATTCAATAAGGACAAGTGCAAAGCCCTGCACTTAAAATGGAGTAATCCCAGGCACCAGTACATGCTGGGGACCAACTGGCTAAGCAGCAACTCTGCAGAAAAGGACCTGGGAGTTACACTAGGCAATAAGCTGAATATGAGTCAACAATGTGCCCTAGTTGTGAAGCAGGCTAACAGCATACTGGACTGCATTAGTAGGAGTGTTGCTAGCAGATTGAGGGAAGTAGTTATTACCCACTATTCACCATTGGTGAGGCCACTTCTGGAGTAGTGTCCAGTTTTGGGCCCCCCCCACTATAGAAAGGATGTGGACAAGTTGGAGAGTCCAGCAGAGGGCAACAACAATGGTTTGGGGGCTGGGGCACATGACTTCTGAGGAGAGACTGAGGGACCTGGGTTTATTTAGTCTGGAGAAGAGAAGACTGAGGAGGGGTTTCATAACTGCCTTCAACTACCTGAATGGTGGTTCCAAAGAAAAAGGAGCTAGACTGTTCCCAGTGGTGGCAGATGACAGAACAAGGAGCAATAGTCCCAAATTGCAGCAAGGGAAATTTAGGTTAGATATTATGAAAAGCTTCCTAACTAGGAGGGCAGTGAAGCACTGGACCAGGTTACCCAGAGAGGTGGTGGAATCTCTATCCTTGGAGGGTTTTAAGACTTGGCTAGACAAGGCCTTGGCTGGGATGATCTAGTTGGGGATGGTCCTGCTTTAAGCAGAGGGTTGAACTAGATGACCTCCTGAGGTCCCTTCCAGCCCTCATTTTCTATGATTTGATGATCCTATAAGTGGCAACCACAAGTGAGCTCTTTTATGCCACCTGAATTGTGCTATTGGGCTCAATCTCAATATGGAATCTGTAAAAGAGATTCTCCAGTGATGATGGTTATAGGGAAGAGAGGCAATCAAATTATAATGAATTGATGGCAAAAGTAGGGTGAGTTGTTAATCCATAAAGTTCCAAGATCCCTAGTGCTCAATGCAAGTCTAATTATCTCCATTAAATTTTTTCAGTGCAATTATCAGTTAATGTTTATTGAGACAGATTTCAGAGGATTCTTTTGGAAAATGTCTAACTGAGAGAGTTTGGTACAATTATAAGGCCAAACAGAAAATCTCCAGCATAGGGGGGAAAATACATAAAATATAACCTAAGCACTCACTGGCTATTTTAAAGTGGATTAACACTATATGCAAGGAATCCAACCTTGGGAAGGAAAAATCTGGATTTTGCAAATGCTTGTAGCACTTGATATCCAGCCACTGTTCATTAGATCTTGTTTTATTATGGCCATAAAAGATGTGAGTCAACAGCTTAGTCATATCAGACAGGATATGCTTCAAGCACAGCTTGAATTAAAGACTCAAGTTAAACACTGAGAAATGCAACGTAACTAAGAAAGATCTTAATCATTCATTCTCTTAAAATAATGAAGGGCCACAGCAGGCCACAGTGCAGTCACAACAGCACTGCATGCTGTCACACAGGCTTAGAATTTGAGATTAACTTAATAACATTGAGCTTGTTAAATAGCAGCACAGAGATTATTATGGGCATCTGTAGGGCACCACCATCAACATGTCACAACATGTTATAAAACCAAGGCAAACCACAGACATTGTGAACTGCACTAGGGTAAAACCTGGTGTATGCATGTACCTCTACATCATCAGCTGTGTAATGCTCAGCAGCTAAAAACCTGCCCTCATCAGAGTTACTCCTAATTCATCCCAGTGTGGATGAGAGGACCAGCAGGCCCATAAATTCCTTTGCCTCTTCTCTCAACATACATAGATGTAACTGGAGTGCCCAAAACACTTCAGCATGCTCTTAGGGGCATTACCTGGCTCATCAAGGTCAAGCCACTCAATGAACATTGTCCTCCATGCCAATATAAAAAAACATAACCATGATGGGCCAAGAGTGAGGAAGGAAATACTTGCAAATAAGGAGGTGTGGAGGCCCAAAAACTATGAGACAAGAAATAAGTTTTTAAGTAAGCAGTTCAGGTTTATGCCACTTGAAGTCTGACTCTTTAAAGGCCAGGGAGTTAGAGAGAGCTTTTACAATGTACTTATATGTTAATGTGATGAAGCCTAAGAAGTTTAATGACATAGGATTCTCTAGTGGAATGCTAGATGTATGGACTCAATCACAAATGCCCTTCCATTTGATGACAGGAAAATGCATTTTCTCTTTAAAAAAAAAGGGGGGCGGGCAGGAATTGGGCTGCTCAGCTTATCTAAAAAAATGACAAAAGAGACAGTGTCTTCCGTTATAGAAAGGGTGGGAGTCACACAACTCAAGCTCTGTTCTGACTGATAAAATTCCCACTCCCCTTGGAGAGGGCCATCACAAGACTTAAACATCACATAAATGACTGTGAGCAGGTTACAAGGTCCATGTGCCTCTGTTTCCCCAGACATGAATGATGACACTAACCTCTTTTGTGGGACTTCTAGACTGAATGATCTGGTGCAAAAAATTAGCATTAGCAAAACAGAATCTCCCCCCAGAAGGCCACATGTAAAACTATCTATTAAAGAGACAAGCTTAGAGGATGGCACTGAAAAACAATTTAAATAAAAAAGTATTTATCACTGGTCTAGTTTAACGGGGTGTTAACCCAGTTTGTGACTCAGTGGGAATCAACAGAGTGATTCTAGTATGAAACTGGAGCCCTGGGGTATTGAGTCAGACCCACTGTTGGGCACCCATAACAAATATATTTGTCAGGAGACTTCAACAAAATGACTTTAAGAAAATGACTGGATACAAGTCCCCATCATCTTGGTCAGTAGAATAATCACTCCTGACATATGCACCACATGTGGCTAAGCTCCAAGTCGATCAGATCATCCATCTCTTTTGTAGAAGGGCTACCTGTCTGGAAAAAAATCCAGGGATCCATGCATAGCCAATTCTGAAGAGACTTAGGCAGCCCAAAGGCCAAACAAACAGATAGCCATACCCCTTGCTGTACCATAAATGCCCCAAATTGGTGGGCGCAACAAAGTTGTTATAAATTGGTGCTCCTACTTAGCAGTGGATGTCTGTTTATGGCACAAGTGGATGAGCAGCTCTAAGCTGCCTGCACTCTCCAGCCAGCCTAGGTAGGTGCCCTGGGGGCTTGAAGGACTTGATCCTGTATAACCTGGGAATTCCCATGCAGATTCAGGCTCCTCAAGCCCTGGGAGCACTTCCCCAGTTTTCCACGCTTACAGAGACAAGTCCCTAGGAAAGTCCAGGTTGGGGCTCTGTAAACAGGGAAAGTCAGGATTTTCCTACTTACTAAGACATGTCCTGCATACCTCAGTAAGCAGGGAAACCCCAACTTTCCCTGCTTATGGAGATGCATCACGGAGATTCCTGGGGGACTCATCCATGTAACACAGGAAAGCTGGGTAGTGCTCCCAGGCTTGAGGGGCCCAGTCCTGCACAGAAATTCCCAGGGCATGCAGGACCAGACCCCTCAAACTCCAGAATATCATGTCATCTATTGTCCTACAGCATCAGTGGGTAGGACAATGGGTGACACATCCCGGCACAACTGATACACTTCATTTGGCAATGTCTGTTTCTAGCCTCACAGAACCACATCCAAACCCAGGGGACAGTTATGTGATCCATTCTCACAAGGTCACAGGGAAGCTTTCTCCCATCCCCTAAAAATATCTTTGGGGAAGCCAAGTTGCTTCTGACTCTCCAAGACAGTAATTTAACCTGTCCATAAGGAGTTACTGTTACAGGGGGACTGTGTCCCATGCCATTGAATTTTGGAATTGGAAACTTCTCTGTGACCCAGAGGATCATGCTACCTATAGACGTTACTTAACTTTTCTAGTCCCTCCCTGAAGTTAGCACTGGATTTATGACTCAGATACCTTGTTCCAGGCAGACCCAAAACCCTTACATCAACTATGACCTTCCCATTCAATAATAGGCAAATTTTATTGATACACAGTGATAGCAGATAATAATAATGCAAACAATTCTGTATCTACCAGTCCTAGAGCTGTCATCAGAGGGAAGGTACATCTGGCCAGTATGTGGGCTTCACCCTGAGGTTCTTTCGTGAATGTCCACAGTCTGGAGGTTGGAGGTAGAGGTGGTTGAGATGGGCTGGTGGTGTGCTCTGTGGCCTTGGGTTCCCATCTTGGGGGACCCTTTTCTGCTCTGAAATTCCTTTTTTTGAATTATTTTCCCCTCCTGATGACTCTTCATTTCTGGCCATTGCTGATTGGTCTCTCAGTGGTCGTCATACTGCCCATGTTTTGTCCTGTCAGCATAGTCCTTTATTTCACAAACCTATCACATGCACAAATCCTAATTTGGATTCTACTGGTCTCCTCCTAATTTGGTCTGTTCCCCCAAAACCAGAAATCCCAAGGGTCCTGCAGTTGGGCACTGTGACCTGGTGCTACCTTATTTCATGTTACAGAACAGTGTAGTACATAGCTCTAATTTCTCAACCTGCATGTCTGTTTGGTGCTTGCCTGTTAGACACAGCAGGTCTTGGAGGAAACTCTCATCACAAACAGGCTTTTTAGATATCAGGTAACCCTTATTGTTGCCCTGGACCATTATTCGAATGCATATTGACTATATCTATAAGCCAATTCCCAAAAGCAAACCTCTAAATACAATTTTGTAGCCATCACCTGTTATCAATATGGCCCCTTCAGGCTACACAACACTCTCATTCCTGAAGCATGTCTTCTAAAGACTCACAGGTGATGGGTCAAAAAAATGCACTAGGTTTATACTAATGATGCTGCTACAGGGACAGCAGAGCCAGGAGACACATTTTAGAAGCCCCATACCCTTTGCCACCCCTGGTTGGTTGACTTACGGCTAAAACTTGCAGCAGAATGAAGATGATAGAGCACACTAATTACAGATTTACATTAAGAGGAAGGTTTAAAAGCTAATAGGACATTATCAGAATGATTCCTAAGAAGTTCTTCCAGCTGAACATCTGCCATTGCTAATTAAAAACAAGTTAGAGTCAACCCCTTTAAACAGAAATCAATATTTACAGAAACTGGATACCGTGCTGGTGTTAGATGTGGTGGTGACCTACACAAACCTTTTTACAGACCAGCTAGAATCAACAAGAGTGTTTTCAAAAAGCAAGGATCATGCAATACTGGGAAACTGGTGCTAATTCATAGATTGCTTTTGTAGGAGAGTAGGTTATCTGACTCATATATGGCATGTTTGTTACTTTCATTAGTCAGATGCATAACAGCTTTGTATGATCAGCCAAAAGATACATTCTCCCAACTTTCTGTTATTTTTCCAAAAAAAATGAGCTAGAAATTACATTTCAAGTGGCTGTTGAGAATAACTTTCCTCTAGTCTCTGTCTTTTGTACCTGTGTCCCTAATTACAATTTACTAGAAAGTCACACTTTGAGAGTGAGTAGAATTTGCAATGACCTGACTGCACATAAATGTTCAAGGTAGAGTAAATCTTGAAAATGGAAAATACCCAACTGCAGAGATAGAACAAGAGATAGGCATAAAATTACAACAGCAAGTGGCTTGAAAATCCATCAGCTACTGGCTGCCTCCAACCCAAAAGAAAGCAAGTGCTTGACTCCATCATTAAATAATTAACTATTCTCATAAAGAGAGGAGAATCCTAAAAATGATAGGATACATGAGAAACTGAGCTCAGAATCATGCCAGCCTATTCATGCACTAGAAAATTCAGTAAGCTAAGAGACCCCTTCTCCTCAGAGAACAGAGGTTGATACTGAATAGTCATCCCTCTTCCCCAGGTCCCTTATCCAGTACCCAACAACATGCTTCACCATAACTTTAAACTTTGTATATATCTCTAGACACTCTTCAGGTTTCTATAATTCCTGCTTCCTTCTTCAATACGATTGAATTGTCCATCAAGAATGACTGGGGGAGAGGGGGAGGCAGGCAGGGACGGAGCGCTGCCACCCATCACCCCATGCCACTGCCATCCAGGAACAGGGTGGGGGGGGAGAAGCTTACCCCGCCATCCCCTCCATCCCCTTCTGCCAGCACCCGATGCCGCCTCCAGGGCCAGAGGGAATGGTGGGGTTGGAGTGGGGCAGCAGAGCGCTGCCATGATGGAGGGGATGGAGCTGGGGATGGGAGCAAGGCCAGCACCATCCACTCCATCTCTGCCATTATGTCAGAGCTCCACTGTCCATCGCCCTCCATTCCCTCTGTCCCCCGCCACCAATACCCTGCACTACCACTGCCTCCAAGGAGCAGGGCTGGGGGGGAGGGCGGGGAGGCCAGCAGTACTGGCCTGACCCCCCCCCAGCCACTCCATCCCCTCCATCCCCACTGTCATGGCGGCACTCCTCAGAGCACTCTGTGTGGAGCACTCTGTCTGTGTGGGACATTCTGATTGGTTGTTTCAGTAAGCATTGTGATTGGAAGCCAAGACAACCAATCAGAGTGCTCCAAGAGTGTTACAGACAGACCGATGGATGGACTAAGCCCTATATATATATATATATATATATATATATATATATATATATAAAACTTATGAAAGGCAGATGGTGGTGAACTCTTGTAGAATAGATGGGAGGTACTCATCACTACAGCTTATTTCCATCCGGTCTCAAGTACATAGTATCTTTGCTTTCCCACTATCCAGATAAGGTAATGACTTGGATAAATTAAAATATGCTGAAATTCAATCTGAAAAAAGTGGGGGAGATGCTGGCAAGCTCCAGAAAGCAGCCAGGGGAAATATCTCCTCCATCCCTTTTAAAGAGGCACATCTGACATTCTTTGCAGCAGCAGTACTTGTTAGAAAAATGAATTTCGAACCAAAGGCAATTTTAGACCCTGGCTGTTTTAGGCTCCCAACCCTAATTCCATTTGTAATTGGCTATTACGTCCCTGCCACCACGCTTATGTTAAAAAAGGAAGGATACTTGGATACTGCTGGCTTTGGAATTTAGTTCTGCCATTGGACTAATAAGCCTTAAGCATGTCAACTTCCACAAGGCTCCCTATTAACTTTGGGCCTGATATGAGAGAGACTGGTCACTGGTAGGTCCCATTGATGTCAGTTAAATTTGTGGGATCTCAGTACTATGGAAATCAGGTCCACGAGGTCCAGCTTGGATACCCAGAAAGCAAGACACATGTATGCAGTGGCACTCTGGAAAGAGCTGGTGTCAAGGATTTTGGAGAAAAGCTCTGTGTCTGGATAAGTAGTCTTGTGATCACAGATGAAAAAATACAAAGCCTTCAGGCTAAAAATCAGGATCAGTAACTTGAGTGTTAAGCCATCCTATTATTTGTAGTATGGCATTATTTTTAGGGCATGGAAGAGCAGAAGCACAAGAGGAGAGTCAGGGGCAGTCCCCTGCTTTTTCAGCAGTGCTGAAGTTGGGCTTCAGGGGACAATAGCAAACATGGCATGACCTTGCATTTGTGATTTCCATTGACTGCATTATTGAAGCCTGCAGTGTAGTGTATGTTTTTTCTGTGGTGTTGTGAGAGCAATAAAGAGAGGAGGCAAGAATAAAGAGCCTCCAGGTGCTGATATAAAATTAAATCCTGACTTTTCTTTCAAGTTTAAGGTAGGAAAATCACAGCCATATGTCCTTGTCAGGCTGCACACAATGCTCTATTACCAAGGCTAGCCAATTTTGCCATCATCCAGTGTCCGTATGGATTTACATAAGTCAACAAAACACAAGACTCTTCGAAGCAGAAATTAGAGGCCAAATTCTGTCCTTTGTGTATATAGTATTATTTACTATTGTGTCATCGGTAGGGAACCAAATTCTTCCTATGGGGCAATATCTGGATAGAGGAGGAACAATTGTTGGGCTCCACAGAAATGCAAATCTTGTTTTGTTCAGAACTGCAAGGATTTTGCAGACCGTTCTGTATGCAGCTGCTTAAAAACATCTGAGAAGCCTGCAACAAAATTCTCTGCAGCATCTTCAGTGTCAAATTCTGCTCCTCTTCCTCACCCGAGCAGTCCTACTGAAGGTAACAAGGCTGGTCACCACGCTTAAAACATGCTGAATGCAGCTCTACTATTCCACAAAAGGACAGCCGTTCACGGTCTCTTGGACAAGGGCAGTTTCTCAGCGATACCCTTCTCCTGGTGATGCTGACTAATCCACATTTTACTTTTCCTTCCCTATCTTATTTTCCAACTTACTCCATCTTTTCTCCTGCTGAAGACAGACGGTGGCAAGCTCTGGAATAAACATAAGCATATCAGAGCACCACAGCTGCCTGCAAAGTGACATGAATTTAATCACAAACTCTTTTGAGTTTCGCAGCTCAGACACATTACTGGTCTGGCTGCTTTTCCCCTAGGCAACTGCTCATTGTGCCTATGGTGGCAGTTGGACATACACTGGGTATTCCCTGAAAACAACTAAATGGAGGTGCAGTGTCTGCATTATTTGATTTCTGATTGCCTCTGACTCCCCTTGCTCTTGGTTGGCTGTCCTTTGCAATGCAGGGAAGCTTGGGCTAAGCTGAGACTGATTCTGCTTTCTCACTCCAGGGTAAACCCAGAGTCACTCCAAAAAAGGCAGTGGGGCCACTCTAATGAAAGACTGGTGCAAAGACCAGAATCACATACCTTATTTAAGGTCACTGCCATGCAAGCAAGCACCTTTTTACTTCCTTCAACATGTACCGAAAAGGGTGCCTCCATATTGTGAACATGCTTCTTTACTAAGACTAATGTTTTCTTGCAAAAGAAAGTCTTACAAAAATAAGAAGAATGATAGGAAGAAAAAGCCTGTATTTACTACGGCAAAACACACATTCTTAAGCAGATTTCTCAAGAAGTGTGTGGGGGGTGGACAACAGATTTACCTTTTGCTTTGGATGATGCTTTTATAATGGTGGTACCATTTCACTGTGACAAAGGACAAAAGAGAATGAGAACATTGGGGCTTTCAGTCGGGTTAATTAACATACAGAGTAAAACCTCATATTAGATGGAAAAGTGATGCTATGCTTTCGAACTGGATTCTCAGCTCTATAAGGATATGGTTCTGTGCCTGAGAAATCAGGGAGCCTTCACCACTGATTTCAGTCAACCAAATATCAAACCCTAAATCAGCAGGGTTCCACTGAAATCAGTGGAGCAGTCCTCTTGAACTCCTTGGAGAAGCCAGTCCAGCATACTGAAAATTAAGCCAGTATTGCAGTGTATATTTTCAGTTCTCCTGTGCCCCCATAAATAAGTGATACGCAAGTTGGAGGGAAAACTGCCTTCAGCACACAAGCTTCTGCAGCTGTTAAGATTGTATCTGTGCCTGTCAGTGACAAGCACCCAGACGGCAAAGTCACAGCTTCTGACAAGACACGCTCTGTAGCTGTATCATTACCAGTCACTGATGACTACTTCATATAGAAACCATTCCAGGCTCTCATGAAGGGGCACATTGATTTCACTCTGCTTTACAGATCGCTTCCCAGTCATGCCAAGGAATCAACAACAAGATAAATGGCAGGATTATATATTTTCCTAGGTTGAAGAGGAGATCGAAATGCAAAAAAGAAATTAAGAGTTATCATTTTATTTTTGGTATGTAAAGGTAACTTTAAATAAAACTGTCCAAGCACTTTTGGTCTGCATAAGAAACCTGGCACTAAAGAACCAAGTATGAACTTCTTCAGTTGAAGCTGAAATGAGGATTGTAATAGCTGTTTGGAATAAAGGAGCATGTACACTGTTGTGTGATTATTTGCCAACCTTTGATTTTTAGTTTCTTTAATATTAAAGTAAGACAAGAGCTTAAATGTTTTAACATATTCTGTCACATTCTGTTGAGTTCTGTGCAGAACATTATCCTGTTAAAATGATTAATTCAAAATGAAGATGTTTTTAAAATAACTTATTACTTTATAAGTAATATTGGAGGAACTCTATTGCAAACTTTAAAAGGGACACTGTCACATACAACAATCAAATATATCTTAAAAAAGAAATGTGTTGATGTTTATAATAAACAAAGTTTATTTAAAAAATAGATATATTTTTCATCCTTTGTCTGGAAATTCAGGGGCTGAACTTTACTTCTCTTAGACCAGGAAATAAGACTTTTCAGTTTCCACTTTTATTTATAGAACTGTCTAGTCAACTGCAATTTTTGGTGGTTGTGCACCTGCTGACATGCTTGGGATCAAACATTCCCATGGAGAATTTAAAAAATCAAACAAAAAAGCAACTTATGTATTTTACTATTCAATTAAAAAAAACCACCTTTATAGAAGAATTATAAAGAATCCTACTGAAGTGAAACGATGGAGTTCTACTCTCCTTGGTGGGAATAAATAGTCTTTTGAAGTATCTGGTCTGTAGGTTCATTTTAGTACTGATTTAATTAGACCCTAGTCTAGCAAAGTACCTAAACCTTGATTAACTTTAAGCAAGTAAATAGTCCTATTAATATCAAAGCTAAGCATCATGCTTAAGGGCCTGCTGGATCTGAGCCCTGCACTGCATTATGTTGTAAATAGAGAATCATAGGGCTGGAAGGGACCTCAAGGCTCATCTAATCCAAGTCCCTGCATAAATACAGAGGATGTACTATACTTTCCTAGACAAATGCCTAACCTGCCTCCTCTTCAAAGCCTGCAATGAAGGGGATTCCTCAACTTCTCCATTGTCTGACCATTCTTTGGCAAGGACAGTTTGTTCTGAGATTTAGTCTAAATCTGCTTTGCTGCAGTTTAAACTAATTCCTGGGTGCAGTGATACTACCACCTCCTGTATCTTATATACTATACTCCTGTTAATACAACCCAGTGCAGTTGTTTCTCTTCTCCTTGGGCATGTCTACATGTGTGTTTTAATGTGCAGTAGCCTATTCTACTGCTCATTAAAGCAAGGTAGAAAACTGTGCTGATATGCTAATCTACAGTAGAATAGGCTACTGCACATTAAGCATCACCTAAAAAGTATGTGCTTGTGCTACTGTGCATTAATGCAGCTTAATGCACATTTATTTAATGCATCATATTGGAGGTACTAAATTTAATGCACATTAGGAAAGGCATTTTAATGCATATGTAGATGCACCCCTTGTGCTCCATAGGAAATCTTTCACCTCTATTGGGAAATGTATAGGGGGCTAATTTCCTTTCATCGACATTAGGGCTGGAAGGGACCTCATGAGATCATTGGGTCCAGCCTGCTGCCCAAGGGGTAGGAAGTCAGCTGGAGTCAGATCACCAGCAAGATAAGCATCCAAGCGTTTCTTGCACCACTTAATGCCCTTCCACTGCGTACTCTGATTTATTAGGAGAATATTATACTACAACCACCAATGCCAGCTGGCAGGGTGATTTGTTTACCTTGACAAATTGTTTGCTGTACAATTTCAACATGTCTGAAAATCACACTCAGAAAGTCCAGACTGTCACCTAATGGTTCACACGCACAAAATAGAGCTTTCCTTCCTTCCTTTTGCATCATGTACCTAAAAAGATAGGAGGACAAAGGTGGGGGAAACCTGGCTAACTGACCCACTCCTGGACTGATAGCCAGCAAGGGCTATATAAGCCAGAAGAGCTGTGATAAATACAGAGTCTACAGAAGTGGCCTTCCCTCACTTTCCTCAGTTCTAACCAGTAACACGGGATCAAATTCACACATTACAAAAGGCCCAAACCTGCTTCTTTCCCTTTAAAATGGAACTTACTCACTCAGATCCCCAGTCAAGAACCAGTAAAACCATGCTTTCTGGTTGATGATTTTCCTAAGAAGAGAGGGAAGGTACTATTTCTACCTTTAAGGACCAACAGAGGTCTGCTTGATGACTTTTTAACATGGGTGGTATAGAACAGCGCTTGATTGCACTGATGGTTAAGACACGAAGTTCCTGAAGAGGGGTGCACAGGTTTCACTGCAGCCAAGGACTACCACCCAGCCATCTGAGAGCAAAGGAAACAAAATATAATCTAAGAAAGCTCAGACTCAGCAGCATCTTCTGTACAGCACATCTGAGATGGATCCCCCCAGCTGCTCCTTTACTTTGTGAGGCAGCTGTAACCCTGTTCTCTTAGCTCCAGGCCCTTTTGCCTCTCACAGATGCTGGCCTCTTTTTGCTTTGCCTCCAAATCTCTCTTTTTTTGTCAGATTCCTCCTCTGCTTCCTCTCAATCCTCTGTCCCAGTCTCTTACCTATACTCAGAGGATTAGTGTCTCAGTCCCACCCTTACTATCTCTCAGGCTTGTTGCTCATGCCACAGCCTCACCCACGCTGCATGGCATTTTGTTAGTTCCAAAAAGAGTCAGTTGCCCTCTCCTCTTGGTGCCATCTCTGCCCTCACTGCACATCCTGACTGACGGGAGGAGTGTGTATGTGATAAAAATGTCATTCACGCTCTCTTCCCTCAGGATCGGGGCTTGTCAGTTTAAGGGTAAGGCTCCATTCCTTTGAAAAATGGGAACCTCGCAAAGTTCAAGTGGCTTCACAATGTTAAAAGCTAAGTTCATCCATCTCTTATCTAATGTGTCATACGAAGAACAAGCCGTTCTTTGGGAAAGCAGAATCAATGTCATTCAATGTTTGAGCGCGTGCCTGATTATTAGCAATAACTGTAGGATTCTAGACTCAGCAACTTCTTTATGCCTAAATTGAACGGAGCCAACACAGGGCAGGACTGGAGGTTCCCTGACCTGCTCAAATGTTATTCCTTTGGAAATTACAAGGGAGTTTTTTGTTTTTTTGTTTGGTTTGGTTTTTTTACACAAGCATCCTGCAGCACAAACAGACACCAGGGCTGGTTTTGAGTGTTGCCAATTTGTTCACTTCCAGATTCTGTTACAGGATATCTGCAGGAGCAAGAAAAATAGAGCAATGTCAAGCTGACGTAACAAAGCTCCCTTCACTTAGACCAAAAAGCAGTCTGGAGGGGAATGATCTCCCTGAACAGATACACACGTGGAGAACTTCTCATTCTGACTCACTCCAGAGCAATTCCATGTACATGACCCTGATGAAGCTACTGTCGATCCCACCAGCTAACGATATCGCTCACCAGGAGCTCTTTGCACACTATAAAATGTGGTAAAATGTAGCAATGAACAATGCACACCAGGAGCCAACACAGTGACTTTCAGGGTATGGAAAGACAAAGCCATTATTTCAGTTTTAGATTATAATGCTTTATATAGAGTCCTGCTAAACAGATGCAACTGTCCCCTCCTATAACCAGAACTAACTCACTCTAACTTAAAATCTATTCAGTTACACTGGTTTAGCTGAAGTTTGCTCCCAAGTTGCAAGTCTCTTTCCCCTTTTAAAACAGTATATTATTAGGTCTGTCCATGGGCACTGAGAACAATTCAAAGCACCAGTTCAGGCTGCTGATGGACCTGACAGCTACCAACTTGGTTTGGTGCTGTGCCGTGGTGAGCATGGGACTCAGGGAATTTGGATTCTGAGACTCCAGAAATCCAAGCACAGGAACAATGGAAACCTTGCGAGTCTCCCTCTACCATAATAAATAGAGCATGTTGATGGGTGAGCTAGAGCAGGCTGGAGGAAAGGACCACGAAACTGTGGCTGTGAGAATTTGGATTATTCCTTGCATACGGGGTGAAACGCAGACACTTCACACACCAGCACTACTCTGGCTGTGTGGCTGCAGTAACACCCCAGGGAGCAGCCGGGTATGAGGATGGGAGAAGAGTCCTCCCTCTGTCTCCCTACCCACAGTTAACAATCTATATCATACACTAGGGCCAGCATTAGCTCTGAAGAAACAAATGTTACTATCAAAAGGGACTCTCAAGGGAAGCTCTATTGCTTGGGACATTTAAAACTGGGTTAGACAGAACAGGGACAAAAGCACAATGGGAAATGGAAGGATGGATTAATCTTCCTGGCTTCTAGATTTGATGGGATCTTGTGGTGATGCAAGTTAAGAAATGTTGTAAGCAGACTCAGAGAGGGGGGAACTGTAATGTGTCAAGCTTCTCGCAGCACTGCCCAGACATTATGCCATTGTCATCCTCTCCTTTTGTACAGTTCTTTGCTGATAAACCTAGTTTACACTTGAAATGGTGAGTCATACTTTTCAGTCTCTTCTGATATATTATTCCTATAAGGGAGAAGATTCCAGGAACCGCCTCTCCCCTTTCCGCAGCTAATGAAAAACTGCTCTCCCCCATTCACCCTATTGCGGTAGTGAAAGAAAAAGTTACATTTATTTTTAAAGCATTTTTAAATGCAAAGCTGGATAAAAACAGGCAGGGCTATATTCACGAGGCTTTGTGTTTTATAACCTTAGACACTCTGCTCTTTCCCGAGTAATTCTGCAGTTAATGGGAGTAAGCCCATTCCCAAGATCCCTCATTAAAAGGGACACAACCAACTTTAAAAAAATCACACAAAAAATGTTAACCTACTTCTGTTCCAAGTTACACCCACAACTGAAAGAGTAGAGGGAAAATGGCTCTTCCCTGTTTTTGAACATGTGAAACTTGATGGTACTTTTTATGTAGTCAAATAGGTCTGACAGCATTAAAGATTTATGTGTGAGTATCTTTACTAGTAATACCACTAAAGTCATCCAACTGCCCTCCATGCAAAGCATCTTACATATTTAAGTCATTGATGGAGCAGAAATTAGCTAATTATCCCTTATGTCATCAAACTGAAGTTAAAACACTTCTTGAAAATATTGAGGGAATCACTAATTATTAGGGGTGTGCGACATGGGCCCTATTTGATTCAGAATCAGCCCGAATCAGGGACAGTGATTCGATTTGTTGATTCGGATCACTGTCCCTGATTTGATTTGGCTGAATCTCAATCTGAAGATTCGATGCTGATTCAGAGAATCAGCGATTCAGGCATAGACACAGCTTTAAATATTTTTTCTCCATATCTTGAGGTACCAGGTGTGGCTTGTGGTTGGTGCGATGCTGGGGCAGATGGAGTGTCCCACAGGAGTGTGGGGAGGCTCTCCACATGCTCGGTGGCAAACCTGAAAGTGGGCCGGAAGTACTTCCGGTCCACTTCTGGGTCTGCTGAGGAGCGTGCAGGGAGGGTCCCCCTGTGCCCCACCTCCCCGGCTTGGCGATCGGCTGTGGGGGGACCCTGGGTACCTCCCCAGACCCAGGAGGCACCATTTGCCGAGCCAGGGGGATGCAGGGGGTCCCAGTGGACCCGGAAGTGGACCAGGTCTTCTGCCAAGTGCGCTGGGGACTCCCCCCCACCCCATGCTTCTGTGGGATGCTCCATGCACCCCAGCATCACACCAATCATGAGCCGCCTGGTACCTTGAGGTATGTAGAAAAAACATTCAAAGCTGTGTCTATGGCTGAATCTCCAAATCTGAATCTCACTGAATCAATCTGAAGGGTTCCAATTCAATTCGGATAAATTAAAGGGTCCTTTAATTCAATTTGGATTCAGAGATTTGGCCACCAAATCGGGCTGAATCTCTGCTGAATCGGATCAGGGACTGAAGCTTCACGCAGCCCTACCAATTATCCGATAACTTTATGTAAGAACCATGCAAGCTCACCACCATGGCTTGTACCCTTACTGTCTTTCCCCCGGGAGTTCATCCATTCCCTTATGTTTTAAACCATACCATCACCTGGTCTAGTTTTGTAAAGCTCCTGGCACACACGGCTTATTATTAACACCACTGTTCTTTTCATTGACTTTGATGGACACTGAACTGGGTTCTAAATGCTTTGGTGGATCAAAATGTTAATTTCTCCAAGAGAAAAGATGCTATGCACTCAAGTAACCACCTCTGATTCGACAAACGTCCCAATACAGGATCATCTGGCCTACTCACAGACACGACTTTTCCACAACTTACTATACTGCACACATCTTCCCTATCAAACATAAAACCAAGAACTTTATTAATTAAACAGGGTACCACATACAGGTCATTGTCCTACATATGTGCAGGGAACCAAGCGTGGTATGAACTGAGCACACAAGGGGATGGCATAGATGATTTTTCAAGTGCTCCTCTTTGCTGTGCTGCACATGAATTACACACACTCCCCTAACTCCTCAGAGTAAACTGTGTATTTCACTGCTGCCAAGCAGGGCAGCCTGTATTTCAGCCATGTCGGGAGAGCAGCGACACTATAATTAAGCTGGAGCTGGCATTTCCATTTCATAGGCGTGTATCCTGATTTGGGGATTTATTACCTCTTCCACAGACTGTTCCAATTCACAACTCAGGACTGGGGCTGGACAGGCAGACAGATTGGTAACAAATACTGCTTGCTTTTTCAGAAAAAAATGAACTGATTTATGCCACCAGTTTAAATAAGCTCCCCTCTCTAGGCATTCTCCTATAAAAGGGACCCGCTGTCCATTCGGAAAGCCACCTAAAGCACCTGCCCATGCTGCAGGGTGCTGGAGTGGAGCTCACCAGGACAACTGCTATCCAGGACTTGCTGGCTCTGGGTAGGGGTCCCTACGCCCTGGGGTGAACTGTAGTAGACAACCAACCCTTCCAGATTGTAGGGCTTAAGCCTGATTCTCAGTCAGTGGCCAAACTCGCAGAGACTGGATCGAGTCCTTGGTCCCGAGGAAAGCTCTGTGTCACGGCTTGGAAGCCAGCAGGGCACTGACAGGGGACTGGGGCTTTGTCTGAAATCCAGCCTCATGCTACCCATGCCATGAGATGGAGATGCCGGGGAAGGCGTTGGGGCAAGCAGAGGGCAAGGGGACAGTGTGAAAGATAGAGTGAGAGAAAAGAGGGAGGGAGAGCCCCGCCGGGGGAAACATCCCAGAGAGAGAAGGGGATGGAGAGCTGCTCAGGGAAAGGTCCTGGAGAAGAAGATGGAGGGTCCCTCAAGGGGAAACATCCTAGAGAAAGAAGGGGATGGAGAACCCCCCAGGGAAATGTCCCAGAGAAGGGGATGGAGGGCCTCTTGGGAGGGAAACATCCCAGAGAGGAGGGGATGGAGAGCCCCCGAGGGAAAGGTCCGGGAGAAGAAGATGGAGGGTCCCTCATGGGGAAACAGCCCAGAGAGAAGGGGATGGAGAGCCCCCCCAGGGAAAGGTCCCAGAGAAGGGGATGGAGGGCCTCTTGGGAGGGAAACATCCCAGAGAGGAGGGGATGGAGAGCCCCCCAGGGAAAGGTCCAGGAGAAGAAGATGGAGGGTCCCTCATGGGGAAACAGCCCAGAGAGAAGGGGATGAAGAGCCCCTCGGGGAAAGGTCCCAGAGAAGATGGAGGGCCCCTCAAGGGGAAACATCCCAGAGAGAAGGGGATGGAGAGGGATGGGCATCGGGGAAACGTCCTGGAGAGAGAGATGGGGACCGAGGGCCTCTCAGGGAAATGTCCCAGAGAGAAGGGGACGGAGAGCCCCTCGGGGGGAAACAGGGCAGTGAGAGAAGGGGACAGAGCCCCCCTTGGAGACGTGTCCCCGGGAAGGGGACAGAGGGCTCCTGGGGGGGCACGTGCCAGAGAGCGAAGGGCACGGGCTGGAGCGGCCCTCGGGGAGGTCCCAGAGAAGGGGCCGGAGGGAAGACGTGCACTTGATCCTACACCCGGGGACAGGGTCGACGCCTCGGTGCGGCGCCCAGCGCGGAGCCCCACCTGCCGGGCAGCGGGGCCAGCAGCCGCCGCCACGGGCCGCGCGCAGGCGAGGGGCTCCCCCGCCGGCTCCGGCCCCCCGCGGACAAAGGCGGGCGGCGAAGGGAGCCGCGCCTGCTCCCGGCCAGGCCGGGCCGGGCCGGGCTCGGGCTCGGGCTCGGGCTGCAGCGGGGCGCGGGGAGCGGCGCCCCCCGCCGGCCACATCGCCCCTCCCCCGGGCGCCCCCTCCTCCTCCTCCTCCTCCCCCTCCGCTCCCGCCGCCTCCCCGCGCTGCCGGAGCCGGAGCCGGCGCGTGGCCCCGTGCGCTGCCGGCGGCCGGGCGGGCTCCCTGCAGCCGGCGGCGGGAGCGCTGCGGGTGCGGGGACGCGGCGGCGGGTGCCGGGCGCCCGGGCGCTGCGAGCCCATGGAGCACAACCACGTCCACCTGCACAACGGCTCGCTCCTCGCGCACCTCGGCAATGGCTGCGGCTTGGGCTACGCGCCGGTCGTCTACTACAGCCTGCTGCTCTGCCTCGGGCTGCCGGGTGAGTGCCGCCCGCGGCGCCGGGCCGGGCTGGGCTCGGGCTCGGGCTCGGGCTCCCGCCCCCCAACTCCGCCGAAGTTGCGAGCGCGGGGGCAGGCGGGCCGGAGCCGCCGGGCCGGGCTGCGAGGGCGTGCGAGCGCCCGGCACGTGCGGTCTGCCCGCCGGCCGGCTCCCAGCCCCGCGGCGGGCGGGCACAGGAGGGCAGGCAGCGGCTGCTCCGCGCTAGGGGACGGCGCAGCGCCGTCCTCCCAACCCCCGAGCCGTGCCGGTGCCGGGGGACAGCGGCCGTGCCTGGCCCCCTTGCCCGGCCCCCGTCCAGCTCCGGGCCCTGCCCGGGGCTTTGGAGCCGGTCTGAGCATTTTGGTAAAAGAAGGAACAAAAAAAAAAAAGTTAGGAGGCGCCACGCTGCTGCTGCCGGGCGCGGCGGGCTGGGAGGACGCGGAGTCTCCCATTCTCGAGCCCTGTTTTACGCTTTGAGGCGGCTTGGCCACCAGGCAGCACGCTGGAGAGGTGCTTTCTAGGGCATTTGGACTGTGGATGCACTAAGGAATGCTTTTTTTTCGGTCTGCCCCTTCTGCTTTCAGCAAACATACGGCTGCAAAAGCTCCCACCCGCTAGGATACTGGTTCTGAACTTGATATACAAAGCCTCAAATGGTCAGGAAGTTTCCAACATAATCAGTTTGGTCATTTTAGGATACAATGGTCCTGCCCGAGACTGGTAGTGGGGCACGATGCCCTTCTCTTGCCCCGGTGAGGAGTAATCAAAGCCTGTCGCTGTCCAGGTCCTGCTGGGTGCTGGGAGTGCAGCTCCCCAGGCGGCTCTAGAAAAGAGATCAGGAAGAAACCTGCCTCCGAGGGGGTTTCCACTGAAGCAGCTGGCCAGCTAGGGAGCCATCCTGCTTCAGGAGACCATCCCTGCTGTGTTTGCAGCCAGAGAAAGTCTAGTCAGGTTCATGAGACCAGCAGGTCCAGGGGCTCACTCTTTCTCCTGCTGAAGTCCAGAACATCACTTCTCCAGACTGCGTCAAGGGCAGGTGCCAGATCCAGAAGGTCATCCTCAGAGTATAGCCTGAACCCTGGCTGGCCAGAAAACAAGCTGTCAGACCCAGAAGGGGTAAAGAGAACAGATGTGGTGGGAACCCAAAGAAAAGGGGCCAACACCCAACTTTGTTAAATCTTGGGTGAGGTGTCAGTGGAAAAGTCTAAGGGTTCAGTACCTTTAGGGCACAGACAGGCATCCACAGTACAAATCCCACCATTGCCACACCTGAGCCCAGCTGGTATTCTTGTCTCAGCAGAGGTCAAGGACTGAGCAGGCAGGGGAGACTCCCCCTCCCAGAGGCGGGCATTTCAAGTCACCAAGTGAAGAGAAGTTTGCACTAAGCCTGTCTTGCACCTAGGCTGTGGATAAAGAGATCTTCAGGGCTGTCAATCCAGCAGACAAGCTTCATACCTTCAAAACTGCTGCTTAAAAATCTGTTTAACAATGATACTTCCCAACAAACAAGAATAGAGGAAAAAAGAGGGAAGGGGGGAGTTAGAGCATTTTTATTTTTCAAGACTGTTGCAGTACAAAGTTGAATATGCACTTAAAGCAGTAAGTGGCAAGCAGCACTGGCAGATAACGTGTGAACTGTTTCTTAATGCTTTTTTCACCTTAACTACTATGGCTTAGAAAATTATATTCTTCAAGCAATTAATTCTTAATAAGTTTTTAATCAGACGTGCACAGAGCCATGTCTCTGAGCAATGGCTCTGATGCACACACAATTATTACTCAGCACGTGAATGGATATTCACTGGGAAGCTTTCTCCTATCTTCATAATTACATTTTGAAGTGTGGCTAATGGGTAAGAGAACTGGAAAGTTAAGCCCTGTCTGTATCCACAAAACCTGCAGAGCCCAACCAGGCTTCTCTGCTATGCAGCATCACTGTGTTTCAGTCTGGGCCTGGATGAACCGTACTAGCAAGGGTGAAAAGGTGCCACTTCCCTACTCACTTATTTGTTGGCCTCTATGCTGTGGTTCTCAATAGCATTACCATGGGGCATCCTGATGTTGACCTTTGCCCACTAGGAACTGACTCAGAATACCTTAACTATATAAGAGTAAGAGGTGAAATACCAGCAACAAGCTGCAAAACCTTCCTTTGCATCTCTCTAATACTAGGAACATCCTTCATGCACAGACAAGGAAATCAGGTAATGAGTATTCGGCATATGCTGTTACAACTGCAAAAGTATACTGCATTCTAACTACGGACCTCCCACAATTATCCCAGGAACATAGTTAAAGTCTGTGCATGATACAAATTAGCAATGGTGATGTGAATTTCTCAGGGGATCATACATCCATTTGATTAGCAACAATGGCATCGACAATAGTAAAAACTAATATAATAGCCAAAACGGTCCCTGATGCAACTCCAGCAAGTTCAGTGGATTTCCATCAGAGAAACATTTGGCTCGGCTTGTTCAGTGTGTGTTATCTGAGGATAACATTGGCATTACCACCCAAGTGGACTGTACGTGTACAGTATGCTGAGTGCATAGGAAATTCATTAATTTCATTTGGGTACTGCAGGGAGATGAGAACAGGCTGGAAGGATTTGGGAGGGACTCACACAGCCAGGTTTTATCTGGGATGTGGCCCAGGTCAAAAATGCTACTGGACAGAGACTCTTCATTTCAAGCTGCTCTGTCACTTGGAAACATTGTTACCATGTACAATGGATAGGGTAAGGAGCCACTTTGCCTGGGTGATAAAGTTCCTTGAGCTCCATGGGATTGGGGTAGTTTGCTTCTGAGTATTTTGGTGGGAGGAATGCTAGGTTGCATCCTCAGTCAGACACGGCATGTACACATTGCTTTGTAAAGTGCTAAAGGTTAGTGTCTCACTAGGAATTTCAATAGACTGGGGAAAAGCATCTTACTGTTATTAGTATTGTAGCTTTTGGTCTGATTTCCAAAGGAAGACAGCTTTGCACAGAGGCTGCAGAGGACAGAGAGGATGCAAAGGGCTCCATCTCTAGCAGTTATACAGCTCCTGCCTTTAGGGCGCAGTGGTTCAAGGTCCCTGGAGCCCCAACGAGGGCAGTGAGGAGAGGGAGCAGTGACCTCACCACACTCCCTGGCCAGTGGAATGCAAGCGGCATACGTTAAAGGTTTGGCAATTGAGGTGCTGCCCTAGCATCCAGGTACCCCGGGGCAGGGTTACTGTGCTCCTCTTCCAGCATAGGGTTGTGCTTTAAAGCTAAAGTTGAGCCTTGAGTGAAGACTTTCTAAACATAGGTTGGCCAAGGGATAAATTCCTATTTCCTGCTATATACTTCTGTGAACTGTTCTCTTTGGGTGAGAACCTACAAACCCCTATTCCTACGAGGCTGCATATGAGTTTATAATCTCATTGCCAGGAGCAAGAGGTGTATGTAGAGGTCCTGAACCAGGAGAATTCAGCTTTACAGTGAAGAAGGCAGGAAGCTGAATACATGTCCTGCAGGTAAAGGGCACAGGAAAGTGGCTGAAAATGGTGGCAAATTCAGCAGCTTGGTCATTTGAAAGTGCAGCATCTTAAGGGCATTGCCCCTTGTCACTCTGTGCTACCAATGAGTGTTTCTAGAGTTTCCCTTTAGTTGGCTGGCAGGTGCAGTGGGGGTTGTGGGAAGGTTCAGTGGAAGTGGTTCTCCATTTGATGAGAAAGCCTTAATAAAAGGGAGAGAAAGAGAGAGGGAGAAAATGTCAGAGAAGGTGTTGTGGGGGAGGGAGGAAATTGCTCTGATTCAGTCAGAGAGGTGGCTAGTAGGGTAAAGAAATAAAGAGCAAGCTCCAAGTTGCTACCCAGTCTCTTCTCTAGCGAAAGAGCCATGCAAGATATCTCCACCTGAAGGCCCTTGATATGCCAGAGTCTCAGAAGCACTAGACCCAGGCAGAAGCAGCAGCACCACCACCTCAAGGTGTCTATCTGGCTTGAACTCCAATTTCCACATCACTGGAGTGTATAGCACCAGTGGTGTTGACTTAGAGGTAATGGCTTTCCCTTATCAGTTGTGTCCTGTGCCCACGGACAGAGTGGAAAAGGAAGCATCAGCCATTCTTAGATCTGTGTCTGGAGCAATAGCAGGGGCTTTCAGGGGGCTATTGCCACTTCTACTCTCATGCAGAGAACATAAGCAAACTCTGGCTCTCTTATTGTCATGGCATTTGGTATCTCCTGCTCTGGAGTTGTCCATTGCTTGCACTGGGTCACTCCCAGGGATTAATTGTGCTAAATTTCAATTACTTCCTGTAACAATGAAGACACTTGTAAGTGAGGTTCACAAAGGCACCCTCTGTAAAGGTCCAATATAGCACCCTTGACACAAAGTCTTGGATGATGCAGACTCTTCAAGGAGCATCTTTCCTGGACTGACTGCTCTGAGGACAAGTTAACAACACCCCCTTCCAACTATCTATGCTCTAATTTGCTCCTCACACAAGGTACAAACTGGTGAAACTATAGAATGAGGCCAGTTTAAGATTGAGAAGCAGCCTTGGACAGGCCTTGCAGATGAATCAACTCCAGAATGGCAGACACAATGCGGGTATAACAACAGCAGCTAATAGGATTAGGCCCAGAGTTTTCACAGGACAGCCCCTCTCCTAGCATGGGGCAGAGAAGACTTGGCTGGGTACCTACTTGCCAATGGAGAATGACACTTCTTGTGACAAACACTGTCCACAGTTTTGTCAACATCATTCGTAGCAGGTAGTACACAGGGAATACTGAAGCAGGCAATGGACAGATGTACATAGAGAACAGTAGTTAAAAAGTGTGTTTGACCTAGGAGCACATAGGGCAAAATTTGCACCATCCTCCATTCCAGATTCTCACTGGCTGGTAAGGACAACTTTCCATAGACAAAAAAAACCTGCAGAGGGCAGCTACTGAGACCATTTGCTGTGTGCACGGGAAGTATGGTGAGCTCTAAGATTCCCTAGCGTGTTCTTTTGCAGTTATCACATGGGTTTCATGCTACAGGGAGTATTTCTTGAATAAATTACATTTGATCTTATTGTACCTTCTTTCATAGCAACATGCCTGCACCACAGAAATTCTACAGGGAGATTTGCAGTGCAGGTGAGAGAAGAGAGATGTGCTGTTCCAACCAGGAAGAAAGAACACACATCCACTATCGTTCATCAAATGGAGCTTACACAGCAAATACTATGCTCTAAAAGGGCCTGACCCCACATCCATTTTACTCAGTGCCCATCTTTCCACTGACTTTAGTGAATGCTGGACTGGGCCCAAAGCTAGCATATAGTAAAATGCTTGAGTGTAGCAGAGAGTGGAGGTGGGAACTTGTGACTTTCATAAAGGTAGAATAAATGCCTGGACCGTTAGATGACAATGAGATGCTGAGAGACATTATAGTGCATTAGGTAGCACTGTGCCCACAGATGGACATAATTGCTCCTTAGGCACTTAAAATGAGTTACTTTATAGGGTGAAATAACTGCCTGTTCTTTAAAGAAAAAATATAAGAAAAAAATTAGATCCATAGCAATCTTCCTGCACAAAAATGGCAACAGGAAGGAACGCATATTAGAGACATTTAGTCCAGTCATTATGTCTGGGGAAAGCATCTGCTGAGCCGTCATTTGGAAGACAAGGTCACTGGCATGGAAATCAGTGGGCAGAATCCACGTTATTTCAGAAGGGGACTTTGCCATGCATCAAACGTACCCTGGAACTCCGGAACACAAGTGCACACTTGGTGGGAGGCAGGAGGCAAGGGGGGGAGGGAGGAAGAGGGACTGAAAAATCCTGTGCACTGTTTTGACAGGTCAACAACTGAGCAGGGAGTTGTGGTGTCAGTGCTGCAATTATAATGATGCACGCTAGACTGAAAGCTTGGCAGGATGCAAAATGCAGAGACTTGCTAAAACTCATGTGTCTGAGGGGCAAAGTAAAAAAAAAAAGAAAAGCTCTAGAGGGCTTTTTCCTGGAAATGACTGTAGTGCACGAATACAGAGCAGAGTCAGTTTTCACATTAAGTGGACAATGATCTGTAGAGCCCCCAGAAACAGTTCTGGGAGTGGAGGATATTTTGAAACACTAGGCATCTCTCTCCACTCCTTTTCCCACCTCCCACCCCTAAGCTTTTTAATGCTCCCTCTCTTCATCTCTTTTTGCTCCTCTCAGTAAAAGAAGGGATGAGTCAGCAGAAATAAGCCAGCAAGAGCAAGTCTTCATCGACATAAGTCAAAACAATTTACCGTAAGCAAAACAAGCAAACCAGGAAGATTTCCTGACCTGGAACCAGCCCAGCATTCAGCAGGCAGGTGCAAAGCCCTCCTTCCCCAAAGGCATTGCTGCCCCTCTTTCAGACAGAATCCTTCTCCTGCTGATCCCCAGTGGAAAAGAAAGAGGGCCTGACTGGCCACATCTACATGAGACACCAGTGCACACTAGCTCATTGCTACTGCACAGTAGCACTGGGGGGCACTAACCGTGAGCCAACGCTATTGCATAGTACTAATGAGCTACTGCTCAGTAGTGTCAGAAAAAAACTGTGGGGACGCTACTGCACAGTCATGGGCCAAGTACAGATAGTCAAAAAGCCTGAGGCTGAATCAATTCAGTTTTTGCAAGTTAGTCTAAGCTGCAGAGATTAAACTGAGACACAACTGGACAGACATTCAGTTTTGATTCAGGAAATGCAGCCACATGCCTTGGCTCCTGGCTCAGGCCAGAAGCTAAGGGGCACAAGAGCACAATTCTCTGGCACGCCACCATAGGCTGTGTGTTCACTTCCTCTTCCTGCTGCCCCTGAGGTCTCTGGGATTTGCAGTCCAAAATCACAGCAGCAGGACTCTAGAGTTGTTTATCACTTCCTCTTCCTGCTTGCAGGTGCCTCTGGGATTTGTAGTTCACAGTCGCAGCCAGCAGTAAGAAGTTTTTAACAGGGCAAGGCAGCTCTGTACTCAGGGAAGAGGAAATTTAACTCTCCCCCCCTCTCCCCCCAGCCCTCAGCCGGAATTTGGTGGGGGGGGGGGTCGGGGGGCAGGCAGCATTTCCTGCCTCCCCCCCGCCAACCCTTCTCTGATGGAGCAAACAGCCCAGCCCAACCCAGCACTGGAAAGCATGCTAGGATGCTGGGGCACTGTGATTTAACTTGAACCAGGAAGGGGTCTGGGACAGAAGTTTTATACACTGGTTTGACCTAAATCAGTCAAGTCTGATACTACATTCAACCAGGTTTATCTTAAACCAGTTTCAGCTATTTTGAAACTGGTTTATGTGCACTGAACTTCTGTTCTGTTACAGGTTTAAACCAGTTTCTGATCACCTAAACCGGTTTATGTGTAACTTCTGTCCTTAGCCATTTAGTGCTTGGTTATGCAAGTACTAAATGACTGCTGAGTAGCAATTGCACTGTCCTCTGCTGCTTCTGAGCAATGGGATTATGAACTCATATGCAGCCTTGTAGGAATAGGGGTTTGTATGTTCTCACCCAGAGAGAAGAGATGCAGATGTATGTAGATGCAGCCACTTAAGTTAACCTCTTGTGAAGTGCCCCTGTACACACTGTGCTGAGCTTCTCCTAGAATAAATGCAGATATCAAATGGTCAAAAAGGCACCAATTCAGGGGTCCTCTGTCCCTGCCTTTCTGAAGTAGAAGGGTACTGTAGAGTATCAGTGCAATACTTTCATTAATCCCTACCTCTAGTCTGCTTATAGGGCAGGTATGGTGCTGCTGAGGAGAAGATGGAGGGAAGAGTAGAGATAACACGGTAAGCCTGGGACCACTTGTAATTAAGGAAGACCAAACAAGTTTCATGTCTATGTTCAGATGGAGCAAAGGCCACTGAAAATTACTGTTTGAAATTTCCATATCCAGAATTGTTGCTCCACACAATGCGGGGCCCTTCCTACACATGTAGCTCTGCAAAATTACACCTGTTTAACTTTTCCATCCTTAATCATCAAAGACAACCCAGTCTGTTAACTAAGGTTAGTATTCCAGGGATATTTTGTTAACTTGAGTTAATGGATTGTCAGTTATTTGGCATTTGCCAACACCACCACCTAGTCTGGACATTTCCATGAATAACTGTTCACTCCTTGATGCACTTGTCCTGTACAAGCAATATGGGGAGTTCAGATTTGCAAACAAATATGTGTTAGGCCTCACATTAAATATCTTTTTTGTAGGTATATGTAAAATCCTGAGGACATGGTATAGTTTTTAATTCACTCCCTAATCATGTAAATTGTGAACAAGTTAGGCCTAGGATTTGTAAACAGAGACTTCCACAGTACTGGAAGTCCTGCCCTTCCATTTAATAATGGTTTTCATTAGGAGAACCATTAGACCACTTTGGTATTCAAAATATGAGGCCAGTTCTTGAGCACCTGCAATGGGGAACTTTTTATCCTTCATTGGCTTAGGTACCTCAAAGTGTTCCCTTGAAGCACTTCCACATTGTAGTTTTCATTGAAGTGGCACATCACCCTCCATTCCATTTCAGCTTTGATCAGGCAGCCATAAAAATGCTTGATGACAGTGCACCCATGAGGCTCATTTCCTTCTCCTTTTGCATGGAAGTTTTTAGGACACATCAGAAACCATCTCATTAAAATAATGGACACACATATAATTGGCGAGGTATACAGTGGTCACTGTGACAGATTTAAAAATAAAGATAAATACATTTTTAGCACCCTGCCCTCAGTGCCCTAGGGGTTTTTTGAAGACTACTTATTTCCTTGTGGCCATCTCTAAATCATGGGCCTATCCTTAAAGGTGTTGAGTGCCTCCCTGAGGAGCAATGTGCCCTCCACTTCCAACGAAGACACTGGGCCAGATTTATGTCTCATTTGGTCTGCTGTATATGAGGAGCCACACCTCTGAAATCAATGACTTTTAATGGGAATCTGAGGGCACACAGAACTTTATAGGTATAGGAACTGTATTTTTATAGCATAGCCGTCTTCAAGGTACCTCCAGCATGGGGAGGACTAGAAGAGCACAGCTTCTTACTTGCCTCTTATTGTTATACAGATCCCAAATAGCATCCAGGGGCCAGTTGCAATAGCATCCCTGGCAATGCCTGGGTCCTACTGATTACAGGGACAGTTTTCTCTTGGGAGCAGGATGATGAGAAGGGGGTAGGGATGACCATACACAATGGGCACATCCACACATTCATTAAGGCACCCTAGTTACTGCTCATTAAGTTCAGTACTTGTATAAATCAAGTACTAAATCAATGTGCAGTAACAAGCATTACTGAGCAGTAGCTCTTTTAGTGACGCTACTGTGCAGTAGTCTAATAATACTGTGCAGTAGTATATTAGCACTGTTTGTGCTGTGACATGCTACTGTGTCTTGTCTAGACACACTCAATGAGTAGCTCTGGAGAAAATGTACCTCTGAGTAAGGGGGTCAAGTGATGCTCCTAAGGCAGGGTAATACTCCACTTCCCCTCCACTTAGGCCTGTAGCATAAGAGCTACATTCAAGGCCAGAATGCATCTCCACATCATAGTCATCTCGCTGGTGAGAATCAAGCCTATACTGTATTACGCATAGATACACTACATGCATTTCCTTCATTTAGTTATAAAGGTTGCTTGCAGACATTAAAAAAAACAACTCCCTCCCCCTCCCAAAAAAAAAGCACTTTACTGGAAGCAGCAGCATGTTACTTCAACCCAGCTCCACAGCATCTGTAGAGATTGGGCGCTTCAGCAGGGCTTTTGGCACTTTCAGCTAAAGCTCACTCAATCAGCTATTACATAAGAGCCCCCAAAAAGCCCCACTAAAGCGCCCAGTCTATACAGAAGTTGGATGAGCCAGGTTCAACTCACACAATGCCTCTTCTAGGCTTGGTATGGGAGTGCACTGAGTTTAAAGTAAAGCCCCAGGTTTTTGCTTGTTTGTTTGATTATTTTAATGTCTACAAGTAGCCTATATGGTCAAAAAGGCCACTCTCTGTAAATGAAAACCTAACTACTCTCTGTCTGCCAGAGAAGTTACTGTACAAAGCTGCACTTAACACCCTAGATCCACTGATTGGTTGACGAGGCTGAAAATGAATGCTGGCCAGCAGCCTCCCAACACCATTAAACTTGTAAATGCCCTTGAACAGCTGAAGAAATGGATCATTGGCTCTCACAGCATGCTACTTGGTAAAAATCTCTCTGGCTCTGATTAGTTAGTTATGCCCAGTATCTCCCTTTAGAACAAGCAAATGATACAAGGAAAAAAGATTGCCAGCCATTCTCCATTGTCAGAATCAGTTCTGAAACCTTGATTACTCTATGCCCACACAATTAGCAAGTGCAGGTTTGTACTGCAGTTCTTCAGGTTGATAGTCACTATTTCAGTTGTGCCTGCACAATGCAGATTTGTGGGTGGAGTAATGGGATAGGGAGTCTGCTTAGCAGGCAGCTAAATCTTCTCTGTCTCTAATGTTACTTTCACCCCCAAATCTGATCTGACGTTCAGTCAACATAGGTCGCTTTAGAGCTTTTCCATGAAGAGCTGAAATTTGTTGACTGTAAAGTTATGCAAAAGCCTGGCTGCTGCCCCATTTCTTTTTCAGCATGGATATCTTTGCACCCTCCCGGCAGTCCTGGTCTGGAGTATACCATCTTCCTCTAATGCTTGCTCTACAAATCACTACCTACCACTGTGGCATCTGCCAAGTGGTAGTACACACATAGATGGTACAATTTAAGCGGCTCTTCTTTGCCATGGGTGTATGTGTATTCCATTCACTGGTGCTGAAAATAATAGGACAATAAACATATTAGTCTTTTAAATCAGTTCTCAGGGGTGTTTCCTGAGGGCAAAAAGGAAAGGTGTACTCCACCGATTACATCTTTTAGACTCTTTCTTAAATGGGACATCTGACAAGTCTGGACTAGTGTCAAAAAGCCCTGGACCTTAAGTCCTTGTAAACAAAGAGAAATACAAATTCCCACAAGCAGGCACACAATTTGCTCCCACTTGCACCTAGTTTGAATTTGGTACATATTGCTTTCACTGGATCACCATTGACACTGTAGCACTGAAGCTGCAGAGTAAAATCAGGCCTACATAGTTATCTTATCTGACAATTAAGCCTAAACTGTACTTGGACATGTCATTTAAGAAAGTTTTTAGTAGGCATCATTAACAAGTAGAAATTTACTTAGTTTTTCTTTCCAGAATGGCTTCTCCTATGTAGCTCCTTAGGTAAGTCTATAGCTAATAGCAAAATTTACCAGTTGCCAACAATTACCACAGTTGCCACAGAAATAAAGAGTAAAATATAAACTCAAATCTCAAGAGTGATAGCTGTTTGCAAAGGGTTTCATAATAGTAACCACAGTCCAATTTGGCTGTTGGACAGGATAGCCATCTAGTTTTTAATGTTGTCTACTGTGTTACAGTAGATTACCTATGCCTATCAAGCCAAAACTTCACTGTGCTTCATAGTATACTTTTAATATTCTGCATGCAAGTACTCACAACTTTCCATATACAAAGGACATAGCAATAAAGTGAAAGAAAATCAAAGTTCAAAAATTTTAAAAAGAGATTATATTTAACTGTTCATAGCAGTAGCTTTCCCATGTGAAATTCAGGTAATTGTAATGCTTGACCTAAAGAACAGTTTTATAGATATTTTTTATGGATTTTAACAACAATCATATGCAGTAAAAGGCATCCATTATATTCAGTGACCTTATGGATTGTCACTCAGCAAGCATCATAGCTACTTCATTTAGCTAGATAATGATACTGAAATATTGAACCATATAGAGTGCCTTATTCACAGAACATCACTATCCACTTAAAATAGAAATAGTGTTTCACAGCAATCTGATGGTTTCATCCAGAATACTCTTTGCAAATGAAACAGCCCTATCTATTTCCTGCTTAGAGGCACACAACTGCCAATCTTTAAGCTCCCCTGTTGGGATAATAGATAACTGAAACACCTCTATGAATCCCCCTCCCCAGACCATACTTAAAGATTATTTGAACTATGACTATAATCCATGAAAGCAAGAAAATCAAGGGATCCATTATGCCTTCCAGGGAAAGTAGAGGAGGTGACCATGGACCTGACTGGACCCAGTTTCTTGAGCTGTCATGGGAGATGTCACCATCCAGTCTTTTCCAAAGTCCAGAATCCACCTTACTACTTGTTCCCTAGTTGTCTAGCTCCCAGTGTTAGTAGCCTTGCAATGCTCAAAAGAGAGCACAGAAGGTTTGTCCTTATGTCCAGTCTCTGAACTCCTTGGGCCTCATCTCCCCCTGTGCAACTGCATGGGAGGCTAAGCATCATAGTTATGGCTGAAATTCTCTCCTGAACCTTCTTACAAACCTCAGGCTTTGTAGGAAACTGTAAGGTAGGATTGCCTTTGACAGGACTCAGAGGAATTTCCACTGCCCCAAGTCTGCATGGGAACCAACAATCAACATGAAGGTAAGCCAGGACCACTTCTCTCTCTACCCTGCCAGTTGATCAGAGGGGTGCAGACAGAAGTGACAACTTTTGCTCCCCTCTGGCCACAGACAATGGTCTATAGCCATGACCAAACACAAGTGCATGGCTGCAGACCATTTCAAAACTGGACAGTAGGGCAAAAATCTTAACCCTTATTGCATGAGGGGTCAGATGCAGATGTTTTCTGTAACTTCTGTCTGCCAGCTTCCAAGCTGTTTTAGGAATGGGAGGGGGAAAGGGAGTGGATGGAGTTCAGTTTGGGCCCAGCTTGGGAACCCCTAAAGAGCTCCCTCTGCTCCCTTTCCCCCCTCCCATGCTGAAAACAGGGACAGGCTGGCAGGAAGGAGGGGCCCTTGTTGGGGGGACCTGGCTGCAAACTACACCCAGCAGCTAGATTTCCCTGCACCCTGGAACCAGCAGTGAACTTCTATTTGGTCCTGGGGATGGCTGCGACTCAGAACATGTCCTGCAAAGTGTTCTCAGTTACCGCGGAGAGCTGCACTTCTGTCGGCACCCAGAGTTTAGTGTGGTGTCATCTGAAACTAGTTGAAAGCCAGAATAGACTATGGAGGAGAGATGTAATTTATTGCCAGCAAGAGCTTGGCTGAGTAAGCAAGGAGTCACACACCACACAGTCTGAGGTGTCTGAGTGGAGTTCACATGCAATTCCTAACAACATGCATTGTCTTATTCTAGTCTGGACTATTCCAGGTGGAGAAGCAACCATGCAAAAAGGAGCAAAGTCCTCTTGGACACTGTTGCTGCTGAATGTCAGGGGACCCCAGAGATTGTATCTCAAAGATCCTCCCAAGTAAAGAGGATTAATTTAATTCCGCCATTTTTTCCAGTTGCACAACCCACCTATATCATCTCCTGAAGCTTCAGGTGGATATATCTTCTCCAAGCCCTCAGAGGTTTGAAAAGACAAAATACTGTGGTGCTGTGAGTAATGGGGGCTTACAGCCAAATGTGCCACCCCCACAGCAATGATCAGGCCCTTCGAAATCTGGACAGTCTTATTCACCGGTAGTGAGGAAGTACATGGCAAGAACCATGCACCACTCCTTTCAAGCTAACCATTGAAGTAAACTTGAATTCACAATCTGTTACTTTCTCACACCACCCAGCACGGAAATCTCCATATGTCCTGCTGAGGTAAAGGGCACTGCAATCACTCAACATTTGCCTGCAGGGATCTGGGGACTTAGAACGTGGCCTCTCAAAATGTGTCTCTGATGTCCTAGCCCCTTGTCTTCCTTTGCCATGGATCATTTTTTATACAAAGGTGACCTATCAGAATAGTGCAAGGAGTGGGCTTCTGGAAGTGCTGACAATATAGCTCTTTGTCCAAATATTATTTTCACCCATTTCACCAAGCACTAGATACTTAGAGTGCTTACGCATACAGCAGGGAACAATTCAGCTTTGGTAGTGGGCTGGGAAAGGTGATTCAATAAGACCTACCAGTTGTGGTCTCCAATGCCTCTATCACCCCATGCTGTGCAAGGCAGTGAAAAACTCTTGCTGAATAGCTGAAGTGTTGTACCACTGGCAATTGTCTGCTGAATCTTGGTAATGATATTTATATCTATTGTTACTAAGTAAATGATTATATTGTATTTCATATCATCCACTCAACAAAACCACTAATGTGATTCTGAGAAAATTCCAATACAAGACTCAATCAAGGAGAATTTGTTTGTCAAGGCCTATGGCCTGCATACACACTGAATCCCAAATACCTTGGGCCCTGATTCAGCAAGATATCTATGCATGTTAGTGGTAACTGTGTCCGTAAAGACCAACAGTTTTAGCTGTGAGACGGGAAAGAGTATTTATGCAGCTCTTTGTTATTTTCCTGACTTACTATGTGGGTTATTTGAGCAATGTGCCATCCTTTCTGGCAGTTTGGGGAATGGGCTTACTGCACGATGACCAGGGAACTGCTGCCAAAATCCTCCCTCAGATAGAGTTTGCAGGAAGCATATGGGATTTTTTTAGTCGAGTTGAGTCAAATCATATGCATTTCAGAGTGCTTACTCAAGTGCAAACATTTGTTTAACGAGTCTTGGATCCTTCACAGCTAGCGAGTACTCTAGACGCTACAACAGATACACTCTTAACCTGTAAGGTTTTGCATTTGCAGAGAGCCTCTCTGGATAAGCAAAAAAAGTGTTGGAGAATAGATTAATCTGGGAGTGTTGAAGCAGATATGGACCACAAGTGGAAAGCAAGCAAAACAGGCCTGTTAGTACAGGCTGAGCTGTTCAGAGACCTGATTCGGGGCAGTATTAAGACTTCCCTGCAAAATATTGAGCACCACATCCTGCTCCCAGTGAGAATTCAGGGGATTCATTTCTCAGAACTGCAGCCCAAGCTTATTAGTTCAGATAACCAACTCATGGCCAGTTTGAGATCTGCTCCTTCTGCTTCAAGTTCAAATACACAGACATACAGGTTGTGAATGGGGTCAGGGTCAGCAAGCTGTAACTGAGTCCCTTTCCTTCTCTCCTCCCCCCTATTCTGTCTTTCCATGCCGTCACTGAAGAGGAGAACAGCACAGAAACAGAAGGAAAGGATATGTGAAAAAACAAAAGTATAAAAATACAAAAATGGTCTAGGGGTAATAATAGAAACAGTTATGAAAGTGAATATTGTTAATTAATTTTTGATCAAAAAAGATTGAAGAGAACATTTTCTTCCAAAGGCCAGCTCTACTACACAACAGTCACTGTCCCTTCAATATAGGCAGTGGCCTGACATATTGATACAGGGCTTGGTCAGGATTCAACTCTAAGAAAAGTGAAGAAACATAATCTGCCACAGGACCAGTACCAGGAGGCAGTGTGTGACTCAGAGAGCCTCACCTGCTTCCTGTGTGAAAAATAGGTTACTGGTAGCCTGTATGAGTAGTACATTGCCATCCAGTGCTTTGCCCCTGGGCAATGGTGGGTGTGGAGCTAAGGGTCTGCCCTTTCCCTGCTCAGAGGATGAAAGGTTACATAACCCGGCTTGTCTGGATTTGTGGTCATCTCCCCCACCGTGTGGGCACATCATCAAAGTCACAGTTGATCCCACAGTAAGGATCATTACCCATGGGGACTTTTCAGGGCTGCATCTTGTTGAAAGATTCAACATAAGATTTCTGCTTTCCCTTTTTTTGGACTTTAATAAAACTAGTTGTGTCCCAGAGTGCTTGAAATGTTGCTACAGCACAAAAAGTGTATTCAAAAGGCTCCCTTTGCCTCTGATGAACCTAACCAAACTTTTCTGTCTCCACAGCAAACATCTTGACTGTCATCATCCTCTCACAGTTGGTGGCTCGCAGACAGAAGTCCTCCTATAACTATCTCCTAGCTCTAGCAGCTGCCGACATACTTGTACTCTTCTTCATTGTCTTTGTCGATTTTTTGATGGAGGACTTCATCTTGAATAAGCAGATGCCTCAGGTACTGGACAAAATAATTGAGGTCTTGGAATTTTCTTCCATTCATACATCCATTTGGATTACTGTGCCACTAACAATTGATAGATATATAGCAGTATGCCACCCACTTAAGTATCACACAGTCTCCTACCCAGCTCGTACTCGAAAAGTCATTGTAAGCGTTTATATCACCTGCTTTTTGACCAGCATCCCCTACTACTGGTGGCCCAATATTTGGATTGAAGACTACATAAGCACATCTGTACATCATGTCCTCATCTGGATCCACTGTTTTACCGTTTACTTAGTGCCGTGCTCGATTTTCTTCATTCTGAATTCAATCATTGTGTACAAGCTCAGACGAAAATGCAATTTCAGACTGAGAGGATACTCCACAGGGAAAACGACAGCCATTTTGTTTACTATAACTTCTATTTTTGCCATACTTTGGGCACCAAGAATAATCATGATATTGTATCACCTCTATGTATCACCAATAAACAACAGCTGGTTGGTACATATTGTGTCGGACATTGCTAATATGCTAGCATTGTTGAACACTGCAATTAATTTCTTCCTCTACTGTTTTATTAGCAAGAGATTTCGCACAATGGCAGCTGCGACACTAAAAGCTTTCTTTAAGTGTCAGAAACAACCCGTGCAGTTCTATACAAACCATAACTTTTCAATAACTAGCAGCCCTTGGATTTCCCCTGCCAATTCTCACTGCATCAAAATGCTTGTTTACCAGTATGATAAGAATGGAAAGCCTATAAAAATATCACCATGACAAGGGGGATCACTGGTTTCTCAGGGTGCAACTTCTTTCAAGCAGTTACACCTACAGGATGTAATTGCTAAAATGGCTATTTTTAAGAGTGGTCATTTGATTTCATTTCCTTGCAACACTAAGAGGCAGACCAGACTGTTAGAAGAGAATGGGAGTGCTTGAGTTGGAGAGTAAGAACAACAAGGCAAAATGCCTCTGCTTGTTACATAGCATTTTGAATAGGCTTTGGAGTATGAGTTTTTATGTTCAATTGCTATCAAATGTTCCATGTTCAAGCACCAGTGCAGTGCAGAGTTGTTAAGGGAAAAACCACAAGGGGGTTTAATTACAACTGTAACAGAATTTGTGTGCCCATCTAGTTCTCTTCACTATTGACACAATGATCGAAAGCTTTCTGTACTGGGGAGGGCACCACTTGCATTGTGTGCATTTTCCTGAAACCCATGTGTCGTTTCTGACATGAAATGCTGCCGCACAGGCTCTCATGTTGAGGACATTCTGCATTCTTGCAAGCTGCAAGACATCTGAACTGTGACAAGCCTTTCTAGGCTCATTTGAACAAGGCTCAAGGACTGATTATTTCACCTTTTGTAGCCTTGGCATGAAAAGCAATCCTGCAAGCTGCCAATATTTATATGTTTTATGTTATTTCCTTTAAAACGGCCAGATGGGAAGAGCTGGGGAGGAGAGTTCCTGAGCTGAGAATGAAAGTAGCACATTTCTACGGCAACTTTAATTAGTCTCTCCAGAAGCATGAGTGTGGGGACAAATCTGGTTTCTACTGGACCTGATCGTGTGAGATATGTATAAAGCCCTCACCTCCCTTGGAAGCCAATCAGAATACTCACCCTCCCACAATTTTTGGCCTTTAGAGATTATATAGCTACAAACATTAAAAAACAAAAAAAATTGTTTGGAGAGGTCTTGTCTATGGTATGACAGGTTTGCCAGTGGATTGTTTAGTTAAAAATCTGTTTGTGGAATAAACATATTTAAGACCCCACAGCAGTAAAATCAAAGGCTACCCAAAATGCTTGAATAGGGTCCTTTACGCTATCTTAAATAGGTTAAATATTTAAATGTTCTTCCTTTACGCTGAGAAGCAGCATATCAGCAACAAAGTGTAGAAGACTTTGGGGAAAATGTTTATAGAAGACTGAGAGTACATTTCATTTGCTGTTATTCCTTCTTAGTGCTTGGTACGAGGTCTCAATGTGTGCATTGTAGCACTTAAATTACTTGTTGGGCATTTAACACAGGCCTTAAAAATAATGTGAACATATTTCCTTGCATGGTAAACACAAGCACAACTTTGGCAGTGAATGTAGGGGCTTCTCAACTGATAATAGTAAGATGGTTGGATGCCCACCACTGGCAGTGTTTGTGTATATGCAGTTTTTGTTACGCTTTGCGAGCTGACTAGGGACCCAGCAATGTGGCATGAGATCCTCCTTGAGGGGAGTTAAGGAGTGGAACAGCAACACTGAGTCCCTCTCAAGGACGAAGTTGGGCAAACTAACAGCCTGCAATACTAGAGGTGATTTTAATATTGTAAGGGCCTAAGAAATGCAGAATACCCACAGGTTCCCATTGAAGTTAGGCAGAGGGGACTGCCCTCTGGCCGCTGACACCTTGAACAGCCATCTGTGCCTGTGTAGAATAGAAAGGTGAACAGGGAAATGCCAAGTACAAGGCAAAGAAGAGTGAGTCCCAGATCACCTGATACAACAAACCCTTCATTTACGTGAGGGAGTCTCACTGAAGAGAGAATATCCCTTGGATAAATCTGAAATTTGAAGCATTGGGAACATTATGGCCCAATTTTCAACTGCTGTGGACCAGCGTAGCTATAATGACTTCAGTGGAGCTGCTTTATTTTGTACCAGCTGATGATTTAGTCATTGACTTCAGTGAGAACGAAGGGTACTCTGCACGTCCTGCTTCATGCTGTTGTATTATATAATAGTTCTCCCCGAGATCGGCAGAGGTGTATCTGGAGGGGATATCAGAGAGCAGACCCTCTCCCCCAGTGCAGCATGGCAAAGTTAAAAATTTTAATCTTCTGAAATGTGGAGAGAAAGGGGAAAAATGTTTTCTGGGTCTTTTTCACTGTAAATCTTGACAAAATATGGTGTCTGTAAAATATGAATCGCAATAATAAAGAAATGCTAGGCCTTTTAATATTTGGTAACAGCTAATAACTACAATGAGAGCAAAATTATTAAGCTCTTTCACTATCAATTTGGATTTTTTTGTGCTCTCCCAAACCTCTCTCTACTTTTTCTTTGTAAATTGATATTAACCAAAGTTTACCTTAGAAAAAAAAAGGTACTGTATATGTTTAGTTTTGGGGAAAACACTATATTTATATCTTTTTTTAATTTTAAATTTGCTATGAGGAATGCTAGTCTGAGTTACCATGTGAACAAGTCAAAGTGCAATATACCTATATAGCATAAGTGGTTTGTTTTTGAGAAAGTATATAATATTAAATAAATAATACTTATTTATATAAAAATTTCACTATTCTACTTTAATATATTAGTAACCTTACATAAATAAATAAATGTTTAGGGTTTTTAAATATTTCAATTTAGTACATGGAGTATTTTGCCATATATACATCATTTATTACTTTTCTTAACATCATGTTTGTCCACCTCATCATATTTTCACAAATGGCCATATTTAAAGGTAAAATATGTCAACCTAAGATTTGATTTGGAATGAAAGATATTCCATCAGGTTATTGTGACAATGTTTTAAAAACAAGCCTTAGTATTTTCATATCAACCTTTGCAATGCCATGGTATTAGCTCCACATGCATTTAATTAGCCATTTCTGTTTGGGTGATTTTAGGGCTCTATGTGGCTGGTCTGAAACACATCGAAGGCAATGGGAGGTTTTTCCATTAACTTCAGTGGACTTTGGATCAGACCATAACTTGTTAACAATAAACATTTTGAAGCCTTTTTGGGGACCAGTCCACCGTATGGGAGCTGCTGTTGATAATACTTGCCTTATTTTTTGGTTTTGTGAAGTATCTTGCAATGACTGTTGTTAAACTAGCCAATGTCTTGCTGTATTGTTCGTACCTCCTAATTTTCCTATAGTATAAAACTTAAGCAAGCACATGCTGTCTCATTATTTAGGAAAAAAATATCCTGGAGACGGAAAATTCTTGGTAGGGAAGAAGGAGGCTCATACTTGATTCAACTTATTTTCAAATATCTACAATTAGAAAAAAAAAAAGCTGTGAATGGACAGCGTGACAATTACTCATAAGCATGTGTCCTTGAAAATCACCGTGAAGACAGTAATTTTTAAATATGCTGTTGACTATATAAAATGATGAGACCTGTCACCTACTCAAAATTGTGAATATTGATATTTTCATAAGTAGAGAATATATTGTGTTGATAAACCTGTTTGTATTATAATAAATTCTGAGCTGGTGCAAAATTATTGTAATGTTTGCTGCTGTTGTGATGTTTTGTGATACGGGGGGGATGGGGCAGGGGGACAGCTGTCCTCACTCACGCAAGTTATACTTGATGCATGACTGACTTCAGTGAGACAAGTAACGAGATCAGCTCCATTCACTGATTAATGAATCTCTGATGTATGTACACACGCTACACAGGTACATTATTGGGCACAATTCTCTGGTAGACTGCATCTTTGGGCCACATTCTCACTTGATATATGGGCAATATTTCAAGTAAATCAATGGATTCTCACTCCGAGAGATTTTAGCTGGCAAAGATCATTTACATCTGTGCAGAGAGGTATAAAACCGTCCTCCATCAAGTCATGATGAGAGACAGGACAGCAGAGATCCAGATCCACTATCCCTGAGCTCAGTAAAGTCCATTCAACATAAAAGTGGGGCAATGATGCAGAGTCAGGCCTGGGGAGGTGAAATGTTTTGCTCAAAAGCACAAATGAGGTCAGGAGCTGAATTAACAGCATGAACTTCCCCCTGAAGGGAGTTGGGGAGGTTGCTAGTGATAAAAGGCTGGAATCCAAGGACAAGAGAGGTTTCCCAAAAGCCACTTCAGGGAATTGCCAGTTAGCTGCATTCCCCTTGGCAGTTTGGGCTACCTACAAAACTTGGGCCCTTTTCTCTATAAGTCCCACCTTTTTTGAAGTGATCATCGGGCACCAGCCCCATGGAATGAACACCAGAACACAGAGGCTATTAAATTAGGTTTTCCTCTCCTGCAAGGCTGCTTCAGTATGTTGCATATAGAGAGATACAAATCATGAAATCCAGTTTTGGATGGACATTTGCGTGTGTTTGTTGCATAGTTTCAGTAGGAATCCATGTCTAATCACTACGTGAAACACATGATCATTTCGATAAATTCTATCTGGCAGTATGTAGGCTGTTTTAGTATTTTGGAGAGCAGCTGTAACATAAGTGCAAAGAAAGGAAACAGTAAGTCTAGAAAAAAAATAGCAAGTGTGCTGTGCTTTTCCATGCAGTGGCAAGACTCAGGGAAATAGATTAAGCTGTCTTGTATTATGAAAAGAGAACATTATAGAAATGCTAGCCATAGAAAATAATCTTGCTTCATGGGATGACATGTTGATTCAATTTAAAATTAAATGGAAAGATCAAAAAGTCTTTAAATAAAGTTTTCAACGTTAAAAGAGCAAACTAATCAATGCAGTCAATTGGCCTGAGAGAACAAAATAGAGGCCTGGAATTTCTTCTAGTCAAAGGTGCTAAAGCTCACTTTTATCTGACTAACAATACATATAGTTGGAAGTGAACCAAGTATGTAGTTGGGAGGGATGTCAGACAGACTTTGGGCACAAAATGCCCCTTTGCTCATCTGGCCCCAAAGCCTGCCTAACCTTTGCCCAATGCAGTTGTTCTGACAAAATGAATTCACCTTGCCCATCTTGCTTCTTGTGTATTCCCTAGATTATCACTGCCACATCGACACTACTAACATGACCTGGAATATGTATCCCAAACAAGGGAAGAACTTGTAAGAAAGGACTGCAAGACATACCTGGGCATGTAAGCTCAACAAGATATTAGGACTAAGCAGATAACATATCAGGAATGGAGAAAGGGACTGTTCAGCAAAGAAAGCAATGCCTTTGAGGTCAAGAAGCTTGGATGCTTATCTTGCTGGTGTGATCTGACTCCAGCTGACTTCCTGCCCCTTGGGCAGTGGGCTGGACCCGATGATCTCACGAGGTCCCTTCCAGCCCTAATGTCTATGAAATCTATGAAGAAGTATACAGATGAAGTGAGAATTACCTTAAGTCAAACTAAGTTAGACCGTGCAACAGATATTAAATAGCAAAATCTTCTTCAGTGGTATATATAAAAAAAGGAACAAGAAAAGAAATAGGGTTGCTAGTGGGTGCTGATGGGGAGAGATTCAAAATAACCTAGAGCTAGGTAAAAATAAAGGAATCCTCTGCCTTAGTCCCCATGATCATGACCATGAGGACAAAGACACAATGGATAATGGGAGTGAGGGTCTGAAAAAGTAAACTGCCACTACCAAGGTAAAAGCAAAACTCAGAGTCTGAGAGCACTCAAGACAGAGGGAAAAGATAAATCTCCACTCTAGACTTCCGAAAGAACTGACGCATGAAATAGCCAGTCGATCAGCAAGTGGAGCCACTATCATATGAGCTGTACCAGAATGAAAAAAGTACTGCATTTGCTTTTATCCTGTGTTAAGGGCAAAATAATCAGGGCTGTTCCCTGCCCAGTAGCCTGACTTCAATAGTATGCAAAGCTTCAGAACAATTTTTGTAGGAAAGAATGGGTTTAAAAACGAACAATGAATACAATTAATTCTGCACATTAGAAGTTCTCTTGACATCAGACCACAGAGGTTTCAGGGGACCTCCAATCAAAATAGTAGCAGCAAAAAAACCCTAGCTCTTTTTTAGGATGGAGCTTAATAATTTTATAAAAGATTGGATAGGTTGCAGTTGCCAATGAAAGCAGGGACTAGACCTGATGAGCTAAAGGTTCCCTCCAGTCTGATGTTCCTAATTTGAATTAAAGTTCCCTTTAGCCCTCACATCCCCCTATTCAACAGTAATTATAGCGTAGGCAGGTTTCAATTCTGATCCCCCATCTTAGGGTGGCATTGGGCATGATACCCACAGAGAAAGCTTATAAGCCCATTAGCTGCTTACTTGTCAGAATGATTCATGCCTTCACAATTAATTTGGAAACAGTTCTTTAGAATCACAAAGACAAGGGGAAGCCATCTCTTAACACACTCACTGTTGAACTCACACTGACTTTTGTTTTAGTTCTTTGATTCTTAAAAACACTTCACCAAGTGAAGCAGAATAAAAAGCAACCTCACAGAGAATGAACTGTTAAATAATAATCCTGCTATTAGCACTCTCAGGCTGAATTTGACAGATCTGCCATTATGACAGCATGCAATTAATCCCCTGTAGTTGCCAGACACAACAAGGAGGTTGAAATCTCCAGTCTTTTGTAATAAATGGACATTGCAAATGAATTTACAATGAGACTGTCATTGTCCATGAAAGAAAAATAAATATTTATCATCATTAAAAAAACTGGATGGTGAAAAATTATACATGTAGGATGTTGTTTTAGGTAGAAGAGAAACGTGATGCTTATGGCTTTGGAACAAACAATTTACTAAAACCTTTGTTTTTTCCTTCTCATACACTCTGATTGGCCCTTCTGCAGTATCCAAAGAAGCTTATTATCAATGGATTAATTGTAGCTATTAATTCATTCTACTAGAATAGTACCTAGTAGCCCCCAGCTGAGCCTAGGGGTCTTTATGCCATGTGCTGTACGATCCCATGCTAAAACAGCCTGCCTGACAACCTTACAGTTCAAGCAGACAAGACACAGAGGATAAGAAAAAGGACATATTGATATTACTCCCCCCTTATATGTATGGAAACCAAGGCCCTAGGCAATTGACTCATTCAAGGTCAAACCGCAATTGAGATAAAACTGCCCTAAGTCTAATAAATCTACCTTTAGCAGGATCCTCCCTTCACAGAGAGAACAATCATCCTTGATGCTGGTTTGCCAGGGGCCATAGCTTACCTCCATCCACTGGGGTCAGGATAATAGCTAGGGAGAAAGGAAGATACTCTGTGATCCCCAACTGCTATATGAACCCAGCAGTGTCATTGGCAGCTGGTAAGGGGATCCATCCAGATGTTCCCAGACCCAGGTGGTACAAATCAGTCTTAGTGATCCCCAGCGCAAGTTGCCACAAAAGGCCTCTTAGCCACAGCCCATGGCTGTGTCCTGCCAGAAGAACAGTCCTCCTCTTCGCCTCGTCCACCAGACCCAAGCGCCCCTCACATTGTGGAAGCACATCCCAGGAATAGGATCCTGGACTCACAGCACAGCAGGACCTGCCACTTGTCTGGGGTAAGGTTCAAGCACAGAGAGAGAAAGGTTCAGTTGCCAAAGCTCTGGGTATGAGGTAGTCATTGTCAGGGATAACCCCTGCCAGAGGGCAGAGACACTGGGAGTCGAGACCTGGCTCCAGGGCACAGGACAAAGGTTGAGCTATCCCTAGCATCACGTGGAGCTACCACAATAATGGCAGACCTACAGCATAGACAGATGACCACCATTATGTCAACAGAACATGATACCAAAGTCAGGGGACCGCAAGATCTTATTCTTATCACAAGTCATGGGAATGGATCAATGTGAGCTCTTTCCCCTTTCTGATTTCCTTGGCAATCATATTTATATCATTAACTTTCAAGCACTGATCACTTGGCACCTTTATGTTCTTCCTTAAATGTGGGGAAGGACTTCAGATCCAGCTGGGAATTACATTTTTTTTTAAAAATGAACCTTAAATGACAACAGATCCACAGGAAATGCATACCTCCCTTGGGAGGTATTTTAGCAAATACAATTTTTAAAAAGGGCCCTTACCAGAAGTTACTTTCTTCCAATTCCTTTATTTGATTGGTTAAAAAAAAAAGTAAAACCTGAGTTGTCTAGTATCCTTCCTCTCCCCGCAGGGTTTTGTTTTTTATTGTATTTTATTGTATTACACAAAATTTCAGCAAAAAGCTTCAGCTAATTTAATTGCAGGCTATTTGTGGAGAAGAATGATTGTGCTGGACAATGTATAATTAACCAAAGAAAGATGGATGATAGCAAAGAGCTCAGTTTGGGGTTATCATTAAGGGGTTCAACTAAAATTACAAAATCCAATTTGCTGTCCCTTCTGCGGAGGATCTTAGAACAACTTGTCTACTAATAGGGGAAGGGGGGTTAGGAATTAACAGGGCAGAGAATCAGGTTACTTGTACACACACTGGACTTGGTTCTTCACCACCGTCTCATTTGCACCACAGCAAAAACATTCTCCTAATTACCTTTCTGATGGAGTAGCATTTTTCAGCCACTTGCCATGGGTATAAATGAGTGCACAGAGTGTCAAGCAGTAAAGAAAAAAGCCCTTGTGAATAAAGTAGCAGTGACAGCAAAACCAGCAAGGTATCACAGAGATCTTGCCACTTAAAAACCCAGCTGGATTAGCTCATGTACCTTATTAATGTCCCTTGTCACTAGTTTCTCCAATAGACACTTTTTCCTGTTTCCAGCCTATTACCCCTTCACAATGCCCCAGAAACCTTCAGTGAAGGCCATACTTGCTGAGGTTTCTACGTAACAGAAACAGCACATAGCCCATTCTGGTCTCGCCATCGTGGGCTATAGCTGAATATGGACATCAACCCCACTTTGTCCAACTTTCCTGCAACACGCAGAAATGCCGCAGCGAGGTTCAAACAGAGCCTAGAAAGCTTCCTACACTCAGCTGTAGCAGAAGACAACTTCTGACAGTATAGTGCCCACCAGCTCTAGGATTTATCTGAACCAGGAGATGTTTTAGTCAGATGACTGGCTTGTTTTCCCATTTTCTCTCCCCTTCCTCTTCTCTACCTCCCCTCTTCACTCCACCCATCTCCAACCCAACCGTTGTTCTATATTTTTCAACAATCCCTTCACTTCTCACAAGCGAATAAAACACCCAGCCCTCCCCATACTCCTCCCCTTTGGTAACTTTGTGCCTCTTTTAGATTGTAAGTCTTTGTGGGGAGAGATTGTCCCTCACTATGGGTGTGTATAGTATTCTTAAGGTCAAAGGTCCAGCCCGAACCTGGCTGGTGTGATGAAGGTATGCCAGTTCCTGCAGTCAGTGGCACACAAGGAAGTAGTACGTCTGGCATCGTACTTGGCCACCGTTGCTTCCCCAGACCAAAAGATCAGACACTCACTTCAGCTGGGAGCAAGGCCGCCTGTGATTTGTCTTACATCACACTGTACCCCACCTACCACAGTGCAACCTCAACTCTGCCTGTGGCCCAAGTGCCACAATGACTTATATTCATAACCATGGCCACTGGAACAAATCAGCCTGGGATTCTTATCCTACCAGTGAGAGCTGAAGATGCTCAGCCGTGCCCAGGATTAGGTCTATGTTTTGCTAAACACATCTCCTTTTCACGGTGGTGAGGAATTCTACCACCTTAGGGGGATGCTGGAAAGTTTGCTTCCCCCCCCCCCTTTTTTTTTTTACATTATAAAGCACAGAAATTATTGATTCCACAAAATACTAGACAGAACAGGAACTGCTAATATTTTTTACTGGAGTCACATGGTAATGAAGTATTGTTTGATTTCGCAATGCCAGCTAAGGCCTCTCATCTGCATCTTTAAGCTCACTAGTCTCTCCTAAAGTGGTGTTCATTATTATTTATTACATTGATACAGAATGCTGATTACTCATAAAAAATCTTCTTCTAGAGGACACTGCTGTTTTATAGCTAACAGAAGGCATGGCAAAAAAACCATAAGGAAAATAGAATCAAAAGCAAGCCTAGCAACTCATAGGCAGAAGTATGTTTTGCTGCTGATGTACAAAGGAAGAGAAAAATCTAGCAAAAGGCAACCCTTCTTGAGCATTTGCTGCAGCCCATATATTTTGGCGTTCAGACAGTTGAAACAGAGGTAGCTTCTTTCCATTGGTGCACCACAAGATAAAGGTCTAAGTGGCAAGCGTTCATTTTAGATGCGCTATTGATAAACACTACCCATGAGCACATTAAGTAGTAATCCGAGTCAAACGAAGCCGACAAGCAAGCTCAATGAAAATTCATCCAAACAATCTTTTAAAGACATGTTTATCCCAAAGGAGTAGAGAGAGACATCTGGCCACAGCTGGCCAGCTAATCTGCTGGCTGCAGTTACAGACACATATGCATAATAAAGCAATTTTCATTTAAGGCAATCGCACATTGATGTGACCTTTCCTAGGAGTGTGTATGTGTAAACTCCAGGAAACAACAGTGTTAAAGCACAGCAACCATATGTGGGAAGTGTGACGTCTGACAGTTTGTCTATCAAACTATAACAGCCCCTGAATAGGTCCAACTCTGTGAATTGGAGCTGATGGTGATGGGGGCCTGCATTTGGACCTGTGAATAGGAGAATAACACCATTCAGAAGGTGAAACTATCACATATGGGGTTTTACTGAAAAAGACAAGACACTTAGCATGTGAGAATAAACATGCTACGTAAGAACCATTTCACTGGTGACTTAGGGGAGTAAATGGATGAAATTTGCAGACTTAACTTAATTAGCAGGAACTGTAAGCAATGGATAAGGCAGAGAAACAACATGTGTGAATGGCAAGGGCTGAAAACAGGAGCTGGAGATTCCCTTTGGTAAAAGGCAAGGTAATATCCCAAGAGGGAGACAGTCTGGTACACTGATACTCTGCTCCATGGGAGGGATAAATTCAGGAAACACTAATACAAGTGAGATGTAGGGATAAACCAAATCATGTAGGAGTCTGCAAGAAGGTATAGCAACAGCAAGACCAATTACCTGGGGAGATCCCAGAAGGAGAGCTTCACAGGGAGCCAGGATAGGGACTGAGACATTTTCCTTTGAGGTGCACTTCTATGCTCAATTCATGATGGCCAGGACGAATATGCTTGTGACCTACACATTGCCTCTCCTGCCTTAGCCCACGTGTGAAGTCCAAGTTGACGGCTGTGCCAGAAGAAAAGATTTGTGGACCTAAAGGACAAACGCAGATAGCACACAACGTAAGAAAGACGGAGGAGGTCTGACTGAACTAGATACAAGAAGCATCCTTTCCCCAGCTTTATGGAATGAATGAATTGGTGAGCAAAAAACTGTAGAGAGAGAAAGATCAAATTTTCACATCTTAGATGGACAGGGCTGGGTGAATGGGACAGAAGCACTCCATATGGGTGCACACAGCCCAGACTCCCAGTCAAAGGGTGCTCTGAGTGACAGCTCCTTCAGAGCACTTTCTCCCATCAGCCGTGGATCATTCCACTCACCCCTGGGCCCTGGCAGCCACAATGTTTCCAGCCACTGGGGTACTACATCACTCAGCAGGGCTCTGTCTCTAAAAGCCAGCACAGAGGTTTCAGAGAGGCAGTTACCTAAGTTACCACTGTTTGGTAGCTATAGCAATGAATGAGCCGAAGAATCAATAGGTGTAATTATAATGAATAAAACTGCTGGAGTTAACCAGACAGTCCTAAGATTGGAGTCTGGGATTTTCTGCTGCTGTTCCTATAGCTGCCTAAGAAAACAGTTATTCTATTTCATTGCATTCTGACTTATTATACGTTCACCTCCTTCCTTCTTTCTGGACCAGCTCAAAAAGCACATGCAGAAAGCAGCTTGAACAGAGAAAAATCTCCAGTTTGGAGAATCCTGAAAATGTGCACGTCATTTGCTGCTAATACAAGAATGCTTACACACTTGCACAGCTTCATGAGCTCTAGTTTACAAGCTTTCATAGCAGTAAGTTGGGACCTTTGATCAGCTTTCATATTTCTGCTCCTTCCACTTTTCCCTTTCATATTGAACAACTCTCTCACATTTGTGCCACACAAACATTGACTCTGGGGTAAGCAACCTTTCACACACAAGGGACACAGTCCAAGTGGAAGCCCTAGTCTGACTCTCGCAAATTCTAGCACTCTCTAGGAAGGACACTACATCATGTCCATAAAATATAACTGGTTTCAAAATGCAGGAGATGCAATGTTCTGGTTTTAATTATGTTGCCAAAGCTGCAAAGGACAGCCAATGGTCCTGCTAAGTAAGAGCAAGTCTGATCAGTGCAACTGCAGCACAGCAGTCCCTTATCCGCACTGCTGTATGTGGAAGTTTGTCTGCACAGAAAAGCTCAGACAATTCTCGCACTGTTGATCTACTACCGTGGCAGCCCCACACTAGTGGAAACACTGGTAACACATCAGCCACTGGCATTTTTACTGTCATAGCAATGCATCTTGTTGAGAGAGAAGTCTGAGTGCTGTCTATGCTGCCTAAAGCAGCTCAGACCAACACTTGAAAAAATTCCAACTTGTACACAGATACATTTTATCCTTGTTGTAGATCATTCTGTTATGTAAAAGGAGTGAAGCATCTAACACGGTATTTAATTTACAGAATCATAAAAGTTTGGGTTGGAAGGGACCTCAGGAGGTCATCTAACCCAACCCCCTGCTCAAAGCAGGACCATCCACAACTAGATCATTCCAGCTATGCTTTGTCAAGTCAGGCCTTAAAAAGCTCCAAGAATGGAGATCCCACAACCTCTCTGGGTAACCTGTCCCAGTGCTTTCCTATCCTCCTAATGAGAAAGTTTTTCCTAATATCTAACCTAAACTTCCCTTGCTGCAACTTGAGATCATTGCTCCTTGTTCTGTCATCTACAACCACTGAGAACAGTCTAGCTCAGGTGCGGGCAAAATACGGTCCGCAGGCTGAATCCAGCCTGCAGCGGGTCCCTTGTTCCCACCTGGCCCAGGCACCATCCAGCCAGTGGGGCTGGGGCAACTCTGCAGCTGGATTGACTTTTTAGTTAAAGGCTGATATCAAATCCCCTCTCAGTCTTCTCTTCTGCAGTTAAGCACAGTTCCTTCAGCCTCTCCTCAGATATCATGTCCCCCAGCCTCCTAACTATTTTCATTGCCCTATGCTGGACTCTCTCCAATTTGTCCACATCCTTTCTGTAGCAGGGGGCCCAAAACCGGACACAATACTCCAGATGTGGCCTCACCAGTGCTGAATAAAAGGGAATTACTTCCTTTGATCTGCTGGCAACACTCCTACTAATGTAGCCCAGCATGCTATTAGCCTTCTTGGCAACAAGGGCACACTGCTTATCCAGCTTATGGTCCACTGTAACCCCCAGGTCCTTTTCTGCAGAGCTGCTGCTTAGCCAGTTGGATTCTTCCATCCTTAGTGCAGGACTTTACACTTGTCCTTATTGAACCTCATGAGATTTTTTTTGGCCCTGTCCACCAATTTGTCTAGGTCACTGGATCCTAGCCCAACCCTCCAGCACATCTACTACTTCCCCCAGCTTGGTGTCATCTGCAAACGTCCTTAGGGTGAAATCCATCCCATCTTCCAGATTGTTAATGAAGATATTGGAAAAAAAAACAACCCCAGGATAGCACCTGACAGCAGCTGCCAACTAGACATCAAGCCATTGATCACTATACATGGAGCCCAATGATCCAGCCAGCTTTCTATCCACCTTACAGTCCATTCACCCAACCCTCAGCTTGCTTGCAAGAATGCTGTGGGACACCATACCAAAAGCCTTGCTAAAGTCAAGGTATATCAGATCCACTGCTTTCCCCACATCAGCAGAGCCAGTTATCTTCATAGAAGGCAATCAGGTTGGTCAGGCATGACTTGCCCTTGTTGATCCATGCTGACTGTTCCTAATCACCTTCTCCAAGTGCATAGAAATGGTTTGCTTGAGGACCTGCTCCATGATTTTTCCAGGACTGACGTGAGGCTTACTGGTCTGTAGTTCCCTGGATCCTCCTTCTTCCCTTTATTAAAGATGGTCACTATATTTGCCCTTTTCCAATTGTCTGGGGCCTCTCCTGATTACCACGAGTTTTCAAAGAGAATGGCCAGTGGGTCTGCAATCACATCAGACAACTCCCTCAGCACCCTCAGATGCATTGCATCCAGCCCCATGGACTTTATGCATCCAGCTTTTCTTAACAGTCCCTAACCTTTTCCTTCACTACTGAGGGTTGCTTACCTTCTCCCCAAACTGTGCTGCCCAGTGCAGTAGTCTGGGAGCTGTGAAGGCTGAGATAAAAAAGACATCGAGCACTTCAGCCTGTACTTCATCTGTTCTTCATCTGCCTCCCCCATTCTGTATGGTACCCAACACTTTCCTTGACCTTTCTCTTGTTGCTAACATACTTGTAGAAACCCTTCTTGTTACACTTCATGCCCCTTGCTAGCTGCAACTCCAATTGCACTTTGGCCTTCCTGATCTCATCCCGGCAAGCCTGAGCAATATTCTTATACTGCTCCATAGTCATCTGTCCAAGCTTCCACTTCTTGTAAGCTTTCCTTTTGTGTTTAAGCTCACTGAAGAGTTCTCTATGAAGCCAAGCTGGTCACCTGCCATATTTGCTATTCTTCCTGCACATCAGGCTGGTTTGTTCCTGAGCCCTCAGTAAGGTTTCTTTAAAATACAATCAGTTGTCCTGGACTCTTCTCCCCCTCAGACTGGCCTCCCAGGGGATCCTGCCCATCAGTTCCCTGAGGGAGTCAAAGTCTGCTTTTCTGAAGTCCAGGATCCTGAACTTGATCATCTTGTGGTCACTGCTGCCCAAGTTGCCTTCCACTTCTACATCCCCCACAACTCCTCCCTGTTTGTGAGCAGCAGGTCAAGAAGAGCACAGCCTTAGTTGGTCTCTCCAACACTTGCACCAGGATATGCAGAGATGTAGACAACCACTTGGCTATCCTGGGCACTGACCATAGATTGGTTGTAAGCTAGAGACTGAGGCTCTGAAATGGCTTTGAAGAATTCTATGGGAAGCTAGCATGCAGGGTGAAGGACAGGTCTGATAAGTTTGCAGTAGTTTGTGTTGCAGGGCTCTTCTGCTAACTCAGCCTGTCATAGAGATCAGGAAGTCTCATTAGCTGTAATGTGGGGAGTCTGAGTCAAAGAGACTACAAAGTGAGAAAGTCCCACAGAGTAAAATCCTGGTAGAAGCTGCCTTCGAATATTCAGGATAAGGTTTGTTTGGTTGTTCATAAAAACAAAGAAAAATAATTTCCCAAAAAGAGGGCAAGATTTAGGGATACAAACATAGTCTGCAGGTGATGAGAACAGGGCTCCAACCATTGATGACCTTACACCACTAAACAAAGAAACAAGGGAAGTCCTGGGTGGAGGTAGCACAAACTTTGCACAAGGGCAGCATGATGTCAACTCCAATCTGCAAGAGATAGGATGAAGAAGTTGGACCACATGCCTCTTCCCTCCCTATGGACCAGTGAGAAGATCTCTCCAGTGTTATGAAGTGGCAAGCGTGTACTTCCTTCCATGCCACACAATAGATATCTTCATGCAGAACCTCATGGCAAGAGTGAGGCACATGCTTTGTTTACCCTCCCAAGTTCCCCAAACTGATGAAAGCCAAGGACTTCATGCCACAAGAGACTGGCAGTTTTTTGTGAGATAAACACATCTGAACATCAATTTGAAAACCTCAAGTACAACCAAAGACATTAAATCATATAATTTAATACAGAGAGACTCTTCAAAGCTCATTCTAGGCTCAGCACTTGTTAAGGCTGCAGCTAATAGGATACAAATATGGGATGGTAGAATGACTGCTGAGAAAAGGAGTGATGTGCCAAACTGGTTCTCTCCCAGGGGCATTGCTCCTGCCAGAGTCTGGTGGTTAAATGCAATGTTGGAGGTGGTAATTAATCATCAGCGTTAATGTACGCTAAAGCGTAAGGTGACAAAGGCTCTCACTATTTAGATTTTTTGCACGAGTCTACTTCAAATTCCCTATACCAGCAAAGAAATGCACCAAATCAGGATTTGATTTTGCAGCCAGATGTGTAATCATCTTTCCTTTCTCTGAGGTTCTGGTCAGAAATGAAGGGGACAAATTAAGCTTTCATTGCAGTAAGGAATAAGGGCAAATTCAGTGCTGCATACACTTTGAGAACAGTTTGATTTGTATATGAGAGCCAAATTATTTTTAAAATGATGGAAAGACTGCAAGGGAGTGTCTGCTAAGCACTCAAAGCCACAAACTGGGTTCTGAGTTGCTTGTACATAGTCATCCTCAAGGCTGGGGGGTCTAAGTTTATGCCACCTATTATGTGACCTGATCAGAGCATCTGTGGGCACTTCAGTGATTCAGATGTCACGAAGTAATTTGCACGGCTCTGCTGAATAGCTCGACAGGAATTCAGCACCACGGACAGATGCCTATTTGAAAAGTCCTCACGCTGAAGGAATGTGATTAAACTCCACAGGAACCAAGACAAAGCGATGCAAAGCAAGGTTCATCCCTTGCCAAAAACAATGCCCAGTGAAATGCTTTGTAGGGCGTTTTCACTGCCTCTTATTTTAGTGATGCTGCTAAGTTTTTTGCTTCAAGCTTAGAAGGTAGCAAGAGCCTCCTAAATGAATTGCCTATTAGGAGAAATTCTTCCCGCTTCTGTGTTGAATATAGTCTGTATGACTAAACCATTTATATAGATGTAATTGCAAGTTGGTCTCTGAAAGAAGGATAGATTGAAGTATTTTTTCCTAGTTCCTAAAACCTGTTATATCACGAGCTTTGAAGCTTTAAATGTTCCAGGTGATAAAAATGTCAACTACAGAAAGAATCCAGTAAAATTCTTCATTAGCATTTTACAAGCACTTTCTATGCTCAGGAGCTATTAAAATTTAAAACTTACAGCACACATTTGTATCTGATTGACTTTCCAGAAAACAGACTCATACAAAACTTTTATTTAAAAAAAAAGAGAAGAAAAACCACCCTTCTAACCCAACCCAGCCCATTTCCAAAAACTGTCACTTACACAATGCTTAGTGCACGTCCTAGTTTTCATCTGGCTTTCTTTCTACATCTGTGCTTAGTATACATCCATCATAGTCCATCAGGCATCTCTATACAACTAGTTTACCACATATTGCATCCATGGTTAGATTATTCCCACAGTGCATTGCCTATTTTCCAATACACATTCCTTCTGCCTCCACTTGCCACATTTCAAAGTTAGACTATCAGCAAGCTTTGGGTCTACAGAAAGTACAGATCCTTTTCCTGCACGTGTGTAACTACTTGGGGAAAAGCTAAGTTTTATAAAATTAATTTTGCATGTCAGTGAGTGGTGTACTGATCTCTTACAGCGTGGAGTTCCAGGCTGGACTCCGTCCCCATGACATTTCTGTTTCCTGCTCTCAAAGTTGCACCTTCTTGGTCAGTTTTATGGTATGTATCTGCCATAAATATTGAGGGAGAGGGGATAACACTAGTATCCCATTAAACCCATTCAGAGGTTTAGACCTTTTAAATGCTAATTTCTAATAAACTGCCAGAACAGTCACCTTGGAAGTGGCTAGCGTATAGAAAACCTGCCACACGAATGCCCTTTCAGCTGAACCAACCCTGCACATGATGTTTTGTCCTGAGCATGACATTTTACTCCACTTCCCTCCTTCACTGATAGGAAATTTCACTTCTTAATTTCAATTCCTCTTCTATTTGAATAAATAAATTAGATGTTTTTCTAGGCTGAATGCATTTTGAGTGATCTGCACTTTTTTTTTTTTATTTAGCTGAACCAATTTGGCAGCATCTCATAGATTTATGCAGACATGGGAATGCTAGGAGATGTTGGGTAGAATGGGTGGTTGCTTTGCATGCTCTTAGCTACTCACAAAAAAGAGCCATAGCTGCTGCTTATCACTACAACTCTAAGAAAGCTACACAGACACTGGAGTCTGGGGTAAGGATTATTGCCAGGTTACCCCATTTGGGGGGGGGGAGGGGAAGAAAAATATTTTAAAATACCCTCTTGATTGCTTTTGCATTAGAGAACTCATTGCTACTGTAAAGAGGTGCAACTGCACCAAGTTGGTGTTGCTGCACAGACTTCTGCCATCATGGAATATGGCCATGCCTCTTCTTTGAAAAAGATGTATGGTAGACCTTATAATAGAGGCTCCAGTCTCTTGTACATTTAATCATGAAGATCAAATATAGATGAAAGCAGCTGTTCTTCCAATACTTTATAAAACACTGCCCTAGCATACAGGGAATCATGTTCAAGGCTGTGAAGCAGTTGGAAGAAAATCTGCATATTCTCAGAGAAACACGCATGATGGCATCCAGGCTATGAATACAGGTGACAGTGTCCTTGTGACCTTGAAACAATACTGACAAGTACCCTGTTCCATAGTGAAAATCTGAAAGACTTGGAACTATAAATATGTACCAAACCAGGCCAGTTGCAGCCAGTATATTTTAAAGGTGATGTTGGCCAGTGCAAGTGCTAATTATAATAGGTAAAGCACTAAGGGAAATGGAAATGAGGACAAATATATCTGACACTAGTATCTGAGAAATAACTAACTGGAGTTCTAATAGTCACAAGCCTGGAGTGGAGGTGACATACACTGTACCAAGTGGGATCTTGGAACTGAGGAAATTTTAGATACCTTGCAAGGTTTTTCCCTGGAACTTAAGCAGTTATAAAAAACTGGAAGAAAAAAAAAGTTGTTATTAAGCTCAGTGCTTTAAACAACTGAAAACTAGAGACCTAATGCACTTTCCACACATGAATCGTTTTAAGTCTGATCCAATTACACCTGTAACACTCAAGTAAAGAGCAATTACACAGGATCATAGAAAAGGAGGGCTAAAAGGAACAGCACAAGGTCATCTTAGTCCAGCCCCCTGCTCAAGGCATGGTTACATACGAGTCATAACTACACCATCACGTCACCCTGTAAATTAACCAACTGTGCTGCTCCTACCAGTGACAACAATGGTGGGAATTAGAGGCAAATTATAAAAAGAGGTAAGATGGGAAACAATGGGAGTTGGGCATCAAGTGGCTTCTTTCATCTTTGTAAAATCTGTCTCTGAGTACAATGGGAAATCCCCCAGTTCCAGCAATTGATGCTCAGACTGGTAAGAGACGTCCTGATTCATGGTATAAAACCACGTGCAGAGAGCACACACTTACAACCACCTGTTATTGTTTCCTAAATACAAGTGAGACCATGAAGTCAGGATATTATTAGGCCTGAGACTCCAGCTTCAATTCCCTGCCCTGCACAGCCTTCCTGTATGAACCTGAACCTGCCACTTAGTCTTCCAGTGCCTTGGCTCCTCATCCTAAAATTAAGCTAACAGCACTGCCCTAGGTCACAGGGAACAAAGTTAAAAGTTGTGAAGTGGTCAGATACCACAGGAGTGGGACACTATACTTTATTTAGACAGATGGCATAGGCAGGACTTGGAACTTCATTACCATGATCAATACCACGGGATTGTCCGAGTCTGCTCAGAATGCACGCATGCCCAACCTCGTCGACATGAGCTGCCTCAGTGTTGAACTACGATGATAACGTTTGCTGGAACAGACAAGTTTGGGGTCTTGTGGGAAAGCAAGGCCTGGCATTTCCATGTGGGACGTGTCTGACAGCACTGTACACTCTTTCCAAACTAAACTGAGTTTGAAGTTTCTCCATTGCATGTTTCAACAACACCGTGTAATCCCATAATGCTTTTCTACCCTTAATTGTTTTCAGTTAGATGCTACGATAGAAAGATTTGCAAATACATTGGAAGTTATCTTGAAGTAATAATTCAGATGGAAACAGCTTAGCTGCATGCTTTCTGGGTACCTTTTTTGTAACAGAGTAACACTAGAGCTCTAGTGACTCCTGATCACGTTTCCTCTCAGACTTCTTCGTAAGTGTGAACTTGACATCAATTGCATACAGAGCTGATTCCAAACACGGCTAATTATTTGACTGGCTGCTTAGGGGTTTTCATAGGTATTTTTAAATAGTTTGTTTCAACACCTGCACATGGCTCAACCTAAAAAGTTTCCTCCTCTGCTAAAACCCTAAACCTGCTTAAACTATGTATAAATTGCCTGAATGATGTTCATCCTCAGATTATTATCTAGAAGATAAAGAACCTGATCCTAAGGCCCTTGAAGTCAATGAGAGCCATCCCATAAACTTCACAGGTCACTGGATCAGTAATAAGCAAGCAGAATAAATTTAGAAGAATCAATCCTAAAATGTTCTATAGGATTAAACAACAAACTTAACTGCAGCTCCACAGATCAGATCAGCAGTAGAAAAAAAATAGACCAAATGTGATATCAATTCTGCTAAAGCAATTAAGTAATGTTTCTCTCTGACAGCCCATGATACCAACATTCAGGGATCTACCCTGACCACCTTTTGTTTTCTGTGTGGAATTTAGGATGTTGACTAGGACTCAATTTTTTGATATCTGCTTACTCAAGAATTTTTTTTTTTTGGCCAATATTTGTTTCCTCAGAGAGGATATTTTTTACTTTGAGGACTGATGCATCTCAGGATCCAGAGGAAGATGGCCAAAGACTATTGGCTATATGCAAAGACAAATAGGTTTTCAGGGCACAAGCAGCTCAGGGATTGTCTAATATTCCATCTCTACAGATACAAAAAAAAAAGCACAATTAAAATTCACCTAAAATCACCACCGGTTCTTGCATCATTTCCTAATCATTCACCTGTTTAAATATTTGTCATCAAACAGCTTTGTGTAGGCTTTGACTATTATGACCCAGTTTTAACTCCCAACATGCATGCTTGCACACACACACCATTTAGGAAGTACAAATAATCCATAGAGAAGGTACATGCTTCTGGACACCTTCCCCCTGCTCTTTTTAAAATAGGATGTCATCATGCCAGCAGAGTCATACCAAAGCCCCCACCCAGGCCCGCTACCTATTAATGGTGTCAAATTTGAGACAACCCCAGTTTGGATCTGACCCTATCATGCATCTTAGACCTCTAGATCAGGGGGGCCAACCTTTTTGGCTGGGATTACACAAATTAGCCTCTCACTCTTCAAGTGATATTCCAATCCCTTTCTTCTGCTGCTCTCCTTCCTCCTCCCTGTCCCACCTGCCTTTCCCCTCCCTACCTGCCATAAACAGAGGCTTCCCATGACACATGCACCACAGTTTGGCTACCCCTGCTCTAGAGAATGGACCCAGATGGCATTTCTGGCATGGATGACTAGGATCAACTGATGGCCTTGCCAGAAAATAGTATTCATTCACTGCTCTTGTAAGGTAGCCACTGGTCATAAAGGGTTAATGGTTAATCTAGTAAAATTCATTTATCCTTAGATCCCCTTCTGTTGTCACTTATCAAGAAAAAATAAAGTTAAGCACTGTAAAATGGGCAGCAATAATTGCATTTCCTTAAGGATGCATCTGGCATGAAGTCTCTATCTGTTCCATGAAGTACGTGACCATGATACTGTCATTTTGACAGCAACAATGTATGTAGCACATTAATCTTAGAAGTTAAAAAACATAAATCTCCGTTAAACCCACTGTCATTGATTAGGAATTACATTACCACAACACACAGAAGCCTTTTAATTTTTTTTTCTCCAAAATGAATAAACAGGGCCTGTTCAGTTTATCTTTTCTCATGCTACAGTGATAAAGGGCAAAGCAGTTTCATGGCGATGCATCATCGTTTTCAAATAAACTCATCTCTAGGAAGCCTTAGGGGGATGGAGGTGAGAAAAGAAGCCTGTTTCTTTAGGTTACTATTGCTTTTTAGAAATATTAAGGGTCAAACAGCACTTTTCTGCCCAGTGCCCTGATTAGCCAAAGTCCTGATCTTGCATCAATACAGCTATGTATTTGACTTTACTCAGGAGAGTAATTCAGTGGGATTACTCACGTGAGCAAATTAAGCATGTTTTCAGGACTGGACCTGAATTTATTTAGCAAATTGATTTCAATGTTTCCAACTACTAGCGATCTAATATAAAAGAGTTAGGGTTGATCAGTCTCATTATGCAATCAAATCAACACACACATGCAAGGTACTTTGCATTACAGTAACATGGTACTTCATCCTAATGATTGGAAACCCATTCCTATTTCCTGACTCTGAATTTGGTTAGGTCCTGTTCTAGCAAAGTGCTTAGAGACAAAGTTCAGCACAGGTTTGGGCAGTCTGATGCAGAGCCAAGGAACCACTGACATCTTTATTGAAGTTCATGGTGCATGTAAGTGCTTTCCTGGATTGAGTAGGCAAACAGGAAAACCACAATAACACCTTGGGCATGACTTGGCTCAATATCTACTGACAACATTCCCACCAATTTCAGTGGGATTTGGATTAGGCCTAAAACATGTGCTGTTCCTTTTACTCAGCAGTTGACCTTACCTGAAAAATAAAGAGAGAAAAGCTGATTTTGGTATACAAAATAAATGGTGTAAAAGTAAAGATTGTGTTGCAAATATTCTCCAGTTCATTGTCTTCTAATTGTAGCCAATCTGCATAAGAATAAGCTAAACACCAGCTGACCTGCTAATGATACAGGTAAAATCCAATGTTTGTGTTGGCTCTGCTTTCTTCCACACTGATCTGGTTTTACTTGTCTAGAGATTATTTTTTTCATCCCACCCTGTTTTAAACTACAGATAGTTAACATCAACCAGATTGCCAGAGTTTGAGCACTCTGTTCACTAGTAATTAAGTAACACATATGTTCTCTTTTAGTACTTGTTTACAGCTGGGAGATCAAATGGTTTTCAGGGACTTTGATCTTGATGCTTCCTTTGGACAAATACACAGAACAGCTCAATGGAACTTAGTTGCAATGTCTTAGGGGTGATGTTGACTGGATGCAGTGCCATTTAATAGAGCTGCACATGCTCAGATGGAGAAACTAAGTCATTTTCTCACAGTAGCCAAATCTGGAGTGGGCCATACTCTGAACTGAAATATTTGGTTATCTAATCCAAATTAAATAGAAATCCTGACTGCTGAAATGTCAAGTACAGCCTGGAAGTCAAACTAATTAGACAGGGGTCATGCCAGCTGTTTCCTTCCCAACTCTGACCGTTTCCCTACAACAGTGGTGGCCAGCCTGCAAAATGAGTGCCACAGGAGACATGCACAGCCTCTGTGCTGGCTGTTCTCTCCTGATCCGCAACATGCAACACACAACAGCAGACAGGTCAGGAAGCAGGAAAAAAAGAGCAGGAGATTGGGCAGGGAGCACGGAGTACAGAACAGAAAGCAGAGCAGCAGATCTGAAAGAGGAAGGGCATTGTATTTGCAATACATCTGTCAAAAAAGTCATCCCCAGTTGTTTTATATGTTGGCTAATGATCAGGGGACGACTTATTGATGAAATTACTACTATCAGCCAGGTACGTGACATATTTATTTATTCTTGGAAAGGGTAGAGATGAAAAAAAAAAAATCTTGTAGTAAACTGGACAGACAGCTTTCTGGCTGGTGAGCATTTGAAGAAGTTGAACAAACACCATAGCTCCAGAAAGGAGGTTGGCCCTACACAAGCTGGTCTATGGATAAAATACTTAAACTCGTTTGGAAAGTTCATGCACAATAAAAATTCTCTTAACTAAAAGTGCCAAGTGATAAAGTTTCCATTACTTCTCGACAGGCTATTCCACAATTTAATACATCTCACCACAAGCAAAGATTTCCTGATATTCAGCCTAAGTTCTTGTTCTCTGTTACATCCCTCCCCCCTACCACATGTACTATCCATAGTCTGAGCCAGATCTTAGAAGACCATAAGTTGTGTTACCAGGCAGAGACTGTGCTTAGTTATTTTGGGACTAACAAGTCAGTGAGAACTATAGGGTTCTGCCACCTCAATAAAGAGTCCACTTTATATTCATTACATCCGAACCCTATCTTCTCTCTACATTACACAAATGTCAGGAGTTGCTTATGGGCTATGCCACTTCACAAATTAGGCAGCAAACTCAAGTCAATCCAATAGCAACAGGAATACAAAACACTCGCCAAAGTGAAGCAGACCATATAACGATCAATAATATAGATCCCCATACAAGGGGAAATTACTGTGTCGGCAGGAGGAAACAAATGAGGAAGAAAAAGCCTCAAGTCAACCATTGTAAGGGGCTGGGACCTGAGGAAATTGCTTTTGAAAGGAACGGGAAAATAGGAACCTCTGAGTGTAGAGCTAGACGGCCTGCAGAAAAGCCAGCAGCATTTGAGCGCTGTTGCCATTAGGACTGGTAATTCCTCCATCTGTGGTAGCCATGGTAGAAGCTTTAGTATAGAAAGGGCTCAGGCATTTTGATGACTGTCATCTAACCTAGATAATCACACGTCTGATTAGAAACATGAGTCATTCCTTTGATTTTTCTGGGGTTTAAAATTAAACAAATGCTTGAGCAGGTTTGGTGAATCAGGGTTGGGGTCTCATTCTGCAGGACTGGTATCTATGGGCTGGATTCAAAGCCCTCAGACTTCAGCGAAAAGATGCTCATGTACCTGGATCAGAGTAAAAGACCCAAATGCAGCAAGATGCCCTAGTCTGTGCCTTACCTGAAGTCAGTGCAACTACTGGCATGTTTAAAGTCCTGTAAATACTTAGGTACCTGCATGTACCTGGGCCCAAGAAAGTGGGCCTGGCTGCCTTTTGTTACACAAAGGTGAATAAAGAGGAATAATTAGTTTGTTTTTCCAAATGACATTTAAAACTCTCCATTCCTTAGGATATACTTGCAGAAGGTGCACAGAACTAGCTATACATCAGTCTGGAGCTTCGGGGGTAGGGGCAGAGGAACATGCCTCCATTTGATTAAATCATTTCTCTCAGTAAAAGATGGCATTTTAAATTTTAAATATTGTGCTTTCATAACCAATTCCCAGAGGAAAGACATGGGTGATAGGGAGTGAAAACAGAAGATAACATCAATAAAAAGCTTAACTGTGTGGCTAAGCCTTCCAATTAAAAAAAAAAAGAAAACAGCATATATTCAAATTAAAACTTTAATCAGTTAGTTTTTGAATAAATAGAGAGAATCATACCAGGATGCATTGGGTAGTACCACATACAGAAATCAGACAGCATTTGATTGTACTTGTCAGAAATCAGCCAGTTTCCTATTTCAGGGATTTATGCTAGTTCTAATTCTATGTATTTCTCTTACCTTGACTACTTAAGTCAAAAATGCAAAGGCAGTTACCCTTTGGTTATTTGAATAGCAGAGTCAGTATCACACAGGAGAAGCAAAAATAAGGATGGAGCTTCAATATAGATGCCTCTTAGTAGGTCTCCCATCAGACACAGTTTGTACTGGTTTTGTATTAGACCCTAAAGACTGAAAAATGCCCTGAAAAAATTCTTGGCATGGAGTATGGCTGTAGCTGACAAACAAGCTTTCTAAGAGTTTTTCAAGATTGGTCCCTACTAACTGCCAGTAGTTTCATTTACCTTTTGTACTTCTAACCCAACTTCAGTAGAAGCCAATAGACATCTTTTTTGGAATTTGCCCAGTAAGAATAAAATTCTTAGTGCCTGAAGTGCAGAGCTTCACTATCTAGACTATTTGGCGATTATCCAGTAATGCCACAAGACTTCCCACCTGTAGGTTTTAAAACAGAAGAACTTTCCATATTTTCTAAATCCTATCCCCAATTCTGCCAAGCTTCTAGAAGTGGAATTCCTATCACTTAGCCACATGACTTGCTGTGCATCCTCTCTCTAGCAATTCAAACCCTTCTCCTCAGATCTTCTTCAAAGGCTTGTTCATTTAACACAGTGTGAGTTATGAACAAACAACTATGAGCTGCCATAATTTGCATTGCATACAATTCACTCCTTGTATTTTCTAAGCGTGAGCTTAGTCTGTAAGATTAATGAACACATCCTCCAGTCTGACACCTAGTCATATAAATATGATTTTTATGCATAAGACACACGATCAGTAAGCATTCTTGTAAATACCTATTTATCATCATATCCCTTTAGCAAAGAAATGGGATTCGCTCGTCAGATGTACTTCTTAGAACCATGCAAACATCAGCAAAATTGCACATTTGGTCAAATATATTTGTTGACTTCATAGAAATTTGCTCTAATACCTATAGTATAGGTATTAGGACTCTAATACCTATAGTACATTTTCAGGTACTAACAAATACAATTTTTATTAACAGCTTTACGTATCAATGATACTCACTCAGTACAACACGCAGGATAATAAACGAGCTAAAAGGGGAAACATATGAAAAAGCCTTTATGTGCATGTTAAAATGCTATTTTTAAAAAAATCTAGTAATAATTGGACATGGACTCCAGGTACAACCCAGATCTTTAACTCACAGAAATTTATGGAGTTCTATCAAAACCAATACAAGAATAATGATCTGTATCAAGTCATGATCCAAGCCAAACAGTTAGTGTCTAAGTCTAAACTATCCCAGAACTGGAGACAGGACTATTGATTGAATTGTGTGTTTTGCCTAACTCCCTTCACTAATGATAAAGAATGATGCTTATAGAGCAGCAACCAATAGCAAATGTTATATTCATGTGAGTCTAACTTTGTTTTTATAAGGCTTGATGTAATGTTATTATCATTTGAGTACTGTTACATTTAGTAATGGTAAATTGGGTCCCAAAAGTACATAAGGACTAAGTAACTCCCTAGAAGCAGGCTGGAGGCCCTAGGTGATGGGAAGCCCACTCAGCATTGTGAGGTGCCCAAAATCCTCCTCACTGATATGATCTTGGACCTGGCTGTAGTAGGATATCCTAGAAAGCAAGGAGAGTCAGAGGACATTAGATCAGATATAGAGTATATCCTACGTGTCTTCCACTGGCCCTGCTTTTATAGAGCTTGAGCTGCAACATCAAGCTGCCTTCTTGTGTCAGACCCACTAGGAAGAGCAACACCAATCTCCCTGAACACAAAGAGAAAACATCTCCACTTGCGCAGCCATCTGTGGTAAATCAAGTCTCTGGAGGTTCAACAAGGTGTTTGCAAAGTACTATATCGAAATTCCACCTCAGCTCCTGGGAAACCCTTTCCTCTTGGTTTACAGAAGCATCTTGGCCCCCTACCCATCATTTACACTTGCCCTAAAGGAGTGTACAGACTTGATAGCAGCTCACCCAAGTCCATCTTAGAAAATAGGAAGCAATGCCCCACACTCAAAAGTTCTTGCCCACAATGTCCCAACTCTTTTTCTTCTGAGGCGGTAGTGCCAAAGGACAATTTAAAATGCTTCATACATAATACACGTATTGTGTGTGTAGCATATACATTTTGTTTACTTTTCCAGTTCGTTTTCTGCAATGCAGATTACAAGAAACCCCAAGACTTTGGAGATCTCTCCTTTATCTCTTCTCACCTGGGCACTGGTGCCAGACATTTGTAATGCTACCTCTTTTGTGACAACAGCAGCGCAGTCTATAACTCGCATAGGATTTATACTGTTAACTCCAATGTGCTGAGCAAATAAGCATGAGCTCTTCAATAGTGTTTCTCTACTGCCCACAACTCTAGCTGGTCCAATCTGACAGCCAGCCCTGCAAGCTGCTTGAGGAGATCTGTTTATATCAGACCTTCCATGCTGTCCACAATACTGGTTACTGTCATAGTTCCCAATGCTGTGCTGTCCTTAAATCTGATCTTACTTGTTTCCCTCGCCTGTCAGTTTAACCTCTAGTTATAGATCTTCTGCCAAAATCCCTGATCATACTGTATCATCTTGGGTCTTCCCACTGACTAATTCCTGGTAGCTTAAGCAATCATGCGGGCTTAAAAAGGGCGCATCACACAGAAACGGCTTTGCATTGCACACCTGATTTTTAATGACACTTGTGTGACCATTTGTGAGCAGGCTTCATATTATTCTTGGCACTGTTTTATTTTCCGCTGCTAACCCATTTCCTGGGCTATTCTTGTGAGTTTGGCCCAGTTAGTTCACTTATCCTAAGGTACTGGCTGACCTCAATCTTTTTTAATTGTATACAGGACAGCAGGTCTCTGACGTGAAGTCCTGGCCCTTGTTGAGAATAAATACCTGCTGAGGAGACAACTCTGCAGCTGAACACTACAGCTATAGGATTTTCAAAGCAGCACAATCTCCTTGTTCCCATCTTTTACATGTCACAATAATTTAAAAACAAACAAACAAAAAACACCTATGCTGCCTACCTGGAAAAGGTCCATCTCTGATCACACCTCAAAATAATGAGCAAAGGATGCTGTGAACTGAAATGTTGAATGCATTTATAAGCTGCTTTCTACTGAAGCTGAAGAAAACATGCAGAGGCAAAGATGCAGGTAGAAGGGGAGAAAAGGGGGAACATCAGTATTGAGTAAAATGACCAAGGGAGGCAAGAAACTACCTGTATAAAGACTCCTGGACCTCATCCCAATTTTTTACCAGTGTAAAATGAGACTATCTCCACCAGAGATGGAATTACACTAGTGTGCAATTCCTCAACTAGCCTGCCCCTGCCCCCTTCATCCCAGGAAACTCAGTCTCTACTTGATTTGCGTGAATGAAAACCTGAAGTCCGCATGCTTGTTGTGGAGTTACAAAGAGCCAAGGACGTGCAAAGGAGCCACGGGAGTTAGAAGTGCAAGTAGCACTTCATTTAATGGGAGCTGGGTGCCTAACGGCATCAAGGTACCTAACTGCTCCTTTGAAAATCTGGAGTTAGAACTTTATTGTATTATACTTCATTATTCTTTTTCTTATTGCTTCCCACACATCTCACAAGTAAGTCCTTCTGCTCTGGGACAGGGCATCTGAAAGCCTTGTTAGCTCTCTCCTCCCCCAGCATCCACAGCCTGGGAACTTCTTTCTACCAGCATAGCTCTTTCTTCAGCAGAATTCTGCCCTAGTTCTGACTAATGCCTGTGTCGCTCCTGGAATCGATTATTGTAATGCACTGCTTATTGGTGTCTCTCGAAATCTATATTTCACTGCCTTCAAAACACTCAAGCCTTCTCCCCAAGGCAACAAACCACATGCATTTATTGATAACTACCGGGATACTGCTAAAACCCAGGAGGCCAGATCCTCAGCTGGGGCAATTGAGCTTAGTCTCATGGACCTCAATGGAGCCACATCACGTTGCATGAGCTGATGCTTTGGACCAGGAATTTCTACAAAGCCAGCATAAAGCAGCTCTTAAAATAGATTGGCTTTCCTATAGATGTGCACAAGTCTGCAATAGTTCATCTTCAGTGCCTTAATAGACCAAGCAGCAGCTATATCACTCCTGAACATGTTGGGAAACATTTAAGAGGACTCTGTGCTTGTAAACTAAACTAGTTCTTCATTAGGAGACCAATTTGCACTGAAGCTCCAGCTGCGGCCAGCGTTTCACCTACATGCACGCAGCCTGACAGAGCTCTCCAAACCCTCCAGGCCCCTGCAGGGCTAGAATGAAATGGTAAATTCTGCCTAGTGCAGGAACAAATGCATTGTCACACTGCTCCAGGCGGTCAATCTCCCCACTGTTCCTGCACCCACCCGCCATCAGCATGGAGGCACCCTTAAAGTGCAAGAGAGAGAAACTCTGCTAACTCCCCATCTACTTCTTGCAAGAAAAGGACAAAACAGGTCATGGAGTGCCTGCTTCCTACCCACCTACCCCAGCACCTGTGATGTGAGCAGCCACACAGGTGCGTACGGGACACCTTGGGCCAGATTCAGTAACACATATTGGGCCCCTACTAGATTTAGGTCCCAAGTATGAGCTTATTCCACCCTGATCAAGTCTCTGAGAAGCTGAAGGGGGATGGGGCAGCTTCTCCTCCCTGCTGCTTTTTGTGACTCGGTCTTAAGGCCAAGATGAAGGTATCTTACAAACGTATATGCATTAATAGTTTTTCAGGGACTCAAGTAGGGTGAAATAGGATCTGGCCCCTTATTATAGAATCATAGAAAATTAGGGCTGGAAGGGACCTCAGGAGGTCATCTAGTCCAACCCCCTGCTCAAAGAAGGATCATCCCCCACCAGATGATCCCATCCAAGGCTTTGTCTAGCCAGGTCTTAAAGGCCTCCAAGGATGGAGTTTTCACAACCTCTCTTGGTAACCTGTCCCAGTGTTTTACTACCCTTCTACTGAAAAAGTTCTTCCTAATACCCAACTTCAACTTCCCTTGCTACAACTTGAGCCCACTGTTCCTTGTTCTGCCATCCGCACCACTGAAAATAGTTTAGCTCCTTCTTCTTTGGAATCATCTTTCAGGTAGTTGAAGGCTGCTATTAAATCCCCTCTCAGTCTTCTCTTCTCCAGTCTAAACAAGCCCAGGTGCCTCAGCCCCTCCTCGGACATCATGTGCCCCAGCTCCCTCAACATTTTTGCTGCTTTCCACTGAACTCTCTCCAATTTGTCTACATCATAGTGGAGGGCCCAAAACTGGACACAGTACTCCAGATGTAGCCTCACCAGTGGCGAATAAAGGGGAAGAATCATTTCCCTCAATTTGCCGGCAACATTCCTACTAATGCAGCCCAGCATGCTGCTAGCCTTCTTTGCAACGAAGGCACACTGCTGGCTCATGTTCATCTTATTGCCCACTCTAAATCCAGGTCCTTTTCTACAGAGCTGCTGCTAGCTAGTTGGTCTCCAGGCTGTACCGCTGAATGTGATTGTTCTGTCCTAAGTGCAGGACTTTGCATTTCTCCTTATTAAACCTCATGAGATTTCTTTTGGTTCCTCCAGCTTGTCAAGGTCTCTCTGAATCCTAGCCCTACCCTTTCCCCCAGCTTTATGTCATCCACAAACTTGCTGAGGGCACACTCCATCCAATCTCCCAGGTCACTGTTGAAGCTATCGAACAAAACTGGCCCCTGGACCAACTCCTGGGGTACTCCCTTTGATACCATCTGCCAACTAGACATTGAGGCATTGAGTACTACTCTGAGCTCAATAATCCAGCCAGTTTTCTATCCACCTTATAGTCCATTCATCCAACCCATACTTCCTTAGCTTCTTTGAGAGAACGTTGTGGGAGACCATACCAAAAGCTTGCTAAAGTCAAGATATATCATGTCCACTGGTCATCCACAGAGCCAGTCATCTCATCATAGAAGGCAATTAGTTTGGTCAGGCATGACTTGCCCTAAGGGAATCCATGCTCAGTGTTCCTAATCACCTTCCCCAAGTGTTTAGAAATGGTTTGCTCGACCTGCTCCATGGTTTTTCCAGGGACTGAGGTAAGGCGGACCAGTCTGTAGTTCCCTGGATTCTCCTCCTCTCCTTTCTTAAAGATAGGCATTATATTTACCCTTTTCCAATTGTCCTAGACCTCTCCTGATCACCATGAGTTTTCAAGGATGATGGCCAGTGGCTCTGCAATCACATCAGCCAACTACCTCAGCACCCTCAGGTGCATCCATCCCATCCAGTCCCATGAACTTGTACACGTTCAGCTTTTCTAAATAGTCCCTAACCTATTCTTTCACCACTGTCTGCTCACCTCCTCCCCAAAGTATACTGCCAGGTGCAGAAGTCTGGGAGCTGACCTTGCCTATTAAGACTGAGGTGAAAAAGGCATTGAAGACTTCAGCCTTTTCTGCATCATCTGTCACTAGGTTGCCTCCCACATTTAGTAAAGGACCCACACTTTCCCTGATCTTCCTCTTGTTGCTGACATATTTGTAGAAACCCTTCTTGTTACCTTTCACATCCCTTGCTAGCTGCAACTCCAGTTGGGCTTTGACCTTCCTGATTTCATTCCTGAATGCTCAAGTAATGTTCTTATACCCCTCCCCTCCCCCCCCCCCCCCCCCGAGTCATTTGTCAAAGTTTCCACTTCTTGTAAGCTTCCTTTTTGTGTTTTAGCTCATTGAAGAGTTCCCTGCTAAGCCAAGCTGGTCTTCTGCCATACTTGTTAGTCTTCCTGTGCACTGGGATGGTTCATTCCTGCTTCCTCAGTAAAGTTCCTTTAAAGTACAGCCAGCTTTCCTGGACTCCTTTCTCCCTCAGACTGGCCTCTCACTTACGACCGCTTACATCCCTATGCTCTCATTATCTAGGCTCTCAGTGGAAATGCTCATAAACAGCAATGCTAAATTCAGCCTTTCAAGTATTTAAAGATAAGAGACAAACAATTCACTGACAGGAACACTCTAAACAGCATTTGTGAAGTTCAATGTTATGGTTAAATAATTACCTGAACGCAAAATTTACCAAAAAAAAAAAAAAAAGTTTAACAAATAAATAGGCTTCTTTTTCCTGGCAGGAGGACTGATGATTATCCTGGCCAGACAGCACAAGATACTTCAAGGATGATTTCCAATGATGACCTGTGAATATGTACAATCACTTCTCCACTACAGTTTTCTATGAATTTTTACAGCTCTTTGGACAAGGCTGAAGCAGCTCTAGGATTTACAGGATTCTTTTTTATGGGTTTAATTCTTTCCCAAACTAGAACATGAACTTGAGGTACTATTGCAGGAAATGGGGCTGATATTAATTATGTCATTTTCGCAGACATTCGGGCTGGAAGAGACCTCATAAGATCATCGAGTCCAGCCCCCTGCCCAAGGGGCAGGAAGTCAGCTAGGGTCAAAGGATCCCAGCAGGATAAGCATCCAAATGTTTCTTTACAGTGTTCAGAGTAGGTGCTTGCACCACCTCTGGGGGGAGTCTATTCCTGGCCTTGGGGTTTCAGACAGTAAATAAGTTTTTCCTCATGTCCAGCATAAAATGGCCTTGCAGGAGTTTGTGACCATTAGACCTTGTCATCCCTTGGGGTGCTCTGGCGAACAGGTGTTCCCCCAGATCCTGATGCACACCCCTGATGTACTTATAGGCTGCCACCAAGTCACCCCTGAGCCTGCACTTCTCCAGGCTGAAGAGTCCCATAGCTCGCAGCCTCTCTTCACAAGCCTATTCTCTTGCCCTCTGATCATGCGCGTGGCTCTCCTCTGAAGTCTCTCAAATTTCTCCATGTCCTTCCTGAATTGTGGAGCCCAGAATTGGGTGCAGCCTCACCAAGGCTGAGTACAGATGGAGGATGACATCCTGGGTCTTGCTCAAGATGCATTGGTAGATGCAATCCAGAGTTCTGTTCGCTTTGCCAGCTGTGGTATCGCATTGGTGGCTCACGTTCATCTTGTGGTCAATCATGACAGTCTACAAACTAGTCAAGGGGGACCAGCAGGCATTGGGAGAGTCCCTATTTCCCCGAGCACTCCCGGGAGTTACAAGAAACAATGGACACAAGCTAGTGGATGGTAGTTTCAGGCTAGACATTAGAGGTGCTATTCCACTGTCAGGGCGGCTAGGACCTGGAACCAACTTCCAAAAGTGGTGCTGGCTCCTACCCTGGGGGTCTTTAAAAAAAAGGCTGGACGAACATCTGGCCAGAATAGTTTGACCCCAGTATTCTTTCCTGCCATGGCAGGGGGTCAGACTAGATGATCTCCTCAGGTCCCTTCTGACCCTACCAACTATGAAACTATGACCCCAGGTCTCTTTTGGTCATGGTGCTAGCGAGTGTAGCATTGCTGAACCTATAAGTGTGGTGTGGGTTTTTATTCCTGAGGTGGAGCACCTTGCATTTCTCCATATTGAATGCCATCAGGTTTTTTCTGGGTGTCGGTCACCAGCTGCCCCAATTGGTTTAGCAGGGGTCCAGTGTTGCCCTTCTGTTTCTTCCGACTCTCCACATATCTGAAGAAGGACTTTTTATTGTCCTTGATTCATGTAGCCAGTTTGAGTTCGGTTGCAGCCTTGGCTTTCCTAGTTCACTCCCTCCAGGTGCAGACTAGCATCCTCCTTAGTGGTGTCCTGTCTTCCATCCTTTGTACACCTTCCATCAAGATCATTAAAAAAGGAGAGATTATCATTAACATTTCTGGAGAGAGGAACAATGAGCCATTAAGTCATCTGACACCCTCAACTGTCTGAATAGTAATATCATAGCTGCTGCACTGTGAAGCAGGAATCAAAGCAGGATACTTCTATCCTGGGCAAAAAAAAAGAAATCAGCTTCCCCAATTTTGGGGGAAACACATGAATGCTGTATATGAGAAAACACAGTAAGCAGTATGAGAAAGACCTTTCTATGTAAGCCAAACACCCCTTTGTGAAAGCTAATCACAGTCAAACCCACACTGGATAATATATGTAAGCCGATTTGATGCCATTAAAAGTGAAGGACAGAGAACACAACAGATCCCACTGAAGTAAGTGGCATAATTCCCATGATAACCCAGAAGCTTCAAGTATCATCCGATAGTGGTATATCAAGTATTGTATAAGCATCTCTACCCATTCCAGCCTCTTCTGAGTCCATATGGATAGCTTTTCTTGCTCGAGGAAATAAAAAGTGATGTTTAATGCACTGATTGTAGTTCTGACAGCAAAAACATGGGTTTGATATTGGAAATTTATTTGGAGGACAGTTCGGCTCATAGGATTGATAACAGGATATGGAGCTTTTCACCTCAATGTCTCTACTTGAATTCTAGTCCGCATCTGGTGAAGGCTACATCTGTACCTCTAGCTTATGATTAATTAGTATTTCTTTGAGCTCTGTATTAGCAGTGCCAGACCCAACTATTCAGGCCACTACCAATCTTTTGTAGTGGATTTTAACTCCATGCTGGTACAGTTTCACTGCTACCAGTACCCCAGCCACCTACTTTCAGACTAGCTCAGGTTTGTCTACATCACATTTTGGGGGTATGTCAAATAAGAAGGGAAACTGTATTGCTCTTTGGGGCCTAATACAAAATAAGCTAGAAGACTAATTTCAGCTCTTAAGTAGGCTGGTGTCTACAGCACAAAAGCTACTATCATAAGCTCGACAAGGAGGTCACCGCATGTATTAGTGCTTCTAGATGCAGGCCCTCCTGGCCAGCGTTGAAGCAGATTGGCAGAGCAATGCAGGGGACCTGGCAGTGCGCTGCTGATGCGGTACCTCTCTCAGAAATAAAAAGTAGTATTTGGCCTTCAAAGGCATCACGTTGGCAACTCTCACAAGTGTCACATTCACTTACACATCCATCTGGCTAAAGCAATATTCCTGAACTTGAGCACTCATCCTGGAAAAACAAATCTATCCTTGATAGGAGTACAGAAGGAGCGGTATTCTCCAGTGGAGGTTTGTAAGCAGCCAGATTTTTAATTAAGTGAAAAGGGCAGAATCCACAAAATGATTAAACATCTGCTAGTTGCTTAACCACTTGCCTGCCATTCTCTGAATAGAGCCGGCTTTTTACCACAGCAGTCTTCAAAGGCTGGGGGAAGAAGCCAGGCCATCTCCTAAACAAGGATTATAACATGCTCTATCTGTGCATACCCGCCTCATTGCTTCTGTCACTCCTCCAGCTTGGTTTTCTGATGGAAAGAAATTAAGAATCACCTTTTTCAGTAAATTTTGAAAAATGATAAAATGCTGAGTTGGCAGAACAGTATACACAGTATTGTGTGGCACTGGTGCCTTTTGGTGTTGCTGTGGGATTTCCTAATCCAGACAGCAGACACTCAGTCCAGTCCTCACTTACCCCTACTTCAGCCCAACATCTCTAATCCATCAGGACACGCTCTTGCCCTGGAGGACAGAATGCATCTCCATCCATACTATGGCCCCAGTTCAAGCTATTTATGTCCTTAGAAGCTAAGCAAGAGCTTCAGTCTGTTCCTCAGTCCCAATTTATTTTGGTCATTCAGGCAGAACAGCTCAGGACAAAAGTGTAGGCAAGAAGCAATGCAGAACTGAGGCTGTGTCTGTATGACAAACTGCAGTATCATGCAGCGCATGTAGGTGTATGTGAACCAGCATCAAATCAACTGGCTTGGGTGCAGATGGCAACAGTAAAGCCACTGTGGCATGGATGTCAACCAGCAAGTAGCCAGGGTAACAAAGCCTGCACTATAGCTCCTGCTACTGCCGCTTCATGCTATTAGTACCAAGATAGCTACATCAGGTATATCTACATATTGCAATCACATCGTAATACAACACATCCATCTGATAACTATAAACTATACTTTTTGTATAAAATAGTGTCTGTTGTTTTACCCTCTGTAGCTCCCAAACCATTTGAAAGTATCACAAATCCAATCTGTGACACTCTGTGTGCCTTTGCTGTTAAGCACAAATTGTGCCAAAGTATTCAGTGTCCATAGTTGGTACGCTTGTCACAATATTTGCTCTTATCATCCTAGCCTGTCTTTGGTTTCACTGTTTGCTGCCTCTGCCTTTCTAGCTGTCTAGTTATGCTTTAGTCTGCTTTAGCACAGGCTGTTAGTTCTTCACACTGTTCAACACTGTCTCTTCACTCTCCAGGGATTTGTATATTTATACATACTGTATGACTGCTTTTGTGCATGTTGTTTCTGTTTTGCATTTAAAGCTAAATGCTGCCCTGTGACTTGCTGGTGTTGGAAGTTGCTTATGGCCAGATTCTCTTCCTGCTTACACCAATTTTACAACAGCACAAGGGGATTTACCTGTCCCAACTTGAAGCAGTGAGAGAGACTGGAATCAAAGATTCTCACCTCTGCCAAAAATCAACAGGAGCTCAGAGTCGAAGTTGTTAGTGGGAGGGAGATAGGCTTTTTAAAAAAAAAAAAGTGTGTAGATGCATATTTGTGGGTAGTTGCTAAGGACTGGGGTCTTGAAAACGGCGTGGCTTGCCCTTCTCTGTGGAGGCTGACAGAGCTTTTAACAGAGACAGAAATACACACATTCGGTATTTATACACATGCTCTCGGGGGGGGGGGGGGGGGGGGGGGGGGCTGTTAGAGCTGCTCGGAGAGCCGCTCCAATTAAAGCACCTGGAGTATCTTGTGTATCAGCGTCCCCACACTTGAAAAAAAAATTGAACAAGCTCAGTTAATCAAGCCTGCTCTGACACGCTGTAATTACAGTGCATTGGAGCACCTTGCTGCTCGTGTATAAGCGATTAATACATACGTTACTTATGCATCACAAGAATGCCATAAGCAACCCCAACGCCAGGCTTCAGTGATCTATAGGTTCCATACTGACCCTCTGCACAGAGGCAAATTTCACCTCAAGTTCCTACTAACCTTTTGTCCCTCCTTGCTGAGATGATTTAAAAGGAAGATACTTAGGATTTAAAAGGGAGTCAAGTGACAAAACTATTTAACTCTGGTGGGGTCTGAGCACCCAATACTCCAAAGGCCTCTCTGAAAAAAATATCACCCAATAATTTTATATTTTTTATTTACATTCCCCTGCATTTGTATTAAGTGCAGTCACAATAAAAGGAGTCTCAGGTGCTACCCAAGCAGTCATGACAACACATCAGAAGCAGGGGATTGTGGGAATAAGTGGGGTGGGTGGGGGCAAGGCATGTGGTTTCCAGTGTAATTATGTTTAGTATTTTTTCACCTGTTTCTCTCCTTCCTACCTATGAAGGAGTAGACAGGTATACTCGGTTCTCTAAACTCCATCCCCCTACAGGATAGCTAGCTTAGATGAACCTGGTGATCTTCAAAAAGCCTCTTGATGCCCATCTTGCTGGGGTCACCTGATCCCAGCAGTCTTTCCTACCCAAGTGCAGGGGGGCTGGACCCGATGATCTGTAAGGTCCCTTCCAGCCCCTAACAACTATGAAACTATGAGCAGGCACACAAGTTCCCCCTGGGTTTTGTACTACATCTCTGGACATTTAGTATCCATAAAAGGTGACCAATTCATTGGGTCTTTCCCTCTGCTGAGCGATGAGATAAGGACACTGGTCAGAGTCAAGTGCTCCTGAATAACAAAGCGCAGTTAGCACTGGGATCGTGGAGGCTGGTAAAGAAGAATGAGAGCGCTCAGCAGATGCATTATCAGGTCAAGCACTGAAAAATACATTTTCAAAGGGGAAAATGCTTTTACTGTTCAAGTCCTTATTATTTCTTCACACTGGGCTGGCCACAGGACCCCATCAAGAGTCTTCAAAAGACTAAGAGGCTCATAGATTCATAGATGTTAGGGTCGGAAGGGACCTCAATAGATCATTGAGTCTGACCCCCTGCATAAGCAGGAAAGAGTGCTGGGTCTAGATGACCCCAGCTAGATACTCGTCTAACCTCCTCTTGAAGACCCCCAGGGTAGGGAAGAGCACCACCTCCCTTGGGAGCCCGTTCCAGACCTTGGCCACTCGAACTGTGAAGAAGTTCTTCCTAATGTCCAGTCTAAATCTGCTCTCTACTAGCTTGTGGCCATTGTTTCTTGTAACCCATGGGGGCGCCTTGGTGAATAAATCCTCACCAATTCCCTTCTGTGCCCCCGTGATGAACTTATAGGCAGCTACAAGGTCGCCTCTCAACCTTCTCTTGCGGAGGCTGAAAAGGTCCAGTTTCTCTAGTCTCTCCTCATAGGGCTTGGTCTGCAGGCCCTTGACCATACGAGTTGCCCTTCTCTGGACCCTCTCCAGGTTATCCGCATCCTTCTTGAAGTGTGGTGCCCAGAATTGCACGCAGTACTCCAACTGCGGTCTGACCAACGCCCGATAGAGGGGAAGTATCACCTCCCTGGACCTATTTGTCATGCATCTGCTGATGCACGATAAAGTGCCATTGGCTTTTCTGATGGCTTCGTCACACTGCCGGCTCATGTTCATCTTGGAGTCCACTAGGACTCCAAGATCCCTTTCCACTTCCGTGCCACCCAGCAGGTCATTCCCTAGGCTGTAGGTGTGCTGGACATTTTTCCTCCCTAGGTGCAGCACTTTGCATTTCTCCTTGTTGAACTGCATCCTGTTGTTTTCTGGCCACTTGTCCAACCTATCCAGGTCTGCCTGCAGCTGTTCCCTGCCCTCCGGCGTGTCCACTTCTCCCCATAGCTTTGTGTCATCTGCAAACTTGGACAGAGTACATTTCACTCCCACGTCCAAGTCGCTGATGAAGACATTAAAGAGTAACGGTCCAAGGACTGAGCCCTGCGGGACCCCGCTGCCCACACCCTTCCAGGTCGAGACCGACCCATCCACCACGACTCTTTGGGTGCGACCCTCTAGCCAATTCGCCACCCACCGGACTGTGTAGTCATCCACATCACAGCCTCTTAACTTGTTCACCAGTATGGGGTGGGATACCGTATCGAAGGCCTTCCTGAAGTCTAAGTATACGACATCCACCCCTCCTCCTGTGTCCAGGCGTTTCGTAACCTGGTCATAGAAAGAGACTAGGTTGGTCAGGCACGATCTGCCCGCCACAAACCCGTGCTGGTTTCCCCTCAGCATAATTTGTCCTGCCGGGCTCTCACAAATGTGAGCCTTGATAATTTTTTCAAATACTTTACCAAGGATGGAGGTGAGACTGACCGGCCTACAGTTGCCCGGGTCCTCCTTCCTCCCCTTTTTGAAAATGGGGACCACGTTAGCCCTTTTCCAGTCCTCCGGGACTTGGCCCGTGCGCCACGAGCATTCGAATATTCCCGCCAGTGGCTCTGCAATGACGTCGGCCAGTGCCTTCAGCACCCTCGGATGGAGCCCATCCGGGCCTGCTGACTTAAAGGCATCCAGTTCTTCCAAGTGACTCTGCACCACCTCAGGATCTATGCATGGAAGTCTGGCGCCTTGCTGCTGCCTCTCTACAACCCCAGCGAGAGACTTGTCGTGTCCCTCGCTTAGGAACACTGAGACAAAGAACTTGTTGAGGAGTTCAGCCTTGTCCCCCCTGTCTGTCACCAATTGTTTCTGCCCATTTAGCAGCGGTCCTATTCCTCCCTGGGCCTTCCTTTTACTCCCAATATATCTAAAAAACAATTTCTTGTTGTCCTTTACTTGGGTTGCCATCCTCAGCTCCATGGTAGCTTTGGCCCGCCTAACTGCCTCCCTACAAGCACGAGCAGAGGAGGTATATTCATCTTTAGTGATCTCACCCTGTTTCCACTTTTTATGTGCTCCCCTTTTGGCCCTTAGGCTGCCCTGGATTTCTCTGGTCAGCCATGGAAGCCTCCTGGCCCCTTTCCCTCTTTTGCCTCGCTCGGGGATCATCTTGCTTTGTGCCCAAAGGATCGTTTCCTTTAGGCACAGCCACCCTTCTTGGGCACCCATCCCATCAAAACTCCTACTCTGCAGTGCTTCCTTGACTAATTGCCTGAGTGCAATGAGATCAGCTTTCCTAAAGTCTAGCACTTTCACCCTACTAGTTACCTTACCCACTCGACGTCTTATGTTGAATTCTATTATAAGGTGATCACTGTCTCCCAGATAGCTACCGATCTGGAGGTCCCCTATCATGTCATCTCCCGTTGCCAATATCAGATCCAGTATGGCATTCCCCCTAGTGGGACCATGCACCTCCTGTGTCAGGTGGAGGTCCTGTACACAAGTTAGAAACCTGCGTGAGCGATGGGACCTTGCTGTCTGCGTCTCCCAGCAGATGTCCGGGTAGTTTAGGTCCCCCATGACTACCGCCTCTTTAGCTTTTATGGTCTCCGAGAGTTGCCTCAGGAGCCCCGCATCTATTTCTTCCCCTTGGTGTGGGGGTCTGTAGCAGACCCCTACCACCAAATCCCTTTCTCCTTGCCCCCCATGTAGCCTAACCCACAATCCTTCTACTTCCTCAACCTCGGATTCTGTCTTGATGAGGGTTGATGTGTATTGCTCACTGACATAAAGTGCAACCCCCCCCCCTTTCTTCCCCGACCTGTCCTTTCTATACAATCTATAGCCCTCAATATGTACCGCCCAGTCATGGGATGAATCCCACCAGGTCTCTGTTAGCCCCACTAAGTCATAGGTGTTTAGTGCAAGCAGGAGCGCTAATTCATCCTGCTTGTTCCCCATGCTCCTAGCATTAGTATATAGGCACTTGAGCCCTGCGACTGGTGCCTTTGCTGCCCCCCCGCTCCGAGTCCCAAGGGGCCCATTGTTTCTTACCTTCTTGTTTCTTACCTGTTCTGTAGTGCTGGTCTCCCCATGGCTTTCAGGTTCCCAATGTTCTCCTTCTTCAGGCTGGGCTGTCCTTGTGGGTGCCACATGGTTTGGTGGTCCACAGCTTCCCCTGCCCTCGTACTCCCCTCCCCCCGACGAGCCTAGTTTAAAGCCTGCCGGAGGAGATCCGCCAACCTAGAAGAAAACACACGCTTACCTTTGGGGGACAGGTGAAGCCCATCCCAGCTGAGCATGTCCCTCATCGTGATGTGCGGGTCATTGTTCAGGAAGCCGAAGCCTGCCTCGAGACACCACTGCCAAAGCCGCCAGTTGGTCTCTCTGTTGCAGTTCTCCTGCCGTCTTCCTCGTCCGGTCACTGGTAGGATGCTCCTCAGCAATGTTCTTTGTTATTTGCTTTGGAAAAGAAAGTGATAATTAAAGCCTTCCTCGCAGAACTTCTCAGACCCTCGGGTGGCCAGTGAAAGCTGTAATAGGCACTTCTGTCAGCAATGGGAAATCTGCTAAGCACCAAGGTTATCACCTCCCCAAACAAGGAGCTTCTTCTGGTGACAGAAAAAAACCAACCACTTTGGCCTCCGACAAGTGGAGAAGCAGCACGCTTTTGTCCTTTAGCTCCTTACTGACTTAAATGGTGAGAGCAATGGGCCTGAGAAGGGTTGCTGTAGGAAGTGCACCCATGTGATAGGAAATAGACTACCCTAACCACCGAGTCAGCAGGTCATCCTTGCCTATATACTAGGGCTGTAGGAAGCTTTGGACCCTGATTCGATTCAGTGGAGATTTGGCCCAATTCGGTGGCCGAATCTCCAAATCCGAATCAAATCAGAGGACCTTTTAATCTGTCTGAATTGAATCAGAACCCTCTGAATCGATTTGGAGAGATTCGGAAAGATTCAGAGATTCGGACATAGAGACAGCTTTAAATGTTTGTTCTACATACCTCTAGGTAGCAGGTGCTCGTGAGCGCTGCAGCGCATGGAGTGTCCCACAGCAGCGCGGGGGGTCCCCAGCGTGCTCAGCAGAAGACCCAGAAGTGGACCAGAAGCACTTCCAGCCCACTTCCAGGTCCGCCAGAGAGCACACTAGGCCCCACCCCCATCCCCTCCAGCTTGGCAACTGGTGCCTTCTGGGTCTGGGGGGGGGCACCCAGTGTCCCCCTGCAGCCAATAGCTGAGCCGGAGGACTACAGGGAGGCAACCCCCTGTGCGCTCCCCAGCAGACCTGGAAGTGGACCGGAAGTATTTCCGGTACACTTCTGGGTTCGCTGCCGAGCATGTGGCCCCCCACCCCCACCCCGTGCTCCTGTGGGATGTTCCATCTGCTCCAGCATTGCACCATTCACATAGAAAAAACATTTAAAGCTGTGTCTATGTCCATGTCACTGATTCTCCCAATCAGCATCGAATCTTCAGATTCAGATTCGGCCGAATCGAAGTAGGGACAGTGATCCAAATCAACTAATCGAATGGCTGTCCCCAATTCAGGCCGAATTCGAATCAAACAGGGCCCGCTTCGCACACCCCTACTATATACCAGGCATCTTAGAGAAACGGACTCCTTGAGGTATTCTTCTCTGCCTCGGTTCTCTTGAGTTCTAATTCCAGAGGCCTCGGTGTTTCATTCCTTTGTGTTTGGAGGATATGCATAGAGAGGGGCTGAAACAGCAATAAAAGTAGAAAGGTCCCCACAAAAAGAGTCCCTGAATTAAGCTTGAGAAGGCAGGTAAAGAATTTTGGAAATAATCATGCTGTTGCACATTCATCTCAAGGCCCAGTAGAAATACAAGTCTCAGACTCCAAAGTAACAGGTCTTTTTTTTAAGATTAAAACCAATGTACACACACAAGAAAAGAAAGCGAGCCCAGAGAGTCGCTGTGAAACTTGGTTTTGTTCCTACTACTGCTCTATTTCTGAATCAGCTTACTTTGTATTTCCACTTCAAACCTCTTTCTGGGAAAGGACAGTAAGATCCAGAAGATCTGCAATTTCTAGCAAAACACTTTGATTCAAAGCACTTACAAAATATGACCTCAAGCAGTTTGCCAATTTAAGGCAGCCATTAGAATTAAAAACCTACATTTTGCAAGAGTATTTTACAAATCAGTAGTACGCCACTTTTTTTTGTCTTTTGATTTGCTGGATGATACACAATCAAACAGAGGAGAAGTCTCCTCCTACCTTGTTTTTATTTTGACATTTACTAGAGTTTACATTAATTCTGTGAAATAAGTAAGAATTAGGAGATTCGTAAAGCCAAGATATTTTAAAATACCAAGTGATTTTGCTCAGACACACTAAAGGGAGTCCGGTTTTCAGAAGGTCATCCACTGCTCATGCATCCCTTCATAGTCTCAGTCTGGGCGTCCAAAACATAAGAAACCTAAAATCACAAATCCGTTAAAAACCTTGATAAGAACCCTTAAGCATAGGGTTACTTAAATATTAGGAACAAATTCAAGATCCTGAACACCCAACTAGGATTTAGACAGTTTCTTATTTTGTAATAGTGAAATAAGTTTAATTAATTTGGCATAATTCTAGTTATGCACAGCATTTATAGTCTATATTCTCTCGCTGTTACTAGTTTGGCCAAACTAATTTAAATCTGATCACTCAGAACTGGATACAACCTATTACACCTCCTGCATGAAACACTGTAATCTAATCAAGCAGTCCTCAAAGGATTTGACCTGTTAGCATTTCAAAAGCAGAGGAGGTTGGTGAATTATTTATCACATTTCCCTTTCAAGCTCATCTTTGTTAATTCATTAAATTTAAAGATAAGGCAGATGTTTTACATAAGGCTTTTGTCATATCTGTTTTAAGTTCTATTAAACAGAGTATTCAAAGATTCCACATTCAACAAACAGCTCAGCTGAAAGCAACCAGTGCTGAAATAAAGCTTTCTGGACAAAGGATAGCTTTGGTTTAAAGAAAAGATAATGCTTGGTTTGTTCAGAGTTCAAACAATGTATGTTTTCCTTACTGCAAAGGAAAGGATGCTCATTAACTTCTCCTTAATATCCTGCACCTCTTTTCCTCCCCTCTGAATGTAGATTCTTGTACATCCACAGTCGTCTTGCTCAAGAGTTGTCTTTATTATCTGTCACTTGAAACAGAAAATGACAGTTCGATCAAATAAATCCAGTGTGCTAGCAATTCAGCCAGGCATCAGGTATTATCCATTTAGCCCACTGGCCCAGCTAAATACCAAAGTCACTCCTCCTTTGCTGGAGCTGTATCAGAGGGCATTCTTAAGGTAGGTGGCTTGCTTATGATGACCATGCTGTAGTAGAAGGTCCTCCAAAGATCCTCCTTATTTTTTGTTCCAATATAATCTTTGTGCTACCTAGTGCTAGCATAAGTGATTCACCAGAAATCTGAACACTGGTGAGCAAACTCCGAGTTCATTTGGTCACCTATTTGCTACCTCTTCTCCTCCTAGGAGCTCAGGATTGGAAGATAACGAAGGGTGCAGACAGAAGTGCAGCTCCCTGCTATAACTGAGAACACTTTGCAGGAAGCCGTCTGAGTTGCAACGATCCCCGGACCAAACCAAAGTTCACTGTTGGTTCCAGGGGGAAGGGCTCTAGCCTGCTGGGTGCAGCCTGCAACCACTTTCCTCTAGCAACAGCGCCTCCTTCCTGCAAGACTGCGCAGTTTTCAGAAGGGGGCGGGGGAGCAGAGGGAGCTCTCTAGGGGTTCCCCAACCCTCGGGGGATGGGGTGGGGGATGATAAGCCCCCAGACTGAACTCCCTCTGCTCCCTTCCCCCTCTCGTTGTGAAACAGGCAACAGGATGAGAGGCAGCAAGATACTCCGTTTTGAAACATCTCATCTGAACCCTCCTGCAATGAGGGTTCACATTTCTGCCCAATGGACCATTTTTTAAAGTCTGCAACCATGCTTGTGTTGGTCACAGCTATAAACTACTTTCTGTGGCCAGAGAGAGTGAAAATTGTCACTTCTGTCTTGCAGCAACATATATTGTTGATTCTCTCTTGTCTAGGTACATCAGTGTATCATATGCAGCATACTGTAGGGATAGGTGAGAGAGCTTTGAACCAAGAATAGTCTAGCCCAGTGGTTCTCAACCTTTTGCACCTTACGTCCCACCTATGTAAGGTCAAAACATCCTTGTCCCATCGGTTGACAAGTGTGTGTGGGGGGTGCCCCAGAGGCTAGTTGAAGAGCCGGGGGGGGGGAAGGGGGGGTCCCCCAGCAGTGGATTAAAGTGCACAAAAGCAAAACCAGAAGTCCTGCCATGGCACTTCCGATTTCGACCCGAGTCCCACCTAGAGGACCTTCCTGTCCCACCGGTTGAGAAACCCTGGTCTAGCCACATCAACACAGAACATCCCATACACTAATTTACTCTGCAATGGAGAAGTTAGGATAAATCCAAGAAACAGGCTAAATTGGCTTTAAAGGCATCTTGGGTATCTCTACATTACACTGCAGGTTGCAGCACAGGCATCAACCTCATGAGGGAAGACTTTGGGAGCCAGAACAAAAACAGGTTGTCTACAGCAAGTCTTTACTGCCTTTTCCAATTTAGCTTAATTAAACTCTCTTCAGGCTTGACAGAAAAGAGAGATTGCGTACTTATTCTCCAGGCAGATTTTCACCAGTCTGTGAACTCTGGTAATGCTCTATTTGGGGCTCTTCCGTACTGTGCGTCTGCCACCACTTGCTAGCTATTTCATCTGGGGCTCAGACTGGGGGGCACTGTTTCCCAAAAGACACAGGTGTTTTAGGATGTGGCACTGACATTTATATAGGCCATAACCTTTCTTTTGAATCCAGACTGGACAACAGTACTTCCATGGTGGTATTGTGGGGCTAGAAGCATCATCTGTTAGGTAAGATGTAAAACTGATTATGCCTCTGGACCCACATTTTAAAGTGGATTAAACATTTCCCTTCATGATGACTTATCTTCCAGAAATTATGCCTGTTACTATCACATCTGCATACATTAATTTTATCTCTAGGTACATACTCATGCACTGGATTCACTCAAGCTGGTTACCTCAAAATATACAGTATTCTGCTGTGTGTGTGTGTGCACACATGTGTGAGATTATGCCTGGAATAACCCAAATAAGGTCAGCACCAAGAAACCATCACTACTACCCTTGCTCCCATGCCCTGCCCCCCTGTCTCCCACAAGAATTCACAATTCAAGACTCACCACCTTTTCCTTAAAATATTTAAAGTGCATTTCTTCTATTTAAAACTATTTTTGTACTGATTTATGTGTTTATGAAGCGTATCTAGAGGTGATCACATAATAAATCAAAATACAGTCCTAGTGTATGTTGTGTGTGGACGGTAAGGGGGTGTACATGGCAGTGTGGTCGGGGCGTGGGGGGGGGTGTGTGTGTGGTGGGGTGTGGGTATGGTAGGTGGGATCAGAGAGATTACAGTCTATTAAAAAGAGCCTCTACAATGGAAGCATAGGGAACTAGTGGAACAAGTGATTGCCCAGCTGTACAAGCACACACTCGATAATAGATTTTATTCCCCGTGTCTCCCAAGTCTAGGAGTTTGCTAAGAGTGTACATGAATCTCAGAGAGTCCTGGCTGCTGATTGGGAAGTTGACCATCTCCAACAAGGACTGTTCTCAGCTTAAAAATTTGCTGTGTATGGAAGATCTGGCAAACTTCTTGTTAAATAAAACTGTAATTAGCAGTGAAGAAGAATATTTAAAAGGCATTCTTTGACAGTAAGTGCTTCTTTAAGCTTTCTTGCCACTGATGCACTACAGAAAAGTGGTATAATAAGCCACTTTTGCTGTTATTAATGATGTTTCTCAAGTGCATTTGGGAGATATTCTGTTGCCAAGTAACAAACATGCCACTGGCAAGGCCTGATTCTGTCAACACTAAATGGTCTTCAACTTTTGTTGACAACTGAGTCAATCACGTACAGCTGTTGTCAGCCAATCCAAACTCTGCGTGAGATCCCAGAGCACAACACAAATTCGTGATTCCCGAAAAACATTGTTAGATCATGAGCTGAACTCAGTCATGAAGAAAGCAGGCTTCTAAAGCAGCACAACTCCTAGCAAAGGAGCTGTAACTTATGAGTGCAGTATATTAACAGGAGAGCCAACTGCCCTTTTACAATCTCTCCCTCCGCAATTCAGATTATGCAGGATCCACATTACCAGGAAGCACTACAGTTGACTAAGAGCTAACGATGATCAACTGGAAATCTAATAACCAAACTCTCCTTTAAATTACAGTGGACCCCTCTTGAAGTAAACCCACTAGTGTGTGTAATTAAACTCATTCTCCCCTATAATGATGAAAATGGGGAAAGAAAAAACCCAACCCCCACTTCCCATAACTTGCAACACTTATTTGATCATTTCCTACAGGCATAGCACATTCCACAAAAAAGGTCTAGGTCTACTCTCATCAGCAGGCAACCAACAAAAAGTCAGAGACACCCTGAAAAAGAATATGCTAAGACTGATAACTATGAGAGAGACAGATTACATTAGTACATGCTCCAAAAATATAGAGATGGGGCTACAGGAGGAGAAGAGTAGAGGAGAGGAGGGGTTGGACACGGAGGAAGAAATGGTGGAAGAAACCGCACAGGAGGGTGAAACAGAGAAGGAAGGGTGACATTTCTGAAATCACGGCAGCACAGAAGGAGATAGGAGATGGAAGGGAAGGGAAGGTGAGAACAGCAAATGGCTCAGACATGGAGGTGGGGGTAGGAGAGAAAGAAAACACCCTACAGATAGCAGAAGTGGAGATGGAGCAAGAGAAAGAACTAGAGAGACAGTCCAGGAAATGAAAGAAAATGCAGATGCTGAAGACCAGGAAGAAGAAACCCGATAATGAGGGAGGTGAGTCAGAGAAAGAGCCAGAGCAGTTTCCTGCTGTTAATGCCTCTGGGCTCCAGCCCAGAAGGCAGGAAGCAGTGGGCAGGCAGGGATATGAGAGCCGTCTTAAATGCAGAAGTGATCCAGCAGCTTGCAAAGGCTACAGGAATGCAAGTGAGGGAGGGGGGGAGTCAACCCCCCCTCTCCCCCTGAGCAGTGGTATGGACAAACCCTAAAGGGACAGTCACACTCATTTTAAAACAAGCACAAATGGCATTGACAATAGTTTCACTTCCCATCTTTTCCTTGTTAACATACTCCTGATGTGAACAGATTAAACTATTGTTGAACCACATAAAGGCAGACACAATCTGCCTACAAGTATGTGGTATACCAAAAGTGAGGGATTATAAATGCTTTGAGAAAAGGTGAAGATGGGGACCATCTTGGTGGTTGGGGACAAATGAGAACAAAGCAGTAGGAGTAGCAATATTATTCAAGAACCCAAAGCAGAGACCAAAGCAGGCAGAAGTCATCAGTGGCAGACTGCAATGAATGATACAATCAGTCATTGAACATAATTGGAAGTTTTTAGTGTATATTTACCACCAGAGAAGGTGGGAAGAAATGTGCTGCTTAGAAAGCTAGCGGTTTACATGGTTGGAGGGAAATCGCACATAATAGTGGGAGATTTCAATTGTATAATCAAAGCGGGCAACAGAACAGTGGAAAGAGGAAACAACTTTAGATAGCTCATCCAGACTGTTAACAAATATAATAAAAGAGTCACTAAGAGACGGGTGGGCAGGGGAGAAAGTTCTCACTAGAACAGATTCCAGTGGAAGGAAACAATCAAGAACTGGCTTTGAGCTTTATCAAAAGAAATGGGGATTAGGAAGAAAGAAACTATTATTTGTGACTCCTAGTGATCACTGGATGCTGAAGGTGGAAATGAGTCTTGGTAAAAGCCTCATGAGAGGGAACAGCTGTAAAAGTTAAATGTGAAGCTGTGACAACATGAAAAGTTACGTCAAGCATACATGAGACAGTATGAGGGGTGGCGAACACTGAAGAGCTATTTTGGGAGCACCAGAGAATGGTGGGTGATGGTAAAGAAGAGGATGGGAGACTTCTTCAGGAAGGAAGGCCAAAGATGCATACAGAAAAGAATGAAAGAGCCAAGAAAGCTCCAAAGAAAGATGCAGGAGCCGCTAAAGGAAGCCACAGAAGAACAACAGGTACAAGAAAAGCAGACGAAAAAAGGCAAGAAACCTGATTTAAAAGAAAGATGAGAGAGAAAACATTCTTAGCACAACCACCCTGGGTGGGAGAAAATGAAGAGTGGTCCCAATACCTTTCAGCCAGAATGAAAGAGGAATTGTTCATCCATGCAAAATATCTAAGCACAGTATGCAAGGTGGTAATGGAGGGAAAGTGGAAAGCAGTGTGCATCACCCAATTTCACATAGCTGCAATTTCAAGAAAATGGGAAGTGTATGAGACCTCGTTGAAGAGCCCATGGGTGTGGCAACCACCGATTCATTACATCAGCATGGAAGGATTCGTGCAGAGGTATAAAATAGGGAAGGATGGGCTGGAGGTCCTGAAGGATCATAAGAAATTGATGAAAGCAGTAACGGAAAGAGACAGGATGGTGCTGGTGGGAAACTTCACAGAAAGACAAGTGAAAAAGGGTTGGGGAGCAGTGGCGGGTAAAGAACTAAAAGGCAAACATGCTAACATAGTGTGGATGGTTGTAAGAAATATCCTCCTGGTGAGAGAAGTGCAACACAGGTAAGGACTGATGAGCACATCAAGGAGCCCAAGGGAGAGGTGCGGGGAAGAAGAAAGTGGCATGTGTTTTGGGAGTGTAAATATGCAAAAGGGGTGTGGGAAAGGGTCTGCCGCTTTCTGCGTATCACCAGAATAAACCTGCCATTAGCACAGGCGATGGTACTATACCAAAGGGATTGGAGAAAATTATTTTAAGGACATTATTAGTATGCGTTAAAACTAGTTTATGGAAAGTAAGAAACCTCTGGGGATTTAAGGGGTCGGCTTTCACTGAAAAAAAAAAAAAAAGGGAGTGCCTGAAGTTGGGGCTTCATGAACTGAAATACTGCATTAATCAAGATGAGTAAGAGATTGGAGAGGAAGAGATGTAGAAGAAGTGGAGGAAAAATGAATGGACACACTTATTTCACTTAACAGAGAGGACTGATGGGAGGGGTGGAGAGTTTCAGGTGGTTACAGAAGTAACAGGTTTTCATGGGGTTCTATATAAAGACTAAGATTTCTGGAAGGGTGTGTTTTTGGGGGAAAGTTGATGTATGTTGTTTAAGAGTTTAATATATGTATCTGTATGTTTTTGCTATGTTGTTGTTTCTGTAATATGAAGTCTTCAAAAAACAAGGCTGCTCAATATGTGTAGCTTTGTAAGTATAAGGTGATGTGTGCTTTTAATAAAATTTATAAAAAAGGTTCCCATCAGCATGTTTGCCTGATGTGAGCCATGTTTTTATAGTCATGAGTGTTGGCTGCATTTAATCAACTTCATAGCTGGTTTCCATTGCTAAGCACATGCTGCTTTTGGCAGCAGTTTAATGACAGCCAATGTATTTAGTGAGATTTTTTCATATGTGATAAGACAAGGGTGCTTTTTCCCTATGCCAATTAGGGGGAAAAAACCTCATCTTGTATTTGAGTAAATACAATATTTAGGTATACAATTAGGTAAGTAAATAATACCCTCCTTGTGTGTTATGGTATAAGACAGAGAATGAGGCAAAAGTAAAGCTATGAGACACCCTTAACTCTGGCAGGAATTTCCTACTTTTTGAATGCTTGACTTCACAGAGCTAATAATGTTCTTTTAATGCAGGTTTTTGGGTGTGTGATATTGATATAAATCATAGCTGATATAGCTGGAATAGCTCCAAGAGTTAATATTGTTCCTTAATACCCCAGAACTATTTCCAGTTTTCACAATGATGAGCCTTGAATTAATTGATTAACAAAAAACAAATTCTGATCCAGAGAAATCTGATTTTTATCTTTAGTCAGTTTTCAAAACCATCTGGCAGTAAACCACTCAGGCAAACTTATGTCCAAAATACTTGGCTATTCCTTAGCATGGTGCGATGTGTGTTCCCCACCACCTGTTAGAGCTGATACAACATTGCTCAAGAATAAAGCTTAGTGAACAATATTTAGATTAATTTTTCTACTCACAAATTCTCTGTGAACAAATCATGATTTCTGCCTAAGTTACTTGTTATTTCAAATTAAACTACAAAGATCCTGGTGACCAATTTGGATCTGTAATTGTTTGTGGGCTGTTCATTGCAAGTATCTGCATTTGAAATTCAAATTGCTGTGGTTGAGCTAGGATTTGACACTTCAAATCACAGAGCATTTTTGCTCTCCGACTGGATGAGCATAACTCCAACAGTTATCGCTTCTGGGATGAGCATTTGCATTTACAGACGCAAAAGTCACTTTCTGCCAATACTCTTGAATCATTACATAGTTTGCTCCAGATCAATTCCTTCAAAGGCCACTTACAGAAGGAGTGCAAACAGAGAAAGTTTGTTAACATATATTTTCAGTGATTTGCTAAATGGCGAGGTAGTGGCTGAAGGAAGAACAGTATTAAAGCAAGAAAAGGACTCACTGAGGGGGTCCGGACAATCGCACACGTGTGGTCTGTGGCACCACACACTGCACACATCACACATGCAGGCATTCCTCGTGCTGCTAAACTGCAGCATGATGGGGGGTTTTGACACCAGAATCTCCCAATTTAAAAAAAACCCATACCTGAAAAAAGTGGGGCAGTGCAGATGGCAGCAGCATGCGCTGCCTGAAACCAGAGTCTGACCAGACAAAGCCACACTCCACCTGCCAGCCAGGCTCCCTGCTGCCGAATCACCTCTGCTGGAGTCCTGGGAGACCCCCAGAACAGCAGGTAAGGCTGCCAAGCCCAGCCCAGGTGCTGGTCCCAGCCTCCCCTATGGGAACATGCTGTGCTGCTGCTATTTGTCTACAGGGAAAAGCACGTGTGCACTCTTCTGCTACCAAGGTTAGAAACATGGCTTCATATATTCCCAGAAGTACTGGTTTCTAGACTACTTACAATCCTTCTTATCCTAACCAAAAAACATCCAGACATTGATCCAAGATACATGCATATCTGAGGAATGTCTGCAAACACATACCTTTATGATGTGATCAGTCCAGGCAACAAAGGCATTACTTGTATGAAGTTATTCACGTAAATAAGTACTTTCTAGATCAGAACTCCAAATCGCCATGATCCCCCGTGTTATTTTTTAATCTCCTTAAGTTACAAAGATTTCACAAATATAGCAGAATTTGGGGAGTGCAACACCACATGCACAAAATATGATAGCATATTATACACAAGACAGAGCCTAATCTGAACTCAATAGAAAACTGGTCTGAAGGCTGCTGGGGTTCAGGTCCATATCTGGGGACCAGCAGTGCATTTCTCACTTCTCAAAAGGACTTAATGTTATAGTTTTAGTGTCTGTACTACAAATTTGTCTTATTTCCCCCCTTGGTTATACTTTGTTAAATGACTTCTGCTGCCTGCTGCTGAAGTTTCTGTCTTCCCAGTTTCACATTAATAGCAGCTGACAGAGGCAAAGAGCTTCAGGATTGCAATGTTCAAACTTCCAGAATCACCCCTTGCTGTTTGAACAACTGCAGCTTAAGCACATCTAATATCCTTCGTGGCAATACACACTGCTCCTGGCAATGAAAGCAATCAGTTTTTTCCAGGCTGTTACAGAGTCCTGCCTGTTCATTTCAAAGCATGTCTGCTTTCTTCTGCTCACCAACCACAATTGCCATAAATTGGCACTGTAATTTCTGTGCCACTTTGGTACTGCAGAAAGCAGGTTTTATGCCCATAGGACCATTCACAGTAACACAAGTCCATCTGAATTGTATCTGCTCCATGTATGGCCATGCTATTGCAAGCAAGGCAGATATAGTGACTAGGACCACCCACACAACTGTAACAAGCCCCCTGTTTTGTAACTGTGTAGAGAATGGCCACTGTAACAAGGTACACACCCCAGTGCCTGCTACAGTTAGGAGAGTTTCACCCAACACCCGTTGAAGTGAGGAAAACGTACCTGTATGTGAAAGGCAAATTAAAAGAACGTGGCTGCTAATGCTGTCAGAATCCCAGGTGCAAACGCCGGCAGCAGGGAAACATGTGGGAGCAGTATTGGTTCTCGTTGGTTCAGGGAGGAAACCTGGAAGTTAAAACCCGAGTTGGGTCAGAGGGTCAGCCATGCCGGAGAGGGGACACACTGAAGAGCAGTAGCTCCTGCAAGCCACGTGGAGGCAAGGCAGTTTAACCAGTACAAGGACTGGGAGACAGCCCAGCAGTCAAAGAGAAGGGGATGCACATACTTCAGACAATGGGGTGATGCAAGGATCCTCTGTTCATGCGAAGGGATGGCGAATGTTGGCGAGTCCTGCCTACTCAGGTTTCCTCCCCGATGGAAATCGAGGAGCGGGGTCAGTGAACTGAGAACCCTGAAGAGTGAGGTCTTGTTAACCAGCAAATGAGTTAGCAGGAAAGCCCTGGTGGTCCCTACTAGAGGAGAGTGTTTGTCTCATTGATGCCTAGGCTCCAGACTTTAGAGCCAGGTGGTTAGAAGAAAGTGGTACTGGGACTAATGGATTAAGTGTCGGCAATTAACTCATTGTCCAGATAAGTAGTGGGTCCCAAGCAGGGACCATGGAGTCAAGCGGGGACTCAACAGTGAATAAAAAAAAGTGTGGAGCAAAGCCTCTATACAGTGGCTCAGTGTCTATCAAAGCTCAGGAGAGCATGCAATAATAGACTGTTGCCAGCCACCTTAACATGGTTGCAGTGAGGACCGAGCTGGGTGAAAGCATTGGCATAAGCTGGCTCTGTGGCAGGGAAAGGGCAGAGTGTAGGGGTGGAGGAGCCCTGGCCGTAGGCCCACTGTCACGACCCAAATACTCAGCAAGTTGAAGATTCCACCTCCCAATACTCGTCTCTCTTTCTTTGTATTTTCCAAAACGAAGGCGTGGTGGGCGAGCATCGAGAGAGAATACACCGAGCAGACGGGTAGTGACTGATTCATCATCAGCAGTAGGAGCTCACAGCCCCCAAAAAGCTCGATTCTCAGTTACTGTTTATCACCAGTTAATTTGATTGACAGCCATCGCTTGAAAAGATTCCATTTCAATATTATAAGTGCATGATTTTTTCTAGGTGGATTTCCCAGCACTTCCAATCACCAACTCTGACAATATTTCTAGTCCATTCATGAAGCATATTGTAGGCAGTTGGTTATTATGCCACTGATTGTCACAGAAATGCCTATAAATAATGGAACAACCTGTTTCAGCTGCATCTTCCTATTATCAGATTGCTCAATTACCTTTTAAGCTCAGCTTTAAACCAGAAATAAGTTGAAATGCACACCCACATGAGAGGAATATTACCAATGGATTGGTCTGGATGAGGGTTGAGGCACAAAGTGAGAGGGACTTGGCTAAGACTATACAACTGGGTACGGGACCAGTATGCCGCAATTCTCAGTCCTGTGCTTTCACTCAGAATAACCTCTCTCAATAGGCCTCTTCCTCATCCCTGCCAGGAAGGCAATGAGCTCTGGTGGTGGAATATTGTTAGATGTTTTAAACAAATACTTTAGAACAAAGAGAGAGAGAAAATCTCTCTCACAAAGTTGTCTAGGCTTCTGGTAGGATATTAGGAAAAAGTCCATGTCTCAAGACCACAGATTTTAAACAAACTAGACAACATCAGTGCATTGTAGAGCTAGAGATGTTTTCCATGCCAACAGTTTTCCAGTATTTTCCCTCTCCGTGTCAGGTACACCTCCATAATTACCAGGGCCTATTTTTGTAGCCTTTTTGCAGACAGACACTCAGACGGCTGGTGTATTTCATTGCTGAAGATCTGGCTCAGAAACGGAGGAATTTTTTAATCCAATACATTAACTGGCAATGGGCCAGGTCCCGATACAGTTCTCAGGCACAGAGGTACTTTACTGCAAGACTACTATGGCAGCTGATGGGGAAAACTGCTGTTTTAGCATGAGCAAGAGCATCAGAAGCTGACCCAACATGCACATGGTCCATTCACTTTACACTGGACATGACCAAAATAAAAATCAGCAGCTAAATTACATACAGATGATTCAACTTTCAGAAACTCCATCTGAGACCTCAGGAAGCCACTCTCTAGCTCCCCTTCTGAACTGCTCACTCCACTCTCTCCTGCCCAGCTGTCTGGGCGTCTCACACATCTCTTGTGCTCGCCCCCCACTCGCGCAGCCAAAGCCATGTCCGGGTCCATTGTTATCTTCATTGTGTTGCTATTTGATTTCAGGCATCAAAGCCAATCCTGGCCTCAAGTCTCTCTTTAGACATTGATTCGTAACCAGGGTGCCACGGAGTCCATAGCATTAAAGTAGGAGCGCATAGCATTAAAAACATTCTGCCCTGCTGTGGTCTTAGTTCTTTGTAACAAAAGAATTGCTCTATTATTTCTCTGTAGTCAAAAACCAAGAGAAAACTATGAACTAGAATTCTCTGAGTGGTACCCCAACTCTAATAAGCAAGGATCTGGGTTTTCTGTTTCCCACAGAAAAAAAATGCAGATTTTCCCTTTTAACAGAGAAAAACATGGATTTCTCATTTCTTCAAAGAGCTCTCTGCAGACTGGCAGAGTTTCTTGCTGGGAACAGGAGGAGGGCAATCAGGCAGGGGGTGCCATGTGCATGCCCACACATGCACAAGGCCGCAAGGCAGCCTGGAGAGCAGCCCCCACAGGTAGGTCTGGTTGGGGGTGGGGGGGGGAGGATTGAGTCCCCCATATGGAGGAAGGGAGTAAGTTGGGCAGGGCTGGGGCTGCTGCCCAGCCAGAGCAGTGCATGGGGCCTGGGGCCCCGGCAGGGATGGAGCTGCGGGTGGCTGATCCAGGAGTGGGGAGAGGGGCTGGCTCCCTGTTGCTGCATGCACTCCTTGGTGGGGGGGGGTGCCCCCAGATCTGTGTGCAGGGCAAGTGCGGGCTGCCCACTGTGGGCTTGGGTACCCACCCTGCTGCCCTCCCCCAGGGCCTCCACTGCCCAGTGGGCAGAACCCAGCGCAGCAGGGCAGTGGGGCAGGGGTGGGGGGAAGCTTGGTGGTACTACCAGGATCCCCACATTGCCATGGTGAGGTGCCCCCTGCCTGCCCAGGAGCAGCAAGGCTGGCGGCACAGAGTTGTGTCCCGCACTGCTGCCAGGCAGGCAGGGGATGCCTTGCCATGGCAGTGTGGGGCTCCCAATAGCAGCTGCGGGTTTCCCCGCCTGGCCCCACTCTGGCCTGCCACACAGGGTCCCACCTGCTGGGCCTGCAGAGGCCCCAGGGGCAGGACAGCAGGATGGGGAGCTTGAGCCCGCAGCAGGCAGCCTGCACCTACCCCCACCCCCCAGGTGCTCTGCTCCAGCCGTGGCTGCCCAAGGGGGAGGGGGAGCTGGGCTCCTGCTCCACTCCGCTGCAGCAGCCGCTGCCTCCCACATGTGACAGCCGGGGCTCGGGCACTGCTGTGTGGGGCAGGGGGCTGCAGACCTGAGTCCCTGGGCCCATAGCCCTGGCAGCCAGGGGCCCCCTCCAGCAGAGCTAGGCAGGGTGGGGGGTTTGTTGGGGAGGGGCCTGGACCTGCATCCTGGTGAGTGAAGGGAGCAGAGGGAGCTCTGATTTCCCATGATAATAAAACCCATTCTGATGGGAGAACTTTCCCTCAAGCTTGCAGGTAGCATTTGCTTCATTAATGTGCCAGCTTTACTCAGTTTTCAACTGTAAGCCAGCCTAGTTTACAACAAGACTCCAGCTTACTGTAGAAGGGTGAAAAAAGACACTTTAGGATAAAACCTAGTTTAACTTATTCTGCTCAGGAAGGTAATTCAGTCAGATGCTCCCAATTCATGACTTGTGTGGACTTCTATCGGATTTCTAGGAAGATGAAATGCATGGGTCAAACTGAATTACAAATGTAACTGAATAAGGACAGTTTGTTGGATGGAAGTTTTATCTGAGCAGCAGCTGGGAGGGAGGGGAGAGATGCACACACAACCCCCCCCCTTACTTTAGGTAAAACAGGGACCCAGCCCAGCCCTACACTCACCAGGGCAATGACCGCTGGGACACCCCATGGTCCACAGGATCCCAGGCCATCCTGGCAGTGGGCAATGAGCCCATGGACAAGCTACACCCTCTCTGCCCCAACCCCCCACATGCTTGCCCCCTGGACAGGGCAGGGAAGCAGCAGGAGATGCACCCCCTGTGCACCCATCCTCCAGGCAGGGCTGAAAGCAGGAAGCTGGGCTCCACCTGGACCCAAAGCCCAGGTAAGACCAAGAATAAGCCACCAGCATAGCCAGTGCCACAAAGAACAGCCAATAACGAGCCCTACAGGGGCTCTCAGCACCTGGCACCAGCCTCAAGACACGTAGGGGTCCAAGTTGGCCCAGGCCAACATTGAACTTCCCTTATAGGGCAGTGCTGGTCCCAGAGAAGGGGAGATGCTGGCCTAGGCACTGGGCCACACTGCTTCCCTCCACCAGAGCCAAGCGTGTCTCATCGGAGACCACCTGAGCCCAGACCCATGGCAGGAACCTGACCATCTTATGGACGCTAGATGCCAGATACCTGCAAGGGCCTCATAGTACCTGTGGCTCCAAATTACCTTTTATAGCTCCGCCCTTTGAATTAGGCTCATTACTGGGGGGCAAATCCTGAAGAGCCTCATGTCCCCGAGGAAAATGAGAACACACACTACAAGGATGAAGTTAGGCCCATAAGTAGATGACAGAGATGATTATTTATGTTATACTGATTTATTAATTTCTGCACAGGATGGACGTTGTTGGTGGCAGACCCTTACCAGAGTCACAGGGCTTGGCCAGCTCACATCAGTCCCAGACTGCTTTGTGTTTTTCTTCTCACGTCGGACCTTTTCTCCAGTCATGTATAGACAGGTACCTGGGAAGGCCAGGTGCCTATCTTGACCATCACCAGAACACCTGAGTGGAAGGGGAGGCAGAGCCCCACAGAAGACACTCAGACCTGCACCCGTCTCAAGGAACCCCATATAGTCAGGTACCACCTCCTGATATCCTTTGCATTAACATCAAGTCGTGGCAGGTGGGACATAGACAACAGGGGAAGAAACAGCCACTGAGAGTGTGGCCCTTTGGCCTGGGTCCCACTACAGTGTGTTTCATATCTAGCACTAACCCATTTCTCCTTAAAATAAACTACACATTTGTGGAAGTTGTTTGGAAAAAACTCTACCACAATACTGTTGAAATGAGATACACAAAGGAACTTTCCCTTATGCAATGTGCTTGGTCCTGAGGAATTATCCAGATCCACACTAACTTATAGACTTCAGAAGTTCACCCTGAGGATGGGTAAAGGAGATGCTGGCCTGGATCTGCTTCTGCTTCTTTCACTACACTACTTTTTTTAAGGGAGTTTGCAAGGAAGGCTATGGGGAGTGAAAAATTTGCATACATTGATTTAAAAAGGGAGCTTTAAAGTTCTCCAGCATCATCTCATTAAACTCAAGGGCTAGGGAAAACATACTAGATCAATGGAAACTAGCCCGAGAGAAGACTTATTGATTTGCTATGTCTAGGTTAGAGAATCAGGGAACACAGGGAGAGCTGAGACTTACAGTAGTCTTGCAACATTACAGCAGAGAGATGCATAGGACCGATGGCCATTTGCTCCTTGGCATCACCCACAGGTTTTGCCTTATGATGCTCCTAATTAAAGCGTACGCTTTACCAAAGGAAATTTATTTCAATAGAAAATAAAACAAATTACATTTTTAAAGCCATTCTGAAAATAAATGATGCTACACTTAGCACTGCCAGACACTTGGGCAGCATGTGTTTTACTGGCAGGGGTAAGTAGTGACTGAAAGTGAAAGCACAAGAAACAGGAAGGAGTAAAACCCAAAAGGTAGAAGGTCTTTGGCACCAGATTTGCAAGCTGTAAATTTGATTTCTCTTACCTCGTTTGCCCCTGAGAGCACTGGGAGTGAGGAGTGGAAAGGAGTGGAGCAGGCAGGTCTCAAAAACTGGTAACAAGGTAGGACAGCTTCACCTCTGGACACTGCTTAACTCCAGAATCCAGTTGGCAGTGACTGAAATGTGATTGGTCTGCACATGGAATGGTCCTGTCCTCAGGTCAGACTAAGTGCCTGTCGCCTGAAGGCCCCTGTCACAGAGGGAACATCGAGACAGACTCCCCTGACCCACCTGGTGCTTCCAGGTAAAGGTTGAGACTGGTGAGCAATGCTGCTCCAGCCTGCACGTCCCTAGACTTAGGGCAGACCCTGGCTTACTGCTCTGTGTATGCAGCACTTCAAACAACCACGAGCTTAGTTTTAAAACAGTGGGGGGATGGAATAGATTTAGAAAAACTATCTACCCCAGCCCAGCCCCTCCTCCCCTTTCAACTGCATTTTTGTTTTGTTTTGCTTCTTCTCTTCTTTCACTGGAAGGAAAAGTGCTTTATTGTCTCATTCGCTACCCACTGTTCCTCTGGGAAAACTGAACATGCTGATAAACTATTTTCCTCTAGTTCTCTCCTTTGAATCCATTTTTTACTATCAAAACAAAACACACTGCAAAGCATGCTGGGACACCAAGCAAGCAATGCAGAGAAGTGCAAGGTGCTGCACCTTGGTAAGAAGAAACCCTCAGCATACTTACAGGTTTGGCAGTGCTACGCTCGTTAGCACCACGACCAAAAGGGACTTGGGGTCTTGACTGACCACAAGATGAATATAAGCCACCAATGTGATGCAGTGGTGGGCAAAGCTAAGCAAACTCTTGCGTGCATCCACCGATGTATCTCAAGCAAAACCAGGGAAGTCATCCTCCCACTTTACTCAGCCCTGGTGAGACCGTAGCTGGAGTATGGTGTCTAGTATTGGGCCCCCCACTTCAGGAAGGACGTGGAGAAGCTTGAGAGAGTCCAGAGGAGGGCCACCCGTGTGATCCAAGGCCTGGAGGGCAGGCCATAGGAGGAGAGGCTGAGGGACTTGGGGCTCTTCAGTCTGGAGAAGAGAAGGCTCAGAGGGGATTTGGTAGCAGCCTACAACTTCATAAGAGGTGTACAGCAGGACCTGGGAGAACAGCTGTTCACCAGAGCTTCCCAAGGGATAACAAGGTCTAATGGCCATAAACTCCAGGAAGGCCAATTTAGACTGGATATAAGAAAAAAGTTCTTTATGGTGTGTGTCCAGGGGGGGGAGAAATCCCCTGCATTTCTGCGATCTCTGTCTGGTTACAAAACTGATTTAGCCTAGCCAGGTTAGACTAACCTGCAAATTTTGAATCAATTCAGGCTCAGGCTTTTTGAATGTCTATCCCTGGCCAGAGAGAAAAGACTTATCAAAACAGAGGTCCTACCAGATTCTCAAGAACCCCTGGATCTAGGCCTCACCACCATCTTACACTGCATCCTTGGTTTCTTCTTCCAGACCCCATCACCAGAGCCTCTCATCTGTGCCAGAAAGCCCCAGAGGCAACCAACTGACCAACATTTGCACACAACACAGTTGTTTGTGAGCAGACACTCAACAGCTCTAACACAAAGTGAGTTAGCCTTAGTGCAGTAGGGATCTGTTTCCTGGGGATGAGGATGGCTGGGGAGATCCCACATTGTTTCTTTGCAATAAACTGGATTACCCAGCCTCTTAGCAGTTTCCTGTTCTCAGTTTCTTACCCTTGTTGTATATGAGATCAGAATATATCTGAGAAATCAAGCAAGCATAATACTCCACATATAAAAATAAAGGTCTGCATTATATCTCTGTATGACACAGCTTAATTTGACATGCAAAGAAAAAAAAAGCTCTGTATAACAGGCATTTAAGTCTTGTTTTCAGTAGAGATAGACAAGCAGTGACCCTCAGTTTCTCTCTCCAACCCCACCCCCTTAGATATTGGGGCTTGCTTTGTTTCAATTCAAGCGGCTAATTTATAGGAAGGCCTTCTATTAGACACCCAGATCTATTAGAAGCTGAGCCTTCTTCTTAGCTCCACTTCTGCCGATTTCTCATCAGACCAAAAAAGTCAACAAAGCAATTTGTCTCCAATTAGAACAGCCCACACGTTAGGAACACACCGATTTCATCAGTTCAGAGCCCACAATCACTTAAGCGCAGCACTGAATGCTGATCTATAAACCACATCTCCATGGTCTAAAGACGGTAACAAAACTCTCAGGGCTCACAGACCGCAAACATTAAATTGCATACATTGTTTATTTAAAAGCATCACAAGCTTCTCATTTCTGTGATTAACAACCTCTTCAACACTATAATCAAATGAAAAGCCCGGATCTCTGCAAACCCTTAAACTCTTAAAAGAATCAGTAACAGCTAAATAAGAACCATCCTGCATTGTACCTCTCCTCTTAGGTTTTATTTTTTACCAATTCTTAAAACAAAATGACATAAGTCGTTTTAGAACTTAAAAGCATTTCCAGACATCTATTTTTGAAGTCTACTAAAGTCACCTGGCTAATTGCGTCTCCTGAACTTCCTCTCACTGCTGAGAATGACTTCACTGCTGGGATGAGACTTAGAGCATGGTCCAAATGTCTGTGCAGTGCACAGAAGATCAGAAAGGTTTACAGCTCTACATCTCACTATCAAAGTTCAATGCCTTGATTCAAAAGTGTTCCCTTGGCACCAAAGGCCAAAGCACCAATGGATTCTTTTTATGGTTATAATAAGTCAGCAAGCACCTGTGGTGATACCAAAAAGGACAAAAATACAGGTGCCAAATGTTTAAGCTACGATGGCATACTTGATATTTTAGACTCCTTAGCATCTTTCCTTGTGCACATTACACTGCAGGCAAGTTGAGATGGCAGCTTACGTGGATACACTCAAGCTAGAGCCAGCTCCAGTACAGATATGGGTAACTAAGCACAGACTACACAAGCCATCCACAAAGCTGGCTGAATGCCCAGATGGCTATTCATACTGAATTGTGTGCTGCGACAGCTACATTATTAGGAGTACTGGGGCCAGCTAGTTTAAAGCTAGCTCAGTTGTCTCCACACAAGCGGCAGTTACACCTTTGACCTTGAGGAAATATCCTTCCTAATTCAGGTGCATCGACACAACAGATCAGAACAAAACCAGCATTTATCAGAGCACTAGGAATGGGAGTACTGTATCTATTCTGTTAATTCACCTTAAGTTTACCTTTTCCCTTAGGGAGATTGAGAGCTCTTGTTCTCAGACAGTCACTACAGTTATTGGCCTATAGCAGAATTAGACAAGAACATACTCATCCCCACTGTGCATAGTTTTGAGAAAGATAGTAGCAAAGTTCAAGGATATTCTGAGACAATTTCATAGATTCATAGATTGTAAAGCCAGAAGGGACCTTGGAAGATCATCGAGCAGGAAAGATAACTGGGGGTCAGGTGACCCCAGCAAGGTGACCGTCTAGTCTCCTCTGGAAGATTTCCAAGGTAGGTGATTGCACTCACCTCAGGAGGGAGTTTATTCCACAGTCTGGACACCCTGACTGTGAAGAAGTTATTCCTAATGTCGAGCCTGAATCAATCTTTCAGGAGTTTGTGGCCATTGCTCCTAGTTTTCCCCTTGGCTGCCCTGGTGAACAGCTGCTCACCGAGCCCTTGATGTACTCCCCTAGTGTAGCGGTAAGCTGCTACCAAGTCCCCTCTGAGGCATCTCTTCTGTAGGCTGAAGAGTCCCAGATCCCTCAGCCTTTCCTCATATAGCTTGCCTTTTAAGACTCTGATCATACAGGTGGCCCTTCTCTGGACTCTCTCAAGCTTGTCCATGTCCTTGTTAAAGTGTGGTGCGCAGAACTGGACACAATACTCCAGCTGCGGTCTCACCAGTGTTGAGTAGAGCGGAAGAATCACCTCCTTGGTTTTGCTGGAGATGCATTGACTGATACATGACAAAGTATTATTTACTCTACTGGCTACCACATTACACTGCTGGCTCATATTCATACTGTAGTTTATTATTACACCCAGGTCCCTTTCATTCGTGGTGCTGGTCAATTTGGTGCCATCAAGCCTGTAGGTGTGTTGGAGGCTGCTCGTCCCGAAGTGGAACACTTTACATTTCCCAGTGCTGAACTTCATCAGATTTTGATCTGCCCAACTTGCTAGCCTGTCTAGGTCCGCCTGTAACTGTAGCCTATCTTCAAGCATAACCACGCTTCCCCATAACTTGGTGTCAACCGCGAACTTGGCCAGTGAGCTCTTCACCCCCCATCCAAATTGTTAAAAAAAGATGTTGAAAAGTACTGGACCAAGTACGAACCCCTGCGGGACACCGCTGCCCACTTCTCACCAGGATGTCACAGATCCATTCACTACAACTCTCTGGGTCCTACCCTGCAGCCAGTTTATCACCCACCTGACTGTCTCAGAGTTAAACCCACAATCCTCTAATTTTCTTGTGAGAACATCGTGGGATATTAGATAAAAGGCCTTTTGGAAGTCAAGGTATACAGTGCCAACCTGCTCTCTCGTGTCCAGGTGGAGAGTTACCTGATCATAGAAGGAGATTTCATCCATTCACTGCTTTGGGTCTCATCATAAATGGTCCTGTCAGTTCCTGGGATCACTGCTGTTGACATTCCCTCATTCTGTATGAGATGTTGCATTTGGGGAGGAAAAAACATCTTCTCTGGAGGTCTGGGGTACACATCCTGGTAGGATGAGAAATCATCTTATTTAACAAATCCACCTGGAGAAATAGTTACAGGTACTGTGCATGCCAGCACTGCTCTATCTTTGACCTCAGGAGCTTTCTAATTCATTGTTTCTCACTGATGCGTATAACAAAGGCAGCAAGGACAGACATGTATGACTTGAAACAGTCTTTCCATAGGTCAGTGCTCTAGCTTCATACTATGCATTACTTCCATACCTTAGTTTTCCTCATCTGCTTATACCTGCTTCCCAGTCAACATCTTGTTCCAGTACAGGCATGTACTGTTGTCACTAGCACCATAAAATATGAATTGTGGCTTAGCAAGCAGGCATTTTGTCCTGTGCTATGTCAGGATGCCATAAGCACCTGCCTTTTCAACTAGAAAAAAAACAAACAAACTTACAAACAAAATCACATTCCAAAATGTGATTTAGTTTGCAATTAAAACAGCGGCATTTTGCATAGCTAACGAATCATTTATGGTAACACTGAATGTGTTGGCCTGGCTCCTGCTCCCTATGGGACCTTGCTTGATTTCAACCTAACCATTAGTTGTCATCCCCCACCTCTCTCTCTCCCCCCACCCAGAATATATACAAAATGGACTCAGATTGAAAAAAAGAGAGAGACCACGGATACTCAGGATAGGCATCAGCCCAAGTAGGTCAACTTTGGCCAAGTTCCAAGGAACTGAAAACAAGCAGGTGAGAGGGACAAGTGTTCAGCAATCCCCACTGGCAATTTTACCAGGACAACGGCTATAAATTCCTCTTGAGCAGCATGGCTGGATCACAGGAGCCAGCGTTAACAACCCCTGGCTCTGACCAGGACAGCCCATGCTGCATACTCTCCAGCTGCACAATGGGGATAGTAGAGAGGTGTTCAATCCCTAGCCCCCACAGTGGGTTATTCCAGCCTGTGGGAGTCCCCACAGGACTGCAGATTTGGTGGTGGGAGCACTGGGGAGAAGTTGCTCCTCCACTGCTTCCAAGTTTCCAAATTCACAGGGAGCCCCACAGGCCAGACATGCAGTGCCCGATCCCAGCCCTCTGAGCTCAGTCTGACCCACGGACTGGCCCTGAACCACGCATCTGGGCCATGAGGCCAAGAGGTTGAGCACCACTGGAACAATACATTGCACTTATCTTGTTCAGATATATTGTTCTGGTTGGACCCAGTCTTTAAAAGACTCATAGTCCAGATACCAAAGCTACCAAAGGCATCTGCTTGAAGTGGGCCCAACTGCAACCTTTAGCCCATCTACTGCATCTAATAGTCCTCATGGGAAGATTTCCTACAATTAATTTTTAAACATATCCAGTTTTCCTCCATATTTGGCAGTTATGTTAGAAGCTTCCTTAATAAAGATCTATGTTCAGTGAGTATTTACTGTTTAGGAAGAGAAATAATTGGCTGGTTTGTGTTGTGCAGATTAGAAAGTCTTCAAAAGGTTTTAGGATGACGTTGGCACAAACCCAAAGGCAACACAGTTAGTTAAAAGGCAAGTAATATGAAGAATGACAGCAAGAGAGAGGATCTAGTCCAGTCCTAATTAGTGACAGGCTAGATTTTACACTAGAGCAGGGTGACTTTGGGGAAAAGTGTCTCTTCTAGGAAATAAGAATTAGTTTTGTTTTAAATTTCAACTGCTTTGCTGAGTTCATGCCCAACAAATAAACTAAGAGACTACAAAAGAGGAGGCACACGTAACACTCCCATTGCTTCCTCTCATGGTATTGAACACAGATCTACAATTCTCTTTTCCTCTAACCCATCAAGCTATCTAACAAAGCAAGTGCCCCCTTATCCATGGCACAGTGAAACTGAGCTCTCAGTTCCTCGATCCTGCAGCAGCAGCAGCACTGACCCATGTGCCCGAGTGCCTGACTGGCCTGTCAGATACTGGAGGGTTTGGGAAGGTCTCCCTTTCACCCTGCTCCTAGCATGTGCATTTTTCAGCTCCTCTGCACATTTGCACTGCACTCTTTTGCATTGAAGAGCAAACCAAAATATAACCACCAGAAGCGCAGGTTGTTGGACACTGTTTGCTAAGCAGGGAGAGTACAAACCCAGAAACCTTCTGCTTAATTGCATCCCAGCACGGCTGGTGACCTGCCATGCCCTGTGCGTGTTGATGGCAGTAGGGGTGACTTGATCCTTTAAAAGATATTGGCTCTCAGTGCTAGATGAGCATCTGCAATTAGTGGCACATATTGGTTTCATCTGTCTCCAGTGCCCAGGGGAGCCAACTGTCAGAACAGCTCCAGCTGTTTTAATAAAGCTCTAACCCACTGTCTAAAGGTTAGGCCCCTTATAAACTGCACTTAAACACTTCAGGTGGTCCAGCTTTGTGGGCCACCTTCACAAAGGACTCTGCTTTCCTGTTCCCTTTGTGATTCAGCTCTACAAAGTGAATATGGAAAGAGGCAGAGCTAGCAGGGGATTGCACTGCAGTGCTGGGCGGGTGGAGGGCTGTCTGAGCTGAAAGGAGTAGTCTTCAGGTTTGAAAGGCAAGCCACTACCCTGAGCCAGGCATTGTAAAACATAGCCCCTCTCAGCACACAAGCTGCCAGCAAACCACCCCCCCGCCCCAAAATGCTGTGAAAACCCAGTAAAGCGCACATTCAGTCCGCAGCAAGCTGCAATCTAACACAAGGAGCTGCAGCAGATTGAGTCAGGCTTGAATGAGATCCTATGCCACAGAAAAGGGTGGGTGCCTCAAGCATACTACATGCCCAAATTAAAGCAGCAGCCAGGACTGAGGACAGTCTCCTTCACTCTGGATGCTGAAATAAGTCAGGTTTATAAAGCTGGGCTTGAACTAGATCCCCTTCTCAGAGCATCCATGAACTCTGCAGTTCTTTATTAAAGGGACAAACAGACCCCCTGCCACCACCTGCATAACAAGTCTGCACTAGTTATGAATAGGGCAGTTTTGTGCTGGGAGTGCAGAGGCTAATCCATCAAGGAAGGGGTCTACTTTTAACTGTGAACAGTGCTGGTTTGACAACATTGCCTTCCCTCACCCACAAGGCAGGCACAGCTTGGTCAGCTGCAGTGCATGCTGCCCTTGTTCTGCCTCTGCCCAGGAAGCCCAGCCCCCGCCACGGCCCATTCAGTCTTCCGTTTCCTTTTTGTCTTCCCTGTTGGCAGAGGTGGCAACGAGATATAGAAGCAGTGGTGATTTTGTGACGTGTCCATCTGTCTGCTTGGCGCTGATGTGAGCTACTCTGCCAATTCATTTAATACTGGCTGCCAAGTGGTTACCAGATGCCAGGCACCTGACGTTGCTGCCAACCTGTGCTGCACTGGAACTGCTACCTCAGACGTTATCCCCAGTCCTGAGTCACCTATTTCCTTTTACTGCCTATCCGAGTGCTGCTCACAGCAGCAGGGCTGTTCCATGGAAGCTGGCACTGAGAAGTCATCCTTGCTGTCCCTAGAAAAGCAGTGGCATAGGACAGTATGGCTAGGCCTGCATCAGTCCAGACCTTGCCATTGCAGGTCATCATCTTCCATCTTAAATCTAGTTTGCTTTCAGTGCTCACTGCTGTGTCTGGACAGCTGTTCCAGAACTCGCTGCTTTGACAGTAAGAAACTCTGCTAACTTGCAGCTCAGCTTATCCAGGGCCAATTTATACCCACTGTTCTTGGGCCAAATTCCTCCATTACCTTAAACAGCTCTTTTTCCTCCCTCCTGTTTATCCTCCCCACAATGTGTTTAGAGACAGAAATCACCCTCCACACCCTCATTTTGCCAAACTAAGTAGGCCAAGCTCTTTGAGGGCAGTCGGCTCTGTGTCAGATGGTGCTGAGGATGCTGATGGGAAGATATAAGCCACCTGCTCACTCCCACTCCACAGGGCCCATATCCCTAAAAGGGTCATACAGTTAAAGTTGGGAACATCTTGGGAGCTTAAGTATTTCTCCCCAAGTGCATGGCCTTGCACTTGATAGTATAAAGTGTCATCCCATTTCTATTGCTGTAGTCCTCAAGGTCATCCAGCTTTTCCTAGGATAGTCCAATCCCTGTAACTACAGACAATGTTCCTCACCTTTGTATCATCAGCATTTTACTAGAATACTCTTATTATTTGCATTGACACTGATGAGACTATTAAAATTAAAATTGGTCTCAGGACTGATCCTGAGGAACTCCCTAGTAACCTCCCCTCCAGTTTCAACATACTCTCAGAGTCTCTCCCCTTCAGTCAGGTCCTTTTCTGCCTCTAGCTCCCAAATCTTATAGTAATTCCTCTCTTCTGCTGTATATTTAGTTCTCTCTCAAATATCTTACTGAAGTAGACCATGAATTAAATTCCTGAATAAAACTTTCAGCGCAAGGAACAGCTGGCCATGTTGTTCAGTATCCATTGGTCTACAAGCATTTGATCCAGGTTGTTCCTGTGACTCCTAGGGAAGTGGACCAGAATCCGGAGCATGTACAAAGTGGCATTATTCTACTGAAGTATACATTGCTATGCTGATTTACACCCACTAAGGCCTGGGTCCTTTTTCACAGTAGAAAATTGCACTGAGCCTTGAGCCAGGACACTGTCTTTGCTAGGACCAGTACTACTGAGAGCAGCATGCAGCTAGGACGCTTCTTGGAGAAGTTAAGTAGCACAGGGCACTGGGAAAACTCCCACTGACCCTTGTGGAAGCAAAATAGAGGCCACTGCTAAGCATTTTTTTAAGTCCCACCTATAAGTTGCAATGTATTCAAAAGATTATCAATACTGCAAAACTATTACCTAGTTTTAAACAGATTGCACAATACAGATCAATAGTTGGCCAGTGTGCATCATAATGACAGGAATATCATGAGTAAGATTTAAAAAAAAAAAGGCAAAACACACCACCACAAACTCACAATCTGAACCATAAAAATAAAACTAAAGTAGGTGCAGGCTTTCTCCAAACTGGATTCTTCTTCACAATTTCCAGCCTGTTGTGTGCATCAAGTGCACACTGTTCACTCTACATTAAACTAGCCCTGAAGACTCATCACAGCACTTTTAGACTTTGCGTGATCGCTTGCTTGTTTCTCAGCCTCTGCTTCGAGGACAGGCACTATTCAAAATGGAGTGGGGAAAGAAAGGAAAACTCCCACAGCATGCCATGAGCCAACGAAAGAAGAACGTTTGCGTATAAAGAGGCTTTCAGGGACAGATTTTTATGGGTAAATCAAGGTGCCTGCATCAAAGACCCTAATGAAGAAAGACTGGAGATTTCTGAGTCAGTAGCCTTGGCAGATGATTACCTTGTTGTTCTTAATCTGAAATATTGGATCACCCATGCTGCATAGTATCCCAGTGAGGTTGGCACAACTGGTAGTTAAGTGACTCAAATGCCTTATTTAGAGGCACTGATCAATCCAAAGTATCCTTGCAATACTTCAGAGGTGCATTGTGAAGAAGTCTGGACATGTTATAGCTTTAGTCAACTACCAGCCAGTGTCAAACCTTTTGTTTCTAAGCAAGCTGACAGAGAAGTTAACCAGCAGCCCAGTTCAAAACTCATTTAACGGAGGCTAATGGGCTAGACCTAATGTAATCTGAAGTCTAGTCTGGACAAAGACCCAACAGCTTTAATGCTGATGGATAATCTTCTCCTGTCTGTGGGTAGAGAACAGGAATCTGTTCTCATCCTCTTCAGCACTGGACATGCTCAACCGTAAGTTACTGCTGTCCGGTCTGATAGAAGTGTTAGAGGTCCAGGGGAACATACTTAAAATGGCTCCTGGAGGTAGGCACGCAATGACATGATAGGAAATTACACCTCCATCACTACCCCCACCCCACTCAGATTTCTGGAGGCCCACAAGCATCTATTCCCTCCCCAGCCCTTCTCAACATCTACATACAGCCACTGTGTGAGCTGGTCAGAAGGCAGAGACTCAGCATCAGCAGCCTAGAGCTGTGCATGATCAGTATTCATCCTTTATGCTCATGCACTCGCAGTACTGCCTCAGGCCTGTCTCAGTGGTCAGAGGAGATCTGTTCCTGGAGAAAGAGCAGGGAGCAGATTCTGAACCTGAACCAAGTATAGGAGATGCTGGTGGGCATTTTGAAGAGGTTGTTGCAATGGGGCAATTTGGTTTGGGTATAGCTGCACATCTACAATTGGCCAATTCAGTCTGTGGTTTAGGAGTACTTGTGAGGATGATACTGCCTTAACGTTGCTGTAACAAGGATACAGATCCAAAACAGTGGAACAAACTTCTCCAAGAACGAGGACTATCACAGACCAAATCACCTTCTACTTGGAGTACAAGACATTAGGGCTATGTGACGTTTCAGACCCTGATTCGATTCGGCCCGATTCAGTGGCCGAATCTCTGAATCCGAATCGAATTGGAGAGATTTGGAAAGATTCAGTGATTCGGCCATAGACACAGCTTTAAATGTTTTTTCTACATACCTTGAGGTACCAGCGCGGCTCGTGAATGCTGTGATGCTGGGGCAGCAGACCCAGAAGTATATCCAGGTTCTCTGGGGAACATGTGGAGGGCCCCCCCTACACTCCTGTGGGACTCTCCATCCACCCCAGCATCACAGCGTTCATGAGCCACACTGGTACCTCAAAGTATGTAGAAAAAACATTTAAAGCTGTGTCCGAATCGCTGATTCTCTGAATCGGCATGGAATCTCCAGATTCGGATTCAGTCAAATCGAATCGGGGCAGTGATCCAAATCAACTAATCAAATCACTGGCCCTGATTCGGCACGAATCTGAATCCAAACGGAATAGGGCCCACTTCACACACCCCTACAAGACATGCTATTTTGACTTGGTCTTTAACATACATAAATGGCAACACTCTGCCATAGACATCTTTTTCCCTTGGGGAGAGGATGAGAAAACCAGCATATGACAGATGCTATTCATAATGCATTATTCTCAGCTGTTATGGCAATGAGTATGGGGGGGGGGGGGGGGAGAGGGGAGGAATGTCATACCATTCCCTGAATAAGGTCACCAAATCCTCCTGCTTTGCAACAAGAAAAAAAAATACCCCAGGGAGAATAACAGCCATCAGCCAAGTTGTATTTCATCTCCCACCTGAAAACCAAACCAAACCAAACCCACTTTGTTACCTTGATGCAATGGGAAGAGAAGTCCTAAAAGAAGTTGAGTTTTGCACCCATTACTACATTCATAAAGAAAAGGCCTACCAGGCAGAATACAGGAAAGCAGACACCCTCAGAAAGGGAGGCAGCCAGTCAACCTCACACATCACACAGTCTCAGATTATATCACGGAAAGAGACATCATAGGCAAACACACAAGCCTTGATATTTGATTGTCCGGGACGTGGACCATTTACATTAGTGCAAGCAGAGATCTGGGTTTGCAGAACATTTTACCTGTATTTTCCAGGAGAATAAGATGATTCAAAGCCACAGTTCTGAACAAGGCTAGGCTAGCAACAGGCAATCAATTATGCTTTAAGCTCAGAGCAAAGCAGAAGAAACAGAAATAATGTGTACTGCCATTTTTCTTTTAAATCAGTTTTTATTACCTCTCTATCTGGCTTGATTCTTTAAACCTCATCCTTGTTTTCTCCCCACCCAGTTGCATCTTTCTACATCTACTGCTCTTCACTTTCTACCCCCACCCCTCCCCTACTCAGTGAAAGTTTAATCTCTCTGTCTCTCCGAAGTGAAGGCTCTCCATGTACTATTTAGAAATAAATGCCAAGAACATTTCTTTTCTGCTGACCACTATGGGATGGAAAACTGCTTAATCACAGTCCTGATCCCCTATATGACAATCTATTGGGTGCATTAAGTGATGTTTTATAGCATTAGAGAGATAATGTTAAAAAAAAAAGCTCTCGATGTTAAATTTCAGTCAGCATCTTTAATTACAACTGCCAAAAAATTATGCCTACTCATCTATTATTTTTCCTCAGCTGGATGCTTTCAGAAAGGAGAGTCAAAATGTTAAACACATTTTAATACAATTAATCATACAGACATCAGAAGCAGTAGGAACAACTGCTGTAAATCATCTACGCCTCTGTATACATTGGGGTAAAATGAGTCCACGTGCACCTTATTTCATTTTATGGACCTTTTATATCCTGCTGGAAAGAGGATTTCAGGATAGGATTCGGTTAAGCCTGCTGTCACAGAGCAAGATGTGGGGCATTGCTAGGACAGACAGAAACAGGCATACAGAGAGGAGAGGATTGTGAAAGACCTTCAAGAAGGACAAAGCATGAAATTGTTGCACCTAGTATGGTACCAACTGGTATTGGTACTACCTAGCATGGCACCTATGGTACCAATAATGATTGCCTCTTTCACATCAATGTCTGGTACTTGAGGTAAATGGCAACTCTTTGCTAGTGACCTTCATACATGTCATATTCAAAGGCAACTGGAGTATTAACAGCTATCCTGTACCTCTCTTACAGTCCAGTATCTCCCCTTACCACGTTCTGAAGATAAATCATCTTCTACCCTCTTGAATATCCAAAATACACATAAGCTCTATTTTTTTAGATCATCCCTGCTCCCAGGCATTGCTGCCAATAATCAATGACTGAAGGAATGATAATGCCCAGTTTTGTTTGTAGGTTATTTTTATGCAGAAGGTCTCTAAAAATAGGGGTTTCTACTCGCAGAAAGTTACTGCTCCATCCAGAGCATCTCAGCTCAAAGACTACAATTCAGGGCACTGTTTTCTATAATTGTTAGTTTAACAGTCCCCAAGTAAACCAAAGCTACTTCAAATCTTACCACAAAAATCTTACTTTAAAAGTAACGGCTCATATGAATAATCGTCATAGCCAAACCTATGAGTCTGCCTCAGATAAACTTTAATCACCATTAAAAATATATTCATGCTGTGACCATCCAGCATTGGCCGAGATATCATGCTTCTTTAAGGAGCTCACTATTCGTAACACATGCCATATTCTGGGAACCGGCAGCCAATGTAAGATAGAGTAATCCACGTGGACCTAGCTGTTAACACTGCAAAGGTTATTTCAGTTATCCTGGACCCCACTTCCAGCCCCGTATCTCCCCTTACCACATTCTAGAGCTGAAGTCGGAAGTTGTTTTCAATCCAAATGTTGCATTTATACAACAGCAGGAATGAGCAACCCTAGCTGGGTCCCAAATAACTAAGCTTACAACCTATCCACATGAGATACCAGCCGCTGTATGTACCTACTTTTGTTCTGACTGCTAGCTTCAGAAGCATATAGCTGGGTGAGCAGCACAAGAGGGTTTAGCTCATTCAAGGGGTGCTAGGTTCCTGTTCCTACAACACCAGCTGAGGTTGAGAGCTGCACCCCCCTGCCCCCAACCACACACACCAGTTTTGCCAAGCAGCAATTCCATTCACATCAGTGCAGTGACACCTGATCAGGTTCAGGACTTTAGCCCACAGATAATGTACCGGGGTGATCCATTCAGTGACCCTAGTTGGCTCCTCTGTGAGAGCACCCACATACATCAGATAGAAAATAATGGGAAGAAAAGCATCAGACCCGGTTGTGAGGAGGGAGGAAAGGGGTGTAGAAGCTAGTAATAAGACCTCCCCACCTCTCACCCCCTCAAAATCTCAGGAAGCATGACAGGTGTGGAGGAGGGGAATCCCTTCAGAGTCAGATGCACATTCCAGAAGGCTTTTTCTTCTCTCCGGTTTGCACTTGCTCAGCTCTCTTTCTTCATACCCAGCAGTCACATCTGTGATTAGGTGTTGTCTTTCCTAAAGCTGCCTAGCAAAGGCACATTTATATTCATAGCCACCTGCAAGTGGATCCTGCAATTGGAGATGAATCAGCAGAAGGAGATCTGAAGCACCTGCTATTACTCATGCACAAACCCTGCATTCTTCTCCCTCTCATTAGCACAATAATGTGGCATGATTCTTATTACTGTAGGTGCCTAATCAGAACACACTTAGTGAGAGTTCATACAAAGAGAAAGCCATTACTAACACAGTTGTATGCTCTGACATACACAAGGTAGCCATGCTGTATTTTTTTTTCCTCTCTCATCTCTGCTGATATATCTTAGTCGGCGGAAGAATAAAATTACTTTATAGTTTATGATCACAAGAAGAAGAAAGTTTTTGCTTATCTTGATATGTGCAAAACACACACAGAAAACAGAAGTAAATACATTTTAACCTGTTACAGTTTAGTTAATTGTAATCAACAGCCTTGCTTGTTCCATCTGCCTCAAAATATTCTCTTTAAGGGATATTTAATGCTCAAGTTTATGCATTAACTGTGTTATTGGTTACTGGAAAAAAGTAATGTATTCTCTCTCTCTCTCTCTCTCGGTGTTAAGAACTGTCAAACAGAAAACACTGGATAGAAAAACTGGTTCTCTCGCAGCAAGGATTCTTCTCTTAAGAAAAAGAAAGGCATTGGTTCGCCCTTGTCTCCCTTGCTCTTTACCTGCATGTTGCAGGGTGGGTTTTGATCTTGTTTTTGACACATTGCTTTGTGACTGTGGTGTAAGAAGAGACCTTAGATATTCTTGAGGTCCCTTTTGAGCAAATGGTTGTGACCTGTCCTGCTCCCCCGTCCACCACCCCGTGACTATCCCCTAATCAAACCAGTCCAGCCCAAGAGGATGGTAGCTGAAAGCTGGCACAAGGTAGAGGACGGTTCTCCCAACTAACTTCTCTTCTATATGCCTTAAAAGCATAAACAATTGCTTGATTAAATATGATGGCACCTTGCTAGAGCCCAACCTCTATGACTCTTAGATCAATAGTGCCATCTAGTGCTCACTGAGCTCTGGCATATTGTGGTACAGTATTTTGAAGTATGAGGCAGTATTTTGCTTACATGGAGCAAGGCAATCTTTTAAGTTTGCACTTTTGGAAGAAAGCACACACTACTGTTTGCACAGAGACAAAGAAGTCTTTCCTCCCTGCATCCCTTCTTCAACAGGGATCTGTCAGCTAGCAGCATCACATTGAATAAGAAAGCTGCAGACAAAAGTGAAGAAGCATTGGCCCAGGTGAGGAAGGGATTATGAGCAAGACCCATGCTATAATCCCATGTCTAAGTGTTTGCCTGCCTGCTTGAGAAGGCCCTCATTTCCCATGAGGATGTTGCAGGACTATACCATGTTATCTGCTTAGCACAGCCTCTCCTTCGTTAGACTTCATGCAAATTGTCTTTCTTCACGAGGCTTCCAGACAGGCTACCACCCCTTGCAGGAGCACTGTCATATAATGGTCCCCAGCCAACATGGTGGGGCTCTCTGGGAAACTCCACTAGAGAAGGTCTGAAATTATACCCCATCAGGTTTATGCTGCACACACATGGTGACAGACTCTAAAACAGGGCAGTATATGTAATTTAGCATCAAACCTCTAGAAATCGACCAAGACTTTGACATCTTTCAATAAGGCTAGAATCTGGGGGCTAATCTAAAAACTGCTTTTGGCAAGAAGGGGATGGCATCACGTTGGCAGCACCAGCAAGGACGAGCCTCCCACAGGTCACGTGTGGGAGCTGTGCTTTTGACAAAGGCGCTCATCTTGCCAGACGACTGCAGCAGACAAATGTATGAATAAATCCATAGCTGCTGCAAGGTTTCAAGCAATCATCCCTTATGAATTATCCAAGAACATGAATTATACATATTTTGATCTAATTTAGCTAATGTGGCCAAACTAATTCCCAGTGCCCCAGACATTAAGTCTCTTAAGCTTGCACACAGCACCAGGAAGGTTAGCTGCTGTCCAAGCAAAGTCCCACCCAAAGTAGCAGGGCTCACTGGGAGCAGGTTCCTGTTCCCACACAAAGACTGCATGAGGCACCGTGCCTCTGGGCCTGTGCTGGATTGAGGCCCAAATCATTGAAGGCCACAGACACAGAGTGGAAAATCCTGGCCCTGTTGATTTCAATAAGCCAAATGACATCCACTTGATTGAAGCTAGGATTTACCTTCCCTGTTGTAACAGCAAATTATAAGCAAGGGCTGGTTATCTTAATGAACTTCTTCACCTGCTGTAGGACAAAGATATAATGAAACCACAACCAACAGTTCTGTCCTTGCAGGATGGCCCTGCAGCCCAGGCAATTAGAGATAACTTTAACCTGCATTTATTTAAAATGGACACTATGTATTCACAAGCTCTCTTCAGTATTGAATGAGATGCCATTCACAAGGGAGCATCCATGTGGGATTAAATTAAGTCAAGACGTATTTTAGAAATCTGAAATCCTACCATCCATATTTCTAGTGAATTCCATTTCATTAAAAGATTAATTGAACTTGGCAACATGTTTTCCATGAGAGTGGCTTAAGTTTTATGGTCAGCATTAATGAGAGAAACTGGTTGATAATTGCTGCATTTATCAGTGGGATCTACCAGGTTTGAGAAACAGAGAATAGCGGAGCGAGCAGATGGGATTCTCCATATCTAAGAAAAGAGAAATCATTTCATTTAGTAGCCATTGGGTGCAAGGGGCCATGTTTAGACCTCCCTGAAAAGGAGTATAATCACTCCAATTGATACTGCACTAATCGTTCAGTGATTTATTAGCTCAAACCTGGGAACTCAACTGCTTTTGGTCTCATCTAACAAATCCTTGTAAAAGGCTGGGCAGAGCTCTGGCACTGCACTATTCAATTCCAGCCGTGGTTGCTTACGATGAGTGCCAAACCACTCGCATGAGCTGGATGGTTGAATAATAGCAGAATAAGATGTGGAATGAAATTTACTGGAAAACTCATTTATTCAGGCTGTATCGATACTTCATCAGCTTTCCCTGACACCCCGTTGAAACTATGACATGCAAAAGGGGCAAATTTGTCTTGTGAGACATGCAGTTTATGAGGGCTTCATTGCCACTATCCATTGAAGGCAGGCGTAGCAATGAGCAGCATGAGGGCAGCAACACTGTAAGTGGATATCACAGAGGAATTCTGCAGTCAGCACAGTAGCAAACTCCACCGGGGCTGATGCCCTAGGCCAGGGCTGTCCAACTGGTGGCCCATGGACCACATCTGACCCACAAGGGTTAACCAAGTTCCTGGTCTGAGCATCCTTCCCCCATCACTTCCCTCCTGCTCCCACCAGGGGCTCTGGGCTCCCACTCCTTCCTCCAGCAGCTACTGCCTGCCTTTGCCTCTGGAGGCAGAGTGGGCTGGCACAGCCCAGGTGCCCCCATCACTCAGGGGGAACAGGGCCCCCAGCTGCTCAGAAGCTGGACAGCTCTGTACTAGGCAATGAATACTGCTCTGCCCAAGGCCAGGCCATACCCCCTTCCAACAGTACTACCGCTCCATCCAATAAGTACAGTCTTCTCTTCATAAACATGAGGTCTGCTTTCACCATCATCTAGGACCATAGCCAGACCAGACCAAGGGAACAAAAATATACCCCAGGGATCAGTCACATCTATTCCCTAGACAGGTTTTTATTTTTTTAATTTAATGTCACATACTCTCTGTGGTAACCAGTCATCTAGACTGCTCCTTTGGCCAACCTCTCTAGACCCCATCAGACTCATGGGATTTGCTCTGACTCGCACACAATTCCTCTGCTGTCCAGTGCACAGTGCATAGATACAGGGAAGAGAGCAGGCACCCCTTCCTTCTCTCCTCCCAGTGCCCTTCTGCCTCGGGGTTTTGGCAATGGTGGATCTGGGCCAAGCCCACAGGAGAACCCCTCTTGTCTTCAGAAATTAAACCTCACTAACAGAAGAGCAATTCCCCCAGGCAACATCAGGGTATAACTCAGAGACAGAGAGATAACTGGTCCCTCACAGATGCCCAACCCTCTGATCTGAGTGCCATGGAAGAAAGTGGTAGGGTCTCACCTTGCACTTCCTAATGCTTTTCTATGCACCACAGTGTGGTTCAGCAAGGCCTTGGACAAGATCCTTCCAGGTCATAGGTAGCTCCCATGTGCATTCTCACCGCAAGGGACATAGTTGTTACTAGCGCAAAAATCCACTCCCCAGAAACACAGCAGTGGGACTGTGCTTTGTGCCTGGCCAGACCATGCACTTAGTATAATAAAATGTGAATGCTAATCGCCAACTCACAAGACTGCACCATGTTACCAAGGATACTGCTGTTTAGTTTCAGTCTTGAAAACGTGCACTGTCCTTCAGAGCACAATAACCGTCCTCTCCACATCCTGGTTCCAAACACTCTTCCTATCGCAGATTAAGTGAAAAAGCTCCACAAGTACTATGCCAGTAGATGGTGCTAGCCCAGCTCTCACGGTCCTGCTTCCTCAGCCCTCAGCCCCACTACCACTGGCATCAGTGGTTTCATTGCAAGTTAGCAAAGCTTGCTGCAAATCTGCAGGGTGACGTGTACCAAAATCTCCAATATCTCTTTGCTGTAAAACTCATTAGGAAAGCAGCCCTTATTCAGCGAGCTCTGAAACCTTTCTTTAAAAAATAGCATCCAGTTTCCCCAGGTCATTTGTTCTACAAGTACCTGCCTGAAAACCTGCATCCAGAAGTTACTGTTGCCAAGCAGTACCCTCATCCAGCCTCTGGAACTACTACGCCTCCTACAACTGGCACCACTAAGCCTGGCATGGGAATGGGCTTCACTAGGCAAAGTCACCTATGGCTTATAGGTTGCTCCATGTGTGTTTATATAAAATACTCTTTTTTGTTTGTTTGTTTGTTTGTTTTTCTGTTAAAGGAAATGCAAGTGTCAATCCCAATTGGAAATATAGTAGTGGAGGAACAGTGGCAGCATTAATTGCTACTGCTCTCCTGCCACCAAATCTATCCTGTGACCTGGGTGACTTGGTTCTGTTGGCCAGGTCTGGCCCTCGGACCAGAGGTTGAACACCACTGGCCTAGAGAAAGCAGCTGTCTTGGGATATACTATGAATATATGCTGTCCTTACAAATGCAAATTACACTGGCATAAGGCTGTACATTATGTGTTCGGTTCCCTTCCCTACTCTTTTTTATGCTGGTATTAAGGCTAACTGCACCAGTGTAAATTAATTTGGTGTCCAAGACTTAGCTCTCTTTGATCAGTGCCAGTGTGATCAACTGAACAGGGCATTGAACAGAGGATATGAGATCTTTGTGCCCCAGTTAATCCAATAAATAGGAATGATGAAAATTACCTGCCTTATTTGGAGAGCAAGACAGGCACTGGTCAGGGCCCCAAGGTGACCTGGCGAGCAGAGCGCTGAACTGGGACTTGGCAGACGGAGATTATTCCCCAGTGTAACACTCTCCTGCTGGGTGAATTCAGGCAAATCACTTTAATCCCTGCACGCCCGTTTCCCCATCTATAAAACTGGAATTGAGAACTGTATTTCCTTTTTTTAAAATGAGTATTAAATAAATAAATACATACATACATACTGGGCCCAGGCTAGGATCCAGCCAGTTCACGGGCCCAGGCTAGCATACCCAATCTGGCATGCATGTGGCACACATGGGTCTAGGACCACATACACCTGTGTACTGTATCAGGCCCGCAGACTGATCTCATACGCCAGATCCAGCCCATGGACCAACCCCAAATCACTCGTTCATCTTCCCTGGAGCCCAGAAAGGTTGGGCACCACTGAACTAGACTATTACCTGCTTCCTGGACACCTAGATGGGAGACGCAAAGAGAGCTGGGTATCTGTTTGCTCCAAACCACAATGTAAATTATACCAGTTTAAGTGTTTCAAGTGTCCAGGCCCTTCGCTGCATTTCCAGTCTTAGTGACCAAATTGCAGGTGTTAATGATTTTACCTTTATTCCCCAACTACTTGTAGTTTCTTGTGGATGAAGAGGTTTGTAAGCACTAGCTTTACACAGACTCAGTCCAACAAGTCCAAGAGGTGGGAGTGGGGGGAAGGTGTCTGTCATATTGAATGAAATAGTTTGAATGTTTGTAAAGGTTGCCCATTAGCCAGTTTCAGGAAGAAGATAAGATTTATCTCCTTATCTAAGTCATTGTTTTTGGACTACGCGCAAAAGGTCCTGACTTTGTTTAAAGTCTTAATTTGAATTTTATCTTTAGAAGTCTTTTACAAAGAGAGCAAATATCCTGAGTTCCGAGAGATCAAACCGTAAGGCCTTTTGACCAGATTGGTAAGAAAAGGGCATTTGCAGTGATATGGAAGTTTCCCAAAGGTAATTTAAAATGATTAACAAAGGAAACTAATTACTAAGCAAAAGAATCTGTTGAGTAAGATCCGAGCCCAAATTTGGGGGTAATGACAGGTTTGAGTAGGAGTGGCCCAAGACGGCAGCTCACTCAATAAAAACTGTAACTTACTGTCCCAATTTGGAGGTGACTTCACTTGCAGAACAGCGAAGGAAGAATCGCAAGTGTAGGCTGGATCAGATTGAACCTGAACCACCCTCTCCGTGAACACAAATCTCTTAGTTCACACTGAAGCTGCAGAGCGCCCAAAAGGGACTGAAGGAAGGGGACTTAGTCCTATCACTGCTGAGGCCAGCCTATTGAATCGTATTGCTGAGGCGAGCCCATTGAACCGTACTACTGAGGCCAACCCATTAAATTGTACTACTGAGGAATGAAACCATATTTTGGTATTTGGCTTCTCGGAATTCTAGTATTGTAAGTATAATATGAAAAATAATAGTATTGATTCAAATTTAACTTTTAGTTGTAATTGTAGTTGTTTTTGTAACACTAATTCTTATAGCATTGTTTGGGAAGGAAGTGCATTCGGAGCATTGTTTCTGATATATGTAATTATTGTGTTTTTAATGTTTGTGGTGTTTCTTAAAGCTAAGCAGTGTTATATATGTAGTAAAGAATTTTAAAATAAAATTGTGTTGTATAAATTAAGTGTGTAATCATTGTGAAATTGTGCAATCAGCTAACTACTCCCCCAGCCAGTGCATCAAAATGAATCAGTAAATTGTGTGGGATTTTTCTCTATTCCATAACCCACTAGAGACAGTGTCAAGTGAAAAAACAAAGGAGTTGTTGTAGCCAAAGTCTCTATTTGCTGCAGTGGTTCAGTAATTTTCCAATGACAGTCTAATGTGGTTCAGGCTTTTTTTTTCTTTTCTTTTTTTTTTTCTTTTCTTTTTTTGCAGTGAGAACTTGCAGGGCCCAGGGGGGTTTAAGCTCTTATAGCAGAGAAAGAGGTGATGTTTGAGAGCTGCAGTGTTTTCATGGAAGTGAAATGACTTGTTTCCTGCCACAGAAGAAAACAGTCTTTGCATGTCTGAGTAGGATGTTTCTTTTCAGAGCAGACACCTGGCTCTGTGTGCTAGCCCCCCCTGAATATGCAAAGCAATGAGCAGAAGTGATGGCCACAAGCAGAAAGGACTAGAATATTTGACGGCGGCCATCAAAGGGAACTGGGGTAAGAGAGGTCTATCTCACTGAGACTCCTGTGATATCATAGCTTCTGTTCTATCATCTAGTGGCCATCTGGGTTGAAATATTCAGAACCTCCTTGTATTCTCGGTTTATATTACCAGCACAACTACTGACTGATAGAACAACATAAAGGGACTGCTATTCCCAGGTCAGAAAGGGATAAGAGCACCTCGGGAAAAAAACATGGTCATCCTTCAGGCTCAGCCCATGAAAGGAACTCCCACCCCAAACCCAAAGGAAGAAAGGATTCCAATAATGAGAGCAGTTTCAGCCAAGGGCAGAGGAAGCATCATGGGCATCCAGAACCAATGAGAAAAACACTGTATGGCTCGCTTAGGAGGAGGTTTAACTGGACGATGCAATGCAGAGTGCATTGTGCTGACAGAAATAACGGGCTAGAAGATCCAGCTGGGGTCCTTGATCTTGTTAGTGTAGCAGGTGGGTAGACAGTTTATGACCTGGACCACTAACCAATTTCTCTTCTTCCCACTCATATCAGGAGCAGTTGCTCCCCTCCAGACTATGTTAGACGAGGAGTTGCAGCTAGAAATAATGCCGTGCTCTTCAGCGCTTGAAGTGCAGCTGCACAAGACAAGTGCGACAGCAGCAATTGGCCTGGAGCCAAACTCTCCCCTCCTGTCCATTGATGAACCTGGTCACGCCTAAGCTGGAAGTGCAAGTTCATTAGATTAACTAACTGCACTAGTGCAAACAGCATGGAACATCTGCCCTGGAGTTTTGGTCCAGGTAATGTTTTCCAGTCCATGGCACTCAAATGACTTTTGGCAGGTCAAACAGTAAAACAAGGGGAACACACACGGCTGTTCACTCCCTGCAAGACAGAGTAAAAAGATGCCACTACAACAAAAAGCTATCCAACGGCATTTACACCATGAACTTATTTATCAGCTTTTGCCTGCATTATAGCACCATCTATTGGAAGAAATTCAACACTGGTTAACATGCAAGCCAGCCAGCATGTACTGTTTGCTGCATCAAGATACAAACTGCATTACTGTATTGGTCAGCGTTCAGAAAGCAAAGCTGCTTTGCTGGCATAGCTTCTATATCTGCTCCTCTTTAGAAAAGAAATCTCTCCTCGACCACCCAGATCCCCTGACCTACACACAGTGAACTGGGATTCATTCTAGTTCCTGCAGGTGAACCCCCTATTAAAATCTGCTACTAACTGACACCTGATTATCACTCAGCTACAGGAAGTCCGGAGATATGTACCTACTCACACCAAATGGTAATTCTACCGAGTCAGGATTGCAGTACGTAAGTGGAGCTATGGAAGAAAGCTCTGAACCAATCTGATCCAGCCTTCATACTACCCACAGCACAGAGGGTGCAACCCACTGGAAATTCTAGTGTGTGCATGCTAACACACACACACACACACACACACACACACACACACACACACACACTTGCTGTGGGATATAGCAGCCTCTGGTTAAACATGTGAGTCCTTCCTATATTGGCATTTGCAACAGTGGTGGTCAACTCTGGTTAAAACACACATCTACTGTATAGATACCTGCGTGCTGCCATCCTTACAGGAGTCCTGCTCTCTCACACTGGCACTGCAGATGGTGCGGCAGCAGCTGCAGCTTTGCAGGGGGTTTGGGGGACTCTGGCCCCCTCTGAGCCCTGGTGCTGCTGTGTGCAGTCTGTGGCAGCTCTGCCTGCCCTGCAGTGTGGCCCCCCGCTGGGAAGGGGCTCATGCTCCCCAGACACCAGGACAAGGACTGCTGCCCCCTTCAAAAGCCCTGTCCCCTCGTCATTCCAGCAGCCGGGCTGGGGCATGGCCACACACCGACCGGCGGGGCCTCTTAGATGCGGAGTTGGGAGCGAAGTTATTCCCCCCTCCCTCCAGCATCTAGCAGCGGGTGCAGGAAGGGGTGTATTCTGCCTCTTGCCCCAAGCAGGGAGTGAGCAGCGGTTGGGGTGGGCAGACCCAGCTGTGGTGCCCCAGAGGCAGTGAGGGTAGAGGGGGCAAATAAACCCCCTCCCTGCCCCATCTGCCTCAGGGGCCATGCCAGCCGGTGTTTGGCTGTGCCCAGCCCCACTGCTGCAGCAGCAAGGGGGGAGTGCCCAGCAGACCGTGGCTCTGATCACTTAAACCAGTTTGTCTGTAATGTCTGTCCCTAGCCAGAAAGGCTAATAAAGTGTGGTAGTGAAGTGACCCTCCTTTTCTTGCCTGTTACCACCACTTACTGTAGCCTGGGCTACACTGCTCCACACACATCAGGCAAACTAATATGGTGAGAGACACAATCTTTCTCTTTTAAGTATTATTATTTTATGTAATTGGTCATGTCAGAAGAGCCCTTACATAACCATAGTCACCTCAGGCACATGTCTTGAGACACATGGATGCCTCCACTGTCAATCGCAATATTTTGCACATGGATGGACTGAGCCCTCACCCAGAAATAAAATAAAATAAAATGCTATGCAATATTCACCGAGCTCTGCACCAAAGCAAAGCTTCCCTGCCAGCCTGCTATTTGCACACTGACTCCTTTTTGTTTTTTTTCAGTGCTCTAATGAATACACTCTTTGTATTTACAAAACAAATTGCATGAAGACTAGGAAAGCCAAAATACGCCATTTAAAAAAACAAACAAACCCTAGCTAATTAGCTTTGCCATGTTCACCTCTTTTGCATTTCTCTTTTGTAAGCGTTCTACTGAGCTAGTTTCCTGTCAGGGCTTTTTGAAGGGGGAGGGGGAGAAGCAGAGGATTGGAAGCATTATAACCCAATAATTGCATCTGCAAGCACAAATTTAACTATCGGCCCCATTCTGATGCAGTACTGCCCTGTTCAAAACCACTCTCCTCCTGTCCCAACTTGGCCTGTCTGTCACTTCAGCTCAAACTCAGCATGGCAAAAACAAAAGCTCTTCACACCCCAGCTTTCCCCCTTCGCACCACTCTATCCCCATGGACAGTGCCATCCGGCCTACAACCCACATTGTCATCCCCAAACTGAGTCTCTCTCTACATACTTGCACCCAGGCTACAGCTGACTTTTGCAGATTCTCTCTAACATCTTTAAAATGTAGCTTTTTCTACCTTCCACACAGCTAAAAATTCCAGTCCAGGTTCCCACCTGATGTCGCAGTTGGTGCAAAACCCTCCTCTCTGCCCATAACAAGTAAGATTCTCTTCTGTTCACATCTGCTGCAAAATCCTTCCCCTATCCTCAAATACAGGGGTTGTCAACTGGGGGTGCCCATACCCCGGGGGGTACTTAGTAAGGACATAGGGGGTACACGTGAGCAAGCAGGCAGGCGGGGACGGAGCGTGTCCCAGGGTGCAACGACAGCGTCTTCCCCCGTGCCTTCTCATACTTTGCTTTTTACTCAGGGGAGTGGGAGGCGCATGCCGGGCATCACTGACCCCACATGGCACACCACAGCACCTCCCCACCCCCACCTCTGCTCTCTGTCTGTGCCCACTGGGGGGGTGAGGACAGCAGTGCCCCTCTGTGGGCTGCACACACACCACCCAGCCAGCCAGGGGTGGGAAAACGGGGCTCACACACAGCAACCACCACCGCCCCACACCCCACGCTGCTTTCCATGGGCTGCTGACATGCGTGGCAGTGGTGGCGTGGCATGGGACAGTGTGCAAGCCCTGCTTCCCACATCCAACCAGCCAGGCAATGCGTGTGCGACCCGCAGAGGGGCACTGCTGCCATCGCCACCCTGGCCCTGCTTCGGGGAGCGGGCACAGACACGCACTCCCCACCCCGCTTCTCAATCTGTCCCCCTCCAACACCTTCCTCCTCTGCTGGGGGAGGAAGTGTGTGGGGGGGGGTCCATCTGTCCGTCTGTCCCCTGCCCACCCTGCCACAGAAGGTACATGGTATCACATGGCTCTTAGAGCAGCGGGGTGCAGAGTCCAGCCTGCAGCAACAGCTGCTTCCACCCCACACACAAGTCTAGGGGGCACATGCCCCCCCAGTATCCACCAGAGTGCACACGGCAACAGGAACTGCCCCACCCCACACACCTCTCTGACGAACTGCTCTTGCAGCTTCATCCCACACTCCACCCTGGCTGTGCAGTGCCTGCCCCTGCCCCAGCCCCACTCCCTCCCTCACCACGGGGACCTCGATCTTCAACCCCACTTAAAACCAAGAAAAATATATAGAGGGGTACATGAGCTGAAACTTTGAGGCAGAAGGGGTATGCTTGTTAGAAAAGGTTGAAAACCCCAGCTCTAACTCATCTCTTTACACCCTGCCAACACCTCCCACTTCTTTGCTACCAGAACAGACTAGTTGTTTTAACTTAGGCCCACTGTATTGAGCATCTCTCATTTATCAAGACATTGTCTCTCATCTCCCACCAGCCTTCCTTGTTCACTCACTATATTGTCAAACAAGTCACCTTCATTCTTTCTCAGGCTGCCCTTCCTACTTGGGATAGGCACGCTCCCTTTCAACTATTCCTTAAAACTTGGAGCGGCGATGCTTTGGCAACAATAAGCTCCTGGCATGCTGAAACCAGCCTCCTTCATGCTAAGCAGTCTTGTGTCGCTTTTTCCTGTACTCTGTTGTCTGTTCTCTTACATTTAGCCTGTAAGCTCTTTGGGGCAGGGAGCATCCTTCAATGCTGTGTTTGTACCATGTCAAGCAGGAAGGGGCTGCTGAACAGGACTTCAGCTCCGAGCCATTTCTGTAAGGTATATATATCAGAGAATGCTTCATCTTTGATGCCCAGAACTTATAGCACAAACCAAATTCTAATAGTTATATCCACCTACTAACATGCAGTTAGCACCATGTCACCTCTCTGATCAAAACTAATACTTCCATATTGCATTCAGCCTGAGATTTTAAAAACACTTAACAGATGGAGGGTAATTTTACTCAGGTAATTAAGCTCCACCAATTTAAGCTGGCACATAGTAAGTAGGTTTACTTACTCCCCTAAGTAAACCTAAAGATTTCCAAGAGTGGGCCCCAAAACTTTCTGTGGATAAACTATTTGGTGGAACATGTTCCTATGGGTGAAATGACCCATCTATCACTTGTGCCCCACAATTAAGTGCATCACTTGTTGCACTGTAAAGTGTAACCTCTACAAGGGGGTTAATTTTGCCCAGGATCTTGCACCATAGAAGTCAACAGAAGCAAAACGGGAGGAAAAAAACAAACAAACCCAAGATCTGCTTGCAAAGCAGAAACATAATTCACAATATGACTAGACACAAACAACAGCTCTACTCCTACAGCACCAAGTAACCTCTGACGTACCTTCTCACTTGGCCATCTCTCCCAACTGCATTACTGCTTGTGCTTTCCTAGCCACGTGTCTTCTCCCAGCTGCATTACTGGTGATGGCAGCACTAGTAGCTATAGCCTTATGGGAATTTATTTTTTTAACCAAGATGAATGAGGAGGGGTTGAGCAGTTTTTCGTTTAGCTTATTTTTCCAAAAAAGACCTATCCAGGTACCCTGCTTCCCCTGTTAGGGAATGCTGATGCCAGCCAGATGTTTCCCCATTTTATGATCAGCCTTTTCATTTTGTAAGTGTTATTTAATGCCCATATTGACAACTTAAGTGTTTGCCTGGCATGAAAATCCTCCTAATTCACGGTGTCAGAACATTACAGTTCCTAATCTCTGCTTGTATTTGACCAGCCAAAAATTGGTCTTTTTACGAGGGAGATTTCCTTACTTTTCTCTTAGGCTACCACCACTCCCCCAGATTGGGTTGTATATATTCACGGCAATCAGGGAACCCTCTAAAGGGACCAACTAAAAACCAATCATTTAACACCATTCCTGGCTCAAACACTCAATTTACACTGAACATTACCTTTCCATTTCAAAGTTACTGCTTGTACTGTACATTCCTATGGCCCGATTCTGCTGCTCCATGCCACATCGAATACAGGTGTGGTGGGGAAAAGTGGGGGCAAAGTTGCTTTCTGCTAATGATTTCACCACAGTTAGGGGCCTGCCCAATTCTGGGTATCAGTCACGGCAACTTCAGACCCCTTCTGCACCGGATCACGGGTTGGGTGGAACAGCGTATTCCAGATGGGCTTTGGAGCTAACCCCTACAGAAGAACGGGAGCACGGGGCACTCAGACTGCAGGGCCCAGCAGGCGTGCCACCAGTTAACCACTCCAAAGCTGGATGTTTTGCCTCCGTTCAAACAACACTGTTCAGTTGAAAAGACTGGGGATCAGATTTATCCATTTCAATTGTCCACAACCTAGTTAAGGTACTTTAGCAAAAGCTGAAATTTTTCTGCCACGCGTGCAGGTTTTGACAGAAAGTGCATATTTCCTGGAAGTTTCTGGTTCACGTTTGACAGCTGCTGTTCTGAACATTATTGACTTTTTAAAAACATATACTTGATCTTTATTCAAAAGATCTCACTTCCCCTTATGAGCCTTAGCTAAGTAATCCTCAAACCCTGAACTGCTGATTGCAAGGGACGCAGGAGAGTCATGCATCACTTTACTCATGAATCACCCCTGGACTAGAGCGCTACAGCTGTTCAGCAGCTCACAGCCACAATATCTTATGGCAGGAGGCAGGAAAGTACACTGAAGTAACTTCTGGGCCCAGGCACTGCCAAGTCAATCTGAAATACTTTAGGGCAGTGAATAGAGTAACCCTGGATTTTCTCTAACATGAAGAAGAGGATCTAGCCCTTTATAGCCAGTTATAATTATTGAAGGGAATTTAGACAGACAAAAAGCATTGCTTATCCTTACCAGGGGCTCCTATTCACAAAACTGGGCCAGTAGCCTAGCTCAGCACCATACCAGCCCCTCAGCAGGCTTTCCCTTAGACAGACCATAAGCAAAAGGTCAGTTAAAAAAAGTGCATACTGACCTATCCATGGTATTTGTGTGGTCCTGTTGTCGCAGCATTTCAGGGCCTCAGTCTCCATATATCTACTCTCAGGACACCCGTATGAGGCAGAGAGGTTTACTTAGGAGGGATAAAGCAAAGTGACTTGGCCAGGGTAGTTTATGGAGAAGTGAAGAACTAAACACGCCCCCTTAGAACTGGGAGAAAAGTGAATTAAAAGAAAGTGTTTGCTATAAATTGGATTAGTCATTTTGCTGTATCATAATCATGAAAACACTTGGTTCTTGCTGTTGGCATGTTTTAAAAAGGAGGGCTTGCTATAAACAGGGTTCTTTATAATAAGGCTATACTGTATTTAGCCTCCAACACCTCTTCATGTGTTGGAGCCCCCAGCACCTCTTCACCCCTAGTACATCCCAAATAGGGGTAGCAAAAAAAGAGTGCAGTGCAGCATTGATCTGACCAAAAATATTTGTAAATTTGGGCTGAATCTGGTAAACAGTGTTGGTAGGATCCAAAAAGAATATGCTTCTGGGAGATAGAAAGAAGCCTTTTGCTTTGATGCTCCCATTTCCAAAACAATTGAAACAGACCTGCGTTTCATTATTTGAGGAGCACTGCAAACACGTGAGAATGAAACACAACAGTTTGTTTTAGGTTAAAGCATTTTGTATAGCTCAAAAAAAAAATGTTTTTTTGGTTTTGGAAATTTATTTCCATTTGGGGCCAATTTATTTCCATTTGGGGCCTATCCGAAACAAACTTTTCCCAGCATGGCTAGCAACCTAATAATACATTGTTTGGTCACCGCTTCTCTTAAGTTCTACTGCAGTTTGTTTTGTCTGCTACTTTGTGGTTATATTTCAATATCTTTAATTGTTTCCCTTGCCTTCTTTCTTGGTTTTTTCTCTGATCAATACCATTAGATGAAGCCATTCGATTGCCTTACATGGGTTCACTCTGTAAAACCAGAAGCGGGCTATTTTTAAACTTTTTCTCAGCGTTGTTTGTCACTATCCAGCATTCTGGTAAAGCAAAATGATGGCGGGGCAACAGAACAGGCTGTGACAGGACAGTGCTGATTTCTCACCACAAAAATATTTACAGTTGATACAATAAGCCTGCGACTCCTTTTCACCAGTGGGGGGAAAAATGTAAGTAGTGCAACAAAACAATCTCTATGTTTTACCTGGAGAGCGCATCCTTTTTGGTGCTACACAAGGAAAAGAAAAAGAAGAAGTACTTTAGAAAGGCTGCAAGACACCACAACAAAAGAAAGTTTAAGCCTAGGTCACCCCCAAAAGGTTTCACATGGGTACAAGTGCAGGCTCAGGACACGTGCACAGTTTTGCATACGTGTCACTTTACATGCATTCCCGCTGAAATCGGTCAGGTTAAGCAGGTGCATGAAATCAGGCGCATTTATAACAGTTTGCAGCATCTGTGTCAGTATTTGCAATAAAAAGATCTATCTGGATGTCTCTACATGGTGAAAATGTTAATCTTCAATACTTTTATGAAGTAAAGCCAGGTTCTGGAAGGGTGATAGCCAGTGCCACTCAGTTAATAAAATGCATAAACATGTGCTGAATCAGACATTTCGATGGTAGTTTACATCTTACTGTCAACTTGCTTCGCCCCAAGGAAAGTAAGGCAGACACAACGCCCTACGTTTGCAATGTGTCATATAGATATAATCCTGTATTCCAGCTGAAATCAATAGGCATTTGGGGTATGAAGAGAGAGAATGAGCAGGTCCACAATGCATCCAAAGGGATTTGTGAAAGGCAGGCACACACTATCAATGTATTAGTAAGAGGACTTTTGGTTTGTGTATGCAGAGCAGCTATTATAATTTTGTAGAGTTTTATTAGTATTTCTGAAGTTAACTGTTGTGGAGTGAAGAAGTGTTAATTCCTTCCTCTTAAATATTAGACTGGACAGGAAAACAAGATGCAGAAACATCTCGCTGCAAGCAGCTGAGGAGAACAAAGGTTTCTCTCCTGTAAATTTTGACACAAGGCTTAGAGCAGGGAGACAGAAAACATGGAGGATCCTTCACTCTTATTAATGTCAGGTGGCCTCGGAGTCACCTTTTGGCTTTAAAGTTAACTAGCACAGCCGTTTTTTCCCCCCAAACCCTTCAAGAAAAATTACAAGCACCCAGTAGGCCGCACAGAACAGCAGCTGGTCAGGAAGGAGTGGGGTGCAGGACATAAGAAACACACTTTTCTAGGTTTTATTCACAATAATTTCTTCAATGAATAAACAAACTTGCCCTTCTTGGTGTCTGGTGCCTCCACAAACAACTGCTGCAGGACTAGGAACCTCCCTCTATTCAGCTAGCCGCCTGAAGTCCACAATGACTAGGTACAGACAGTCAAAAAGCCTGAGACTGAATCAATTCAGGTTTTGCAGATTAGTCTCAAATGCACAGATTAAATTGAAACAGAAGTGAACAGACATTTACCTTTGATTCAGGAAATGCAGCTGCATGCCTGCAGTGGCTCAGGCCAGATACTCGGGGTGGGTGGGGGTGGCACTAGAGCACGACTCTCTGACTGTGTGTCCACTTCCTCTTCCTGCTACCCCTGAGGTCGCTGGGATTTGCAGTCCAGAATTACAGCAGCAAGACTCTGCAGGGTTGCTAATCACTTCTTTGTCCTGCTTCCAGGTACCTCTGGGATTTGTAGTCCAAAATTGCCACCAGCAGTAAGTTTAATGCCCCCATCCCTGGTCCCAGACCCCAGCTAGGGGTTGCCAGGGGAAGAGTACCCCCCTGTAGACTGGGTGGCATCCCCAGCCAGGCTTGCCCCTCCACCCCCTTGTCAGTCAGCTCTCACTGGTCCAGCTAGGGAGCAGAGGGGCAGGGCCAGCCCTGCTCTCTGGAGCAGACAGCACAGCCCAGCTCAGAGCTGGAAAGCATGCTGGGGGACTGTGATTTAACTTGAATCAGGAAGGGGCCTGGGATGGAAGTTTCATAAACTGGTTTGCCCCAAATCAGTTAAGTTTGATACTACAATACAGGGCTGATTTGCAGTCCCCAGATCCTCTCTCATCTGCAGTGCCATGTCAGCAGGAGCACCACTGATTCCAAAGGAAACATTCAGGTGACCAAACCATTAAGGTAGCCAGAGAAATTTTGCTTTGACCTTCAGTTTTCCCTTTCCACTGTGACACATTAGAGCACTTTCACAGCCTGAGCAAAGTCATTGTTTGCTGGTTTCATTTGAGATGCCTACATTTTTGTCCACTCTCCATTTCCTTCCTCCTAAAGCAGTAAGAAGTGCTTATGAGTCAGCCTGCAATAAAATATAGTGAAAACCATTAAGAAGAACGTGTATTATAGGGATACAGTTCATAGGATACATTTTTGGACAGGAATCTCTGTAGTCTTTTATTTATCTTAGGAAATACAACATTAACCTATCTCGCAAATATATTTACTCTGCATTAATATCAGTAAATGCAATTTTTAAAGTAAACCTTTTTCCTGTGATGAGAGAAACCGGTTAAGTGAAGTGACAGGGTGGAAATAAATACTGTGCATTCAAAGACATACAAAACCTTAGGGATAAAGCCCTGCTTACCTGCCTAGGAACTACTGAGACCTTTGTCTAACATACTGAGCTGAGCAAATAATTAATTGAGGAGCTGATGGAATTGTTCTGGTCCTGAATCCACAAATCATCTCTGAAAATACAGTATTTTATACAACCTCTCCTTGGTGAAGATAGGCATGGCACATTTTTCCATTGTTTGGATGTTTGTCAAAGTACAGTGGCTGCAATGTTACAGGCAATGGAGTTCGCTTGAATGAGCACAAGCCTGAGAGCCTAGAGCTCCTGAGTTTGCCCCCACTGAGTGGCCTAAAAAACTATTCACAGTGATCCTATGTGGTAGGTAAATATCATTATCTCCACTGAACAGCTGGGGACATTGAGGTTGAGCACCCCAGGCTAAATCTATTAACCCAAAGCATCTCACAGAATTTATTTGGGCTCTGATCCAAAGCTTAGTGAAGTCAGCCTTTCCATTGGTTTTTGATTTAGGTCTTATCATCTCCGAAAGACATACACTTTAGGGCCGCATCCAGATGAGTGCAAATGTGTGGTATGTGGCGCTGCAGACCCGTCTGCAGCACTGGACATTCAAGCATTCCCCATGCTGCTACCTTTCACCGGGGGGGTTGATCCCAGGAGATCCTGGGGTCAAAAAAACCCTGCTTTTTTTGGCAAGGGTGGCACACATGACGGCAGCACATGACACCCAAACACAGAGCCTGGCTGGCTGGGGACAGGCTCTGGCTACCAGCTAGGCTCCCAGCTGCAGAAGTGCCACAACTTCAGCTTGCAAGGCCCCCAGGACCCAGGACAGTTGCTGGCCACAGCCTCCCTTACCCTACCCGAGGTAACCTGCTGCATGTCAGAGTGTGCATGGCACAGGCATTCCCTGGGGACAAGTAGCAGAGGCACAAGGTGTGCCACTGCTACTTGTCCTGGGAGAAATAAACGTCCGTGCTCGTCTGGACATGGCCCAGGTATCTGTCTTCAATTATTGCATGCTTCCATGAGAAAAACAAGCCAATCTCCCAACATAGCCTGCGAAATTCTAAATTTAGAGGTATGAAATCACACAAAATGAAGCGAGGGGAAACGATACCCAAATGTTGACACAAACTGGAAAAAGTAGCCAGCTTTGTGCTATTCTCATGTCAGAATTTGGTCCTAAAATATTTCTAAAGTAAGAGAAATATGTTTTTAAAAGATGTGAAGTAGGATGCACATGAAAGATCTCCAGGAAAATAAAAGAATTTTTTTTCCAAAGGTTTCAGCACAACATGCAGCAATAAGCTTGAAGGGTATTTTAGATGTGCTTTCAGGCAGCAAATGCCCTTGTGTAACACTGAGTGAACCGAGGACAGTTGTCATGAAAATAGCCTTCTGTGCCACTGGCTTCTCCTTCCCATCTGAAATAGTTGCAACAGAAAGTGTGCAATAAAAATCTCAGTTACAGCCGAGAAACATGAACGTTCAAAAGAGGAATATACAGAAGGAATGTCATTAACTGCTGGGTAAGAGAGCACGTTTCCAGTTCAGGACTGGTTGTTTAGTAAAATAATGTCTCTGTTAGAGAAACAGAAAAATAGCAACTGACATTGCAGATAGAAACACATTTCCTTCCTCAGTTCCTCCAGGAGGAACAGCCCAGTCCTCAGCTGGCAGAGACTGCAATAGTCCTACTGAAGTGAGCAGGGTATATTAGCCCAGGCTGAGCTCCATGCTGCTCCAGTAGGACCACTCCTGGTACCCAGGCTATCAAGCCTGCATTACTACCAGCATCTCTGTTGCAGCAACAACAGCGTGCCCATGCCCAGTTATGTTTCAAAGAACCCCTGGCAGGTTGATAGATATTTTTACCCACAATGTAAGTTGAGAAAACTCAGACTGAGTGCCCCTTGCCTAATCCCTTACAGTAATCCCTTAAACCAAATCATCTCATGCATCCTCCAGGTGAAGGGTCTGGCCTAGGAACTGTTGGAAAATGATCTGCCAATGTGAATAATAGGAGAAGGTTAAAGAAAAACAGGACTGGAAGAGTGTTTGAGAGCAGCAACTCTCTTGGCATAGAAATGCCAGAATAGTAGACTACAACTTCAGCTGGGGTAAATCAACATAGTCCCATTGACTGCAGTGGAGCTGTGCTGATTCATGCTGCCCAAGTCAATCATGTGTCTGTTTTGACACACTGAAATTCCCCCTAGCATGCAGCATTTGGTTATTCTGTTATGGCTTTAAGCATAGGCTTACTTTAAAATCAAGGATGAAATCTTCCTTCTGTTGAAGTCAATGGCAAAACCCTTGCCTTGAATGGGGCCAGGACTTCACTCAAAATCTCTAAAATAACAATGGCTGAAGAAATCTTGATTTCCTCGGCTTTAAAGCAATGGCATTAGTGTGCTTGCTTATAAGGGAGGAAACCTTCTGGATCTTGATCTTCCATCTACTTAGAGCAGTCAGCTAAAGCTCAAAGATGAGGATTTTGTTATTTTTAAAAGCAAAGCTGGATGCTTACTTCATGGCAGTCTCGTGGACTTGTTTCTCAAGGACGTGGTCAGCTGCTCTGTGACCAGTAGATGTCATTGTAGCCAACAGAAAGCACCTGAGGCTGTTCATGGGCAGAGAGTGATTTGTTCCCAGTGATCCCAAAATTGGCAGTTGGATGAATGCACTGACCATTTTCTTTTCAGACTTATGGGCAGTTTACACCAGGGGGCAATGTTGCTCATCAAAATGCCAATGAGGAGCAGAGTAAATTATGCATATGGGTCTGGTTTCCCAAACTATCTGGCGGTGGTGTTACAAATGTTGATGTACAACAGTGATACTCTGCTCAGGAAGGGCCAACATGCTTTCAGCTGCATTAACAACAGTAGTTTAAATCCCAGAGCACTAGCAGACTTTGTGTGTGGAGTAAGCATCTGTAAGAAAAGGAACAAAGAAATAGCTGGAAATCAGTTCCCCTTTGAGATGAAGCTACACTCAAGGTTAGGCTTCTATGGGTGCATCTACATGTGCAATTAATGCACCTGAATTTTCTGGTCATTAAAGCAGTCCCCGGTGCACATCTACATGTGTGCCCCCAACAGGAGTAAATTGAGCCTGATAGGAGCACCCCAGTCCAGGGCTGCTCCTGCCCTACTCTGACCCCCTGCAGCAGCCAGAGGGAGCTCCAGGCTCCCCCAGGTGCCTGCCCAGGGCTGGCAGGGGGCATGGCAGCTTAGCCCACAGCTCTGGAGGGTAGGGGGAGCTGTCCTGGCTCCGTGGATGGCTCTGTTTCAGCCGGGGGGGAGGGAGGGGAAAATTGGGCTGGCTCCAGTGGGGAACGGGGCAAAGTTCTCTGGGCAGTTGTCTCCCTGCCCCTTGGAGATTGGGACCTGTCCCAATCTCTGTGTGGCTGGCAGGAAGGTCCCATTGAGCCAGAACAGCTCTCCCCACTCCCTGTAGCCCCCTGTTGCCTACGCTGACTATGAGCAATTCACTCCCGGTCAGTGTCTACATGTGTTGTACAGCGCGTGAGTTAATGCACGGTTTTTCTAGTACCTGTGTCTATCTACAGGTCCATTTGACTAATATACTGTGCTGCAATTGCTGCATTTGTGTAGACAGTGATGATTTACCGTGCATTAGATTAGTCTAATGCGCAGTAAAGCATCTCATGTAGATGTACCCTATGAGTCACTTGTGACCTCTCTCAGTGTATTAGCAAGAGAAGGGAATGGCTGCAGAAATCCCATGTGAACATTTCAAAGCACAACAGAAGGAGAAATTCTGCACTTCTTACTTCTTACCAAAAGTGTGAGTAAACAGGCCCTACATGGAGTCAATGAGGCAAATGCTTGCTGCAGCCTGGAGCATTGATATTCAATCAGGCTGCGGTGGGTCCTGTTGCCTTGGAAAGGGTTACAGAGTCAAGGGCAGAAACCCATTTCTTTTACTGTGGAGAAGACTGGAGTTGGTGCAGAGTCCCTGTGGCAGCTTCTGTGTAGCCTGCGCTGCCCTTCAGACCAGGAAACAGTGGCAGTTCTGCTGCATAAGGGGCCTTGAAGTGTAGGATAAAGGGGGACATTTGCTCCCCATGAATCACAGTACTGTTATTTTCCTCTATTGCCTTTATTACTGTGCACTGCATTTACTTCCAGTTTCCATGATGAAAGTGGGAATCTGGTGAGCTCTCTGGGCCAAGCCATCCTCTCAGTACTCAGATCTTCCCAAAGCCAAACCCTTTCACCTCCTGAAATGAGAATGATCTACACAAAGCTCTCCCTCTGACTAACAGTATACACATGGGATCATCTTTCCTGCAAAATTTTGCTAGAAATGGTGGCAAAAGCTAAGAAATAGTCCACCTCATGTCGTTAGAAGCACCTGTGTATCACCTAATAAAATGCCTGCCCCCAGTGCAGGACTTGCCACAGTGGATCCTTATAATCTAGTAGCCTGTCTCCAGCAGCAGCCAACAATGCAGGCTTCAGGGGAATGTGTAAGAACCTCACTGTAGGCAAACGTGGCATTGTCCACTCTATAATGTATCCATATCACTGCCCCATATGCAGTCTTCACTCTGTATCTGAGAAACTTTCTCACTTTAACTGGTCAATACAAAGACCCTTTCCATTTTCAGAGATGCTCTACAAGTGTCACTGAGCTCCACCACATATTTAATTTGAAGGGAGAGCACATGTGGCATACATACAGAAAAGAAAAAATAACAACTGAACATGAACTAATTAAAGACTTTAGAATTTGGCCATTTTTTGAGATATCTGGGTCACATCTTCAGATAATGCCAAAAAGGTATCCCTCCCTGAAGTGGAGTTACACAGACTTAGACCAACTGAAGGTATCACTCAGATACCTTCTTTGAAATAAAGATTTCAAAACATCCCACCCTGAGGCATATTAATCACATATGCCCGGTGTTACAGACATTTCTGATTTAGAGTTCATGTATCTTACCTGTCTACATTTGACTGTATATTAATTGAAGGGTAGCAACTGCATCCTGTCTTCATCTGCCTGTGGTTCTCTGCAGCATAATGGGATGTATTTATGCATTGCTGGTGAGTAGTAAATAAATACACTGAGAAAACGAATGAATAGTTCACTGGCTATGTTGTAAATCTGTTCCTTTCGTTTATTGATGTTTAGGGTTGAAATGATTGATAACTAGAGGATGTTCCCTCTTTATGAGACAGTAACAATATTAGGTATCAAGAAAACTCAGAAGGGGATGGCTGGGGTGAACAGCAGCCCGAGATGCTATTATTATGAAATGAGCAAGGCATGCCCTCAAGTTATTAGCACTCTGGGTATGCCTACACTACAGAAAGGTCTTTTCTAACCAAAGTCGACTGACTTAACTTGAACTAGCAGGGAAGATGGGTGGAAGCTCAGGTTCGACCTTGGGTCTCCCTCAGGGCTTCACCCTGTCTTAGCTGAAGTAACCAGAACAAAAGCACATTTTTTGGCAGGGTAAACCCACCCTATGCTGAAATGTGCTCTCCCATTACACAATCCTGTCCTTCTCTCATCCCTGCACCCCCACTCCTTCCTCCCCGCCCCCCAGATTTGAATAATCTTTCCTTCTCTCGCTTCCTCCTCAGAAAGCAGAGTCGCGTAATAGAAGCAAGTGGGGTGGTATTGAAATGCGATGGTCCTAGCCTCGGCTTGTCTCACTGCAAAGAATAAATGAGACAAGCACGTTCTACAGTTATTAAGAAATAACCTTGCAGTTGTTATGCAAATCCTTGCCCTTTCTAATGGCTTTCAGCCAATCATAGTACAAGGATCTCCATTCTGTAGGGTGACTGAGAAATAAGAGTGCAATTATTATGCAAATTTCCCCCCTCCCACCAATTAGACTGCAGGAATTTTTATAACTGTGCAGTTGTGGGTCACTGACTGTGCAGCGTTGCTGTGCTGTATTTGCTGAGGCAATTCCAGTTTCGCATACAGTGCTCAGCATTGCATTGTCTGCCTGCCTGGCTCTTTATAGCACATTCATTCACTGTGGGATCTGAGCATCCAAGAGGTGAAATCTGAGCCTTGTGATCAGTCTGCAAATAAGTTGCAAAGTTAGTCGCAGAATATTTCCCTGAGGAAAGAAAGTCCCATGGTTAATATATTGGACTGGGACTCAGGAAAGCTGGGTTTGGACAAGAGCTCACATTATGGGGTCTTCAGTTTGGCTAGTGCCTCCCAGTGCTTCTGTAACATACACTAAGAATGATGAATACTGGGGATGTCATAATCACAGTAATTTTCATGTGGCTGGTACTGATCTCTTAATAAAGTACTTATTTAAGCAGAACCGGAGCAAACACAAGTCCCCGCAGGCAGGAAATCCACATGATCACTATATTAAGTGAAAAGGGTTCTGCGGGAGCCATAGTACAGCAAGAAATGCTATTAGTGAGACATTGTTGGAAAGTTTTTCTTCCTGTTTGTGCAGTAAGAGCAAAATACTACTTGTTTTCCAAGAAGAAAGAAGAGGATGAGGAGTTAGGAGAATTCTCCTTACCTAGGGTAGGCTGAAGAGGATATGTGAAATGATTGTGACAATTTGTGACACTACAGAGCTACCCTTCACTGACGGGTCTGTGACCTCTGCTCCAGCACTACTGTAACGTTGCACTCACAATGCAATTGAATTTTCCTTAAGGGCTTTGTTGCAAAAGAGATAAATTGTGGATGTGCTTCTAAGCAACATCACACTGGCTCACTGCTTACAGGACGATTGCTTGAGCACTGCTTTGAAAACTGCTATTGAGCAGGGACTCAGAAAACAGGAGCTGACAAAGTGTGTGTGGCAAAGGAGGTAGGAAAAGAAAAACAACCCAAAAGCAATGGATGAACCACTTACAGCCTGCTTTTTTTAGCAGAGCCTGGCTTGACTAAAAACTACATTTACATAATACTTCACAAAGACGGCGATTCAATTCCAGTCACTCCACTGAATTCAAGTTTCCTCAAGGCACAGACTCTCTAATATCAGGTGGCACGGAGAAGGATCCACATAATTCACTCTCACCTTTAGCTTAAGCTTATATTTTCTACCCCCTTTTTTTCCTACCCTCCCCTTTCCCCACCAGAGTTGTGTTCATGTACAATACATACCCAGAGCTGGGGGAGGGACTTGCCATCCTCTTCACAGGCCAGTCCTTGGGGCCCATCAGGCACCGAGGCGCCCTCAGCATCTCAACATAAGTAATGCACTTGGAGATCTGGAGCAGTCCTCCCTCATTCTCCCAGATCACCACCTCTGGTGGTGAATCCCCGGGCTGCTGCTGTGAGCTGGTGGCTGTCAAGTGATTTTTCCTTCTGTAAAGCTAAGAAAGGAACAAGTTCACTATTGCAGCAGTGATTTCTTTCAGCTACTGGTGACCAACTTCTGCAAGAGCCGCATGAAAATACATTTCTTGCAATGTTCTACAGCCATGCCATTGTCTACTTTATACCTGTTCCTGCCCAAGCCAGGTATGTGTCCTTTCTGTTTAGGAATTGTCCCACCTAAAAAGAAGTGGCAAAAGCTGTGTGTCATTTGCAGGGATCCTGGTTTTCCGTCTCCCACGGAAAAAACACAGAAAACCACGGATTTCCTCTTTTTATCAGAGAAAACGTGGATTTCTCCTTTTAGCAGAGAAACCTGTGGATTCCCTGCTTTTGCAAACAGCTCTGCAGGATGGTTGAGCTCCAGCCTGCAAGAGCTGTTTGCAAAAAGGGTGGGAAACCCCCAGCCCTACCGGCAGAGGAAGGGGGAGGGTAACGGTGGGGCCTGAGGCTCTCAGTCAGCCACAGCTCCACTCAGCTCAACTTCATTCTTCACTCCTGGAGCCTGAGGTAAGTGGGGCTTGCAGGGGGCTGGGTGCCCCTCTGGCAGGGCTGAGGGGTTGCAGGTCATGGCTGGGGGCACTGGCAGGGCTGGGGGGAGCCAGGAGCCAGCCCCCCAACCTGAGCAGGCAGCAGCAGTGGGGGAGCCAGGTCCATGCTGCTTCTGCTGCAGCTGCCTGCTGTTGGGGGCAGGGAGCTGCAGACTTGGGTCCCTGGCCCCACAGCCCTGGCAGCTGGGGCCCCCGCTCCAGCAGGGCTGGGGGGCAGGGGCTGTGGGTGGGGGAAGAGGCACGAGTAGAGGGCTGTTGTGGGGGCAATGAAGGGCACTAGGAGGGTTGGGATGGCTTTGGTGGCAAGTGAGGGGCACCAGCAGGGCCAGGAGGTCATTGGGGGATGAGTGAGGGGCACCAGGGGTGGCTGCAGAGGGCTTTTAATTTTAATAACAGACTTGGGGGTTTTATCAGAGAATTTGCTATTTTTTTGTCAGAGAAAACCAGGATCCCTGGTCATCTCCTAGTTATTCAGAAGAGGGGCATTCACTAGGATACTCAAAGGCATATAGGGAATGACAGGTTACTAAGGGTCTGATGCTGACCTCATGCAGTGATCAGACTGGGGATGAACAGATGCACCAAACCAAAACAGAAGGATTTACATAAGACTGATGGGTAATGTTCTCTCATTAGGTGGGCAGGTTTTTCAGCTTACATGACTTCTGATTCTTCAGTGTCCAGTTTGAAGTGTATGTACAAATTTGTCTAAGAGAAGACTTTAGATCAGAAGTGTATTTGTGGCAGAAGTTGGCTGTCACCTACTAAAGCTTATGCCTCTCTAGTGAGATGCCACCCTGCCCTGCCTTCAGCAAGGGAGAGAAAGAGAGACCAAAACAGCATTTAAAGGTGCTGAGGTCATTTAAACAAAGAAAATCACACACCTCCCACAGAAACATATTTATACCGTATCAGCCAAGTCGAGCTCTTTGGAAGCCCTAATAACCTATTAGGAGTGTCATACAAGCACCCTAAAAGAGGCGGGCTCACTGCTTCAGATAGTGTCTCAGAGAAGAAAAACTCCTCTGCAGCAGAACTTCGTCTATAAAAGGTTGTGTGAGTGAAAGGGTGCTCTCCGTGGCCAGGAAGGATGGGAACTAACCTGTCCTTGCTGCCAGGAGGATTTCTAACGGTACAAAGGATGGCTCCTTGCTCTTGGGTTGAGTGAAATCGAAGCACATGATGGGTGGGTGCTAATCACAGGGGTTTCACTAAAGCATGCACTGGCACTAGTTTAAAAGGGAAACTAATTTCTGCTGAATGTATTATCCTGGGATGTCACACAGCGATGCTGTCTGTGTTTCTCTGCAGGCAATGATTCCTGTTGTAGCAGGAGCTCTCTCCCATGCATACCAACAAGCAGTGTGCCACTGCCAACAAAATCCACCTTCAGAGGGGTTACAACTTTGTCAGAGTTTAAACCAGACGAAAGCCGGAGAGCAGGGCTGGTTAGGCTGCGTGTTTTGGAGGGGAAGTGGATTCTGAAGATTTCCGGGGCTCTCTGAACGGTCTGGAGTGCATAAGCCTGGCTCGTGGGTTTTTGCTGCCATAAGCAAACTAGAAAATGTCACCCACACAATAAGCAGTCACTAAACAATGTTCTGCCCTTCATGTGTAGCTGCTTTCTAAGCTAGTGGCTATTGTGCAAACGCAGACATGGCCCTAACGGTGGTGTCTAGAGACTTAGTCATCTGTGTGTATATGCAGATAATGCGGTGTGTGCGTTATGTTTATCTGCCAAGCACTGGGGTGTGTTTGTCCCATACACGTGTAACCTTATATACATGTGTGTGTGCATGTAGCCCTGCATGCTCTCATTGTGGGTTTCTTGCCTAGTCTAACTATATCTGTATTGTGCTCACCAGTGCACATGTGTGTGTCCCAGTGTGCATATGTATGTGTGTGTGTCCCAGTGTGCATGCATTTGTACTAGTGTGTGTGTGTTAGTGAATATGCATGTGTACCAGTGTGCATGTCTGTGTATCAGTGCATATACCAGTGTGTGTGTACCAGTCTGTGTGTAGCACAGCACGAGTGTGTACTAGTGTGTGTGTGTGTACCAGTGTGTGTGTACTGGTGTATGTGTGTGTACCAGTGTGTGTGTGTGTCTGTGCACATGTGTGTATGAGTGTGTGTACTAGTGTCTGTGTATACTAGTGTGTGTGTACCAGTCTGTGTGTACCAGTGCACAAGTGTATGTACCCATGCACATGTGTGTGTACTAGTGTGTATGTATGTACCAGTGTGTGTGGGTGTGTATATCAGTGTGTGTGTACCAGTGTGTGTGTACCAGTGTGTGTGTGTGTGTGTGCGTGCGCGCGCGGTAGGTCGGAGCTGAGCGCGCAGGGCTGCGGCGCGCAGGCAGCCCCCCCGTGTCGGAGGTGCGGGGCTCGTCCCCCCGCCCCCCCTCGGGGCGCCCCGAGCGCAGCGCCGTGTGCCCGCGCCCCCCTCCCCCCGCGCGGGGCGGTGGCTGTGGGCGGGGCGGGGCGGGGCGGCGCGGCGCGGCGCGGAGCGGAGCTGTCAGCACAGCGCGCTGCCCCGCACCTCGCCCTGTGACCGCCCAGCCCGGGCAGGGACGTGCCTGGCCCGCGGGCTGCGAGACGCCTTCCCCGCCGCAGCCGCAGCCGCAAGTGAGCGGGGCCGGGCCGGGCCGGGCCGGGCCGGGGGCACCGGGGCGCCGCGAGCGGGGCCGGGCTGGGAGGGGCGCGGAGCCCGGCGCTGCGCCCTCGGGCCGGGCTGGAGCGGCGGGGCCGGGGCCGGGGGGCGCGGGGGAGGGAAGAGCCGGGGAGACGGCGGGCGCGGGCTGCCCGGGGGCAGGGGCGCCGTCCCGCGCCTCGCCCCGCGCTGGCCCCGCGCAGCAGCCGCTGCCGCCCCGGAGCCGCGAGCCCGTGCGGGGCCGGGGGGGGACGCGGAGGCGGGTCGCGCCCCGGCGGGTCGGGCTGCGCCAGCGCCGGCACCTGGTGCTGTCGGGCGGGCGGGCGGGGGGGGCGGCACGGCCGGAGCCCGATCCCGCGGCGCTTCTCTGTCACATCCGCACGAAGCCAAACGACGGCGGGATTTAGCCCTTCTTTGAACCCTTTGTTTACCTCGGATCTAATGTTTATCCTGAGGATAACAGGATTTCCTATGTGTTCAATCAAAGCACTTAGACTTCAATCACTGCTGCAGCTCTGCTCCGATGTTTTACACATGATTTACCTGTGGTAGATGCCTGTGCTGGGGCTTCCCCCCGCTCCATCAGAAGACATCGCTGCCAGCCTTGTGTTAGAGGGGACGGCGAGGGAGGGAACATCGGTCATTAAGTTTTTACATAAATAGAGACAGTCTGAGGACTATCACAAGTAGAAACCAATCCAGTGCATAATTTTAAATCAATGCTTCTTAGAGTTTCCAAGTGCGGGTGTCTAGACACCGATGGATGATGAGCAGAAGGTAACAGAAAGAAATTCAAAATACCTCTATTAGTAGAAGGATCATTTCAAATTATACTCCGCACTCCCTGTTATTTTTGAATTACAGCTGTGGTTTTTCTACGTGTCCTTTTTTGAATGGGGTCATGATTTCTACAGCAGTGGAGGTGCTGAGCTGTAAAAAAAACATCGTGTGTTGTTATGCAGAGCAAGTCTAAATCACAGCGGGGTTTTTGCATACAAAGTGCAATCCCATTATTAATTATTATTCTGGAAATATTATTCTCTTCAGCAGCCTGATCACGGCTTGGCGGTTGCTGCTCTTTTATCGGTGCTGAAGCTCATTTCTCAGATCAGATGGAAAAGGACCTGGCACACATCCTATGTTGTGATTAATTTCTAACTCATGACACTTCAGGCTGATGGCATTTTCTTCTGAAACTTGAACAGCGAAGGATTCTTGTACTGCTATACAACAGACCAGGATTGCTATTTGCATCACGGATGCTTTTTTTTTTAATTATAAGGCTGTATTCTCTCTGTTCGTGATCAGGTGGCTAGACATTTCATACAGCAGTATTTGCAGGAGTATGACGTAGATTTTTTACAAATCTAAACAGTTTAATGGTAGTAAAGGATGTAACCGTTTAGTGAAGCAGATTGTGTTGATTCAGGCTTAAAAGTTAGTTAGTAAGCAATTTCTATATTTAGAAAAAGTGCAGTACGCTGCAGTGTCTCTTATATGAGGTTTTATTGTCCAGCTCAGGGATAGGCAACCCCTGGCACGTGCGCCAGAGTGTGGCACGCAAAGGCATTTTGCTTGGCACATGTGTGTCAGGGCAGATAGTGGGAGAGCCACGAGGGGCCCAATCCTTGCTGTGGCAGTGCAGCCCGGCCCCTTCCTTGCTGTCTGCCTAGAGGCGCGTGCGCACCTGCCACCAGCACCAAGCCAGGCCCAAGCTCCGTGGACCCCGGTGCAGCCCTAGTGCAGCCGGCCCTAGGCTCCATGGCGGGGCAGGGAACGCATGCCTCAGGGTGGACAGCAGGCGAGGGATCTGGGCTGCACTGCCGCAACAAGGATCGGGCCCCTCATAACACCCCTGCCATCCACTCCTGGCACACCAGCATCTTACAAGTTGAGGTTGTGGATGTTTTCCCCAAAAAACATTGCCCACCCCTGGTCCACATCATCAGTTGCAGCCAGTAGAGCTGTGCAGATTTAAATCAGCTAAGGATCTGGCACAGCTATGTTAGCTATGAAAGGTCAGCCTGACTGAGATTCTTAAATAAAATGTGACAACTTTTGTATAACTGTTTTTAGCCCTTCAGTGCAGGGTTAGTTGTGCTCTGCAATCACTGGAGTGATTCAGACACTATTCCCTTCGTCAGATAAGTCAGATACATCTGCACTTAGTTACTCTGGCTTTTTGCGCATGTAACTGAGAGCAGGATTTGGATCTCTCTCTCCCAATATTCAGGCCATTCTATGTTTGCCTTAGGTTGCCAGCTCTTCAGTAAATATATTTCTAGTCACTCGCACAGTGCGCAGATTCCTTTGTACTGACCCAAGATCCCTGCTGCGTCACAGATATGCTGGGTCAGCCTTAATTTGGGGAAGAGTCTGTTGTCAATAATACTCGAGTCAGCTTCTTTCTGTTATAACTGCCCCACTCAACTTCACTGGAGAGAATTTAGCACCCCTGGATGACACCTCTCTTGATTGGTTGTTTTTTGTGACATTTCCCCAACATTGCATTATTACTAGTGCAGCCTCCTGAACAGCAGCAAGAGTGAGGGCACTCATAGCAGATAGGGCGTTATTGTTTGTTTGGGTTTGGGGTTTTTTTTTTACCACTGGATCATGTATCCCTGATCAACACTGATCTTGGCTGCTGATACTATTGCTGCCAGTAGCAAAGTTTCTCAAGCGGTAGATTTCTCCACCAAAATCTAGTGTTGTCTAGTATCTTACACCAGCCTAGTTTGACAGTAACAAGAATTCACACTAAGAAAATCCACTAGCAGTCCCAAATGAGAATGTATCAACTCTCAAATGTCATTTCACATATGGAAGCAACTTGAGCAAACTCCCATTACGGTTGGATGTCTCTGGCATGCTCTGGGATTTTATTTGCTGCAGATGCCCCTCTCCAAAGAAATCTGACTCTTCCCATATGGGGGATAGCCAGAGCTTAGTACCTACTCCCCACACCAATATCTAAATAGGAGCAGGAAATAAATGATGGGCTGACAATATGACTGCTTACCCATGCAGCACCATCTCCATGGAAACAGACTGTCCTAGAATAGTTCAATCACATAAGGGTTACATGACATGAATAAAGTAACTAGAAAACTGGAAAATATCTTAAGAGTTGGAGATACTTGTACTTAATCTATTGCCCTTGACTCTTTCAACAGCAAATAATCAACAGAGCTAGCACTGAAAACTAATTTAGTGTATTTATAACTTAATTTGGAATGATGGGATAATGAAAATTTAAAGGGACTTCCTTTAAAGGGCTGTTCATTGGCTTATTTCCAACCCAGGAGACCTCAGTGTAGAAGGTGTCTTGAATAATTTCCCATGTGATCCATTACTTCTTGGACTTTTTCCTGTGGTGCCCTGATTGTTCTCAAACCTGACTGGTAGCCCTGCATTTTCTGCTTATGCTTCTGAAATTTAAATATGTAGCTAAATGTTTCTTTGCTTTCCTTTTGCAATATCAAGGCGTATCCCTGAAATGCGTTTCCTCCACTTTCCGGCATAACTGAATATGCAAATATTTACTACCGTAAACTGGGATTCAGTACTGCTTGGCAATAGAGTAGCCTGTGAAACATTAAGGGCATGCTCCAGCTTCCCAAGACGTACATTTTTCAAGAGGACAACCGCTTAGCTTCCAGAATGGTCAAGTCACAGAAGCCTGGTGTGAGGCTGACCCCAGTTCTCAAGAGCAGCAGGGCACGCTGGCACAAATGGACTATTGGCATGAAATTGTCTCATGGGACCAGTAAAGATTTTCTTCTTTGTATTTCATTCCCTGCTGAATGAGTTCCATAGCCTTCTCTGCCTAGCCCCAGTGGATATTAGGGAAAAAACAACCAGATGCCTCATCTAGCAAAACTTACACATGAGAGAAGTATTTTCTCATGTGAATAAACCCATTCAAGTCAATGAGATTGCATTTTACATACTGCTCATATGCGTAGGACTGCAGGGTGGCACTCAGAATGTGTTTTCTTCCAATTCAGTCTGTATTCATTGACCAATGGATGAATTCAACATAACAATTGTTCACTTAAAAGTAAACTCAATTCATTGTGAACCGTATGCTTCTTAAGGATTTTACCACTCACCACAATAAGGACTTTGGCAAAGGAATCATTTAGAAATCTATCATATATAGCAAACTCTTTCTACCAATTGACACTACAGTTTGTTAGAAAAATAATCACTAGTAGTATTGCAGTACCTCATTACCCAGATCAATCGCATATGTTAGATAATAGCAGCTATGGAGCACTTCACGGAACAATGGGAATGAATCATAATGTCAGTAACTGGAAAGACAGTTGTACATTTTGCTTTCTGTTTGTTCAGCCTACAGACCGTATTACTTAATTGTGACTCTTTGAGATTAATTCTTATAGTATTTGTGGTCTACTACAGTTAAAGACTAAAAAAAGAATTATGCTTTTCTATTTTCACATTTACTCTTCTGGTACCTCCAACAGAAAACATTATTATTCCAAAACCTGGATCTTGGGAAAGATCTAAAACGGATATTTTGCTAACTGGTCAGTGAAAGGGTACAGACATTATTTTTGAAAATTGCTTGATCTGTCCCAAAACATGGCTATAATTGTTACTAAATCATCTGTAAGATCTATACTGGTGTCAGTTTTAGGCCACATGCCTGGCTTCCAAAAGAATTCTCTTTGTTGATAGCTTTTTTCTTGGCATATATGTTGGATATATTACATGAAGATATATTGGTGCATGAGGAATGTTGCAGTTTCCATTACACAGGGCTTTCATCCTAATGGTCTTGTAAACTGTGGGTCTCATTCTAAACAACATGCTCATGAGAGCTGTTCCCCTGAAAGTAGCAAAACTTGTGTCCTGTTTGGGATTACTTTACCCGTCCGCTGAACTGTAGCCAATACTGGGGTGGAAAGGTTGCTTTAAAGGTGACTTGCAAAGGATTTTCAACAACTGGATTTGTGCCCAGTTTTGTTTAACATATGAAAGTAGAGAACAACTAAAACTGTATGGAAAATTCAGAAAGGCAGAATATAATTAAAATGGAATCTGGCCAGAACCTTTTCATTCTGAAGGTGCTTTGTCTATGGTGTGGTATCTTCCGAAAGAATTTAAAGTTGTTTGCTGCAAGAAAGTACGGACAATGATGTTCCATTTTTGTTGTTTGTCTTGTTTTGGATGGCTTTATGTTTACTAAGAACAACGAGTCATTCTTTTTCTGTTTTGCCGATTAATGGTGCTGCATGTGTACTGTTTTTATGGTACACACACATTTTGCAGCTAAGCCTCACCCTTAATAAATGCAATGGAAGACCTGAGTTTGGGGAGGAAAGAGAAGGAGAGACTATTTGTGGGAGGAGATGCATGTTGGACTGAGGAGTGTGTCATTCTACCTGAATGAAAAGGTTCTGGGGGGGAGGAGAGAGACAGTATTTTTGGAGTTATTTTGTTTGTGCCTATAAACAGTAAAAATAGAGCAAAAAACCTAGAATTCATTCTCATTTCCCTTGAGCCTGGACACACCACATGGTAGCCAACAGTGTAACTTGTATCCATTTTGTACCTCAGTTCAAATGACATCTGGAGCAGACAGGTGATCAACTCTCCCTGGGCAGCTGCCACAGTAGGTGTTATTATAGCACCTTGTCACTAGGGGGCAGGGGAGCTGGTTATCATTGAGCCAGTTGTTTTCATACAACTCCTCTGCTGGTGTAACTTACACCCGTACACTTCTACCCCTGGTGTACTGCTACAGTGGGGTCTAGCAAATTACACACTGGAGGAGGACCACACCTCAAATGTCTGCTGCTTTTCTTACACTCGTGCTGGGTCAGATTACACTGGTGTAAACCTAGGTGCCCAGATCTTTTGTTGGAGGTTAATTAGGAATAACCTGTATGCTTTACATGGATATAAGATAAGTGGCCTGATTCTGATATTTCTTTATACACTAATTAGCCCCTGGGTTCCAAAGTCCCTGCAACTAACAAACATTTTACTCCAATTATTTCAATTTCACTTGACTATTAAATAAACAGAAGGTACTTCCCAGTTTCACGCTCGTGTAAATATTTTCAGCATTGCAAAGGCTATATTTTAGCCTATTTCTAGATGTTGTGTTTGGAAATGTCTTTAGTTTGTTGTAGAAGCAAAAAGGGAATCATCTGATATTTTGGATACAATGTGGGGAGGGGAGGAGTGAAACCTGAAAATCAATTCAAATGCAGGAACATGTGCAACTGGACCAGGCCGCTTACAGTGGCATGCTAATTCCACTGCCAGTTGCCAAAAGGTTTCCTAAAAGGGGTTGTAGCTGATGTTTTCTAATGTGCAGGCAGTTAAACAATTATTTTGTCACTTTATCTCATTGTCTCAGACAGAAAAATGAAAACCCACCCAGCCATCGTTTTCCTCCTCCTCTTCGTGATCAGCTATGGCTCTTCTGAAAACTCGAGTACATCTAGAGGATGTGGACTGGATCTTTTCCCCCAGTATGTTTACCTGTGTGACCTGGATGCTATCTGGGGAATAGTAGTGGAGGCCGTTGCTGGAGCAGGAGTGCTGACAACACTGCTGCTGATGCTGATTTTGCTAGTGAGGTTGCCATTCATCAAGGACAAAGAGAAGAAAAGCCCACTGGGAATGCATTTCCTCTTTCTTTTTGGGACTCTAGGACTGTTTGGGCTGACGTTTGCATTCATCATACAAGAAGATGAAACATTATGTTCCATCCGAAGATTTCTGTGGGGAGTTATCTTTGCCTTGTGCTTCTCATGCTTGCTAGCTCAAGCCTGGAGACTACGTAGGCTAGTTCGACATGGTAAAAGTCCATCTGGCTGGCATCTGGCTGGCATGGCAATCTGTCTGATGCTGGTCCAAGTCATTATTGCAACAGAGTGGCTGATACTGACAATTGTGAGAGACAAGAAATTGGCCTGCAATTATGAGCCAATGGATTTTGTTATGGCTTTGATTTATGTTATGTTCTTGATGGTGGTAGCCATGGGCTTGTCTCTCTTCACTCTCTGTGGAAAATTTAAGAAGTGGAAGAAAAATGGAGTATGCCTCATTATAACAGTTTTTTTCTCAATTCTAATTTGGGTAGCTTGGATGACTATGTACCTGTTTGGTAATATTGAACTGAAGAGAAAAGACAAATGGAGTGATCCCACTCTTGCAATTGCATTGGTGTCTAGTGGTTGGGTGTTTGTTATTTTTCACGCTATCCCAGAAGTTCACTGCACCATTCTTCCATCACAGCAAGAAAACACACCCAATTATTTTGATACTTCACAACCAAGAATGCGGGAGACTGCTTTTGAGGAAGATATACAACTTCCTCGAAGCTACATGGAAAATAAAGCCTTTTCAATGGATGAACATAATGCAGGTAAGATTTTACTGTACAAAAGACCTATTTTGATTTTTCCCTGCAAGAAGTAAAAGAAAATGTACCTGTTTGCTCAAGTTGTTTTTTTAGTTTGTTTGGTTTAAGCAAGCTGGTTCTAAATATTGGGGGGGGGGAGGGGGGATCTGCACACTGTATTTTTGCTTTTGCCCCTTAATTTTTTTTATTTAACAACTAAACATTTTTTTAAAAAAGAGAGCAAGTATTCCTAGAAAATTTTAATTTTGAAGGAGAAAAAATATTTTCTATTGAAGTCATTTAAATGGAAATTGTAAAGATTAACCATAGTATGTCCTTAGCTCATGCAGCCTGAATTCCTTCTCATTTCTAATATAATAAGAGGTAACACTATTGAGGTAAAAACATATTTGACTAGAAAGCTCAGGGTTAAGCGCTCATTATTCTTGGGTGACAAAATAACTAGTAACTCTCTTCCTAAAAATAAGACTCAAGGCTCTTTTTGCTATTATATAAATAATACAACATGCAAGTTACTTCACAAACAAGTATATAGATAAAATCTCTGCACTAAAGGCTTTACTCCTTGAATAAAAAAATTGAATAAACAAAGAATGAAAAGCAACAGAATGCCTCCCCTGCAGTCTGCACACAGTATAGATCCAGTATGTACACTTCTTGTCACAGCTCCTTCTGCAGTGACACACAGCACCTATACAATAGCACACAGGAACAATGTGCAAGATGTTAGGTGACCTGAAGAGTAATGTATACAGTTGACACCACTGTAAAATTGGACTTAAGCAAAGACCCAGCCAAAACTGGTTTCCTGAGAGAAAGAATCTAGCTGAAAGCTACATAGTGACACCAGAAAGTATACACGGATGCTACGTGACTGCGTATGGCAAGAAACTGCCTGATGGTGGTCCTCAGTGCAGGTTTCGTTCAGTCGATGTCCCGCAGCTTGTAAACATGTTGTATCTGAGGAAGCTGGCAACAGTTCACGATTCATTCTAGCGGGGAAGAGCACTGCACTGCTCCAGCCAAGAGCTGGCTTTTCGGGTTGGCAGCTCCTTAGAACAGGCATTGGGGATGTCACCAAGCACCTCCTGTTCACTTGAAGGTACCTCTGGGTTTTTCTGAACATGATGTAATCTGCTGCAGCTCAGTGGATCCAGTCCAGAAAAGAAGGGAAATTGCTGCATTGGCTATGACAATGGTGAAGTCAGGAAACAGTTTTCCCTCAGGGAATATTACCAGGGACCTTAGAGGTGTTATTCTTCAATAACAGCTTTGAGCAGGGATGATATGTTAGGATCACGAGGGTGTATCCCACAGGGTCAGTTTCCGGCAACGGCAATAAGCAGTTGACCCTGTATTTCTAACGTTTCTAGCAGGAAAAAGGGAGCTTCCCCGCTGTGTTTAGATTTCTTGCTTGTTAAAAGATATTTGGCATTTTGGATCTGGTTCTTCCCAACAGCCCAGTTTTAGATGGGTAACGACCAGGACTTCAGTGGAGTTATTCTCAACTGAGGCAGATATCAGTGAGAGCAGAATCACGCCTTTCATCTCAGTTCAGCAGAGTTGCTTTACCCTAGCCAAGGTGACCCCCACTCTCTAAAGAATGTATTGTTCTTACCCACATTTGATTTATTCTTTCAAACGGAAGATGTTGTTGTCTGCATTGGGTTGTGCATTTTCTTAGCTCTGTAGTGTGCATCATACTTCTGGAATAGTTAGATTGAGTTATTACATGTAGTTGGTTGAAGAGTTGGTTTAAATGTAGCATTGCATGTGCAGCCCATAACTGACTAGATTTTCCTGTTTGCTATCCCAGGGATTACTAGTTACTTATTATAAAATAAATGTATAAAGCTTTTTGTCCTGTGGCCTGGGAAAGCAGGGCAGATAAAAATCTCTGTAAAGCAACCATGGGCTGTTAAGTGAAACTCTAGCTATAGAGTGAACCTGAGTTCTACAACTACCAAGGTGCTTACCCAGACATAATGAATTTTTGGTTCATAACTGATATTCATGTTATTTTAGTGTTTATTCACTGAGCAGAATGGTGAAATAAGAGTAATGTCCGTTTCTCAAGTGAGTTGCTTGTGGACTTTGGGATGACGCTTGCTAAAGTCTCCTTGATAAAGTTTGTTTTTTGTCTACAATTTGCCTACCTATATATGTCCTTAACAGGATAGCTACACTGACAGGCCATGTAAGGAAAATAGTAACGCTGCTTAGAGAAATTCTGAAGGCAAACATACCGCAAACAACACTCTCTCATTCTCAGCTAAAAGTAATTTGCAATTTAGATAAATAACAGTAGCTAGCAAACAGGAGAATGAAATGTAGTCTGAGATTATCCCTTTAAAACTTATTTGAAAATGTATGAGTTATATGGGTAATAAAATATAGATGTAAACACTCCAGTTTTTAATGGCATAATGCATTAGAAAACTGTTAGCTATGTGCTGAGAGAGAGATTCAAATACTGGTATAATCCTTGGTGGTAAAATAGGCATGGCAACCAAATTATAAGCAGGGAATACTACTGATTAAGAGATAGAAGAATGTAAAAGTGTATTTATAAACTTTGACCTGTAGGTGATATAATGATAATGCTGACCTCTTTCATCATGCTGTTCACCACCCCTTAATTTCAAAGCACTTGACAAGGGAGGTAAGTATAATTAAAAAGTAAGGGTACCTCAGTGATGCTACTCACATGTGGAAAGTGAGCATGTGTTTTTAGGATTAGGATAGTGGTAAGAAAGCTCAATACCAATATTCTCTCTGTGCAAACCTTCTTTGACAGGAGTAACAGTGAACAGAGGGCAGGTGTGGCTATAGGATTTATAATCGATTTAAGTTTTGCTGTACACATTGGGTGAAATCCTGGCCCCAGTGATGTCAATAGCAAAACTCCTAAAGGCTGCTGAACTGTAACTTGAATTAAATATTAGAAAGAAAATCTAGATCATGAGTTCTTGAAACAGGCATGTCTCATAGATAAATAATACGGAGCGATGGAACCATTGTAACCGCTCAAATTCTACATACAAGTGACTGCCTGTTGCTTGGCTGCAATGGTGAAGCCCATTATTCACTTCTTAGCTACAAATGCAAATCTCTGCTTCCTTACTGGTTCAGAGGTAATGACACATATCCCTTGGCTTCATCTCCCATTTAAAATGTAAATTGTAAAAGAAAAACAGATTGCAAAATTAATAACTACCATAATAAAGATGACCTTAGATGCTTCTGGTGTGAACATTCAGAACGTGTTGGACAATACGTTATCTTTTGGTTCAGTATTTTTTCATGATCATACCATTCAAAAGCAAATATCTGCTTAATATTTCTACAGAAAAAAAAGAACTTAAAGCATCTGGAAAATTTATATTTCCTAGCCAGACTTGTCATGCTTAGAGGGTTTTGTGAGCATGTTTACTGGCTCAAAACATATTTTGGACCTCTTTTTTCCTAGTGACAGAATAAAGAAATGCAGTGTTGTTGTACTTAACCATTTAGCATCCAAACTGGAGATTACTTTATGGGCAGTACTAATGCATCAACACCCCATATTTTTAATAGTATTTAGGTACCTAACACTCATTGACTTGATAGTGTGGTCCTTTTAAAATCTGGCTGCAGAGCCAGCCTTAGGGAAAGTGGTGCCTTAGACAAACTTGGATTTTGGGGCCCTCTCCCCCCACCATGCCTTCTCCCCCAGCCCCCCCTGCTCTGGGGAGAGCAGCAACACCAAGTAACCAAGTAAAAGGCGCCGGCAGTGGTGCCCAGGTGGAACAGCTCCCCCTTCAGCTCAGAGCCCAGCGAGAAGCACTTGAGGCCCAGGGCGGCAGTGCTGAGTGCACAAGCGGGCAGCGGGAAAGCATGGCTCAGGCTCCCCAGACACCCCATTTCAGCCTCCACTACTCCCCCACCCCTGCTGACCTCGCTGCCACCACTGCCACTGCCCTCTGCACCAGCCTGTCCTCATCCTCCATGGTGGCAGCCCTTCCTGGCAAGGCGGCTGCTGCACACTACCTGGGCATGGTGGCAAGGGCACTAGCTCTTGGGAAGTGTCACCATTACACAGAGAGCTGCGGGCTACAGTGAGCAGGGCCCGGCTGAGCGCTGCCACACACATGCTCCCCACCTCCTCTGCTGCTAACCCCTCCTCTCCTCCTCCTGCCCACTCTTATTGCCATTGCTGTTTCCAGCTACTGCTGGAAGGTGATTAATTATTGATGGCAGCTGCCTGGCTCCCGCTGGAGGCAGAGGGGTGAAAGGAAGCCACCTGGCTCCCAAGGGAGGGAGGCTGGCAGCCCATGGAGACGGGAGTGGGGAGCGAGGGAGGGGGATGACCTCCCTCCACTCCGCCATCCCCCATCCTCTTCAAGGGGTGCCTGGCTGGCTCAGCAGCAACTAGGGGGACCACAAGGGCTCCCTGGGGAAAGGGGTGGCACTGTGTGTGTGCGTGGCATCCCCCTGACCACGATGCCATGGCCAGTCACCCCACCCCTAAGGCCAGTTCTGTCTGGCCCCAAGTACTTTCTCTCTGCTTCATACCAAGCCTTACCAGTTCTACTTAAAACAGAGTCTAAGATCTACCCAGAGTGTAAGAATAAAATGGTACAAAGGCAGTATAAAGATTAGGGGTTAAATTATGACCATTACAGTCAGAGCCAAACATCCCATTGACTTCACTGGGATTAGGATTCCACCTGAGGGCACCACTACTAAAAAGACAGAAGACAAAATTGTATATGGGAGAAGTAGTAGCAATTTTTTTCATCAGAATCATTTTTCTCCTTTTAAACACAGCTTTAAGAACAGCAGGATTTCGCAATGGCAGTCTGGGCAGCCGACCGAGCGCTCCCTTTAGAAGCAATGTTTATCAGCCAACTGAGATGGCAGTTGTGCTGAACGGTGGGACTGTAAGTATCAAAATGTGATGATTTTAAAAGTCTGGGGTACACCCTGGGGAATATGCAACCACCGCTTATTGAATGAACAACTGAGTTTAGACTGCTTGCTCACATGGGGGGAGAAAAATAAATGCTATCTCTAGCAGCAAGTATGCATGCAATGCTTCCATTCCCCTCCAAAATTATATAATTACAGGATAATGTGGATCTCTCTGCTTGGGCATTCAGTTTGAGTGAACCGAGTTTTCTGGTGATGCCCCATGTCCAATGGTCACTTTGGATTAAATTTACATTAAAATTGCTAATCTAACTACCAAGTGATATGTAATTTGTATCCTGACTTCTGCAACACTGTGTAAGTTATACAACAGGCTGGTATAGTATATTGGCCTGTGGGTCAAAATACCCTTGATAAGAATCTGTTGCAGATAGTGTGGATGTCAGACATTTTCACTTTCCTCGTATAACATATATATTTTAGTATACTGAACACCGCTATAGAGGTGTGCTACCAGAGGATATATACATATCATAATATTAATGTGCATTAATTTTCCTCTCTGAAATAATAGTTTGGCATGCCCGTATTTGATAGGCAAAGTATTATTCTGCATCCTGGTCATTGCAAGAATGGCTTAGATATCTGATGCCAAACAGCCAATTTCACTCCCATTGTGTCTATAATTTGCACTTAAGGAATTGCATAGAAATCTCTCCCATTGGAAAAGAAAGGAGAAATCTCATTTCCACATTTTCATGCATAACTACATGCTTCTTAAAGCTACTCATGAGCCAGTTTACACTCACATAAGTTGGCTTTTCATTGTTTTAAACCATGAGCTGATTCCATAACTCAAAGGAACACAAAGGATTTGAGCTGACTCTAGGTCTCTGTTTCTTTCAGTAGAGGCTTGATTTCTTAAAGGGAACCGTTATTAGATACCAGTATTTTCCTTCCATTGATAATACAGTGGGGGAATAAATCAACTTTGAATGACAATAAAGTTTGTGTTTTGCTTTCAGAATGACTTACAACAGCCATAATGCATATCATCCTTTTGGGTGCCTGGATTCATCTGCCCCCATATTCCTTTATACCAGAATAAGCAGCTCAGGGAAGAGGCAGCTTAAAGATTAAAAGTTAGAGAGGGGTGAGCACAAAGCTTGTTCCAGGCCAAAAATACATACAATAGTTAAAGGTTATTACCGTAGACAATAAAGTAAGAGGACTAATACATAGACAATCTTACCTTTTCCTTGTAGTGAGATGCACATAGTACCCAGATTGAAGATAAACATCACTGTACTGTTTTACCTAGAAATAAAGGTGTGACTGCTATCCTTGCAAATGTAGCATGTTAACATTGATTTCTGAAATCTAGAGCTCTTAGTTATGGGTTTATTATCCTTATTTCCAGATACCAACTGCTCCGCCAAGTTACACTGGAAGACACCTCTGGTGAAAGCTATGGGTTCTAGAGAATAAGAGTCATTGTTACAGATTTTGTTCCCTGGCAGTGTGTTTTTCTGAGGGAGGAATCAAAAATGCCAGAACAAAGCAACAAAAGATCCAGGAGCTGAAATCCTAGAGAGGATTTTATGTAAATGTGAACACTATTGAACTGAAGCTAATCATAAAAATACAACTCTGCAAAATTCAAGCTGAATCTAATTTGAAGTAGAACTAGGCACACTTTAAAACGGAAGAGGGGATACTGCATTCAGAAATGTAAGATATAGTCTCTCTGTAACTAGTGTGCAAGGCAAGCCTGATTTTTATTGCTTGCCAGTTGCTTGCAAAAAAATCCCCTCCTCTCTTTCCTAAACTTAATCCATATTGCCACAAGAGATTGCCACTACAGCGTGAAAACATACAGGCTTTCTTTCTACTTTGTTGATTTTTTTTCTTCGTTTCAAATGTCTCATGAAAAACTTTCTTGTTTGCTCTGTTATCCATTTCTGATGTAAATGTCCTTGTGAATGTCATGTAGAGTTGAGCATTGCTGGTCTGTGGCAACAAAGTGACCACCACTCTCAACAATGATATGCTTTTATTCTTTAAAAGGATCATGAATCAAATTTGGTGCTGGACAGATGGAAGGGCTGTGGCATGTTTTGTGCAACTGTGTAAAGCCCCCGAATGGTAGAGAAGGAAGGTAGTGGTCCAAGGTAGAGTTAGATCTTCTCAGTCATATGGAATCGGAAATTGATGGTCAAGATACCCTGTTGTTGCAGTCTCACCCCAGAGTACAGGCAAAGAACCACGTGTTCTCAAACTCTTATTTTTGTACAAATGTACATGTGGGGCCACTGTATGAAACAATGCAGAGACCTGCTTCTGCAGAGACTTAGCTGAGGAGAGAATAAGGCTTGGGTTTGCCAAGGAGTCCCAAGAGATGAAAGAGTAAAAGAAACCACCTATATGACAGAGATCTTATGGGCTGATCCTTAAGACGTTGAGCAAAGCACCTCAGTAGCAGCTGAAGGATACAGCTCTCCTTCCAGGAGGTACTTGGTAGCTTCAGGGATCGGACCTTCTGTTTCTAGAGGTGGGCCTGGTCTTGCAATCCCTACTCATGTGAGTAGCCCCACAGACTGCAATTTTTAGTGCACTTCAGTGTGTAGGTAGCAGCATCTCCATGTGGGAGGTCATGGTGTTTTTATTTTTATTATTTTATTTGGGGAGCTTATATAAGGCAGACTCTATCAAAGGGTTAGAAGTTATCTAACCAGGTTCTCATTGCCCATTTTTCGTGCCATGGCCTTCATTACTTTTAAGCAAATCATTCCTTTATTATTTAGCATTTAATACATATCAAACATTGAAAGCATCATTGAATTCACTGTTTGGCCAATATTACTCTTAGTTTTCCTAGATATTAAAAGCAAACTCTTTTTACAGGAGGGTATGTGAAAGTGTATAAGGATGAAATTTTGCATATGCTGTAATAAAAATATATATTTTCAAATAAAAAGTATAAATGTAGAAAGGAAACTGAACACCTGAATAGCTTTACAGGAAAAAGCTCCTTGCTATATACTGCAAAAGATAAGCTGTTTATTTTTTTAATAAAAAAGTCTTCCTAGTTTGTCATGTACCTCCAGTTCTAATATGAGAATATAATCCTGTAGACTTGTATTCAAATGAGTAGGTCCATTGACATCAGTAAGTCTACCTACAAGTGCAAGGGCTGCAGGATCAGGACCTTAGTGCTGCACACAAATATACCAATATGTATGTGCATGTGTATATATATATATATATATATATATATATATGCATACACGCACACACACGCACACACAGATATACACACACACACAGTCTCACCATTCTTGCCATGATCATCTTATAGGGGTTTATTTCTAAAAGCCTTCTCTCTGAGGAGCTATATTTTTCTGTCATGCATGATTAAAGGAGCATGTTAGCTCCATGTCAGATGTTCCCCCCTGGAGCCAAAGGAAGCATGTGCTTGTTTGAATTTAAACAACAAAGATTGTTTCCCCCACACCCCTTCTTTTTTTAGGTAACTGCAACTGAGTGAGCTGGGGTAGATATTGCATGTTGTCCAGCAATTTAGCCATGCAGTTCCTGTTAAAACAAAGCCTTGATCAAATAAAATGATATTAGTGATCCTGATTATTAAACCAGAGACTGAATCACTGGGAGCCATATAAACACTCCTAATAATGGCTTGCCAACAAAAGTTTCATTAAAAAACCTGGTTAAAATATAGGCAGACAAGGTTCTTTGGGTGAATCTGATACCTTTTATATTAGATAAAAGATATCAGATTCACCCAAAGAACCTTGTCTGCCTATGTCCTTAGACCAACACGGCTACAACCTACACCCCTGGTTAAAATATATAATTTTGTATTATCAAAATGTGTAAGATGACCGTGGCACATATGGTAGGACAGGTTTCTTTTAATAGATTTATCAGTGCTACAACTGAGAATTATGAATTAAATACAACACATATTTTACAGACTTTGGGCAAATTCTTTACAAGATACAGAGATCCTAGAAATGTTAATGTACTTTATGTTACCTAGATGTGTAAAGATTGACAAATTAAGGTCCCAGGTCTACTCCTAACAAAGTCAATAGGAGTTGGAAGTCCCTAAGCAAAGCCAGGGCCAGATCCTGTAAATCTTAACTCACATGGCTACTCTTAAAGGGTAATCATGTAAATGAGTACAATTCACATCAGTGAGGATTTGCAGAACTGGACCTGCAATTTGTGGTGGTGGAGGTGTGGTAATAGATTAGAGGATGGGATGTATTTTCCAGCTTCACATAACTAGTAATAAATGACTTATGTTTGTCAATTGGTAGTCTGTGGTGTAATATGCCCCAAATAATGTGTGATTGAGAAAAAAAGGCACCTTTGTGTTAACTTATATTTTTATTAATGTAAACATATTGTTTATGTTTGCCTTTTTTGAAAGTTACCTAGAATGTAAAGCATCTGTGATCAAAATACTAAATAATTGTAAGCACAAGACTTTCAGATTTCAGTATAATGAGCTTTTATAGTGTAAAAAGCTACTATGTTGTCCCTTTAAAAATAATAATGGTTATTTCCTTCTCACATATTATCTGTATAGGAAAATGAAATCCTAAAACATTTTAAAACTTTGTTATAAATAAAAAACTTTCTATAATAAGTGGCTTTGTTCAATGGCAAGAGAAGAGTATAGAGCAGAGGTTGGGAACCTGTGGGCCAGACTGACCCAATTTGGGTCAGAGGTAGACAGGTGGACACTATGATCCACCTCCCACCATCGCTTTTCCCTGCAGTAGCACAGGGAGAGCTATTGCTGCCAAATCAAATGGCTCCACAGGCCATAGGCTGCCTGCCAGCCCCTGTTATAGAGCCATACATTAAGGGTCCAATCCTGATTAATGGGAGTCAAGGGTGCACAGCACCTCCTAGATGTAGAGCATCTTGCAGGATGGAACCCTAAATACGTACCCTTGTTTCTACACACAAGGTACACTAACTATTATAGAACTAGCTATTTCTGTATTTAGTATTGCACAGGCATCTTGATTGGCTGTTTGAGCTTGATGCCTTGGGTTTAACTAAAGGCTGTGTAAAGGGGAGCATTGTAGCTTTTATTATAAAACAACTGGACTATTCTACCAGCTTACAGGATTACAAAGCAGGTGCTTTTTATTAACTGATGAGAGCAAAGGCTCATTTTTGATAGATAATATATATATATTTATTAAATGTATTAATGTGTGTTTTATAACGTACCCTTTTTTCCGCTGACTGTTGCAGACTGGTATCGTATTAAGTACATCTTTAAAAGGATTTTCAAGACAATCAACATGTACCATAATGACTGTACATAAGTATACAAAATTAAAAAGGTTGTAAAGCATGGGCAAATGTTTTATTTTCAAAATGCTGTTCTTAACAAAAATAAAAGCTTTACTATTTACTTACAAGATTTGTGGCCTTTTGGTGCAACAGTTGACCTTAACCTTTACATACCCTCTAACCTATTAACAGGGAAGAGATGGTTATTCTGTAGATCACCTGCTGTACTTGCACCATTGAGTGAAATGGTATAAATACTAGTTTGGACTATGGATTTGCCTCCATTACAGAGCCACCACTGCTATAGCTGTGCCAGCGGTGCACATCTGCATGACTCTGGCCATGTCAGAGGCTTTGCTGACATAGCTGCCTTTGGTGGCAGGTATGATCTTTCTACACTCCTGGTTGACATATGCTGCAAAGCTTTGTAGTGTAGACCAAACCATTTACCAGTTTTTATCAGGCCTAATCTTGCTTTCCTTTAAGTCAGTGAGACTTTTGTCAGACTTAAGAGATAGCTTTAGCAGGCCCACTAATAATTTTATGAAATTCATCTCTGTGCAAAAACTCAATTATGACAGTGCTCCATGGGACCTACATAGTGAGATAAATTGAGATACGTGTACTCAGGGCCTGGTTTCCCATTTTCTTACACCTTCCTTAATTACTTATACTCATGCAAAATGGGTGCACAATGCCATCATTTTGACCTCCTGGCATTTTGCGGTTGCTTTGTATGGGTGATGACACAAAGGACTTCAGCTGTTTTTCATAATCACAGCTGTGAGTACATGCTGTTTCTTTCTGTAAGGGCAGATCTTAAACTGGCATAAACTATCAAAGCACTGAAGGCAGTGGTGCAATTCTAAATTATACCAGCTGAAGAGTTGCCCCATTGTTATCATCTGCCTTAGACCTTGTAGGGGCATAATCACCATTTATTGCAGTTGGAGTTTTCTGTCCATCAGATTAACTTCTGCCTGAGTCCTCAGGATTGGACATGAAGCGTTTGGCCAAGCTCAGCCCTTTATAAATGGGCCTAATTCCACTGATTTTAATAGCGTTGTGTTCCTTTACAGCAGGGCTGAATTTTACCCAGGCAATGATGAATTACTGCAGAACCAGGTCCTTGTGCAATCGATTTTTGATGTACATCATCTCACATATTAAACTAACTGTAACCCTTGGAGAAATTCTA